>NC_090356.1:6123219-7323219 GCF_035084215.1 Heptranchias perlo
AGAGTTAACCACATAGTACAGGACTGGAGTTACATGTATGCCTGAGCGGGTAAGGATGCCGGGTTCCCTTCCCTGAAGGACATCAGTGAACCAGTTGGGTTTTTACGACAATCCAGCTATTGCACCTTATGTCATCCCACAAATCACCAGATTTAACTAATTCAGTTTCCCAACTTGCGACTGCGGGATTTGAACTCACGACCGCTGGTCCAGTGCCATAACCACGAAGCTACTGTACCTCGAGTCTGTAAGTGTCAGTAGTGGATGGGGACAAGGAGTCCAATCCGACACCAGGAAAGACTGCGTTGGCTGACAGGGCCGTGGCTGATTCTGGCTGAATGGCTTTGTGACGAGTCTGGAGACCTGGATAGCTGGGACTCTGGGAAATTTACATTTCCCTGGTCCCATTCCTCCCCGCCCCCCCTCCTCTCGAGAAGGCATCGATTCCTTACTGGGATACGGTTTCACCGGCATTTATTGCCCCATCCCTGGCAATTGCACTCCGAGACCGTGAAAGATGCTGGAGGAGAGTTAGATCCTTCCGAGCTGGCTCTGGGGGAGCAGGAGGGATGTTGCTGTTCGTGGGATCTTGCTGTGCGCAAACTGGCTGCTGTGTATCCTATATTACAACGGTGACTACACTTCAAAAAGTACTTAATTGGCTGTAAAGCGCTTTGGGACGTCCTGAGGTTGTGAAAGGCGCTATATAAATGCAAGTCTTTCTTCTTTTCTTTCTTTCGTGGCAATTATGCCCTGTGTGCGTCAGTTCATGGGGTGTAACAGAGCGGGAGACAGGGACGGCTGTCCGCCCCGTTCATGGGTCCCGTGCGTTCCCGCTGGGCTTGAGGGGAAGGCGCATGAGGCACTTGTTGGTAACAGGCGGGAACTTCAAAATAATATTCCGATGATGCGGAGTGATCCCATTCTGCCTCCTCCTCCTTTTTCTGGCCGTTACCCCATTTCCAAATCAGCCCCTGTTATGATGGGTGTCCAGGATTACTAGGCAACCAGCTACAGGTGGAAGTTCATTTCAGCAGGAAGATCAAGGGGAAGATTGTTCGCTTTAGGGAATTGCGCACTCCCTATCCATGATTGTTCATTCATCAATTTTAGGTCTTCACAAGCTTTTTTTTGTGGTAATTTGCTTTGCTGTTTATTTTTTCTCCCCGCTTTATTGGTGCTGGTGGATTTTCCAATGGGAATTCACCCCCCCACCCGCCATTATCTGTGAGCTTTCTGGAGTAGAAAGACAAAGACCTGCAGGGGGCACTCCAGGCAGGTTAGGCAGCACCAGAGGGTATTCTGTGCCATCACACCCACATCTATGGGTGCTGGTATTTCTACCTCACTTGGACTGATGATTAGTCCATGCTGAGGCTTCAATTCTTAACCATTTAGAACTGACTCGCACCCAGACGTCAACATTGGCTCCACTTTGTCACTGAGCCGTCAGCGGGCGGCTGAATCGACATCACTCGTTTTACACTATCGCCCAAAGGACTACAAGGACTGGCAGATATTAATAATCATTCAGTATAATCGCCCTAAATCAAGCAGCCCTAGTAGCTTGGTGGGTTGATGGTGTGGTGCTGACCCCTGCAGACCAGAGAGCTCACTGGTTCCATCCCTGCTGAGATCACGGTCAGGGGCTGGGATTGCCAACTCCGGTTGGACGTAGTCCTGGAGGTTTTGTCACATGACCCCACGCCTCCAACTGCCTCACCCGGTCAAACAGCCTTCCTCTTCTCCCCGCCCCCCTGGCCCCCATCTCCAATATTTTTATAACCAATAAACAAAAGTTTTCAAAGAAAATGAAAAAAAACCCCACATTTTTTGTCAACCTACCAATGATTTTTCTCCCGGGTTTGCTCGCTTGCAAACTCCTGGAGATTAATCTTTAATTTGCGGAGACTCCAGGGCGATCCTGGAGGGGTTGGCGACATTAGCCAGGAGACGATACAACTGTCCACAGCATCCCCGGGCTGGGAAGGGGAAAAAAAAATCACTCAGGGTTCCTGCTTCTGATTGCTCTCCGGTCACTGCTGCTGAAAACTTCGTGAGAGCAGGAGAAAATATCCCGAGGGGAAAAAAGCAGACAGAAATTTAACGGCAGGTTGTTGACATAACTGATCGGTTGAGGCGAGATTGCACAACTGGGAGGATGGTGCTTGTATGTTTTTTTTTTGGTTCCCTTGCCTTCTGAGGGTAGTTAAAATGCTTTAATCAGACAGCCAAGTCCAGGTCTCCTGTTCTGCTGTGGTTTTTGGCTGGGTATTCTGTGATACTGATGCAGTCGCCTCTCACACACATGTCGACACGCAGCTGGGCCCATGTGGTCTGGGGAATTGTATGTTGACGTTCCATGGTGTGTGCAACCTTTATAGGGGACCCCCTGGCAGCATAGTTATCGGCAGCTGTGTTCCTAGGGATGCGTACCACATGTATCAAAACAGTACCAAACCCCTCTGATCTTCAACCCGACCACATTCAGTGTTTCTTAATAACCTCTCGGGGTGATCCTGAAGCTCATCCAGCTTAGGGTTGCCAACCCTCCAGGATTGCCTTGGCGTCTCCAGGAATTAAAGATTAATCTCCAGGACACTGCTGTGAGCAAACCCGGGAGAAAAATGATAGCGGCGTTATAAAAAAAAATTGTGTGTTTTTAAAACATTTTCTTTGAACATTTTCGCTTATTAGTTATCAAAATATTGGAGGTGGTGTTTGACTGACAGTAAAGGATCATCCAATCGGATAACTAAGAGTATGTCGCCATGGAAAGGCGGGGCTCTGTGAGGATGGGCGTGTCGGGCAACCAATGGCAGGAGCACGGGGGCGGGACACCGCAAGGATGGACGTGTTGGCTGACCAATGGTGGGAGTGTGGGGGCGGGATATTGTGAGGATGGATGTGTTGGGTGGCCAATGGCAGGAGTGTGGGGGTGGGAGGTCATGTGATGACGCATCCAGGAATATGTCCTTGCAGAGTTGGCAGCCCTCGTCCTGCCTCTCCTACTCCCGTACCATTGTGGATGTTACTGAGACACTGTCAGTGCGGTCTAGCTCTGACTGAGCTGAAGTTCTGTGCAGTTTCATTCTGTTTGTGATTGTACCTTGTATCTGTTCTATGTGTTTGGAGAATGCCACGTACATATACAGTGAAGTTTTAATTCGTAAATTAATTGGGGTAGAGGGTGGGAAAGGAATAGCATCAAAGCACACATTATCGGTTGGTAACACTCCCGCCCCTGAGTCAGAAGGTTGTGGGTTCAAGTCCCATTCCAGAGACAGTACTGAGGGAGTGCTGCACTATCAGAAGTGCCGTCTTTCTGATGAGACATTAAACCGAGGCCCTGTCTGCCCTCTCAGGTGGACGTAAAAGATCCTGTGGCACTATTTCGAAGGAGAGCAGGAGAGCAGGGGAGTGTTCCCCAGTGTCCTGGCCAATATTTATCCCTCAACCAACACCTAAAACAGATTATCTGGTCATTGTCACTTTGCTGTTTGTGGGAGCTTGCTATGCCCAAATTGGCTGCCGTGTTTCCTACAACAGTGACTACACTTCAAAAGTATTTAATTGGCCATAAAGCACTTTGGGATGTCCTGAGGTGGTGAATGGCACTATATAAATGCAAGTTCTTTTTCTAAGCACTGGTATCATTCTGGTGAATCTGCGCTGCATCCCCTCCAAGGCCAATAAATCCTTCCTGACGTGCAGTGCCCAAAACTGAACGCAGTATCTCCAGATGGGTTCTGACCACGGCTCTATACAACTGATGCATAACTTCCTGCCCTTTGTAATCCAGCTCCCTTGAGATAAATGCTAACATTGCATTTTACTTTTTGTACCTGTGCACTAGCTTTTCATGATTAGTATACCTGGGCACCCAAATCCCTTTGCTCCTCCGATTTGTCTTTCTTGGATCCAAAGTGGATGACATCACACTTCCCCACATTGAACTCCATCTGCCACAGTTTTGCCCACTCACTTAATCTTTCTGAGCTTTTGTAACTTCCTGTTCCCAACCACATAAGTGGGCACAATATTGACAAATGAACCTTGCAGAAACTTCTCCCAATGTGAGCAAATCTCTTTAGTTGTGCTAATGTGTTTAATTTACTACCACATCCGAAAGCCTTCCCTAATTACCCGTGTTTGTAAAGGAAGATTTTGAGGCAACTAATCCCAATCCTAAAGACTGTTTTGAAGAGATTTCAAGATCTGAAAAGGAACATTGTTTGGATTTGATTCCCTAATTATCTGTGCTTCCTCTGGCTTTAGTTGTTGTTGTGTTTGTTTGGGGCCATCGAGATGCAGTTGGCTGCACTGATACCACACGCAGATGTAGTGGATAACCACCTACAGCAGTCAGAACATCAAATCCCAGCAACAGACACGTGGAGTCTGGCGGTAAATCTGCTGCTGACAATGGATGTTAGTGCTGGTTTAATCGGGCAGGCAGCCTCAGATATCGGTGATTGATTTGGTTCGGGTGCAACAAAATTAATGGTGGGATCCAGTGCAGTGTGCAGGCAGAAAGTGGTACCCTGATTCTGCTGGGAATTCCCTTTTGGAGAAACCTGCTCCTGTCGACCAGACTTCTTATTAAATTGTACCTTTTAACAAGTGGAAATGTAACCTGGAGAGCTGGGAACAGCTGAGTATCAGCTGCAGCACACGGTCGGTGTTAGTGGGGCTGGTGCTTCATGCTGCAGATTTACTTCCCGTCTCTACTAAGTTTCTTCTAATACTGTGACACCCAGTCAGAGAGAGGAGAGACCATCACCTCCTCTGTCTGACTTGCCTTAGAGATGCAAAGATTCAAACAAGTGCTCACACTCACACACACTCACATATATGCTCACACTCACACTCACAATCACACACACACACACACACAAATACGCACACACATATCCATTCACATATACAAACATACGAGCAATTACGGACAGGAAAAGACCAACTGGTCCACCCAGCCTGTCCCACACAGTTGAGATGTTTTGTGTGCTACAATATATACACTCCCCACCCCACCCAGTGCCGTGTAATCTCCTGGGAGAGGCAAAAATCCAAATAAAAACCCAAGCCAATTAGGGGGGGTGGAAAACTGGAAAATTCCTCTCTAACCCCCTTAAGCGATTGAAACTAGACCAGGAGAACTCTCTGCACACACACACACACACACACACACAGACACACACACAGACACACACACACACACACACACACTTTTACTCACACAATCTCTCATCCACCCATCAGAGAGATTTCCATCCCTTGTGCCTGGGCCATTCTTAAAGCCTGTCGGCCAAGGTCAAAGCTCATGACCCAGTATGTTGCACCACCCAGTCCCCATCAATCTAAGATTAGGGAAGTTTTTTGTTGCCAAATTCTGCTCTCATTTGTTTACTTTCTCTCCAGTCGATCCCTGAAGGCATTGTTTCCCCTGTGTTTTGGTACCTCGGGCACCAGTCGCCCCTCAGTAACTTGCCAAAATGGCCATTATTCAGATGTGAGCCTTGACCTTGAGCGCCAAGCCACTCAACGACCAGGACATCATCACCAAGCCAAATCCTGTTGTCGCCCAATTCCTACCCACACTTAGCACAGACCCCAGATCGAATTTGGGAGCCTCCTGATCTGTAAGGCTCAGTCACTTACTGGATACTTGAACTGAATCACTGGAGGGACAACTTGAAATGTATCGAACGGCTTCAGTTGAATAACTAGAATCACATCAAAACACACCATCCCCTGGGTCAGAGCGTGGAAAAGTGACTCCACTGCTTTCCTGCCTCTGCTCATTGCTAAATACTTTTCATGAAGACTCTATTCTTATTAATGGTGCTGTGTGTGTGTGTTGGAGAAGAGCTTGGTGTCCATGGCTCCGATCTCCAGCTTCCTCCAGTGCCGGCTGGAAGGCAAAGGGATGAAATGCCCCTTTCACCGTGATGACATCACTCACAGATGCAGTTCAACACAACCTTGCGTGTAGTGTGTCTTCAAATAGACTTTAAATAAAAATTTGCCGAACGCTTTTGCTTGATGGGCGGTGGCCCTTTAATTAAAGGCACTGCATTTTTTTTGCATCAAATCCTACAACCACTCTATCTCTCTGAAGTCTCAATCATGCCTTCAATGTGCCTACCTTTTAGAATTGGTCCCTAGTAATTCCCTTCCATTTACTACTATCCCCTTGACTGATATTAACCTCTGACCCCAACTCCACACAACTCAGCTTCTGAATTACTCTTCCAGCCTGGCTCATAGATTTTGCCATTAGGAACCAAATACTTCTGGGCAAAAGTGATTAACCTTGAGGCATTGCTTTGGTTTGTGAGTCTAATGAGCAGTGATCAGAGGGATTCTGACTGACAGTACAAGTAATCGACTCTGATTACTGCAGTCAAAGGAGTGGTGAATCCCTAAAGATCAACAGCTAATGTACTGCAGGCTGTGCTAAATTATTCCAGCCAAGGCTGGCTGATGCTCGCTTGGATCAGTCACAGTCTGTGCATCCTTCACTGACTAGCAACGTTACCCAGATTGATCCATGGGCCTTTACGGAGTTAGCTGACCCCAACTGAGTTGGCAGTATTGGTCAGCTGTGGCTCAATTGGTAGCACTCTTGCTTCTGAAGTCAGAAGGTTGTGGGTTCAAGTCCCACTCCCGAGACTGATATTCTCAGTAAAGCACTGAGGGAGTGCTGCACTGTTAGTAAGGTGCTGTCTTTCAGATGAGATGTTCAACCAAACTCTCTCACATCACATGGCCACTATTTGAAGAAGAGTAGGGGAACTGAGCCACAGCGGAGTCACCCTGTTCTGATCTCACTCACTTCCTAGTGACTGTTTGTAGAGTAGCATTAGACAGAGGTCTATGGCCTGGTCTCCAGGCTGGTGGAAGATGAGTGAAGAGGCGGGAATAAAGTAAACAAACTACCCCCCCCTCCCCACCCAATAAAATGAAGAAGATTTGAGAAGAAGTGTAGCTGATGGTTTTCTGCCATTTTTGATTGGAATTGTCAGTTTACGCAGTGAGGTTGCAGAAGGTCATTGAGGTCACAGAAGGTCAGTGAGGACACATGGCACCAGAGAGGATGGGATGTGCGCCAGAATGATGGGAACATTGACACCAGCTGGAACTCACTGGTGGTCCTAACCAAAGAACTGATTCCATAAATGGTGTCCCCTGGTCTCGGTCACAATGTAGCAATCCTGCACTGTAATCCCAGCTGCTGTGTTACACGTGTGAGGGCTCCCACTTTGCCCGTTGCCTATTGCCAAGCAATCAGAAGGTGGGCTGGTTAACAGTGACAGGCAGCCTCTTCGATTAAATCTGAAAGAGTTGTCGGTGGATTTCCTTGGTGAAGCCGGCCAGCGATCGGCCGTGGTGGAGTTACTGGAAGCTCCATTCATTATCCACCCGCCGTATTGGAGAGAGGGGTGGGTAGCAGGCCCTTCGCATCCCAGCTCATGCACAAACCTTGTACTTACATTATTCAAACTGCGTTACACAGAGTTTGATTACCCCAGGAGCCAATTTACCCTAAAATCATTAAAGTAATTAGAGAGTAAATAAGGAACAGATTTTTTTCTCTGTTGAATTCAGATACAACGGGTCTTCATTCTTTGTTTTCTTATGAATTATCATCATTGAACAAAGCAAATTGTTGTGAAATTATAGAGCACGTACAGGACCTCAACTGTACAGGCTCTAAGCTGCTTCCTTTTCCCATCCAGTTGCTCCCCTTTCGACTCCTGACTCGAGCTGGGGTCAGTTCCACAGGTGCTGGACACCCTTCAGTACCTCGTCCAAGAGGCTATTCTTTCCTTATAGGAACAGGAGGAGGCCATTCAGCCCCTCGAGCCTGTTCTGCCATTCATTAGATCATGGCTAATCTGTACCTCAACCCCATTTACTGACTTTTGCTCCATATCCCTTGATATCCTTACCCACCAAAAATCTATCAATCTCAGTCTTGAAAGCTCTGATTGACTGCCAGAATCCACAGCCATTGTTGGGGAGGGGGGGAGAGATCCGGATTTCTACACCCTTTGCGTGAAGAAGTGCTTCCTGACATCATCTCTGTTGCAATTGACTGTCCACTTTGTGCCTTTGATCTCTGTTTTAAGATTGTGCCTCCTTGTTCTGCATTCCCCCAATAGAGTCTTCCTCCTGGGCCCTCAGAAAAGCTCCGGCCTGCTGCTGGCCTGTATGAGGCCTGATCCATTTCCCCCCACCCCCAGCCTCCCCTCCTCCCAGAGGCCCAACCTGCCGGCCAGCTCGGTGTGGGACCCAGCCCATATCTGGGCCTCACCGTAACGGGGAGGCGATGGACGCAACTCTATTGCAAAAACCTCTTACTGAGGTTTACAGTGACGGTAAGACTGTAACAGAGCTTCCACTGGGCTTGGGTGGAGGGAGAGGTGGGTCGGGGACGGGGGGGGGGGGTTGTGGAATTCAGCTTGTGGTGATGAGAAGTTTGTAATAAACGTCTGTCCCTGTCGGTAACGGCGGTGTGTGACTGAATGTTAGGAACACGGTGATTCACGGTGATGCGACACTGTTCTTTGTGGCCAAGTCATAGAGTCATAGAGTTATACAGCACGGATAGAGGCCCTTCGGCCCATCGTGTCCGTGTGGTAACCTTGGATTGAGATTGACCTATTCTATTCGCCATTGCCCGTCTGATATATGTTGAGTTGCTGTAATCGACGCATGTGTCTGGGCCTGTTGAAGGACCCATTTCTCAAGAGTTGTTGGCCCTCACAGTACGTGACCATTTGCTGAATTATCCAACATTTGGTTCTGACGGTGCAGGTGTGAGGGTTGCATTACTGAAACCAGTGCAGTGTTGTCCTGTTAATTAACCAGGTGTGCCCAGTTATAATTCAGACTGCGTGCTTTAGTTGCACAAAAAGAATTGAATGGGGCCTGAGGCCATGTCCCTGAATGTACAGGTGCTTTTTGTTTTATTTCCAGTTCTCTCTGTTCCTCTCCTCAAGACGTTGGCTGGGGTTTCCCATTTCTGTTCTCTTTACCTCATGCCTCTCTTGTCCATGTGGAAGGGAGAATTATAGGGGCAGTGGATGAGCGCTCAAGCAAAAAAATAAACGCCAGCCAGTGTCTTGTGCTGGGGTACAGTCCCTACAGGAACCAGCAGGCCTCCAGTACCTAGCCCAAGAGGTTGGTAGAGGAGCCCGGATGGTGTGTGTTGACTGCACTGCAGCCCAACCTGAGCTTGACCTCACCTGATATTTACACACATGCACCTTCCAGTAGGGTCAGCGAATGGCGACCCAGAGCTGGAGCTGTGGGATGAATCCCTAGCCCAGGGACACTGAGACTAATCGGATTGTCTCCGCCGCACTCCTGCCTTAGATCAGCTCACTCAACAAAGGCTAGATCAGGCACCATCTAGTCAAATGACGAAACAGGCTCGAGGGGCCTCCGTCTGTTGCTATGTATGTCTGCGATTGATTGAACTTGGCAATCTTTTGGATCTGTATGGCTAGACATGGCACTGTATTGTGCCTTTAGCCACAAAGCCATGGGCTGAGCCGTGGGCTTTCTAACATGTCAAGAGTTGAGTGAAACAACCAAACCCAGTCGTTCCAATTCTGCAAGCTCACAGTCTTAGCCCACTGGAGTGAAGGACTCCAACTGCTCATCGATCCTTGAGCGTGTCCCCGTTATTGCTTGCAGAATTGGGTGGTAAATCTGATATCATCGCTCTTCAGAGCGTATCAGGATGAGCAACAATGATGATTCCTAATATCAGGAATTGAAATTATGAGCGAAGGTTCAGAAGTTGGGCTTGTGTTCCCTGAAAACGAGGAGACTTTGAGGTGATCGAATCGGAGTTTTCCAAGATGAAGAAGGGAATTGGCAAAGTTGGTTCGAGCAAATTGTTTACCATTGAAGGGTTCAGATACCAGGGGACAGGGGTTGGAACTTGTTGGGGAGTGATAATGGAGGTAAACAGAACTTTCTCAGCCTAAGGACTCTAGACTTGTGGAATAAATTGCCTGGGAATCCAGCACCAATACAATGGGCTGAATGGCCTCTTTCTGTCCTGTGGTTCTATGCAAGGTGAACAATATAAATCGGTTTAAGAGGCAATCAAATGCGTTTTTGCAGAAGATTGAGGGATGTGGTGCGTAGGTGGGTAATAAGGTTGATTTATCAAAAGAAGAGGGAATCGTTTGACTTAATCGATTTTTCCAGTCCTAAAGATTCTCATGATTTTCCTCTTCAAGCGCGTATTTTTTTCATGATTTACTTTCACCTAAACAGTGAACTTTTCAAGACTTGAGTAATTGTGGTCACAGGTTGTTTTGCAACAGGTGAGGTGCACAGGGACTTACCTGAAAGGTGTGAGATTATTGTTCTAACAAATTAAGGGAAAACCAGCTGGGCAACATGCCCATACAGACCCTCACTTGACATGGTGGAGAATCAGATGTAGAGGTCAAGAAGCAGCTGATTTTCCACTAATTAAAACCTAGCGACAGAAAACCTTAAGTGCCGAGAATCTGGGTTCAGTTCTCTGACCCGTTGAACAAAACTCTGAAAGAAAGAAAGACTTGCATTTATATAGCGCCTTTCACGTCCTCAGGATGTCCCAAAGGGCTTTACAGTCAATTAACTACTTTTGAAGTGCAGTCACTGTTGTAATGTAGGAAACACGGCAGCCAATTTGCGCATAGCAAGGTCCCACAAACAGCAATGTGATAATGATCAGATAATCTGTTTTCTCGTGATGTTGGTTGAGGGATAAATATTGGCCAGGACACTGGGAGAACTCTCCGCTCTTCTTCAAAGTAATGCCGCGGGATCTTTTACGTTCACCTAAGAGGGCAAACAGGGCCTCAGATTAATGTCTTATCTGAAAGACGACACCTGCAACAGTGCAGTACCCCCTCAATACTGCCCTACAACATCAGCCTGGATTTTGTGCTCAAGTCTTTGGAGTGGGACTTATACCCATGACCTTCTGGCTCAGTGGTGAGAGTGCGATCCACTGAGCCACGGCTGACAGTACTAATCTCTCTGCGCTGACCCCTGCCTGGGTCCAGTTCTCTGACCCGTGCTCCTGCCGAGTGAAGTGTAGTCTCCCCAAATTTATTGTGCCATCGCACGGGTGGCCAGAGCCTCGCCTGCCTGGTGCCTCCTTGGAGCTGGTTCTGGGCTCGTGCTTGGCCTGCTAGGCGGAATTTCAATCCCCTCTGCTTTGATGCGCAGCAAAAACTGTTTTCATTCTCCGTTCAATGCCACTGAATGACAACGAAATGCAACAGCCGGCTGGCACCCGAGGCTGTAACCAAAACTTCTTGTTCCGAAGCTCTTCTGCTAACATATTTAACCCTCCACTGTTGTGTGCTTAAGAGTTAAAGTGCTGGTGGACTGGGCTCCCCTTTGGTGAGGGCACTGCCCATTGTAGTACTGAACCATGTGGACTAAAAAAGGCCCTGGTTTGTCCTGGGTTATCTGTTCTCAGCCAACACACGCTGCAATTGGCCTACACTGGCTCCCGGTCCGAAAACGCCTCGATTTTAAAATTCTCATCCTTGTTTTCAAATCCCTCCATGGCCTCGCCCCTCGCTATCTCTGTAAGCTCCTCCAGCCCAAGAACCCTCCGAGATCTCTGTGCTCCTCAAATTCTGGCCTCTTGTTCATCCCCAATTTTCTTTGCTCCACCATTGGCAGCCGTGCCTTCAGCTGTCTAGGCCCTAAGTTCTGGAATTCCCTCCCTAAGCCTCTCCGCCTCTCTACCTCTCATCCTTTAAGATGCTCCTTAAGACCTACCTTTTTGATCAACTTGTTCTAATATCTCCTAATGTGGCTCGGTGTCAAACTTTGTTTGATAATCTCGCCTGTGAAGCACCTTAGGATGTTTTACTACGTTAAAGGCGCTATATAAATGCAAGTTGTTGTTGTTGGGTTAGGAAGGGGACGATCAGCCAGGGTTCCCACTCCTGATGGCTGCACAATGCTCCCTGACTCGTCCTGGGGAGCGGTTCCTTGGGAGCTGGCAGCCTCCTGGCACCTCACCATCTAGGCTCACACTTGAAGACTGGCCACTTGGATGAGGCCCTGGAATCGGACCCCAGCGAGGTTCAGCACCTTCAGAATTAAATCTTTATGACGTTAAACAAATACATGGTTCCAGATGCCGGGGGCAATGTATCACAAGGCTTTTTTTGTTTGCACTCAATTACTGGGTTATTGACTACTTTTATATAGTACTGTCTGTGTGTGTGTGTAGGCTGGTGTGTCAGCCTCCCTGTAGGAGGTGGGAATGTACAGGCGTCTTGGGAAATACCTAAGAAATTTGTTGTGTCTAATTTACTTGTTATTGGATGTTTGTTTAAATGGTATGTTAGCTCCGGGACTCTTTCAATTCCTTGGAAGCAGCTCTGATTTAAAGGGACGGTTCAGACTTGAGGCAGCGGTGGCGTGTTATTGTTCCTTTAAGGCATAGTCAGACTCCGAGTGAGAAGCTCCTCTGCTGATCGCTGAACAGCAATCAGTGGACTTTCATTGACGTGGTGTTAACCGATTGCCCCAGAGCTGATTAGATTTCAAACAAGCGCATGGAACTGCAGTCAGCATGTTCCAAATAAGGTGTCAGCTTGGCTCAGTTGGTAGCACTCACTTGCCTCTCAGTCAGAAGGTTGTGGGTTCCAGGTCGACACTCCCAGTGCCAGTACAGAGGGAGCGCTGCACTGTTGGAGCTGCCGTCCTTCGGATGAGACGTTAAACTGACGCCCCGTCTGCCTGTTCAGGCGCGCACTAAAGATCCCTCGGAACTATTCGAAGAAGAGCAGGGGAGTTCTCATCGTGTCCTTTTCAACGTTCCTCCCTCAAACAAAATAGATTAGCTGATCATTGATCTCATTTGCTGTTTGTAGGACCTTGCTGTGAGCGTTTGCCTACAAAAGAACAGTGACTACACTTCTAAAGTAATTTATTGACTGTGAAGCATTTTGGGATGTCCTGAGGATATAAAATTTCTCTCTGCTCTAACCCACTGCTATTGCCAAGTAATTGACTCAGTCCTGCTGAGCTCAGTGGCCAACTGTGAACATTCTAATATGAACCTCCAATTTTAAAATTATTATTCATTCTTGGGATGTGGGCGCCGCTGGCGAGGCTGGCATTTACTGCCCATCCCCAGTTGCCCTTGAGTAGGTGGTGGTGGGCCTTCCTCTTGAACCACTGCAGTCCGTGTGATGAAGGTGCTCCCACAGTGCTGTTAGGCAAAGGGGTTCCATGATTTTGAGGCAGTGACGATGAAGGAACGGCGATATATTTTGGATGATATCTATGTGCAGTGATACGTAAATGTAAATTAATGTAAATGCCTAGCCATCAAATAGGTAATTCCCTGCTTTGAATCAGTTCTACAGACAGGGCAGAAATTCATCGGAGGTTCAGCCGATTTTCTGCCGTAAGTCCGGTGGAGATCCGGTTGCACCATAACGTCAGGTTCCACGTGTACACTGACGACACCCAGCTCTACCTCACCACCACCTCTCTCGACCCTTCCACTGGCACACTGCTTTCGCGCTACTTGTCCGACACCAGTATCGGAGGAGCAGAAACTTCCTCCAGTTAAACATTGGGAAGATTGAAACCATTGTCTTCGTTCCCCGCCACAAACTGCATTCCCCGCCACCGACTCCATCCCTCTCTCCGGCCACTGTCTGAGGCTGAACCAGACCGTTCACGACCTCAGCATCCTATTTGACCCTGAGCTGAGCTTCCGACCACATATCCGCTCCATCACCGAGACCGCCTCCGTAGCATCACCTGTCTCCGCCCCGCCTCGCCTCGTCTGCTGCTGAAACCCTCATCCCTGCCTTTGTTATCTCTAGACTTAACTATTCCAGTGCTCTCCTGGCCGGCCTCCCATCTTCCACCCTCCATAAACTTGAGCTCATTCAAAACTCTGCTCCCCGTATCCTAACTCGCACCAAATCCCATTCAACCATCACCCTTGTGTTCGTTGACCTGCATTGGCTCCCGGTCCAGGAATGCCTCGATTTTAAAATTCTGTCACAGGCTAACTTTACCGTCGAGAGAGCTGAGTCACGGAATATTTTAGTAGCCACCTCATGATCGACTTAAATGCCGTGACAAGGAACAAGAGATATGAAATATCGTCTAGAGATAAGGGGGTGAAAAATAATAATAGCCGAGTATGTTTACATTGCATGGTAGAATACCTCTGCACCGTGATAAGATATAATGTATCACTGGGCTATTAGGCCTGTCACAACCACATACCATATGCTGAAAAGCCATTAAACCTTTCCGCTAACTGCACTGACCCGTGATCTCTCAAAACAGAACCAAAAATGCACCAAACTGTGAACATGGGGCCCACGTTTGTCATGTACAATATCAGTTTGACAGTTACAGGGTTTGGGAGGAAAAAAAATTGAAATGTATTATCACCTAATAGACACTGAAACTGTCTTTAAAGGGGATATAAAAAATTTTGGTTTACTATTAAATAGCTCTGAGAATTGTGAATTTGCATAAAGGTGTCAGACGCACACGAACTGATTCAAAATGCTGCCTGTTGCAAAATTCCACACACACCTACTTCACCTCCCAGACCAAAGTTTACGAGGGTCTAACGCAGAATCACCCTCACACATTGAGCAGCGGTCGACACTTAAAGAATAAAAGGAAGAAATGAGTAAAAGCCAGCTCTGGATTCCAGACGGCTCATTCGGGAGCATCAGGAGCACTGGCTGCCGATCCGAGGCAGGGTCAGGTTGGGGAATCTCCAAGCCAGTGTGGGCCAAGCCGAGGATTCACAGACTTCGACTCAACTTGTGTCGTTTAAGGTCTGCCAAAGACCAGCTGGAGCGTAAATGTTGTTTTTATATTGCTAGCACCTGGGAAAAGGATTGGCGCATTCAGAGTTAGGGAAACCATTTCACAATACAGGCTAAAATCTTCAAAAAAGAACAAAATACATTCTGACAGTTGCTCACACCAGATGTGAGAGTTTGAAGAACATAAACTGTGAGATTTATTCCCCATAAGTTCTGTAAATTGAATTATGTCATTAATGCTTTTGTTACGTTGACTGAGCTGATGCCAGTACTGGGGAATGGAAGCATTTCTATTTCAGGAACCCATTGTCAGGGCCTCAACACTCCCAGGGCAGGCATGGCACAGGTTTTAGGGTAAAACTCCCTCTACACTGTCCCATCAAACACTCCCAGGGCAGGTACAGCACGGGGTTAGATACAGAGTAAAGCTCCCTCTACACTGTCCCATCAAACACTCACAGGGCAGGTACAGGGTTAGATACAGAGTAAAGCTCCCTCTACACTGTCCCATCAAACACTCCCAGGGCAGGTACAGCACGGGGTTAGATACAGAGTAAAGCTCCCTCTACACTGTCCCATCAAACACTCCCAGGGCAGGTACAGCACCGGGTTAGATACAGAGTAAAGCTCCCTCTACACAGTCCCATCAAACACTCCCAGGGCAGGGCCAATGTATGACCAAGTCAGGAGAGTGTGTATCATTGCTGCTCTTGTTCTTCTTGGTGGTAGAGGTCACAGAGGAGGGATAAGGATCGGGCTGTGAGCAACTTACCAGCTGAAGTTGGGCATTAGAGGTTCACAAGGATGATATCTCTTTGTTCCCGATCGCCCCCTTGGCTTTCACTCAGGACTTCTGTAAACCATCACGGCCAAGCTTGCCCACTCCACACGGGGGTGGGGGGGGAGGTGGTATCGAGCATAAAAACCCCCTTCCAATGCATGGTCTATGTGCCTGGGTCTTGAAGTACCTTTATGCAGAGGTTCGGTACAGAAAAAAGTAACTAAAAACCCAGTCTTCAAACAAACTCACCATGTGTCCTGTTGGTGCAAATATCCTCTTGGCAAACTTAAATCAAATCGGTTACCAAATAAATACCCAAGCTGCCACGAGCCTGGCTAGTTTCGAGATGTCGGCACAGCTTACAGTTCGAGGCTGCTGGAAGGAGGACTGTCCCTTTAATTTTTCCCAAGTCTGGAGCACTTATTTTGGAATGAACACATTGGAGTACTTTGTGCTAATTGCCGCTGAGTTTGCAGTTTACAATCCGACACTCCATCCTGGGTCTGCCCAGGGCAAGTAAGACTAAGCCCCTGGAGACAGCTAGCACATCACCGTAAGAATATTAAACAGGGCGAGGGCGCCTCGATAGGGTAGATAGGATAGGTTAAAAGGATCCGATAAGGTAGACATGGAGAAACTATTTCCTCTGTTGGGGGAATCAAGAACGAGGGGACATAATCTTAAAATTAGAACCAGGCCATTCAGGAGTGAAATCAGGAAGCACTTCTTCACACAAAGGGTAGCAGAAATGTAGAATTCTCTCCCCCAATAGGCCGTGGATGCTGGGATTCAATTGGAGCTTTTAAGACTGAGATCGATAGATTTTTGTTAGGTAAGGGTATTAAAGGATATGGAGCAAAGGCAGGAAAATAGAATTGAGGTGCGGATCAGCCATGATCTAATTGAATGGCGGAGCAGGCTTGAGGGGCTGAATGGCCTTTTTCCATTACTCCCACCGGGGGAAATAGTTTCTCTGTATCAACCCTATCGAATCCTATTAACATTTTAAAAACCTCGATTGGATCACCCGTCAATCTTTTAAACTCAAGGAAATACAAACCAAGTTTATGCAACCGCATAATCTCCTCATAATTTAACCCTTTAAATCATTCTGAACCCGAAAAAAAAATCCAAGTTTCCATTTCTTATACACTATCCACCGACGCCTTGCCAGAATGGCCGGGGGTGTGAACGACGGGTGAGGACAAGGGTCAGGCTCAGTTATGGTGCCCACCACGGGCAAAAAAAAGCCGGCTAATAACCGATGTCTAGACTCAGACGTGAAGACTGGGCAACTGGGCGAGGGATTGGACGATAGCAGGTTCTTTGGAGCCTTAATCCAATCAACGTTATCAGCAGAGGAAAAAGGGAGAAAGCTGGAGGGGGAGGCGTCAAAAGACGAGGGGGTCAATCTTACGATTTACCGCTCTCGACGAGGAACTCTGCGCAACAGGAGTGCCCGTCGAGGGCTGAGAGTGCCATGCCCGATCTGTGGCCTTACAGTTTAGCATTCCTGGCACTTGTTTGCCAGCCGTGGCTCAGCACGCTCGCCTCTGAGTCAGAAGGTCATAGGTTCAAGTCCCACTCTAGAGACTTGAGCGCAAAATCCAGGCCAACACTACAGGGCAGTACTGAGGCAGTGCTGCACCGTCAGAGGCGCCGTCTTTCAGGTGGGCGTAAAAGATCCCATGGCACAATTCGAAGAAGAGCAGGGGGAGTACTCCCCGGTGTCCGGGCCAATATTTATCCTTCAACCAACATCACTAAAAATCACAGATTATCTGGTCATTATTACATTGCTGTTTGTGGGATCTTGCTGTGCACAAATTGGCCACCACATTGCCTACATTACAACAGTGACTGCACTTCAAAAGTACTTCATTGACTGTAAAGTGCTTTGGGACGCCCTGTGGTCGTGAAAGGCGATATATAAATGCAAGACTTCATTCCTTCCTTCCAACGATGGCAGCACCTATTGGGACCTTGGACGCGTAGATTGGCGCACGCTATGTTATTGGGCGTGCCGACCTCTGTGTTCTGCTCGGTGCTGCTGTGGTGCTAATCACCGTGTTGGGAGCCCATAAGTTGTAACATCTTCCCTCCCGCCACCGGGGAAATTTCAGAACAGGGAATGGAAGCTCAACCATTTGCGAGTGGTTAGGATCTGGAATGTACTGCCCGAGGGGGTGGTGGAGGCAGATTCAATCACGGCTTTCAAAAGGGAACTGGATAAGTACTTGAAAGGAAAAAATGTGCAGGACCATGGGGATAGGGTGAGGGAGTGGGACTAGCTGGATTGCTCTTGCATAGAGCCGGCGCGGACTCGATGGGCCGAATGGCCTCCTTCCCTGCTGTAACCTTTCTATGATTTTATGATTTTGATCTTAAAATGTTGCCACTGTGGCAAGTTTAAGCTGCAGCAGACGATGTCGGGTGATTTGAATGGGCAGCAAAGCTGATATCACAATGGTGCAGCTTGCAGTTCCTGTTCAGAAATCTCCACGTGGAGGTGATGGAAGTTGTCGCCCTTCAACTTTGAATTGCAGCCTGTTGGACTGTCCCTGATTACTGAATTGAGAATGGATCCTTTAGGCAATCACAGTCAGATCATGTTCTTACTGAAATAAGCCAGAGCCTCTGCTGACTCTCAGTAATAGTTGTACACTGGCCTCTGACTCTGACTTTAGTTGGATGGGAAGTTTTGTGTCTGCGCTTTGAGGGATTTCAAGACATCAGCCAACTATGCACAGGCCTTTACTGAAGCCTGGGACTTTCCTGGTTTGAATTCCCCGCATTACACAGGAGGGCATGTTTATCAGCTGTAACATCTGGGTGCCACATCCCTGTGTTTTTAATCCACTCGGTCTCATTTCACATGAGTATGTTGACAGCACAGCAGCAGTTTGCTTTGTTGTGTGTTGGTTGACACAGCCTTTCTATCAATACCGGGGAGGACAGTCCAATTGTACGTTTTGGACACATACAGAACGGAGCCTGTGTAGAGCTAAGAGGGTGTGTTAGCTTTGAGTACTTGTAGGATTTTAACACACAGGTTTCGAGGGCTACAAATCTGACCAAAACTGCACTACCTGTTTGGGTTTAGCAACCTGAAACTCTGAAACCAGACCAGTTTACCCATACAGTCTAGTACTGAGCCGTAACAGGGAAACAACATAGAGGATAGTGGATTCCAGTCTCACAGATTGGGCATGTCTTGTTAGCATATGAAGTAATTACCATGGTATGGGTCTGGCACTGGTACAGATCTGGCACTGGTACAGGTCTGGCACTGGTACAGGTCTGGCACTGGCAGGTACAGGTCTGGTTCTGGTACTGGTACAGACCTGCCACTGCTACAGACCTGGGACTACTGCAGGTCTGGGACTGGTACTGATTTATCGTTAGTGCAAGTCTGGCACTAGTACAGGTCTGGGACTGGAACTTATTTGGCACTGGTACTGGTCTGGCACTGGTACATGGAACATCAACCTTGTCCTGCCCAGTATTCAAGGCATTCTATACTGCACACAATGACTAGCCCTTGTTCTAATGACTTAGGATTAATATTCTCTTCCCTCTGATCTCTGCAGATGTGGATGAGTGCCAAGTCCATAATGGAGGTTGTCAGCACAAGTGCATAAATACTGAGGGATCGCATTACTGCGAGTGTAAATCAGGCTTCCGACTACACACAGATGGGCGCACATGTATTGGTGAGTATTGTATAACTACAGACTGATCGGAAACAGTGGTGTGTCTCTGGGTATCTAGTCAGGGGCAGTGCTGCCCACTCCTGCCCACAATAGAAGTAGAATCTTCACTGTCACGGCCAGCAGCCCTCCTTCCCTACCACGGGAATCCCACCAAGCACCTTCACGCTCTGTCATCAGGATCGCCTTCGAAATATCACCACCTCCATCCCACCCCTCCTCCACTGCTGCCGCGATGTTACCCTGTTCCTAGTGCTGTCCTAACCGGTTTCCCCAGCATCCGTCCTCCATAAATTACCCCCTGCCCACTGTTCCCTCCTTCTCTAGGTTCCTCACTGTCCCTCCTGCTGTAGGTCCCTCACTGTCCCTCCTGCTGTAGGTCCCTCACTGTCCCTCCTGCTGTAGGCCTCTCACTGTCCCTCCTGCTGTAGGCCTCTTGCTGTCCCTCCTGCTGTAGGCCTCTCACTGTAGGTCCCTCACTGTCCCTCCTGCTGTAGGTCCCTCACTGTCCCTCCTGCTGTAGGCCTCTCACTGTCCCTCCTGCTGTAGGCCTCTCACTGTCCCTCCTGCTGTAGGCCTCTCACTGTAGGTCCTTCACTGTTCCTCCTGCTATAGGGTTCAGTGAACTGGTCAAGTCCCCCTTACTTTCAGTGACCAGTACTGTTTTTTAATGATTATTTATAAGGGTTGATCCCACACTCACAGGAGGGATGCCAAACTTGTAGCACGAGTCGGAGGTAGCGCATCCACGTGTCATCCTGATTTCCCAACCCATGATCCCTCCAAGTGTGGCTCCCCACTGGGAAAATGGGATTGCGGAATTACCCCATAAAGGAATAAAAGGATATGCTGATAGGGTGAGATGAAGTAGGGAGGGAGGAGGCTCGTGTGGAGCATAAACACCAGCATAGACCAGTTGGGCCGAATGGCCTGTTTCTGTGCTGTACATTCTATGTAATTCTAAGTAGCCTCTTTCTGTGTGTCTGAGTGTAAGAAATGACTCCATTGCCCTCATTTGAAAACATTTGAAACTACTAGACATGTTTAAATTATTCTGTTATTGTAATTCAGTAGTTATATTGTGACATTTTAGGGAACATGTCGTTTGAATTATTGCAGAGTAAACACAATCCTCACGCACTCTTGGCGACAGTGATTGATAAGGGTGACGTTAAGTTCCCCCATTTATTACTGCTCGCCATGAGAGCAGCTTTGCTGAGTACAATTGTACCCAATAGAATGAAAGACTTTCCCTATCTCCTTCACCCTCTCCTGTCCACAAAGTGGGACAATTGCTGGTGGGTTGGCAGACACAGTACTGACCTCGTGAGTGGATTGGGTGTAAGTGATAGAAATGGCTGTGATTGAAGAGGAAATGTCTGGGAGATACAACGGAGACTGAATAAATACACAAGGTTTTAATATAGCAGCAATATAACTGGAATGAGCCCAGTGAGCTCTGAATGAGGGCCAAAGCTAACTTTGGATCCTAATCAGGCTTCTGCCCAGTTTCAGACGATGCTGTCATCAGTGATGACTGAATTACTGAATCGGCTTAGATTTTAAGATAGTTTTTTTTCCAAAATGCTGAGCTAAAATCTAGTGAAGGTACAGGTACAATATGAGATCTGAGTCAGTTCCACCTCAATCTCCACCAAGATCCAAAACCACTCACAAGTTGAACCATAACTCTACTGTGGATTGATCTCAGCTCCATTTTCCCTTTTCAACCTGGCTCTTACATTTCTTGAAAGCAGAGAAATTGGATCCAAACTCATTGGGATGGCTTGACCCTGCCTGGTAGGCCAAACTTTTAGCTTGATATTGTCCTCACCCATATTTGATACCAAAAATTTACAAAGAACCTCATATCTTAATTGGAAACACGAGTCTTTTAGAACATGTTGTCACTCTGAACTGCCCTGGGATTATTGGAAAACATTTTTGACTGCAGTGTTAACCGTGGCTCAGGGGTAGCACTCTCAGCTCTGAGTCAGAAGGCTGTGTGTTCAAACCTCACTCCAGAGACTTGAGCACGTAACTCCAGGCTGACACTCCAGTGCAGTGCTGAGGGAGTGCTGCACTGTTGGAGTTGTCGTCTTGCGGATGAGACATTAAACTGAGGCCCCGTCTGCCATCTCAAGTGGACGGAAAAGATCCCACGGCCACTATTTTGAAGAAGAGCAGGGGAGTTCTCCCCAGTATCCTGGTCAATATTTATCCCTCAATCAACATCACTATAACAGATTATCTGGTCATTATCACATTGCTGTTTGTGGGACCTCGCTGTGAGCAAATTGGCTGCTGTGTTTCCTACATTACAACAGTGACTACGCTTCAAAAGTACTTCATTGACTGTAAAGCGTTTTGGGGCGTCCTGAGGTCATGAAAGACGCTATATAAATGCAAGTTCTTTCTTTCTTTCTTGTAAGTTGATTGAAGTCAACAGAAATAAAAATGGTGAGAGATGTAAACAGGCTGCTGACTCACTATCACCCGTTTTACACCATCGCACAACATCAAGATTTACCTCAATGAATGAAGAGTTTAAAGACATCTTGACCTGGAGTAGAATTTTGCCTTCATCCCCTGGGTGGTTATCTAATGGAGTGGATTATGCCCCCCTTTGTACAACCTGGGTCCTGTATTTGGTGTCCCTGGAGTGTTTCTATACTTCCTTTAACTTGTCTTTGTTGAGTGTGACACTTGAAGTGTGACCGACAGTTAACATACGCTAGATGTATCATTTATTATATGAAAGATAGAGATCGATAGATAGATAGATGATCTTGAGGCACGTTTCGTTTTAGCTGAGACCCATGGGTACCGCTATCCTTGCTTTCTTTCACGGAGGGGGTCATTTTAAACTATCCCACCCCCGATGGGAAACTGACGGGATCAGATCATCCGCCCGTTTTACACCTCGCCCAATTTTCATTGAAGTCAACGGACAGTGCAATCGGGCGGGGTGTAAATCGGAAGACTGATTTGATCCCATCTGTTTTCCCACCGGGCAGCTGAGGTTAAAATGATGCCCATTGCGGCACAGTGCCCTGCGATCTTTTACATCCACCTGAGAGGGCAGATGGGGCCTCAGTTCAACATCTCATCCGAAAGACAGCAAGCTCTGTATATATGTGTATGTGCGTGTGTCGGTGCCAGTCTGAAACTCCGTGTGTATGTATGTGCGTGTGTGTGCGTGTGTCGGTGCCAGTCTGAAACTCCGTGTGTATGTATGTGCGTGTATGCGTGTGTCGGTGCCAGTCTGAAACTCCGTGTGTATGTATGTGCGTGTGTGTGCGTGTGTCGGTGCCAGTCTGAAACTCCATATGTATGTGTGTGTGTATGCGTGTGTCGGTGCCAGTCTGAAACTCCGTGTGTATGTGCGTGTGTATGTGCGTGTGTCAGTACCAGTCTGCCCTTCATGCAGCCAATCCTTGCTGAAAAAGGATCCGTTTTTTTTTAGCGTTGGGGGATTTAGTTATTGGAGCAGGAGGGGAGTTTGCCAAGTTGGCCAAGAGCTCAGGCTGTGGTTAGTTTCAGTTACTCTTAATAGTCCACTTGGATGCTATGTAATCTCACCAATGGGGGAAGTCTGTCTGCGCCTAATGATATTCTACAGGAAAGAAAAATAATCACGACGTCATGAAACTTAAAGGCTTCATTCGCAGATGCTTATTGAAGCAGAGAACAGAGGGCCGAAGGTTTAGGCACTAGAAAAATAAATCTGCATCATGACTAATAGTATCTTTTCCAGGAAGGGCCAGTTTGATTCCCATGAGGTCTCAAATGTCATTTGCTGATTGGGAGCAACAATGGTCTTCCTGCCTTTGCTTAGATTTAAAGGTATAGTTCATCCTCTTTATCTAGTCCTCATCACCCCTGTGCTCGCTGACCTACATTGGCTCCCGGTCCGGCAACACCTTGATTTTAAAATTCTCATCCTTGTTTTCAATTCCCTCCTTGGCCTCGCCCCTCCCTGTCTCTGTAATCTTCTCCAGCCCTACAACCCCCCGAGATCTCTGCACTCCTCCAAATCTGGCCTCCTCCTCCGTAGCCCCGGTTTTATTCGCTCCACCATTGGCGGGCGTGCCTTCAGCTGCCAAGGCCCTAATCTCTGGAATTCTCTCCCTAAACCTCTCCACCTTTCTACCTCTCTCTCCTCCTTTAAGATGCTTCTTAAAATCTACCTCTTTGACCAAGCATTTGGTCACCTGTCCTAATACCTCCTTATGTGGCTCGGTGTCAAATTTTGTTTGATAATCGCTCCTGTGAAGCGCCTTGGGGCATTTTACCACGTTAAAGGCGTTTTATAAATGCAAGTTGTCAAATGGCTCAGTGGGTAGCACTTTTGCCTCTGAATCAGATGGTCATGGGTTCAAGTCCAACACCAGAGACTTGAGCCCAAAATCCAGGCTGACACTCCAGTGCAGTACTGAGGGAGTGCAGCACTGTCGGAGCATCAGTACTGAGGGAGTGGAGCACAGTCGGAGCGTCAGTACTGAGGGAGTGCAGCACTGTCGGAGAGTCAGTACTGAGGGAGTGCAGCACTGTCGGAGAGTCAGTACTGAGGGAGTGCAGCACTGTCGGAGAGTCAGTACTGAGGGAGTGCAGCACTGTCGGAGCGTCAGTACTGAGGGAGTGCAGCACTGTCGGAGAGTCAGTACTGAGGGAGTGCAGCACTGTCGGAGTGTCAGTACTGAGGGAGTGCAACACTGTCAGAAGGTCAGTACAGAGGGAGTGCAGCACTGTCGGAGCATCAGTACTGAGGGAGTGCAGCACTGTCGGAAGGTCAGTACTGAGGGAGTGCAGCACTGTCGGAGTGTCAGTACTGAGGGAGTGCAGCACTGTCGGAGCGTCAGTACTGAGGGAGTGCAGCACTGTCGGAGCATCAGTACTGAGGGAGTGCAGCACTGTCGGAGCGTCAGTACTGAGGGAGTGCAGCACTGTCGGAGCGTCAGTACTGAGGGGGTGCAGCACTGTCGGAGCGTCAGTACTGAGGGAGTGCTGCACCATCAGAAGGTCAGTACTGAGGGAGTGCTGCACCATCAGAAGGTCAGTACTGAGGGAGTGCTGCACTGACCGAGGGTCAGTACTAGGGGGTGCTTCTGGTGTCATTTAGGAGGGTGTTGGGTATCAGCTGGGAGAATGACGGAACCTGAAATTAGAAAGAGTGGCCTGTGTGCAGTAAGAGAGTTTGATACGGTGAGCAAGTTGTAGGTGGATAGGGCATGTGTGCTGTGTGGCTGAAGACCAGTACCCTCAGAGATTGATGGGATGGACCCCACTTGGGAACAGGC
The DNA here is from genome assembly GCF_035084215.1 of Heptranchias perlo. Classification (NCBI taxonomy): domain Eukaryota; kingdom Metazoa; phylum Chordata; class Chondrichthyes; order Hexanchiformes; family Hexanchidae; genus Heptranchias; species Heptranchias perlo. The sequence goes on from NC_090356.1 coordinate 6,147,866, forward strand.
TGCGTGCAAGGCCGAAGCTGGGATGGAGAGACTGTGTATGAGAAGTCCTGAATTGAAGAAGGGACAATGGGCAGACAGTTCCAGGGGGAGCCAAAGAGATAAAGTCTTGCGGAATCTCTGGTCAGCCTGCTAACTGATTGACTGCTCCTGACTGCCGAATTTGCTTGCTAACTTTTTGTGCAAGCGTAATGTTGGACAAATCCGCTCCCTCTGCCCCCCTCCCCCCCCCCCCGGCCTCTGGTCTCAGTAAATATTTGGACTGGGAAGAGGTGAAGCATGAAATCAGTTGATCCCTGTAATTGAAGAGCTTCAGGAGACGAACATTCTTGACGTGTTTGACTGATGAAAAGGCGCCCTCAATGTGACAGGTGGGCACCAGATCACAGCCTGCAGCAGATCACCACATTCTTGGCCACGTACTCAATCCCTCGGGGGCCTTGAGATTGTAAAGAGATTCATGGTCCATTGGACCCATACTCTCAACGGGAGTTGAATAGGTGCTGACAGGCCGCCTGCGAGGGGGCAAGAATATTAGGTGATTGGCAAAAGAAGGAGGCCTACTGTTGAGGAAGCTGATTATTTATCCCCTCTTCTCCTGAAGGAGTTGACTCCTGTTAGGGTACAGGGGCATGGGAGGGAGATCAAATTTACGGTTTTCTGCGGCGCTTCACACAAGTATATGTGTCGGGAATTCAGGCACGGGGGTCATTACACCTGATTCACAGCGCGCAGGGCCCAATCCTCATACAGACGGTGCGTGTTAGCAGGCCGCTTGACCACGGAGGGCATCGCTGCTGAGGTCAATCCTGTCCTCACCTGAGGCCCACGAATCCGTGGTTACCAGCAGGACTTATGGGATAGCGGTCAGGAGTGGGAACCCTACACTTTTTTTCCCTCTCCCGAGCCTGAGGCCGTTGTACCATTCCCAGTTGACGCTCTGCGTGAGGTAAACTAATTTAACACAGGCCTGGGACCTCCCATCATGCCTAGTACCACACTCGGTGGCGCATTTTAGGCCATTAGGGGAAAACGTGACAAAATCGTTAGTGAGAAAATCTACTCCGTTGCTCCCCTTTGTCACTGTAATTTTCAGTCTGCCGGTCCAATTCTAGTCAGCATACAGACAGACATTAGGCTGCAGAGAACTAGGTACAGAGGGCAAACAAATAGTACCCCATAGGGTTGATTTCCTGCAGTGCGCCAGTGATTCTCTGATCTGCGCCCGCAGCTGGCAAGGGCAGAGAAATCAAACTCGTGACGCGGCCCAGAACGGGGCACCATCAGAATCTCTTCCTGGCACCTGGATGTTCTGGCTCTCGGCCTTCGTGCCTGCGATTTAAACGTTTGGAGGTGCAGATCATTTCACCCTCCCAGTTCTGGGACAGATGCACGATGGTGGTCAATTTGCAAGGAGAGGACAGCAACTTGAGACCCCCCCCCACCATCAACCCAGCCCACAGCTGTACCCGCTGTGCCTCGCAATCAAACAAGCTGGCAATCAGGCTTAGACAGCAGAGGTCGGTAACATCGAGCGGCCATGACCGGCATCATTCCAAGCGCCAGGGAGGTCCACTGGATTGTTACCCCGATCTGATCTGACCCAGGTTACCTGAGGATGGTCCCACGGCCGGTCTCTAACCTCGGAGCAGGTTGGTGTGCCTTCCTGACCTCGACTCCGCTCTTCACTGCTCCGGTTTACGGGAACTCTGCCGACGTGACCAAAGAGCGCCCGGTGGTGACGATTAACGATGACTTCAGTCTTCTCGAGTCCGGCTCTCGTTGTTACTTCTGTGTTGCGGGCAAAATGGAACTGACCAATTCCCGTCAGTCACCTCTGACAGTGCGTATAAAATGCTTTCGGTCTCTTGATATCTTGCTTGGTGCCTCTCAATCTCTTGGGAGATATTTTTGAACTCTTTGTGTTTTTCTTCCCTCATAATTGACCGCCTCTGCACATCCTATAGCCAACCAACAGCTCCATGGCGCCATGGCTGATTGAGTGAGTGAGTGGCTACAGACACACTCGATTCACGTAAAGTGAACCCAGCCACCTCTCCTCTCCTCCCCTCTCCACCCCCTTCCCCTCTTCACGTGTGAGCTTTTACATTCAGTGTTGGCTATTTGACCGTGGAGGCCATCATTATCGAAACTACAATCCTTGTCCTTACAAAATATGTGCTCTTCCACCAAAGCTCACTGGACAGTGACCAGCAGCATGGCTTTTGATTCTGCTCCCCCACCTTGGCTGAAATCAGCTAAGCCAGCACTCGCTGAGAATTGAACCTGGCATCTTCCTGATTCGAATGACCAAACAACTCACTGCTATCTCGGTGTTGATGATGATGGTTTTGGCCACCGTTGTCGATGATGACAGCCTGTGATTTATCGCCAATTTAATACAGGTTGTGGGTTCTCATATGACTGTAAAGTCCGATTTTCGCAAGGAATGTTTTCCCACAAACAGGACATTGGATGTCAGATTGACCCAAGAGCTGATATTTCCTTGATTTCCTTTGGGCTCTCTTTGTTCTGCTAGTTCGAAATAACTTGCTTGAAGCTTTCTCAAGCCATCGTGAATCATCTTTTGCCACATTCTCCTGTCAGAAGCATCATGCTCCCATGTGCCAGTTGAGATGCCACATTATTTTTTTCGACTGGTCCTCAGGCAAACCTTATATTCTCAGGATTTTAGCGGCAACAAATGACTTCAGAAAATAATTTTCAGTGATATAACGAATGCTCCTGATTCCTTTATTTGCTCCATCAGTTGAAGGCCCATTGACGATCTTTCACTGAATGAGCCGTATTAAATTACCATTGTGCTCGATTCCAGACGCATGGCTGTGATCGACTTACATATTTTACAAGTGGTTTCTGGCTGGGTTCCCACGTATACTGATTGTACCGGATCAGAATGTCCTGCAGTTATGCGAGCTCGTGGAGTCTGAGTGCGCAATGTTCTGTGTTAGTGCCTTCCAGTAACACCCCTTTCACCCGTGGTCGTGCTGAAACGCTGGGGGTGAATTTCTGCGGGGAGGGCCTCTCCCGCACACCCGCCATTTTGCTCTTCCGCCGGAGTTACCGTGGACGAGCGGGAGAGAGCTCACGGGAATTCACTCCCGCCGGCCTTTACCCTCCGGGGCCTGGCTTTGAATCCAGCTCAACCTGTGGGAGTGGCAGTGGGGATGCGCTTTTGGTTTGTACTCAGGGCAAATGATTTGTTGGGGCCAATTTGTCAACCCTCAGATCCACTTAGATTTTTTCTTTAAAAATCGGATAGAAGGGTTTGGGTGGGAGGTGGAGAGGGGAGGCGGGGTATATTTTTTGGAGTATGAATTTGACTTGGGCGGTTACGCAAAACCAGCGATCGGAAGCCCATTTTATACTCCACCCGATTTTCTTTTCCATTAAAGTCATTGGATACGAACATTGGACGAGGTGTAACACGGCCCTGCCAAATCGCCAGTGCCCGGTTTGCATCACCACTCCAAGATGGATTTGTACCCCTTCTACATCTCTGGTCCCTGGGTCACACAACGGGAGCGCCAATCACAGAACTAACCCTGGAGTTCAAAGCTCCTGATTCTATTCCTCCTGATTTTTCAGTCATTAAAATTAATGAGCGGATATTCGGGAACGCTGTGAATCAGGATCACCGTGAATCAGGAGCACCATAAAAGATCCCACGGCACTATTTCGAAGAAGAACAGGAGAGTTCGTCCCGATGTCCTGGCCAATATTTATCCCTCAACCAACACCACTAAATAAAAACAGATTATCTGGTCATTATCACATTGCTGTTTGTGGGAGCTTGACTGCTGCGTTTCCCACATTACAACAGTGACTACACTTCAAAAGTACTTCATTGGCTGTAAAACGCTTTGGGGCATCCTGAGGTTGTGAAGGGATTTATAGAAACACAAGTTCTTTCTTTCTTTATGTCCTTCCCCAACCACCTCGAATCTTTTTAACATGGATGATGTCCCCTCTTCTCTCTCTCTCCCCCCCCTCAACTCCAAATCCTAGAATTACCCTGAAGCCCCTCTTTTTGCCCGGGACCTCGTATAATTTACCCCGATCTCTATCTGTCCGGGGCAGTGTGAAGCTGTGTGTTCGGACACTGCTCCTTTGTACCGATGGACCTCAGTTCATGTGTCGCCCAGAGATGAGTGTGGTGTCTCTCTGCCAAGGATCCTTGGATTGAAATTGTGACGTGTGATATTGGTAACGGACGAGTTGACGGTTTCGTGTGACATTCCTCTGCCTGCTAGTTTAATGAAGGTGCCAACCTGCGGGTTTAACCCTTTCATTAAAATAGTGTTCAAAGGTATGGTGGTGCATTGGTTATGGTGCGAGATCAGCAATAAGAAGGCCGTGAGTTCAAATCTTCCCATTCACGGCACATTGTGAGTTGAATTTTCATAAAGTCTGGTCATTTATGGGATAGCGACAGGAAAATGATCATGAAAGCTTCTAGATTGATGTAAAAACCCAACAGTGTCCTTCAGGGAATGAAACCTGCCGCCCCTACCCAGTCTGACCTAGATGTGGAGATGCCGGTGATGGACTAGGGTTGACAATTGTAAACAATTTTACAACACCAAGTTATAGTCCAACAATTTTATTTGAAATTCACAAGCTTTCGGAGGCTTCCTCCTTCCTCAGGTGAATGTTGTGGAAATGAAATCCTCGAACCCTTCGCATTTATAAATCACAGAACAATACCTGGTGATTACAGATAGTCTTTCCAACTGCCCGTTGCCAAGGCAATCACAGTGTGCAGACAGAGAGGTGTTACCTACAAGGCCACCGAATATACAAATAACCAAAAAAAAACAGAGAGAGAGAGGCAGAAACATAGAAACATCCGGAAGGAAGAGAAAGACAGCAAATGACCCGTTATATTAAAAACAGATAACATTTGTTCGCTGGTGGGGTTACGTGTAGCGTGACATGAACCCAAGATCCCGGTTGAGGCCGTCCTCATGGGTGCGGAACTTGGCTATCAATTTCTGCTCGACGATTTTGCGTTGTCGTGTGTCTCGAAGGCCGCCTTGGAGCATGCTTACCCGAAGGTCGGTGGCTGAATGTCCTTGACTGCTGAAGTGTTCCCCGACTGGGAGGGAACCCTCCTGTCTGGCGATTGTTGCGCGGTGTCCGTTCATCCGTTGTCGCAGCGTCTGCATGGTCTCGCCAATGTACCATGCTCTGGGGCATCCTTTCCTGCAACGTATGAGGTAGACAACGTTGGCCGAGTCACAGGAGTATGAACCATGCACCTGGTGGGTGGTGTCCTAGACACACCTCATTACTTGCTGCACTTCTTGCCCTCTGAAGGGGCCTGGCAAATAATCGCTAGAAGGTCCACCAGAAGATTGTCAAAGCAACTAGGGATGGACAATACTGATATCGCACAGCATCATTTAGGAACATGGGAAAAGCAGCAGGCCATTCAGCCCCTCGAGCCTGCTGCACCATTCAATTAGATCAAGGCTGATCTGTATCATAACTTCATTTACTTGCCTTTGCTCCATATCCTTTGTTGCCCTCACCCAACGAAAATCTATCAATTTCAGGCTTGAAGCTCAGATTGACTCCCAGCATCCAAAGCCTTTTTTGGGGAGAGAGTTCCAGATTTCCACTCCCCTTTGTGTGAGAAAGTGTTTCCTGATTTCACTCCTGAATGGCCGAGCTCTGATTTTAAGATTATGCCATCTTGTTCTTGATTCGCCCACCAGAGGAAATAATTTCTTTGTATCCACCCCATTGAATATTTTAACATTTTAAACACCTCGATCAGATCACCCCTCAATCTTCTATACTCAAGGGAATGCAAGCCAGGTTTATGTTCTCATAATTTAACACCCTAAACCTCGGGATCATTCTGGCGAATCTGCGTTGCACACCCTCCAGGGCCAATATATCCTTCCTGAGGTGTGATGCCCAAAACTGAATGCAGTACTCCAGTTGGGGTCTGACCAAGGCTCAAGATAACTGAAGCATGACTTCCTCCACTTTGTAATAAAGCTCCTTTGAGATAAAGACCCCTGCATATTAGAGCCGTGATCTTTCACTTCTTAGTGTTTAAATCTGCACCGAGCAGAGAGGAAAACTTCCTGCCGTGTTTGGCATTTAGTTTCCCAAATTAAATAAACTTGGATATTGTTGATCCAATTTGCCCCAGTTACAGCTTTCCAGCACAACACTAACCCCACACTTAACATTACCTGGCACTTTATAAGGTAAAGATTAATAATTGACAGTCCTGCTTATTAAAACAAACCGGTAAATTCACCATTTGACAAGGCCACAGATTCCTGATCATCTTTCACAGCTGGCAGTGACTAGGACGCTGTTTCCAGGACAAATAAATTCCTGTGGCCATGCTGAAATTGGACCAAATAATCCCGGAAACCACAGGAATGAGTTCAGATAGAGCAACAGGCCTCAACAGGCATGAGGTCACATAATGAGTGCACAGTACAATGTGAGAAAAATATAACCCTGCCTGTGTCGCATGGACATTTGTTCATGTTTTCAAGGTTGTACAACTGGAGCAGCTTAAATCAGTGTGGTGAAACCACCTAACATCCCACTGACCACGGCCAGAGTCACCGGCCTAGAATCCCACTGACCGTGGCCAGAGTCACCGGCCTAGAATCCCACTGACCACGGCCAGAGTCACCGGCCTAGAATCCCACTGACCGCGGCCAGAGTCACCGGCCTAGAATCCCACTGACCACGGCCAGAGTCACCGGCCTAGAATCCCACTGACCGCGGCCAGAGTCATCGGCCGAGAATCCCACTGACCGCGGCCAGAGTCACCGGCCTAGAATCCCACTGACCGCGGCCAGAGTCACCGGCCTAGAATCCCACTGACCACGGCCGCAGTCACCGGCCTAGAATCCCACTGACCGCGGCCAGAGTCACCGGCCTAGAATCCCACTGACCACGGCCAGAGTCACCGGCCTAGAATCCCACTGACCACGGCCGCAGTCACCGGCCTAGAATCCCACTGACCGCGGCCAGAGTCACCGGCCCAGAATCCCACTGACCACGGCCGCAGTCACCGGCCTAGAATCCCACTGACCACGGCCAGAGTCACCGGCCTAGAATCCCACTGACCACGGCCAGAGTCACCGGCCTAGAATCCCACTGACCACGGCCAGAGTCACCGGCCTAGAATCCCACTGACCACGGCCGCAGTCACCGGCCTAGAATCTCACTGACCACGGCCGCAGTCACCGGCCTAGAATCCCACTGACCACGGCCAGAGTCACCGGCCTAGAATCCCACTGACCACGGCCGCAGTCACCGGCCTAGAATCTCACTGACCACGGCCGCAGTCACCGGCCTAGAATCTCACTGACCGCGGCCAGAGTCACCGGCCTAGAATCCCACTGACCACGGCCAGAGTCACCGGCCTAGAATCCCACTGACCGCGGCCAGAGTCACCGGCCTAGAATCCCACTGACCACGGCCAGAGTCACCGGCCTAGAATCCCACTGACCGCGGCCAGAGTCACCGGCCTAGAATCCCACTGACCACGGCCAGAGTCACCGGCCTAGAATCCCACTGACCGCGGCCAGAGTCATCGGCCGAGAATCCCACTGACCGCGGCCAGAGTCACCAGCCTAGAATCTCACTGACCGCGGCCAGAGTCACCGGCCTAGAATCCCACTGACCACGGCCGCAGTCACCGGCCTAGAATCCCACTGACCGCGGCCAGAGTCACCGGCCTAGAATCCCACTGACCACGGCCAGAGTCACCGGCCTAGAATCCCACTGACCACGGCCGCAGTCACCGGCCTAGAATCCCACTGACCGCGGCCAGAGTCACCGGCCCAGAATCCCACTGACCACGGCCGCAGTCACCGGCCTAGAATCCCACTGACCACGGCCAGAGTCACCGGCCTAGAATCCCACTGACCACGGCCAGAGTCACCGGCCTAGAATCCCACTGACCACGGCCAGAGTCACCGGCCTAGAATCCCACTGACCACGGCCGCAGTCACCGGCCTAGAATCTCACTGACCACGGCCGCAGTCACCGGCCTAGAATCCCACTGACCACGGCCAGAGTCACCGGCCTAGAATCCCACTGACCACGGCCGCAGTCACCGGCCTAGAATCTCACTGACCACGGCCGCAGTCACCGGCCTAGAATCTCACTGACCGCGGCCAGAGTCACCGGCCTAGAATCTCACTGACCACGGCCGCAGTCACCGGCCTAGAATCTCACTGACCGCGGCCAGAGTCACTGGCCTAGAATCTCACTGACCGCGGCCAGAGTCACCGGCCTAGAATCTCACTGACCACGGCCGGAGTCACTGGCCTAGAATCTCACTGACCGCGGCCAGAGTCACCGGCCTAGAATCTCACTGACCACAGCCGGAGTCACCGGCCTAACATCTCACTGACCACGGCCGGAGTCACTGGCCTAGAATCTCACTGACTATGGCCACAATCACCATCCTAACAGCTCACTGACCACAGCCGGAGTCACCGGCTTAACATCCCACTGACCACGGCCGGAGTCACCGGCCTAACATCCCACTGACCACGGCCGGAGCCACCGGCCTAACATCTGACTAACCACGGCTGCAGTCACTGTTCTAACATCCCACTGACCACGGTCAGAGTTACCAGTCTAACATCCCACTGACCATGACTTCCGTCACCAGTGCTGACTGGCCCTCAGACCTACTGCAAGTTGATTTGCTTTGATAATTCCAGTTGGGCTAAAAGGGAGGGTGTTTTGGGGGCTGCCGTGGGGTAACCATGGTAACTCACATGTCTCGGCTCACCAAAAAAAAGAATAGTCACTTGGGCGAGCGCTGCTGGCGAATGTGGAATTGTATCCCAGTACGAGTCAGGACCTTCGGAAGAGAAAAGAATCTCAACCATGGCGTCACAGAGAGATGACCTACAGAGAGGTCAGGATTGCTCTCACAGAGAAAACAGGCACCCTGGGCTGCTGCAGCACATATCTCCAGTTCAAGTGGCATTGGAGGACGTTTGGGAGCAGATTACTTGACCATCTGCTTAGCTGCTATAATGGGAGCATGAGGATCTGGCAAGGAGAGGAAAGTACTTTGTGAAAGCAAAGGAGGCTCAGACTCATTTAAAAAAAGAAACTTCAAAGATAAGAGTGAAGATTGATGATGATGGCATGGGCGGAACATTGGTCTGTAGACTTGTTGACAGACCTGGGGTTGTGCACACAAGGGTAGTTTGGTGTGGCTGGAACTTGCTTGTAAAGGCTGCCTTGTCGCATCATCTCATTTCGAGCCCTTGTTTTGTTTTAAGGACACACTAATCTTGTAAATCTGGGCTTCATAGCCCAGTGGTCAGTGACTCATGCCGAGAATGAGTGACTGTGATGTCTGCAATCCATTGACTAAACTGGGAATAGGCAGGCAACTCTTCCCACACCAGTCTGGCTTTGTGGAGCTTTGGAGGTTCTCCAGGATCTCCAGATGCTTGTTCTTTGTGCAAGGTACTGGAATTTCATCTGACTGCCAAGGTGGGATCTTATAAAACTCCGTGGGATGCAATTGGAACCCAAAGATACAGCAACATGAATGGACAGTCTATTCTCGCACGGTTGTAGACATGTCCAATATACAGGAGTGGATCCAATTATTTCCTGGGAAGAGATCTGCTTTGTCTTACTGAGGATTAAATTGTTTTGGTCCTTTGCCAACCACATTCCTGTTTGTTGTTACCTCAACTCGACAGGAGCGATGCTCATTTTCTTTTTATCTTATACTTTGAAGTATTGTTTTGGTACTGAAGTAAACACGCTTTGGTGATCTTTTCTCTCTGGAGTGAAACAATTCAAACTCGGATCTGTGCCTATCCTTACTTGTCCCTTTAAGGCCATAAGGTGTATAGAGACAGGAGACTTGTCCCTTTAAAGCACAGGTGTAAGAGAGAGGAAATGGCATGAGAGCAAATGGTATGTTGGTCTTTATTGCAAGGTAGTTTGAGTATGAGAGTAAGGAGGTCTTACTGCAATTATATAGGGCTCTGGTGCGACCACACCTGGAATACTGTGTACAGTTTTGGTCTCCGTATCTAAGGAGGGATATACCTAGAGGGGGTGCAACAAACGTTCACTAGATTGATTCCTGAGGGTTGTCCTATAAGGAGAGATTGAGTAGAATGGGCCTATATTCTCTAGAATTTAGAAGAATGAGAGGTGATCTCATTGAAACATATAAGATTCTGAGGGGGCTTGACAGGGTAGATGCTGAGAGGATATTTCCCCTGGCTGGAGAGTCTAGAACAAGGGAATATAGTCTCGGGATAGAGGGTCGGCCATTTAGGACTGAGATGAGGAGAAACTTCTTCACTCAGAGGGTTGTGAATCTTTGGAATTCTCTACCCCAGAGGGCTGTGAATGCTCAGTCATTGAGTATATTCAAGACTGAGATCGATAGATTTTTGGACTTTAAGGGAATCAAGGGATATGAGGATAGGGTGGAAAAGTGGAGTTGAGGTCGAAGATCAGCCATGATCTTATTGAATGGCGGAGCAGGCTCAAGGGGTCGTATGGCCCACTCCTGCTTCTATTTCTTATGTTCTTATCACACAATCAAAGCTTGGACCTATTTATTAATTTAAGAAGTCTCGAAGCAGAACTGATGAAACTTGGGATACGTTCAGCTGTGTAACTCAGCCATTTGTCGTTGAGTATATTCAAGACTGAGATTGATGGATATTTGGATACTAAGGGAATCAAGGGATATGGGGATCGGGCAGGAAAGTGGAGTTGAGGTCGAAGATCAGCCATGATCTTATTGAATGGCGGCGCAGGCTTGAGAGAACGTATGGCCTACTCCTGCACCTATTTCCTATGTTCTTATGTTCTTATGAAACCTTTACCCCTCTTCCTAGTTGCCATTGGTCCCAGGGGTGGTATATCCTATCAGAGAGAGAGGAGGACTTAATTTCTCTGTTTGGATAGGATTTGAATCCAGGCCCAAGTGGAGACAGGACAGTGTCCTAAGTCAAAAAGAGGATCATTTCCTTTCTCTGGGTGAACCATCTTACTGGCCTGTGGTGTAGCATGTTGGTATACGTACTCGCTGAGCTTCTGCGCCAATGTGGAAGAGTAGATTGTACCCACTGCCACCCTCACCAAAGAGGAAAGATCTTCATCCCTTCAGACTTGGTGGGGTTTGAACCCAGGCTGTCGAGGCGATCGCACACTGTTCGAATACTAAGGCTAGCTTGACTTTTTATTAAAAAAATAACAATTCAAATAAAAAGCAAAATACTGCAGATGCTGGAAATAAAATAAAATCCTTTGTTGATGGTTTTTTTCCAAAGCAAAACGCGGAAATGTGCTTGTGTGACGGACACTCTCAAAAATTATATCTGATCTCCTCTGGTGATGCTCATGGTGAGTTGGTTACTGTGTTTTGCAAACCATATGGGTCTCATCAACCGAGTGTGACAGGGATAGTGTGACAGGATTTAAGTGTGACATTTACAGGATGTGTGCACTACATGCAAAACTTTTAATCAACAATAAATCAGAGCAAAATTCTAAAAATTTTAAATGTGGAAATAAAACTTACAAACACACAATAATGTGACGAATTTGGAAATGTTATTTTCTCAAAGAGGTACAAACATGTCACAATAATTGTGGTATAATCGCAGTAGGGAACTCTGAGCAAAGATTCCAGTAAATAAATCTCAGCACTTTGAGTCTTACAAGTGAATGAGAATTGTGAGAGAAATTTACTGAGCAGTTTTTACATCATTGATTGGCTGGTTTGGTTTGCCGTCCAACAAGTCCCAAGGAACCATGAAAGTAATAATAATGATGCAGTTGAAATGTAGGCCATGGTTGATGCACTCTGATCTGTATCTCAGCTGGTCCGCCTGGTGATGGGGAGATAAGAACAGATCGTTCTAAAATGAAATCCCATATTCCTATTAAATTCAGGCATTACATATGATATTGAATGTGGGCTGCCCCCTATTACCGGGTCGAGAAGTTGGGCAGGGGCCTGGTTCTCTACAAACACTGATCCTGAGCTGACAGCTCTGAAGTCCTTCATTGTGGATCATCAATTGGCTTCTGCCGGACCCATTTCCCTCTCCCATAGTGTAGGGGATACTGATAATACAGCCCAGGCCCCACTCACGGCCACCTCCCCTCTACTTACTGCCCTCTGAAGACTTCTCTTTTGGTCAGTTGGGTAGTTACATGTACAGAAACTGCCCACCATGTGTAAGAGTCTTCAATCTACTGAGGAAGTCTATGCTTGTAGACTTGCTGTGTAGGTTTGTTACTCCGTGTATCTCTGGACCACCATTTACCACCTATCTGGCTGTGGGATGTTGACTGAATTGCAATACGTGCTCTTAGTTCCACTCTCCTGCTTTTTCCCCATAGTCCTGCAAATTTTTCAAGTATATATCCAATTCCCTTTCAAGTATTTGAGTAAAAACTCCAAAACCTTAACTGCGAGTTCCCAATCTTGGTCACACTGTCCGGAGATGGAGACAGCACAGGACAGAGAATAACTGCTCCTCACTTGGAGAGAGGGCAGCTCTGCAGGCCTGTTACTAAATGCCATTGGCAGAGACCCAAATAGCCAGCTGAATTCCCACCCCTCCCACCAACACCTCTCAGCGAGGGGAGGGTAAAAGGATGGTGCGAGAAATGAAGACTTGCAGAAAGAAAGAAGAGAGAAATGTATAAAATAGCTGACTGCCCCCCACCAACAACAAGAAGAGATGTACAAATACTTTAACTTGCTTGTAGTGAATTCTTGTCTCTATTATCTAGTGTTAACGTGTTTAAAATAAATGGGTTAACGCCACTGTTAAAATAGCAGAGCGAGGCGTTGGTATAATGTCCGTGCAATAACGTCACCGACAGGAATCTCTGCCCTAAAGTTGTACGTAGTGTTGTAGCCCCAGACGGATGTCCCATGAATAGCAGGGGAGATCACGGTGGATTTACTGATGTCGTGCTCCCAGTGGGGAGCCCCACATGAAGGGAACGCAGGTGGAAGAGAGGGTTCTATTCCTCGCTCTGACCCGGGCTCCACTCGATCGCGACTCCCGACTTGGAGGATGGGATCAGTGAATTCACTAATGAGGCAGTGGGTCCAGCGCAGTGACAAAGCCACACAGCCCAGGGAGGTCACCAGATGTTTGATTCCTGCTGCCCCCGTCCCCCACCAACCCCGGCAAGTGCCTTCAGGAGAGGAGAGAAAAACTGGGAACAGATTAAAAAGAAAAATGATTTCCATCTGTCTTTATTTAACGGGAAGCAGCTTCGCCTGTAAATGACACGGATTTTATAACACAAATGGCAGATGCTTGGCCAGATTTAAAACAGATCTGGTTAGCGTCCAATCAGAACTGCAGTGGCTGAGCTGGTCAATAATTGCTTAATGCATTACAGTTTCTGCCTTGAATCCCATCCACTGTTCTGGGTTTTGCCTCCACTTATTCCCACTGGGGCTGCACTGCCTCGAGATAGTAATGCTACTGAGTTGCTGTTTCCTACTGGAGTTACCTGCAGTGGGAGAGATCTCAAAGGGAAACCCTGGGAGAGGCTCATTGTAAACTACGTAATGCTGTAGCACTAGTTGCCGTCTTATAGTGGCCTCGATTTGTTCTCAAACCCGGTATCGCTGGTTAGAAAGAAAAAAGAACTTGCATCTCATATCGCGGCTTTCACAGCCTCAGGACGTCCCAAAGTGTTTTACACCCAACGATGTACTTTTGAAGTGTAGTCACTGTTGTAATGTAGGAAACGTGGCAGCTTATTTACGGACAGCAAGATCCCACAAACAGCAATGTAATAATGACCAGATAATCTGTTTATAGTGATGTTGGTTGAGGGATAAATATTACTCTTCTTCAAGTAGTGCCTTGGTTTGACGTCTAATCCGAAAAAGGGCACCTCCGACAGTGCAGCACTTCCCTCAGTACTGCAGTGGAGTATTAGCCTGGATTTTGTGCTCAAGTCTCTGAAGTGGGACTTGAACCCACGACCTTCTGACTCTACCCACTGAGCCTCGGCTGATCTAAGTTACATGGCCAACTCTGGCAAGCAAAATGCAAACCACAAACTCCTAGAACTCTGCCCAAAGATGTCCAAATGCCGTTTAAACATTAACAAAGAGCCAACACGATGCTTCAAAAGGTGAAAGGTTAAGTTGATCTGGGAACTTTCTCAAGTTCTGTTTTCACAAGTGCAGCAAGAACCAGATTACCTCCTCGAGCCAGTCCCACATCCATTAGACTTGGCCAACCTTGCAGCCGGGCTTCGCACCTCCCAATGCGCAGGCTTGCTGAGCAGGGGTCGGAGGTCAGGCTGCAGCGCTACGGGGGGGGGGGGGTGAATTTCCGTGGGGCGTTCTCCTGAAGAGCCATGGAATAAGAGAGAAAGAGAGAGCGAGTTGGACAAACAACAGTGCAGTGATTAGATACCTGTTTCAGCATTTGTTTTGTGTTCTATGAACTTTAGAAAATGTATTAAACTGGGAGAAATAGAGAGGGGGGAGGGAGAGGGAAGAGAGAGGGGAAGACAGTCTTCATTTAATGTTAGTTCCATTTTCAAGAAAACCCAAATTGGGTGAATGTTGATGTTAACTAATTATCTCACCTATATTTTGTCAACAGTTAGAAAAGGCAAATGCTAATAGCTTTTACCCATGAATCAGAGTTTCTAATTTCTAAAACCCCTGAGACAAAGGGCCAGAGGGATACAGAGAGAGGTATAGATCAATAACCAGAGAGAAGGGACTAGAAAGAAGAGTTGAGAGAGATGGGGTGGAGAGGAGCTACGAGGGAGAAAGAGACGGACAGACATAGATAGACAGAAGGACAGACATTTTCTTTCCTCTAATTTAACTTGTTAATGAAAAACAGTTGAAATTTGAAAGCAACCAAAGCCTCTTTAAGGGAAACTGTGAGGAAGGAAGGATAGGAGGGGGAGGGGAGGAGGTTAATAGGCTGAAGGTGAGATGGGCCTCTGGCTTCTTGCCACTCACTCCTGGTGGGGAGCAAGTGGGAGTTGGGGGCAGTAGATGGAGGGTCAAAGGATGAGGTGAGTGACAGTGGAGCAAAGGACAGGACATGATAAAGGGTTGAGGGTAGTTCAAAGGGGAAAAGATAGGGGTAGTGATGGGAGTGGGGGAGTTGGTAAGAAGGGGTCAGTGGGAAGATGAAGGCGTAGGGGCCATGATGGGAGTGAGCAGATGGGGGCAACATGAATGGGGTTGGGGAGGGAGGCGCTGAGAGTCACACTTTTCCCCGCAACACCCACCCGAAATGCAGCCTACAGCCATTGGTGGCACCTTTCTCTGTCACACCACCTGCACCTCCCACCTGAGAGGAAAGAAGGAAAGACAGATGGTGAAGCAGAAATAGGCAGAGAGAAGAGTTAAAGGAAGAGAAGGAGAAGAGAGAAAGAAACAGAAAAGGAGAGACAGAGCAACAGGAAAGTAGCAGAGAGAGGTAAGAGAGAACCTGTATTCACCAATGTGCCATGGACATCTGTCAGATGTATCTGACTGTGCTGCTTTTTCACCTCCCAGGCGTAAACTCATGCTCGATTGGTAATGGAGGCTGTGAGCACAATTGCGTTCAGTTGTCGATGGCACACTACCAGTGTCGGTGCCAACCCAACTACCAGCTGAAGGAGGACGGGAAGCACTGCGAGTGTGAGTACCAGGGCTCTGGATAGGAAGGGTGTGGTGGGAGGGGAGATGACTGTCTGCCATCCCGCTGTACATTACCAATACTACCGGAGGCATGTACCAGAACAGTACGTGATGTGAGGAGGCCTCACTAAGGCTGACACGTGCCCTGTGTCCAAACACACAGTCCATTTTATGAGTGGGCGGTCCAGAAATTCCTAATAATTAATCCAAACGCCAAATGTCTGGTTTTCAAAATAGAATTTCATTTCCTTTACTTAGTCCTGTGTCTTGGGTTGTGGAGGTGTTAGTTATTACTTAAGTTAGTTATTAAAGTTTTCAATTAATTTTCATCAGCAATCAAGCAAACATCAAAACTCAAGCCCCGATCCCATCCCTTGTTCCTGCTCCTCTCTTGACCCCCTCCCCAGGTTGTACTTAACCCTAAACCTAAAGAGAGGCAAGAAAAATAAAAGGGGAAATCAACTTCGAGTCTTGTCAAAAACTACTTAGTTACCAATATTGCCAACGGTAATTTCTGGCCTTATAGTTTTAATAGAGGGCTTTCTATACCGCTATGGATGCTGGGATAGTCACACCTCCATGGTGTTGCTTTTGCTCACTCTCCAGTCAGAAACAGAGAGGCAGCATTTGCAAATCCCACGGCCAGGTGGGATGTGAAAAGAAAAAGAAAGAATAAAAGGGGTGTTCAGCGAGGAGGAGAATGTACAATCTGTCATTTCATCATCTGACAGGTAGAACTTGCTGCTTTTGAGTGTTCTGGTGGTTTTTGGCACAAGGCGACGCCTCAGATGCAAGAACACAGCTGTCCACACATCTGACACGCAGACGGAAACCACCTGCTCGGCAATGGGGCACTAAGCCGCACTCCAAGAACCTGGCGATTTCTCTTCTTAAACCCTGGTTTATTTATTTTCATTTTCCCCAGAAGCTCTCAGTAGCTTACTTCTGGTGCTTGGCCCAGCGTTACAGAGAGGGAAAAATATGAATAAAGAAAGAGCTTCAGGGAGTTTTATTTGACCTGAGTTTTAATTAGTCAGTGAGTCGGTAACTAGAGGGCATAAGGTTAAATTGGATAAACATTTGAAACGGAGGAAGATACAGGGCTATGTGGAGAGAACTGGGCCATGGGATTAGTTTTGGATTTTTCTAGAAAAAAAGCCAACACAGACACAATGGGCCAAATGGCTTCCCACTGTGCTGTAAAATTCCCATATTCTATGGTTGATACATTGAGTTCCCAGAGCAAATAAACGATTCTTCATATTAATCGTTTGTGCTTGAATTAATAAATGTCTGTAGATGGGTGGAAGAGGTTAAGTGTTTATTGAGGATTGATCCTGGTAAAGTCATTCAAATCTTATACAATAAACTAATGGAACCATCAGTCATGAAAATGCATTTAAAAAGAAAAAAATAGGGTGAAGATTTTAATGGGGTGGGATTGGCCGTGAGGGTCAGAGCTGCCCAGTTTCCATTAGATACACCTGGCTCCTGCTCAGCTAGAGGGCAGAAATTTAGGATCATCACCAAAAGAAGAAAGTGGGAGGTCAGGAGAAATTTTTTACTCAGAGTTTTGTTTGGACTTGAAGAGCCTAACCAGAAAGATCGGGGGAAGCAGAATCCATAACAGCTTTTAAAAGGGAAGTGGGCAAATATTTGAAAGAGCAAACTTGAAAAAGAATATGGGGAAAGGGGAGGGGGAGTGGGACTAAGTGGAGAGCTCTTTCAGAGAGCCAGTACAGGAATGGCGGGCCGAATGGCCTCCTTCTGTGCTGTAAATTTCTATGGGGTAGAACTTGGTATCTGTTTCGCCCGTTTTTCGGGTGTAAAACAGGTGCAATGCAGACGAATTTAGCAGTGGGACGGCCCGCGGCCGATCTGTGCAGGCATTAGTGCCACTGCTAAATTCATGGGGGCCTTCTTTTAGGTGTCCTGGGCCTGCCCCGATCGGGATTCTTCAGGGCCCTGCGGCCAGAAACGGAAGGTCAGTTAAATTATTTTGTTTCCTTAAAAAAAAATCCCATCCTTTACAGCCCAGGAGGAGAAGGAGTGCTCCCCCGCCCCCTAGCACCGACTCCACAGGTGTCGCGATCGTCCCTCACCCCCGTTGCCTGCTCCTGAGGGCCTCTGCCTGCAAGGCAGGTGGCCTGATATTGATGTCTTTGTATGGCGAGCTGCCTGTGTGACCAGCTCGAAAACAGACCCAGATGAAAATCTACCCCTATGATTCTACGATCTACACTCACTCCCACTGAGGGCATGTTATGTTAATAAGGAGTTTAGGGAGCAAACCATTCTCAGTTTAAGAACTGTGCTCAGGCCTGCACGGTGATGGAGACTCTAGAATTGGCCTCAGTTCCACTGTATTAGCGAGAGGGACACATATTAGGTCAAGGTCCCCAATCCTGACAGCTCTCTACTGACCCCTGCTGGAAGTCTTCGTGTGTGGTTGTGGAGGACAAGGACAGGGTGGGCTTTGGCCTACAGCCAATCCCAATCAAGGGTCACCCATGAAGAATGGCCATTGAGGCAAGGTTGCCATGGTGATATTAGAGCTGTATCCCATCAAGAATAAGCACCTTCCATCCCCGCATTGCGAGAGGCGAGCTAAAAGGTAGTATTAAGCCTTGGGCCTACAATCGTCTACTCTCTTCTCTTTGCAGTGAAGAATCCGTGTGCAGATAAGAATGGCGGCTGTATGCACAAGTGCCACAACAATCATGGCGTCGCCAGGTGTGAGTGTCACCCGGGATACGGATTGACCAGTGACAACAAAGGGTGCGAAGGTAAAAGTCTTAAGTTAGTACTTTCACTTACATCAACAGCCTACTCTATCGGGGTGGCCATGGCAACCTGCACTACAGAAAAATCACCAACCTCACGATGCCACAAGAGCGCGTGGTGACAATCTGCACTAGGCCTCTCGTGCACAGTGCCACCCAGACACATGCCCTGTCCCAACAAACCCAGTGCACACATGGGACTTGGCAAGTGATTTGGGATGGAGTGACATCCCACAGAATATCCTAGGAATCTTTGCACTTTACTGCATGCACCACAATTTGCTGCCTGAGTTTTGCAATTTTGCATGGAAAGTCCCGTGGGAAGTGAAAATTCCAAGTGACCAACAAATCATCTGTCCCAAGTATCAGTGTGTGAAGCAGCACCTCCTAAACCCGCGACCTCCACCACCTGGAAGGACAAAGGCACAAGGTGTATGGGAACACCATCTCTTCCCAGTTCCACTCCAGGTCATACACCATCCTGATTTGATCATATATTGGCCGTTCCTTCATCGTTGCTGGGTCAAAATCCTGGAACTCCGAACCTAACA
Source organism: Heptranchias perlo (assembly GCF_035084215.1). Classification (NCBI taxonomy): domain Eukaryota; kingdom Metazoa; phylum Chordata; class Chondrichthyes; order Hexanchiformes; family Hexanchidae; genus Heptranchias; species Heptranchias perlo. The sequence continues at coordinate 6,166,903 of NC_090356.1, forward strand.
GCATCGTGGGAGCACCTTCACCACATGGACTGCAGCGGTTCAAGATGAAGGCCCACCACCACCTTCTCAAGGGACAACTAGGGATGGGCAATAAATGCCGGCCTTGCCAGCGACGCACACATCCCAAGGAATGATTTTGTAAAAAGCGCTGGAGGCCAAATTTCCAGTTTATTTAAAAGGTAGCAGAAAGGCCTGTTTTTCTCCTAATTTACTGTCAAAATTGGGGGAATCCACGGGGTTTAAAGGACACGTTTCCCTAGAATTCGAATTTATTGGTGTCCCCAAGTTTTGAACCTTTGCCGACATGATGGCAAAAATGCTGAACAAATATTTTGTTTCAGTCTTTACGGTAGAGGACACTAAGAATATCCCAACACTGGACAAACAGGGGGCTCTAGGGGGGGAGGAGCTAAATACGATTAAAATCACTAAGGAATTGGTACTCAGTAAATTAATGGGACTCAAGGCGGATAAATCCCCTGGACCTGATGGCTTACATCCTAGGGTCTTGAGGGAAGTGGCAGTAGGGATTGTGGATGCTTTGGTAATAATTTTCCAAAATTCTCTGGACTCGGCAAAGGTCCCAGCAGATTGGAAAACTGCCAATGTAACACCCTTATTTAAAAAGGGTAGTAGGCAGAAGGCTGGAAATTATAGACCAGTTAGCTTAACATCTGTGGTGGGTAAAATTTTGGAGTCTATTATTAAGGAGACAGTAGCAGAACATTTGGATAAACATAATTTAATAGGACAAAGTCAGCATGGCTTTACAAAGGGGAAGTCATGTCTGACAAATTTGCTTGAGTTCTTTGAGGATATAACGTACAGGGTGGATAAAGGGGAACCAGTGGACATAGTGTATTTGGACTTCCAGAAAGCATTTGACAAGGTGCCACATAAAAGATTATTGCTCAAGATAAAGAATCACTGGATTGGGGGTAATATTCTGGCATGGGTGGAGGATTGGTTATCTAACAGGAAGCAGAGAGTTGGGATAAATGGTACATTCTCGGACTGGCAACCTGTAGCCAGTGGTGTTCCGCAGGGGTCGGTGCTGGGTCCCCAACTCTTTACAATCTATATTAACAATTTGGAGGAGGGGACCGAGTGCAGATGATACAAAGATGGGAGGGAAAGTAGAGAGTGAGGAGGACATAAAAAACCTACAAGGGGATATAGACAGGCTGGGTGAGTGGGCGGAGATTTGGCAGATGCAATACAATATTGGAAAATGTGAGGTTATGCACTTTGGCAGGAAAAATCGGAGAGCAAGTTATTATCTTAATGGCGAGAAACTGGAAAGTACTGCAGTACAAAGGGATCTGGGGGTCCTAGTGCAAGAAAATCAAAAGGTTAGTTTGCAGGTGCAGCAGGTGATCAAGAAGGCCAATGGAATGTTGGCTTTTATTGCTAGGGGGATAGAATATTAAAAACAGGGAGGTATTGCTGCAGTTATATAAGGTATTGGTGAGACCGCACCTGGAATACTGCATACAGTTTTGGTCTCCATACTTAAGAAAAGGCATACTTGCTCTCGAGGCAGTACAAAGAAGGTTCACTCGGTTAATCCCGGGGATGAGGGGGTGGACATATGAAGAGAGGTTGAGTAGATTGGGACTCTACTCATTGGAGTTCAGAAGAATGAGAGGCGATCTTATTGAAACATATAAGATTGTGAAGGGGCTTGATCGGGTGGATGCGGTAAGGATGTTCCCAAGGATGGGTGAAACTAGAACTAGGGGGCATAATCTTAGAATAAGGGGCTGCTCTTTCAAAACTGAGATGAGGAGAAACTTCTTCACTCAGAGGGTGGTAGGTCTGTGGAATTTGCTACCCCAGGAAGCTGTGGAAGCTACATCATTAAATAAATTTAAAACAGAAATAGACAGTTTCCTAGAAGTAAAGGGAATTAGGGGTTACGGGGAGCGGGCAGGAAATTGGACATGAATTTAGATTTGAGGTTAGGATCAGATCAGCCATGATCTTATTGAATGGCGGAGCAGGCTCGAGGGGCCGATTGGCCTACTCCTGCTCCTATTTCTTATGTTCTTATGAACAATTCGCCTGGAACAACCTCCTCGATAAACGTCTGGTAGGTTTCAGGTAACCTGGTCTGTGGAGGGTTGTGGGGCTGGAGGAGGTTACAGAGATAGGGAGGGGGCGAGGCTATGGAGGGATTGGAACACAAGGATGGGAATTTAAAATCGAGGCATGGCTGGACTGGGAGCCAATGTAGATCAGTGAGCACAGGGGTGAATTCACTGTCACTGTATATCACTGAGCCGTGATTGGTCTCTCTCTCTCCCTATCTCCCTAGATATTGATGAGTGCGTGTCCGGATTAACTGACTGTTCGCACGGATGCCTCAATGCTCACGGGTCCTTTTCCTGTGTCTGTAATGCAGGCTATGAGCTGGGTGCCGACGGGAAGCAGTGTTACCGTAAGTTAACCCCTTCAGTCCTTCATACTGGTGCAGGGTGGGCAACTGTGGGCAAGTATCAGGATATAGGATCATCACACTGAACTCACTAACAAGCTTCTAACATTGACTACGGGCTCGAGAATTCACTGTAAGGCAATAATTACCTTCAATAGACGTCCCTATGATACTGTACAGAAGGACAGTATATTTAGGAGGTCAGAAATGGCACAGTATTAACAGTAATTACTTCAGTCTGTATACTGCGTTGTGAGTCGGTATTCTGTAGATGGAGGATAGAACCTCATTTTTGTATTTAGGAGTCATTGAGGGATGGTGCAGGGGCACAGTAAAAGCAGCTGTGAAAACTTCTAAACCCACAATAAATATATTTTATTGAGAACTGGATAGTCCAGTTTCTGCCGTTTCGTCTGTAGAGGCTGGGCTTAGAACTCAGCCCAGGCCAATGAGTTTAAAGTCTCCTTCCTTTGTTGGCTGTAATGGGCCTGTGTAAAAAGTTTGAGACAGTGTAGAGGAAGCTTTACCTTGAGTCTAACCCCGTGCTGTACCTGCCCTGAGAGCGTTTGATGGGACAGTGTAGAGGGAGCTTTACTCTGTATCTAACCCGGTGCTGTACCTGCCCTGAGAGTGTTTGACAGGACAGTGTAGAGGGAGCTTTACTCTGTATCTAACCCTTGCTGTACCTGTCCTGGGAGTGTTTGATGGGACAGTGTAGATGGAGCTTTACTCTGTATCTAACCCCGTGCTGTACCTGCCCTGGGAATGTTTGATGGGACAGTGTAAAGGGAGCTTTACTCTGTATCTAACCCTTGCTGTACCTGCCCTGGGAGTGTATGATGGGACAGTGTAGAGGGAGCTTTACTCTGTATCTAACCCCGTGCTGTACCTGCCCTGGGAATGTTTGATGGGACAGTGTAAAGGAAGATTTAAAATTAACAAAGAATATCCTCACAGCACCTCCAAAATAGATTCCTGTAATCAGCAGCTTGATGAAAACAGAGACACTGCCCCTGATTATCTGGTCATTTATCTCATTTGCTGTTTGTGGGATCTTGCTGTGTGCAAATTGACTGCCGCGTTTCCTACATTACAACAGTGACTACTCTTCAAAAGAACTTCATTGGCTGTAAAGCACTTTGGGACGTCCAGCGTCTGTCTCCAGGAGCCGTTCCTGAACCAGTTACAGGGTTTTATATCCCTTGGCCTGCAACGTGCTGAAAGGATGGAATTTGGCTCAGCATTTGGAGGGTTTACAGCAGAGCTGGTGTGTGTTTCGGGTGTTGTGACCCACTGCTGCTGCTGCTGATATTTTAATAAAAGAAAGAAAGACTTGCATTTGTTTAGCACCTTTCAATACCTCAGGACGTCCCAAAGCGCTTTACAGCCATTGAAGTGTAGTCACTGTTGTAATGTAGGAAACGCAGCACCTAATATGCGCACAGCAAGATCCCACAAACAGCAATGTGATAATGACCAAATAATCTATGTTAGTTGGTGTTGGTTGAGGGATAAATAATGTCCAGGACACCGGGTAGAACTCCCTTGCTCTTCTGTAAATACTGTTTTTGGATATTTTACGTCCACCTGAGAGGGCAGACGGGGATCTTAGTTTACTGTCTCATCCGAAAGCCGGTACCTCCGACAGTGCAGCACTCCCTCAGTACTGCACTGGGAGTGTCAGCCTAGATTATACGCTCAAGTGCTATCGCTGAGCCAAGGCTGACACCCTGATGTCAGGGAATCCTGATTAAAACGGGACTGTTGAGGGATTTACGTGGCTTTTAAGACCCTTTTATACGGTGCTCACTCAGGCACCCCGACAAATCTAGCGAGTTTACCTTATGCGTTGCTGTGGGAGCCCGCAGGACTGGCATGGTGGGGAACCAGAATAGAAATGGACTAAAGAATTGCTAAAGGAGTAGTGAAAGGATCTGAACGCTTCATTTACAGGGATTGAGATGGAGATCGTCAACAGTTGCGAGTCAAACAACGGAGGCTGTTCCCATCACTGCCGCCACACAACTGGCGGCCCGCTCTGCAGCTGTAATCAAGGCTTCCACCTAGACGCTGATCAGAAGACATGTGTAGGTAGGGCTGAACGGAGGTGATTTTTCCTCAGTGGCTGAAGGTGGGTCATGTTTGTGTACATCAGCATTTAGGGGTTTAAATAACATACACCAATCCCCATTAAATATAAAACAGCACACAACCTACAGTGTGTTACAAGTAATTGATTTTGAAGTTGAGGTAGCATCATAAGTTCTTGAGTGGTTTATCAGTATTACCTCAAGTCCAACACTAGAGTTAGACACCAGACTTTCACTTCTGGGACCTGGGTTTGGAATTCAGTTCTGAGTGATGGGATGAAAGTCCTCTCTCTCTCTGTGAGAATCCTATGTGAAACTATTTTGGACAATTTCAACGCAATTACCAGTGAGCATCGGCGCACAGCATGCATACATCTGCCCGTAATTTGGGAGACACTTTGGCACTAAATTGACACTCAGAGACACTACGAGATGGCTGATGTGGGAAATGGAAAATGTTTCATTGGTTCAATAGCTTTTCTGAAGTTGGGTTTAAGATGCATTTTTGGGGGATAATTGTTTTTGCATCAAGCCTCCTCCGTACCTGACCTGTGAATGGTTGATGCTGAAAGTAGAATTGTGTCCCGTTGCCCATCACTCTTGCCGTACTCTTGCTGGAACATGTACCCACAGGGACGTGGAGTGAGGAGAAGACCAGGCTTAGATTTAATGCCCCCTCCGTGGTCAATAGTTGACTGACAGTTACTGCCGAGGTTCATACGTGAAACACGGCCACTGGGATGAAGCACTGGCGTCCATGGGACCTCCATCCCTGCGAGGGGCCAGCACCACATGCCGGGAAAAGCCAGGGCATGGAGAGGTTAACCCTTTCTTCTCAAAACAAAGAGAAGTCTTGTTTAATGAACAGCATTCAGTGATGGGAAGAGTTAAGGTGGCCATCTGCTGGTTTTTGTGCTTTATTTGCCCAGTGACTAATAACCTTGTTTGCAGTTTATTGCTGCATACGCTGTTATTAGACTGGCAGTTCCCAGAGGGGAATGTGGAGAATGTGATTAGGTTACACATTTGTATACTTCCTGAATTTGCAAATCAGCGTCTCGACACGTCTACATGTGTGTTTCTGATCACTTCCAGCACTCTGACGCACAAATATTTGTGGCATTATCCAGAGTACTGTATAAAACAAACTGAGGTTCTCTAGATATGGACCAATAAATCACAGTTATGGGGCAGGGAAAGTCTGGTTCATTAAAAGGTGATATTGACCCCTGGTGCTTCATGATTCCACGACAGTGGAATTTATTACTTGCCGCAGAATGTGTCCCCTTCCAGATTTTCCCACGTTTTCTTTCTCTTATTGTAACTGTATTGGAACCAGAGCGTGGTGTACCAATACCAATACTGTATCAATACCAATACTGTATCAATATCAATAATACCAATACTATACCAACATCAATACATTATCAATACCAATACTGTATCAATATCAATACCAATACTGTATCAATACTAATAATACCAATACTATACCAACATCAATACCAATAATACCAATACCAATACCAACACTAATACTAATACCAATACTGTACCAATATCAATACCAAACGTGAATGGTGTCAAGTGACACCCAAATTCTAATCCCCATTGACACGCAGCTCCATAATTCCCATGTGTTTCATACCTTGCATGATTTACCTGCAGTTTCAAGTGTGCCTGGTATGAAATGCGTGGGGAATTATGCAACCCCATTGGTCTCAAATCCTTAATGAACTGGTTTTGCAGAACTTCCAAGTCCAGTTTGTCAAGTAAATGTGCAGGGTGTGAAATGTATAGGGGTCAATGAGTTGAAAATCAGTGGGGTTTAGAAGATTGGTGCCAACTAAATTTATTCCCTGTCAGAACATCACGGCAGGGAATTTCCTTGGAGCCACACTTCCGGTGGGAACAACACCGTGGAGCGGGAGCAGCTGCGAGGAATTTCCCAGCCACGATATTGGTTGTCTCCTACTTAGCACTTAACTGCCACTTGATGCCTAGCTGTATCGCCTGACTGGTATTAAAGTTGCTGGGGAGTCAAGGGCTAAACACAATGAACTGTTTTTAAATACATTACAACAGTGACCACACGTCAAAAAGAAACTTCATTGGCTGTAAAGCTCTTTGGGACGTCCTGAGGTCGTGAAAGGCGCTATAGAAATGCAATTCTTTTCTTTAAGTTGTTTAAATTATACAACATTATCTGAACAAAAACCATCAGTTAAACACCGTTTTTATATTGAGATTGAGATGTCTCCAAACCCTGGGCAGACATACCACAGGATCAACAGTCTCAAGCCTCGGAATCTGTTAGGGTCGGCTGCTGGATATGGGTGGAGGTGTGAAGAGTACAACACAGGTATGGGTGGGGAGAGAGTCTGGTTTGGTGAAGCATTGATATGGGGATGTGCCAAATGCAGATACGGGGGGGTTTGGGGTCATCAGTAAAACATGAACATGAGGAGATCTGACTCGATAATTCAGGGATGGGGGCACAAATTATTCTGGACAGGTGCACCATGGAACAAATTCAAATTTAGGTCCTGGGCGCCAACTAATATCAATAACCAATAACGCCGGGTGCGGAGTGATCCAGTTTACACAGAGGAGCTGATCAGAGTTTGTTTTGCCCTCACACAGATGTGGACGAGTGTATCACTGGTGCTGGCTGCTGTCAACAGGACTGTTTCAATACCCCTGGAGGATACGAGTGCGGCTGTCACGCAGGGTATCGGCTCAGTTTGGATGGCTGTGCATGTGATGGTGAGAAGTGACAGTTCAGTTCCAAATAATGTTGCATTGCCCCGAGTCTGACTGGATTCAAACTCAACTCCCACTGGTGAAAGCACAGCGATTCCAGCCAAATCCAACAAGAAAGAGCTTGTCATCTGACAGCTTTACCCTCTGATCTCTCTCTTTCAACCTTTCTATCTATTTAATTGATACCAGCATGGTCATGCTCTTAGTTTCTTTCTGACAAACATACGAAAAAGGAGAGGGAAAGACTAGCTAGTCCATCAAGCCTGACCCATCCTGACATAGTGCAGCGGACATGTGCCATTGACTCCGCCCTCCCCCCTCCCCCCTCCCTCAACAACCACGCAATCTCTTGGGAAAGAGACAAAAGCTCAGAGGAAGAAACATTAGGCCAATTCAGGAAAAAACTCCGTGACCAGTGCCGCTATCTCCATTCATCCACCTACCTTCTATAACTCGCGATGTCTTCCACTTGCAGGAACTCATTCAGATCCTTTCTAAGCACTTGCAGTGAATCCACACCCTGTGTAACCGCCAACTGCCCCATCTTACACACTCTACCTCCTGCCTGCATCTTCACTGTGTGGAAATCAAGAGCCATTACACCATTTTCTACTCTAACTTATTCTTTCACAGTTCCTCAAGACTGTTTCATTTCATTTTCCTCCTTTTGCCTCAGTGGTCTGCATCAATTCTCAACGATTAATTTTTTACCCAAATTGATTTGGGCCATTCTTCATCTGAGGTTAATTGTCAGATATTATCTTATTAGCCACTAGAAAGCCACTGAGATGGGTGTCAGCTTGGCTCAGTTGGTAGCACTCTAGTCTTTGGATCAGGAGGCTATAGAATCATACAGCTCAGAAGGAGGCCATTCGGCCCAGCGTACCTGTGCCAGCTCTTTGAAAGAGCTATCCAATTAGTCCCACTCGCCTGCTCTTTTTCCATAGCCCTGCAATGCCTTCATTATGGTGGAAGAACCGATGTAGGACAGCTTGAAATATGCCAACCATCTTAATATTCTAGACAACCAAGCCTAATTTCTTATGGGAGGCTTATTCATCACCAACTGCCTAATCCAGGTCCTCATGTAAGGGACTTTGGCAAAGGGATATTGGGGGTTCAATCTCCACATAATTTTAAGTGATAAAGTTGATTTGGTTCTATCACTTTATACTTGCCTGTACTTTTCACTGAAATAACCAAAGACAGGAATTCCACCCATTAAGTTTTTCATCCATTTAGGATTACATTTCTTTCAGAACAGAATCAATAAATCCCTAATTGCTACTCTACCAAATTGAGCTGGCAAACTAGGACTACGCTCACTGCTAAAATCCACCTCCTGTGACTATCAAACTGTTGATGTTGGCCAGGGGTCAGTTGGTTGTGAAGGAACAAAGCGAAACAAAAATAGGATATTTCAGTTAAGAAGAAACAATGACATTTAGCAGTGCGAGTGTTTGAGAAATTAAAGGATCTGAATGAGAGAGCAGTTTCCATCTGCTGCCTCAGCACCACCATCAGATCCAAATGGGGACACTTACAGAGACGATGGACTTTCCTTGTTCTTGGATTCATTCATTGGAAACGCTGCACTAAATTTACTTTGAAATGATGCTTGTACTTTTCCAAGTCCCAGGGTAATGTGAAAAGCTTGTTTTGATTTGAATGTGGTCAGTTTTGAGTCGAGCTCTAAATGACTTCCTTTAAAATTATTATTCTCTATTTAACCCTTTGAAGGTTTTGGTAAATTTCTTTTTTAGGATTTGTTGTTTTTCTCCGTGACGGATGCTCGCTGGTGTGTGCTGCCTTATTTAGCTGAGGGGGCGAGGGGAAAGGGGAGAGGGCACATGGTATCTCACATTTAGCTATAGTAGCTCTGGCTTTATTAGCCAGTATGAAACAGGTGCTCCTGGGTGAAGTGGATTGGATTGTCAATATTTTCACTAGAACACTGGTTGTCAAACTTTCTGTGTGGGGAGTTTGGACTCTGGGGGAATCAAGGGATATGGGGATCGGGCAGGAAAATGGAGTTAAGGTCAAAGATCGGCCATGATCTGATTGAATGGCGGAGCGGGCTCGAGGGGCCGTATGGCCTACTCCTGCTCCTATTTCTTATGTTCTTATGTTCAATACTATCCATCAGTCTCGCAATGGCAGAAAAAACTGCTAATTTAATTCACATGGGATTCTTTATCATCATGGTTGAAAGGAGTAGGAGCGAAGACGACATAAATCAAGATATGGTGATTAATGACATGAAACTTGGGTTTTAAAAGCAGGGAAATTGTAGGGAAGAGGAAAGACTAATAAATGCACATGAGCATTTGATACAATTCAGGCTGTTTAATGATGACTAACTGTATTTAGAAATTCATTTTCATTGCAGCTATTTATTTCTTTCCAGGTCAGTGACACAATCTTTTGAGATTGGTAGAGTGATGTATGGAGGCTTTTATGACATCTGCACTGACGTCTCTTTGCATTTTTTTTTCCAGATGTTGATGAATGCACTGCGGAAAACGACAGCTGTGAGCACATCTGCCAGAACACAGCTGGATCCTTCCAGTGCTTTTGTGACATCGGATACAAGCTGGAGGAAGATCGGAAGACCTGCGCTCGTACGTTCCTGTCTTACGGTGTCGTTGATTGGGTTTCACATTTGGAGAACTGCAGTCCTTCCATTTTGCAAAGCAAGGGTCATCTTGAGGTGTATTCAGGGGTTTGTACTTAGATTAAGTGGGGAGAGGAGATATATGCAGTCTATTCAATGAGTCAGTATCTTCTGTCCAGGCCCAGTATGGCCATGTGAAGATCTTAAGTAGATTTTTAAAGAAATATTGTTGCAAAATTTCCAACAACAACACAACTTGCATTTATACAGCGCCTTTAACGTAGTAAAACGAGCCAAGGCGCTTCACAGGAGTGATTATCAGACTAAATTTGACACTAAGCCACATAAAGAGATATTAAGACAGGTGACCAAAAGCTTGGACAAAGAGGTAGGTTTTAAGGAACATCTTAAAGGAGGAGAGAGAGGTGGAGAGGTTTAGGGAGGGAATTCCAGAGCTTAGGGCCTAGGCAGCGGAAGGCATCAATGGGGCTTCTCACAAATTCCCACCATAATTTCAGCGGAAGATGAGCGGAAACTCGGGAGAAATGGCATAAACTGCCATTGGCGTCTTTTCTCAGAGGTTTCCACCGAAGTTATGGTGGGAGATCAGGAGAATCCCCCCTGCCGTGGAAATTTTGCCCCATTGGCCCCCCATGATGGCTGAAGGTTATGCATTGAGTAGCTCGGTCATACAGACTGGAAGGGTTAGCTGATCCAACAGGGTAGCATTATGGATACACATGGATGGACACTGGGTGAGGTGAAGGGCTGGGTGAATTCTTTGAAGCCAGAGCACTAAGCTACTCTGAAGAAATCTACCAGATAAAGGTCAACAAAACTAAAATAATCTCGGTCATGTGAGGACATCTGGTTGGCAAAATGGGCTCTTGTTGGGCGGGTGGGGGGGCCACATTCAAGGAGATGGATCCTGTGTATTGGTTACTGAAGTCATCTAAGCTGCATCCACAAATGCCTTTTATTTGGAACAATGTACTTGCAATAGTAAAACGTGGGTAGGCATTTTATTTATGATGTTACTGTACCAACTTAAGTATTGACTTGGCTCAGTGGTAGCACCCTCACCTCTCAGTCAGATGGTCATAGGTTCAAGCCCCATTCAAGAGACTTGAGCACATAATCTAGATTGACACTTTATGGCAGTACTGAGGGAGCGCTGCACTGCTGGAGGGGCCGTCTTTTGGATGGGCCGTTAAACCGAGGTCCTGTCTGCCCCGCCCTCTCAGGTGGACGTGACAGATCCTGTGATGATATTTAAAGAAGAGCAGGGGAATTCTCCATGTCTTGATTGATGTTTATCCCTCAACCAAAACCGATTAACTGGTCATTTATCCTGTAGCTGTTTGTGGGATCTTGCTGTGCACAAATTGGCCGCCGCCTTTCCTTACATAACAGCAGTGACTACACTTCAAAAAGTAACTCATTGGCTGTGAAGCGCTTAGGGACGCTCTGAGGATATAATAAGTCCCATGTAAATGCAAGTTCTTTCTTACCATTGCCTGCAAACCCAGCTCATGCACTCCCATACCGTGCCTTGCTCAACAACAACAACAACTTGCATTCATATAGCGCCTTTAACGGAATGAAACGTCCTGAGGCTGCCCAGAGACAATACTGGTGAGCGGAGATCACATTTCAGTCAGATCTGTTTGCTAACCAATTGCTTCCTCAATGTAACTTTTATTAAACAATAACACGACATATTATTTCCACATGTAAGCTCAGTGGCAGGTTTCTCGTCCTCGTTAACCGTGGTTCTGTTAACCTCATTGTCCTCATCAGTTTTTAGCTCTGCTCCTCTGTTGTAGTGGGTACTTTTTTCTCTCTCTCTCTCTCTCTCTCTCTCAACCTCAGTTGTTTTTGGCCCGAGCTCTTGACTGTAGACCACAGGGCTGCTGCCAGCACAGCTGTGCCTGTTCCACTTTGTACTCTCTGTTCTGCCGTTTCAGGCTCCGTCGAATATTGATGAAATCGGGGTTTTTGTTTGACTGAAGTGGCCCATCTCAACTTCAATCGAAACCTTTGCCAAAGCAAAGCTGTCGAATAAGCATAACGCACGGAAATGATATTCAGCCCAGCTGGTTCTCGTGTTATCCCCTCAGCAGTTTGTTGCAATTAGATGTTTTGTAGAACTCCAAGAGCTTAGGGAGCTGAAATCTATTACAATTCACATATTTAATGCATGCATTTAAGGACAACAGAGAGAGAATAAATGTTTAACCGGCAATTGGATAATCACAATGCGCTTCCCTGGGACTATGCGGCAAATTGTTTGAAGATGTGCTTGTCCTTCCAGAGAGTCTGTCTCTGGTTATACTCTGTGGACTTTACAAAACACCAAATTGACCAAAAATAACCACCTTTTGCTTGCCCCGCATAAACTTTTATTTACCAATGATTGACAGTTGGGAGACAGCCAAACTTCTTGTGTATTATGGGACAGGAGCAGAACTGAAGAAAAAAAACTGGAGGGATTTTCATATAGAGTGAGAACCATTTAAAATTAGGTCAAATTAGGTCAAATTGCTTGCAATGTAAGATGGGGAATGGCATATTTGAGCCTTGGCCCAGTTCAGCCTCTTGGAGTTTGAGGTGCACCTTCATGTTCATTGACTCTTGGTGTGGGTGGAGATGGATTATTTGCTTCGAAATTTCACCTCTTGACCTGGCCGAGGTGCCTGTTTCGACAGGGGTGGTGGAATCACACTTGATCCCAGCCTGCCGAGTAATTGGGGGCAGTTATACCATTGGCCTATATAGTGTAAGTGTTTACAAGGCTTGTTTCTCCGCCATGCTGCAGGGTTGTCCATCCGTGGAATGTGACCTTTCCCTTGGGAGCTTGTGTGAGTTCCTGCTGACCTGGAGATGGCTCTTTTTCTTTGGTGGATCAGAGGTTCGGGGTATGGGGATTTTCCTCTGTGATCCCACTCGATTTTGGGGATCACAAAGGAAAATCCCCATACCCCCCAAGGCTGAGAGGCTGTGAGGCCTAACACAACGTCACCACCCGACTGGATTGTCCCTTCCCCTGTCCCCCGCTAAGACCTTCACTGTCTGCTACTTCCCTGCCCGCCAGATGCAAATGGCGGTGGGGTGGGTGGGGGACCAGGTCCATCGTGAATTTTCCTTGCGTCCGCCTCTGTTACCGACGCTTCCCAGGATCGCAATAGGGAAGGTGACGGTGGGCCTTGCAAATGGTGGTAACAGCCCTGAGGTGCCCCCATGGAGAGAGAGGACCATGTCGGGGTCTCCTCTCCCTCCAGTCGGCCCCAGACACTTTGCTGCTGAAGGTTCTGGTCTTGGCCAAAGCCTTCAGTGGGACATCCCCTGTAATCTTTGGGATCCTTCTGCTCCTTTAAGGTCCCTACCTGGATTTTCTGGCAACCCACATTCTCCACCTTTGTGCTGGTAGACTCCCTTTTGATAGGGGGAATCCTGCTGGGTGCTTGCCATAGATATGTATTGAACCCTGACGCAGGAAAGTAGGTCGGAGCAGGTGTGGAGGGACGAGTAGAAGTTGTGCCCCATCAAAACACTGCTCCGGAGAGGTGGAATCGCTCCCCTAAAGTTCTTTCAAGTGGGAAATCTGACTGAGGTGAAAAGGGTTCTTTGGTGATTTGAACTCTGATAATATGTTTGACATAATCACAGACTTGGATTCAAACTCAGAAGAGGCAAGATGAATAGATAGCTCAGATTTAATTGTTTTATATAGAGGGTGATGAATATTTGGAAAAGGGACATGCTGGAGGAGAATGGTGGTGACACTTCCGAGAGGGAACTGTATCAATGTTTGACAGAGAGTAGTGTGTGGGATTTTCTGAAGTTTGGGACCGAGATTGACTGCAGTGGTCTCTGCCAGGCCTGTGTGTTCCGATGTTTCTGTTTAAAGTTTTAATTAAGTTTGTATCTGGGCTCCATATTATAGAAAGGATATGGAGGCATTGGAGAGAATGCAAAAAAGATTCACAAGGATGATACTACAACTGAGAGGATATCCTTAACAGGAAAGGCTGAACAGACTGGGGCTCTTTTCTCTAGAAAAGAGAAAGCTGAGGGGTGACCTGATAGAGGTCTTTAAGATATTGAAAAGGTTTGATAGGGCAGACGTAGAGAAAATGTTTCCACTTGTGGGGGAATCCAAAACTAGGGGCCATAAATATAAGGTAGTTGCTAATAAATCCAATCGGGAATTCAGGAGAAACTTCTTTACCCAAAGAGTGGTAAGAATGTGGAACTCGCTACCACAAGGAGTGGCTGAGGCGAATAGCATAGATACATTTAAGGGGAAGCTAGATAAATACATGAGGGAGAAAGGAATAGAAGGATATGCTGATAGGGTGAGATGAAGTAGGGAGGGAGGAGGCTCGTGTGGAGTATCAATGCAGGCATAGACCGGTTGGGCCAAATGGCCTGTTCCTGTGCTGTAATTTCAATGTAACTCGATGTATCAATCTTCTAACATTATTTCTATATTTAACCCATGAGGGTTTTTTTTTGTCTTTCATTGAAAGTTCTTGGCAGGAGAGTTGCAGCAATGGTGAGTTGAGATTGCTGGAAAAATGTAGTTGTCTTTGGCAACACCAAGCTGATCTGATCAGGGTTTAACCAAGATGAGATTCAGGCCAGATAAAGGGTTAGTTTGGATGCCATCTGAGGATGGGTGGGTTGAGAGATTGACACTGAACTGTATCTCTTCCTGTTGTGTAGTTTGATTCTTCCTTCCATTCCAGCCCTGGATGACCCAGTGGAAGCTCTGAACGGCCGGCCTAGTTTTGGAAGACTCTTTCCCGAGGTGACCTTCTACCATGGAGAAGAACTGACCCAATTGTTTGATGAAGAGACGGAAGAAACTGGGGAAGGGGAAGCACGAGGGGAATTCACCCTGTCACAGAGCTTTGGTGAGAACATCGTCAATGAGATTCATTCTTTTTAACCTGATCTCTCAATTCTATAAGTTGGGGGGGGTGGTTTCTGCTTCTTACTCAAATAGTAATTCTTGAAGGAACTACGTAAATATCTTCGCCCGATCAGGGGCTCAAGTGTGTGATAGTATTGTGAAGATTGTGTCGCTGTGTAGACTCCATTCTGTGTATGTGCAAATCATAAACTACTATCAATTCACTACTGTTCAGATGAGCAACAGTGTCAGTTTGTTGAATCACACATTTCACAGTGCAGGAATTCCACTCAAATACCAATGGTGATATGGGGGAAGTAGCTTAGGGTTTTTGATTATCCTAAGTGTGCAGGACCTCTGCCTCGATGCACTTATAAACAATTTTACACCACCAAGTTATAGTCCAACAATTTTATTTGAAATTCACTTTGAAATGCACTTAGGATAGGACTTAACACAACTGTGGTTTTGTGACCGAGCATCTGAGCATCGCCAGCCTGTTTGTTGGGTATGAGGTTGTTTGAGGTTGTTGGGTATCAGAACCTGCGACTGGATCAAAGGCCTCCTCACAGGGAACACAGTGCCTCTATGGGTACAAATACATATTCTATTGATTAGCAGAAACAAGAAAGAACTGATTTTCAGACTTTACATGGCTTAGGATTCAGAATTTAAGGAAGGGAGAGGGTGGCAAGTTTGGCCGTGGATTAACTTTGGAAGGATGGTGTTAGAGGAGTAGGAGATGCTTGGGGGGTGGGGGAGGGGGTGGTTTCACAGGAGAGAGATGGTAACGGAGTGATTGTGGAGGGATATGGAGATAGAATTGGAATGGGTTTAGAGAGATTGGGAGATGTTAATGAAGTGGTTTTGGAGGGGTTGAAAGATGGTAATTGAGCGGTTTTAGAAGTGTAGGCAGGTGGATTTAG
Organism: Heptranchias perlo; assembly: GCF_035084215.1. Lineage (NCBI taxonomy): Eukaryota > Metazoa > Chordata > Chondrichthyes > Hexanchiformes > Hexanchidae > Heptranchias > Heptranchias perlo. The sequence goes on from NC_090356.1 coordinate 6,182,651, forward strand.
ATGGGTAGTGAGATAGTTGTAGATTTGTTTTGGAGGGATGGGGAGAAGATGGTGCAATGGTTTTGTAGGGATAGGGAGATGGTTCTGGAGTAGTTCTGAAGGGATTGGAAGATGGTCATGGTTTTTGAGGGGTCCGTACTTTGGATATGGCAGGATACCGCAATGTCATAATATTCTGCTGGGATCCTGTATTGGATCTGGAGAGATAATACTGCAAAATCATAATATCCTGCTGGGATACTATATTGTAACTGTTTGTATAACTATTTGGATCTTGTTTGCAGTGTGTTGGGACGGTACCTTTGGGCATGACTGCAGCTTGACCTGTGCGGACTGTAGGAACGGTGGCACTTGCAACGAGGCTCGAGATGGATGTGTTTGCCCAGAGGGTTGGACTGGGATCTTGTGTAACCAGAGTAAGTAAACCGTTAACTCACAAGTGTGATGTGACCTTTGCATTAAAGTGTGATTTTGAGCCATGTTTGAGGTGGGGGGGGGGTCTTGTCATTTCATAAACACGGGAGCTACAAAGAAGCCTGCTCTGTGGCACTACCGAGAAAGATCCTTGGGACAAATCTAGGTTCAAAGTAGCCTCGAGGGTGCTGTGGCACAGTGTTGTCGGAGGTGGGATCACAATTGGAATTTCCCACAGGATGAGTTTCCTCCGAGGCGCAGGATTGGAGGATGGGCACTTGTTCCACAGGGAGAACCAGAGGACATGTCAACCCCAGCCACCCCCTGGATCTCCGGGTGGTCAGTTGAAGTAACAACAGAGGCCCGGAAGCGGTAATACAAAATGTGGTGAAAGAAAGAGAAGTGGAGATAAATGTGCTTCAAAAATGTTTTCCCCAATCTTCTCTATCTTCTCTCGAAGGTGCAAACTCTTGTCGGGGTGCCAGCTGTCCTGTAGTATCCTACCCAAGGTGTGAGCCTTTCATTGGCAGGCTATTTGACCGTGGAGTGCGTCAAACCTAAAGCCGAGCCAATCCTGTCCTCATCTGATGTCTACAGTTTTCAGCAAATTAAAAAAAAAAAAATTCTTGGGATGTGGGCGTCGCTGGCGAGGCCGGCATTTCTTGCCCATCCCTAGTTGCCCCTTGAGAAGGTGGTGGTGGGCCTTCTTCTTGAACAGCTGCAGTCCGTGTGGTGAAGGTGCTCCCACAGTGCTTGTTAGGAAGGGAGTTCCAGGATTTTGACTCAGCGACGATGAAGGAACGGCAATATATTTCCAAATCAGGAGAGTGTGAGACTTGTAGGGGAACTTGGAGGTGATGGCGTTCCCATACACCTGCTGCCCTTGTCTTTCTAGTTCCTGGATTGCAATCAGGAGTGGGATCCCTGACTGATTCCCCCACCCCACAACTCCCCACCCTTCCCTACTTCAAGGGTCCTGAGGCCAATTCTAGCCCCTTATCGCTGCCCCGGTTGAGGTCAGCTAACTCACCACACACCTGAGATTGGACCTGAGACTCTCCAGGTCTGCGAGGCTGAGAACCTCACAGAACCAGCAGGGGAGTTCATTCATTTTTTTAAAAAAAGTTAAAACAACCGTCTGCGTTACTTTGAAGAAGTTAAATTGAGCAGCAGGCGGTTTGAACAGTCAAAGGGAGGAATGTTGTTTACAAGGGGGCTCAGCAAGCAGTCACTTTGGTGTGGAGAATTTACTTCACCACAGAGTCACGACAGACACATTCCCTAATGTCCAGAACTAATTTGCTGCACAGTAGATGCTACTTCACTGAAACAACAAACATATTAGCAACGATCATTCAAGTGGGGTGTGTGAATTACTCGTGGAGACTGGGAATACCCAGCTGCTACTCTTCGTAGGAACATAGGAATTGCTAGATGGAAAAAAAGATCATGATCCACCTGGTAGTCGCATGATACAACGATAATGGAGCTGTTGACTAATCATGGCAATCAATCTATCGATTAGTCTACGACAGACCCAGACACGAGGTGAGAAAAACCCCCAATGTGTCCAAAGTCACCTGTTCCTCCCAGGCATGCTGCTAGGGTTGCCAACTCTGGTTGGAGGCATTCCTGGAGGTTTGATCACGTGGCGTGCTGATCACATGACATCTGATCACATGACGACTACAAATGTTCTTGCAGTTGCCATATAACGGTCGGGTCCTTTGTGGTCTAGTAGTTTTGCTCGTGGTTTTGCGTCAGCAGCTGTTGTGCGAGAAGTTCCGAGAACCAGGAGGCCCCCGTGAGCAGGAGAAGAGGGGAGTCAGAGGGTGGGGGAGAGGGGAAATGGAGGGTGGGGAAAGAGGGGAATCCAGAGGTGGGAGGAGCTTTGATTCCACCAATAGTTAATGGTGACTCACTGAAATTATACTTTAAGTGCTGACCAGACACGATCCTGGTACTGGGGTGTTACTGGGTATAGAAGACTCCCCTTCAAAAGTTATTTGCTGCTCTGTATTGTTTCATTTCCCTGACACTGGGCTGGGTCCTGCTGTGATCTGTGCCTCCCCATCTGTCTCAGATTTATGAGTTAAGGACACATGCGGGGGGTGTTTGAAGAGGGTTGAAATGCCTATTTTGTATGTGCAGCAATATGCCAAGAATAACACTTCCTTTCAAACTGTAATGACTTGCCCATAGTACTTGATATTATTCTCTGTCATCGTAATGAGTCATTGTAAAGATCTGTCATAGGTCCAGCCATGAATCCGGCCTCTATAAGCCAGCTTTCCAATGCTACTTGGAAAAAGAGAGAGAGAAAGTGAGAGAGAGAGAGAGAGAGAGACCAAGAACTTTCATTCTCTTTCATTTAGCGAGAACTTGCTTTCCAGAATGTAACGCACTGCATTCTAACTGTCCATCTACCCTGTTCTGCTGCTGGAGAGAGAAGACTTTCATCTGATCTATCTGAGCACGTTTTGAACCCGTGTCCCTAAATTAAAGGGAGAGTTTTAACACCTGAGTTCCCCTATCAGGAATTCGTCTCCTCCCTGCCTGGGCCTGGATTGGGCACTTAACCTCAGGATGAAAGGACAGTGATTGGTCACAATCCTGCAGCTACTTCCCTGTCAACAGAGAGGGAACCTTCTCCCACTCCATTTTTGGGTTATATTCAAACCCACGGTAGAACAACAATATTATAACACGCCGCAACATCAAAAAAACTGTTTTTAAAGCACCTCTCTCAGCAACATCTGGAATTACTTTGAAGTGTAGTGACTTTTGTTATGTAGCGAACATGGCAGCTACTTTGTGTATACAGCAAGGTCCCACAAACAGCAACAAGATGAACGACCAGTTAATCTGTTTTTGGTGTTGTCGGTTCAAAGAGTAATGTTGGCCAGGACACCTGGAGAACTCTGCTGTTTGTCAAGTGGCAGCTGTAGCTCAGCAGGTAGCACTCTCACCTCTGATGGCAGGAGGTTGTGGGTTCAAGTCCCACTCCAGAGACTTGAGCCCATAATCTAGGCTGACACTCCAGGGCAGTACTGAGGGAGTGCTGCACTGTTGGAGGTGCTGTCTTTTGGATGAGATGTTAAACCGAGGCCCTGTCTGTCCCCTCAGGTGGAAGTAAAAGATCACATGGCACTATTTGAGAAAGAGCAGTGGAGTTCTCCCTGACCAATATTTATCCCTCAACCAACATCACTAAAACAGATCATTCATAGAATCATAAATCATAGAACGGTTACAGCACTGAAGGAGGCCATCAAGCCCATGCTGGCTCTATGCAAGAGCAATCCAGCTAGTCCCACTCCCCTGCCCTTTCCCTGTAGCCATGCAAATTTTTTCCTTTCAAGTACTTATCCAGTTCCCTTTTGAAAGCCATGATTGAATCTGCCTCCACCACCCCTTCGAGCAGTGCATTCCAGATCCTAACCAATTACCTTAAATCTATGTCCTCTGGTTCTTGACCCTTCTGCCAATGGGAACAGTTTCTCTCTATCTACTCTGTCTAGACCCAACATGATTTTGAATACCTCTATCAAATCACCTCGCAACCGTCTCTGTTCCAAGGAGAACAACCCCAGCTTCTCCAGTCTATCCACGTAACTAAAGTCCCTCATGCCTAGAATCATTTTAGTAAATCTCTTCTGCACCCTCTCTAAGGCCTTCATATCTTTCCTAAAGTGCAATGCCCAGAACTGGACACAATACTCCATTTGTAGCTGAACCGGTGTTTTATAAAGGTTCATCGTGACTTCCATACTTTTGTACTCTATGCCTCTATTTTAAAGCCCGTATGCTTTTTTAACTGCTTTCTCAACCAGCCCTGCCACCTTCAGTGATTTGTGCACATATATTCCCATATCTCTCTGTTCCTATACCCCTTTTAGAGTTGTGCCCTCTAGTTTATATTGCCTCTCCGCGTTCTTCCTACCGAAATCTATATCATCATCACTTTGCTGTTTGTGGGATCTTGCTGTGTGTAAATTAGCTGCCACTTTTCCTACTTTACAACAGTGATGACACTTCAAAAGTGCTTGATTAGCTGTAAAGTGCTTTGGGACGTCCTGAGGTTGTGAAAGGCGCTATGTAAATGCAAGTTCTTTCTTTCTTCTTTCTTTTCTTTCTTTAATGCCCAGTGGACTGTTGGAGATGCTGCCCTTCAGATGGGGCATTAATTAGAAGGGCAGCCTCTTCTACAATGCAGCACGTCCTCAATACCGAACTGAAGTCTCAGTCTAGACTGTGCACTCAAGTCCCAGAGCCGAGCTTGAACCCACAACATTCTGACTCAGAGACCAGAGTGCCAGCAACTGAGTCAAGCTGAGACTGACTGCTCGACGTTGTAATGTGCCAGCCAGATGTAACAGACTGTTTTTAATGTGGCGTTGGCACATTTATTATTATTGTTCGGGATGGATGATAAAATGCCAGCTTACGCCCACTTCCCGAGAATGAAAAAAGATTTGTCTCCAGCCCTGTGGTTTGGTGTTTTCCAACTGTGCGTACTGTACTCGGTGAGTAATCATCTGCTATTTCTTGTTTCTTTCCCCAGCATGTCCGGAGGGGACATTTGGCCAAAACTGCAGCTTCCTGTGCAAGTGTAAGAACGGTGCGACGTGCGATCCACTGATTGGCAAATGCCGCTGCCCCCCGGGAGTTAGCGGTGAGATGTGTGAGGACGGTACGTTGGGTTATTGTTGCCGGAACATTATACCGTGATAAAGTTAACCGCCCATTGTTGCACAGAAACCCAGGGTGAGGCCAGTAATGGCGTACCACAGTGACATTTGCGGTGGAATCTCCGTCAGGGGCTCCCCAGAGACGGCTGTGGGGGGGGGGGGGGGGGGGGGGGGGTTGCCAGCTCTGGTTGGACGGATTCCTGGAGGTTTCATCACATAACCTCCCGCCTCGAACCACACACTCCTGTCATTGGTCCATCTTCCGAGCGCACTGCCTTCCTATGGCCAATTAGGAAGCGAACAGGCTCTTTTGTTACCCAATTGGATTAATCTTGATTGTCAGTTAAACAACCTTTTTTCCCCATCTCCAACATTTTTATAACTAATAAATGAAAAATGAAAAAGACACACAATTTTATTTCATGCCCATTTGATTTTTCTCCCGGGTTTTGCTCGCAGCAGTGACCTGGAGATTAATCTTCAATTCCTGGAGACTCCAGGGCAACCCTGGAGTGTTGGAAACCCTATGTAAACACTGTATCTCTGTTTGAGTGCGCACTTCATGTGTGTGTGTGTGTGTGTGTGTGTCTGCCCTTAGGTGTGTGTGTGCTTGCGTGTGCGTGTGTGTGTGCTTGCGTGTACGTGTGCGCTTGTGTGTGTGTACGCGTGCATGTGTGTACGCGTGCATGTGTGTTCATAGTTCTGGGCGGACTGCCTGCTCACCCCCTCACCTCCCCCCATCCCCCCCCCCCCCCCCCCCCCCGGAAGCTGTGCCCCCCTCATTTCTCAGACTTCTCGGCTATGGTTGATTTTGTGCATGTGGAAGCTTTCCAACTTTGCTTTAAAGTAAAACTGTGAGCCGGTTGATGTCCAGAGCTGACTGCCTTCTCCTTTAGGCTGCCCCAAGGGATTGTACGGGAAGTCCTGCAACAAGAAATGCAACTGTGCCAACAACGGGCGCTGTCACCGGATCTACGGGGCTTGTCTCTGCGATCCCGGCCTCTACGGCCGCTTCTGCCATCTACGTAAGTCGGGAGAATTTTGCTCCCCTCCAGCTGTGGCTTTGTTTGTTTGTTTATTAGGAGTTGTGGGCTAGCAGGATGAACTGTCGCCTGCCATTCCCCAAGACAGTGGGTATCGATCATGGCCAATCTTTCCTTTAATTTTTCATTACCAACTTGCTGGCAAGTGCGCACACACACACACACACACATACACACACACACACACACACACACATACACACACACACACACACACACACACAAGCAACACGAGCACACACACAAGCACACACACAAGCACACGCACACACACCACACGCATACACTCACTCGCACACACAAGCACACACTCACACATGCACACACACACAAGCACATACACACAAGCACACATACACACACAAGCACACAGAAGTTCACACACACAAGCACACATACGGACACACACAAGCACACACACACATACGCAAACACACACGCGCGCACACACACACACACACACACACACACACGCGAGTGGACAGCAAGTGCTCCTATAAATCACAGTATCATCTCCTACAGTCCGTCAACCAGGATTCACCAGGCTACGATGTAGTTGGGTGTTTCTCAACCGGACAAGGTCAGTACACCTCAAATCTTCACCCATGAGGCCTTCCTGACGATGACAAATGCCCTTGCGGACAAATACCATGTCCCATGTCGTTGACTCGTGCCCGCTAACTGAACTATCTGGCGGCCTACGCCCTTAACAGGCTGGCGATGCCAAAGTGGTATAATAGCTGGAATTGTACGGCGAGTCTGCAACACGCTAAATAAATGGCGGTGCTGGTGGTGAAAGGCGTGAGTGGGTATTGGGCACCTCTCTACAGGAGCCCCTTCTGTTGGAGATCTGTAGACCAATCGTGGTGGAGGCCCGTGTCTGGGATCAGGGTGTGGGAACCTAAAGAAAGTGGCTCGTGTTTAAATGGAAGGAAAATGTGATATGGAAAATAACAGGCCTGCCCCTCCGCACCAGAAATTTCTCGTTTGCAAGCCACTTATTATCGCTGATACTAGAGTGACATTGTTTGATTCCCACACCAGCCATTCGAATGGCCTCTCTGGGTGAGATTGTCAATTTGGTGACAATTAATGGCCTGCACAGTACTGTAGACTTGTACCCAATGGGGACTTGTTGAAACTGGCCCCCAACTCAATTTGCTAAAGACCCTTAAATCCAGCAGACAGATTTATCTCATCTCCCTGGCGTGCTGACAGGGACTAAAAACAATGTTCTTTCACTGCTGGGGCTGGATCCAAATCCCAAGTCGGACCGTCCAACTAAACCTTGTTTCTGAGCAACCGTTTTCAATTTTTAAACCAGCATTTCTTCATTTTGTATCAAATGGAATAAATGGGACCTACATTGCCACTCAGCCTGGTTGTCTCTCGCTGCTTTGGCACCTGGTGAGTTTCCATCCTTGTAAACTGTGGCTCGGTTTCGACATCTGCGGAGGGGGTGAGACTGGCTGTCTGTCTGCGGAGGGGGTGAGACTGGCTGTCTGTCTGCGGAGGGGGTGAGACTGGCTCTCTGCCTGTGGAGGAGGTGAGTCTGGGCCACTGTCTGTGGAGGGGGTGAGTCTGGCTGTCTGCAGAGGGGGTAAGTCTGGCTGTCTGCAGAGGGGGTGAGACTGGCTGTCTGCAGAGGGAGTGAGACAGGCTGTCTGCAGAGGGAGTGAGTCTGGCTGTCTGCTGAGGGTGTGAGACAGGCTGTCTGCAGAGGGGGTGAGTCTGGCTGTCTGCGGAGGGGGTGTAACTGGCTGTCTGCAGAAGGGGTGAGACAGGCTGTCTGCGGAGGGGGTGAGTCTGGCTGTCTGTGGAGGGAGTGAATCTGGCTGTCTGCAGAGGGGGTGAGACAGGCTGTCTGTGGAGGGGGTGATTCTGGCTTTCTGCGGAGGGAGTGAGTCTGGCTGCCTGCGGAGGGAGCGAGTCTGGCTGTCTGCGGAGGGGGTGACACTGACTCTGTCTGCGGAGGGGGTGAGTCTGGCTGTCTGCAGAGGGGGTGAGTCTGGCTGTCTGCGGAGGGGGTGAGACTGGCTGTCTGCAGAGTGGGTGAGACTGGCTGTCTGCAGAGGGGGTGAGTTTGGCTGTCTGCTGAGGGTGTGAGACAGGCTGTCTGCGGAGGGTGTGAGTCTGGCTGTCTGCGGAGGGAGCGAGTCTGGCTGTCTGCGGAGGGAGTGTGTCTGTCTGTCTGCTGAGGGAGTGAGACAGGCTGTCTGCAGAGGGGGTGAGTCTGGCTGTCTGCGGAGGGGGTGTAACTGGCTGTCTGCAGAGGGGGTGAGACAGGCTGTCTGCAGTGGGGGTGAGACAGGCTGTCTGTGGAGGGGGTGAATCTGGCTGTCTGCGGAGGGGGTGAGACTGGCTGTCTGCTGAGGGTGTGAGACAGGCTGTCTGCAGAGGGGGTGAGTCTGGCTGTCTGCGGAGGGGGTGTAACTGGCTGTCTGCAGAAGGGGTGAGACAGGCTGTCTGCGGAGGGGGTGAGTCTGGCTGTCTGTGGAGGGGGTGAATCTGGCTGTCTGCGGAGGGGGGTGAGACTGGCTGTCTGCAGAGGGGGTGAGACAGGCTGTCTGCGGAGGGGGTGAGACAGGCTGTCTGCGGAGGGTGTGAGTCTGGCTGTCTGCGGAGGGAGCGAGTCTGTCTGTCTGCTGAGGGAGTGAGACAGGCTGTCTGCAGAGGGGGTGAGTCTGGCTGTCTGCGGAGGGGGTGTAACTGGCTGTCTGCAGAGGGGGTGACACAGGCTGTCTGCGGTGGGGGTGAGACAGGCTGTCTGTGGAGGGCGTGAGTCTGGCTGTCTGCGGAGGGAGTGAGTCTGGCTGTCTGCGGACGGAGTGAGTCTGGCTGTCTGCAGAGGGAGTGAGTCTGGCTGTCTGCGGAGGGAGTGAGACTGGCTGTCTGCGGAGGGAGTGGTCTGTTGACTGGACCTTGGGATCCTGGTTGCTTTGATGTGAAGGATGGAACGTTTATTACAGTTGGAACAATGCTTGCTGAGGGCTGCATTATTCAGGTGTATGTGGTTCCCTGCTGGCTTGGCAATGGTACAGAGAATCCCACAAACAACAAGGGGCCATATGTACAGACCAATAAACCAATTACATTGGGCAATTGTGCCCACTATAAAATACAACAGATGAATGATGTCAGAGTATAAAGCAGAGGTTTATTACAGCATCAAGGCTGCTTGAAAGAAAGACTTACATTTATATAATGCCTTTCACAAACTCAGGATGCCCAAAAGCGCTTTACAGCCATTGAAGTACTTTTGAAGTTTAGTCACTGTTGCAATGTAGGAAATGTGGCATTCAATTTGTGCACAGCAAGATCCCACAAACAGCAATGTGATAAATGACCACTAATGTTTTAGTAATGTAGGTTGAGGGATAAATATTGGCCTGGACACCAGGGAGAACTCCCTTGTTCTTCTTGAAAATAGTGACGTGGGATCTTTTACGTGCACTTGAGAAGGCAGATGGGACCTCGATTTAACGTCTCATCCAAAAGATGGCACCTCCGACAGTGCAGCACTCCCTCAGTACTGACCCTCCGACAGTGCAGCACTCCCTCAGTACTGACCCTCCGACAGTGCAGCACTCCCTCAGTACTGACCCTCCGACAGTGCAGCACTCCCTCAGTACTGACCCTCCGACAGTGCAGCACTCCCTCAGTACTGACCCTCCGACAGTGCAGCACTCCCTCAGTACTGACCCTCCGACAGTGCAGCACTCCCTCAGTACTGACCCTCCGACAGTGCAGCACTCCCTCAGTACTGACCCTCCGACAGTGCAGCACTCCCTCAGTGCTGACCCTCCGACAGTGCAGCACTCCCTCAGTACTGCACTGAGGTGTCAGCCTGGATTTTGTGCTCAAGTCTGTGGAGTGGGACTTGAACCCACGATGAGGCGATGCTGACAAGGCAGCATTTATTGCCCACCCCCAGTTGTCCAAATGGCATTAAAAGTCAACTGCACGGTGTGGAACTGGAGTCATGTGTAGCCCAGACCAGGTAAGGAGGTGGCAGGTTCCCTTCTCTGAAGGACATTAGAGAACCAGTTGGGTTTTTACAGCAATCTGGAAGTTTTCGTGGTTTTTTTCTGGTACCGAATTTATTGAATTCGAGTTCATCATTGGGCTCACAAAAGATATCCCTCATTTCATGTCGTAGGCACTTTGTCTTCTTGCTTTAGTGATTTGGATTCAGATCTGCTGTGATTGAAGTTGCGTGTAATGTTTTTTGCGTGAAGCCTTCATGAAGAATGAGTTGTCCGTTTTAACCACGGTGCACCACTAACCACCTCTTTGTCTTCCCTCCCCCGCTCCGCCAGCGTGTCCAAAGTGGACCCACGGGCCTGGCTGCTCGAACGAGTGCCGATGCGAACAGCGGAACACGCTGGAATGCAGCCGCAAAGACGGAAGCTGCACGTGCAAGCCCGGTTACCAAGGCGTCACTTGCCACACTGGTGAGTGCCAAAACCACCGAGAAAGTTTGTTTCAGAGTTTGAAGGTGGGCGAAGGTGATCGTGCCTCAGCTGTTAGGAACAAGGAATGCCGTCGTCCTCAGAAAATACAGCCGTTGAATTCATCTCCCTGCCCTTACTATAAAAATAATTTATAAACATTTCAACAAAACACAACTTTGTATAAAAGCCTGAAATGGTGATAGATACCTTGCAGCCTGGTCAAATCTCTTTTTTTGGGGTTTATTTTAGATAGGGTTAGATGTCGGCCTAGATAATTTAGTAAAAGTCAACCAGTCTCCTCAGGAATAGGATGAAACACTGGGCTGCAGCTTGGTGTGTTGTGGTTGCCTTGTATTTATTAAAGCTTCATCCTTTGCTTTCTTTCCTTTTTGACCAAAGCCTGTGATCTCGGCTTTTATGGAGCTGGATGTAACACCAAGTGTAGTTGCCCAGCCGGTGTTTCCTGTGACCACGTGACTGGGGAGTGCAAGATGCTATGTTCTAAGGGATATCACGGAAAGAACTGCAGTCAAGGTACGTTTAACTCACAACTTTTTTTTTAAATTGAGAAATATAGGTCAAGGACCGTAATGCCACCAAGATTGACAAGAATAATAGAAGCATACAGCACAGAAGGAGGCCATTCTGCCCATCGTGCCTGTGCCAGCTCTTTGAAAGAGCTATCCAATTAGTCCTATTCCACTGTACTCTCCCCATACCCCTGCAAATGTTTCCTTTTCAAGTTTTAATCGCTCCACCATTGGCGGCCATGCCTTCAGCTGCCTGGGCCCTAAGTGCTGGGGAATTCCCCCCTTAAATCTCTCTGTCTCTCCACATCTCTCTCCTTCTTTAAGGCGCTCTTTAAAACCGACCTCTTTGATCAAGCTTTTGGTCACCTGTCCTAATATCTCCTTATGTGGCTCGGTGTCAAATTTTGTTTGAAAATCACTCCTGTGAAGCGCTTTGTGACGTTTTACTATGTTAAAGGCGCTATATAAATGCGAGTTGTTGTTGTTATTTATCCAATTCCCTTTGTGAAAGTCATTATTGAATCTGCTTTCACCACCCTTTCAGGCCGTGCATTACAGATCGTAACAACTTTGCTGCCCCTCTGGTTAATGAGATAAATCAGAAAGTAGTCACTGGGTGACGCCAAGCTTAGGTTTTGAAAGCCGGCAGATTGCCTGAGGAAGGGAAGTTCGCGAGAGGCTGGGAAAGAATGTATTTGTGTAGGAGACGGTGCGACCAATCTTGATTCCAAGAGTGAGGATGAAAGGAGAAGGAAGAGTGTTTAGGGCAGAGGAATTTGCGGCTTAGGAGGAGCAAAAGAGGAAAGTTCAGAGAAGCAATGACTATTGTATTGATGGAATTGAGAGAGACAATGAAGATTGCCAGGAAATCAATTTGAAAACTCTCAACCCGTTTCCTAGCAGGAATGAGGCAACTGCACGAAACCGTCCATAAACCAGCACTAAATTTGCTGTCTTATAGCGAGAGGCTGATGGAGGAACACGATGCCGTCACATTGCTACAGCAAGTGGGTTCACGCTCTCAACCCAAACACCTAACAGGGAAAATCTACCGAAACACATTTACGATATTGCTACACATTAGGGATGATGCTGTGCTAAAAGAAGAAAGACTTGCATTTCTATAGCACCTTTCACGACCTCTGGATGTCCCAAAGTGCTTTGCAGCCTTATTTCTTGAAGTGTAGTCACTGTTGTAATGTGGCAGCCATTTTCACACAGCAAGATCCCACAAAGAGCAATGAGATAAATGACCAAATAATCTGTTGGTTGAGGGATAATTATCAGCCAGGACACTGGGGAGAACTCCTCTGCTCTTCTTCAGATAATGGCCATGGGATCTTTTACATCCACCTGAGAGGGCAGACGGGGCCTCAGTTAAACAACTCATCCGAAAGATGGCACCTCCAGCAGTGCAGCACTCCCTCAGTACTGCACTGGGAGTATCAGCGTAGACTGTGTGCTTAAGTTCCAGGAGTGGGGCTTGAACCTACAACCTTTTGACTTAGAGGTGAGAGTGCTACCCACTGAGCCATGGCTGACACCACTCCCAGCCTAATGCCCTGCTCACCTGGAGCATGGGATGGATAGTCGGAGCTTCAGTGCTGTAGTCTTATCTCTGACTCATGCTCCCACTGGGAGATTGTGGACCTCTGATTCACCTCTATAGTGACTAGTGGAATTCCTACCTCATTGTTGGGGATTTTTACTCTGCATCTAACCCAAGGCTGTACCTGGCCTGGGAGTGATCAATGCTGACAGTGGGCGCCGATTTCCCAAGCGACTTTAAGGGCTTGGAATCTTCACATCAAAAGTTCCAACCTCCCGCAACCCCTGTGCCTTTAAAAAACAATAGTGCGGTTTGTAATATGATTGAAATAACAATAGTACAATTGAACGTAAACTTGCGCTATAAACTTGTTGCTAGATTCCCCATGGCTGCGTTGTGTACAGATTGGAATGATTTACAGCTACTAAAGTCAGTATACTGACAGCGCAGGGAGGCAATAAAATTAACAGAATAATTGAAACAGACATCACCTTCCTGACAGTCACTCCCTTGCAACCATTACTGGAGAGGCCCGTGAAAGATAAGCCTTTTCAACGCCATTACACCATGGCAGATTCGTTTGAAATGGCAACACGTCAGCCTTGGGCTTTCTTGGAGAGACAAACACGGCTAAATCCAAACTGTCTGATCCAGGTCCAAATTCCAATATTTGGAAAGGCAGTTTTGTTGGACAAATTTCCTGTGAGGAGAAAGGGAAGAGTACGATCTCCACTCAATCCCTTCACCCCTGACAGATAAATGTAAGAAAGAGCTTTCATTTAAAATACGCCTTTCACAATCTCAGGATGTCCCAAAGTGCTTCACAGCCAATGAAGTACTTTTGAAGTGTAGTCGCTGCTGTAATGTAGGAAATGTGGCAGCCAATTTGCGCACAGCAAGATCCCACAAACATCACTGAGACAAAAGACCAGATAATCTGTTTTGGTGGTGTTGGTTGAGGGATAAATATTGGCCCAGGACACTGGGGAGAACTCTCCTGTTCTTCTTCGAATAGTGCTGTGGGATCTTTTACATCCACCTGACAGGGCTTGGTTTAATGTCTCATCCGCAGGATGGCACACCCAGCAGAGCAGCACTCCCTCAGTACTGCCTTGGAGTATCAGCCCAGACTATGTTCTGAAGTCTCTAGAGTGGGGCTTGAACCCACAACCTTCTGACTCGGGGTGAGAGTGCTACCCACTGAATAAAAATCAGTAAAGTGACCAGGAATCTGTCAGATTGTTGTAAAAACCCATCTGGTTCAATGCTGTCCTTTAGGGAAGGAAACCTGCTGTCCTTACCTGATCTGACCTATATGTGACTCCAGTCCCACACCAATGTGGTCGACTCTTAATTGCCCTACGAAATGGCATAGCAAGCTACTCAGTTGTATCCAGGGCAACTGGGGATGGGCAATAAATGCGGCCTTGCCAGCGACGCCCACATCCTGAGAATAAATTTTGTAAAGTGTGACATTTACAGGCAATGCTCACTAAGCACAAGACTTGTGTGTGTGTGTCTTACATATAGTGCACAACCACCACACTCCTGACACTATCATTCAAAGTGTCAAAAGTGTTTTTAAAAAAAGAGAAGAAAACCCAGTCATTATTGTTATTGTTTTTTTCTGACCTTGATAACCTGCCCCTCCCCCAAGGGCGGGAACCAGGGATTTACCAGTACCTGCCAACCTACAGGATCATGCTCCAACGATTTGCCTCCAATTGACCTCAGGGTTGCCTACTTAGACAAGCCTAAACATGGGCGTTAAAGAGACAGGCCAGGTTTGACAAGGCTCCATTGTAGCGGCTGAACCGTACGCCTCGTTCCAGATCCCAGACTTTGTGCGAGCAATGCCACAAGAAGTCAGCTCACCTCTTAAAACTAAACCAAAACAAAGTCTTTCAACCCCGACTTAAGGCTGCCAAGTTTACGTGTTACGGTCTGTGTATTTGGAAAGCTGTTGCTTTGCATTTTGTCACCAGAGAAATATAAAAACATTATGATACAAAATATTATAAATCACAATGTTATGGCTTTCAGATGCGATCAAGGAAACTGTTGTTAATGAAAACCAGTATCGATGGTCCTAACAGAGTAGTAACTCACTAAATTATATTCGCTGTCATTTCATCGTCCTGTACATTCGTATCAGGGCTCCAGCTCCCCATATTAATACATGATTACAGGAGTCGATCTTTGATTACTACACGAGGCGCTGGAAAGGTTCTTGTGAACAGGAGCAGGCAGACGGGCCAATGACTCTGTACACTTGGGGGACTCATTAGTTCGGCGCACCATTGCGACCAAATTCAGCCCAGGCTGATAGGCCGAAAGTCTCCTCTAGCCAAGAAACCAGTGGCTCCCCCCCTCTGCAATCGGCCAACCCCTGTTCCCAGATATACCCGCGTCGGCCTCTGGGGCGGCCCGATATTGGCCTGGCCGCAGAGCGCCTGCAGCTCACAGGCAGGATGGACCCGGCCTCACGCCGGAAGGATCCGACAGCCAGTGCGCTCCGCCATTTTGCCGCCCGATAGTTAAGATTTACCCCTTTGCGTTTGTACACTGATATTACAACGGATTTTCAAGGTCGTTGAGTAGCCTGAATAAGGAGAGCTTTACTCTGTGCCTAGTAATCTAGACTGAGATTTCAGTGCAGTGCTGAGGGAGCGCTGCATTGTGGGAGATGTCGTCTTTCGGATGAGACATTAAACCGAGGCCTTGTCTGCCTGTTCAGGTGGACATAAACGATCCCATGGCATTTTTTCAAAGAAGAGCAGGACGTTCTCCTGGTGTCCTGGCCCAGCATTGATCCCTCCTCCAACATCACTAAACAGGTTAACTGGTCATTGAAAACATTTGTGGGCTCTTGCTGTGCACGATTTGGTTGCCGTGTTTGCCCACATAACAACAGTGATTACATTTCAGAAGTAATTCACTGGCTGCCAAGTGGTTTGAGATGTCCTGAGGTTGTGAAAGGTGCTCTATAAAATGCACGTTTGTTCTTTCTTTACCTGACCCTGGATGCCAATTGCTGTGCTTCATTCCCCAAAGGATATCTTTAATTGAGCGAGCACAACATTCTTTTGTTAGCCTAAATATCTGCTCCATTTAAGAGAATAGAACTTACAAGCCTTGGTCCCACTTAATCCATTCAATTAATCTCCATTGAAATCCTTACCGATTAATTATTACCAGATGATTTTTAGTTTAACTTAAATCCCTAACGTAGGATTGCTTGATTGGCCTGGAAAGAAGGAGATAGCTCATATTGCAACTCTTGGAGGGAATCATAAGTACGACAATGTTGCGAGACAATCACCCTCCATTTAACCCACACGGTACCTAACTCCAAGTGCTTGTTGGAGGAATGTAAAGAGAGCTTTACCTCATGTATAACACATGCTATACTTGAATGCTTTAAGGAGCAGTGCTTTGCCTAGTTCTGGTTCCGTGCTGTAACTAACCAAGGAGTGTCCACTGGGACAGTGTAATGGGAGCTGGACCTATCCCTTACTTTTTGCATTGAGGTCAGGTGACACTAAGTTTGGGATTTAAAAGTTAGTAGGTTGTAAGAGAAAGGTGAGATTGGGGGAAGCTGGGGAGTTCTACAGTTTTGAGGTCTTGAGATTGAATGAATTGAATGGCTCCTTGATGGGACAGTATGGAGAAAGAATTATTCTACATTTGCTCTGATCTGTGAGAATTACATTGGATAGTCAGTTAGATCGGATCGTCCAGAGGGAACTTTATCTTCCATTTAACCTAAGTCCAATCTAACCTGCAAAAAGCTTCATTGTGACATGAGGTTCAAGGTGGAAATATTCTCCCCTATTGGCCCTGAACTGTCATCCCTCAACTCAACACACATGCAATGGAAATAAATCTATAAGCCAAGAGTATGCAAAGGGGTCAGGGCCTCTGAGGGGGCCAAAGAATGGTAAGGAATGAGGATTGTAGTCTTTCAGACCCTTCAAATTCACACACTTGGAATGTGTTGATGTCACTAATACACTTTGCATCGACAAAATTGGAAATATTCAATCGGAGAATTTTTTTTCCGTCACGCTCAGATCTCTTTGTTCCGCCTCAGCAATAGGAAATAACAGAAATATTTTGCAGAAACATTTGGTTTGCGGGCCACTGCGAGGGTCTGGAAATGCTTAGAGCCTTGTTAAACAAGCAAAGATAGACATCTGCCATCAATTAGGGACGAGGAGAGCATAGGAAAGAAGCCATTTAAAAGTGCTGAAAGAAAGAGTGACCTCAGACTGAGCTGAGAGGCGTGTGGGATGTAGAAATAGGAGATAGGGGCAGTATAAGGAGTATGGGACTAGGCAACGGAAACAGCTTCAGGGGTAAAGAACAAAGATATGGGAGCAGTATAAGGAATATTAAATTAGGTTATGGAACCATCAAAGGGTTATGGCACCATAACAGATATGATGCCAATATAAGGAATATGGGAATAGGATCAGCATGAGGGATCTATAACTAAATACATAATATGCAACTAGCAAAAGAATATGGGACCATATCAGATATGAAAAACATGGGAATAAGAATATAAGATTAAGGTACACAATATGGGACCAGTGTAAAGAAAATGGGAGAAGGACTAGGAAACAACATTATGAATATAGGTTATGGGACCATAATGGATATGAAACCAGCATAAGGAATTTAGGACCAGGATATGCAGTTCCATTCTGATTCAGCCTTAGCTGCAGTCAGAATCTCAGGGCCTATATTTCTTGGAGCTCGCTATAAAAACCCACACTCTAAATGTATGGCACATTGTGCCCAGTGATATCCTATTACTAGTGCAACAGCAACTTGCATTTAAATGGTGGAAAATCATCCCAGGCCGCTTCACAGAGGCACAAGGGAGAAAATGGACGTCTAGCCAAAAATGATATTAGGCGGGATGAGGCTCTTCAAGGAGGAGAGGGAGGTGGAAAGTTTTAGTGAGGGAATTGCAGAGTGTGCGGCCTAGGCACCTGAAAGCAGGAGCACCAATGGTGGTGTGAAGGGGGGGGGATGAACAAGAGGCTGTAGTCAGAGAAATGGAGAGTTCAGGGGGTGGGGGTTTGTAGGGTCGGAGGCCATGGCAGAGATAGGGAGGGGCTATCTCCATGGAGTGCTTTAAGCACAAGAATTTTAAATTTGAGGTGTTGGGGGAGCAGAAGCCAATGTAGGTCAGTGTGATGGACGAGTAGGCCATGGGCAGCAAAGTTTTGAAGAAGAATGGCGACTGGGAAGCTAGCTAGGGAGCATTGAAATAGTTGAGTCTGGAGGTGACAAAGGCATGGATGGGGGGTTTTACTGGCAGATGGCAGGGGTGGGGGGGTTTAGAATTTCTGCAGGGGTTCCTTGATCTCCCACAGTAACTTCGACAGAAGATCGGCAGAAATGGAGTCAGTGGCCGTTTGTGCTATTTCTCTGTGATTTCCACTGAGGTTACAGCGGGAGATGGGAGTACCCCAGCAGAAATTACCAGCAAGGCTGAGGTAGGGGTGGAGGTGGGCGACTTCTGAAACTGACAAAGGGGCTGAAAGATTGATTTATTCAGCACTAGACCTCATTCCCACCATTCTGCCCACGTTTCGTATTCTGTTACCTACATGTGTCCCACAGCCCTGCCAGCTCTCGCACGTTAGACGTCAGATCCACACATGGGATCGCATTCGCTTGTCCTGCCCCCTCAAAAACACGTTCACTCTGCTAGAGAAAGGAACAGATCGCTACGCTGGTGGGGCTCTTTAAAAGAAATAACTTGCATTTATACAGCGTCTTTCACGACCTCAGGATGTCCCAAAGTGCTTTATAGCCAATGAAGTTCTTTTTGAAGTGTAGTCACTGTTGTAATGTAGGAAACATGGCAGCTAATTTATCCGCAGCAAGATCCCACAAACAGCAATGAGATAATGACCAGATAATCTGTTTTTGATGTTGTATGATGCAACCTTTGCAGTTTCAAGACTTCTCTCTTAAAGTTATACAGTCTATGGTTTTAATATAGGGCTTTCACTACTGCTGTGGGTACTGGGACAGCACTCTCTCTATAGCTGATGGAGAGAACATTCTCAAATCCATCTGGGCCATGAAGTCAGAGTAGGAGAAAAGGGAACAAAAGAAAAAAGATTAGAAAAGAAAAGTTTTCCATTTGAAGTCAACACAACCTTTAACCTTGTTCACGTTTTGGCGCCAGGCAGTTCCTTATTATAAGGCTCGTGACTGAAAATCTCACACATCAGATTTGCCTTATGTTGGCAGCTCTGCTATTCATCAATGCTTCAAGAGCCTCGATGCTCTTATAAAAATAGCCCTGGAAAATAGAAACTGCGCGGAACTATTCTTGGCAATATCGAAACACCTGACTAGGCACAGGCGACTTTTATGTTCTTACCCCAGATGTTTTTAACTTGAAAATCTGTCTGAAGAAATTAACTCCACCACCGTACCTTTGCTGGTCCACATACCGGATGGTGCTGAGCTGGGAGGCAAAAGATCATCAGATAAATTCAGCACTCCCAGCACAGTCCTAATTGTCCGACCCTAAATAGAGTCAGTTGCCCTGCGCTGCTTCACTGACAAATACACGCTTTGTGTTGGTTGGTGATGCTGGAGGAGATAATGTTGTGTGCCTTGATCGTATCGTTGCAACAGGCAGAATTACTGGGGCATTTGCTGGAGTTTTTCTTGAAGAAAGTTTAACGTTGAATTTTCGCTCGGTCCTGCGCTGATGGGATTAACGCAGACTTGGGGTTTACACTTTTTGAATTTGAGATACAGTGGGTTCCTGTTATAGTGATAACTTTAGCCAGCATTCTAAATGACTGATCAATATATCAGAAGATAGCATCCCCAACGTGTAACGCTGATGCCCTGATCCACTGCGCTGTTGGGCAGTACTAGTCAACACTCACTGACACTTTCAACAGCTTGACCAACTGACCACTCAGTCTCTCCTTGCTGGTTTCTTGCTCAGCCTCTCTTTCCCTAATGTGCTGCTCCGTCTCTCCTAAAATCAAACTGGACATGCTTGGCTCTAGAAAAGGCTCAGGATTGGTCTTTAAATTCAAGTTAATTTTACAGGTAATGTTAATTTGGTAACATCTTTAAATCCACGTTAGATACTTGATTCCAAAACAGCAAATCAACTGGCCGAATGGTAAAAGCACACTTCCTGGCAGAGGTCACGCAGATCATAAACCATCTCCCGCAAAGCTTTGTACCGCCACTGCTAGCTCCTGTTTGCTTTTTTCTCCCTGTCTCCTTATGGTTACAATGAGTTTCCCAGCATGTTCTTTTTGGGAGTGGGAATTTCGAGCTCATTAAAGCACATTTTGACATAAAACCTACCGAAGCATTCATTAAAGCCACAACAAGCACACACCTGTGAATTCATTTACATCAGCTAAGTTACCTTTGAAGTTTCCTTGCGGTTTGGGCGAGACTGTGGAAGCCCAGTGGTTCACCTGTTTTCTCCCCCTCCTTCATCTTTCTGTCTGCTGGGATATCCACACGTCAGACTAGGGAATGGAACACTTCCCATTTCAGTGTCGGCATTAAGTGCTCCCAGGTCGGCTGCCTTGTGGTCAGATCCGAGTAAAACCTCCTCTAATCTGTACCTCTATACCAGCCTCATGAAATGCCCCGCCCTCCCCACCGGCTACACCAGTATGGCCTCTCTGGCAAATTAGGGGCGGTTTTGCGCTGTGGGACCATGCCCATTAGGAATTGGATTGAGGGTCATTTCACATGGAATCTTTACCACCAGCAGTCGCAGGAGACTTTGAGCCAGTCAGCCTGGGATGGAATTAAACTCAGGTCC
Organism: Heptranchias perlo; assembly: GCF_035084215.1. Lineage (NCBI taxonomy): Eukaryota > Metazoa > Chordata > Chondrichthyes > Hexanchiformes > Hexanchidae > Heptranchias > Heptranchias perlo. The sequence goes on from NC_090356.1 coordinate 6,203,169, forward strand.
CTTCAGTTATGTGAATCTTCTACCTCTGTCTGTTCGACACAAGCTTTAGCGCATATCGCCCGTCCGTACTTGGATTTTTAGTATGCGACACGTTAGTACATAGTGCGACAGTACGCAGAGTTTTAGTGGCACTTCAGTGCGTGGTGCTTTGGTATATGGTGCTTCAGTACGCTGTGTTTTAATACGCTTTGTTTTAGTTTGCGGTTTAGTATATGACATTTTTAAAAGGTGACATTCTTTCTGGCCTTTACAGCGGAACTGGGCAGAGCAGAAAGGGATGGATTGACACAGCCAGGATTGTGTGTTTGACCACGTTACTAGTGCAATGTTGTCCAATAGAAATCACTGAGACACGATTTTAGCCACATGCACTAATTTTAGTAGAAAACACCTTACACACAATACTAGTAAATGTCCTTTGTGTTTATTTATTTCACAAATATCTACCACCATTCAGTGCGAAACTTTGCAGTCTTTCTCTTCCACTAAAGTTTGGAATTCTGGCGTGAGTATTTCAAAGACCACACCTTGGTGCAGCTTCTAGGTTTTTGTAACTAAGGAAGCAAAGCACACAGAACGATCGAAAAACACTCGCACTCTCTGCTTTTCTGTGTTACCTTTTTACCAACAAACGCACAAAGAGGTTAAAGATCACTTACATAAGCCGTGCGAATATGAGTATTGAGATCACATGCCTAATGACACTGTCTATTACTCATTGTTATTTACTACTCAAAAGTGCAATTAGCTACAGCTGGATTCCCAATTAACCACATGTGGCTGGTGACTAACGTACTCTGTACTAATGTGGCAGCCTTGAACGCATTCCAGATCTTTCCTTATAACGTAGCCAGGTTGAAAAATGTAGCGACAGAAATCATTAGGATGGAACCAGGGGACATTGCACCAGTGAGCTGACTCCACGTGTCTCTCTTGATTGCAGAATGTCCCAGCAGCAAGTTTGGAGTGAACTGTCTGCAGCCGTGTGACTGTGGGGGGGCCCCGTGCGACAGTGTGACCGGAGAATGCAGCTGTCCAGCCGGAAAAACAGGCCTTGGCTGCGAGAAAGGTGAGAGGGCAAAGGTCATGAGCTACGTTTCATTTTTGGCTTCTCTCCGCTAATGTGGTCTGAACGGAATTATAGTAAAAACGAATTCTGAAACAGTTGTAAATAATAAAAATGATGCTCCCTGCCCTGACACATCCCTGAATGTCTCTGCCGCTTTATAAAAAAAATTGATTTTCTTTCTCGCTGTTGCTCAGCTTAGTCGCTTCAGGCAACGGCACACGTACAGTCCCCACCGCTTACACCGTCTGCACTTATCACGGCAGCCGCCTATATCGGGGAAATAGCGCTAACCGTTCACCATCGCCATTGGCGTCATTACAAGGGCATCACTTACAACGTATTAAGCCCGCCGGCTGTATCGGGCACTTCAATGAGTACTTACCCTACACTTACCCATTTTGAAAGGCTCTGCTGATTTCAGGCAAAATCGGGTCTTCAAGCAGTTTCAATCAGCTCTTCGCACCTCCCTAAAGTGTGATTACCTCAACGATGAGATTCTGCATGCAACTGCTAACAATTAGGAGAGACAGTCGCTCAATGGAGACTTGTTTTTTTAAAAAATATGTTGCTTACTGACCTTTTTTGGTACTCGCGTATAGCGAGCAAATTGTGTTAACACCACCAAGCCCCCCTATAAGCGGGGGGTCTGTATTGTGTCTCTAGTTTTGTGGGTGTTTGGGTAGATTGAGAAAGCCCCACTCCAAGGCCTGAGCTCATAACCTAGGCTGACCGTCCAATGGCCGACAAGGAGAGAATCAGGCTTGGGCGCGATGCCCTCTGCAGTTGAATAGCCAGCGGACGCTCGCTGTCCAGGCCCACTTTGGCAAGGTACCAGAGGGTGACTGGCACTTGTGGACCCATAGCCCACAGCATGAGCCAATCCCTTTCAGGAGATAAGGGGAGAAAGTTGGAATGAAAAGGCTCCCAGTGCAGGCTGCATCATCTGCCTTTAGGAACTTCAAAACTACTTTTTAAATGTTCTTAGGAAGTTTTTTTTATGCAGAGGAGGGTTTGGAGATTCTCATTGCAAAAATAGGTATTAAAACATTTTTTTTGGCATCGATCCCAGGTGGTATTTATGCCACATTGAGTTTGATCAGATTTTTCCCCACATCCCCGTGTAACCATTTGTGTTTCTCTGATTCGTCCACACAGAGTGCCCAGCAGGTCGCTGGGGCCTGGCCTGCCAGGGGAGCTGCCCTGCCTGTGAGAACAATGGGACCTGCAGTAAGAAGACTGGGCTGTGCACCTGTCCTCCAGGATTCATGGGGAAACTGTGTCAGAACAGTAGGTGCTCTGCCGCTCACAGCTCGGTGAAAAGAGGGTAGATCAAACGTGCCCGACTGAGTAACTAGCTCTCTTCATCAGAAACCCGGGGTTCTGTGCCCCCCTAATACCCCAGTCCAAATAGGGCCCACTCGCCTCGACAATCTGGGCCTTGAAGCCCAGGCAGCTCAGTCCTATTTGTGTTTATATTTCTTACGGGTTTGTTCTAGGAACATAGGAACAGGAGCCATTCAGCCCCTCGAGCCTGATCCACCATTCAGTTAGATCATGGCTGATCTGTATCTTAAACTCCATCTATCTGCCTTGGTTCCTGAACCCTTAATACCCTTGCTGAACAAAAATCGATTAATCTCAGTTTTGAAATTTTCAATTGACCCCCAGCCTCGACAGCTTTTTGGGGGAGAGAGTTCCAGATTTCCACTATCGAAACCTATGTCCCTACGTTTGTCCCGCTTGAATCTTTTGGTTCTGAAGATTTGGGAAGGCCGGTTTTTTTTAGCACTGTTGCCTCCCTGGTGGATAAATCGTACACCACACCAAAATCTTGAGATCGCCCGGAATTAATCGGCCGGGAATTCCCTCGGAGTTTCTCCTGCATAACTTTGGAGGAGGTTTGTCAGAAATTTACACGCATCAAAGGAGGTATCTGCTGAGGTGACGGCGGCAGAGCGGGATTTAAACTTTACACGTGGGCCCCACGGTGAGAGATCTCTGGCCTAATGGATAAATGGTCCGTTCCCCAGTGGGCAGATCTCCACCAGGGGCAGCAATTGGGCTCAGAGCCCCTTGCCCAGGGAGGGGACCAATCAGACAAATCAGATAGGGGTATCTGCCCCTGACCGCTACCTGGTGACTCCTGCTGAAACATTGACATCGGGCGAGAGTAGGATTGGGCTTGGCTGTGATGCCCTCCACAGCTGACTAGCCAGCGGATAACTCACCGCCTTAGCTCGCACATGAAGATTGGCCACTCGGGTGAGCTAACCATGGAAGCGTACCTCAGCAAGACTCCGGGAACCGGGGATCGGGGATAGCGGGGGAAGTAAGAGAACTCAGAGCTGTATTGAAGAGTCACACATTACTGGTTATAGTGCCGTTAACGGAGTTTGATGCAAGTTATAGGGAGGTTAAGGGAACATGAAGCAGGTTATTGGAGTTTGACAGAGATCTGGGTGCAGTTAATTGAATTCGATGCAGGTTATGGCGAACCTAAAGGTGTCTGATGCAGATCATTTTGTTAGCCCTAAGTTTAGTGTTTGATTCCTTGCAGACACTGACTGACCGTGTGCGTTGCCAGTGTCCTCTGTGTTTATTTCAGGTCTTTGGCATTTGCGTTTTCTCTTTTTATCTTTTCATACCCTGTGACGCTGTGTGCTGCAACATAATAGCGGTGGAATGTCAGGAAGGTGCCTGTAAGTACTTGTCGACTACGCTCACTGTGGCTCCAGGGAAGTCTCCCCGCAGAGTTCTGTGCTGGAATTGAGGACAGAGACCTGACTGAAGCTGGTGTTCTTCCCATTGCCGGGAGGGTGTGAGGTGACTTGCGCTCTTGGCTCTGAAAGAGTGAGCGGGTGGTTTGCCAGCATGTGCCGCCATTTGGAAACTCTGCTCCTGGTCTTAGACTCCTGGATGCTATTGAGCAATAGATCCTCCCGCGAGTTGGCGTCTGTCCAACGAATGGCTAGGCTGCTGCTTACAAATAGGACCAGACGCCCTCAACTGGGGAGGCGAGGATTGAGGGACGTAAAGACAGCCAAAATTACTGCTGCAGATCGGGGCGGTTTAATACTGGTTATCGTGCAGTTAATGCAGTTTGATGCAAGTTATGATGCGGTTAATGGTTGAGTTTGATTGAGATTATGGTGCAGTAAAGGGAGTTTTACGCGGGTAATGATGCAGTTATTGGCGTTTGACAGAGATTTGGGTGCAGTTAATTGAATTTGATGCAGGTTATGGCGAACCTAAAGGTGGCTGAAGCAGGTCGTTTTGTCAGGCCTAAGTTTAATATTTGATTTCTTCCCTAATCCCGATGATCTTGTGATGATTAGACTTGGTGAGCTGAGCAGTAGCAATCCTGAATGATGGAACCAAGATGAAAGAATGCCTTGGGATTTGACTGATACAAGATCTGCTTTTCTTTGTGTTTTGTTTCCCTGACAATGCCAGAATCTGATGAATTTGATGGGCCTCGATGGGGAGACTACGGCCCCCATTTTAACCTAACCCGCACGATTCAGGGCAGCTGCCTGTTTTACACCCCGCCTGATTTTATACTCCGTTGTAGAGGGGGTGTAAACTGGGCTTCTGACCCCAACTTGCCCTGTTCCTGCTGGGTGAGTAAGGTTAAAATCGGGGCTTACAATAGAGAAATAGAGCCCCAGCTGGAGCAGAGACACTCTCCATAGGAGAGGAATCCGTGAAATATCCCAGCTTTTATAAGCCCTGAAACATGGCAACTACAGCATAGTGAATTCATTGATGTCACATGAATGACACAGTGATGCTGTTTCCCCTCCTTTACCTTATTCTGTCTCCTCCCTGACCCAATCACAGGTCACCACCCCCCCCTCCCACCTCCCGCTATGTTCCTTTATTGAGGACAATCGAGCAATCCAGCCCCTGAAGATCTCCATGGACATCGTCAATGTTGCACATTGGTTGATCCAACAGGAAGCTCCCCAACCCCCCTCGCTCCCCAACCCCACCTCCCCCAGCCTAAGGAAGACTTCTACAGAAACCGTTAACGCCACTCCTTGATCAACCCTCCAAAGTCTACAACCCCCATGCCTCCTCCCGAGGAACTTCCTTCCCAAAACACTGGCGGTCTCCATAGATGCCATTAATCCCTGTGCATAATTGACCTGTTCACCCCCCCACCTCACTCCCCCCACTCCGGAAGTGTGTCAGTTCCACAGCCTCTAGAGTTAATGCTTCTTTCTAGTTGACCTGCAAGGAAGTCCCTTCACCAGCCCCTGGAGATCTACATAGACCCTGTCACTGTTACTCCTTGCCTAACTCAAGAGTAAGTCCTATTCTCATCTCTTCAGTTCTCCGACCCTGTCAGTGCCGCTCTTTGGTTGATCCCACTCCCACCTGTGAGGCCCCCTCCCTAGAGATTTTTCTCTTCCTCTCTTAAACACAACCGGAAGCCAGAATACAAGTGCCAGCCAAGGCTTGGAAAAGAACTCGGAAAAACAGGGATATTTATTACAAAGAAAAGACGGACACTGGCTGACAATTGAATTAAATATAAAAATGAAACAAAAATAATCTCTGTGATGATGTAATATTTTCATTGTGATTTTTTTCAAACTCTCAACCGGAACTAGATGCGAGTTTATTTCTCTCTCCCAGCATGCCCCACAGGCCGACATGGCCAGGGGTGTCAGATACGATGTGCGTGTGAGAACGAGGGGCAGTGCCACCCAGTGACAGGACGTTGCACGTGTTCTCCGGGATGGACCGGTCATAACTGCAGGAGAGGTAAGAACATTAGTTAGCCGTCTAGACCCTAAGCTCAGGAATCCCCTCCCCAAACCTCCCTCCCTCCCCACCTCTCTCTCTCTCTTTGACCAAGCGTTTGGTCACCTATCCTAATGTCTCCTTCCTTTGGCTCGGTATCAGTTTTTTGTCTGATTATTCTCCTGTGAAGCGCCTTGGGACGTTTTAATACGTTAAAGGCACGATATAAATACAAGTTGTTGATGTTGTACAAAGAATGGGCCGTTCACAGAATCCTTCAGCATATTGTTTAATACACGGCAGTGTGTGTAGCTCATTGGTGATGGGGCAGCCTGTGTTAGGAACATTAGGAACAGGAGCAGGCCATTCAGCCCCTCGAGCCTGCTCCGCCATTCAGTTCGATCATGGCTGACCTGCACCTCAACTCCATTTACCTATCTTTGCTCCATATCCCTTGATGCACCTACCTAACAAAAATCTATCCATCTCAATCTTGAACTCCAGCGTTCACAGCCTTTTGGGGGAGAGAGTTCCAGATTTCCACTACCCTTTTGTGTGAAGAAGTGCGTCCTGATTTCGCTCCTGAACGGCCTGGTTTATGTCCCCTCGTTCTTCATTCTCCCACCAGAGGGAACAATTTCTCCGTAGCTATGATGGTAGAAGTGAGCCGCCCATCGAGCTTTACAGTATAGTAGGGGGTTGGCTCCAAGTCAGTTCCGTATCGTTCATGGTATCATAGTAAGTACAGCACAGGAGGAGGCCATTTAGCCCATCGTGCCTGTGCTGGCCCTTTGAAAGAGCCATCCAATTAGTCCCATTGCCCTGTTGTTTCCCCATACCCCTGTAAAATTTTTTCCCTTCAAATATTTATCCAATTCCTTTTTGAAAGTTACTATTGAATCTGCTTCCACCACCCTTTCAGGCAGTGTATTCTAGATCATTACAACTCACTGCGTAAAAAAATGTTTCCTCATCTCACCTCTGGCTCTTTTGCCGATCACCTTAAATCTGTGTCCTCTGGTTACCGACCCTTCTGCCACTGGAAACAGTTTCTCCTTATTTACTCCATCAAAACCATGATTTTGAACACCTCCATCAAATCTCCCCTTAACCTCCTCTGCTCGAAGGAGAACAACCCCAGCTTGACAGAACAAAAGCACTTGAGCTCCACCTAGAGGCTCAATCTCCTTCCAGACATCAGCTCCCAATCAGCACACGCACGTATGCTTCTCATTACTGAGAAACCAAAATAAAAAGCCAAGGCCCGTAGTGAAAAACGGCACTAGTGTAAAAAAGAAAAAACGAGATGAGATACATCTTTGTGCGTGTGTATCTTTACAGAGACACATCAATAGAAACTACACTGAGCCTGTAGGTTGGGGAGAGGGGGACCTTTTACTTCATGCTTCTCTGCGTTCACTCCATGAGCTGGTTTGTTTATCTTCTCTCTAGTTATCTATTTAAGCAAAGCAAGTAGATAACAGAAGCAATTCATTGGCAGGGTGTAATGATCTCAGCGCATTTTCAAAGTGACTTTACCAATGTGTTGGACATTACACCGAAACGTACCATGAAGTATCTTGTGAAGTGCCTTGGGACATTTCACTACCGCATTCATTGTCCGTCCCTAGTTGCCCTGAGAAGGTGGTGGTGAGCCTTCTCATTGAACCGCTGCAGTCCTTGTGGTGATGGTGCTCCCACAATGGTGTTAGGTAGAGAATGTAAGGATTTTGACCCAACAGTGAGGAAGGAACGGCCAATATATGTCCAAGGATGGTGTGTGATGATGAGGAGAACTCGGAGGTGATGGTTTTCCCATGACGCTGCTCTTGTCCTTCTTGGCGGTAGAGGTCGTGGGGGCTGGGGGGTGCTGTGGAAGTAGCCTTGGCAAGTATCCAGCAGATAGTATCTAGTGCGATCACAATGCACCAAAGGTGAAGGGGGTTGGTATTGAATCCATTGGCAGGGGACCGATCAAGAAATCTGCTCTGTCCTGGATGGTGTTGAGCTTCTTGAGCATTGTTGCGGCTGCACCCATCCCAATGAGTAGTGAACGTTCCATTACACTCCTGACTTGAGCCTTGTGGATGGTGGAGAGGCTTTGAGGGATCAGGAGGTGAGCCACTCGTTGCAGAGTACGCAGCCTCTGTACTGCTCTTGTAACCACAATGTTGACGTGGCTGGTCCAGTTAAGGTTCTGGTCAATAGCAATCGTCAAGATGTTGATGGTGGGGGCTTGGCAATGAGTTAGTAACCAGTAAGCTCTGCCAAGAGTCTCATCAGTGAATTGCCCAGAACATTAATCCTTGTGTTGTTTATTTTAAGCCTGTGATGCAGGTCGGTGGGGTCCAGACTGTGTGAACACCTGTGACTGCAGGAACAGTGATGGGAGCTGCAACACTGTCACAGGACAGTGCATCTGTGAGGCAGGCTTTACCGCTCAGCGCTGTGACCAGAGTAAGTACCGTTTAGACATATGAGGCTGGAGGTCACTTCATGAACTTGCCCTCCCAGGGCTGAGTGTCGCGTTACCAGGACTATCAGGAATCCAGGCCGACTCCCCCCTTGCCACGGTTTTTAACGGGTGGTCAATCATTGGGCGTGTGCTCCCGAGTTCCCAGTGTGTGAAGGTCAGCACCAGGAGTGCGCATTCGTGAAGTGACCTCGATAGTGTGCCTGTCTGTAGTACGCAGAGACTTAACAAGGGCAACTTATCACTCACCCAATATCACTAAAACAGCCTCACTTAAAATAGATCCCGTGACACTATTTGAAGGGAGTTCTCCTCGGTGTCCTGGCCAATATTTATCCCTCAATCAACATCACTAAAACAGATGATCTGGTCATTATCTCATTGCTGTTTGTGGGACCTTGCTGTTTGCAAATTGGCTGCTGCGTTTCCTACATTACAACAGTGACTACAGTAATTCATTGACTGTGACGTTCTTTAGGGCGACCTGAGGTCATGAAAGGCGCTATATAAATGCAGGTTCTTTCCTCCTTACCTGCACGGTGCTGAATAAGCATTTTGCCTACATAACAAGAGTCACTGCATTCCAAAAGTAACTCATTGTGTGAAGAACTTTCAATAAGGTGTTATTTAAGTCCAAGTATTTACTTGCTGTAACTGTATACATTACATGCACTAAACTGAATACATACCACAACTTGTCAGAAATTGTGTCATGTAGAATTACATAGGATTTTACATCACAAGAAACAGGCCATTCGGCCCAACAGATCTATGCCAGTGTTTGTGCTCCACATGAGCCTCCTCCCACCTTACTTCATCTCACCCTATCACCATATCCTTCTATTTCTTTCTCCCTGAAGATAGGAAACGCTTTTATACGCAAAGAGTGGTAGAAGTTTGGAACTCTCTTCCGCCATCGGCAGTTGATGCTAGCTCAATTGTTCATTTTAAATCTGAGATTGATAGATTTTTGTTAACCAAAGGTATTAAGGGATATTGGGCTAAGGCGGGTATATGGAGTTAGGTCACAGATCAGCCGTGATCTCATTGATGGTGGAATAGGCTCGAGGGGCCAAATGGCCTACTCCTGTTCCAATCTTCCCATGTTCCCTCATGTACTTATCCAGCTTCCCCTTAAATGCATACATGCTATTAACCTCAACTACTCCTTGTGGGAGCGAGTTCCACATTCTCACTGCTCTCTGAGTAAAAAAGTTTCTCCTGAATTCCTTATTGGATTTATTAGTGACTCTCTTATATTTATGGCCCCCTGTTTTGGATTCCTCCACAAGTGAAAAGATCTTCTCCACGTCGACTCTATCGAATCCCTTCGTAGTTTTAAAGACCTCTATCAGGACCCCTCTCAGCCTTCTCTTTTCTAGAGTAAAGAGCCCCAGCCTGTTCAGTCTTGCATAAGTATTGGTAACTGTGCTGTGCTTGCGATTGCTGTGAGTTCTGTTTGGCTGTGGTCTGATTTGGCTATATCTCTGCCTATCTGTGATGTGGGGCTGTTTTTCTCATCAAAGTAATAGTTCAGATATAAAAATAATTCACATCTGGGAGAGATTTAATGTGCAATTGGTCCCAGTGAGCTTGCTTGGCCCAGCACTGTGGCACTTACAAGGGGCACCATTTTATGCCAAATTCCACAGAAAGCAAGTCAAGTGGTGAGAGGGGACGAGTAATGGATATCTTTGCAACTGTAACGCTTTAAATAGTGAACTTCCTCCGCAGCTCTCAAAATACTGATAAATATCTCCAAACGTCTGCAAATCTGGATTCCAATGATGAATGTTATAAATAATAATTAATATAGGTATAGTGGGACCCTGTGTGTGCAGGGAAGGGGCCCCTCGGTCAGTCTCCAAGTGTAGTAAGAGTCCCTGCATAGTATAATTGTTTTTATTTTTAGTTATAAGTGATGACCTTGGGGTTATAATGGGAAATTAAGATACGGTAGGAGACTCCTGTGGAACTGGCAACCGGATTGATGAATGACATTCATTCAGTAATGGCTTGGTCTAAGTTTAGCAGCAGGGGTCCCAGTTAGATCCAAACTCAGGGATTCATGGTAGTTCATGGAGGGAGGGGAGAGGAGTCTTGTTTATCAAGCAACATGCAGGATATCAGTACAGGAGCACCAGGAAACCTGGGTGAAGGGCCACGGCCCATTGTACGGGACATCGCCAGGGTGGAATAAAAGAAGGACTTGCATTTATATAGCGCCTTTCACAACCTCAGGACGTCCCAAAGTGCCTTACAGCCAACAAAGTACTTTTGAAGTGTGGTCACTGCCGTTCTGTAGGCAAACATGATAGCCAATTTGTGCACAGCAAGGTCCCACAAACATCAGATGAGATGAATGACCAAATAGCTTGTTGCCGTTGGCTGAGGGATGAATTTTGGCCAGGAGATTGGAAGTGCTCCCCTGCTCTTTTTTGCATAGCGCCGTGTTAATCCACCTGAACAGCAAAGGGGGCCTTGGTGTAAAGCCTCATCCATAAGACAGCAACTCCGACAATGCAGCCACACTCCCAGCACTGGGAGTGTCAAGCCAAGCTTACGTGCTCAAGTCTCTGGAGTGGGGTTCGAACCCACAACCTTCTGACTCGGGTGAGATTGCTGTGCGACTGAGGCACGGCTGACACTTAATAGAGAAGGGGAGAAGTTACAATGTCAGGCCCACTCTGGCCACAGGGGCTGGGATCTTTCACCCACCTTCCAATGATACCTGGGCAGGCATATTCAAATGATATTCAAATGGTGGAAATATGTCATCCAATGTATATGCTTTAACGTGACCCATGGCAACACCAGACATAAGGAACGCAGAGAATTAATTTGATGAGCTGAAGTGTTTCTCGCGCTTATATTCTTTAAAGAAAAACCTCCTCTTCAGCCAGTAACACAACATGGGAGCAGGCCTCCCATTCCTTCCTCAGCCATCCTCCATCCTCCAAACTCTCTCCAGGGAGCCTGTTCGGTGGAGACTGGAGATCCCCCATAATTATACTAATGACCCTGAAGACAGAAACTCAGTCGGGATCAAACATGTTACCATGCCAAACGTGTGCCAAAACGGAATGTCTGGGCTGGTGTCTCTGTCCCAGACTAACTTCAGTTACCACGTTTCTTGCCTAGCATAACCCAGTTACAGTGTCTCAGGCCTAGTCCTAACCCCAGTTACAGTGTCTCAGGCCTAGTCCTAACCCCAGTTACAGTGTCTCAGGCCTAGTTCCTAACCCCAGTTACAGTGTCTCAGGCCTAGTCCTAACCCCAGTTACAGTGTCTCAGGCCTAGTTCCTAACCCCAGTTACAGTGTCTCAGGCCTAGTTCCTAACCCGGTTACAGTGTCTCAGGCCTGGTCCTAATCCGGTTACAGTGTCTCTGGCCTAGTCCTAATCCCAGTTATAAGGTCTCAGGCCTCGTCCTAATCCCAGTTAGTGTCTCAGGCCTAGTCCTAACCCGGTTACAGTGTCTCAGGCCTGGTCCTAACCCGGTTACAGTGTCTCAGGCCTAGTCCTAATCCCAGTTATAAGGTCTCAGGCCTCGTCCTAATCCCAGTTAGTGTCTCAGGCCTCGTCCTAATCCCAGTTACAGTGTCTCAGGCCTAGTTCCTAACCCCAGTTACAGTGTCTCAGGCCTAGTCCTAACCCCAGTTACAGTGTCTCAGGCCTAGTCCTAACCCCAGTTACAGTGTCTCAGGCCTAGTCCTAACCCCAGTTACAGTGTCTCTGGCCCACGTTTAACCCCAGTTGCAGTGCCTCAGGCCTTATTTTTCTCTCTTTGCTCAGAGTGCCCCGATGGTAACTATGGATCAGGCTGCCGATACCGGTGTCAATGTGACAATGGAGCCGCGTGCGACCATGTGAGTGGAGCCTGCAACTGTACAGCAGGCTGGCTCGGAACATTCTGCGAACGAAGTAAGTAGCACCTGCGCCAGTTTTGCCAGTTTAGTGACTGCAAGTGAAAAAATGTGGCTATTGCAGGAGCAAACTAAATAAAAGGGAAAAGCAATTGCATCTTTTGTGAACGCAGCGTTAGAAATACAACCTGCCATATCTCAACTCAATGAACAAAGTGAAAATGTCCCTCACATTTCTGTGGACACTGATATGGTACTAGATCAGTGGACTGAGTGTGAGTGGGTGTGTAAGTGTGAGTGTGAGTGTGTGCTGATCTGGCGATTCTTATTCCCCCAGCTTGCCCCGATGGATTTTATGGCGTGGAGTGTCGTCAGATGTGTGACTGCCTCAACGGTGCCCACTGCGATCATGTGACCGGGGCCTGCTCCTGCCCTCCTGGATGGATTGGACTGAGCTGCAATCAGTGTGAGTTCACAAGACTGCGCCTCCCATATTTATATAGTGTTCAAAATCTTGCTCACTTCCCGCTGTCATGATGTTTTGGTCACACTTCTCTGTCGACGATCACCATTGTAAATTGCCTCTGTCGGGTCTTTGAAAGAGCTGTTCAAATAGTCTCCCCCCCACCCCACCCCTCCCCCGCTCTTTCCCCATAGTCCTAAAATCTAAATAAGATATTTGTTTCTTTCCCTCCTTAATTGAAGTTCAACCTGCCAGGTGGCAAATGGCAGCAATTTCAAGATGGCGAGCTCAGTGGGGATGGAGGAGTGACTTTCACTGCGGAGAAGCAACTAACGAAACAAGTAGGATTCTGCGATGTTTAAGGCACAACAGTAAAGGAAAGGGGATGTGGGCATCGCTGGCAAGGCTGACATTTATTGCCCATCCCTAGTTGCCCCGGTGATACAACTGAGTGGCTTGCTAGGGTACTTAGTGTGGGACTGGCATCACATGTAGGCCCAGACCAGGTAAGGACGGCAGGTTTCATCCCCAAAAGGACAGTAGTGAACCAGTTGGGTTTTTACCACACTCCGACAGCTTCATGGTCAATTTTACTCTGAAAACCTTTTTATTTCCAGATTTTCAAAAACTGAATTCAAATTCTCGAACTGCCCTGGTGGGGTTTGAACTCATGCTGTCTGGATTATTAATCCAGTACCATAACCACTATGCTACTGCACCCACATAAAACTTAACTGGGGTTATACTCCATTTTCATCGCTCCACCACTGGCGGCCGTGCCTTCAGCTGCCTAGGCCCTAGGACCTGGAATTCCCTCTCCGCCTCTCCACCTCTCTCTTCTCCTTTAAGACGCTCCTTAAAACATACCTATTTGACCAAGCTTTTGGTCACCTGTCCTAAAATCTCTTTATGTGGCTCGGTGTCAAATTTTGTTTGATAATTGCTCCCGTAAAGCGTCTTGGGATGTCTTCACTATGTTAAAGGCGCTATATAAATGCAAGCTGGGCTAAGGTTTTGTGTGCACGGAGCAGAATTTCACCCTGTGCCCTTCACCATGTTCTCTCTTGGTTTGTGCAGCGTGTCAGGGACAGTCGTTCGGGGAGAACTGCAGCCAGTCTTGTCACTGCAACAACGGTGCCAGCTGCGATCATGTGAGCGGTCAGTGCAGCTGTGCCCCTGGCTGGACGGGAGTCACGTGTCAGAGAGGTACGTCCTCCCCCCTGACCCCCTTTTACACACAGGTCGTGCGGCAACCGACTTGTGAAACGTGTCACGGTAAACCGCAGGTGCAGATAAAGGGAACTGTTTGCCGTGGGTTTTTTGCTGTGTCCTGCACAGGCCTCCAGGGAGGGTTCTACATCATTCGATTTTACCCGGCCTTGGCGTCAGGTTTGTGCGTGTCGGCGTGTTTGAGACGCTCCTGCGTGCTTTACGGTTCAGCGAGAGGGGCTCTGTGACCCTGAGCCACCCGCACCTGAGTCACAAGTGAACTTCCACAGCTTCTCAGAGAGCCTGCCCGTCCCCCTCCCCCTCTCCGAGGACCTATCCGCGGGGCCTCTGCCGGCCTGGCCTGGCCCTTCTCCTCTCCGAGGACCTACTCGCGAGCGGGGCCTCTGCCGGCCGACATCCCTAAGGCCCGAGAGCGGCGAGCTGCATCAGGGCCCCTGTTTGGAGTCCCGCAGCCCGCCCGCCGCATTCAAAATGGCGGCCAGGGACTCAAAATGGCGGCCGCTTCTTTGCCGCTGAAATGTGAGAGCGGCCCAGGGTCAAAATCGAGCCCTCCGTCTCTGCGTTGGGCTGAGAGGGTGCGTGTCTCTCACTGCCTGACTGCGATGTGGTGTGACTTACCAGACTACAATGTTCCCGGCAGCCTACCACAATCAGTGAGAGAGGGGCTCAGCCTCGCAAACTCCAGCAAAGATGCCCCCCCCGCCCCCTCCTCCTCGTTACCAGCGTGGGCCCAGCCCTGAAATAGTCAACGTGCCAAATTCGCTTCGCTCCCTCTTCTGTTGCGTGCCTAGCGCCGCACGAGGCAGCCCATTTCTATCGCTGCTTTTGCACCCGGCTGGTCGCACTCTGGGTCGTTTCCATGACAACGTCCTCATTTTACATGAACAGGTCGTTAGCCGGACTCGTGACTCCAGGGGTAGATGGGTTGGTGGGGGGGGGAGAGAGGAGGGGAGAGGGCCACTCAGCTCGGGGCTGCCAACCCTCCAGGATTGACCTGGAGTCTCCAGGGAGAAAAATCATAGGGGCGGTAAAAAAAAATGTTTTTTTTATCGTTTTCTTTGAACACTTTCACTGATTAGTTAATAAAAATATCGGAGATGGGGAATGAAAAGGCTGTTTGACTGAGTGGGGCAGTTAAAAGCAGGAAGTCATGTGATGCAACCTCCATGGATATGTCCAATCAGAGTTGGCAACCCTGCACTCAGCCCCCATTGGACGCGAGTATTCCATAGGACATCGAACCCAATATTCAAAGACCGGAACTCTCATCTCCTCGCGACGGGACAATTTCGTGGCTTTGCGTGTGCACCAATTATGACCTATTTCGGTGGGGCCTAACTGCACACTCTATTCCCCATTGTTGAACGTATCTCACGCTGCCTGGGCCCAGAGGTGCTCCTGGGATGGTTTGAGGGGCCGCTGGTCTTTTCGGTTTGAGACGCTGCTGCACCTTTAAGAGAAACACAACAGCCAGGTCTGAACGCCATTTTTTAAATTTAATTTCCCAGCGTGCCCGGCCGGTTTCCACGGCGACGGCTGCTTTCAACGATGCATCTGTCGGAACGGTGCCACATGTGATCACGTGACGGGTCACTGCACCTGCCCAGTCGGGTGGACGGGAGTGGCATGCGAGCTGGGTAAGTACTGGGAGCCAACAGGCCCTGCTAGCTTTTTGCTTGGTCTGGTCAAACCTGGCTCAGTGTGTATATCAAAAGAAAGAATTGCATTTACATAGCGCCTTTCACAACCTCAGGACGTCCCAAAGCACTTTACAACCAATGAAGTACTTTTGAAGTGTAGTCACTGTTGTAATGTAGGAAAAGTGGCAGCCAATTTGCGCACAGCAAGATCCCACAAATAGCAATGTGATAACGATCATTTAACCTCCTGTTTTAGTGATGTTGGCTGAGGAATAAATATTGGCCCAGGACACCGGGGAGAACTCTCCTGCTCTTCTTCAAAATAGTGGCCGTGGGATCTTTTACGTCCACCCGAGAGGGCTGACGGGGCCTCGGTTTAACGTCTCATCCGAAAGATGAGAAATGTGCCCTGGAGTATGTGGAGCAGGAAGGTCCCCGGTTCGATTCCCCGTCTGTGCTGAGTTATCCGAGACCAGCCAGGGGCAACAGCCGAGCTGCTTGAGTTGTTGGCCTCAGCACCTCTGGAAGAGGGAGAGGAAAGGGGGCAAAATATCAGCCGGGGTTCCCGATCCTGATCACTATCCAGTGCCTCCGGCTGGAAGCTGTGCTCCGGGGATTAGGCTTCGCAGTGATGCCTCGCATAGTCAAATAGCCTGTTGACACACATTGTCTAGGTTCACGAATGGCCTCTTGGGTGAGGTCATAGAATCTTACAGCACAGAAGGAGGCCATTCGGCCCATCATGCCTGTGCCGGCTCTTTGAAAGAGCTATCCAATTAATCCCACTTCCCCTCTCTTTCCCTAAAGCTCTGCAAATTTTTCCTTTTCAAGTATTTATCCAACTCCTTTTTGCAAGTTACTATTGAATCTGCTTCCACCGCCCTTTCAGGTGGTGCATTCCAGATCATAACAACTCGCTGCGTTAAAAAAAACTTCCTCTGTTGCCAAAGAAAACTGGGCAAAGGTTTACACCTAAAGACAGAAGAATCGACCCTCAGTACTGATGTATCAGCCCAGGCTACGTGCTGTGGCCTTGTTCTGACAGTGCTACCGCTGAGCCAAGCTGGCACTCATTGAAGCCTTAATTTGCCTTGACATGGGTAAATGACATCATTGAGTTCTGGTTTAAAGAACCATGATGGTTTGTGTCTAGACGCCAGCGGAGGACCAGCCTACCGATATACGGTAACCTGCTCTTGATTTTAACAGAGTGTGCCGCAGGAAAGTACGGGTCGGACTGCCAGCAGCTGTGCGACTGCCTGAACGGGGGCCGGTGTGACCGGCAGACTGGGCACTGTACTTGTCGGCCAGGATGGATGGGTGACAAATGCGAAACTCGTGAGTAAACTATGCTTTTTTCAGCCAGTGAGGACATTTCTCGGTGCAGTTCCACTGGCCAGTCACTGTTTTAGACTATCTTATATTTACGATCCCCTAGTTTTGATCTTCCCCACAACCTCGGTCTGTCTGTTTTGTTGTTGTGACTGCTGCCTGACCCGAGCCCCTGTCTGTTTTCCATGCGTGACAGATTGCCCCAAGGGAGCCTACGGAGAGCACTGTGAGCAACACTGTGACTGTGAGGGTGGGGTGTCTTGTCATCATGTGACAGGAATCTGCCAGTGCACCGCAGGATGGAGAGGGAGGCGGTGCGAGAAAGGTCAGTCAAATGGTCGGTGCGACAATCATATATTTTAGAATTCAGCCTCGCTGCCTTGATTTTAAACTCCACCTGCAGAATTCAGAACAAAAAGTAATGGATGGTTATGCATGGGTTTGACTGGCCAGCCTGGTGACCTTGTGGAAAAAGCTCGGCTGGTGTAATACTGATAGGGTGAGAAGGTGGATGATGGGATTGAGGGGTACAGTGAGAAGGTGGGTGATGGGATTGAGGGGTACAGTGAGAAGGTGGGTGGTGGGATTGAGGGGTACAGTGAGAAGGTGGATGATGGGATTGAGGGGTACAGTGAGAAGGTGGGTGATGGGATTGAGGGGTACAGTGAGAAGGTGGGTGGTGGGATTGAGGGGTACAGTGAGAAGGTGGATGATGGGATTGAGGGGTACAGTGAGAAGGTGGGTGATGGGATTGAGGGGAACAGTGAGAAGGTGGGTGGTGGGATTGAGGGGAACAGTGAGAAGGTGGGTGATGGGATTGAGGGGTACAGTGAGAAGGTGGGTGGTGGGATTGAGGGGTACAGTGAGAAGGTGGGTGATGGGATTGAGGGGAACAGTGAGAAGGTGGGTGATGGGATTGAGGGGAACAGTGAGAAGGTGGGTGATGGGATTGAGGGGTACAGTGAGAAGGTGGGTGGTGGGATTGAGGGGTACAGTGAGAAGGTGGGTGATGGGATTGAGGGGTACAGTGAGAAGGTGGGTGGTGGGATTGAGGGGTACAGTGAGAAGGTGGGTGATGGGATTGAGGGGTACAGTGAGAAGGTGGGTGATGGGATTGAGGGGTACAGTGAGAAGGTGGGTGATGGGATTGAGGGGTTCCTGTGAGAAGGTGGGTGGTGGGATTGAGGGGTACAGTGAGAAGGTGGGTGATGGGATTGAGGGGGGTACGTGAGGAAACGCGGCAGCCAATTTACAGACAGTAAGGTCCCACAAACAGCAATGTGATAATGACCAGATAATCTGTTTTTACTGATGTTGGTTGAGGGATAAATATTGGTCCAGGACACCAGTGCCGTGGGATCTTTCACGTCCACCCAAGAGAGCAGACGGGCCCTCGGTTTAACAGTGCAACACTCCCTCAGTACTGGCCCTCCGACAGTGCAGCACTCCCTCAGTATTGGCCCTCTGACAGTGCAACACTCCCTCAGTACTGGCCCTCCGACAGTGCAACACTCCCTCAGTACTGACCCTCCAACAGTGCAGCACTCCCTCAGTACTGACCCTCCGACAGTGCAGCGCTCCCTCAGTACTGACCCTCCGACAGTGCAGCACTCCCTCAGTACTGGCCCTCCGACAGTGCAGCACTCCCTCAGTACTGACCCTCCGACAGTGCAGCACTCCCTCAGTACTGACCCTCCGACAGTGCAGCACTCCCTCAGTACTGACCCTCCGACAGTGCAGCACTCCCTCAGTACTGACCCTCCGACAGTGCAGCACTCCCTCAGTACTGACCCTCCGACAGTGCAGCACTCCCTCAGTACTGACCCTCCGACAGTGCAGCACTCCCTCAGTACTGACCCTCCGACAGTGCAGCGCTCCCTCGGTACTGGCCCTCCGACAGTGCAGCACTCCCTCGGTACTGGCCCTCCGACAGTGCAGCGCTCCCTCAGTACTGGCCCTCCGACAGTGCAGCGCTCCCTCAGTACTGACCCTCCGACAGTGCAGCACTCCCTCAGTACTGACCCTCCGACAGTGCAGCACTCCCTCAGTACTGACCCTCTGACAGTGCAGCACTCCCTCAGTACTGGCCCTCCGACAGTGCAGCGCTCCCTCAGTACTGGCTCTCCGACAGTGCAGCGCTCCCTCAGTACTGGCCCTCCGACAGTGCAGCACTCCCTCAGTACTGGCCCTCCGACAGTGCAGCACTCCCTCGGTACTGGCCCTCCGACAGTGCAGCGCTCCCTCAGTACTGCACTGGGACTGTCAGCCTAGATTTTGTGCTCAAGTTCCTTGGGCTAGTGATTTGTTGTTACTCAGATCTGCTCAGAAACTAGTAGAGACCCTGCCTCTGGGGCACATTTGTGGTATTTGGGTGATAGAGCGCACAATAAATGTTAAATTTCATGGGACTTGTTGACATATCATTTGCCCGACTGATGTTGATCTGCCTTATCCTCTCTCCTATTAACCGTGCAGGTGACCTGCGCTAAGGGCCATGGCCTTTCACCTCAGTACCCAGGTTTCTCCATTCCCACGCACCCACACCTCACTCTACAAACCGTGACATTGGGTCGTTGCTGATTCTAATCCTCATTTTATCTTCTCCTCCAGCCTGCTGGCCCGGTTACTATGGTGACAGCTGTGCGCAGCGGTGTAACTGTTCCCCCAACACTCCCTGCAACCACGTGACGGGTGAATGCGGCTGCCCCCCGGGGTTTACAGGCAATGGGTGCGAGCGGAGTAAGTATCAGGTGACTTTTAACTCCGCCCAGGGGGTGGTAAGGAAAACCACCATTAATAAAATTGCTGGGAAGACTGCATCAGTCAGCTTCTGGAAGAGAAAGACTGGTTAACATTCAAGTTGGGACCCTATATCGGAATACAGCTGGTTCCATTACAAACGTAAAAGAGAGACTGGCATTGATCACGTCTCTCAGCAGTGACCCTAATCACTTCACGTGAATTGCTTTGAGGTGCAGTGACAGTTCTGTCGGGAAATAATGCGCACAGCAAGATCCCACAGACAACAATGAGACGAACGGCCAGTTAATCTGTTTTTTTTGGTGGTGTCGGTGGAGGGGAATCAGTGAAGATCAGGACAGTGGGAGAACTCCCGGCTCTTCTTCAAAAAAAAAGTGCCATGGAACACGGAGTGTCAGCCAGAGAGATCCACCTGAAAGACGGCACCTCCGACAGTGCAGCACTGCCTCAGTACTGCGGGGAAGTGTCAGCCTAGATTAGCTCCTGGAGTGGGGCTTGGACCCAACACCTTCTGACTCAACAGCAACAAGGACAACGTCACAAATTTGCATTTATGCAGCGCCTTCGGTGTAGTAAAACGTCCCAAGGCGCTTCCCAGGAGCGTAAATCAGACAAAGTTGGACTCCGAGCCACATACGGAGATATTAGGAAAAGTGACCAAAAGCTTGGTCAAAGAGGACTGAGGTGAAAGTGCAGTGGGTTTCTGATTGAGCGTCCAACCTGAATTGTTGACCTGTCTCTTCCCTTTCAGACGCTGACTGGCGCACTGTGCCTTTCTGGCATTTTCTGCCTTTATTGCAGATTTCCAGCATTCGCACTCTCTCTCTTTTTGGACCTTGCCTCTAGTCTCTCCAATTAACCTCTCACCCTTTGTTCCTCCTCTGTTTCCTTAGCCTGCCTGCCCGGTACCTATGGACAGAACTGTAACCAGGTGTGCCAGTGTTCTGCCCAGAACCAGCAGTGCCACCCAATCACCGGAGAATGCGTCTGTGCACCTGGTTACCACGGAGACAACTGCAACCTGAGTGAGTTTTTGCTCAACTGGATTGAACTGTATGACCCGCAGAGGGTCACCGCCTCCTCGGGATCTGTCGAGGTAAACTAGAGAGAGACCGACAGAGCCCCTCGAGTGACTCAGTGGGTAAATGCACTGCCTGGTGTGGTACTAAACAATACAAACCAGAACAGCCCTGGATTCAGTCCCCTCTCTGCTAATCTCAGCCGGGGAAGTGATAAAGGAAAGACTTGCATTTATATATTGCCTTTTACTACCTCAGGACATCCCAAAGCGCTTTACAGCCAATCAAGTACTTTTTTAAAGCGTAGTCACTGTTAAATCGTAGAAAACGCAGCAGGCAATTTGCGCACAGCAAGATCCCGCAAACAACAATGAGATAACGACCAGATAATCTGTTTTTTAGTGATGTTGGTTGAGGGATAAATATTGGCCAGGACACCGGGGAGAACTCCCCCTGCTCTTCCTCGAAATGGTGCCGAGGGATCTTTCACGCCCAACTGAGAGGTCAGACGGGGCCTCGGTTTAATGTCTCATCGGCAAAACGGCACCTCCGACAGTGCGGCACTCCCTCAGTAGTGGCACTGGAGTGTCCGCCCAGATTTTGTGCCCTGGTTTCTGGAGTCTTGAAACCACAACCTTCTGACTCAGAGGCGAGAGTGCTACCCACTGTGTCACGGCTGGTAGGGGCACTGTGATTACTCTCAGCATCCGTGTGCTAACCAGAGGCCAAACCAGCCAAAGTCCCAGCTCTTGATTGACATCCAGAGGCTCCCGGTGAAAATGCCGGTGTGGACATCAGGCCAGGAGACGATTGGGCTGGGCGGTGATGCTAATGCTCAGTGGCCGCTCGAGCGAGTTACTGGAGGCCGCTTGCTGGCTGTGGGAATGTGCCTTTAATATGAGTCAGTGTCTCAAAAAATTCCAAAGTAAACTTGACCCAATTAATGAGGGCAGTTGGTGCTTTGTTAGTATTTAACTGTCAGAAAACTGGCTTCACCCTTCCCCTCCTCGGCCGGATGTTGCTGACAGGCTGCAGGCCTCTTAACGTGGCTCCTTCAACTCTGTGGAGACGGCCCTCCCTCGGGACTAACCTGGGAGTCAGGTAGCAGCGGGTGTCCGGGGAGGGGCCTCTTGATTGGAAAATACTCCTTTGGCACTTTCCGTTCTCCTGAAACTCCTGGAAGAATGATGTTAAAACGGGATTGAACACTCGGCGGGGAGCAGCCCCTGAAATATGGGGGGAGGGGGGACATGTGCAGAGTACAATTTGAGCCCCTGACTGGGTGGACTGATGGCCCTTGTTTCTCCTCCAGGGTGTCCAGATGGGAGGTACGGATCCAACTGCGTCCAGCGGTGTCAGTGTTTGAACGGGGGCCGGTGTGAGTCCATGTCTGGGACGTGTGACTGTCCGTCTGGGTACATCGGAGCCGACTGCAATCAGAGTAAGTGAGTGGCCAGCACAGGGACACGGGCGGTTACTGAACTGGTCTACGTTGGAGGGTGGGGCTGGTCTACGCTGGAGGGAGGGGATCGTCTATGTTGGGGAGAGGGGCTGGTCTACATTGGAGGGAGGGGCTGGTCTACGTTGGAGCGGGGGGTGGTCTACATTGGAGGGAGGGGCTGGTCTATGTTGGAGGGAGGGGCTGATTTACATTGGAGGGAGGGGATGGTCTACGTTGGAGGGAGGAGCTGGTCTAGGTTGCAGGGAGGGGCTGGTCTACGTTGCAGGGAGGGGATGGTCTACGTTGGAGGGAGGAGCTGGTCTACGTTGCAGGGAGGGGATGGTCTACATTGGAGGGAGGAACTGGTTTACGTTGGAGGGAGGAGCTGGTCTACGTTGGAGGGAGGAACTGGTCTACGTTGGAGGGAGGAGCTGGTCTACGTTGGAGGGAGGAGCTGGTCTACGTTGGAGGGAGGAACTGGTCTACGTTGGAGGGAGGAGCTGGTCTACGTTGGAGGGAGGAACTGGTCTACGTTGGAGGGAGGAGCTGGTCTACGTTGGAGGGAGGAGCTGGTCTACGTTGGAGGGAGGAGCTGGTCTACGTTGGAGGGAGGAACTGGTCTACGTTGGAGGGAGGAGCTGGTCTACGTTGGAGGGAGGAGCTGGTCTACGTTGGAGGGAGGAACTGGTCTAATTTGGAGGGAGGGGCTGCAAATTCCGTCTTTTAAGAAAAATATCTAACGCCTTGGCTTCCTGCCCAATCCTGAGCTGAACTTCCTCAGGTATGGAGCTGAGATCCATAAGATTTTGAAAGCATTATCAATAAGACAAAGTTACTCTCTGTTCCACCCTCCATGCCCTACTAGAACCAGTGGTGGAAACAGAATCCATATCAGCTTTAGAACAGGAGGTGGATAAATATTTGAAAAGGCAAAAATTTAAAAGGGTGCGGGGAACGGGCAGGTGAATGGGTCTAAGTGGAGGACTCTTACAGAGAGCAAGCATGGGCACGAAAGGCCGAATGGTCGTCTTCTATGCTGTAAAATTGCTTGATCCTATATGTTCTGGTTCATAGAGAAGCCGGGTTACCTCGGGTTAACGCTATATCTGTTTGCTGCTTACAGCCTGTCCCGCTGGTCACTATGGGCTGGACTGCGCCCTGACCTGTTCCTGTGGAGAAGGTGCAAAGTGTAGCCACGTGACTGGGAGGTGCATCTGCCCACCGGGCAGGACTGGCTCTCAATGCCAGCATAGTAAGTAAATTGGCATCAAATGCCTGACTAATGGGGCCACGCTGTCCATCGCTTTGAGAGTTGGCAGACAGCAATGGCTGGGTGGGCGATTCCAATGGTTGTCTAATTGGGTGACCAGCTGCTCAGTTTGGAATCGTACTGGGGCTGGGCCATTTCTGGAGCTAAAAACTGGACAGTTTATCAATCCCAAGATTTAAAGCAAAATTCTGCATGTGTGTGCAAGCAGCTCCACCCATGGGCTCATACATGTGCAAGCAAGTCTGCCCATTGGATCACGGATGTACATGCAGCTCCAGTCATGGAATCATGCTGCGTGAGCAGGTCTGTGCGAGACCTCTTACCTGATTTGCTTTTGGACAGAGCAGAATGTTGGCAGTCCTACAGTCCTATTGTTCAATGGGAAAGGTCATTAGTGATCTGGGAAAGGTCATTAGTGGTCTGGGAAAGGTCATTAGTGGTCTGGGAAAGATAATTGGTCTGTGAAAGGTCACTAGTGGTCTGGGAAAGGTCATTAATGGTCTGGGAAAGGTCGCTAGTGATCTTAAGATGTTGGTGTTTCCAAAGATCTCCTGTCAGTGGAAGCGTAGCTGGTGGCCTCCGACCTTTAGCTGGTGGCCTCCGACCTTTAGCTGGTCCACATGATGCATAGAACGGTTAACAAAGTGACATCGACAGTCTGTCCAAACCTAGAAGGTGAATTGAAGTCCGATGGTGATCTCAGCACTAGCCTCAAACTCTTTGTTGGCCAAGTGTTCTTGGATTTTGTTTGGTAACGTAGCTGTTGTCTTGTGTGTTCAGTGTGCCCTAAAGGCAGGTACGGTGAGCGATGTCAGAACTTCTGTGCGTGCCGGAATGGAGGATTGTGCAACTCGGCCAATGGCTCCTGTTCTTGTGGCCTGGGCTGGACGGGACTCTTGTGTGGACAAGGTGAGCGTGCTCTACGTTCTGTATGAGCCTAAAAGTACTAGACGTAAGAGCTTAACGTGAATTTAAGGACAATTCTCATAGCCTTGGGCCTACAATGCCCTAGTAAGCAAAAGCTGAATTTGGAAATTTGTGGTTAAATTTGATCAGAAATCAAATCTAAATTGAAAACAATCATTTCAAGAATGGAGTTCCTCACCACTTCCTTATTTGGATGTAGGGGTCGCCAACCCTCCAGGATTGTCCTGGAGTTTCCAGGAATTAAAGATTAATCTCCTGGGTACTGCTGCGAGCAATACCTGAGAGAGAAATCATAGGGTCATTAAAAAAAATTAGGTATTTTTTACATTTTCTTTGAACACTTTTGATTACTAGTTATAAAAAATAGTGGACATTGGGAAAAAAGGCAGTTTGACCTGGCGGGTTGGAGACCTGAGGTCATAAGAACATAAGAAATAGGAGCAGGAGTAGGCCACACGGCCCCTCGAGCCTGCTCCGCCATTCATGGCTGATCTTCGACCTCAACTCCACTTTCCCGCCTGATCCCCATTTCCCTTGATTCCCCTAGACTCCAAAAATCTATCGTATTAAATATACTCAACGACTCAGCATCCACAGCCCTCAGGGGCAGAGAATTCCAAAGATTCACAACCCTCTGAGTAAAGAAATTTCTCCTCATCTCAGTCCTAAATCACCCACTCCTTATCCTGAGATTATGTCCCCTAGTTCTAGACTCTCCAGCCAGGAGAAACAACCTCTCAGCATCTACCCTGTCAAGCCCCCTCAGCATCTTATGTTTCAATGTCATGTAATGAAACCTCCAGAAATATGTCCACCCAGAGTTGGCAACCCTAATTTAGATGTGTTTTTTTGTGTCTAAAATCGGTCTGGTCTCCGCAGTTAATCTTCCAGGTCTGAGCTTTTCATGGGCTGTGAACACGGCCTTTAAAGTTGGTTTGCAGCACATGAAAACTTCTTTATTTTAAAAAGAAGTTGCTTCTACCTCCAAAAAATGGACACTGAGAGCAGGGGAAGAGGAAGAGAATTCACAGGAAAGAGGCAGGAGTGGGAGGAAAGAACAAGTTTATAAGTTATGAGGGAGAAAGAAACAGAAGAATATGCTGATGGGGTTAGATGAAGAGGGGTGGTGGGAGGAGACTCGTGTGGAGCATAAACACCAGCAGAGACCAGTTGGGCCGAATGGCCTGTTTCTGTGCTGTCAGTTCTATGTAAGTTAAAATAAAAGAAAGCAGAGAGAGTGAGACACACAGACAGATAGAGAGATAGAGAAACACAGCGACAGACAGAGAAACAGCAAGAGAGTCTGAGAGAGAAACAGAGATACAGACAATGAGAGAGAGAGAAAACAGGATGGAAAAAAGTGTGTTCATTTTATATTTTTACCAGTTCTCCTGTGGCATTGCTTGTGGACATTTTCTTAAATTTAGAATTAAATAGGCCTCAGTAGCATACACCTCTGAATGGCCTGCTAATAAATCGAGCCACAGGCTTGCCCAGTGGCCCAGGCCTTGACCAGGCCCAGGCCTTTCAACTTAGTTAAAAATTCATGTTAGAACTTCAAAAAAATGTTTTAAAAAAATGTTTACAATTACTTCAGCTGACTTTGTTTAAACATTCAGTTCTTGGTGGGGAACTATAATGGCTTCCAATAATATCACATGACTCGCACAGGCCATTCAGAAACCAAGTGGGACCAGTTTACCTGTGACGATAGATGTTTTAGGTATTTAGAATAAATTATAGAATAAATACTGAGTCATATTACGGTAGCTGTAACGGTAATAATTTATTCTTCAGTAACTTCACGACCATTTTAAACACTTGCTTGAGCTGAAAATTTACAAAACCGGTTGGGCCGGAGAGATTGAAATCCCCCCCCCCTGAAGCTGCCGGCAGTCTAAGGGTTGAAATATTGGTAGAATTGGCTTGTTACATATTCCTTAGGCCTGAACCACCGCTCCCGTTTTCTCTCGGACAGCGGGGGGGCTGGTAACAGAGGACGGCTGCAGCGGAGCCACTGGGAGTGGAGGAGGTGCGGTCTGGAGCATGGGGCGCGGGTTCCCCCCATCCGGCTGGGGTGGGTCTGTACCCCTGGGTATCTGCCTTTCCCGGGCCATGGGAGCCTTTCCTCTGCCAGATTCTCTATACTTCTCCCCCCCTCCCTCTGCTATTCTGCTGTAACCATTTAGACCTCCTCTGGACCTCTGGACTTGTCCCATTACCACCCTCCTTTAGCCTCGCACCATCATCCCTTTTGTCCTTTAATCACTCCTGCCCTCCACCCTATCACAGACCTTCCCCTTTTGTTCTTTCCATGCCCCCTACCCCCTTTCCCGGACCCTGTACCTGTTTGAAAACTCTTAAATCTCTCAATATCTTCCAGTTCTGACAGAAGGTCATCGACCTGAACCGTTAACCCTTTGTTTCTCTCTCCACGGATGCTGCCTGACTGCTGAGTGTTTCCCAACATTTTCACTGTTTCTGTTTCAGATTTCCAGTGTTGTACATATTCCTGCCGATAATTTTGATTAAGGCGGAATTCACGGAATCGTCATTCCCGGTTTTGTTTTATTTTTGTTTTCCAGAGTGCCCCCTTGGAAAGTTCGGCCCGAACTGCCGGCTGGACTGTGCCTGTCGGAATAACGGGACCTGCAACCGGGTGACCGGGTGCTGCCAGTGCGCGAAAGGGTATTACGGGCACTCCTGTGAGCATGGTACGTTGGCGGGAGCCTCCGAGAGGACACCGGGCATCGCGGGCGGAAATTTATTTTTTGTATTATTCACGTTCGGGATGTGGGCGAGGCCGGAATTTATTGGCCGTCCCTCAGTTGCCCCTGAGAAGGTGGCGGTGATGATGTTGGTGGGTCTCCTTCTTGAACCACTGCAAACGGTTTGTTACAACTACGTGATTCCTATATTTAAAAAGGGAGATAGAACCAGTCCAGGGAACTATAGACCAATTATCTTAACATCGGTGGTAGGAAAGATAATGGAATCCTTACTCAAAGATGTAATAGAAAAACATCTAGTCCAAAACTAGGGGTCATAAATATAAGATAGTCACTAATAAATCCAATCGGGAATTCAGGAGAAACTTCTTTACCGGAGAGTGGTGAGAATGTGGAACTCGCTCCCACAAGGAGTAGTTGAGGCAAATAGCGTAGATACATTTAAGGGGAAGCTGGATAAACTCATGAGGGAGAAAGGAATAGAAGGATATGCTGATAGGGTGAGATGAAGAAGGGAGGGAGGAGGCTCGTGTGGAGCATGAACACCGGCTGTTGATCTAAATTATTGTAAAATATCGATGGAAGTGGCTGGGGATGTGAGAGGTGGATGGGCAGTCGGGGAATGAAGGGACGTGACGGTGGACGGACAGAGGATCAGCTCAGTTTACTCAAACACATCATGAGGCGGCACAGACACGATTCTATGATTCTGTTAGTGGCCGGCCTGTGGAATGGAACGCCAAGTCAAAGAGGAATTAGATTTATTCCTTAGTCTGCAGGGCGATTGGAAGCTGCGGGATAGGCAAAAGATGAAAAGGATGCCAGATTGGATCGTGGACACAGTCTTGGACGATGGAGGCCAATAGGGTTTGAGTGGCCTCATCTCTTTCCCCACGCTCTGCCTCCGTCACACAAGGGCACTAACTTAGTTTCAGTGTACGGCAGCGCCACCTGCTGCTGGGATTAGCATCCATCAGAGATTTCCTCATTAACTCGCAGTCAAAGCTGCAACTAATTGGCTGTCTGGCATTCCCTGCTTAAACCAAAATATCCAGAGATCGAACCAAACAAATGAAATTATTAAAAATTACTTTTCTTTTGTAATTAATTTGTGAATCCCGTACTGACGCTGGAACACCAGCTTTAATGGTAAGGAATTAGATAGAATTACATAGAATTTTACAGCGCAGATACAGGCCATTCGGCCCAACTGGTCTATGCCAGCATTTATGCTCCACGCGAGTCTCCTCCCACCCCTCTTCATCTAACCCCATCAGCATATCCTTCTATTCCTTTCTCCCTCATGCATTTATCCAGCTTCCCCTTAAATGCATCTGTGCTATTCACCTCAACTACTCCTTGTGGGAGCGAGTTCCACATTCTAACCACTCTCTGGGTAAAGAAGTTTCTCCTGAATTCCCTATTGGATTTATTAGTGACTATCTTATATTTATGGCCCCTAGTTCTAGTCTCCCCCCGCAAGTGGAAATGTCTTCTCTACGTCTTCCCTATCAAACCCTTTAATAATCTTAAAGACCTCTATCAGGTCACCTCTCACCCTTCTCTTTTCTAGAGGAAAGAGCCCCAGCCTGTTCAGCCTGTCCTGATAGATAAAACTTCGAGGCGATCGAGGCCTTTTAAAATATGTTTCCTCTGAAATCCCCACATTGAAAACATGATAAAAAGTATTATGTGAAAGTTCAATTATTCCGTTGTCTCCCCTATTCTGTTCTCCCTATTCCCCATTCCCAGGTTGAGAGGTCAGCCTCGTGACCTCTCTCAGACCCCTGGCTATCACTAAAACTAGATGGTTACCATAGAGACACGAGGAATTGCGTGAGAGTGGCTTGGCTTGAATTGGTGTCTGATTTTTTTTTAAAAATAATTCTTATTGTGGAACCTGGTGAGAGGCCGAGGGCCATAGTGCAGGACACGACTGAAGGGTCGGAGAGGAAGTAAATCAATAGTTAGTTGATGCCAAACTTAAAAGCCTGCAGATTGTAGGAGGGAGAGAAGACTGAGGGAGTTGAGGAGTTCCACAGACCTGAGGCCCAAGGAGAGAGTGAGTGTAAGAGAAGGTGTGATCGGGTCGCCAACCTTCCAGGATTGACCTGGAGTCTCCAGGAATTAAAGATTAACCTCCAAGACACTGCTATGATCAAAACCCGGGAGAAAAATCCAATTGTCCGTGTTTTTTTTTCATTTTCTTCGAACACTTTCGTTTATCAGTCATAAAAATATTGGAGAGGGGGGAAGAAAAGGCTTTTCGACCGGACGGGGCACTTTGAGGTAGGAGGTTTCGGTGATGAAACCTCCAGGAATGCGTCCAACCAGAGTTGGCAACCGTAGGGTGTGTTGAGTCTTGATCTCGACTGTGTGTGTCTGTATAGAATTGGGTTTGTGTGTGGAACTTCGCCTCTGAAGCGCCTCGGGATGATTTTCTACGTTAATGTAACTATATAAATGCAAGTTGTTGTTTCAAAAAGAAAGCAACTCTCTAACAAGATCACCCACCAACTGTGTTGGTTCCTTCAGCTGCTGATAGTTTACCCAGAGAATTGACTGTATTACCCCCCAGAAGTAGGCTGAGATTGGGACCTTACCGCACTCTGAGAGGGGGAAGGTGCACGGTGCTCTGCACTGCTAGGCCGCAGGCCCGACATTTGTGACTTGACACCGGTTTGCGACTTTTAGTTGAATCTTTCCTCAGGTGATCTGATTGTTGGTTTGTGTCTGTTCACAGTCTGCCCACTTGGATTTCATGGAGCAAACTGTCAGCGATTGTGTGACTGCAGAAATGGAGCAGCCTGTGACCCTGTGACTGGGCGGTGCCTGTGCCCGGCTGGTTACCATGGAGACTACTGTGAAAAAGGTAATGGTTCTAACAAAGTCATTGAAAGTGGTTTAAGGCCTCACTAACATGTTATTGCATTGTTAAAGGCCTCCCATTCCCATTCCCCCCTCGAACCGAGGTCAAAGGGAACACATGACCTGGGACTTAGCAACCAGGCTTTCGGAGAGCAGGAAACTCTCTCCTAAACACACTGGTTTGAATTTTGTGGGCCTGGAGGATTGAAAAGGGCTGTTCTTAGCACCATTAGCACCTCAGTGATCAGTCAAAACACCAAGATCTGCTGTTATCGGCAACTTACGATACGTGCAAATCAAATTTAAACTTGGGTCCGTGATGTGCATCTAGATGGTCCCTGAAGATAAAAGCTCGGATAATTGGCAAAAGAAACAGGGGGGAGATGAGGAGAATTTTTTTTAACGCAGCAAGTTGTTATGATCTGGAATGCGCTGCCTGAAAGGGCGGTGGAAGCAGATTCAATAATAACTTTCAAAAGGGAATTGGATAAATACTTGAAGGGGAAAAAATTGCAGGGCTATGGGGAAAGGGCAGGGGAGAGTGGGACTAATTGGATAGCTCTTTCAAAGAGCCGACACAGGCAAGATGGGCCGAATGGCCTCCTCCTGTGCGGTATGTTTCTATGATCTGTGCCTCTGAGTTTTTCGGGATTATGTTGCTGTTGCCAAGGGCAATAGAAGATTGTTGCCTGCCCTGAGGGCTATAGAACTGTGTTACCTACCCCAAGGGACTGTTTTGTCTGGTCTTCTAAGGCACTTGAGGTGCATTGCCGACCCTGAAGCATTGCCGGCTCCCTTGGCCAGTGGGCCTGCGGTACCTGCTGTCGAGGGACTATGCCATCTGACATCCTTGCTTTATTTTTCTCCGGGGTGCTGTAGAGTGCGAGGCGGGTCATTACGGGGAGCAATGCCAGCAGACGTGCGACTGTGAGGGAGACGCTGCTTGTGAACCTGCAACTGGACAGTGCCTCTGCCCCCCGGGGAAAACTGGCACCAGGTGCGATATTGGTGAGTGTTACGGGAATGGACCCTCTCATCCGTGCTTTTGTTACCTCTAGACTCGACTATTCCAATGCTCTCCTGGCCGGCCTCCCATCTTCCACCCTCCGTAAACTCGAGCTCATCCAAAACTCTGCTGTCCGTATCCTAACTCGCACCAAGTCCCGTTCACCCATGATCCCTGTGCTCACTGACCTACACTGGCTCCCAGTCCGGCAACACCTCGATTCTAAAATTCTCATCCTTGTGTTCAAATCCCTCCATGGCCCTCGCCCCTCCCTATCTCTGTAACCTCCTCCAGCCCTACAACCCTCCGAGATCTCTGCGCTCCTCCAATTCTGGCCTCTTGCGCATCCCCCACACTTCCTTCGTCCCACCATTGGCGGCCGTGCCTTCAGCCGTTTGGGCCCTAAACTCTGCAATTCCCTCCCTAAACCTCTCCGCCCCCTCTCTCCTCCATTAAGATGCTGCATAAAACCCACCTCTTTGACCGAGCGTTTGGTCACCTGTCCTAATAGCTCCTCCTTTGGCTCGGTATCAAATTATTTGTCTGATTACGCTCCTGTGAAGCACCTCGGGACGTTTTACTACATTAAAGGCGCGACATAAATTCATTACTGAAAGTTACACGAGGAGTCAGCGGGTCAGAGAGCGAGACCAAGGAGTTGGTGAGGCGGGGGTGGGGGGAGTTTATTAAAGTTTTGTACACATTATTTTTGAGAGTCTTTTATTTCACGTCCATGTTGCTAGTACACACCAGGATGATTCAGCCTCTTCCTGTCACTGGGGGACCCACATCACCAGCAGGTGATGTGGGTCCCCCAGTGACAGGAATCCAGTGTAACCTGCGGGGGTACTTCGGACGTATTATAATTAGATGCAGACGATTGGAATGTGAGTGGGAGTTCCATCACAATGAAGACCCCGTCCCCATTGCAGCAAACAGGACAACTCACCACCTCCCCCCCCTCACGTGGATCATTCATTAAATGTTGCTGCGATGCTGGAATTGAATGAATCGGAGTTTAATTAGATTTTAGGATGAATCAAAGTGAGGAGGCAGAACTTGTGGGATAAGTTATTTGGAGTGAAATTCAGAGGAGCACTGACCTCGGTAGAAGGGGGCACATAATCTTAAAATCAGAGCCAGGCCATTTGGGAGTTAAATCAAGAAGCACTTTTTCACACAAGGGTAGTGGAAATCTGGAATTCTCTCCCTCAAAAGGCTGTGGATCAATTGAAATTTCAAGACCGCGGTCGATAGATTTTTGTTAAGTAAAAGTTTCGAGGGATACGGAGCAAAGGCAGGTAAATGGAGTTGAGGTACAGATCAGTCATGATCTAATTGGATGGCGGAAGAGGCTCGAGGGGCTGAATGGCCTCCTCCTGTTCCTCTGTTTCTTAGTGGGATTAATAAATAAAATCATACAAGAAAGATTCCAATGGAGAAATCGGGAGGCTAGCGGGGAGGGGAATAGCCTATCAGATGACGATTTTTAAAAATTGTTTCTTGTCCGGGAGTCTGAGAGACGTTCGAGTCTCAGGGACAGGATTTTAGTTTTCAATGGACTTGGGCTTTATCGAGAGTTAAGGGCTGCTGAGAGGGGAGAAGAGTCGGAGGCTCCAGAGGAACGTTGCCGCTCGCAACTAAGCGCCTGTTCTTGTCCTCCTCAGATTGCCGAGCCAATCGCTATGGACCCAACTGCTCCTTAAACTGCGGATGCTCTGATAACGCTCACTGCAACTCACGGAACGGACATTGTACCTGTCTGTACGGCTGGATCGGGCCCACGTGCGAGGAAGGTAAAGGTGTTTTCGTTCATTCCAAATCTAAATGCTTCCCCCCGCCCCCCCCCCACCTCGCTCATTGGTTGCTGATCCCTCCTTGGCCTCGCCCCTCCCTATCTCTGTAACCTCCTCCAGCCCCAACGAGATCTCTGCGATCCTCCAATTCTGGCCTCTTGGCCATCCCCGATTTCCATCACCCCCACCATTGGCGGCCGTGCCTTCAGCTGCCCAGGCCCTAAGTTTTGGAATTCTCTCCCTAAATCTCTCCGTCTCTCCACCTCTCTCTCCTCCTTTAAGACGGTTCTTAAAACCTACCTCTTTGACCAAGCTTTTGGTCTCCTGTCCAAATAGCTCCTTTTGTGACTCAGTGTCAAATTTTGTTTGATATTCGCTCCTGTGAAGCACCTTGGGATGTTTCACTATGTTGAAGGCGCTATATAAATGCAAGTTGTTGTTGTTATTGATTGAAACTGGAACTAATCTGGGATCTGTCAGGATCCTTAACAGCACTTGGGGAGAGATCTTCACGTTGGGCTGAATTTAACGCACGCCCTGCTTGGTGTAGTAACCCGTCCCACCACCAAGACCTTCATCATAGGAACAGGAGGAGGCCATTCAGCCCCTCGAGCTTGCTGCGCCATTCAGTTAGATCATGGCTGATCTGTATCATGACTCCATCCATCCGCCTCGGTTCCGTAACCTTTAATACCCTTTGCCCAACAAAAATCGATCAATCTCAGCTTTGAAATTTTCAGTTGACCCCCAGCCTCAATAGCTTTTTGGCAGAGAGAGTTCCAGATTTCCACTGGCCTTTTGTGCTTCCTGACTTCCTAGTTCAGAGACAATCGTCCCTTGAGTGTGCGATGGTTTTGAACCCAGTGCGTCACCCAACCCTGTCACCCACTCCCCTATCGCTCCTGTCTTGGTACCAACGGTCGAATATTCCAAGTTCACACTGGTGATGGGGAGGTTTACCTGCTGCCCATCCATAATTGGGAAATTGTGGGCGCATTGCCAGCCGTTTTGAATCTGTTCGATTCCACGGAATCATTTCAGTGGGTATCACTCTCGCCTCTGAATCGGAAGGTTGTGGGTTCAGTACTGAGGGAGTGCTGCACTGCTGGAGTCTGACCGTCTTGCAGATGAGACGTTAAACCAAGGTCCCGTCTGCCCTCTCAGGTGGGCGTAAAAGATCCCACAGCACTATTCGAAGAAGAGCAGGTGGAGTTCACCTCGGTGTCCTGGCCAATATTAATCCCTCAACCGAAATCACTAAAAACAGATTATTTGGTCATTATCTCATTGCTGTTTGTGGGATCTTGCTGTGCACAAATTGTCTGCCGTGTTCCCTACATTACAACAGTGATTACACTTCAAAAGTACATCATTGGCTGTAAAGCACATTTAGATGTCCTGAAGTCATGAAAGGCGCCATATAAATTGCAAGTTCTTTCTTTCTAACTAAGTAGAGGCCAGAAATTAAACCTGTGACCTTCTGGTGTAGAAATGCATAAAGAGATACTTGACCACATTAATGTAGAAATAATGTAGAAATGCATAAAGAGATACTTGACCACATTAATGTAGAAATGCATGAACAGTTACTTGACCATAGTAAAGAAGAAATGCATGATGGATAGTTGACCATGTTAACTCTTTGGCTCACATAATGGGGAAGCTGCAGCACACACACACAGAAAGACACAATTGTGTAATTACGTTTAAGCCTTGGTATGTTGATAATTAAGTTGGCTGTGCAGGTGCTTAGTACCGTCTGCCCCCCACCCCGAGCAGATAAGGGTATTGCTGACTATAAAATATAATGAGAATACAGTTTCTGGAGAGGCCATGTGGCCTTGAGACTGACTTCAGCCCTACTGATAACCAGCTTTAGAATGTAGGGAGGATAGTGTTCTCAGGCTTACGAGCCAAAACAGGAATGAACTATGGACGTCGAGAGGGGGCAGGCTCACTACTTGATTGACCAACTACCTGAACCAATAAAGAATGTATATGTACGCCCATATTCTATGACAGGTGAGCATTGCTAATAAAACTGTATAAATGTTTCCTTTGTTCAGTGAAGAGGTTGTTCTGACCATTGTTCAGAATACAGCTTCCCTTGTATACAAGTCAATTAAAGTAAAACTTTTCCCTTTGTGATACTGGTCTGAGTGTGTTAGTGCATTGGTGTAATGTTAAGTTTCGACACTGGTCTCCGTAGCGCAGCCACTGAGGAAGCCCCATGCAGTTAGACGTTAGACAGATGGGTTGGGCTGCTGACTGGACCTTACGTTCCTACTCTCTGTTCCCAGGAGGGCCCCCCAAGCCACCACACCACCTGCCACGGGGACACGTGGCATCGGACTCCGCGTCAGGGTTATAGTCACTTCAGCGAGCGTGAAGCCGGCCCTCTCTCCGACCAGCGCCAACGAGACCGCTTCTTAATGTTACACCCCTCCCCCACCCCTCCCCCCGACCGTCGAAGCCTCCATTCAGAGACACCGCTGGAAACAAACCGCGAGATGGTAAATCGGACGCAGGAAGCGCGCCATCACCCGCCGATGGTTTTGAACATTTTTGTTTTTAAAGCAATAAAGTGGGAAATGCCGACGGGACATTTCGATCCGATCACCCGTTGGGATAAAGATCCAGGCGTCCCAGCCATCGAAGAAAGAGAAATTCGAACCCAGGGCCCAGGGGGTCCGAATTCCTGAACAGTGAACGAGTTCAAACTCTGTGGGTGTTGGACATGTTCTTAATGCCGTAAAGAACTGCTTTTTTTTTTATATATACATATATATTTTATTTTTATAAAGCAGATCCAGGAAGGCCAGATTAAAAGAAAAAAACAAAGCAGGGTTGCAGGTTGGCGAGATGGTGGATGTTAATCCTGTCAAGGAAGTAATTAAACATCAGACCTCTGTCACTTGGCAGCTGCATGGTGCGTTGGCCGTTGTCTGCGTCCTTTCAATGCCAAGGCGGGCATTTGCAATCTGACACCGATGCTTCTCATTCATTACAACGTAGCTACGATGCAGGACCCGAGGACCAGAGGGCCGAGGATCGAGGAGCTCAACGCGCTCCCCACCAGAGTGTAAATTACAAGGGCTAGTAACCGCGCCGACTGTGAAGGCTGGCAAGGTGAACGGAACGTAACAGTGTCGAGGGATCGTGCTCCGGGCATCATGGTCGGCTTCATCCATCTCGTCAGCACAGGCCCCAGCGTCAGAGTCCGTCACTCCACATTGCCTTCCCATCAGTGACCGGGTCTGGATGATGCCTAGCCTTGTTTCACTAACCAGATCAGGGTAAACCTGGGACCCATTGGTCAATCTCTGCCCTGCACAGATAGTTTGAGATTAAATGGGTTGAACAGAACCACACAGAATGGATTGAATAAAGTCTTGTCAAAAGAACGAGCTTGATCGGCCACAAAGCCTCTTGTTCTTTTCTCTGTCTCGCTATGCTTGTTGTGCCTTTGAACGTTCCTCTATCTCTAGATATACACCAACTTCCACCTTCTCCATCCTCCATGTTGAATTAAAGATTCAATCTCCTCCAAATGCCTTCTTTTGCAGGGACCTCGCACTGGGGGGCCCGCCTCAACTCCCAGCTTTTAAAACTCGAGCTTGGTCCATCTCCCACAATAGAACCCTTATATCCCCCCCTCCCCAATAATTAAAAATACGCAATAACAATCTCAAAACATCTGTAAAGTCTTTAGGTCAGTCGCCTAATGGAGTCGGTCCTCACACACCCATGGCAGATAGTAGGGGCCTTGAAGGGTGGGCTCGCCCGCTTTTGATTCGTGTTTACAAAGCTCTTGGCGGGACAATCTCCTTTCCTTAGAGTAGTCACCTCCTGACTCTCGACAGACGTACGAGTTTATGCGACCTCGCTGGATGGCAGGGACACTCTGGCACAATCCCTGAAGCAGAACGGACAAGCAGGTCCACCCGAACTGGCCAGACCGGCGGCAGCAAGGACGCTGACGGAATTTTTTTCTCTCCTGAACAAACAGAACGCTGAAAATAAAACGGAGAGAGCGAGCGAGAGAATCAGGGACCAGGAGCACCAAGGAAAGAACCCTGGACGGCCGTCTCCATGACAACCTGCTTTCATTTCTCTTGACTTCCTTTCAATATTTATGCTTGCAGTCTGATGGTACGTTCTGGTCCGGTCAGTATTTCAGCAGAGCTTTCAAACACAGTCAACCATCTCCCATTAACCTGGCTAGTTACCATGACAACCACAGTATGTGGTCAGGTAAGCTTTTCTTTTAAAAAAAATAAATTAAAGCTATCTTTTCTGTTTAATCTTCGCTGGTAAATTTTTAAAATCTAAATGACTTAACTCCCATCTCAGTGTGCAAGATGGCTCCCAGACAACACATGGTCCACTGTGCTTAACAATCTACCCATATCGCAGAGAGTTTCAGGCCTGCGTTTCACATGGATGTAAAAATTAACTTCAATGAGTACACCACTGGTGCAAACATCAGAGCAGGAGGACAGGGTAACTCCTGGAGAATGGCTGCAGGTGTGCTGGTGGGAGGCAGGCCTGTGAGGCTGAGCCACCACGGAGAGGGCCCAAGTTGGCACCAGAGCCTAGCTTCAAACTGGAGCCCAATTTTCTGAACAGACGGTGCTGAATTTCTGAAGCGAAAAGTCCTTCCAGCGAGGGCTGGATGTTCCTCTGCGGCCCTGCCCGGCAAGGGGCAGGATTGTGGCTGGCAAATGGGGCGGCGAGGCCTGCTGATGCTTCTTCACCTCTGCCTTGGAGTTTCCACCCGCCCCACTCCTGCAGGGACCCATGTTACTGCTGACAGGGTGTGAGGGGATGGGGGAAACGAAGCTGAACACCTCACCAATGTCAACCATTGATTTTAATAATAAATTAGAGGTGCTATTATCAATATATGAATAAATTATCAGGGCATTTGTGTTTTATTCATATTAATGTGCTGTATACACATGGTTTTCTTACAAAACTGATTTGCATTCCTGTGTACATGGTTACACTATAATAAAAGGATTCAGAACTCACGGGGCTCATTTTCTAATCCAGCAGTGGGAAATCCGGCTGACGATTAACTGTTTAAGGGCTCTGGGCTCTACTTTCCCCATGGCCCGGATTGTTAGCACACTGGTTATTGTGTTTTGCGTTACATTCCCAGCTGTGCTATTTTAACCTCGAGTTAAACAGTCAAAGTAGGCAGGGCCAGTAATGAGACAGGCACCATCACAGCAAACCAGGAAGTTCAGCATCAAGAGTGTCGATGCTAAAACCTACCCAATAATCATAAGGACCAGGTAGAGACCATTCAGCCCAACCCACCTATCCCTTTGCCCAAAATCACTGCCATCGAAGCCTCCCCTCGCTGGAAAACACACACAAATTGGGTTCCACTTACATTGTCTCCTTCAATGTGCTTCTCTGGTATTTTATCCCATGACTCAATTATCCTTTGAGCAAAAAAAAAATACTCCCCACCGACGTCCCTTCTCACTCCTAACCGTGTGTGAGCCATGGCTCAATGGGAGCCTCTGAGTCAGAAGGTATTGGGTTCAAGACCCACTCCAGAGACCTGAGCACAAATTCTAGGCCGACACTCCAGCGCCAGTACTGAGGGAGTGCTGCACTGTCGGAGGTACCGTTTTTCAGATGAGATGTTAAACTGAGGCCCCTGTTGCCCTCTTAGGTGGGCATAAAAGATCCCATGGCACTATTTTGGAGAAAAGCCGGGAAAGTTCTCCCTGGTGTCCTGGAGAATATTTATCCCTCAACCAACATCCCTAAAAACAGATTATCTGGTCATTATCTCATTGCTGTTTGTGGGATCTTGCTGTGCACAAATTGGTTGCCGCATTTCCTATATTACAACAGTGACCGCACTTCAAACGTACTTGTCTTTGGGACGTCCTGAGGTTATGAAAGGAGTTTAATAAATGCAAGCTCATCCTTTTCTTTCACTGGGTTAAGACGAACGGGGGGTTCGTTCCCTCGTCCCTAACGCAGAGTGGAAGAAATCCCCAGACACAGGACCAGAAAACCACCAAATCACGTAACCAATCACAGGAATTTGTGGACTTTAATTAATCAACGTGCCAAATTCCAACGCAATGAACAGACGGCAGGAGGCGAGTTACAAGCCGGTAATCTCATCACAGGGGATTTGAGCAGAGAAAGGGATCGATACACGAGTGGTTTACACCCTTCCCCTCAGCTCGGAGAATAGAGCCCACTTTCCAAATCAATGGCATTTACTGGTCGGGTTCGGTAAAATATGCTGGGCAACAAAAATCCTTTTCAAAATTAAAGGATGGTCCCTCAATCCCAACCCCCCCTCCCCACCACAAATCATTGAGGGTGAAATTTGCCTTGGGTACAAAAGGGGTGAATTGTGGCATCTCTGGTACAAATTTCACTGTCGGGCATTACCAGGGAAACACTGCCCAGCATATAACACAAAACCAAAGCGGGCAGACCTGAACCATGCCTTCCCCAGCTTTCTGCACAGTGCTACGACTGATTGTACCTTATAGAGCAACGTCAGTATAAAGACCCGCAGCCCTCCCACAAAGGCTCCGACACCACTAACCTAACCCTTCGCAGGCTCACTGGTATCGAGGAGGATTGCAGGATGATTTCAATGCGGAGACACAGGGTTTAGTCTTTCGGGCCAGTTTTACCTCCCCAACATTGTTTGGGATAACCAGCTCACAGAGACTGGAGCTGAATGCTGCCACACTCAGCAACCATGGGTTGTGTCAGTCCGTCTGTAACCTCCACCCTCACCCAACAATCACATCACCCACACAGTTTTCCCCTCAATTTCTCCGTTGGGAAGGCTGGATGATTGCATGTGGGCGATAGATAGGGTCGCCAATGGCTCCAGGATTGCCCTGGAGTCTCCAGGACACTGTTGTGAGCCAAAACCCGGGAGAAAAATCATAGGGGCAATGAAAATGCTTTTCTTTGAACAGTTTTGTTTATTAGTTATAAAAATATTGGACAGGGGGAAAAGGTTGTTTGACTGACGGTCAAGAATCATCCAATTGGGTAACGAAGAGTCTGTTCGCTTTCTGATTGGACTTGGGAAGACGGGGCACCGCGAGGATGGACGTGTCGGGCGACCAATGGCGGGAGTGTTGGGGGGGGGGGGGGGGGGCTCCGCGAGGATGGACGTGTCGGGCGACCAATGGCGGGAGTGTTGGGGGGGGGGGGGGGGGCTCCGCGAGGATAGACGTGTCGGGCGACTAACGGCAGGAGTGTGGGGGCGGGGCTCCGTGAGGATGGACGTGTCGGGCGACCAATGGTGGGCGTGTGGGGGTGGGGCTCCGTGAGGATGGACGTGTCGGGCAACCAATGGCGGGCGGGGCTCCGCGAGGATGGATGTGTCGGGCGACCAATGGCAGGCATGTGGGGGGGGGGCTCCGCAAGGACGGACGTGTTGGGCGACCAATGGCGGGAGTGTGTGGGCAGGGCTCCGCGAGGACGGACGTGTCGGGCGACCAATGGCGGGAGTGTGTGGTGGGGGGGGGAGGGGGGGGGGTGCTCCACGAAGATGGACATGCCAGACAACCAATGGCGGGAGTGGTGGGGCGGGGCTGTTGGGAGGTCATGTGATGAGACCTCCAGGAATATGGCCAACCAGAGTTGGCAACCCCTAGTGGGAAGCCTCAGACTTCACATTGGCCTGTGTTCGGTCACTTACTGATACACAAGGGCTGTGCTTTAGCTGCGAGCCCCACTCTCTGCTCTCCCTACTTGGACACATTGGGCTCTGTGCGCAGACTGTGTTCCAGTGAGCAACCTTTGGTAAAAAGCACCAAGCTGACATTAAATGCGAGACTGGGGATTTGGGCCTATCGCAGTCTGGTTTCAGAAGTTAATATTCTACCCCCCAGGGCCACTAGAACGGAAGCCAATCAGGATCCAAGGACCCTGGGGACGGGATTGTGACCAATCATAGACGCTGTTCACAACGTGCAGGTTATGCGGAAAATGAGGGATTCGATCAGGAATGTGTGAGACAGATTTAACCAGTCGAACTGAGCGAAGGGTAACTCTTACATACGCTCTGCATAATTTTAGAAAGTGTGCTGGGGGAACAGTTTAAGCTCAAATTCTACCTTTCAGGGTTGGTTGTGGATCAGGAGTCCTGTTTGACTGACGTGAAGGACAAGTGGTTTGGTCCATTTAAATTGGATCTCTACAATAATCCCCACAGGGTGCTGATTGACGACAATTTACAGCAAACTCTCTACAAAATTTTTAAAACCGCCTAAACTGGACATTGAAAATTCATAACCGCGAAACCTTAAAAACACCTCGGAGCTGAATCTGATTTCACAAAGCTGCAATTTCACTCATGGATAAAGCGTTAAATTTATCCACAGGATAATCATCCAGAAATCAGCATCAGTGGGGTGACACCCTCCCCCTCCCCCGTGTCCCTCTCCCCCTCCCCTGTGTCCCTCTCCCCCTCCCCTTCCCCTTCCCCTTCCCCCCCCCCCCCTTTCCCATGTCCCTCTCCCCTCTCCCCCTCCAGTCACATGGCTCCCAAGTTTAAAATAAAATACCATTTCAAATGATATTTTTTGTTAAAAGTGCCTTGCCCTGAACACACACAGACAGGGTGTAATCGTCAGCAAAGACAGACTGGGTGACAGGGATACCAATCATTTGAGATCGGAGTCAAATTCCTTTTAAATTTATCGTTAATCACCCCCTCGCCACACGTTCAGCTCCTGTGGTTTCCGGCGGCCATTTCATCGGGTCATTCAGCCCCAGTGCTACGATTATACCGTGTGTGGGGTCTGCAGCCTGTTAAAATCCAGACCCCACCAGGCCAGGGCCTGGAATGGGAGGGTCTTATCTCCTTTGGTCCTGTTGCAAAAGTTAGAAGGGGGTTCGGGGAGGGGGTCCGTCTAGACGTCAGTTTCGATCCGCAGCCTCTCCATTCGCTGGACGTTTCTCTTAACTGCGATGCGATTGGTTATCTCCCTGGCGCAGGTCTCTGGGAACCAGCCTCTCTCCCAATCACGTATCCTCTCTCCCCGGTACCAGCCTGTCGGGAGAGAGGGGAGAACCAGTCAGAGCTCTTGAAAATCGCTACAGAGGGGCAGGAGGGTCGGACTGGGGTACGAGGGATTGGCGCCGAGACGGTAGAATCCTTTCCCCAAGTTGCCACACTCAGATCAGCGAGGCCACTGGACAGATGTGCGGTTTTGCCCCTCCCCCCACTGTATTACCCTGGGATTACACCCCAGGACCTGACCCCGTCCGTTACCCCTCCCCACACGATTAACAAGTGAGAAACAAACAATCAAATTTGGGACGATGGGAGCGAGGTAAAAATGGAGGAAGGTCCAAAAAATTATCACATCTTTTAACCCAACTGAAAACAGCTGCATATAGTGACCTCACAAGTCCCGGCCAGAATAGCGATGATTGGGTAATTCCCCTGTCAATCACTGCTGTAAGTGACTGGGATCAATTTTACACACATCACTTGTATTATGTAACTACCCTCCACTCACTGCATTTTGCTGGAGAAATAATCCTGCTGTTGTCGGGAGACTTGCTGGAGTTTTGGTCACGAGTTCGGAGACTCCTGTAAATTAAAACCACAAGTCCCGCCCCCATCTCCAACTCATTGGCTAACACAGTGGTGTCAATATGCACTCTGTTTTATTTATTACTCTCTATTTTCTCCACTGGTTGATGCCCAGAGGACAAAACTTTTAAGATCGTCACCAAAAAAAAAGCAACAGGAGAGGTTAGGAGAATCTTTTTTCAAAAAACACACAGAGGGATGGTGCAGGAAGCAGAATCCACAATAGCTTTCAAAAGGGAAGTAAGTAAATATTTGAAAATGAAAAAATTTAAAGGCCGGAGAAATGGGACAAATTGGACAGCTCTTTCAAAGAGCCGGCACAGGCACGATGGGCTGAATGGTCTCCTCCTGTGCTGTGTGATTCTATAGTACGGAAGGAGGCCATTCGGCCCATCGAGTCCGCGCCGGCTCTATGCAGGAGCAATCCAGCTAGCCCCACTCCCCTGCCCTATCCCCGTCGCCCTGCAAATTTTTTCGTTTCAAGTACTTATCCAATTCCCTTTTGAAGGCCATGATTGAATCTGCCTCCACCACCCCCTCGGGCAGTGCATTCCAGATCCTAACCACTCACTGTGTAAAAAAGTTTTTCCTCGTGTTACCTTTGGTTCTTTTGCCAATCACCTCAAATCTATATCCTCTGGTTCTTGACCTTTCTGCCAACGGGAACAGTTTCTCTCTATCTACCACGTCTAGACCCTTCATGATTTTGAATATCTCTATTAAATCTCCTCTCAACCTTCTCTGTTCCAAGGAGAACAACTCCAGCTTCTCCAGTCTATCCACTTATTTTAAGTCTCTCATCCCTGGACTCATTCTATGATTCTATTAATATTCTCCCATCCTCTCCTGAAGGCTCTGGAATTGGAAGGGGGGGGGGGGGGGAGGGGGTCGTGACCCATGGGTGCTGGCAGTCCTACAGTATCCCACCCGCATGGCTGTTGTGTGAGCCTAGATGGCCAGTGGGGACAAGCTATTCGACCAAGGAGAGCATCGCGGAGGACCCAGCCCTGTCCTCAAATAATGGCTGCTTGCATGCATTTTCCCATCGGGGTCCCAGTGGATTGCTGTCTAGAGTGGGAGACCTTCCTGGTTTGTTTCCTTTCCCTCTCCTCCCTCGCACAGGGGGCACAGAGACCCGATTGTAACACCGGCCCCGACCCCTCCGCCATCGCCCCTGCTGCGATCGGCAAACTCTACACAGACCTAGAGGTATATAACTCGGGACCCAGCCAACCGGACAGACTTTGCCCAGCAGAAGACTGGCCGCCTCAGACCTACCGTCAACCTTCTGGAGAACGACGACCACATCTGCCTGCTGGAGCGACAACTCGTCCGGCTGTTTGGCCAGATGTGCTTTGATGATTTCCACCTGCGGGAGGCCTGGGAGAAGGAAAGGAAACAGTCACTCCCTATAACAACTTGCATTTATATAGCGCCTTTAACATAGTAAAGCATGCCAAGGCGCTTCACACGAGTGTACATCAAACAAAACATTGACACCAAACCAAGCCATGGAAGGAGATATTAGGACAGGGGTCACAGACGTAGATTTTAAGGAGCGTCTTAAAGGAGGAGAGAGAGGCAGAGAGGTTTAGGGAAGGAAGTCCAGAGCTTAGGGCCCAGACAGCTGAAGGCACGGCCGCCAATGGCAGAGCGGTGAAAATCAGGGATGTACAAGAGGCCAGAATTGGAGGAGTGCAGAGATCTTGGAGGGTTGTAGGAGGTTACAGAGATAGGGAGGGGCGAGGCCATGGAGGGACACGAGGAGGAGAATTTAAAAAAATCAAAGTGTTGGTGGACCGGGAGCCAATGTAGGTCAGTGAGAACCTGGATCTTAGTGCGACTGAGACCACTGCAGCCTCACTCCCAACTCTGGGATATGGGTTTCACCCCCATCAAGTCCCGCCCGTTGCTCTCCTCTTCCAACAGGGTGTGTGAGCACTCAGAGACCCTCCACCAGTTGGGGTGGGTGATCCAAGCTGTTGATTTGACCCCTCCTCATTTCCAAGACATCCACTGTATGTA
This sequence comes from Heptranchias perlo, assembly GCF_035084215.1. Lineage (NCBI taxonomy): Eukaryota > Metazoa > Chordata > Chondrichthyes > Hexanchiformes > Hexanchidae > Heptranchias > Heptranchias perlo. The sequence continues at coordinate 6,247,441 of NC_090356.1, forward strand.
AAAAGCTTTGGGGCATTTCCAAAAAGAAACTCTTTCTTACCTCAAACTCCCCCCACCAAGTCATGCCCCTAAAATTCAACTTAAGGTCACTGCTGGAAATGGATTGTGTGATTGGCAATGATTTATTAAGCACTCCCCCCAATTCTGGAGCCCATTACCATGACAACCAAATTGCATTTTCAAACTGAAGTGAAGGCAATGGGGGAACGGAGATGAGAGAGTTTGTGGGGCAGGAAGTGTTCTCGTTCTGCCGGCCAAGTGCAGTCAGGCTTTGTGGCGTGAAAGAAAAAAGAACGAGCCTGCATTTATATAGCGCCTTTCGCAACCTCAGGACGTCCCAAGCTGCTATACAGCCAACAAAGTACTTTTTGGCATGTAATCACTGTTGTAATGTAGGAAACGCGGCAGTCAATTTGCGCACAGCAAGATCCCACAAAAAGCAATGAGACAATGATCAGATAATCTGTTTGTGACGTTGGTTGAGGGATAAACATTGGCCAGGACACCGGGGAGAACTCCCCTGCTTTTCTTTGAAATAATGCCATGGGATTTTTTATGTCCACCCGAGAGGGCAGACAGGACCTCGGTTTAATGTCTCATCTGAAAATGGCCTCAGCCTTTGCCGTGCAGACGTGCCACTGTCTCCGTACCCTCTTTTTTGGCGAGGTCGTCACGCTCCATCCGCTGGTTCCTCTGGAGGGCGTCGATCCATCGAGCTTGGTCACTCCTGAGTCAAAAAATAAAAGCAGCGGTGCTCACATTACGCTGTAACCTGCATTTACCAGTGGAAGCTCGTGCGCCATTCGCCTGCAGCCCCGCTAAACCCCAGTGTTGTTACCCTCCCCCCCCCCTCCACCTGCTGCCTCAGGCATGGCACCACTGCCATTTGCCCAAGGGCCCTGGCACCTCACCAGTGGCAGGCAATGACCATCTCCAACAAGAGAGAGTCTAACCACCTCCCCTTGATGTTCAACGGCATTACCATCGCCGAATCCCCCACCATCAACATCCTGGGGGTCACCATTAACCAGAAACTTAACTGGACCAGCCATATAAATACTGTGGCTACAAGAGCAGGTCAGAGGCTGGGTATTCTGCGGCGAGTGACTCACCTCCTGACTCCCCAAAGCCTTTCCACCATCTACAAGGCACAAGTCAGGAGTGTGATGGAATACTCTCCACTTGCTTGGATGAGTGCAGCTCCAACAACACTCAAGAAGCTCGACACCATCCAGGACAAAGCAGCCCGCTTGATTGGCACCCCATCCACCACCCTAAACATTCACTCCCTTCACCACCGGCGCACTGTGGCTGCAGTGTGTACCATCCACAGGATGCACTGCAGCAACTCGCCAAGGCTTCTTCGACAGCACCTCCCAAACCCGCGACCTCTACCACCTAGAAGGACAAGAGCAGCAGGCACATGGGAACACCACCACCTGCACGTTCCCCTCCAAGTCACACACGACTTGGAAATATATCACCGTTCCTTCATTGTCGCTGGGTCAAAATCCTGGAACTCCCTTCCTAACAGCACTGTGGGAGAACCTTCATCACACGGACTGCAGCGGTTCAAGAAGGCGGCTCACCACCACCTTCTCAAGGGCAATTAGGGATGGACAATAAATGCCGGCCTCGCCAGCGACACCCACATCCCATGAACGAATAAAAAAAAGAGCGTCATCCAACCAAGAACTGGCAATTACGCAATGCTTTGGACATGCAGCAGATGGCGGCGTCTGATCAAAACCTCCAGCGTCCCACAAGCAAAATCGGCCATCGGCCCTTTCCAATTATTATCGAGGACATTTATTTATTTGTCTGGAAAATTACCGTATCTAAGCTTTAATGTATTGAAAAGGGCAGTTAATTCCACAAACTCTTGCCTTGCCTCCAATAAAAGGCCATGATGTGGAGATGCCGGTGATGGACTGGGGTTGACAAATGTAAGGAATCTTACAACACCAGGTTATAGTCCAACTGTTTTATTTGAAAATCACAAGCTTTCGGAGGCTTTCTCCTTCGTCAAGTGATCAAGTGTGATCTGACACTTGATCACCTGACGAAGGAGAAAGCCTCCGAAAGCTTGTGATTTTCAAATAAAACAGTTGGACTATAACCTGGTGTTGTTAGGTTCCTTACATCCAATAAAAGGGGCGCAGATTCATGATAATCAGGGTCGCTGATTGACTGTGACTGAACTGGGTACTTGAAGGGAGTGCAGGACAAGATCGGGCGACAAGAGGGACTTTAACCCCCCCGACCCACCCGTACTCCCTTAGAGCTGCGAACCTCGCTGGGAGCACTGAATTTACTCAAATTATTCCAATTTTACAACATTGGATTCTCAACAGTGTTTTGAGGTCCATATTCAGCGATTCCTGCAAGACGATAGTCGTGAAGATAAGGTGAGACGGCAGCCTCCTGGTTATGGTACAGGCCCACCCCGAGATCGGGAGTTCAGATCTCACCAGGGCGTGTTTCAAAATTGATTTTTTTTTTAAAAAGCCGGTGATTTGTGAGGCGGCAACGGAAAAAAAAAAAATCAGGAAAACAGGCAGATTGTTGGATAAACTCAATTGGTTCATTAAATGTTCTTCAGCGAAAGCAACCTCCTCATCCATACCTGGTCTGGTCTACCTGCCCCACCCACCCTGGGGCATGATTTTATCGTGGGGCGGGGGAATTCCAGTTTTATTTTTGGCGGTTTCCTGCCCGACAGGCTGGCTTGATTGACAGGCTCTCAGTCAGATGGGAGAAGAGCCAGGAAGAGGATGTGATCAGGTAAGTGTTAGATTGTGGGGGGGCGGGGGGGGGGGGGGGGGGGTCGGAGATCGGTGGGGGGTTCGGAGTCAGGTCGGCCGATTGCATTTGTAGGGTCGCTGCAGGTAGGCTTGTTGGGCCTGGGGGAAGCACTCGGCTCCTCCCGGCCCACAAGCTGTGCCATAAAGGCACTTAGAGTTTCGGGCCTTCTCGCCTCCCCTCACACAGCGTGAAGTGACCCGGGAATCCCGGCCCCCCCAGAGATAAACACAAAAAATCTGTAAAAATGGCGGCCCGCAGACTCCTCGAAAGCTTTTACTGACCGACCCGCCTCCTAAGAGTGGGTTGGTCGCCCGTCCCTCGTCCCGCCTCTGTTAAAACCAGAAGTGGGTGGGTTGGGGGCGGGTTTACTACACACCCACCCCATGCCCCCAAACCACCCATTTAAAATCATGCCCCTGGTCTGGTGTACAGGAGATTCCAGTCACACAATGTGTGGTTGACTCTTTGACTTTGGGGTTAATGCCTTCAGGGTAATGAGGGATGGGCACATCCAAGAACAAATAAACAACAACTTGCATTTATATAGCGCCTTTAATGTAGTGAAATGTCCCAAGGTGCTTCTTATTTCTAAATAAATAGGCAAGTCAGACAGAATTTTAGCAACAAGTTGATCAATGTGGTGGGAGGGAGGAGCAGGAACCTTTTAAGGGGCTTCAACAAGGAAATAATTCCTGCGTCTGAGGTTATTCACGGCCATTACATGTTATAAAGGGGAGACACCTCGGGGATAACCGGAGGGCCGGTCAGACAGACTGATGGTCGTCTCTTGATCCCGACTATATTCCTGTGCGGCGAGGTCGGAGAAAGGATCTCGTCACCCGCTCGGTGGGACTGGGCCCTCAGCAGCTGCACCATCGCACTGAAACCTCTGAATCGTAGGATGATACAGCACAGAAGGAGGCCAGTGGGCCCATCGTGCCTGGGCCTGAAGGTGAAGCCCGGTGGGTAGATTTAATGCCTGCCGCGGCTGAGCCACGCGGACTGGGCCCAGGGCTCGGACCTGTGCCAAGTCAGTGGATCTCAGCTGGCACAGCAGCGATCAGGGGGTCACCGTCATTGCCCAGGGCAACCCTGGGCTAGAACAGGGTGAGGAATTACTGCAGGATTGCTGCCCAGTGACCTCTCTCCGAGGTCAATCTGTAGACCTGGGGGGGGGGATTGGGGGAAGAGGGCAGCATTGCCCTTGGCCGTGATGCCCATAATAGTCGAATGATCTGCTGACAATCACCAATTAAGCTCGAACGTGGAGAATGGGGACTTGGTTGAGGAGGTGGGTAAATGCCTGTGGAACCGGTTAAAAGTCATCGCCAGCAGGGGAGGAAATTGGGGGCGGGGAAAGGGGAAAGGGGAAGGAGTCATTTCGGAAATGGCAGTGATTAAGAGGCAATGGGTACGATGGCCCAGGAGGGGGGCATGAGCAGTGGGATTAAACACACCGACTGAGTTCCAAGCTTTGTACTCACTGGGAGTCCGTGGCCAACACAATTTGCTCCATTTCTCCGGCGCTGTTCTTTCTCATGACGATCTTGAAGAGGTGAGTGTTGGAGCCAGTCGCAGCCTTCCCTGGGGGAGAGTGGGGCAACTCTCCGCTCTCCACCGCCTCCACCCCCACGTGGTCCAGCATGGCGTAGTCCTGCACCGTGTAACTCTCCTCACTGCCGAGAAAACGGGACGGAAACAGGTGACATCATCAAACTCGACCTCCGACCTCCCCTAGCAACGCTCACGGACGGAACACAAGGGGACACACAGGCAGCAGGGGGGTGGGGAGGATGGTGAGACTGTGAGTTCACCCACACTGAGCCTTGGGACGGTACATCTGACCTCCCCACCCCACCCCTGGGTGCACGGAGTGAGGGTGGGGACGGAGACGACACATACACAACATGACTAAGATCTGGCCAGATACATTCTCCGAACCAGGGTTTGGATATCAATGGTCCCAAACACCACTTCACCCCCCCCCCTAACGCTCTGGGCATGTGCACCAGCTGGTGTGGGACTGAGGCATAGAGGCCCCCTGATCAACAGGAGGAGGTGCTACAGTGGGTCCCAGTGCTGGTGGGTTACCGAGGGACGGGGGTGTGGCTGGGGATTGCTCTCCAGTGACCCCCCCCCACCCCCGGGGACAGAGAGTAAGACAGGACATGGGCTTGGCGATGATTCCACCCCCATCTCAACACTGTAGGCTGGTCCGCTGTTAATCGCACTCTAGGCTCATATACGAGGTACTGGGAGGGCATCACAGGACTGCACCTCAGTAAGGACTAGCACCTCCGGGGAGGGGAGAAAGAGACAAAGGGAGGAAGAAAGAGGGTGAGGAGAAGAGTGTGAGAGAGAGCAAAAGAGAGTGAGCGCACAAAAGAGAGTGAGCGCACAAAAGAGAGTGAGCGCACAAAAGAGAGTGAGCGCACAAAAGAGAGTGAGCGCACAAAAGAGAGTGAGCGCACAAAAGAGAGTGAGCGCACAAAAGAGAGTGAGCGCACAAAAGAGAGTGAGCGCACAAAAGAGAGTGAGCGCACAAAAGAGAGTGAGCGCACAAAAGAGAGTGAGCGCACAAAAGAGAGTGAGCGCACAAAAGAGAGTGAGCGCACAAAAGAGAGTGAGCGCACAAAAGAGAGTGAGCGCACAAAAGAGAGTGAGCGCACAAAAGAGAGTGAGCGCACAAAAGAGAGTGAGCGCACAAAAGAGAGTGAGCGCACAAAAGAGAGTGAGCGCACAAAAGAGAGTGAGCGCACAAAAGAGAGTGAGCGCACAAAAGAGAGTGAGCGCACAAAAGAGAGTGAGCGCACAAAAGAGAGTGAGCGCACAAAAGAGAGTGAGCGCACAAAAGAGAGTGAGCGCACAAAAGAGAGTGAGCGCACAAAAGAGAGTGAGCGCACAAAAGAGAGTGAGCGCACAAAAGAGAGTGAGCGCACAAAAGAGAGTGAGCGCACAAAAGAGAGTGAGCGCACAAAAGAGAGTGAGCGCACAAAAGAGAGTGAGCGCACAAAAGAGAGTGAGCGCACAAAAGAGAGTGAGCGCACAAAAGAGAGTGAGCGCACAAAAGAGAGTGAGCGCACAAAAGAGAGTGAGCGCACAAAAGAGAGTGCGGGAGAGACCAAAAGACCACGAGAGGGTGCATGAGGGAAAACGCGCAGTGAACGTGAAAAAAGAAAGCATGGGAGAGGGGTTGAAAGAGAGAAAGAGAGAGAGACAAGAGCGGGAGAGAGGAGAGTGAGAGAGTGAGAAAGAAAGAAAGAGAGGGTACGAGAGAGTGGGAGGGAGAGAGAGAGAGAGAGAGAGAAAGAAAGAGCAAGAGAGCTGGAGGGAGAGCATGAAAAAGAAAGAGAAAGAAAAATTGGAACCAAAAAGAATTTTAATCCCCATTTAGCCCCAGGGTCACGAGCTGTCGCATTTCTCTCAGAGACTCTGAGTCCTAAGGGGCTGATGGACAAAGTCTCAAGCTGGAGACGGGGCAGGTGAGGTGGATGATCAGGACGAGCCTTCCATGACTTTGAAAGATTCAACTTGAGCGTTCCAGGCCCTGGCGAGTTCAAACAGCCCAATCAGACAGGGCCAGTCGGACAATGGTCAATGGGAGGGGACACGGTCAATCAGCACCGTCATCAACTAAAACCACAACACTCTCCGCACACTCACACTCTGTCACCACACAAACTTTGCTCTCTGAGGTTCGGTCAGTGATGATGAGATACCTTCGCTTCCTGGTGACGATCAACACATCATTGAAGAGGAAGAGGAAGCAGCTTTGTTTCCCAAACACTTTACGAAAGATTCCAGATTCTTCCACAAACACGGTGAGCTCCCCTCTTTTCTGCAGCCATCTTGAAGTAGAGATGAGTGGGAAACCCTAGGATACAGGAGAGAGTCACTAACACCGCCGTCCGCGGGAGCGGGAGCGAGAGCGCCAGCGGGAGCGGGAGCGGGAGCGAGAGCGCCAGCGGGAGCGGGAGCGAGAGCGAGAGCGCCAGCGGGAGCGGGAGCGAGAGCGAGAGCGCCAGCGGGAGCGAGAGCGCCAGCGGGAGCGGGAGCGCCAGCGGGAGCGAGAGCGCCAGCGGGAGCGGGAGCGAGAGCGAGAGCGCCAGCGGGAGCGAGAGCGAGAGCGCCAGCGGGAGCGAGAGCGAGAGCGCCAGCGGGAGCGAGAGCGCCAGCGGGCCAGCGGGAGCGAGAGCGCGCGCGCCAGCGGGAGCGAGAGCGCGCGCGCCAGCGGGAGCGAGAGCGCGCGCGCCAGCGGGAGCGAGAGCGCGCGCGCCAGCGGGAGCGAGAGCGCCAGCGGGAGCGAGAGCGGGAGCGGGAGCGAGAGCGGGAGCGAGAGCGGGAGCGAGAGCGCCAGGGGGAGCGAGAGCGGGAGCGAGAGCGCCAGCGGGAGCGAGAGCGAGAGCGCCAGCGGGAGCGAGAGCGAGAGCGAGAGCGCCAGCGGGAGCGAGAGCGGGAGCGAGAGCGCCAGCGGGAGCGAGATGAATGATAGGGTGGGAGGGAAGGATACGGAGGGAGCGAGGGGTGGGAAGAGTGGGAAGGAAGGGTGGGGAGATTGGGAGGGAGGGGGGGGGGGGGGGGAAGAGAAAAAAAGCAGCGACAGAGAGAAAACAAGATCGGAAGAGAGGACCAAACAAACATAAACATCGCCAGAGAGCGAGCAATAGTGAAACAGAGAAAACACGCAAAGTACAGACAGACGGTGAATGGGTGAGAAAAGTAGTGAGCGAATGAGTGTGAGAGAAACACCCACAAAATAAAGGCAAGACCGATCTGAGCACAATACCTTGATTTTCCCAAAGTCCAGCTGTGTCTGGATGGTGAACATCTGTTCTGTCCGCTCCATTCTCCGTGCTCCTTCATTGCACGTCTTAACCAGCTGGAAAGGAACGGAACGGAAAGGTGAGGTGGTGGGTTCATAACCAGCTGTTCATTGGGGTTCAAAAGGCTCAGGCTGCTGGGAGTTGAGTTACTATAATTACCAATAACACAGAGGGCAATGGGACAACCTTCAGCCAAAACTGACCCAACAGCTTCAAAATAGCTGACAACTCAAGAACCAGGCCTGAATACCGGCCGATGTCATGGGGTTAAAGTTCAGGAGGGCGTGTCCCCAATATTCCAACACTTGTATAGGTGAGAGATTGAGACAAAGATGGAAGGAATTTTCCCTCATCTCTTGTGGATCTGTCCTGATGAGGGAAGTAAATCTGATTAAATTCTTTAAATCTATTACGGTCGTTATGGAAACGCTGGGGAGAACTCTCCTTTGTGGCCCCACCCAAAATCGATCAGGGTCGTGGCAGACAATGGCCTACAGCTGCCTCAACCCCCCCCCCAAATCGGGGATTTCCCTCCCCCTCTCCACGTCAGGAGGTGTCTTGCCAGGGTTCCCAGCTCTCCGCCTCACTTAACACTGCTTCCCAGGGCTGCCATGGGAAGGGAGGGAGACGGCCTTATTGGGATCTCAACTCCCTCCAGACGGCCCCTGCTGGAGGCCTTGGTCTCGGCCGAGGCCTCGTTCTGATCTTCAGGCCACTCCTGCCCCTTCAAGCTCCTCGTTGGTTCTGCCATCTCCACAGCAGCGCTGGAGGTACCATTTTTTTTTCAAATATACATTCTCGGGATGTGGGCATCACTGGCACGGTTGGCATTTATTGCCCACCCCCTAGTGCCCCTTGAGAAGGTGATGGTTTTTTTTTTTAAAACAACAGAGTGGTTTACTAGGTTTTGGGACTGGAGTCAGATATAGGCCCAGACCGGGTTATTACAACAATCACTTTTACTGAGACCAGCTTTTTATTTCCAAATTTTGTAAACGGAATTAAATTCTCAAACTGCGCTGGTGGGATTTGAACTCGTGTTCTCTGGATTATTAGTCCAGTAATGGAACAACTACACGGTGGGAATTCCCCCCGGGGGGGGGGGGGGGGGGGGGGAGCGCCGTGCATACGTAACAAGCCCCGGTAAATGGGTCGGGGCTGCGTCAGACGTGGAGGGCGGCGAGTGGGAGAGGAATCCAGGCACCTCTCTCCCTCCCCCACTTAAACACGTCACCCCCAATCACAGAGACACTCTTCTCCACCCCCAAAGGCAGTGGCATTGTTCATCTCCTCCTCCCCTCCCCCCCCCCCCCCCCCCCCCCAAGAGAGACGCTCACCTGACCCCCCGCTCCCCCAGCCCGAGAGAGAGAGCGAGAGAGAGAGCGAGAGAGAGCGAGCGAGAGAGAGCGAGCGAGAGAGAGCGAGCGAGAGAGAGCGAGCGAGAGAGAGCGAGCGAGAGAGAGCGAGCGAGAGAGAGCGAGCGAGAGAGAGCGAGCGAGCGAGAGAGAGCGAGCGAGAGAGAGCGAGCGAGAGGGAGCGAGCGAGAGAGAGCGAGCGAGAGAGAGCGAGCGAGAGAGAGCGAGCGAGAGAGAGCGAGCGAGCGAGAGAGAGCGAGCGAGAGAGAGCGAGCGAGAGAGAGCGAGCGAGAGAGAGCGAGCGAGAGAGAGAGAGCGAGCGAGAGAGAGCGAGCGAGAGAGAGCGAGCGAGCGAGAGAGAGCGAGAGAGAGAGAGCGAGAGAGAGCGAGAGAGAGAGAGCGCGAGAGAGAGAGCGCGAGAGAGAGAGCGCGAGAGAGAGAGCGCGAGAGAGAGAGCGCGAGAGAGAGAGAGCGAGAGAGAGAGAGCGAGAGAGAGAGAGAGCGAGAGAGAGAGAGCGAGAGAGAGAGCGAATATGCAAGACATGGACAGAGGGAAAGAGAGACAGAGAGACACACAGATGCAGAGAGAGAGAGTCTCAGAACCCAGGCAGACACAGGGACGAGATGAGGATAATGCTGCTCGTTAAACAGCCAGTATCTGGTCGAGGAACGCAAGCGAGATATCAGAAGTGTCTCCCAGACTTGGGCAGAATTCAAACCTTGGGCAACCTCAGGATTTATGTAGGGGTTGGAACTGTTGAGGGAAAGGGAACGATTGGCAGAATGTACATGAGTTGTGGACGAAGGACTGTTGCCCTGAGCTGAGGATCGCTGGCTGGGTATCACTCGAGCCCTACGGAGGGGGTATAGGCGGTATCGGGCCTCTACCTTACTGATGGCTTTCAACGCCCGGGTGGCTGCATCGTACTCTGTTCGCAGACGATTGGTTTTCTGACAAATAGTCTGAAAGACAAATGAGAGAGGATTAGTGTGAAATCGCAGCGATGTTAAAGGGGAAGGCACGCAAGTCACATGGTACAGGAGGCAACCGGGGTCAACGACCCCTCGGGCCTGGGAGCGGGGTCAACGACCCCTCGGGCCTGGGAGCGGGGTCAACGACCCCTCGGGCCTGGGAGCGGGGTCAACGACCCCTCGGGCCTGGGAGCGGGGTCAACGACCCCTCGGGCCTGGGAGCGGGGTCAGCCCTGTGCTTTCAATGGTCTCAGCAGTTCAGGACCCATCATCTTTCCCCTCCCCTCACAAAGCGTCGTCACCAAAAACAACAACTTGAATTTATAAAGTGCCTTTAACGTAGTAAAACATCCCAAGGTGCTTCACAGGAGCACAAGTTAGACAAAATTTGACACCAAGCCACATGAGGAGATATTAGGCAGGTTAGTCAAAGAGGTAGGTTTTAAGGAGCGTCTTAATGGAGGAGGGAGAGGCAGAGAGGCGGAGAGGTTTAGGGAGGGGATTCCAGAGCTGAGGTCCCAGGCAGCTGAAGGCACGACCGCCAATGGTGGAGCGATGAAAATCGAGGGATGGGCAAGAGGCCAGAATTGGAGGAGCGCAGAGATATCCGAGGGTTGTAGGGGCTGGAGGAGGTTACAGAGATAGGGAGGGGCGAGGCCATGGAGGTAGTTGAAAACAAGGATGAGAATTTTAACAAGATGTCGGCCCTCAGTCTCCCCGCAGCTTGGTTTGCGTGTCCGTGCAGTCAATAACCCGTCAGCCAGCGATCGCACACAAACCCAGCGAGAGATGCGCCACTCAACCTACATCCATGAGGAGCGGCAGCCGTGTGACCCGCTGCATGGGCAGGATCAGGAAGGAGATGATGGGCAAGCCGCCACATTCCGTCTGACTCTGAATCCGCTGCAGGACTTCCTTGAACTGCGTGTTTGAATTGCTGCAAGAGGCAAGGAAGAGCGTTAGCCAACGGCCGGGCACAGTGACCCATCGCTTTGTTACCAGTCCCCACACAACGCTCGACTTGGCCGTCTCCAAACTTTCGAGAGCCTCGGGCTGTCCCAATCACTGTACTTACAGTAACTTCTGGAGCGTTCTTTGCTGGTAGATTTCGTTTGAGCAGTAGATGACATAGGCCTCAAAGCGGTTTGTCGTGTGATAATCCACGATGTCGCTGATGTCACGGATTACTGGGTCCTGTTTGTGTCGGGTCTCCAGGTCATCAAAAAACCTAAAGAGAAACACAGGTCAATTGTAGACCATGTATCTGATTCAAGCTTCCTGACCACCTCACGGGCAATGGTCCATACAGACCACACACGTTCCAGGTTAGGTGCCTGATCTCTAGGTCTCAGCCTTGACCCAGGGTCGCCAACTCTGGTTGGTCATATTCCTGGAGGTTTCATCACATGACCCCCCCCCCCCAGCTGCCCCGCCCCCACTCTTCCGCCGTTGGTTGCCTGACACGTCCATCCTCGCAACGCACCGCCATCCCGTGGCCAATTGGGAAGCGAACAGTCTCTTCATTACCCGATTGGTTGATTCTCCGCGTTTCCCATCTCAATATTTTTATAATTAAATAAACACAAGTGATCAAAGAAAATGAAAGAAACACACAATTTTTTTTGAAAAAACACCTCAAAAGGTTTTTCTCCCGGGTTTGCACACAGCAATGTCCAGGAGATTAATCCTTAATACCTGGAGACTCCAGGGCAATCCTGGAGAGTTGGCAACCCTACACTCGCTACTAAGTCAGAAGGTTGTTGGTTCAAGTCCCACTCCAGAGATTTGAGCACAAAATCCAGGCTGACACTCCAGTGCAATTCTGAGGGAGTGCTGCACTGTCGGAGGTGTCGTCTTTCGGGTGAGACGTTAAACCGAGGCCCTGTCTGCCCTCTCAGGTAGGCGTAAAAGATCCTGAGGCACTATTTTGAAGAAGAGCAGGGGAGTTCTCCCCTGTATCCTGGGCCAATATTTATCCCTCAACCAAAATTGGATTGACGACAGAAGACAGAGGGTGGTTGTAGAGGGTTGTTTTTCAAACTGGAGGCCTGTGACCAGCGGTGTGCCTCAGGGATCGGTACTGGGTCCGCTGTTATTTGTTATTTATATTAATGATTTGGATGAGAATTTAGGAGGCATGGTTAGTAAGTTTGCAGATGACACCAAGATTGGTGGCATTGTGGACAGTGAAGAAGGTTATCTAGGATTGCAACGGGATCTTGATAAATTGGGCCAGTGGGCCGATGAATGGCAGATGGAGTTTAATTTAGATAAATGTGAGGTGATGCATTTTGGTAGATCGAATTGGGCCAGGACCTACTCCGTTAATGGTAGGGCGTTGGGGAGAGTTATAGAACAAAGAGATCTAGGAGTACAGGTTCATAGCTCCTTGAAAGTGGAGTCACAGGTGGATAGGGTGGTGAAGAAGGCATTCAGCATGCTTGGTTTCATTGGTCAGAACATTGAATACAGGAGTTGGGATGTCTTGTTGAAGTTGTACAAGACATTAGTAAGGCCACACTTGGAATACTGTGTACAGTTCTGGTCACCCTATTATAGGAAGGATATCATTAAACTAGAAAAAGTGCAGAAAAGATTTACTAGGATGCTACCGGGACTTGATGGTTTGACTTATAGGGAGAGGTTGGATAGACTGAGACTTTTTTCCCTGGAGAGTAGGAGGTTTAGGGGTGATCTTATAGAAGTCTATATAATAATGAGGGGCATAGATAAGGTAGATAGTCAAAATCTTTTCCCAAAGGTAGGGGAGTCTATAACGAGGGGGCATAGATTTAAGGTGAGAGGGGAGAGATACAAAAGGGTCCAGAGGGGCAATTTTTTCACTCAAAGGGTGGTGAGTGTCTGGAACGAGCTGCCAGAAGCAGTGGTAGAGGCGGGTACAGTTTTGTCTTTTAAAAAGCATTTGGACAGTTACATGGGTAAGATGGGTATAGAGGGATATGGGCCAAGTGCAGGCAATTGGGACTAGCTTAGTGGTATAAACTGGGCGACATGGACATGTTGGGCCGAAGGGCCTGTTTCCATGTTGTAAACTTCTATGAACATCACTAAAACAGATTATCTGGTCTTTTATCTCATTTGCTGCTTGTGGGATCTTGCTGTGCAAAAATTACCTGCCACGTTTCCCACATTACAACAGTGACTACACTTCAAAAGTACTTCATTGGCTGCAAAGCACTTTAGGACGCCCTGAGGTCGTGAAAGGTGCTTTCATGGTCCTGCGCGTTACTGGGTATGATCCCTACATGCACACGCGTGTACCATCAGTGTGTAAAAGTCTTGTATCTTGCACACAGCAGTCACACTTCTTGAAGTGTCAAAGCTACAGTTTAAAAAAAAGAACGACAGTCATTCCTTGCTGGTCCTTCCTGACCTGCAGCTTGAAATTTACAAGCACCTCCCAATCTGCAAACCTCTCGCACCAACAGCAATTAACCAATAATTGAGCTCAGGATGTTACAACAATTAAACTTGTGGACCTGGATCGGCCAAATTAAACACAAGGCCAACTGGGCAGCTGGTGTCGTTACTAAGCATCAATAACAACAACAGCAACTTGCATTTATATAGCACCTGTAACCTAGTAAAATGTCCCAAGGTGCTTCACAGGAGCAATTATCAAACAAAATTTGACACCGAGCCACATAAGGAGATATTAGGACAAGTGACCGAAAGCTTGGTGAAAGAGATAGGTTTTAAGAAGCGTCTTAAAGGAGGAGAGAGAGATAGAGAGATTTAGGGAGGAAATTCCAGATCTTTGGACCTGGGCAGCTGAAGGCACGGCCGCCAATGGTGGAACGATTAAAATCAGGGATGGCAAGAGGCCAGAATTGGAGGAGCGGAGAGATCTCGGAGGGTTGTAGGGCTGGAGGAAGTTACAGAGATAGGGAGGGACGAGACCTTGCAGGGGTTTGAACACAAGGATGAGAATTTTAAAATCGAGGCATTGCCAGACCGGGAGCCAGTGTAGGTCAGCGAGCACAGGGAGCATCATCGGACTTACTGCAAGCAACGCCACAGGTGATCTGCTAGCACATAACAAATGAGCGACACTCAAATCGAGTGATGAACACGAACAAATTTACGGGATCGCAGCCTTCGGGTCGGCTCCGCTTGCGAGGCACCGATCAGAGGCTCTGTCATTACCAGCCGGGAGAGGCAAGAGCTCCATACAAACCCGTGAGCAATGACAGACTCACATGGTGCGATAACGGTGCAGCCCAGCGAGATAAGGGAACATGGATCTCGTGCGCTGAAACCCAATCTTCTCAAACTAGCCCTGAAATTCTATCATTTGCACGAGAGCAGCCGATCGTGAACCTGCTCATTACCCACCCGTCATCTTTACAATGCACAGGCCAATAAAATATATACCCAGCAACCATCACAGCAACAGCACACCCCCGATTGTGTAACCACCACCATCTTCTCAGTGAACACACATAACACGGTAAATTGCCTCCACATTCACTATCAGCACAATGCCCCTTTAAACAGAGATCAAGGCCATTTACCATCAGCACACTTCCCCTTTAAACACCAATCTGGGTAATTTAATCATCAGTGCACCACCCCTTTAAATAGCAAAATAGGTCAAAGGCCATCCCAGATCTAGGGAAAAAGCTCATCTGTTCAGATGAAGGGTGGGTAATTCTGCTTGTAATTTAGCAAGTGAGCACAAGGCAACTATAATTCTTAATGTGGTACCAAGGACCTCAAAGTCTCTGTGCTCATTATCTTGCTCAGTCTGTTTTTTCAGTACTTTTTCATCTCTCAGCTGCTGAACGAAGTTGACATTGTCCCTGACAACCCAGATATTGGATCCTGTTCTATTATCTGCCCTTGTGGTTCCAGTGGTTAATATTTACCCCACTTGCAACAATCTGCTTATTTGACCGAATGGTCTTGCCCCATTCTATCAAATTCTCTTTGAATTTAGGGATGTCACACAGACCAGAGTTGTGCGCCTCCAGTAAACTTATATACTAACCAAACAGCAACATAAAGCACCAAGTGCTAGCTGTGGCTCAGCACTCTCGCCTCTCGAGTTTTACGGTTGTGGGTTCTAGTCCCACTCCACAAACTTGAGCACATAATGCAGGCCTGATACTCCCAGTACAGTACCGAGGGAGTGCTGCACTGTCGGAGGTACCGTCTTTTGGATGAGACGTTAATGACCAAATGGGGCCTCGGTTTATCACAATGCTGTTTGTGGCATCTTGCTGTGCGCAAATTGGCTGCCACGTTTCCTACATTACAACAGTGACGACACTTCAAAAAGTACTTTATTGACTGTAAAGCGTCTTGGGACATCCTGAGGTTGTGAAAGGCGTATATAAATGCAAACCTTTCTTTTCAATTCTTTTTAACTCCCTTTTTTTCTTTTTCAGTAGTAGAAGCAGCACAAGGATGCGTGTAATGGGTTAATTATGCTCAGTAATCACAATTGCAACGTCCCTGTCAAATTTGAACCTTGAACCCCAACCAGTAACGTAGCGTCTGCCCTGCAATATGAAAGTGAATGGTTTTGACTACACTCGGAGATCCCCGCTGATCGAGTCTCACTCCTTGGAGCAGTGAGGTGAGGAGAGCATGAGTTAGTGAGTGACTTTTAGCCACGTATTCCGCCCGGCTACCCTCTCCGGACTGCGCAGCAGCCAACACGAGGAGGTTAAAATGGATTTGGCCTACCGCAGGACCGAGCATCGCCCACCAGAAGGCAGTACGTTCGCCTCTGGTCCGTGCTGCGTAGGATCATTTCGGCCTGGTGTCAGAAGGCCTGCTACAATTGGCCCCAGTGCCCCTGGGCTAGCACTGGTCTTTCCCTAACTCGCACCGTCCCGTTCACCCATCACCCCTGTGCTCGCTTACCGACACTGGTTCCCGGTCCAGCAACACCTCGATTTTTAAATTCTCGTCCTTGTTTTCAAATCCCTTCATGGCCTCGTTCCCTCCCTCTCTCTGTAACCTCCTCCAGCCCCTACAACCCTCCGCGATCTCTGCGCTCCTCCAATTCTGGCCTCTTGCGCATCCCCCGATTTTAATCGCTCCACCATTGGCGGCCGTGCCTTCAGCTGCCTGGGCCCTAAGCTCTGAAATTCCTTCCCTGAACCTCTCCGCCTCTCTCTCCTCCTTTAAGGTGCTCCTTAAAACCTCCCTCTTTGACCACCTGTCCTAATATCGCCCTGTGTGGCTCGGTGTCAAATTGTGTTTGATAATCGCTCCCGTGAAGCCCCTCGGGACGTTTTATTACGTTAAAGGGGCTATATAAATGCAAGTTGTTGTTGTTGTTGTATTGACGCATTTAGGGGAGGCTTGACCCGTACACGAGAAGGGAATAGAGAGATACGGAGGCAGGGTGGGAAGAGGTAATTAAAGTGAGAGGAGGATCATGTGGAGAATAAACACCGGCATAGCCTGTTTCTCTGCTGTAGACTCTACGTAATTCTATGCAACTCACTGTCTAGGTTCACACACAAAAGAAAGACCTGCTCGGCTGAAGTGTGATAGGGCAGCTGTTGTCGGTGTACTCTGCACCCTGGCAAGAGTCAGTGCCTTCAGGGAAGGAGAGAAAACTGGTCGGTGTATTCGCAGGCAGCAATAACCCACGGCGAAACCGCACCAGTGAAACCCAGCTTGTTGGTTTTACAGGAACTCAGCCAGCACTGTAATCCGACCCTGGTAAATTTGCTGCAGTTTCTAGCAGCATTGTCTCTCTCCTGCAGCTCAGGCTAGCACTGGTCCTGCACGTTGGTTGTCCCGTGGACTGGCTGCCACACTGCCGCCTCAGTCAATGCCTTTGCCCATTGATCTGGCTGTGGCGAGGCAGTCAGAATTAAGAGCAGCTACAGGTCTACTCTAGACAAGCAATCCGAGAACATTCAAGTCCAGGCCTGTTGACCGACTATCATTGAATTGTCAGCCGTGTGAAGCACCTTGGGTGGGGCATCCTGTTCCAACATGCCTGGTCCAGCTACTGGTGGGGAGCACGATCCGTTCACCTTTAACCCCACTCTGTCGCACAGCCCAGACGAACCCAGGCCAACAACAACACCAACACAAACTGCAACCAAAACAGTACAATGTTCAGGAGCCCATTATATTTTCTCGGAGTGAGTACTGATGCCGCCGTGCCAGCCAATGAGTTGAAGGCAGGGGCGGAACAGAGTCTCCGAACTCAGAGCAAAACTACAGCAAAGTCTCCAGATTACAGCAGGATTATTTCTCCGGCAAAATGCAGTGAGTGGAGGATAGTTACATACAAATTATGTGTGCAACATCAATCTCAGTCACTTACAGCAGTGATTGATAGGGGAATTACCCAATCATCTCCATTCTGGCCGGGACTTATGGTGTCACTATATGCAGCCTATATATTTGTCATTTAAAAAAAAATGTTCTCTCTGTAGAGTGTTGACCTACACTTGGCTTGGGGGGTCGGGGGGGCAGCTCCACTGATGCCAAGGGTCTTACCTTCATGTACCAGTCTAGACATTGAGTGACGGTAGGATATTCGATAGTGGTGGGCATCACAATCCCGTCCTCACCTGGCAATCAGTGGCGGGCTCCGCCCTTCATTGCGGACTGTGCTGGTGTGATGTGGTTTAATTGCTCCTGGGCTGGGGAACGGGGGGAAATCAGTTCCTGAGCATCATCCAGTGAGGTCCTGTCGGTAAGTGCCCATGGGTGGGTTTCAGAGGAGAGCGGGATTGCTCAGCTCCCTCGATGACCCTTCAGTCAAATAGCGCCCAAAGTAGCAGGGGGCTCCTGGTGCCCGTGAATTGTACCCACACAACGTGTCAGCAGGCTCAGGAGAGATGGGGAGGAGGACGAAAGCTCGATTCTACACCCTACACTGAAATAACCCAGTCACAAATCAGATCATCCCACTTCTACTGAAGCCGTTGATGGGATTAACCGAGTTCACACCAGGTGTAAACTGGGAGCCTCTCAACCACCATCTACCGACTGGCATTACCTAAAGGGTGGAGCTTGTACAGAGAATGGGCGCTCCACACAAGAGCTGTCAGAACAGCATGGGGGACCCTCCCTCTCCCCTTCCCCTCCCTCCCCCCCTTCCCTTCCCTCCATACCTCTTACTGGCCTCCTGAATGTCACAGATGTTGGAGAAGAGGTGATGGTGTTCCGTGCTGGTCATGGTCTCCCGTAGATCCTTTGAGTTCTTGAACATCTGGATGAGGACGCTCAGGCTGTGCTGGTAGGAGAACTCTGACACGATGATCTCGAAGATGGCCTGTAGAAAGGAGAAAAGAATGAAGAGGGAATTCGATTTTCATTTACTAATCAGCCCACTCCTGCAGGGCACAGTTCTGGTACCCTTCCAAAGTGGCCTTTCTTCACGTGTAAGCCTGGATTGAGCGTACCTGTAGGATTTTCAACTGTAGGGAGCATCACATCTGAGACCCATCATACTTTCACCCAAAATCCACACACATGGCTGTTACCAGGCAGCAATCAGAAGCGGGGAGCCTGGCAGATTTTTTTTTATTCTCTGTGACTGACGTGACTCTCTGTTTTGGGCACTCAGGGAAAGCATCAAGTGCTCACTGATGAGCAGAGTGTTGGACTCCCTCTATTCTGCCCCAACAATTCCCTTTAGCGCCAAACATTTATGGAGGGATTGAACTGAAAAGCAGAGAAGTTATGTTAAACTAGTATCGAACCTTGGTTAGGCCACACTCAGAGTACAGTGCACAGTTCTGGTCTCCATATTACAAAAAGGATATAGAGGCACTGGAGGAGGTGCAAAAAAGATTTAAAGGAATGATACCAGAACTGAAAGGTTACACCTATCAGGAAAAACTGAACAGGCTGGGGCTCTTTTCTCTAGAAAAGAGAAGGCTGAGAGGTGACCTGAGCAAGATCTTTAAAATTATGATGGAGTTCGATAGGGCAGATGTGGAGAAGATGTTTCCACTTGTGGGAGAGTCCAAAACTGGGGCCATAAATATAAGATTGTCACTAATAAATCCAATAGGGAATTCAGGAGAAACTTCTTTACCCAGAGAGTGGTTAGAATGTGGAACTCGCTCCCACAAGGAGTAGTTGAGGCGAATAGCATCGATACATTTAAAGGGGAACATAAGAAATAGAAGCAGGAGGAGGCCAAACAGCCCCTCGAGCCTGCTCCGCCATTCAATAAGATCATGGCTCAACTCCACTTTCCCGCCTGATCCCCGTATCGTTTGATTCCCCCAGAGTCCAAAGCTCGATAAACACATGAGGGAGAAGGGAATAGAAGGATATGTTGATGGAATTAGAAGAAGGGTGGGAGGAGGCTCGTGTGGAGCATTAACACCAGCATGGACCTGTTGGGCCGAATGGCCTGTTTCTGTGCTGTACGTTCTAAGTAATTCTACGTAACCATAGAAGAGCACCCTCTACAGCACCAGCTGTCTCAGGCCGATTGGCAATTTAATCCAGAGCACACTGGTACTGTCCTGTACTGTGGGCCCTGACCCTTCACCCTGGTTTCCCAATAATAAAATACAAGTATCTGACCTCAGCTGGCTCCATTTACCCTCCAGCCTATTTCCCACAATGTCTTCCTGGGTGGGAAAGTCCACGACATTCCCCAAACATCGACACAACCCTCGGCCGTACCTCTTGCCTCTTGCGTTCCTCAGCTGACAGTTTCTGCAGAATCCCCCTCTCTAGAACCTGAAAACAATAAGAGATGACAGGCATCAGTAAGCAGTTATCAGTAATATTGCTTGTGCCCCGCAGCAAAGCACAACAGGGGCAGCTATGCCAGCTCCCAATGGGTTAAAGAAAGAACTAAAGAAGGAACTTGCATTTATATAGCGCCTTTCACGACCTCAGGACGTCTCAAAGCGCTTTACAGCCAATTAAGTACTTTTGAAGTGTAGTCACCGTTGGAATGCAGGAAACGCGACAGCCAAATTGCGCACAGCAAGATCCCACAAACGCCAATGAGATAAATGACCAGATAATCTGGTTTTGGTGATGTTGATTTGAGAATTGAATGTTTTTCCAGGACACCTGGACGATTCCTCTGGTCTTTTCTAAAAATCAAGTGCCACAGGATCTTTAAAACGGTTTAAACGTCTCGCCTGAAAGAGAGCACCTCAGACAGTGCAGTGCTCCCTGGGTACTGCACTGGGGGCGTCAGCCTGGATTGTGGACTGGGTTAAGGTCCCATACAAAAATACCCGAATGTAACGGCCTGGAGATTGGAAACTTAGCTGACTGTACACGTCGAAACAATCGAACAGAAACTATTTATCTTTGCGAAACCTCACCTGGGGTAACTGACTCCACATCATTTGCGGTGGTCGGTAATTCTGAACCACAATCTTCTCATCGGGCTCCGAGGATTCCAAGTGGCCGGTGTCGTCCAGCAGATCATCGTCCGATTCCGGGACAATGGCCAGGCCTCTCTCTCGCACCTCCTGGTACAGCCTTGGGTCTGAGGAGAGAAGTTTACTCAGGAAGGAGCTGAAGGTTTCGCGCAGGTTTCCTGTCGCCCCGCCCTGGCTCTCGCTGGGCCCCTCCGAGCTGGCGAACAAACCCACCATCGGGCCCTCCCGCTGCCGGAGGGAGAGACGCCGGAGAGCCCCCAGGAAGGGATTCTCTGCCGGCTGCCCGGGATCCATTGCCTCCCAATAGATATCCGATCGGCTGTTTTTAAAGTCTCCTCCAACAAGGAGGAGACGACGTGCTGATGGGGAATGTGACAGGTTTGTGTGAAGGAGCCTGCTGAAGTATTCCTGAATTACAAATCACCTCATTAAAAACCTCTCACTGCATTGGACACAAAACAGACCATAACCAAATCCCACAGCCTCCAGCTAGTTCTCCACTCGTGACATCGGCCCCAAAAATGTACCAGTTTAACATGTTTACATTCTGTATGGCTTCCAATTTAAAGCCCTTTGCTCCTGAAGGCATTGACTCTCACTGGGGATTGGTGCTACAGCACCCACTCGTCCCCCTCCCCCACACCCACAAATGTCCATTCAGGTGTCTGAAAATCCATGGAAATCCAGTACCATATTTAAGACCCAACTACTATTGAGGAACCCACACGGATAGAGTTTTTGTCTGCCTGTTTTGGGATGTCACTGCCCCATAGAGATATACCCCACTTCCCCGAGTCCAGAGAGCTGAGGCATTGGTGACCGCAAGTATGAGCAAGAGTATTGGAACTTAACCAGCTAAAACCGGGCAGATTACCAGTGCAAAGCATTAATCAGCCACAGCCACCCTACCCAATGGAACACTGACATTCTTTCTTTTTAGTTATATTTTCTGTGCCCATCAAGGTTAAGGATGTTAGTGCAGGGGAATGGAAGGTGTCAGGTGTATAACAATAGCGCAGTTAGATACAGAGTAAAACTCCCTTTGCCTCAGTACCAACCTTAGAAGAGCGCCTCCTACAGTAACAACGTGGCACTTTTTCCATTTCCCACACCTGCCATCCTGTGGCCTCTCGGAGTGACATTGACAATTAAAGTCAAATTAGGGGCAGTATTGTGCTCCAGACCCATGAACAGGAGGACCCGGAATGAGACCTAAGACCCCTGGACGGAGATGTAAGGCTCTTACAGCTGGCAGACAGAGCAGGCTTCCATCACATCCGTCCGGACTGAACTTGAACCCAGGCCTCAGAGTTGAAAGCCCATGTCTAGCCCAGTGCCACACTTGCTGTTTCAATAAACAAATTTACAGGGTGCCTATCCAGCTACAGAATATGAAAGCACTTCATATTATTCCCCTTTCTGCACTCTTTCCTCAGGAGGGAATATACTCTAACCCCGCCCCCCCCCCCCATACACACTATCGAGACATTAAAACAAGGTCCCTACTGTTTGACCAGGTGGACGTAAAAGATCTCACGACACTATTCGAAGAGCAGGGAGTTCTCCCACTGTCCTGGCCCAACATTTTCCTCCCTCAACCAACACCACCAAAAGCAGATTAACTGGTCGTTCAAATCATTGCTGCGTGTGGGATGTTTCCTGGTGGAGATTGGTTGCTGCACGCGTCTGAAAATCTAATTACCAAACTAATCACTCGCCAAGGACCCAAACCCCCTCAACACCTCCTCAGGCAAAGCCATCTCCCTACATCCAACCCGCCCTGTTCAGGCTGCTGCAGTCTGGTCTCTGAGCTGTTACACTCCGGCCATCCTTACCATCCTTGAAGGAGCTCCGATTTTTGGTGCCTTTCTTCCTTCCTATTGTCCTCTATAAAGAAGGAGACCATGTATTAAAATGACAAACTCAGCAAAGAGGCATCAGCGAGTGTCCTGATAGCTCGAGATTATGTGGCAATTCAGTACACAAACCTCCCCTTTAATGGCGACTGTTTTTATCTTGAAGAATGCCAAGAATTGTTTGATTGAATATTCATTAACTACTGGAACTTCTCTCTTCCCCTGCACACCCCTTCACCCCCACATTTCTCTTGACTCTGGCTGGGGTACAGGTGCTGGTAATCCAGTGTCAGTGGAGTCACCAGCATGTTAACAGTGCCAGTGAGGTCGCCAGTGGGGGTCACCAGCCGGTGACCGTCGCCAGTGGGGGTCACCAGCCGGTGACCGTCGCCAGTGGGGGTCACCAGCCGGTGACCGTCGCCAGTGGGGGTCACCAGCCGGTGACCGTCGCCAGTGGGGGTCACCAGCCGGTGACCGTCGCCAGTGGGGGTCACCAGCCGGTGACCGTCGCCAGTGGGGGTCACCAGCCGGTGACCGTCGCCAGTGGGGGTCACCAGCCGGTGACCGTCGCCAGTGGGGGTCACCAGCCGGTGACCGTCGCCAGTGGGGGTCACCAGCCGGTGACCGTCGCCAGTGGGGGTCACCAGCCGGTGACCGTCGCCAGTGGGGGTCACCAGCCGGTGACCGTCGCCAGTGGGGGTCACCAGCCGGTGACCGTCGCCAGTGGGGGTCACCAGCCGGTGACCGTCGCCAGTGGGGGTCACCAGCCGGTGACCGTCGCCAGTGGGGGTCACCAGCCGGTGACCGTCGCCAGTGGGGGTCACCAGCCGGTGACCGTCGCCAGTGGGGGTCACCAGCCGGTGACCGTCGCCAGTGGGGGTCACCAGCCGGTGACCGTCGCCAGTGGGGGTCACCAGCCGGTGACCGTCGCCAGTGGGGGTCACCAGCCGGTGACCGTCGCCAGTGGGGGTCACCAGCCGGTGACCGTCGCCAGTGGGGGTCACCAGCCGGTGACCGTCGCCAGTGGGGGTCACCAGCCGGTGACCGTCGCCAGTGGGGGTCACCAGCCGGTGACCGTCGCCAGTGGGGGTCACCAGCCGGTGACCGTCGCCAGTGGGGGTCACCAGCCGGTGACCGTCGCCAGTGGGGGTCACCAGCCGGTGACCGTCGCCAGTGGGGGTCACCAGCCGGTGACCGTCGCCAGTGGGGGTCACCAGCCGGTGACCGTCGCCAGTGGGGGTCACCAGCCGGTGACCGTCGCCAGTGGGGGTCACCAGCCGGTGACCGTCGCCAGTGGGGGTCACCAGCCGGTGACCGTCGCCAGTGGGGGTCACCAGCCGGTGACCGTCGCCAGTGGGGGTCACCAGCCGGTGACCGTCGCCAGTGGGGGTCACCAGCCGGTGACCGTCGCCAGTGGGGGTCACCAGCCGGTGACCGTCGCCAGTGGGGGTCACCAGCCGGTGACCGTCGCCAGTGGGGGTCACCAGCCGGTGACCGTCGCCAGTGGGGGTCACCAGCCGGTGACCGTCGCCAGTGGGGGTCACCAGCCGGTGACCGTCGCCAGTGGGGGTCACCAGCCGGTGACCGTCGCCAGTGGGGGTCACCAGCCGGTGACCGTCGCCAGTGGGGGTCACCAGCCGGTGACCGTCGCCAGTGGGGGTCACCAGCCGGTGACCGTCGCCAGTGGGGGTCACCAGCCGGTGACCGTCGCCAGTGGGGGTCACCAGCCGGTGACCGTCGCCAGTGGGGGTCACCAGCCGGTGACCGTCGCCAGTGGGGGTCACCAGCCGGTGACCGTCGCCAGTGGGGGTCACCAGCCGGTGACCGTCGCCAGTGGGGGTCACCAGCCGGTGACCGTCGCCAGTGGGGGTCACCAGCCGGTGACCGTCGCCAGTGGGGGTCACCAGCCGGTGACCGTCGCCAGTGGGGGTCACCAGCCGGTGACCGTCGCCAGTGGGGGTCACCAGCCGGTGACCGTCGCCAGTGGGGGTCACCAGCCGGTGACCGTCGCCAGTGGGGGTCACCAGCCGGTGACCGTCGCCAGTGGGGGTCACCAGCCGGTGACCGTCGCCAGTGGGGGTCACCAGCCGGTGACCGTCGCCAGTGGGGGTCACCAGCCGGTGACCGTCGCCAGTGGGGGTCGCCAACATTTTACACTAGGTTGATGACGACACTTCCGACAGGCACTGTAGCAGTGGTAAGACTTTTTATGAAGCCCGGGGAGCGAGCGGGCCACTTCTCCTACCTTGGTCCTGCCTGGACTTCGGGCTGGCTGCGCAGCCACCGTTTCCATGACCGGAGTCAGCGTGGGAAGAGGCAGCAACTTCTTCTCTTCTGTGAAATCAGAGAACCCAGTGGTTGCCACTTTATACGACTTATTGCGACGATTGCGTTGCAGGGCACCGCCCGAGTCCCCCA
Organism: Heptranchias perlo; assembly: GCF_035084215.1. Lineage (NCBI taxonomy): Eukaryota > Metazoa > Chordata > Chondrichthyes > Hexanchiformes > Hexanchidae > Heptranchias > Heptranchias perlo. The sequence continues at coordinate 6,272,034 of NC_090356.1, forward strand.
TGTCCTTGCCGTCCTCGTACTTCAGGTCAGTTGGTGGCATGCTCTGAACCTCTCTCCGCCCGCTATCCCTCCTGCCAGGGGTTGTACTACCCTGCTGTCGCATTTTAGTCTTGGTAGTCACGGCTAACTTACTGGGGATGATCTGCTGGTGACCTGTCTTCAGAGCAGCAGGGCTTTCAGTGCTCAAAACCACCTTTGGTGAGTCCAAGAGCAATGGCATGGAGGTGGCACTGGCTATTGCCGGGTTGTCCACTCCCAGCTGTGAACATTTACCAACCGCAGGAGACATCTTCTCCGTGTCAGAGTTAATCTGGAAGTCAGATCCAAACTTCTGCTCCAACACCCAGGTCCGGGATTTGTCTTCCAGGTTACCGTCCGAGTATCGTTGAGACATTTTCTTCATTCGCCCAGGTTTTTGTTCACGGTTACAGAAGAGTCAAAAGTCTAGCAGATTGGAGAGACAGCTCTCCCACTTGGCTTCTCCTCATAAATACGCGTGGTCTCCAATCCCAAAATGCTCTTCCTCCTACACCAGACAAAAAGAATAAAACAAGGTCACGTCTGGCCCAAGTGCAGATCCCATGATGCCCAAAGCCATTTAATTCTGCTTGGTCAAGCAATTCCAAAAGGTTTTTTGGTCCCCACTGTGAGATCTTGAGAGGATCTTCTTGGGTTCAGAAATCACTAAACTGACTCCCCTCTCCAGCTCACTAAAGAGAATAAAGCCTGAAATTCATTATTGATGACCGTCTGCCCATCGGTCTGTCCCTTATAACTGTCTGCAAAAGTGATTCAACCTCTAGAACCCAAGGAGTTCCCATGGTCCCAGGGAGCGCAGGTTGGCCAATTGGGGCCTGTAATGTCGTAGCACCATCGTGTGAGCCGATTACCCTTCAAACATGGTTTCCCTTTGCTTCCACTCCTGACTGCTCTCCAGGTGGAAAGTGTGGGTGTGCGGAGATCAGACGAGGATTGTGATGCCCCCAGCAGTTAAATAGCCAGCTGACACTCACTAGGCTCACACAATGGCCATTGGACGAGGTACTGAAGGACAGTTGGGGCCTGTGGAACCTGCATCCTCGGCAAGAATCAGCAATTTCAGTAGTTGGGGAGAAGCAGGGCTTCAGTCTAGAGCAGGGGGAGTCTTTGTAACAGCTGCAAGCTTCTGAAAACCCTTTGAATTATTCTAAGAACATATTTGACTGCATGAAGTTTAAAGTCTTAATAAATCTAGGGTCGTTAAAAATTGTTTTGGTCTTTACACCAATGACAACTGTGAAAAGGGTTGAGTGATGTTTTGTTCACCGATTGCAACGACCAACAGACAAATAAAGTTTTGTGAACTCAGGCCCTGCTTTAAACATCATTGGCCAATCTCATGAACTCGGTCGACACCCGACTGACCTCCTAGAGACCCCGGGATTGTTTCCGTGGGTTGTAAATATCGTGGGGGTTGGTTAATGTCGATAAAGCTTTAACGCTGCTCTGATAGAAACTGCAGTTTTCAAACAACAAAAAGAGCATTTCAAGCTGGCAGACACCCACAGGGTCAAAGGTCACTGTCGACACTCAGCCCTTCTCTCGTCACGTTGCGAGCTTGAAGTAGAATTATTAAGCAGCCAAATAACGTTTTGTCCTTCGGGGGGGTGGGGGGGGGGGGTCGGTTAGTGTTCAGTGCAGGGTGCAGGGGCCTCTGGTCTCCGCTCAAATTAATCTCACACCGACAGCACCCAGCTTTTCAGTACATGAGTTGCTGAACAGATTGGTGCCAATCGGTGTTGAGCGAGAGAGTAAAAGGCTTTGCTTCATCAGCCCGATGTGGGCCCACGCACAACGTTCCACCCGAGTGAGCGCATTGTCCTGTGAACAATTATTTGGGTCACTGTGGGGACACACAGCAGCTTACAAAGAAATTCAGTACATCAGAGAGAGGTCACTTCTAACATTGGGTTGGAATCTAGTCCAGGTCAGAGTTTATAAGCGCCCCTCATGGCTCAGTTGGTAAATTCACTGCCAGATGTGCAACTGGGCCATACTGACCCAGAAGATCCCTGTACTGAACCTTTGTCTGTGCCGAGTTAGCTGGTCTCTGGCAGATTGACGCGTTACAGTCAGCCTCAGTCCCCCCCTGCCTTTGGCCGGGGTGGGGGGTGGAGGGAGGGGGAAAAAAAAAAAAATCAGCCAGGGCCTCCTGCTCTTCATTACTTCCCAGTGCTTAAAAGTGCGAGCAATTTGACTGTGATACCCTCCACAGTCAAATAGCCTGCCAACATCACTGTCTAGGCTCAAATGATGACTGTCCACTCATGCTAGGTACCAGAGGCCATGCAGAGATGACAATCATCAGCATTTACACTGACAGCAGTGTTTCAAACTGGATTCGCTTTTTGCAATTTACAAGAAAAAAAAATCAGCATTTTTTTTAAACCGGCAACGGACTTTGTCAATATCAACCAATCAAATCAGTTGGAAGGCGGTAATAAAATGTGTCAGAACCAATGAGATGGGTTGGAGGACAGGACTAAAGGATGTGAGAATCAGATGTTACTTTCTCTCATTGTTGGCTGCAAGTGACCTGGAGACAGAAACGTTTTAAGATGAGCTGATGGCTTCTGAGAGTTTCAATTACAGGTGATTCCATTTCATGTTTGTCCCCAAAGTTATCTAAAACTTTGAAATGCAATTTTTAAATCATTTTTCGTTCTCTGCAAAGAAACTTTCTGGGACATGCTCGGCTGTTGTCTTAGCGTAAGGTTTATTTTCTGGTCGCAGCCATTATTTTTGAGATAAGGAAGATGTCCTTGATGAGAACGCATTAATTGGCTTCATCTGAACAACCCTATCGCTGCATTTACAGAATTGCCAAGCTTTGTAAATAAAGTAGGCGGTGGGGTTGGAGTGGCAAAGAAAGACAGACTTGCATTTATATAGCGCCTTTCACCACCTCAGGACGTCCCAAAGCTCTTCACAGCCAATTTGAAGTGTAGTCACTGTTGTAATGTAGGAAACGCAGCAGCAAATTTGCACGCAGCAAGGTCCCACAAACAGCAATGTGATAATGACCAGATAATCTGTTTTTAGTGATGTAGGTTGAGGGATAAATATTGGCCAGGTCACCGGAGAGAACTCCCCTCCTCTTCTTTGAATAGTGCCATGGAATCTTTTCCGTCCACCTGAGGCGGCAGATGGGACCTCGGTTTAACGTCTCATGTGAAAGACGGCACCTCCGACAGTGCAGCACTCCCTCAGTACTGCACAGGGGAGTCAGCCTGGATTACGTGCTCAAGTTTCTGGAGTGGGGCTTGAACCCACGATCTTCTGACTCATAGGTCACAGATCAGCCATGATCTCATTGAATGGCGGAACAGGCTTGAGGGGCTGAATGGCCTGCTCCTGTTCCTATGTTCCTAACGCTTTAGCCCCATATCCCTTAATGGTTTTGTTAAACAAAACCATCAATCTCAGATTTAAAATTAACTACTTAGCATCAACTGCCGTTTGTGGAAGAGAGTTCCAAACTTCCACCACCCTTTGCATATGGAAGTGTTTCCTAACTTCACCCCTGAAAGTCCTGGCTCTAATTTTTAGGCTATGTCACCTCGTCCTAGTCTCCCCAACCAGCGGAAATAGTTTCTCTCTATCTACCTTATCAGTTCCCCTTAATATCTTGAAAACTTCGATCAAATCACCCCTTAATCTACTGAATTCCAGGGAATGCAACCCTAGTTTATGTAATCTCTCCTCATAATTTAATCCATGGAGTCCAGTTATCATTCTAGTAACCATGATGTGGAGATGCCGGTGATGGACTTGGGTGGACAAATGTAAGGAATCTTACAACACCAGGTTATAGTCCAACAAATTTATTTTAAAATCACAAGCTTTCGGAGATTATCCCCTTCGTCACCTGACGAAGGGGATAATCTCCGAAAGCTTGTGATTTTAAAATAAATTTGTTGGACTATAACCTGGTGTTGTAAGATTCCTTACAATCATTCTAGTAAATCTACATTGCACTCCATCCAAGGCCAATGTATCTTCCTGAGGTGCGTTGCCCAGAACTGAACACAGTACTCCAGGTGTGGTCTAACCAGGGCTTTGTATAGCTGTAGCATAACTTCTACCCCCTTGAATTCTAGTCCGCTAGAAATAAAGGCCAGCATTCCATTAGCCTTTTTGATTATTTTCTGTACCTGTCCATGACATTTTAATGATTTATGTACATGGACCCCTAACTCTCTTTGGAGCTCCAATATTTTGAGCTTTTCACCATTTAGTAAGAGGCGAGAGTGCTACCAACTGAACCAAGGCTAACACCTAAAATACACAACAGGCCTGTCAGCACCTGGAGAGAAAAGGCAGGTCAATGCTTCAGGTATAGACTCGAAGGATCTGATGAAGGGTCTCTACCTCAAAGGCCAGCACCTGAAAGGATAAAAGACAGCCTAATGTTGAGGGTACGGAGCCTTCATCCGCTCCCTGCTCTCTCCAATATGTAAATTGGTCTTTTCTCTCTTCAGGCGCTGATGCACTTGCTGGATCTTTCCAGAATGTTCTTTCCCAGCATTTGTGATTTGTCTTTTGTTTAGGGTAGATATAGAGAAGATGTTTCCACTTGCGGGAGAGACCAAAACTAGGGACCATAATTAGTCACCAATAAATCCAATCAGGAATTCAAGAGAAACTTCTTTACCCACAGAGTGGTGAGAATGTGGAACTGGCTATCACAAGGAGTAGTTGAGGTGACTAGCATTGATGCATTTAAGGGGAAGCTGGATAAACTCATGAGGGAGAAAGGAATAGAAAGATATGCTGATAGGGTGAGATGATGTAGGGAGAAGGCTTGTGTGGAGCATAAAGGCGGGGATATAGACCTGTTGGGAGGAATGGCCTGTTTCTGTGCTGTACATTCTATGTAATTCTACAGAATTCAGTATATGGCTAAACGCCAAACCACGCAGACCAGGAGAGTCCTTGGCTCCAACCCGCGGCCTGTGCCGAGTTAGCTGATCTCAGCTGGGGCGATGAGGGGTGGTGCATTTGGCCTCAGTATACCCAGGCTAAGGGGGCCGGGGGGAAGGGAGGGAGGGAGGGAGGGGAAATCATTCAGAGAAACCTCTCCTGATTACCGGCCCACGATTACTGTTGGAAAGTACAGAGAGCAGGAGAGGACAGGATCAGGGGCATATAGCCCCTCGCCCCCAATGTCTCATCTCCTTATTTGATAAAGAAACAAAATTACAGCGTCAGTTATGGGTCAGTGGTAGCACTCTCACCTCTGAGTCAGATGGTTGTGCGTTCAAGTCTCACTCCAGAGACTTGAGCACAAAATCTTCAGTGCAGTACTGAGGGAATGCTGCACTGTCGGAGGTGCTGTCTTTCAGATGAGGCGTTAAACCGAGGCCCCGTCTGCCCTCTCAGGTGAATGTAAAAGATTCCATGACACTATTTTGAAGAAGAGCAGGGGAGTTCTCCCCGGTGTCCTGGCCAATATTTATCACTCAATCAACATCACTTAAAACAGATTATCTGGTCATTATCACACTGCTGTTTGTGGGATCTTGCTGTGTGCAAATTGGCTGCTGCGTTTCCCTACATTACCACAGTGACTACACTTCAAGAGAATTTCATTGGCTATAAAGCACTTTGGGACCTCCGGAGGTTGTGAAAGGCGCTGTATTAAGGGCCAAGTTCTTTCCTTTATTTTACTAGGAGGTGGGAGGACTATCCCAGGAAAGTTGAACATGAAGTGAGAGAAAGGACCGGCTGGCTCCTGATGCAACAGCAGTCTGACAAGGCCTGATATGCAGCTCAATTGCAGAATGACCTAGATTTGCAATAACTGCCAAAGTCAGCTTATGCCCTTTGAATTCCCTGAATCAACCTGTGCCCCCGGGCAGAGGGAGGCGAGATTGTATTTGATCAAATCCTGGATCCACGCTTGCTCCCAGGTGAGATAGAAGGTTAGTGGTGAGATTAAAAGATTGGTTTACGCATAGGCAGGGCATGGCAGCACTTAACTGAAATTAAACATCAGTTTCATTTACAGATCTGTGAGTAAAGAAACAGAATGAACGCAAAAAAAAACACACACACACACAATTATTCCAGCTGATCTCCCTTGGCACTGCTCGTGGTCAGTCTGGGATCTGGAGTACGATTGTGATACTCAGCTGCTAAATTGGAGCGGAGTTTAACCTGGCCTGTCCCTTTAAGACCACAGCTCAGGTACTCCCTATGGGGAAGTGGCCATTGGATGCTGAAGGAAGTTCTTGTGGATTCCTGCCAACTCCCCGTTCCAGCCCCTGGGGAGAGCGCAAGTGATCATTGTCAGTGAAAAAACACCGGGAAATAACTGGCTTACCTGCTCTTTATGTAATACTTTGGAATGGTACTTGAACCCATGATCTTCTGACTCAGAGGTTAGAATGCTACCACTTAGCCAAGGCTGAAAAGGCCATGAAAAGCCTTGGCCTGACAGTTCTGCTGAAGGTTTACTCCCAAAACATTAACTCTTTATAGATGCTGTGTATTTTTAGCATTTTCTGTTTATAATTAGGACCTTTCGGGTTTGATGGCTGAGTTACACAGGCTGAATGTATCCAGAGTTTCATCCGTTCTGCTTCGAGATTTTTAAAATGAATAAATAGGTCCAAGCTTTGATTGTGTGATAAGAACATAAGAAATAGGAGCAGGAGTAGGCCATACGGCCTCTCGAGCCTGCTCCGCCATTCAATAAGATCATGGCTGATCTTCCACCTCAACTTCACTTTCCCACCCGATCCCCATATTCCTTGATTCCCTTAAAGTCCAAAAATCTATCGATCTCAGTCTTGAATATACTCAATGACTGAGCATTCACAGTCCTCTGGGATAGAGAATCCCAAAGATTCACAACCCTATGAGTGAAGAAATTTCTCCTCATCTCAGTCCTAAATGGCCGACCCCTTATCCCGAGACTATGCCCCCTAATTCTGGACAGGGGTAACAGCCTCTCAGCATCTACCCTGTCAATCCCTCTCAGAATCTTTTATGTTTCAATGAGATCACCTCTCATTCTTCTAAACTCCAGAGAGTACAGGCCCATTCTACTCAATCTCTCCTCATAGGACAACCCTCTCATCCCAGGAATCAATCTAGTGAACCTTCATGGCACTGCCTCTAAGGCAGCTATATCCTTCCTTAGATAAGGAGACCAAAACTCTACACAGTACTCCAGGTGTGGTCTCACCAAAGCCTTGTACAACTACAGCAAGACTTCCTTACTCTTGTGCTCTAACCCCCTTGCAATAAAGGCCAACGTACCATTTGCCTTCATAATTGTTTGCTGTACCTGCATGTTAACTTGCTGCGTTTCGTGCACGAGGACATCCAAATCCCTCTGAACACCGACATTTAATAGTTTCTCACCATTTAAAAAATATTCTGTTTTTCTATTCTTCCCACCAAAGTGAATAATCTCACTTTTCCCCACATTATACTCCATCTGCAACCTTCTTGCCCACTCACTTAACCTGTCGATATCCCTTTGCAGACTGTGTCCTCCTCACAGCTTACTTTCCCACCTAGCTTTATATTGTCAGCAAACTTGGATACATTACACTCGGTCCCTTCATCTAAGTCATTAATATAGATTGTAAATAGCTGAGCACCCAGCACTGATCCTTGAGTCACCCCACTAGTTAGTCTGCCAACCTGAAAATGACCTGTTTATTCCTACTCTCTATTTTCTATCCGTTAACCAATCCTCTATCCATGCTAATATATTACCCCCAATACCATGAGCCCTTATCTTGTGTAACAATCTCTTGTGTGGCACTTTATCGAATGCCTTTTGAAAATCCAAATATACTACATCCACTGGTTCCCCTTTATCTACCCTGCTAGTTACAGCCTCAAAAAACTCCAGTAGATTTGTCAAACATGATTTTCCTTTCATAAAACCATGTTGATTCTGCCTAATCATATTATGATTTTCTAAGTGCCCTGATACCACGTCTTTAATAATGGATTCCAGCATTTTCTCGACAACTGAGGTCAGGCGAACTGGCCTATAGTTCCCTGTTTTCTCTCTCCCTCCTTTCTTGAATAGCGATGTTACATTTGCTACCTTACAATCCACTGGGACTGTTCTAAAATCTAGGGAATTTTGGAAGATCACAACCAATGCATCCACTATCCTTGCAACCACCTCTTTTAGAACCCTAGGATGTAGGCCATCAGGTCCAGGGGATTTGTCGGCTTTTAGTCCCATTAATTTCTCCAGTACTTTTTCTTTACTAATATTAATTACTTTAAGTTCCTCACTCTCATTAGTCCCTTGGTTCCCCACTATTTCTGGTATTTTTTTTATCTTCTACTGTGAAGACAGATACAAAATATTTGTTTAACATCTCTGCCATTTCCTTATTCCCCATTATAATTTCTCCTGTCTCAGCCTCTGAGGGACCCTTACTATGACAGTACTAGTTAACTCATTACACGAGACAAGATCTAAAACAGCCTGTTCCCTGGTTGGTTCCACGATGTATTGTTCTAGCAAATTGTCTCGAATGCATTCCACAAACTCGTCCTCCAAACTACTTTTGCCAATTTGCTTTGCCCAGTCTATAAGAAGATTAAAGTCCTCCACGATTATTGCATTACCTTTGTCACAAGCTTCTTTTATTTCTTGATTAATACTCTGTCCAACAGTATAACTACAGTTAGGGGGCCGATAAACTACTTCCACCAGTGTTTTCTGCCCCTTGTTATTTCTTAACTCCACCCAGACTGATTCTACTTCCTGATCTTCCGATGCAAGATCCTTTCTCACCCTGTCCTTATGTCATCCTTTATTATCAGGGCTACTCCCCCTCCCTCCTTTTCCATTTTGTCTCTCTTTTCGAAAAGTCAAGTACCCTGGAATATTTAGTTCCCAACCTTGGTCACTTACACCCATGTCTCAGTAATGGCTACTGGATCAAACCCATTTATCTCTATTAGTGCCATTAATTCATCAACCCTGTTATGAATGCTTCGTGCATTCAGATAAAGCACCTTTAATTTGAACTTTTTACTATTTTTCCTGATTTGACCTTATTCACTGATGCACTATTACTGTTGAACTCTCTGTCCCTTCCCGTCACACTCTGCTTATCTTTACCCAAATCGCTACACTGCTCTACAGCCTTGACTTTTCTCTTTAGATTTATAAATTTCCCCTCATCTGAACCCTCCCCTACCCTTTTTAGTTCTATCTACAGCCCTAGTTATTCGATTTGCCAGGACATTGGTCCCAGCCAGGTTTAAGTGGAGCCCGTCCCAATGGAACAGCTCCCTCTTTCCCCAGTACTGATGCCAGTGCCCATGAATTGAAACCCGTCTCCCACACCACTCTTTGAGCCACGCATTTAACTCTCTGAGCCACGCATTTAACTCTCTGATCTGTTTGTCCCGATGCCAATTTGCATGTGGCTCAGGTAGTAATCCAGAGATTATTACCTTTGAGGTTCTGCTTATTAATTTGGTCCCTAGCTCCTCAACCTCCCTCAGCAGAACCTCATTCCTAGTTCTAACCTATGTCATTGGTTCCTACATGGACCACGACAACTGGATCCTCCCCCTCATGCTCCAAGCTCTTTTCCAGCCGCGAGGAGACACCTTTAACCCTGGCACCGGGCAGGCAACACAGCCTTCGGGACCCCAGGTCGCAGCTGCAGAGAACAGTATCTATCCCCGACTATACTATCCTCTACCACATTCCTTTTTACTCCCCCCACTTGAATCGCCTTGGTCAATTTGCCCATCCTCCCTATAGTCATTGTTCTCATCCATACAGGTAGCAAGTACCTCGTACCTGTTGGACAAGGGCAAAGGTTGAGGCTCCTCCATCACTGCATCCTGGGTCCCCGTACCTGCCTGTCTCGCAGTCACATCCTCCTGTCCCTGACCACTGACCAAACTTAAACTACTACCTAACCTAAGGGGTGTGACTGACTCCTGGATCAAAGTGTTCAGATAACTCGCCCCCTCCCTGATTCATCACAATATCTGCAGCTTGGACTCCAGCTCAACAACTCTGAGCCGTAGTTCCTCGAGTTGCAGACAATTACCGCAGATGTGGTCGCTCAAGATCTCACTGATCTCCGCAAACTCCCACACGCTGCAGTTATGACACACCACCTGCCCTGCCATCCCTATCTAACTTTGTTTTATATATTAATTAAAGTTTTTATTCACTTGATATTTTTAGTTTTATTAACTAATTAGTTTATCTAGTTTAAGTTATTGATTTATAGTTTCCCAGCTCTTAGTTTAAACCACTGCCCTCGCTTACAGGGCAAAAAAAACTTACCAACCAGTCACCAACCGGTGTCCTGTGACATCATTCCGTGATTATTTTTTTTCTCTCTCTGCTCCTTTATACCAGGCCGCTGGGGGGGGGGGGGGGGGGGGGAGTTCCCGCACTCTCTCCCCCTCCCCCTCCCCCCGCTGCTCCTTTAGACCGGACAACGGGGGGGGAATTCCTGCACACACACTCACTCTCTCTCTCTCTCTGCCACCCTCCCCCCACTCCCTCTCTCCGCTCAGCTCATTGCATCATTGATAACCTCATCCCAACCTATCATTCTGCACAAGGGCATCGAGAAACATTTCACCACTGCTATTAGCTCCGTCACTGTGCCACCGGCACCAGCTATCTCAGTCGTCCTGGCTTGGACCATCTGCCGGCCAATGCCCTCCCTCCGTGGCTTGGACCATCTGCCGGCCAATGCCCTCCCTCCGTGGCTTGGACCATCTGCCGGCCAATCCCCATCCTCCGTCTGGATTTTAATTTGACAAGCCTTGGTTTGATTGTAAATGACTCCCAGTCCAAACAAAACCAGGTGTCTTCACAGGAACTGGATTGCCACCGGTCCAAATACCAATGGGAGTGGGATTCTGGCTCCTGATGAAAACTCATTAAAAACCTTCACCCCCACATCACAGAGTGGGAGAAACACACTTCTGTTTGCAAACCAGACTTTTAGTTCATACTTTAAAGTTTTCAGAAAGCCTTGACAATGTAAAACAGCAATACCAGAGTCAATAATTTTTTTTAAAAACATCTTTGAAAAAAGAATTTTGCAGTTAAAAACAGAACACACACATGTATAGAGATACATTGAAGTTACAACATGGAAACAGGCCATTCGGCCCAACAAGTCCAGGCAGCATTTGCCCTCCACATGGGCAAATAGTCCGAAGCGCATTTACTCACCCTGTTCCATATCCCTTTAACCCCTCTTCCGTCATCCACCGATCCAATTTATTCTTGAATTTTGAGATTTGTTTCTGCCTCAACCACCAATTCTGGAAGTGAATTCCACAGCCTCACAACTCTCTGTAAAGTTTCTGCTGCTCTCAGTTCTAAATATCTTCACATTTACTCTTGGATCTCCCTCCCCCATTCTCTCCACCTCCTTTAAGATGCTGCTTAAAACCCATCTATTTGACCAAGCTTTTAGTCACCTGTCCTAATATCCCCATATGCGACTTGGTGTCAATTTTTGAACATTAAAAAGGTGCTATATAAATGCATGTTGTTGTTATCTATGGCCCCTCTTAGGTTGCCCACATCTCCCCAGAACCAATGCTATCAAGGCATCAGAACAGAGACACTGCAATTTCCAAACACAATCCATGTCAGTCTTTTAAAAAAAATCCAACAGGAGAAGCAGGAAATGACACCACAAAAAGATGTGCAGTTTTGCTCCTGGTGACCCGGGTCACCTGCCCTCCCATCGTGTTACAGAACCGTCCAAACCCACTCCCCTCGACCGCCACTGTTACAAAAAGAAATGTTTCCCCCTCAAACTTCTGGCAACTTTCCTAAAACTTTTTGCAACTTTGAACCAATTGTGTCAGTACAATTGCACTTCCGTTTAGATTCATCCCACACTCAGCTCAAACGTAAAATGAAAAGTTGTTTTACCTTCAAACTATGAAATTAAAGGTTATTTTTGTTGCAGTTTCAGTGTTGATGAAATGATCCGATTCCCGACACGGCGGCTGAAACTGACGACAAGTGAGAGTCCGGTTAAAGGGGCCGGGGCTGAGTTCCCAGCCTCTTACCTGAGCTTCATGGGAATGCCCGAATTTCGCCCCCTCTCTGTCCCGGGACGGGGTCCAGTATTCGCGGGAAGTGGATAGTCTCCCCGGATAGTAGCTGGTGTTTGACGCAATCTGATCTCCGCAGAAAAACTTCCGCAACTCTGCAGCTGTCACTCAGCCTGACGTCACGCCAGGTGTGTGACTGGAAAGGTAACCCAGCCTACCTGTAGCATTGCATAAACCAGCAGCTCCCAGCCCAGCCTACCTGTAGCATTGCATACACTAGCAGCTCCCAGCCCAGCCTACCTGTAGCATTACATAAACCAGCAGCTCCCAGCCCAGCCTACCTGTAGCATTACATAAACCAGCAGCTCCCAGCCCAGCCTACCTGTAGTATTACATAAACCAGCAGCTCCCAGCCCAGCCTACCTGTAGCATTACATAAACCAGCAGCTCCCAGCCCAGCCTACCTGTAGTATTACATAAACCAGCAGCTCCCAGCCCAGCCTACCTGTAGCATTACATAAACCAGCAGCTCCCAGCCCAGCCTACCTGTAGCATTACATAAACCAGCAGCTCCCAGCCCAGCCTACCTGTAGCATTACATAAACCAGCAGCTCCCAGCCCAGCCTACCTGTAGTATTACATAAACCAGCAGCTCCCAGCCCAGCCTACCTGTAGCATTACATAAACCAGCAGCTCCCAGCCCAGCCTACCTGTAGTATTACATAAACCAGCAGCTCCCAGCCCAGCCTACCTGTAGCATTACATAAACCAGCAGCTCCCAGCCCAGCCTACCTGTAGCATTACGTAAACCAGCAGCTCCCAGCCCAGCCTACCTGTAGCATTACATAAACCAGCAGCTCCCAGCCCAGCCTACCTGTAGTATTACATAAACCAGCAGCTCCCAGCCCAGCCTACCTGTAGCATTACATAAACCAGCAGCTCCCAGCCCAGCCTACCTGTAGCATTACATAAACCAGCAGCTCCCAGCCCAGCCTACCTGTAGCATTACATAAACCAGCAGCTCCCAGCCCAGCCTACCTGTAGTATTACATAAACCAGCAGCTCCCAGCCCAGCCTACCTGTAGCATTACATAAACCAGCAGCTCCCAGCCCAGCCTACCTGTAGCAGTGTGTAAACCAGCAGCTCCCAGCCCAGCCTACCTGTAGCATTGCATAAACCAGCAGCTCCCAGCCCAGCCTACCTGTAGCATTACGTAAACCAGCAGCTCCCAGCCCAGCCTACCTGTAGCATTGCATAAACCAGCAGCTCCCAGCCCAGCCTACCTGTAGCATTGCATAAACCAGCAGCTCCCAGCCCAGCCTACCTGTCGCATTGCATAAACCAGCAGCTCCCAGCCCAGCCTACCTGTAGCATTGCATAAACCAGCAGCTCCCAGCTCAACCTATCCGTGGTATTGCATAAACCAGCAGCTCCCAGCTCAACCTACCTGTAGCATTACATAAACCAGCAGCTCCCAGCCAAGCCTACCTGTAGCATTGCATACACCAGCAGCTCCCAGCTCAACCTACCTGTAGCATTACATAAACCAGCAGCTCCCAGCCAAGCCTACCTGTAGCATTGCATAAACCAGCAGCTCCCAGCTCAACCTACCTGTAGCATTGCATAAACCAGCAGCTTCCAGCTCAACCCAGTCTACCTGTAGCACTGCATAAACCAGCAGCTTCCAGCTCAACCCAGCCTACCTGTAGCACTGCATAAACCAGCAGCTCCCAACCCAGTCTGCCTGTTGCACTGAAGGAACCTGTAGCTCCTAGCAGGAAATGCTTGTTCCATCACCCAACTGAAGCTCATGGACCAAGAACAAACTAATCAGTTGAACCCTTCAACTCCCATTGCTGTCAGTGCAGTTTCAGGTCCAGCCAAGACACCCAAATGTTTTATTTAAATTCATTCATGGGATGTGGGCATCGCTGGCAAGGCCAGCATTTATTGTCCATCCCTTGTTGCCCTTGAGAAGGTGGTGATGAGCCGCCTTCTTGAACTATTGCAGTCCGTGTGGTGAAGGTTCTCCCACAGTGCTGTTAGGTAGGGAGTTCCAGGATTTTGACCCAGCCATGATGAAGGAACGGCGATATATTTCCAAGTCAGGATGGTGGGTGACTTGGAGGGGAACATGCAGGTTGTGTTGTTCCCATGCGTCTGCTTTCCTTGTCCTTCTAGGTGGTAGAGGTCAAGGGTTTGGGAGGTGTTGTCGCAGATGCCTTTTGGAGTTGCTGCAGTTCATCCTGTAGATGGTACACACTGCAGCCACCATGTAACAGTGAATCTTTCCTGCACACATTAAAAAGGGCCAAGCAGCTCTTGAGCACCAACAACAATAACAACAACTTGCATTTATATAGCGCCTTTAACGTAGTAAAACGTCCCAAGGCGCTTCACAGGAGCGATTTTCAAACAAAATTTGACACCGGGCCACATAAAGAGACATTAGGATAGGAACTTGGTTAAAGAGGTAGGTTTTAAGGAGCATCTTAAAGGGGGTGAGAGAGGTAGAGTGCTGGAGAGGTTTAGGGAGGGAATTCCACAGCTGAGGGCCTAGGCAGCTGAAGGCACGGCCGCCAATGATGCAGTGATTAAAATTGGGGATGCACAAGTGGCCAGAATTGGAGGAGCGCAGAGATCTCGGAGGATTGTAGGGCTGGAGGAGGTTACAGAGATAGGGAGGGGTGAGGCCATGGAGGGATTTGAAAACAAGGATGAGAATTTTAAAATCGAGGTGTTCCCGGACTGGGAGCCAGTGTAGGTCAGCGAGTACAGGGGTGATGGGTGAATGGGACTTGGTGTGAGTTAGGATACGGGCAGCAGAGTTTTGGATGAGCTCAAGTTTATGGAGGGTGGAGGATGGGAGGCCGGCCAGGAGAGCATTGGGATAGTCCAGTCTAGAGATAACAAAGGTACGGATGAGAGTTTCATCAGCAGATGGGCTGAAGCAGGCGCGGAAATGGGCGATGTAACGGAGGTGGAAGTAGGCGGTCTTGGTGATGGAGTGGATATGTGGTCAGAAGCTCATCTCAGGGTCAGATAGGACGCCAAGGTTGCAAACGGTCTGGTTCAGCCTCAGGCAGTGGCCAGGGAGAGGGATGGAGTCGGTGGTTAGGAAACGGAGTTTGTGGCTGGGACCAAAGACAACGGCTTTGGTCTTCCCAATATTTAGTTGCAGGAAATTTTTGCTCATCCAGTATCGGACAAGCAGTGTGACAAATGAGAGACACTGGAGGGGTTGAGGGAAGTGGTGGTGAGGTAGAGCTGAGTGTCGTCAGCGCACATGTGAAACCTGACATGTTTTCGGATGATGTCGCCGAGGGGCAGCATGTAGATGATAATGAGGAGGTAGGCCAAGGATAGAACCTTGTGCAACTCTGATTGAGTCGCCCCTGTTGCACTGCAGGTCTCTGTTTTACTATCGCTGTCCCAGTCTCCATATGCCAATGTAAAACAGCCTTTACATATCAGCAATGTATGAGGCTACATAACCTTGCTCTATGTAGAATCTGTCTGTGCCAGGACTCCATGAATGGGGCTGCCTCCAGGTATAAGAACCTGTCTAACCAGCTGCTCACTGTCGCACTCGTCAGACTGCCCTGTTTTATCTGGTGGGCATAGTGCCATTCTGCAGGCCACTCTCAGCACAGTAAGGGATAAACCACACCTTTAGTTAGCTTTTCTTCACAAGTACTTAAAAACTTGAATTTATATAGCGCCTTTCACATCCTCAGGACATCCCAAAGCGCTCCACAGCCGAAGAATTGTTTTTTGAAGTGTAATCACTTTTTATGTAGCAGCCAGTTTGTACATGGCAAGGTGCCACAAACAGAAATGAGATAAATGACCAGGCAAATCTGTTTTAAAATGTTGAGCCAGGACACTGGGGAGAACTCCCCTGCTCTTCTTCAAATAGTACCATTGGATCTTTTACATCCAGGGCAGACGGGGTCTTAGTTTAACGTCTCAGTTGAAAGACAACACCTCTGACAGTGCAGCACTCCCTCAGTACTGCCCTGGAGTCACAGCCTGGATTATGTGCTCAAGTCTCTGGGGTGGAATTTAAACCCACAAACTTCTGACTCAGAGGCGGGAGTTAACACTGAGCCAAGGCTGACACCTTATACTGTTGAATAAATAGGAACTCCATGAAGTTACAAAACAAATACAGCACTGAGAGTTTTAACCCTTACCCTGCTGAATAAAGAGGAATTCCCTACAGTCTCCTAGAGGAGCAACTGAATAAAAGTTTGGGAAGTGGAAAAACTTTATGTCCCAGAGTGGATCCATTCTTTTTTCAGTTTTAAACCTTAGGCACAACACAATATAATTTGGCAGAAAGTGGAACACAAGAGTTCATCATCAACAAAAGCAAATTATAGAATCTGCTCCCTGGGAAAATATTGCACCACCCATGGTTTTTTCTGCAATGTAACCTGTGCAAGTCTGTACCAGTGAGATGTCTCATGTTGGTCCTCTGTGTGTGTGCGCGTGTGTGTGTGTGTGTGTGTGTGTGTGTGCGTGCGCGTGCATAGTGCACACTATGGCGGCCCCTCCTGCTGTAGTAAGGAAAAACAGTTTCCCATTAAACCACAGATTTCAAGTTATGTTTTATTTTAGTTTATCCCCAGACCTTTTCTTGACAATTTTCTCCCCTCCTCTTTGAAGACTCTTACTTATTGGGGCATTGCACATCCTCCAACACCTCATCCATGTGTGAGTCTAGACTGGGAGTGTCTGCTGGCTATTTAACCATGTGGGCATCGTGTATGAACCTAACCTTGTCTTCACCTGATGTCCCTACATGAGCACTTGCAGCAGGGGATGCTGGATAGCGAGCCACTAAGTCTGAGAATCAAACCGGGCACTTTCTTGTCCGTATTGACTCAGTGACTCAATGCCTTAACCAGCTTAACCAGAGGCTGCTGGAACTTTCTTATTCGATTGAGAGATGAAGGAGCTAAGGTCCAAAGTGCAAGTTGAAAAGATTAGGGAAGAAAATGAAGTAAATCAGGAACTGATGGTTAGGCGACTCCAAGTTTGTAGGTTTTAGGGAGAAAGGAAGATTGAAGCAGATGTGGAATTCCACACTTTGGAAGGCCTGGGAAAGAGTGAGTTAGAGTAGGAGACGGTGTGATGAGTCTTGACGAGACGGTGACGATGCTGTGAGAATGGTACGGTGTATAAGTCGATATATTTACAACTTAGGAAGAACAAAATTAAAAAGTTTAATGGAGCTCTAACCATGGTAGTATTGCTAAAATAGAAAGAGATAAGAAACATTGCGAGAGAGAGGTTTGGATGTTGGACCAGAGAGAGGATCATCTATCAGAGGACTCGTTTTGTTTCTTGTCAAGGATGTGAGAGGTGTTGGAAGAGCCTCTCCAGATGTGTTCAAGCTCTTGGTATTTGAAGAGTTAGGAGCTGTTCAGGAAATGATTTTAGTACAAAAGAGAAGACTGAGCATCTTGACACGGTGGGGTTATGGACCTAAGCTTTGAGCAATTGGAACCGTTAAACAAGAATAAGCTCTAGTGACAGCACTTTTAATGTAGTAAACATCCCAAGGCACTTCACATTGATAGAACAGACTAACAGCTGTAGTAGGAAAAGAATTCGGGGAGGTGATGGAAAACATAGTCGATGAGGTAGGTTCTGAGAAGGTTTTAGAAGGTGAGGAGAGAGGTAGCAAAACAGAGGGGTTTCAAGAGGTTCAGAGAGTAGGGTCCAGTGTGTTGAATGCTCTAGCATTTTGGTGGAGTGGGGGGAATTAAATTAAATGCAAATCCACAACCCGCAGTGTGTACAGCACTGTGTAGGGATGTGTGGACTAGTCCTGGTGGAGGTCAACCAACATCTCAGCCTTAAACCCAGCTATGAACTATGGGTTGCCAACTCTGGTTGGACGTTTTCCTGGAGGTTTTATCACATGATCTTCTGCCTCCAATCACCCAATATTTTTATAACTAATAAACGAAAGCAGTCAAAGAAAACGCACAATTTTTTTAACGGCCCTATGATTTTCCTCCTGGGTTTGCTCGCAGTAGTGAGATTAATCTTTGTTTCCTGGAGACTCCAGGACAATCCTGGAGGGTTGGCAACCCTACCTGAACTGTTCACGCTGCTGAGCTAAGGCCCTTCATTCAGGCGGAGACTGAGCTAACGCCCACCTATTTCTATGTCATTTGTTGATTCAGATTTCTTTGTCGACAGAAAAATTACTTTTGTGTCCAGGAAATTTGAACTCAGAGAACGGAAAGGCACTCAGGTTCCACGTGCACAATAACAGAGTCAAAGAAAGGGTCAATGGCAGACACTCTTCCTCTCTCAATCACGGGAGTGCTGCGTCCCCTATTGTCCACATCTGTTGTCACTGCCAGCACATCGACCCTGATGTAAAATCAGAAATATACAACATCAAAAAACAGACACCAGGGAGTGAGGTCAGAGCACCAATTGTACCCTTACCTTCAGAAGACAATTCGGAATAGGTCAGAGTTCACTATTTGCAGTTTGATGTCCTTATCTAAACCGCATTGATGAGATTCCTATCATGCCGGGTCTTTCTGGGCATCCATTGATCTCGCTGATAATGCTTGGGGTTGGCATTCGGAGGTTTCACTCTGCTTCTGGCAGTGCCCTGGTAAGTGTGTTAGCATAAAAGTTCTTTTGTTAATACAGTTGTCAACCCATTTTTTAAACAAAGTCGCAGAATGTCAAAATAGCGCACAAAGGAAGTTTATGTTCAACATGTTAACCGGTGCACAGCCAGGAGAAATAAATCCACTGCATCCTTAGACTGATCTCCCTGGGCAACGCATGGCTGCTGGAAAATAAAAACAAGAACGACTGTTCAAAATAGTAAAACATTTATCAAACAATGATCCAGAAACATCTGACCAGTGAGCCAAGTTACCTTAGAAGGAAAGAAAGCCTCGTACTTACATTGCTGTTTTATTATATCCCACAGGAATATCCTAAGGTTTTTCACAATGGAATGAATTGCTGTGAAGTGTACTCACTGTTGTTATATATGTGAACGGGGCAGTAATTTACACACAGCAAGATCCCATAAGCAGCAATGAGATAAATGACCAGACAATTTTTTTTTAAGTGATGTTGGTTGAGGGATAAATATTGGCCAGGACACCGGGGAGAACGCCTATGTTCTTCTTCGAAATAGTGCCATGGGATCTTTTATGTTCACCTCAGAGGGCAGACTGGCCTCGGTTTAACGTCTCATCCAAAAGTCAACACTTCTGACATTGCAGTGCTCCCTCAGTATCGCACTGGGAGTGTCAGCCTAGATTTTGTGCTCAAATCTCTAGAGTGGGACTTGAACCTACAACCTTCTGAGGCGAGAGTGCTACCACTAGACACCTATCTAGATGGTTCACTGAGTTGATCCAGTGAGTAGCTGAGCCATACAGACCAGGAAGGTCCCAGGTTTGGTCCCTGGTCTGTGCTGTTAACTGATTTCAGCTGGGAAGGCAGTAGGGGTGCTAAAAGGGCAGGAGTTGTTAGCCTTGGCTCAATGGTAGCATCCTGGCCCCTGAATCAGAAGGTTGTGGGTTCAAATCCCACTCTAGAGAGTACAGCACTATCAGAGGTGCCATCTTTCTGATGAGACATTGATCTGAGGCCCCGACTGTTCTCTCAGGTGGGCGTAAAAGATCCCACGGACACTATTCGAAGTAGAGCGAGGGAGCTCTCTCCAGAGTCCTGGCCAATATTTATCCTTCAACCAACCTCATTAAAACAGATTATCTGGCCATTATCGCATTGCTGTTTGTGGGATCTTGCTGTGCACAAATTGGCTGCCGCATTTCCTACATTACAACAGTGACTACACTTCAAAAGTACTTCATTGGCTGTAAAGTGCTTTGGGATGTCCTGAGGAAAGGATTGGCTTGGCTGTGATACCCCAATTTCTCACATGTGCGCCTTCAAGTGTGGGGGTGGGTTCCTGGGTTCCAATCAGGAATGGAAACCCTCGATTCATTTTGTTTCCTTTGACATTACCTCTACAGGAGTTGAAACCAATTGTATCTCCTCAGCTGAGTTCCTCAGCGCAGACCGATGATTACAACCTGAGACCTTGCTGCTTTGTACTGCTCAGTTCCACAGTGCTCAGTGAATCTAAAATTAAACCGTGGGGACAACTGTAAAAGCTCTTAATCAGGGGAAAGGGCGGTGGGGGGGTGGAATTGAGATCCCTGATATTAGGAGCAGGTGCCTGGAATATATTTCAGAGACTAGACCCCGCTACCCCAACCAACCAATAGCCACGAAAAACACACCGGAGCCCTTTAATATAAAAAGCACACAGGTTTATTGCATATCAATCTCGTGTATAAATTCATTGTAGCATTTTGAAAGATTACATTTGGTATACATTCCTACTCTACATCATAAACATAGGAATCAGGTTGGATTTTTTTTCATTTCTCCAGGTAATAACTGTATCACAAGCATCAAAATGAAGGGAATTTTTTTCTGTGAATCACTCACTTTCATTTTCCTATACTCTTTTGTCTCTCCCACAAGCAAAGATTTGTGAGTGTATGTGTGCATGTGTGTGTGTGTGTGTGTGTGTGTGTGAGTATTTTTTTTTGTGTATGTTAAACTATTCAGCTTATTAACAAAGCGCCCTTCAGTGACTGGGCAGTTAAAGACTCCTAACTTTGGACAATGCCTAACCACATATACAAGTAAGTGCATCCCTACAGTATTTTCATCACAAAAAAGACACCAATAGCTAAACACAAGTCATGCACAGCCATTTTTTTTCTGTTTTTTTGTTGTTGAAGACTTTGTTTTTTTTAAAACATATTGTAAGCAATATACAACCCAAACAGAAAGGAAACAAGCACCATCATTGTAATCTTTTAAACATTTTCTGGTTAATGAGATCTAACCACTTACAATGATTATTTATTTTTTAAACACTACACAGTTTAAAACGTGTCGAAACAAAGAAAATAAAAACCACACACAATGATTCGTTGGGACATGTATGGAAAAACCTAGGACATAAATAGAGATCGAGGCATATTTGGGGAGGGAGGAGTGGGGTGAGAAGATTTAGCTTTTTGTTTCCTTCATGTTGAACCTACCAGGGCTCAAATGACCAAGTGGGAAGAGATAGTCAGACTCTGCATATCATGTGACCTAGTAGTGAACAGCACAACTGGTGTCTGCTGCTCATGTTCGAGGACTGGTTTCCAATTTTGACCCTGAAACAGGACTGTAGCACTGGTCTTAAGTTTAGCCCAATTAAGACCTCCTTTTTTCCCACCATCCCTCCCATCCCCCAACCATCAAAACTGCATTGGAAAGTAGAGAAAGAATTAAAGGATGTGTGTGGATTACACCCCTGGGCTTATCTCATCCTCTGCCCATGAGTCACCGGGGATTCTTCACGTGCAGTGCAAGGAATTCTCAAGTGCATCGGCCTGTGGTTGACACATGTCTGACTCAACGAGCAGTGAAATTTTCATAGAAAGTTTTCCAAACTTCCCTTAGTTCACCTGTGTTAATAGTCCTCCTTGGGGGTTAATGTTGGAAACTATTTTTTTAAATGAAACATTTAAGCAACATGTTAAAATTAAAAACTAGAATGGTTCTGACATGAGATCACATCATCGTAAAAACTTGCGACACTAATAAAGGCCAAGCTGCCCGTTATCGATGGAGTTCCTTTTAGTCACCAGCTTGGATGCATCCATTGGCCAACAACTTGCTTACAAGTCAAAATAAACTCGAGGTGCTACGTACACACACCGTTTTCTAGCAGCGGAGCTTGCAGATAGAGAACTACCTTCTAGGGTCCACAGTCCAGAATTCAGGACACCAATAATAACGTAAGAGGTAAAGAGGCCAGCCTGGGACTGGGAGATGGAAGCTAACTTCAGGATTATCTTGGAATACACAAGGCGCCCTACCTGCAAGTGCAAAAAAAAGGTACAGCGGTGAAATTGATCTCTGACCATGGAAATGGAAATCAGGCGCGGTGTAAAAGGTGCTGCCGATTCGCTATCGCCCGTTTCACGCTTTCATCAAAGACCAATTTCACCCCCAATAAATCAAAACGTAACCGGTACTGTGAATCACTGAATCCTTTTCCAGTGTGGCTATCATTGCTGTTGTGTTTCTCTACTTTACAAAACACCAGCCTGGTCTGTTAGACCCAGTACTCACTGTGTCTGTGGGGATTTTGGCCTTTCTTCTTTAAGGCTACTTATCACTGGCCACCCTCTTTCAAGTAGGAGACTAGGACATTCTTCCTTGTGCTAGGAGAGAGGATACAGTCATCCTTGGGACGGGAGCTTCAGGGCGGACTCTCTACTGAAACTTTAGCATTGCTGTGGAGCAAAAGCTTGGCCTGTCAGTGAAGTTTCTGTATAAACGCCCTCCCTTAATATCTCTACTGATATCCACAATGGAAGACACATCACAGAATCCTTAAGGTATATCTTCCCTTTGAACCCTCTCCCCAGTGTAAGAAAAGAATCAGCCTGAGGTATCACGGGAATGATTTGTTTATGAGGTAAGCTGCAGTGGAATGTTGGGCCTGTGCATGTTGTCCAGTTTGTGCTGCCTCACATTCTAAGTGCTAGTTGCCTTCCACGAGAATTAATAAATGGGGCAGAAGAATGAGATAAGTGTAAAACCCCAATTGGCTGACCAGCAGCCTCCAATTCGCAATGGTCAGGAACAAAAACATTTATCTAAAACAGATTTCACAATGGTTTGGTCTGAAACATTTCTCAATGATTGTAGTGAGCGAGTGGGTAGCAACTATTCTGGAACCGAGTATTTTGATCAGGTAAAAGCACAAGACTGCTAAGCATGGCTCTTTTTTCAAGTAATTAGATGCCCAAGATTGGAAGAAACCAGCTTGGGAAAGAAGATGGAGGTGAAGATAAGGAATGGAGGTTGGGATGAGGAATGGAGGATGGGATCTGGAATGGAGGTGGGGATGAGGAATGGAGGATGGGATGAGCAGTAGAGCTGGGAGTGGCCTGAGGATGGAACAGACTGTAAGAAGTGGCCAGGGCCTATGGAAACTTGCCAAACACATGTACTCAATGTACACCTGAGATCATGAATCTCAGAAAGTTTCTAGAAAACCAGATACTTTTACCAGGGGCAGTTTGTCCTTTAAATGATAACAGTGCTTTTAACAAAATTTTAAAAAGGGGGTGATTTTCCCCGGGGGGTTTTCCCGCTCGCTCGCTACAACTTCGGGAGAAGAGCCAGGGAAATCCTGGAACAATGGCGTAAACGCCTTTACAGCAGACAAGTGGGAGAACCCCCATGGAAATTCACCCCCCATACGCTTAACGGATCTCAGTCAGAGCAGAGGGGGTACTAAAATTGGCCTCAGCAATCCTGGGCTAGGGAGGAGGAAAAACATTCGGCCAAGATTCCCACTCCTTATCGCCACCCAACGACCCTTGCTGGAAAGTGCGCATGTGTGGACGGGATCGGGGACATCTACGCTCCCCTCCCTGCTGACATTCACTGTCTAGGTTTGCACGTGAAGAATGGCCACTTGGGAGAGGTAGCGGTGCCCCTTGGAAAAGTTCCCTGGCAAGAGTCAGCGCCCTCAGGAGAGGAGCTATTCTGCCATAGTGCCTGGTACATGGGCGGAAGTTTGAAATAAATTAAAAACGTGGGTCCCAGGATCACTTGGAAGTTGAGCAGAGTGGCACTGCTATTTTGTTCCATGAACCTTAAGTGCTGACAAGGACACTTCTACCATCACATTACCCGATTCTAGTCAGTGGACAGTTACAATTCCATTACTTGTCTGTTCTCACCAAATAATTGAAGAGGTGAAGTTCACCAGCCGTATAAGGCAGTCCTCCTATTATACTCAATGGCCCTTGGGGGAAGGGTGTCAGATACTTCATAGCCAAGGGAAGGTGAAAATTGAATATATTTAAGCAGTCTTAATTAACACACTGGCACCATAACAAGGGAAAGGTTGTAGGATGAGACTGTATGAGTAAAATTCCCTCCTTGTTACAACACGTGGAGCTATGCAAGTGCCTTTCAATTAGGTTTGTTTCCAACAAGAGAAAAAAATGGACTCTCAACAAAAAAAACACGTGTCACCTCGAGCTGGTACTGCATAACGCGAGGGCGTGCTCGTATCTCGTACGAGGCCGTGCCCACCCGTCGCACGAGGCCGTGCCCACCCCTCGCACGAGGCCGTGCCCACCCCTCGCACAAGGGCACCATCAAACTTCTTGGAAAGCAATTGGAAGGCAGGCCACACGATCTGGTTGGCCCATTGCGGATTGTTGCTCGATCACTAAGGAAAGGCAGAGTGTGTGCGAGACCGTGCAGGGAAGAGGAAAACACGGCAAAAAAAATGTACAGAGTGTCACACTCACAAAGTGCTGGAATTTCTCTAATTAACCAGCTGTTTCAAAGAGAAAAAAATATATACTTTTATTTCCAAGAATTTTTTTTAAACATTTATACTGCTGGCTTGCTTCGTTACAAAGTAAAATAAAAACCGAGGGATATGCTGACAAACCGTGCAAAGTAATAACTGCATGGAACCTGCGTCCTCCTTGGTTATCTGGCTCTACAATCGCTGAGAGGAATCAGTGAAATCACTCAGCACCAAATCGAGTCACTCCAGGGGAGAAAAAACAAATTGCTGGCTTTCACACAAGTATTTACAGGAGCTTTTTCAAAGCTTATTCCTTTATTTCTTTCTTTATAATTATTTTACCACGGAAACCACAACTGCAGAGGCCTATTCTCTTTTATTTTTCTCGTTCGTTTTCTTGTCAAGGATCAAAATCTCACAACAGGATCCGCTTTTTAAATAAAATACTGAGTTCAAAAAAAAATCTAACCCTCCCCTGTCCCCCTCTCAAAGGTTTGGCACTTCCACAATACATGCCATGCGAAAACGGTAACGTAAAAAAAAAGAGAAAAAAAGTTCACATTTTTTTGGACTACTTTTTTTTTGTTTGAAGTGGGGCGTCTGCGAGGAAATCGTCTAAGGAATAAATAGCGAGGACGTAAACACTAACGGACAGGAAGAAATTCAATAAAGCCTACGACTAAATAAAACAAACAAGAAAAAAGAAATTTGATTGTCTGGGAATCGGCATCTAGAAGGACAACCTATGTTATTTGGCACAAACGACTCTCCCTATTCGACAGTTATTGTACAACGTCATTACACAACTTTTGGTCCTTCTCTAGATAATTATATTAACATTTTTAAATCACTCTCATGACAGCTAAGAGTACAAGACACAATACTGTTTCTTATAGAAGAGATATAATGCCTAGGAGAGAGATATTTCGGATGGGGGTGGGCAGGGAGGGAGAGTGAGAGAATGCAGGCTGTTATATACAGGTTCATTATTGCAGAATTGCCTCCCCTGCTTATTTCTACAAATAATTTAAAATTATAATAGAGTAGGATGATGTAAGATAAGACGGGATATAGATGAACAAGCAGGCTACCTTTTTCAAGGGATGTGCATCCTTCTTCCTGTAGCTTGACTGGCCCCTAAGTATTAACATTTTTATTTAATTCATTTTTTTAAGCTGCAGCCCCAACTATATATTTGTGCAAAAAAAAATTATATAACAGGAATAAATATCTCGTGGAATTTAAGGTCGGCAACATAATTCAGTCGCGACCGAAGGAATGAAAGTGTTGTAAGGCCTCCTTAGCATGGCAGACAGGGACAGGGGGGTTATCTGAGCTTTCAGCAGCCGTGCCCCTGGTGCCAGCATCCCCCCGCCCTTCCCAAATATGTCAGGACCCACATCTTGCTTTGCTGGCTCTCTCTCTCTCTCTCTCGCTCTCATACGTGGTTGATTGGGTGAAAAGTTCCCGTCTCCGGTGCTGCTCCTGCTATGTTCAGCCAAGCATCCAGAGAGTTCTGGGACGATGGATGAAGGGAAGCATTCTCCGAGAATGAAAGCATCATGGCATAAGTCTGCAGTGTTTGGTTTGGGAGGGAGGAGAATTTAAAAAAGAAAAAAAACGTTAATACACATCTAAATTACAACAGTTAATACAAAGTTATTTTAAACCCTTTAGGGGTTGAATTTCTGAAGAGGTTCTCCCCATCGTCCTCCGTGATCTCGGCAGAAGATCTGTGGGAATCCCAGGGAAATGGTGGAAATACAGCAGGCAATTGCAAGAACCCCTGCAACAATTCAACCCCATAGTTCCTCGCACTGCCTTCACTCCATCAATAGCTAAAACACTCGGTGTCACTCCAGGTACCGAAGAGAACGACAGTGATGTTACTTTAAGGCTGTATGTAGCTAACAATTTGAAGACTTCTTCTGTTTTGCCCACCACTCTTCCCAATTTTCTTCGCTCTTCTCTGCTGGGTCTTGTTGGGGCACAATTCTGTGGGCACAGGCCGCCCTTCAGACCACACCCATTCTTCATGGCTGAGCATTGGGGGGAGGGGGGGGCGAATCACAGCTGTCCTCAATTCTGTCCTTCACCAACTTTAGAGCAGCAGGTCAGTGGATGGGGGTCAAGCGTAGGGACCCCAGCTCATTTTAACCTCCATAGCCAAATTCAGCCATTTGTAGGACTTCCCCACCTACCGTGGCTGAGATCACAGATCAGGGTACAGATCAGGGTTGAAACTATGGAACTTCCTGCTCAGTAAGGCTCAGTATCACACCATTCACTTAGCCGTTCAACTGAAGATTGTACACTCGAACACCATCACTTGGACTCAAGGAGTCTATATGGATATGAAGAGGGAGAGAATTGCTAATCTACCTCACTCCTCAAATATTTCAATACTTTTCGTGTGGCTGGGTGGTCCTTCCAGAAATGGGAAAGGGCAACTGACCCTTTGCCAGTGGCTTTCTATATCCAGCAAACCAGATACCCCACCTCAACCAAATCAGAACAGTTGGCAATGGCAGAGCTCAATACCGCAAACATTCATCCCAAAACCACTTCCCAGATGGAGCAACACTGGGAACAAACCAACAAAAAAAAGACAGTTTCATGAAGCACACTTTTTTAAAAAAAAACGGAAAGTCACACACTGACATTTTTAGTCACAGTAAGAAGAGGAGCTGTATTAGTGAAACACAGTTAGTAAGAGGCAGGCAAATGTTGAGGCATGCTTTTATCTGTTATCCAAAGACATCATGGCCTAACTCTGAGTGTGTGCCAGCCGCAAGGAACCTCGTGCACCGTCAGCACATACCCCGCGATGGATGAGGTTCTTTGTGCCAGCAAGTTTTCAGAAGATGACCTTCCTTGAATGAATTGCTATAAGAAGACAAGCTCACATTCTTTTTCTTAAGTTTCAGTTAAAAGGTTTTACCATTTAAAAATATTTCAGTATAGTATACTAGTGGGCCAAAATATATTATAATTATTTATAATATATTTTGGCCCACTAGTCTACTATACTGAAATATTTTTAAATGGTAAAACCTTTTAACTGAAACTTAAGAAAAAGAATGTGAGCTTGTCTTCTTATAGCAATTCACTTTCGGGTGGAGTCCAAGGTGAAGCAAGGTCACTTAAAGTACATGAAACATTTTTAATGTCTTCCCATGCAAACTGCATCCCTGTATTCATAAACAGATATTCTAAATATAAGAGCAAAATTGCATTAGCTCAAAACATAATCTTGTAGCAAGTGCTCTCCGTCAGTGAAAGGATCGTTACAGTGTACGTCGTACTGCTCCGTCACAGTGTACGTCGTACTGCTCCCTCACAGTGTACATCGTACTGCTCCCTCACAGAGTGCATCGTACTGTTCCATCACAGTGTACATCATAATACTATCTCACAGTGTACATCGTAATGTTACGCCACAGTGTACATCTTGCTGCTCCGTCACATAGTACATCGTACTGTTCCATCACAGTGTTCATCGTAATGCTATCTCACAGTGTACATTGTAATGCTACGTCACAGTGTACATCATAATGCTATCTCACAGTGTACATCGTAATGCTACGTCACAGTGTACATGGTACTGCTCCGTCACAGTGTACATCGTAATGCTATCTCAGTGTACATCGTAATGTTATATCACAATGTACATCGTAATGCTCCGTCATAGTGTATGTCATACTGCTCTGTCATAGCGTACATCGTAATGCTCTGTAACAGTGTACATCGTACTGCTAGTTCAACAGTTCTCTATTCAACCTGCAACCGCCAGCTCCTTTTTTTTTACAGCTCCGTGTGTGTGTGTGTGCCCCCTACTGTCATGACTGGGGCTTATGCAATAAACATAGTCAACAATGTCACTCATTGCTAAGAGTATGTTCCACTGTAGAGTACCATACCTGAGTTTTAGCCTGCCTGTACAGTGTCTCTTTTATTGCTTCGGAGTCTAAGGTGGAATTAAAGACTGCCGCCTCTTTCCCCTCGTACTGCTCCTCTGCTGCCTTACGCAGGTCCAGCCCCTTTGTGAAATTCGCTATCTGGTCCAAGGCCAGCAGCCCAGCTTCATCCTCAGCAATACACCTGTGCCAATGATCAGGGGGAGGGGGAAGGTGACCCCATGTTAGCCCATCTGACCGTACATAACTCAGCCAATCAGAGTCAGCGCTGCTGGCTCAATCTTTGCATGCACATGCAAGGACTGCACAGCACAAACCACATACACGGCAGAGTGACGACAAATGGAGGTGGGGGGGGGAAGGGGTGAGGAAGGGGGTATTAGCCAAGCATGATGGGATGGGGGGTGTTTGTAGCGTGATGAAGCACACAGGTGGACAAAACACCAAAAGAAGGGTCTTTACTGCTGCTGGTTCATTTTAAACAGTTCAGAGTTCATACTGCCACAACCACACGGAGATTATACAAAAGGTTATATCTACAGGACAGTATGAAGTGTGACCTTTATAGAATTTCTATAGCTTCTTTAGTTAGTCACTATTTCACAATCTAGAGGATGTGTAAGGAGTCTTTCTTTCCGAGGTGTGGGTAACGCTGGCAAGGTCCATTTATTGCCCACCCCCAGTTGCCCTGAGAAGGCAGCGCTGGGCTCTTCTCCTGCAGTCCTTATGGTGATGGTGCTCCCATGATGGTGTTCTGTCTGTTGCCATGCTTCAGCTGGCCCTATAGAAGACATTCAACCATGGGGGCTGGCTTACATAACCCTCCACTTTCACTGGCACCAAGGGCGAGGAATGATGAAAAAATGGGGAAAAGAAACTTGGGAGTTTTAGTGGTAAATCACTGAACTTTAACCCAGAAGATCAAGAGTTCAAATTCCACCCTCAGCTACCATTTGAATGTGTCTGTAAAATGGAAGTAAATTAGAAGTAGTTTGATTAAGTATGCTTCCACAGATTGGGCTTCTATATACTGGGAATGACTGGGCCCATTGGGTTTCTGTTTAATTGGACTAACTGCATTGTGATCAGCTGCATGTGTAATTTGAGTGACTGCAGGTTAATTGGGTTTTTATGTAATGGGAGTAACCGGGCCTGGATGAGGGCTTGGGATTCTGTGTTTGGGGCTGAGAATAGGCTGTAAAATGTACATTAGGCTGATCTTTCCCTCCCATCTCTGATAATGCTATTACAGTGAATGACAGCTCACATATTCCACAGTGGCTGTGTGATTCAGATGGAACATGGCAATATGACAAATAAAAAGGTTTATATCTCTTATACAGCAAGAAAGCAGATCAAATCTGTTTGGTTAAATTGGATTTCGAGTAGACAATTATCTGAATGAAATGCTGCAGAACTTAAAGCCTAGTTTCAGCAAAATTGGGAACAAATTGCAGAGGCAATTGTGATTGCATCAGTCTCCCATCACCCCCAGAGTACGAAATCCCCCTGATGCCACTCTTGGTACTTAATCTTTAAGACAAAGTTGTGACAGGCCAATTTAAATCTGTAGGCTCGATGGCATAAAAGGAGTCCACAGAGTATACAAACAGTCTGTAGATTCCAATTTAACTATGTACGTGTCACCATTTTGATGTGCTTGGCATGAAATCTCCTGCAAAAACTCCTGATGCACAGAATACCTCAGTTTGTGAGAATGGTGGCACTTCATTATGTGTGCATGTGCATGTAAGAGAGTGTGTGTGCGCGTGCAAGGGTGTGTGAGTGTGCGCGCATGGGGGTGTGTGTGCGCGCATGTTGGTGTGTGCGTTTTTGTGTGTGCGTGCACGTGGGGCGGTATGTGTATATGCTGAGGGAAATTTAATTGCTCATTAAGATAAGGTTACATCAGTGTTGGGGACTGGAACACTCTCTTCAATTTTGTCTTCCTGTGTCAGCATCAAGTGCTCTCAAGTCAGGAAGAGCACAGGCCAAAGGCAGAGCAAAGGTCCTCTACTCTACCCCCAAAAAATGTAACCCAATTTGAAGAGCCCAGGGCAGAAAAAGGGCGGATTGTGAGTGGGCTGGATTTAGATTTTGTACGTGGTACCACCACGAATGTGGAATGGCCGCAAGTGCACTTCATGTCACCACATGGGCCTCGAACGTTCCAGAAATAAAGTTCAGGCAAGTGCTCATTGGAGGGAGATGCCAGTGACCCAAAGGCCTCTAATGCCCTGTAGAATAGTGTACAGTATTACCTCATTAACGGCTAAGTGCAGTGTGAATAGGCTAATGGCAGTCTGTACCATTTTGTGAGGTACAGTGGTATAATGACACTGGCCAGTGTAATTTAAGTATCAGGCAGTTTGCTTCTTAAGGAAACAGAACCAGCATAGTATGAGACCAGCCCGCCACCTTGTGGACCTTCTCAATCCACACCTGTTAGACCAACCGTTCTTGGGAGGTGGGCAGCATGCTTTCGGTATGAGGATATGAAGAAGAATATGTGAAGAAGACTTATATGGATTTCACAAACCTGTGGGCCTGCTCGTAGCCCAAGGTGAGTGGGGCTGGGTGCTCTTCTTCATTTTCTCTGAACGAGGCTCTGGCTTCAATCTTCGGTGAAACTGGGTCCTCCTGGGATTTTTCCGTCAAGCTCTCATCCTCCTCCTCCTCGTCTTCTTCCTCCAGCTCCTCCTCTTCGTCCTCGTCGTCGGCCTCTTCTGCTTTCTGATTGGTCAGTGGGTGATCTGTCTGCTGGTGGCCACTTGGGGCCTCGTGCCTGAAGCAGGGAGACAGCAGGTCAGGATACTGGACTCTTGTCAAAACAGCGGCCGGAGTTACCCTACTTTCATTATTTACTTTCTGCTCAATGTATAATAGCATCACTACACTGTGGCGAAACTGGGAAAAGTCAACAAAATATGTTCTTTTATGATTCAGGGAGAGAACTGGGTCGTTTAATAGATTAACACACCCGCCTTTCACCTCTGAAATCTGCACTTGAATCCAGCCCAGACTCATAGGATGAGGATTGTCTCCCTCTGGTGGTTGCAAGGGTCCTACCTCAAATGTGCTTGAGGTAACCCAGCTACGAGGGGGCAGAATGCAATGCTCGTTTGGTACTACATTGTCAGTGCCCGTTAGAGAGGCTACAAGGGTGGTTGGTGCGGGAAATTGATGTACTGATGCGGTAAGGGATGCTCCTCTGACATTGGCGCAGTTTTGGGGCAGATTAGAGGGCTTTGTTCCCCTGCTTGCTGTGCTATACTTGAGTAGGGAGTGCTTAATGCTGACACTCGCTCCCTGAAATAGGAAAATATTTCATTCTCCAGCATGAACTTCTCTCCTCCCGACAAGCACAAAATTCACCAATCAAAAACAAAGAAGCAGGGCACTGCAGGACTCCCAACACAATGGATCATGCGGCTAAATGCCAGCCTCTTCCCTTTGCCCCCAGTTTTTCCCCCTCCTATCCTTAATGCGCTGCCTCACTTTGGGTGAAAGCAGCCAAGTGGCCGCCTTCTTATGTAAGCCTGGATACTGAGTGTCAGTAGACTTTTCAACCACAGGGGGCATCACCTGATGATGCCTGATGATTGAACTATCTTTGGGTTAGAGGGAGGGAGCAGTAAACTGGCGAATAGACTGATGATTGAATTATCATTGACTTAGAGAGAGAGGGAGCAGCAGACAGGCAGAAGCAGTATTTCATGCTGAACTGGGCTTTTTTCCATGGGTCAGCTTTTTACTTGCCTATTTCAATGGGATGTGGTTGCATCCCTTTCTAACCCTGCTGAACAAACAAAAATTTCAGTCAAACCACAAATAACTTGGGTTTGGAGGGCTAACTGGTATCTTTCACTTGAGTGATATTTTAAACGATTCTGCCCAGTTTAAGGAGTAGGGTTGCATCCCAGATGCTAGTGCAGCAATACTGTGTACAGAGAGAAAAAAAGTATATTTTAGTTAGAAGTGACAGCAGCTTAATACATACTCCAGATGAGTGGTTAGACAAGGCAGGAGTTTCTTTATTTGGACTGTATCGACTGGCAAAAGCCACTCAAACATTTTGACTCATTGCTCTTTCCCACTACTCCCCCAAATCCCTGAAGAGTTCGGGGATTTATGAGTAGGCCTTTATTCACAGTTGGCGCTCCTATACCTAGTTTAAAATACCTTGACCAGCAATAGCACAAGCTTTCTCCGCAAGGGCTCTCCAGGGTGGCAGACAACCACCTAATCCGATATGGGAATAAACCTTCCAACTTTGGAAGATGAGGAGAAATTTTTTCTCTCAGAGGGTCATGAGTCTGTGGAACTCCCTTCCCCAGAGAGCGGTGGAGGCAGGGTCATTGAATATTTTTAAGGCTGAGTTAGATAGATTTCTGATTAACAAGGGAGTCAAAGGTTATAGTAGGTAGACGGGAAAGTAGGGTTGAGGTCACAATCAGATCAGCCATGATCTTATCAAATGGCAGAGCAGGCTCGAGGGGCCAAATGGTCTACTCCTGCTCTTAATTCGTATGTTCGTATGTAACTTCACTGGCATCCTTTCCTCTGTAGGCAACACCCAAGAGCTAGAGGCAAACCTTCTGGGGCCACATTTTGGGTTGTCCAATGTACATTCACATTACAAAGAAACAAGGGGTGGTGAAGATTTACAGTGGATTCAATTACTTCTCAAAAGAAAAAAAAAAATCAGAATTCTATATCTGTACAAGTAATTGAAGCAGGTCTTAATCTTGCCATCCTCCCCATGTGGAGCAGACCACAGCAGTACAGCTGGCGTGAGCCAGAGAGGAAGTTGTAATTGGGAATGCCAGGCTGTAGCTGAAGTTTCATAAAGCACTAGCTCCAGATTAAGGGCAGAAATTCATCGGTGTCCGGTTTCGAGATATGAAAGCACCAATGTAGGCCGCCTGAACCTGGAGGCCTGAGGATGGCCTGAAATTGGGCCTCAGGCCTCGTCTCAATAACCTGGGCGAGCGAGCGCGCCTCAGCAGGATTGAATTTTAGGCCTCAGGTAAGTGCCGGGGGGAGAGGGGAGAGGAGGGAGGACAGCCGTCGGCAGTGGCCTCAGGAGTGCAGTGGAGTCGGTAGGAGCACTCCTGCTTCTCCTCCTCCTGGCTCCACGTCAAAATTTAAATTTTTTTAACTTACCTTTCTGGTGGCGGCTGCTTGCTGGGCCACATCCACGCCAGCAAAACCTTAGCATCGGCTAGAGGGCAGCCCAATTTCCCAGAAGGTGTCTTAAAACAGGTATTAGGCCCATTGTAATTAGCATGTGCGAGGGGCCTAATGCCTGTTTTAGGCAGCCCCCCTCCCCAGATGCCTGAAAGATGGCCCGGCCCAATATTGGGGCGCAGGATGGTGGTCTCCAAAATTGGCTCTCATTGCGCCTTTTTTACGCCTGATCTTACGAGGTCCAATGTCTAGGCCCGCATTTCTCAAGGTGGACAGCCCTCCATGGAAACAGTAGTGTGTCGGCTTGATCGGCCTAGGCCAATTAAATGGGCATGGCCTCGCACCTCATGAAAACTCTCTCCAGTTTTTGTGTGGCATAATTTGCAATTTTACTTAAAAAGTGCTGGAAGCAGAGAATGTGCCAGTTTCTGAGTGGATCTGAGCCACAACAAGTCATTTGCCCTATGATGTATGAGGAAGTATGTTTTGAGTGTGTGAATTTTTCTTTGTTTCTGTTCCAATATGATATTCAAGACCCGGATCCTGGATGGGAATGGAATACAGGAGGAACTGGAGTCTTGTTACCAATTACGAACTGCATACAAAAGTAACTCACCACGAACATAGCACAGACTGATACACCTCTGGTGTCAGCCTTGGCTCAGTGGGTAACACTCTCACCTCTGAGTCAGAAGGCTGTGGGTTCAAGTCCCACTCCAGACATTTGAGCACATAATTTAGGCTGACACTCCAGTGTAGTACTGAGGGTCTGTCGGCTATATATGCAAATCAGCCTGATGGTGGAGACGGGTGTCACCAGTGTGTTCCCGTCGGGCCTCCGCATCCCTCGGAGGCTGGTTGGCGTGCCAGACCGAATCGTTTCCAAAATGGCGGTGCTTCACAAGATGGACATGCGGCCTGATGCGGGCAGAGGTGCATTGAAGGAGTGTGACCCTAAGACCCACGATAAATAAACCAACTCCTGGCCGCAGTTAAAGGAAACTTTAAGTTCAGTTCATGCCGCACAATGTCCAACTTATGCAAGTTCGCACAGGGACGTACAATTAAAACAAAGGTGTGCATTTATCTTAGCACCTGGCTTAACCTTCTGCCACCACAAACACTGGCTTTCTAACATCCCGGGTAAACACACACTTCTTCATTCATCGCTCGCTCAATATTATTCCTCTGCATAAGCTCGCTGGGCAGTGCAGGAAGGACCGAGGGAGGAGAAATCTCTCTCCTGCCCAAGGCGAGCACCGAAAGCGATGGGTTGCCGGAGAACAGAGCTCCATTTACAGCACACGTGCTACACATTCAGTTTTTTTTTTGTACAAATAAACCTGATCCCAAGACGGGCCCGGAGAAAAAAAAACATCAAAACTTTCTCCAAAGACAGGAGTGCAGTTTGTGACACAGCCCACTCAATTCCATTTCAATCCAGATTAAATAACTCCTGAGCCAAGTAAACTTTTTCTTCAAATATATATAAAGTTCGTCCCAGATTGATACTAGATTTCAGGGCCCTATTCGATGTCGATTAGTCTCAACATGTCAACAAAGTGTTTGTGCTAAGTCTTCTAATCATTTTTGTTCTGTGGAGATATATGTATTAGGTCAATGCTCCCTCTGGGGTCAATCATGCCAAGGCCTCCCAGGCACTCATTTTTGTGGAAACTAGGCCCCAATTA
This sequence comes from Heptranchias perlo, assembly GCF_035084215.1. NCBI lineage: Eukaryota > Metazoa > Chordata > Chondrichthyes > Hexanchiformes > Hexanchidae > Heptranchias > Heptranchias perlo. The sequence continues at coordinate 6,307,326 of NC_090356.1, forward strand.
GAATTGCCCTTGTATCCTTGAGGAAATGCCATCTTAATTTTTTTTATTCCACAAAAGAAAATACCCGTTTGTCCCAGCCTGTCCCTCTACTCAGCACAGACCCCTTGGACAAAGTGACAGATGTGATGATTTTCCTCCTCTCTCCCTTTCTTTTCCTCCTTCAGCCTCCTGAAGGGTTATTAAATGCTCGGAGGCAGAGAGCGAGAGCGGCGTTTAATCACAATGCTGACAGAGAGCTGGCCTGCTTCGGCCCCTAAGAAAAGCAAACAGTGGATAATGTCGGTCGGACCTGATTTCAGATAGAACAACATTCCCCTTCATTTTCTTTTTTTTTTAAGGAGCACTGTCCTTTCATCTGTTGAGTTAGCGGCTTGGGTGTCAGGGGACTGCGTCTGCTCCAGCCAGGCTACCTTGTCTTGTAGCAGGAAAAGGGTCATTTGTTCTGTCGTCTGGGGACAAAGGGGGAAGCGGAGAGGGGAGGGGAGAGGGGGGGCACACTGGGTAATTAGCACGGTCCTGATTCAGCTGCTTCCAAACAGAAACAGCTCTTAACTCTTAAAGTGAATTGCCTCAGCAGGGAGACTTAACAGTAAACTTTTTAAATTCTGCAAACTAATTGCTCACTTAATAAGCAAACCTTTAACATTAAAAACTTTACAGTCACGTACTGCAGTGTGAATCAGGATATTACTGCGATCACAGTGTAGCTTATCGGAAATTACATTTTTAAAAAATCTTTTGCTCCACCAAATTGCAGCAGCACAGAAAATCATTGTCCTCAGGATGTGGGCTTCGCTGGCTAAGCCAGCATTTATTGCCCATCCCAATTTGATATAACTGAGTGGTTTGCTAGGCCACTTTCGAGAGCAGTTAAGAGTCAAACACATTGGTGTGGGGACTGGAGTCACATTTAGGCCTAGACCGAGTAAGGGCGGCAGGTTTCCTTCCCTAAAGGACATTGGTGAACCAGTTGGGTTTTTATAACAATCTGACAGCTTCATGGTCACTTTTACTGATACCAGCTTTTTTATTTCCAGATTTTTAAAACCGAATTAAATTTCTCAAACTGCTAGGGTGGGATTTGAACTCATGTTCACTGGATTATTAGTCCAGGCACAGTAACATAACTACTACACTATTGTGTTATACAATACCGATGGGTGTACGTTGTGTGAAGTGACTACCTTTTGCTGTGTCCAAAACTGGACGGAAATAGGTGGTTAAGAAAAGAAGGTGACGTGTTAGTGCAAACCAGGGGCTGCATGGACTATCATGCATGGACTATCATGCATGGGCTATCATGCATGGGCAATCATGCATGGGCTATCATGCATGGGCTATCATGCATGGGGTATCATGCATGGGCTATCATGCATGGGGTATCGTGCATGGACTGTCGTGCATGAGCTATCGTGCATGAGCTATCGTGCATGGGCAATCATGCATGGGCTATCATGCATGGGGTATCATGCATGGGCTATCATGCATGGGCTATCATGCATGGGCTATCATGCCCAATTTGCGTGTGTGTGCAGCCTTCTTAAAAATCCGACATTGGAAAACTTTTTTCTGCCTAGTTTTCAATTACCACAATTATGGGGTACTCGGTCCGAAAACTAGGTGGTAAGCTTAAAACCAGACAGGCAGTCACTCTCGTTCGTGCAGGCTCAGTTGCTGTAGGATGCTGGATCAGCTGGGGGACGGGGTGTCTTTCTGAGTAATGCATATGAATATTTAAATGTTGGTCCAACTCAATGGTACCACGCTTGCCTCTAGTCAAAAGGTTCCACTCTAAAGACTTGAGCACTTAAGCTAGGCTGACACTCCAGTGCAGTACTGAGGGAGTGCTGCACTGTCGGAGGTGCTGTCTTTCGGATGAGACATTAAACCGAAGTCCCGTTTACCCTTTCAGGTGGTTGTAAAAGATCCCATGGCAATATTAGAAGAACAGCAGGGGAGTTCTCTCAGTGTCCAACATTTATCCTTCAATCAACACCACCAAAGCAGATTAACTGGTTGTTTATATCACCGCTATTTGTGGGACCTTGCTGTGCGCACAAATTGATTGCTGCGTTTGCCTACATAACAGTGACTACACTTCACAAGTAATTCATTGGCTGTAAAATGCTTTGGAAGGCGGTATATAAATACAAGTTCTTCCTTTCACATATGAACAGGGTCGGTTATGGTTTATTTACATTTCTGTGGCGATAGATTTGATTTTTCAAACCTAGGTATTTGACTAGGACGAGTATTAACTGGGCCATACCTCAACCACAGACCCAAGTAAAAGAAAATTAAGTTTAGAAATTGTGGCACAGAATCAGTGCCCTTACAGGGGCAAACCTGGTTCCTCTAACCCACTGGGATCAAATTCTCAGAGGTTGGGGTGATCAAAGTTTGAGCCCCTTTATGTGGCTGTGATGCAGCATGGGTGGAAACTAAGGAAAAAGGAAGGGGAGATTCGCAATGAATTCCTCACAGTTCAATTCCACTTCAGTTATTGAGCTCTGTACATAAAGATGTTCATTCAAAAAGAAATTCGCATTTTAATAGCTTCTTATCACATCTGTCAGTAACATCTCAAAGCACTTCGCACACAATGAAGCTCTTTGAAATAGGCAAACAGAGCAGCCATTTTGTACATAGCAAGATCCCGCAATCGGCAATGAAACAGACGGATGTATTTCAGATGATGTTGGTTGAGGGAGCAATACTGGGTAGGACACTGGGAGAATTCTTCTTCAAAAAGTGCAATGGAATCTTCAAGGTCCTCCTGTACCAGCAAATGGGCCCTCAGGTTAATATCTCACCTGAGAGACTGGACATCCAAAAGTACAACACCTCAATGTCAAGCCCTGGCATGTGACTTGAACCCACAACCTTCTCACCCAGAGGCAAGACTGAGCCAAGCACCTTCAGCGTGGAAGGACATTGATGAGCTCAATGAATAGCATGTTTACATTGTGAAAACACAGCCACCAGTACAAGAGTGAAGCACTCATGCACAGGATGCATTGCACAGCGGGCTGAGGTGGAGTGGGGTGAGGAGGGAGCCGTTAATGCACGGAAAATTGGATAAGTGCGCTGACCTTCGTGCCTGAATTCCCAGCATGCTCTCCCAGTGCAGGTAGTTCTGTGCCATAAGTGTTAATTCATTAAATCTAACCTCTAGATATTTACACAGCAATAAAAGAAAAACACCACATCAAAATTAAGGTCAACTCAAATATTGGCTATAAATTTAGACATCTCTTTCAATATTTTATACAGTAACAAGCCACCGCTTATCAAAATACCGTGCTTGTTTGATAAAGTATATGGGATGACTTGATGCTGTTGCAGTACTTGGTTTCAGACACCAGAGGTCAGTGGAGGTGCAGAGATGAGGCTGAATTCTGAATAGCACTTCCCACTTCCATTGCTCAAAACTGCAATATATTTTCAGTGGTTTTATAAATAGGAATTTGTTTTTTTAGAATTTATTTTCCCCTCTAGGTATCCCCCCTTCTCTCGTGTAGGCGCTCCCCATTCTGGAGTACGGTTTCCCAGGTGCTGGGAGGCCTTCTACCTCATCCAAGTTGACGTGCTCCATGTCTGAGGCTGGATAGTATTTTTTCAAACACAGATTATTAAAGGGTGAGTTAGAAAAACAATTGGACCCACAGAATGGGGCTGTTCAATCTGGGGACCTAGAGCCACATGCAACCCCGGGTCCTGTCAATCCAACTCTTGAAACCCAGGCAACTCAATCCTATTTGTGTTTCTGTTTCTCACTCGATGGTTTGTCTCCTTTGAATGTTGTGGACCTGGAAGTTTGGAAAGGCCTGTTCTAGTGCTGTTGCCTCAAAGGTCAGTAAGTCAGAACAACAGGATCGGTATGTATCAGCGACTTGAGATATATGGGAATTAATGGGGACAGGGATTTAAACTTTATATGCGACCCCAAGGCTCATGGTACACATCTAAGTGGTTAACAAAGACTAAAGCTTGGACATTCCAGTTATAGAACAAAATGATACAACTCTGGTTTAACAAATTACTGATGCAGGATGGTTTTGGTCTGCTGTGCTATCGATTGAGGTTATTTAAAGGGTTACGTTTGACTGCAATCTCAATAGTACTTTATCCAGTGCGTGCAATGATGCACAGCCATGAGTGCAACATACCCCTTGCACAACTCTAATACAATGAAACAAAATGACACGGCCAAGTTATTAAGCAAGAGCGATTGCAATCTGCAATTGAAGAAACTGGAGGTCTACATCCAGCCAAGGCTTCTCCCAAGTGACATTGGTGAATGGGTTACTGGGAAATATTGGTGGAGGTGGGTAGGTGGGGTGGGGAGTTCAACCATTGATGATTGATGAGGATAATAGAAACAATTGGGGGGGGGGAGGGGTAGAACACAGTTTGGCATTGGGCCAGAGAGAGGAAGTACAGGAAATATTGGTGGAGCTGATGGGTATGAGGGCAGTTAAGAGTCAACCATGTTGGTGTGGGGACTGGAGTCACATGTAGGCCAGACCGGGTAAGGACGGCAGGTTTGCTTGCCTAAAGGATATTAGTGAACCAGTTGGGTTTTATGACAATCTGACAGCTTCATGGTCACCTTTGCTGATACCAACTTTTAATTTCTAGGTTTTTAAAACTGAGTTCAAATTCTCAAACTGCCATGGTGGGATTTGAACTCACGATCTTTGGATTATTAGTCCAGGCAACAACATGATTGGTATAATAGAAAAAAACTATTAGGATTGCTCCAATTAGCCTCAGTCCCTGGGTTCAGGGAGGGAGGGAATAAAGCCAGGGTTCCTGCTCCTGCTCCTGCTCCTGCTCCCTGTCCAGTGATTCCTGCTGGAACCAGCATGTCCGTAGACTTCAGGTGAGGGCAGGATCAGGATCAGGGTCAGATACGATGCCTCTCACAATCTGATACGCTGCCAACACTCTCTGTCTGGGCTTGGGTGAAGAGCCAGCGGGTGGCCATCACCTGTGTCCCTGTATGAGCCTTTAGTACAGGAGGAAAAGAATAGGGGGCAAAAGTGGGGGGGGGGGGCTAATTATATGTAAATATTAATTTCAAATGCATGGATGGTTCTAGTGGATTGATTGTGAATTTGCACACCTCGCACGGCAGCTCTTCACAACTGTAGCAACATCTCTGCAGAACACAAAAAATGATTCCACAGAGGCCAGGACAGCCTCACATCAGTTAGATCTCACTCAGTGAGGCAATATGGATGTTATCAGCCTCAGACACACAGAGCCTGATAAAACCACTTCAGTCACAAGTTTACCAGCACCAATGAAAAGAAGACGGGGAATGGGGGACGAGGGGATGGGGGATGGGGTTTGCGGGGAGGGACTACAATTAGTGTTGTGCAGAAGAAAGTGATTAAGATGGTTAACTTTGGGGTTCCCAAGGCAGAATTGTTTAGGTGTCAGCTGTGGCTCAGTGGGCAGCACTCTTGCCTCTGAGTCAGAAGGTTGTGGCTTCAAGCCCCACACCAGAGACTTGAGCACAAAATCTAAGCTAACACTCCAGTGCAGTACAGAGGGAGTGATGCACTGTTGGAGGTGCTGTCTTTTGGATGAGACGTTAAACCGAGGTCCCGTCTGCCTTCTCAGGCGGATGTAAAAGACCCCATGGCACCATTTTGAAGAAGAGCAGGGAAGTTCTCCGACGTGTCCTCACCAATATTTATGACTATACTTCAAAAAGTACTTCATTGGCTGTAAAGCGCTTTGGGATGTCCTGAGGTCATTAAAGGCGCTGCATAAATGCATTCTTTCTATAAAACTTCCTGCGTGTCTACATCTATTTTGGGAACTGTTAAAGGTGGACAAAGTAGTCCTCAATAATGTAGTGTGTATGAAATGAAGCCAAAAGGAGGGTGCTGGCCTGTGAGCTGTACTGTGGATAAGAATATGAGATGTGACACTAATTGATTCGGTGATGAAGTAATTTGTTGTCGCTTAGAAAGTCTGGCAAGATTGGAATTCAGCAAAAAAAAACCTGACAGAAAGCAAAATAAATAATACTAATGCACAGTCGGGATGCTCTCTCTCTCTGTCTGCATTTCTTCTACATGAATCAGTTTAATGGGTGGCAGTCTGCACTGATGTATACAGTCGATTCGTGTTAGGTAACAGGACCTGGTTCTAATAAAAGGCTGTTTACTTATTGGGGAATATCTACTTGAGAGGAATTCATCGTCAAATGTCAGTGTGCCTGTTTTGTAGGAAAGGACCTGGGATTACATTGCAAGTGAATTGACAAGTAAGTTACATGAGGTAAATGGCATTCATGCTCCCAGTTTTGAATTACTGTGTCAGTGGAGCATCAGAAAAAAGGAAAAGGATGCCATGTGGGGATATCAGGTAGAGTGGACTTCAGGGATGAGCTCAAAGGCTGTTCAGGTATAGTGCAGTTTATAAGATCTACATGTATATACGGCACAGTATAGGGTGTTGGATTGTCCCATTTATCTATCTACATCTATAAAATCTTGCATCTAGCATATGTCTGTCACATCTTAAAATATCGAAACTAAAAAAAGAGGAAGAAAGCCAATCACTTTGCACTGGTTTCTTCTGACCTGGATCCAGGAATTTACAAGTACCTGCCAGTCTACAAACCTCCCTCATCAATAGGTATAAGACAGTAACGCCCCAGGATGTGTTTACGTACAGCAATTAGACTTTGCAACCTTAAAGGCGCTGGCCAGCTAAAGTACAGCTTAACACATTGTGCAGTACATGGTCATTATAAAACAACCTATCGTCTGACTTGCTGTAAGCAAGGGTGCTAAGAAACATGTATTTTGATCAGGACTGGCCCCTCCCCCTTCCCTCGGTGTGAGGTCATGAATGAGGGCAGTGAATTGTGGGTAGCACTCCTCACTCATGATGTCATTAGAGCTGAACATGATGACATCACAGGAGCAGGACGAAGAATACGAAACAAAATGGCTGCTCCAGTGGAGCCTGGAACCGTTCTACGGTACAAAGCTGGGTGACAAGAGGTGACCGAGAGTCAGCAGTAAGTGTACAGCTATGTTAGATTAAGGATTAGGGAGCTATTCTGCAGATGACATTTAAACCTTCCCAGCATAAAATACTGGATGACAGACTGACACAGCATGTGGGAATACCAATGTGTTGTACTTTCGAGCAGTGTGATGCAGGTTCTAAACTCCATGCTCCTGAGTTCCCAATCTCAGTTGTGTGATGATGGACAGAAGTTGAATGGAGGCTGGGCTTCCCCCATTGGGGTAAGGAGGTCATTCAGAAGGGGCCTCTCCACCCTGCCCTGGTGTACATTTAATGGTGCGACTGATTGAGTCACGTCCATTTATAAATGAGGTAAAACACACTGCGGGATCGAATGCTCATGTCTGTGTCCCAAGAATAGATGGTGAAAGTCTTGAATCCTGATAGGAGCCATACTGATCAAAACCCATCCCCTGTGAAGCCTTGAACTGACATGGCTGGATCTTGTTTGCCTTTTCCCTGTCTCCTTACGGTTGCAATCAATCTCCCAGCTTATTCTTTTATGGAGTGGGAATCTCAAGCTTATTAAAGCACATTTTAGTGTAGAATCTACTTTGCCCGACTAGCCTCTGTAGGCAGTTGGTTTGTGAGGTTAGGGGATGAGGGAGGGGGTGGGGTGGGGGGAGAGTCAGCAAATGATAAGGAAACAAAAAAAACATGTTGGCTCTCAATGTAGAGCCCCCCCCCCGCCACCCCCACATTCATATCTATGTAATTTTGTAGAACTGTCTCCTGCTTTTCCCTCACATACTCTGAGAGCCCTATTTCAGGGCAGACCATGGTCACCTTTTGTCAGCCGAACTGGACGCCTGGCTGAGGTCGTTGTTTCCAATGAAATTCCGGATTTCGGAGAAGTACGACTCCTCCTTCTCTTCCAAAAGTGCAGTGTTGTCTAGCTCGGAGTTTGGGGAGGACACGCTGGTGCCCAGGTGATTGGACGAGACCCCAGAATGCTGGCTCACTGAAAAGGAAGAGGAAGAGATCAGGGCGGCTGGCGACAGGAAGTAGGAATCACTTTGTGCAAATTGTTAAAATTCCTCATCTACTTTCTACCATTTATTTAGAAAATAACCTCCCCCATGCAGATCTTTGTATGGATAAAGCTCTTGCACGTACTAATTCACATCACTATTGGGCAACATAGCATGCAGCCGGTAAACAAGAAGTCTCGGCTACAGAGAATCAATGCTGAGTGCTGGTTCACTGTAGACCTTCAAGAGAGAGCTGAACCGGTTCCTGACTGGGGCGGAGATTGCATCATACAACAGGTGGGCACCAAATAATATAAGTCATGGTCAATGTGGTCTCTGGACTAGTTCTAATCGCCTAGAGAGAGATCAGAGGAATTTTCCTGAAATTTTTCCCCCTAATTGACCTTGGGTTTTTGATCTGGTTTGTGGCCCCTCCCAGGACACTACACAGCACTTAGGGGTTGAGGTGTCTCTTGACGTGATGCATAAGGCATCACAACTGTATGGGACAGGCTAGATGGATCAGCTAGTCTTTTTCTGCCCAACGCTTTTGTGTGTTCGTATGATTTATGAATTGGACTGATGTGTTTACTGGAAGGATTTATACTCTGCAACAGCTTAACCTGGCAGGGGAGACCATCTCTTTGAGATTCAAAAATCTTGAGTCAACGGGAGTGTAGTTCGATTTACAAAGACAAATGAAGGGTTCATAATTTTCCACGTCGATAATTAAAGGGGCAGAGCCTTTATGAAATGGTATTTGGCCAACAAGGAAAACAATGCCAACAGTAATGACTTTTAGTAAAACATCCCACTGTGGTTCACAAGGGGGTGGGGAAAGGAAGGGAAGGGGGTGGAGGGAGAGAAAAAAGACACCGAACAGGAATTGTGAGAAAAGGTACAAGAGGTGACTAAAGCCATTTCATAGTCAACCACATTGGTGTGGGACTGGTGTCACATATAATCTGGAACCAGGTAAGGACAGCAGATTTCCTTCCCTAAAGGACATCAATAAACCAGTTGGGTTTACACAACAATCCAACAGCTTCATACTCACTTTTACTGATACCAGCTTTTTATTTTCAGATTTTTGAAACTGAATTCAAATGATCAAATTGCCACAGTGGGATTTGAACTCATGTTATTTGGATTATTAGTGCAGTAAAGTAACCACTACACTACTGTACCCGGGAGTGGCTCATCTGGCACAAGCCCCTGTGGGCCAGTAAGGGGGCGGACCTGCCTTACCTGGAATGCTCTCGTTCTCGTGTTTCTTGAGGTGGCGGTCGAGGTTGGTCTGCTGTCCGAAGCAGCGGTTGCACAGGTGACATTTGAATGGCTTCTCTTTGTTGTGGATATTGCGGACATGCCTTTGCAGGTTTGAGGAGATGCTGAAGGACCTGTCACAATATTTACACCTGGAAGGACAAGAATAATTAGCTGTAAAATAAAAAGAAGTTATCTAAAATTTAATAGCCAATTGAGAATTGCGATGAAACCTTCTAAAACTTGGAAGCCATTCAGTGGCCAGTCGGTTTATTTACAATACTGGAAACAATAGGCCTATGAAAAATGAAACTTATGCCCATGCACTTCAGTCTTGTCCGATGCACTTCTTGTCTGATGCTCTTAATTTCTCTAGAAAAGAGAAGGCTGAGGGGTGACCGTAATTTTAAAGAGGTCTTTAAAACCATGTAGGGGTTTGATAGGGTAGACGTAGGGAAGATGTTTCCACTTATGGGGAATCCAAAACTAGGGGCCATAAATATAAGATGTTCACTAATAAATCCAATAAGGAATTCAGAAGAAACTTCTCCACCCAGAGAGTGGTGAGAATGTGGAACTTGCTACCACATGGAGTGGCTGAGGCGACTAGCAAAGATGCATTTAAGGCGAAGCTAGATAAGTACATGAGGGAGAAAGGGATAGAAGGATATGTTGACAGGGTGAGATGAAGTAGGGAGGCAGGAGTCTCGTGTGGAACATAAACACTGGCGTAGCTCTGTTGGGCTGAATTTCTGTGCTGTACATTTTATGTAATTAATTAATCGGCAAAGATTTGAACAAACAGCTAATAGATGAGTGAGGAACTAATCCGATTTTTTATGATGTTGCTTGAGGGAAGAATGTTGGCTAGGGTACAGGAGAGCTCTAAAAGTCCATGTCTGATAATTTACATTTGTTTTTTTGTTCAAGAAGTTTGAATTATCCAATAATTTGGATTAAGCTATGTAAATAACACAGCAAAGTGGGGATTTAGTGCTAAAAAATCAATTACCAGATCATTTGAATTAAGAGGAGTCGGCTGCAGTGTCTTGGGATCTTTAACATTCAGTTAACCCAAGGGAATAGATGTGGCCTTGGTTTGATTGTCTCATCTGACGATGCAGTACTCTCTCAGTACTGCTCTGGTGCCTACATTATTGTGCTGTAGCTCCTGGTGTGGGATTTGAACTCGCAACCCTCTGACACTGAGGTAAAAGTGCCACCAACTGAGCCAAGCTGACAACACAGATTTGCCATACTTTGTTGAAGAAACATACAAGGAGGTTTTCAGCTTAGGAAGCCACAGAGTCTCCGTGCAAGGTTACAAACAAAAAAAAAAGTTAAATGATAATGATCTGGAATGCACCGCCTGAAAGGGCGGTGGAAGCAGATTCAATAATAACTTTCAGAAGGGAATTGGATAAATACTTGAAAAGGAAAAATTTGCAGCGCTATGGGGAAAGAACAAGGGGGTGGGACTAATTGGGTAGCTCTTTCAAAGAGCCGGCACAGGCATGATGGGCCGAATAGCCTCCTTCTGCGCTGTAAGATTCTATGACTATCGAATGGTTAACGAAGACAGGGCCTTATTTATAGGGATACTTGCTGCTTACACTAGGGGGCAACTCTGAGCCTTTCAGAAAGGGGAGAAGGAGTGGAGGGGGGTTGGGGTTGGGGGTGGGGGTGGGGGTGGGGGAGAAAAAAGCCAAGTTCCCGATCACCTCCTTCTGTGCTGTAACCATTCTATGATTCCTCAGTGACTGACACAGGAATGCGAATGACCAGGTCAGGATCGGCTGCGATGCTCCCACGTTCGAATAGCCCGCAGACACTCGTCGCCTGGGCTCACGCACGGAGAATGCCCACTTGAGGTAAAGTACTGGAGGGGCAGCCGGCGGAACTTTCTCCCCCCCCAGCGAACGGCCAACGTGGTGGGAGGAGAATTTGGGGGGGAAAGGAAAAGTGAGGAAAAGGGCTCTGAATGCTGAAGAGTTAACACATGACGAATGGAACACACAGCACCAGTCTGCGAGCTGTTCCCAGGGGTTTATTGATAGAATTGATATACCACAATTTTACCTCGCTGTACAAACAGCAGAGTTCCACTTGTGCTGCTAATTGTGCTGGGAAAATTGCTGGGCATCAAAAGTTTTAATCAGATGGATCCTTTTATGTTCTGGCTAAAAAATGTCTGCTGCTAATTTAAGACCCTGGTGCAGCATGGGTCAGAGGCAATTGTCAAATGGCGAGAAAGCCGAGTGTTTTGTTTAGTGCACCAGGGACCGAGAGTTACTTCATCTGGGCCGGCTGGTCATCAGTGCGGTGCCCGGATCATTTGCTCTTAAACTGGGGTCTTCGAGCGGTCACCGTTCATCAGTCAATCTCCTCGCGCAATCTGATAATCACTGTGCGAGTGAAGTGGTCTGCACCATGAACCGTGAAGGGTTTTTAAAACAAAGCCCCGACTTGCTATCCAATGTGCTGCATATTTACCTCGAAGTCAACTTGAAAAGTTGCAGGGAAAATGATCCCAGTCATTTGTTAGGGCAAATTGTTTCTAAATTACCTAATCATAGAGAGAGAGAGAGAACAAAAAAAGAAAGCTGACAAAGTTAAAACACCATCCTTAGGGGATTTTCAATCTGCAAAACAGGGAGCGAGAAAGTGATGTCTACAATCGGCAAAGATTTAAACAAAATCAATCTTCTTTTCTTTGCACTTTTTAAAGCCCTTAATCTGCCAGTTGCAGCTTCTCAGGACTGATGCAGTAGATTTGGAATGGGAGAAAGGGTCTATTAAACTTGCTCTTATGCATTCCTTCTGACTGTCAGACTTTAGGGGGGGCAGGAAGCTCGACTATTCATTGTTATGAACCCTTTTTTTTCCGGCTAGGAGATAGAAGTGAGTGAGTCAGGTGAAGGTGGAAGAGCCGCCAGCTACCAGATATTCCTCAGGCTGATGATGCCTAAGTTACCCAGTGAGTGATCCTCTCTTAGTTGGGACAGTCCAGCCAGCCAGCAGATCAGGACAGTCTGCACCACTCAGTTCTCTTCTTGTTCTGAAAGCAATTCCAGCTGTCTGCTTTCTCAGATGGATGTAAAAGATCCCTGGAAGAGCAGGGGAGTTCTCCCTGGTGTCCTGGCCAACATTTATCCCTCAACTAACATCACTAAAACAGATTTAACTGGTCGTTTATCTCATTGTTGTTTGCAGCACTTGCTGCGTGTAAATTGGCTGCAGTGTTTCCCTCCATTAAAGCTGCAATAGGAATGGAAGTTCTGGCAGTATAACTCTGATCTATGTGACTGTTGTGCCCCAGGACACCAACCAGCCTCAGATCAGTTTGTGCAGTACAACTGCAGACAGAAAGAGCTCCATCATATCAGCAAAGAGGAGCGAATAATGAGACTCTCCTTTTCCATTTAAGGGGGCAGTGATGAGGGGGTCTCCACATTTTAGTTCTCTCTGGCCGGGGTGATTTAAACTGCGTTGAGTTGTTCGAGTATGTTTTTACATGCAAAAAAATGAGAGCCTTTTGCATCAGTTTAAATGAACAGCAAGTGTGAACTGTGCCTGATTTGCTTGTCCCCACTGACTCCTTATACAGCTGTAAGCACATTTTCCCGTACCCTGGTAAATAAACAAAGTGGCATCTGGTTAGCATGAGTGCCATGACCAGCACTGTAAAGGTTAATGCAGTTATACCCTCAGGTCTTAATCAGACCGAAAGGGCAGAGAAATTTTCCTTTGCTTGTACTACACATTTTTTTCTTTTCACTATTTGGTCCTGAGTTTCCTCACAGTGAGAGGGTCTCCCTGCACCTTTTATCACACCAAAAATACCACAAAAAAATACACTGGTTATGTGCTAGCACTTCAGGATTTCTCCAGCCTTTCATTTGAAGAATGAACCCTATAGTGTTAGCTGTGGCAGCACTCATACCTCTGAGTCAGAAGGTTGTGGGTTCAAATCCCACTCCAGAAACTTAAGCACAAAATCTAAGTTAACACTTTAGTGCAGTGCTGCACTGTCGGAGGTGCCGTCTTTTGGATGAGATGTTAAACCGAGGTCATGTCTGCCCTCTCAGGTGAACTGTAGCTGCTTGCGGCTCCTTTGGGCAGTTTTAGTTGCTTATAAATATTTGGCTGGAGTTCAGAAAAACTCAGCATGAAATGACTGGCATCATTTCTCTTTGTTACAGAAGTCTTTTTAAAAGTGTGACACCTTGAAGTGTGATGTACACACTAGACACAAGACTTTTATATACATAAAGCTATAGATATAACATTTTCTGAATTTGTCATATTATTAAAAGAACATAAATCAGTACATTGTCAGTCGGATGCACAAAAGACTAAGGATAAGACACACCAGGGAGGTGTGGTGTATCACGAAACAGGCCTCAGAAGCACTGAACCGTTAAGGCTTTACATCCTTACCTATAAGGCTGCTCTCCTGTGTGCGTTCTGAGATGCCGAGTAAGATTCGCTGATCTTGGAAAGATCTTCCCACAGTACCTGAAGGGGGGGAGTGGAACTGCAATTTACCAGCGTCACAGAAAAAGCAATTTTAGAAGTTTATGTTGCGAGTTATGTGCCCCATGGGGATGATTTTAAACCCCAAAAACGGGTGGGTTGGGGGGCGGGTGGGAGTTGAAAACAGTTGGTTTTTTTGGGTCGCAACCGCAAAATATTTGGACTCGGCATTCCCAGTGGGAAGCCTGTACTTTTCCGCTCCGACGTTAAACCCGGAAATAAAGCCGGGTTGGGGTCGCAACCCATAAAACAGCTATTTTCAACTCCCACCCGCCCCCAACCCACCCGTTTTTAGGGTTTAAAATCACCCCCAATGTGCGGGATACACCTATGATGCTGTGGATCCAATGATCTGAACAACACCAATAAATTGCATTTATATAGCGTCTTTAACATAGTAAAACATCCTAAGGCGCATTGACGTGATGTTAATCATTGGAGCTAAGATGATCAGTGCTGACATTTCTTTGATCCGACAGAGGCCTGACAGCAAGTTTATCATTTTTTTTTGTTTTGGTGAGGTTTGTTGGTAGCTTCAGTTTTTTAAAAGCTGAGGAGAGGGGGGTGTAATCGGTGGTGAGGGTATGCACTTTGTGTTGGGGACCAAAGACGATGGCTTCAGACTTCCTGGTGTTTAACTGGAGGAAATTGCGGCTCATCCAAGATACAGAGACAATGGAAGGGTTGAGCAAGGTGGTGCAGAGGTGGAGGTGGATGTTTTCAGTGTACATGTGGAACCTGATCCAATGTCTTTGGATGATGTCGCTGAGGGGCAGCATGTCGATGAGGAAGAGGAGGGGGCCAAGGACAGACCCTTGAGGGACTCCAGAGGTAACGGTGCAGGAGTGGGAAGAGAAGCCATTGCTCGAGATGCTCTGGCTTCGACTGGATAGATAAGAATGAAACCAAGTGAGGGCAGTCCTACTGATCTGGACAATGGAGGGGAAGTGTTGGTGGAGGATGGTGTGATCAACCGTGTCAAAGGCTGCAGACAGGTCGAGAAGGATGAGGAGGGATAGTGCGCCACGATCACAGCTACACAGAATGTGAGTAGGGCCGTTTCAGTGCTGTGCTGTGGCAGAGGCGGAAACCTGATTGGAGAGATTCAACAAGATCTGTTAGTATCAGCAGCTTGCCAGATTAAAGGGGACATGGAATAAACTTTACATACAGCCCCAAGGATCCATGGTACATATCTAAACATCCGCATAGACAAATGCTTGGACACCCCAGCTTTATTGAAGAGCTGTTGGGTTGAGAAGATGGTATAATATTAGTAATGGATGTGGTAGTGTATTCGTATGAAATTCATTTGGCTGTGATTTTAATAAGTGTGCACTGGTTCAAAAAAGAAGGGCTAACAGCTCTGTTCAAAGAGTGGACAATGGAATTAATCAGGTTTACATCCATTACTAATATCACACAGCACAATTTCAACCTAAAAGTAGTAGCAGATCTCCCAAAAAAGCAGATCTCACATGGCATTGCTTACAGTTGAGTCAAAGGATGTGCTAAAGTGCGATGTCCAAAATGTGACGGAAAGTGAGCGTGACAATTTAATTGCTCATGATATGGGTCTTTAAGATTATTAAAGGGTTTTATAGGGTAGACATAGAGAAGATGTTTCCACTTGTGGGGGAAGCCAAAACTGGAGGTCATAAATATAAGATAGTCATTAATAAATCCAATAGGGAATTCAGGAGAAACTTCTTTACCCAGAGAGTGGTTAGAATGTGGAACATGAAGTAGTTGAGGTGAATAGCATAGATGCATTTAAGGGGACGCTAGTAAACACATAAGGGAGAAATGAAGAGAAGGGTATGCTGATAGGGTTAGATGAAGTAAGGTGGGAGGAGGCTCATGTGGAGCATAAGCACCAGCATAGACAAGTTGGGCCAAATGGCCTGTTTGTGTGCTGTACATTCTATGTAATTTTATGTAATATATTTAAGCAAGATGACTAATCAGGGATGAATACTGTAGAATGCAAATAGATATTGTGGAGTTTGCCTATTTACTGTTGGGGGAATCAATTGCTTTAAAAAAAACCCACAGGATGTAACTGTGCCTCCAGTTCCTCACTAACCTGCACGTGTAACGCTCCTTTCCCTTGCGGAGGATGGCATCAGACAGCGTGGATGGTGGTGATCGGAAGTTGAAGGCATGATGAGGAGGTGGTTGCAGAGCGCCCATGGTGTCCAGTTTCAGTGTGCCAAAACTCTCCAGCTTTTCTGTCATGGTCTCCATAGCAGCCATCTGTAAAGGATCAGAACGTGATTTCTTGGCTTCAGAATTGGAGGGAAGGGCAAGAGGAAGTACAGTTTAGGGGCCGCCTTTTCTGGGTAGAACAGTAGAAGGAAGTTTCAATTTAGGACATGCAGTCATAGGAAGAGGAATAGGCCATTCTGCCCCGCGAGCCTGTTCCGCCATTCAATTAGATCATGGTTGATCTGTACCTTAACCCCATTTACCCACCTTGGTTCTATATCCTTTGATACCCTCTTCTAACAAAAATCCATCAATCTCAGTCTTGATAGTTTCAATTGACCCCCAGCATCCACTGCATGTTGGAGGAGAGAGTTCCAGATTTCTACTACCCTTTGTGTGAAGAGGTGCTTCCTGATTTCACTCCTGAAAGGTCTGGTTCTAATTTTAAGATTGTGCCCCCTTGTTCTAGATCCCCCCCACCAGAGGAAATAGTTTCTCTTTACCTACGCTATCAAATCAGTCAACAGCCCAACCCATACATACCTCCTCCTTTACTTTCTCACTTTCTGTGCAGCCCCTCTTTGAGCACATTCAGTCATTTTATCCTTCCACTTTTCTTCTCTCTTCTCCTGATACATAGCTAGGAGGGATTACACATCCCTTGAGCACCTTGTAATCCAGGTTTGGCATCGCACTGAATTTATACTCCATCAAACTGAAGCAAAATGAGACTCTCCTCCACCCTCCCCACTCTTCCGGGGAGTCCCTCTTCACTTCTCTTTGGAGTCGGGTAGGGCCTGACTCCAGATTTACACTGCAGTTTAACGTCAGAGTGGGGCAGAAGCTGCTTTGCAGCGATGCTAAATCTGTAGTATGAAGGCACACTTTGGAATCCCGGATTCATCCTGAATTGGGATCAAGTTGCTAGTTCTCAGTGCTCACTGTACCAAGTGGTCCTAGAAGGTGAGTGTCGGGAGGCTTTTCAAATGTCCTCACATGCACACTTCCCAGCAGGGGTCAATGGGCATCAACCAGTCGTGAGAACCGAGGCTGAATTTTCACTTCTCTAACCCAGGGACGTGAGACTATCGGCCCAGCCCTATTTCAGACTTGTTTTTTAAAACAAAAAGACAACCAGGAAAAGAGTTAAGAGAAAGAAGCAAGAAAAATGGAAGATACAAGCCTAGAAATTACTGTTGCTGATATTAGTGGATGAATTTTTAACCTGTTCACATGACATAGGTGTCAGTCGTGGCTCAGTGGGCAGCACTGTCACTTCTGAGTCAGGGGGTTGCGAGCACAAAATCTAGGCTGACACCCCAGTGCAGTACTGAGGGAGTGCAGCACTGTCGGAGTTGCCGTCTTTTGGATGAGAAGTTAAACCAAGGCCCCGTCTGCCTGTTCAAGTGGATGTACAAAATCCTATGGCGCTATTTGAAGTTAGGAAATTCTCCTGGTATCCTGGCCAACTTTTATCCCTCAAACAATATCTCGGATGGATTACCTTGTCATTTAATCATATCTGTTTGTGGGACCTTGCTATGCGCAAATTGGCTGCCGCATTTCCTACATTACAACATTGACTACACTTCAAAAGTAATTCGTTGGCTGTGAACTGGTTGGAACATCTGAGGGCATGAAAAGCTCTACATAAATGCAAGCCTTTCCACTGTCGGCTATTTTAACAGAAGTGTGAACACATTTAAAACAGGATTACGCCTGCATTAAAATTGCAGCTGAAGGGATCAAGAATCAATCTACTCTTTTCAGCAACAGGAACTTCTGGGATATGGAGACAGTGACACTGAAAGACCCCATCTGGTAGATCTCTGCCCTCTAGTGGGAGTCACTGGAACTGGACAGGTGAGCCACTCGAAACCAAACATTCTCTGTTCCTGTCAGCATTGCCCCTGTTAATAGTTATTCACACATTTGAAGCTGTATGTGGTGGGGGATATGGGAGGGGTGATATGTGAGACGAGAGGGGTTTGGTTCTCTGTATACATAACAGTCACTGCACTCCAAAAGTAATTTTTTGTGTAAAGTGCTTCAAGATGTTTGATATGAAGTTATATAAAGATAAATATTGTTAGTATTATCATTACACTTTTATTTATATACACAACATGGGAACAGAAATAGGCCATTTAGCCCATCTATCTGTCTCTGCCATGCTTTCAGTGATGGCACCTCTATCTTTTTAACCCCCCATTTCCCTGTTCTTCATCCAAATCCTATGGTACCCTTACCTGTGGAGTAAGTAGCGCTCTCCTTTATAAACACCTTAATTAACTTTGCTTTTTGCAGCACATTCTAGGATAAGGTTAATTTCCCCTGTCCAATTTCAGTCAGTGCCCTTTAACGGTAAGTAAAACCTAATGGACAGCTGCTTCCTAATTAGAACTGCAAGCCAGCCAATGGTCTATATGTTTTACCGGACAGGATACATATGAGCAAATGGCCATATAGTCTAGGCAGCACAGAAGCCCCTGCTGCTTCCCCAAGTTTATTAAACCCACCTAAACATTGGAGACCTGGGAACTGAATCTAATTTGGCTCAGGAACTTATCTTCAGTGATAAGGAGATAGATAGGGAAAAGCCACACTCTGGTCGATCTAGAAAAATCCACACTCTCTCCATCAGAGCCTCCACTGTCCCATATTATTCCAAGGATTTTGCCTCCAATGCCCTATGAAAGTCCATTTCAAGTGTTGACCACGCTGTGTGAAAAAGAGCTTTCGGACATTGCCAATCTGATCCTGTGCTCCCTTTGTCCTACGGTGTCAGCCGTAGCTCAGTGGTAGCACTCTCGCCTCTTGAGCACATAATCTAGTCTGACATTCCCAGTGCCAGTACTGAGGGAGTGCTGCACTTCCGGAGGTGCTGTCTTTCAGATGAGACGTTAAACCAAGATCCCGTCTGCTCTCTCAGGAGGACATAAAAGATCCCATGGCACTATTCGAGGAAGAGCAGGGGCGTTCTCTCTGGTGTCCTGGCCAATATTTATCCCTCAACCAACATCACTAAAACAGAATGGTCATTATCCCATTGCCGTTTGTGGGACCTTGCTGTGCACAAATTGGATGCCATGTTTCCTACATTACAACATTGCAACTACACTTCAAAAGTACTTCATTGGCTGTAAAGCATCTTGAGGTCGTGAAAGGCACTGTATAAATGCAAGTTCTTTCTTTTACTGTCAAAGTTTAACCTGAAGAACTGTCCCAGATTTACCTATCGTTTACTAGCTTCTCTGGTCCTGTGTCCCCTTGAAGTCACCGCCATACAAGACTGAAAAAGCCCATGTTTCTCAAATCTTTCCTTTTAACTCAATCATCTGATTTCGCAGATCAGTCACTGACAGGTTCTGCCTCAACACTCGTGTTTACGGGAGAATCACTGATACAAGTTTTTAAAAAAATATGTAATTTTTGATTACTTAAGTTGATTTTTTTTATTATTTTGTTTACGATGCACATTCTGAGGTCATCATACTTGGAACTGAATTGGAGAAGTGAATGGCCTGAACCCTGTGAAGGATCTGATCTAATGGGAATGATGGAATCTCAGAAATATTACCAGATCGCTGATGAGATTTGTTTACTTCCCGTTGCATACTATTAGTCTCAATCAGTCCGCCGCAATCACATCAGCACTGTACGTAAAATAAAATTCAAAACAGAAACAATACCCAGAGGAAAGCTGATTAAATAGTTGCAAAAATAAATGCAATAATATTTTCAACTTCCTCCTCCCCTCTCCTGAAAGTGTTTACCCCTTACTGGGGTATGCTTCCACAGGCACCCGCAACTCTCAGGTATCTCACTCTGTGACAGACTTTCCATGTGAGCTGAGACACTGAATGCTGCCAAATCTTCATCTATGCAGGAGATTCACTGCCAGGTCCAATCCTGTTCTTGCCTGGTGTCCACACACATGCACATTCCATCAAGAAAAGCTGAAAGAACGTCCCATTTATATAGAGCCTTTCACATTCTCGGGGCATCCCAAAGCGCTTCACAGACAATTAATTTGTTTTCCTTTTGAAGTGCAGTAACTGTTGTAATGTAGACAAACATAGCAGGGTCCCACGATTAGCAATGAGATGAATGTGCAGCTAATTTGTGTTGGTGGTGTTGGGTGACAGATGAATGTTGACCAGCACAACTTCCCTTCTGTTCTTCGAGTAGTGCCGTGGACCTTTACATCCACCTGAACAGGCAGATGGGGCCTCCGTTGAACACCCCACCTGAAAGACGGTCCCTCTGACAGTGCAGCACCCTCTCAGTACTGCACTGAAGGGTCAATCTTAAAGCCAAGGCCTTCTGACTCAGAGGCAAGAATGCTACCAACTGAGGCAAGGCTGAGTCACTGGATAGGGATTAGGAGCGGGAACTCTGTCTGGTTTTCCCCCTCCCTCTCCCAAAGGAATGAAGAAAAATCTTTTGTGCCCTGACTATTATCCCAACTGAGACAAAATAATTTGATTTCTTTTTGAAAACACATTGGGGCGACTCCATCTTTGAATGAGTGACAACAACAAAACCAACTTCTACGCTCCCTGAATTCAAGGCTGTTGCAACGAGCACTTAAAGTCTCATGCCCCCCCTTCCAGGAGCCCTGTTTTGCTCAGATTACATGCTTCACTTGTTTATAGTCTGAGGCGGGCACAGACGCATCCATCATCAAATACAGGGCTGCAAGGAGCAGTCACTTCTTGACTTTCTTCCAAAATAAAGCAAGTGGAAATTAAGATAACAGTCGAGAATAGTTTGTACAAGCTAGAGGGAGAGAGATGCATTTTATTGAAAAGGTTGGTTTTTAAAATAAATAGGATTAGCACTAAGATAAGGATGTTAAAAACAAACGGAGACAAACAGAATGGATTCTCAGGTGGGCCCACCCTGCATCCCTGCCACGTCACTGCTCAAACCGCACAGGGCTCTGTTCAGACCACATCTTGAGCACCGTGTCCAGTTTGAGTCACTGAGACACGAGGGAGATGTTCAAACTCTGGAGGAAGTGCAGAGAAGAGCCATGAGGTTGATCTCCAGTCTTAGGTGTCTGGGTAACGAGGAAAGATTGGAAAACTTGGGCTCTTCAGCCTTGAAAGGAGATGTCTGAGATGCTATCAAGGAATACAGGATTGTAAATGCTATGGAAAAGGTAAAGCCAGAAAATCACATTAAATTATACAATGAGAGTAGAACAAGGTTCAGGGTTTAAACTAGTGGAAATCAAATATCAGGAAGCTCTTATTCACTCAAAGATGTGTGGAATAAACTTCCAGATAAAGCAGTGAAGACAAAAACACTAGAATCATTGAAGAACCAATTGGATGCTGCAGTGGGACGACGTTAGAATCATTCTGACTGGATGAACAAAGACAGGCCTCTCCCTCATGTCATTATTTGGGAACCTATATTTATCTTAGGCTTTTAACACAGCGCAAAGTCCCCATGGCATTCACAAGGGAATCATATGTCAAGCAAGAATTGGAAGAAGATTTAAGGGAGGTGACCGAATGCGCCATTGTAGAGGTGGGTTTTCAAAGGGTTTTTGAAGCTGAGGAAAGATGTAGCAATGTTGGGGGGAGGGGAAACGGGTTCCTTAGGGAGGGGGCATAATGGCTAAATCAGTCCACCATAAACAGCTGGCGTGCTGAGTGTCACCAGCTTTTATTGCAGTCTTGTTGAAAATGTCTAAATATTTGAAATTCTTGAAATGACGTCATGAGGCAGAGTTGAACCTCCTTTTTTCAAAGATTTATAAAATTCAACAAATTCATTGCAGGTGCCTCATGAGAAAACAGAAAGTGCACAGAGTTCTGAATGCCTGTTCTGGTTGACATTAAAGATCCCGCAGTACTATTCGAAGAAGAGCAGGGAGTTCTCCCGCTGTCCTAGCGCATACTCTTCCCTCAAACAACACCACCAAAGCAGAGCAGTCCGCTCCTGTTTGGCTAACATTCTGGCCGGGACCCTTTTGTATCACGGTCATTAGCCTATCTTTCTCTTTCAGATCCTGATGGGCCTGCGCTGTGCCTTTCTAGCATTTCTGTTGTTATTTCAGATTTTGAACAACCAAAGTTGACTAATAAAGTCTGCAAACAGTGATCTAAACCTCTAACACCCTAACTTCCAATACATATGATGAAGTGTCATGGACTGTGCAATGGGTAACTGCCAGCTATCTGTCAACGAGTTCTACAAAGAGGTTTATCTGCCTGTTTCGGTTCTTGTGCTGGATGTTAAAGGTCCGATGGCACTATTTGAAGAAGAGCAGGGAGTTATCCCGGTATCCTGGCCAATATTCTTCCTTGAACCAATACCATCAACGACAGATTAATGGCTCATTCATTTCACTGCTGTTTGTGGAACCTTGGTGTACACAAAATCGCTGCTGCGGTCACCTGTATAACAACAGTTCAATTAATTGTATATGAGCAGTTTGGGATGTTTGAGAGATATGATGAGGTGCTATATACACAAATTCTTTCTTTCTTATCCAAGTTTATCCACATAGAAAAACCTACATTCCCCATCACATTTTCTTCTATGACCCCAAGCATTAACAGCTGCAACAACACTCAAGGAGCTCGACACCATCCAGGACAAAGCAGTCTGCTTGATCGACACCCCATCCGCCAGCTTAAACATCCATTCCCTACACCACCGCATTCTGTGGTTTCAGTGTACTCTATCTACAGGATGCACTGCAGTAGCTCGCCAAGGCTTCTTCAGCAGCACCTCCCAAACCTGCAACCTCCAACATCTAGAAGGCCAAAGGCAACAGGTGCATGGGAACACCACCACCTGCACATTCCTCTCCAGGTCACAGACCATCCTGACTTGAACATATATTGCCATTCCTTCATCGTTGCTGGGTCAAAATCCTGGAACTCCCTACCTGACAACACTGTGGGAGCACCTTCACTACACGGACTGTAGTGGTTAAAGAAGGTGGCTCACCACCACCTTCTCAAGGAGCAACTAAGGATGGGCAATAAATGCTGGCCTTGCCAGCAATGTCCATATCCTGAGAATGAATTTTAAAAAAAACCTACCCAGGTGTCTATTCCGACCCAGTATTAATCACTTTTTGTGTGAAGAAATTCATGTCATCGATCCTAAACTTGCCTTTCACCAGCTTGAACTTGTGCCACTTGTCCTACTCTCTGTTTGTGGATCTGTCTTTTCTATACAGTTTACTATCTTATATACCTTGGTGATGTCTACTCTCAGCCACCTTCTTTAAGGGCTCCTCATAACTTAGCAAAGATACTCATCTACAGGGGGCCAAACCTCAGGCGATCGAAACCAGTCCAGGAGATCACACTGACCAAGCACACCATTGCGTTCTCCTCACCACACATTGCTGGTCGAATATCATGTGAGACACCTGGCCAAGGTGGCATTGCTCAGTTAACCTTTAGAAGGCTAGGAACCAAGCAACTCAGCCAGTTTATCCAG
Organism: Heptranchias perlo; assembly: GCF_035084215.1. Taxonomy (NCBI): domain Eukaryota; kingdom Metazoa; phylum Chordata; class Chondrichthyes; order Hexanchiformes; family Hexanchidae; genus Heptranchias; species Heptranchias perlo. The sequence continues at coordinate 6,330,836 of NC_090356.1, forward strand.
CATGTATTCAGCCATCTGACTCAGGAAGATTCCCCAGGTTCATTCCTCCTGTTGAGTTAGCTGGTTTCAGCGGGGCACCAGCAGGGGGCACTATAATGTGCTTCAGCACCCACGTAGAGGGAAAATATTGGCCAGGGTTCGTGCTCCTGGTTGATAGTCAGTGACCCTGTTGGAAGCACGCGTGTCTGGACGTCGGTTGGGGACAGGACACAGCTTAGATGTGATTTGCCCTGTGGTTAAATAACCTGCCAGGAATAATGTCTAAGCACACAAGTGAAAAATGGGTGAGATCTAGGAAAGCAACTAGCACCTGCAGAACTATATCCCTGTAAAAATAGAGAACTGTTTCCCAGTCAAAATATAGATCTGTTTCCCAGTCAAAATATAGAACTGTTTCCCAGTCAAAATATAGAACTGTTTCCCAGTCAAAATATAGAACTGTTTCCCAGTCAAAATATAGAACTGTTTCCCAGTCAAAATATAGAACTGTTTCCCAGTCAAAATATAGAACTGTTTCCCAGTCAAAATATAGAACTGTTTCCCAGTCAAAATATAGAACTGTATCCCAGTCAAAATATAGAACTGTTTCCCAGTCAAAATATAGAACTGTTTCCCAGTCAAAATATAGAACTGTTTCCCAGTCAAAATATAGAACTGTTTCCCAGTCAAAATATAGAACTGTTTCCCAGTCAAAATATAGAACTGTTTCCCAGTCAAAATATAGAACTGTATCCCAGTCAAAATATAGAACTGTTTCCCAGTCAAAATATAGAACTGTATCCCAGTCAAAATATAGAACTGTATCCCAGTCAAAATATAGTTCTGTATCCCAGTCAAAATATAGAACTGTTTCCCAGTCAAAATATAGAACTGTATCCCAGTCAAAATATAGTTCTGTATCCCAGTCAAAATATAGAACTGTACCCCAGTCAAAATATAGAACTGTTTCCCAGTCAAAATATAGAACTGTACCCCAGTCAAAATATAGTTCTGTATCCCAGTCAAAATATAGAACTGTACCCCAGTCAAAATATAGAACTGTACCCCAGTCAAAATATAGAACTGTACCCCAGTCAAAATATAGAACTGTACCCCAGTCAAAATATAGAACTGTACCCCAGTCAAAATATAAAACTGCACCCTAGTAAAGATATAGAACTGTACCCCAAGTAAAGATGTAGAACCATAATCCCAAGTTAAGATGTAGAACCGTACCCCAGTAAAGACGTAGAACTGTACCCCAAGTAAAGACGCAAAACCTGCAAGAGATCAGGAATGGAGTGGAGGAGAGAAAATTGGCAGCAAAACAAAGAATAAACTAGGAACCAAGATTTAAATTAAAGACAGAGTGACTTCTTTCAACAGTTGCTTCCACCAAGTAGGTAGTTACAAAAAAAACATGATTTTATCACAATCGGTGATAAAATTGGAAGGGAAGTAGGGGGGAAACAAACTCCAAAGAGCTGGGAAATGAAATATTACCCCCGTTTGAGAACTGAATTGTGTGAGTGTGGGTCAAACGCTAAGTGTGCTGCCTTTTGAATTGAATAGCTTGCTTAGAATGCACAATAGCTGAAAGGCTAAACACTTCCCTTATAAGACTGCACATGACATCATCTCCAAACAGCAGGAAAGCTGTAGGAAGCCATATATCAGCTACTATATTTTCTACAGTACAAATATGAGTAACCTCCCTCAGACCTTTTGCATGCTGTACAGCTATTAAACAGGCTCTGGGGAATACAGTGCCACAAAATTGTTTAAAAGTTTTTATTCGGTCAACACGCAGTGCGATGAAGTAGCATTCGTGGAAACACAAACTGTTCTTTGATATTTCCTTTGTTTTATTATTTTTTCCAGCAAAATATTTGAAACAAAAAAAAAGACTAAATACACTTTGCTGCTCCAAAAAAACAAATTCAGTAATTCTGGTGCTTGCTTCCAGAAGAGCCCTACGGGCCAGAAACCACAAATCCTAAAAATAACACGCTCTTTACTTCATTTTAAACTGGGAGCTGTGAATAGACCAAATAAAGAATGGATTGCACAGGGAAAATTGATCGGATATAAAAGATTATTCCACCAACAAACTCCGAGGTTTGGTCACTGATCTTCGCTGAGTTAGCTGTTCTCAGTTTGTGTGTCTCTTGCAGGGTTCTGCAATTTGCCCTCAGCATCCTTGGGCTATGGAGGGGAAAACAAGCCAGGGTTCCATAAGACCTTTTCAGCAAAGAAGGAGGCTATTTGGCCCATCGTAACTGTGCTGGCTCTTCGCTAAAGCAATCCAAAACTAATCCTCAGCTTTCTCCCATTGTCCCGTATCTTCCTCTGTTTCAGATATTTATCCAATTTTCCCGTAAAAGATGCAATGGTCTCTACCTCAACCAGCCCCTATACCAAAGTATTCCATGCTCCAACAACCCTCTGCCTAAAGAAATTTGCCCTAACTTCCCTCTCTCCCTCCTCATGCTCTTAGTCACACTTTTAGTTCCTACTCCTGATCCATTGGCTTCTCCTCCCCTCCCACTCACCCACTGGAAAATGCACGTGTCGGGTGAGGAACAGGTTGAGGATCGAACTTGTCTGTGATACTCCCCGCTCCCTGCTACGATCAAATAGTCTCTGAGACTCTCGGCTCACAAGTGAAGAATGGCCATGCGGGTGCGGGTGTCCTCGGGGCGGCTGTACCCCAGCAAGAGTCGGGAGAGGAGAGGAAGGGAGAAAACACCATTTCAAAAGCGGGTCACTCTGTGGTGTTTTATCTTCAGGTCCTGATAAGGCTAAACCCTCTAGCTTCTATCGATGGCCCTATTTCCAAAAAGTACCAAAGTGCCATCTATCCAGCAGTCTTGTTAACCAATTTTCCTGGATGCACTTCCAAACCCTCCGACCGGAGAGTGTCGACACAGATGGCAGTATCCCTTTCGTAGGCAAGAGTCTCGGCAGGCCAGGCAATAATGAGTTAAAAACTGGAAGAGTCAGCCTGGTGCTGCCACTATTATGGCCATACTCTAACTCCTGTGAAGCACAAGGACCTGCTGCTCTTGGCAAGTGATACTGAATTCCGCAAGGATCAGCCACCTGTGGGACAGAGGGACCTACAATCTCTGTGATTACAGGCGGAATCATTTGGTTATCCCACTTGCAGCGTCAGGAGTTAGCTGCATAATGGCCATCTGGTTTTGGGGCTGAGTTAGGTGCTTGAGCTTCTGGCTTCAATTATGGATTGGATTCTTATTATTCCAGAACTAGATGAGATTCTGAGTAGAAAGGCAGATTTTTTTTAAAAAAGAGCCGTCATCAGACTGGGGAACTCGTGTGAACAGAATGATTGAAAATTCCGTTGATCCCAAGCTTTATGCAAGATAAACAGCTGAGAGTGCACAGTCAATAGGCACATGGGCAAATATAGGGGCAACCCTCCCACTTATCAATGATTGATTGATTGCCACCCCATCCACCAGCTTAAACACCCACTCTCTGCACCACCGGAGCACCATGGCTGCGGTGTGCGCTATCAACAGGATGCACTGCAGCAACTTGCCAAGGCTTCTGCGGCAACACCTCCCAAACCCGTGACCTGCACCAACTAGAAGGACAAGGGCAGCAGGTGCACGGGAACACTTTCACCTCCAAATTCCGTCCCTTCACCGTCGCTGGGTCAAAATCCCGAAACTCCCTACCTAACAAGATTGTGGGAGTATCATCACCACATGGACTACATCGGTTCAAGAAGGCAGCTCACCACCACCTTCCCAAGGGCAACTAGGAATGGGCAATAAATGCCGGCCTTGCCAGTGATGCCCACATTCCAAGAGTGAATAAGATAAAACCTGCCCAGAAGTCCATTTCGAGTGTTGATCACTCTTTGAGTAAAGAAATTCATGCCATCAATCCTAAACTTGCCTTTTGCCAGCTTGAACGAGCCACTTGTCCTACTCTCACAGTTTGTGGATCTACATTTCCTATACAGTTTACTATATTATGTACCTTGGTGATGTCCGCTCTCAGTCACCTCCTTTAAACGCTGATGCTAGGGATCATCCTTGTGGCTCTTCTCTGCATCGCCTCCAGGACTTTAATATCTCCTTGTGTCTCTATGACACTAAATGAGTTTCTAACAGATTGATGGGCAGAACTGACCAAACGCTAATGTCTTCTGTCTCCATGACCATGATAATAATTAAAAGATCAGGAGCAGGAACCCAAGCAGATTTTCTCCTCTCTCTAGCTCAGGGGTGTGAAGAACAATTGCAGTGCCCCCCACTGCTGAGATCAGCTGACTCAGCACCAACTGGGAATTGAATCTGACACCTTGCTGGTCTGTATGGCTCAGCAATACGCTGAGGTACGTTTGCCTGTTAAAAAACAACTTGCATTTTTAAAGAATCTTTGACATACTAAAACATCCCAAGGCACTTCACAGGTGTGTTTTCAGAGAATATTTGACCCCGAGGCACATAAGGAGATATCAGGACAGGTGACCCAAAACTTGGTCAAAGAGGTAGGTTTTAAGGAGTGTGTTAAAGGAGGAGAGAGGGGTAGAGAGGTGGAGAGGTTTAGGGAGCGAATTCCAGAGCTTAGGGCCTAGACAGCTGAAGGCACAGCCGCCAACAATGGAGCAATGAAAATCGCGGATGTGCAAGAGGCAAGAATTGGAGGAGCGCAGCGATCTGGGAGGGTTGTAGGGCTGGAGAATGTTACAGAGATAGGGAGGGGCGAGGCCATGGAGGGATTTGAATACAGGGTTTGAGAATTTTTAAATGAGAGCAAAGGTGCCTTACTACCAACTGCATGTTTGGGTGACAGACCACATATCCTAACGCTAACCGTTTGCGCCAAATTGACATCCTGGGGCAGCTTGCAAGAGAGATAACAAACAGGAGAAAGCAAAGAGGGAGAGAAAATTGCACTCGGTGATTTTCCACATCTATTTCACTCCTGTCAGACTCGGATCACAATGGAGGCGGCTCACAGCTGTTTACCTCTTTCCCCGGCTGCCCCTTTCTCACAATTGCCGTGGGCCCTGCCTCTCTCGCCTGTGCCCGTATCTGATCACTCCCTGTGTGCACTCCATTCTAAGCCACACAAACACAGGATATTCCTGCCAGACAGGCCACCTCTGTCAGCCGGGCCCTCCACTAAAATCGAGGGAAGTTATTAAAGCGACAGACTGGGAGGCAGAACAATGAGCGGACTAAGTTTAGCTGTGAAACCTGGTCTCTCACTCCCTCTTTACAAAAAAGCTCCTCCGTGTTATTTATTGGAGCTGGGAAAAGAAAAAAAATATATATATATATGCTGCGTGTTAAAATGAAAGAGGCCATTCAAAGTGGCAACTGAAATCAGGAGGTCTCACTGAAAGATGATCATTTCCTCCATGTAAGAAAACAGAATGCAATTGGCATAGAAATAGGAATTGACTTAAAGCTGTAGACTCCCTCACTTTTATCGCATTGCCTGAACTCTTCCACATATACACAAAAGCTACACAATCCAACTGATTTAAAAACCAAATAAATTAAAACAAAAATAATCCAAACCATTCCACAGATGGGAAACTATAGTTCTATGAGGAGAGACTTGAGAATCTCAAACTATTTCCACTGAGTCAGAGAAGGCCAAGAGATTTAACCAGAGTTTTTTTTAAATTATGAAGGGTTTTGAATAGGGAAAGAGTATTTGCTCTGCTTGAGGAGTTAGTGATGAGGGGTCATCAATTTAAAATGGTCACTAAGAGAGTGAGGAGAGAGGTTAGAAGGAATAACTCCACGCAATCGGTTATTGGAGCGTGGAATGCTTTGCCACAGGGAATAGTTGAGGCAGAGACCATGATATCTTTTAAGGGAAGAGTAGATACACATTCCAAGCAGAGCAAGATAAAGGGCCCTGGGAAGAGAGTAGGGCAGTGTGAATTAGTTTCAGATTGCTCTAGCAAAGAGTTAGCACAAACATAAGGGGCCAAATGGCTCCTTCTGGGCTGTAAAGTGTTTTTCAATGCCACATTTCTAATGAGAATCCTGAAGTTGTCATTGGGGAATTCCTTTTATTTTTAGCAAGGTTCTGCTCATGGAAGAACTGTTTCTTGCTGAGTTACTGTTTGGGGAGGGAGGGGGAGTGTCGACCTGCCCTCACCCAAAGCCCACATAACGTTCCAGCTAGTTCACCATTAGTAGCAGGGACCTTGGGTTATTTTCCTCTCTCTGGCCCATGGGTGCTGAGGTCAATGGTAGAAGCCCAACCTTCTGCCCTGACTGAGATCAGGCAACTCATCATAAGCTTCAGGAATCAATTGCAATGTCATGCTGGGAATTTTAGTGAAAATTTGTCCCACTTTATGAAATCTGGGGTTCCAATGGGGAAAGCCTGTTTCATGATTTTGCCATTACGCAACATAATATAATAATGATGAACATAAAATGTAATGCCAAGGGCAATGGAAAGGATTGTGGAACATGAAACAATATCCCTGCTTTTTTATACCTGTTTCTGATTTAACCTAGGAAAAATAAATCTTTTCCATACAGAGTCTTTCCAATTACATAGAATTACAAAGGATTTACAGCATTGAAACAGGCCATTTGGCCCAACTGGTCTATGCTGGTGTTTATGCTCCACATGAACCTCTTCCCACCCTACTTCATCTCACCCTATCTGCATATCCTTCTATTCCTTTCTCCCTCATGTACTTAACTAACTTCCCCTTAAATGTATTGATGCTATTCGCCTCAACTACTCCTTGTAGTCGCGAATTCCACATTCTAACCACTCTCTGGGTAATTAAGTTTCTCCTGAATTCCCTATTGCATTTATTAGTTAATTACAGTTACTACACCGATCCATTCCTGATAATGTTAACGTACCAATGAAGATTGGCGCTGCACCTAAATTTCTCAACAACAAAAAACACTTAGACGTTGTCTCAACGTACCTGAGGGTGGAATAGTAGTGGGTTTGGACGTAGATACTTCTCCTTCAGTGAGTTCAGGGGGTCCATCATTTTCCTTTTCTCCACCCTGCTGGACCGAGAAGTAAAGAATTAAATCGGCGCCCACCATTTCCCAAACCAAAGTCCTAGCTCTCACACTCAGGACCACTTTGGAACAATGTTGTCTTAAGGAAAGATGCACACTTACGCTGTGTAATGCAGGTGGTTCCAGCTGAAAGAGAAAAGCAAAGGTTGGGATGAAATCCTGGCTGTGGACTCTTCGGGTGTAACTTGTAGGAAAGGAGTCATTTCCCCCCCTTTTTCCCACAGCTTTCACCTGAAGGAGGTCAAGCAGCTGAACCGTTGGGCCTACACTTACTCAGTCCCATGGGTTGCAAGTGTTCACAATCGCCACTTGGACAGAGCATCTCAGCTTTTGGGAATAGAGAGCCTACACTTGTGTGATTATTTGTTCTTGGGATGTGGGCAACACTGGCAAGGCAGTATTTGCTGCCCATTCTTAGTTGCTCTGAGGTCATTAAGAGTCAACCAAGGGACTGGATTCACATGTAAGCCAGACTGGGTAATGAACCAATTGGTTTTTTTACAACAATGCAGCAGCTTTTAGCTGGTGCCAGCCCTCAAATGACCAGAATTATTGAATTCAATATCCCAACTTGCCACGGTGGGATTTGAACTCATGACTTCTTGATTACTAGTTCACCACTGTAACTACACTATCACACAAGAAACGATGCCCGAACCCTCCTTCTCCATGATTTTCCCTTCTCCTGGGGGCACTGGCACTTGTTTCGGTACAGATTTTTCAACAGCCCTTTAGTATCTCACCCAGGTAGCCATTCTTCATATTTGACTCTTGATGGTGAGTGGAAGATTGGGCTATTTGACTCTGGAAGGCATTGCTACCAAGCCCAGTCCTGTCATCAAACACTCACTTCCCATCATGGGTCACTGGATAGTGATCAGGAGCTGGCCCTCTGTTTTTCCCCTCCCTCGCCTAGGGATGTTGATGTTAATTGCAGTGATCCAACCCCCTGCCCTGGCTGAGATCAACTAACTCAGCACAGACGAGGTATTGAATCGGAGACCTTTGCGATCCGTGTGCCTCAGTAGAGGAAAGAATTATTAAGCAATTGAAATATTCAAAAGCTCCACTTAAACTTAAAGGAGCAGACCCCTACACTGTTCTCCTGTTCATTTATTGGGGTATTTTGAATGTCATCTAACTTATAACTGCTTCCAGAAGTGAAATCAGTTTTATCATAATTCAGTAATAATGTTTTCCAGCCCAAAGATTATATCAATGCAGTTCATCAATCAACCGTTAATGTGCCTCATTCTCCCCCACTTCCCTGCCGGAGGCTGGCAAGGCATGGGATCCAGTGCTGGTGCCTGTGTAAACCCAATTCTTTTCTTCTTTTCTTGAACAAACTATGTTTCGTGAAATGATCACAGTCACACATTTCCGTTACCAGGAATGATCTAACAGCCTTCTTAAGGGGTGCTGGGAGCCCTCCTGTACTTTAACCAAACGGTGTGAACAATGTTATTGGCTGTTGAAGTGCAACACAACCTGATGTAGACATGTGTGCATGTACACTCACACACACACACACACACACAGACACAAACAAACACATACAGACACACACAGACACAAACAAACACATACAGACACACAAACAAACACACACAGACACAAACAAACACACACAGACACACAAACAAACACACACAGACACAAACAAACACATACAGACACACAAACAAACACACACAGACACAAACAAACAAACACACACAGACACACAAACATACACACACACACACAGACACAAACAAACACATACAGACACACAAACAAACACACACAGACACAAACAAACACACACAGACACACAAACATACACACACAGACACACAAACATAAAGAAACACACCCACACAGACACACAAGCACACACAGACACACAAACACACACAAAGAAACACACACAGACACACAAACAAACACACCCACACAGACACAGAAGCGCACACCCACACACACAAACAAACACACCCACACAGACATACAAACACACAAAAACAAACACACACAAACACAAACAAACACACCTACACACAAACAAAGACACACACACAAACACAAACACAGACACACAAACACACAAACAAACCCAGACACACAAACATACACACCAACAAACAAACACACCCACAAACCCATATACACAAACACACAAAAACACACACATACACAAACACCCTATACTATTAAGGGAAACATAACTTTGCAACTCAGCGTCCCCAGCGTTGAACAGCCAAGAATCCTTGATGCAATGAAGAATCGAACAAGAACTGCAGAGGATCTTCAATGTCTGTGTATTACTCGGCTCCAACCTGACAGAAGGGCCCAAATGGCCTTAAACCAAGAGAAAGAAGCTTGGGTAGCTTATTCCTGCCCTGGACTGTCCAGTATCATTGTTCTGCCTGAAATTGGCTGGTTGTCCTCTTGTATTATTTGTTATACTCGCAGATTTCCTGCGGCATTGCTCATGGTAAGTTGAAGGATGAGAGTCTTATTAGGTCAGGAATATTATACCGTGTAATGCACAATGTAGTATTCTGCTGCTAAGGTTGATCTGTGTCCCTTCAGGGCCACGAGTATTAAATCGCTGTGTATTGGCCCTGAGGTCAATTGACTATTTCTTTTGAGACTGTAAACTGGTTGTCAGTTCCTGGCTCTGCCCTAAGGTCAGAAAAATCCTATCATGTAATGATTGGCTTTCTCTATTTTTGTTTAAAAGACTGTTTCTCATCTGTAGCAAAGTTTGACGTCTGGTGTGCACATTTTTTGTAAACATCACACTTACTCCCCATAACATCTTCCCTGTCACACTTTGTTGATGATATCCCTATTGTTAGAAAATAGCGTATCCTCCGACTATACGTACACACACGCTCATATAAGATAGACGGAGGTTACTGCATTTATAAATACAAAGTAGACATTATTCAGGACTAGAAGTCAGTTCATTTGATGCCATGCTATCTGACACAGACCTGGCAGAGCTTTGGGTTTGTTGCTGATAAATTATGCAAAGAAAAAACACTCACTTCCCTCATAATGTGTCCCCTCCCTTGCACAGTGCCTGTTCCTGGTCCAAATGTGACACTTCACATGAGCTTGGACGCTGGGATGGGTTTAGCTTCCTTCCGTTTTGTGGTGAGATCGAAGGGAGACTCCGAGCTCGCACACCCACGTTTCTGGTGCTCCCTGGGCGACTTTGGCTCGTTTTTGACCAGCAGATTGGGATTGAGGTTTCGGTCCGTGAAAGGGTACATGGAATGTGGGAAGTTCGGGAGGAGTTGGAATGGAATGGAATGCAGCGCCTGACACCTGAACAGGAAACCCCAACTGCAGAGATGGACGGCACACATTCTTTCTAATTTTTCACTCTAGTTTTCTCCCCTCCCTTCCTGTCCTGATGGCCGGCGAGTCACTTGGGTGTAGGTCCCATGGGCAACGGAGGCCGTCCAGTACCTTGCCCAAGTGGCCGTTACTAACGTCTGAGCTTTTGCAGTGAGGGGAGGCAGGCTGTGCAATTGTGGAGAGCATAATGCTGTCCTCCCTGCCCACCCCCTACCAATGTATGGACATCCCTCCTCAGCTCACATCTCAGCAAGAGGTTGTGTTGCGGGGGGGTGGGGGGGGTGCTGCGGGCAGCTGTGAAACTCTATCCCAGCTTCAGAAGAGGAAGGGAGGAAATTGAAGGTTAAAAAGGCTGCGCTCAGCCTTAAAAATGAGGTAGAACTAAAGATAAAATCTGCACAAACATATTAAATAAAAAGAAATAGTTGAGGCTGAAACATTGCTGATGTCCTTGGAAGGAAGGGTTAATGTGTACTGTAGGATCTACGAATACCTGTAGATGGGATCCATGAAAAAGGGTGATGGCTTTGCATAATGAAAGGGTTGCTGGTGCGGCATCTTGGGGAGCTCGTCATTGGCCATCATCTTGCGGTCACCAAACACGTGGTTCTTTCTGGGCTCACCCGGGCCGTTCTGACTGACCCGGCTACGGCTGCTTATGCTGAGGTCAAGCGGCTGCTCCTCCCCGGAAAGTGTAGACACCATGAGCTTGGACGTTGGGATGGGTTTCGCTTCCTTCCGTTTCGTGGTGAGATCGAAGGGAGACTCCGAGCTCGCACACCCACGTTTCTGGTGCTCCCTGGGCGATTTTGGCTCGTTTTTCACCAGCAGATTGGGATTGAGGTTTCGGTCCGTGAAAGGGTACATGGAATGTGGGAAGTTCGGGAGGAGTTGGAATGGAAACATTGAGTGGTATGGAAGCGATCCCATTTTCTTCTCTTGCATTCCCATAAACCCAGTGCCAAAGTACTTCTCCGCGATCGAAGCAATCGCCTTAATGGAATCATTAGCAGCGCTGGTCGGAAGGTTCTGCTCATCTGGAGGAGGAAAGAAGGAATGTTGGGATGGAAGAAGATACGTTCGCTCATTAATTTCACTGCTAGAATTGGTGGAGACTGAAGTGACCTTGTCGGTTGGTTTGACCGTGAGATTGGCCTTTTCCTTCTTTTTATCTCGATCACTCTCCACATCACTGTCCAAATCAGACCCTGTGCCCGTGGTTGTGTCCAGGTCAGTTCCACTCGTTGTGTTGATATCTTCAAAGTCACTACCTTCTGATAAGTCACTGTTTTTTACTTTGTTTATCTCGGCATAGCAATTTTCGGATTTTTCTTCTAAAGGGGCAACTCTGTCATTGAACGTTGACACCAGAGAAGTCGCTTGTGATACAGAGGGCGTCCCCATGGGGCTTTGGACACTTCCATCGATATCATGATTTAAGCAGCCTTTCAACAATGCGTTGCTTGGTAACAGAGTGGGCCTAGGATACAAGGAATGGGGGAAAAGGCCAGGGAAACCTGGAGCAAGAGCTGGAAACGCGGCTGTCGGCGAGAAGGGCAATCCTGTTGGGTGTGGGCGTGAGGGAAAGTAATCGTTGAACCCCAGGGAAGTATGGTTAAGAGTGGATGCGGGTTTCGATTTGTCCAGCATGGCACTGGGAGTGAGTGGCTGGCCTTGAGGGAACATAGAACTGGGGTTGTAATGGTTCTTGCCTTCACAGAACCTGCGGTGCTTGTTCAATGAGGAGGTTGTGCTGAACATCTGGCCACAGTCTTTGCACTTTATCTGCGTCCGGCAATCGGCATGCATCCGTTTATGTCGACAAAGGTTGGAGAACTGGGTGTATGATTTGTGACAGACTTCACCTGCAATTGAATACAAAGGAGAGATGTAGCGGAAATGCTTCATACACCACTCTATCAACATGGGCCACATGAGCATACAGGAGGACCTAGGGAGTGCCACTACAGTCATGTTAACTGCAGCCTTCCCAAGCCACTTGCCTGGATATGCCTTTCGACAGATTACACCCCTTGCTAATTGTGATAAATGCCATTGAATTCCTCAAAGGAAACGCCCGCCATAATTGGAGATAAGCTGAAAGGTCACTCGCCATCACAGATCACTTCAACTGAGCAAAGGACGCAAGTGCTGGCCCTGAATACTTTTTTTAACAATGCATTCCCATTTACGTACTCACGCATGAACGTGAACATTGTAAAGTGATTAGAAGAAAATGGAATCTCATACTTTCTGGGCTATTCCCAATAAAGGGAAAAGGAGAGCTGGAACGCACAGGAATGTCCTGGGCACGATTCGGCAACGCAATAAAACTCAACTGGATCACCCCAAAGGAAAGGAAGAGGAAAAGAATAAAACTCGGCTAACTGGAAAGAATCTCCACCATATTTATAAAGGACAGATCCCAGGATAACACCACAGTGCAAAGAAGAAAACGAATACAGTCAGTGTCCCTCCTAATATGCTCGACATGTTCCTTTGTAGATTTACATTCACATCACCTTTCAGTTACCAAGTGTAAAATGAAGTCTATGGGATTTAATTTCTCCTGTGTGCTCTGTTTAATGCACTGGTTAATGTGTTTATGTTAAATTCTGTCTGCACTATTTTAATGAATTGCATAAAATGGAGCTTGGAGGGGTGGGGGAGTGCTTTTTTTGTGTATTTTACTGCACCTGCCTCTCCCCAGTAACAAATGCATAAAATAGCGCAGGGAGGAATCCAACGAAAGCAAGTTAACCAATGTGCTAAAAGTAGCGATTAAATTCAATCCCTCTATAACCAGACATACAAAAAACATAAATGGAAAGAGCATGGCAGTCTCACCTTCCCAAATCAAACGCTGATTTTCACTAGTGAAGGCAATTGAAAAATGGCCAGCTTCATTAATAAGGAAACAGAAAAAGGGATACGAGCGGGGCTTAAAAATGAAGTGAGCAGGGAGATACTTAGTGGTAACACTGGTTATGGGTGACAACACACTCCTGCGCTTCAACAGCTATACAAAAAAAGGTTTCTTACCATCACTCTGTGTCCATGCTTGTCCCTGCCTCCTATCTGTCAATATCATACAGATAAATACAATTATAATATAATCAAACCAATTCTAAATCCTCTCATACTAACTTACACTAAGTACTGTCACAGTGAGATACAGCAGGCTGTTAGCACTTGCAGAAGTAGGGACACAGTACTTTGGAATCTATATCCCCCCTCCCCAATCAGATGACCACTGCCATTGCCCACCCTTTAGCCAAGAGGCTATAATGTTCCAGACTGTGGACTCTTGCGAGTTTGCCATTCTCGAAGATAACTATAGGATGCTCCTCTGCACAGTGGGACTGGTTCCAATTGGGATCAACCTCTCTTCCTCTCACCCCTTTGCCCCTCCCTCCCTTCCTAAGATGGAGATCTCCATCTTGTGCGATGCAACCATTAAAGAGTTGCCAAGCTCAAACAATAGTTCACTCTGAGATTTAAACTGGAGCCCTCTGAATGGCAATCCAATGTTCCACTGCTAAAGCTACCATGCCACGATATTTAAAAACAGAAACAGGGTTTTAACTCCTGTTAAGAGGTGATTGAGCGAATTTGCGTTCCCAGTGCGAAGTGTCGCTAATTGCAGGAAAATTTTAGGAAGTGCGCATGGGAATTCCTATTAATGGCTCCTGCAGACCTGGAGCAACGATTTGTAAAATGACTCCTTATATGTATAAAGGGTTGGTTATCATAATCTACTTCCTCCATTTTACTTAAGTATAGAATATTCCAGAATTCAAATCCAATTTTAATACTGTATATTCCAATCTATCTCTGATCATGTGGATACTTCAGTGATATGTCCTTAATGATAGCCGTCGGTGGTTCACTGGGCACCTCCATCAATTTTCTCACCAAGATTCACTAGTTTTGTTTGAATTGATTACTAATCTCATTGTTATGCACAACCTGGAGTGTCACTGTCCATAGAAGTTACCCAAAGTTTTAGAAAAACGCAGAAAGAAATTAAGTAAGTCTATGGAATGTCTAAGCAAAGTAAGTGGTTGTCATGTTTATGTGTATATAATACATATTATTAATAATCTTACATTTGTACACACTTCCTATTTACATAACTTGACTTCCTGTTTGGCATTTTTGCCACATTTTTTGTGTCAGCTTTTCCCCACTATAAATTCATATGTTCAGCTGTAGAATGGGGTTTCCCCATGTAATCCCATCACCCTGGTTGCACAATCTGGCCACTGGGCTTCCAAAAATAGCTCAAAATGCTTTCTGAAATTTTTTTCATGTTCCATTCTTCCCCCTCAGTAACTGATATTTCTATTGTCTAATTGTGCAATTAATAGTCTGTGTTTTTGTTTTAATACATACATACACAGACACACACACAGTCTGTCTGTTTAAAAAATACACTCAATGTAAATTTTACCTGAATAAAGATTTTCAATTTTGTCTAGCTTTTCTTCAAATAATTTTGAAAACCTTTTGAACTGAAATAACTAGAAGCTAAAGAAAACTATTCTCAGTACAACTGAGTGAACAGGACTGTTGCATCCTGTGAAATTAGGTACTCTGCTCAAGTTGAGACTACACAAGCCAAAGTCAGCTCACGGAGTCATAGCTCTGCACAAAAATATCAAGTCCAAGCTCAGGCTTTTGGGAGAGGTTGAGGCCTTCAAGCAAAAGCTTTTATAAAAGCACTAGAGACACAAAAGACAATTCAATGGATAAATTTAATCATGTTATTGTGAAATGTGATCTTTTGAATTTTCTATTTTGTTTAAACCTTTATTTTGGACAATAGAAATTTTAGTTATGAGGGAAAAATGGAGGACGAAGAAACCTTTCAGGAAGCATTTTGAGCTATTTGTGGAATTGCAGAACCAGGGTGACAAGATAACAGAAGGAAAATACAATATAAATGTGGGCATGTCTATTTATAATGGGAAAAAGCCAATACAAAAAATGTGAGAACTGGAAGTCAAGTTGTGCAGATAGGAAATGCACGCAGATGTTAAGAATTTTAATAAGATAGATATACCTCAATGGATGGACCTCGAGATGGATTCCACAATGACACTTAAATGTCCTAGGATCACTACCCACTTTCCCCACAAGTTGACTCCCACGATCATTCATTTGTACAACTCAACATCCACTAGAAGTCAACCTCCACACCTCACGGTCCACATCTGGTCAATGGTGGTGAAAAGAGTCTTGGACGATAGTGCAAAATGGGCAACGCTCTGCGTGATTTTCTTTTCCATTTACTTCAATCGGGTGGAGTGCAAAGCAGGCTACCGATGTGCTATTGCCCGTTTTATACTCTGCCCAAGATAAATCTCACCCCCAATATGTCCTGCATTATATGCTGAATGTTGAAAACTTTATAAACCTGAACCATACACTGACAGATTTGCTGCTCTCCTTTGTTCTTATAAAATACCTACTGGACAATCCCATAGGTCTGTGAGGAGCATGATGGTCTTTCTAACTATGTCATCCAATTAGTTCATGGACAGCAAGGTTAGCAACACCAAAGTAACAACAAAACTGAAAATATCTTGACAGGGCTCACACCTTTGAAAGGTACACTTCTAATAAAGGAACTGTCACTTGTTGGAGCTCAAAAGGTTTTTAGCTGGCAACTCAGGATGGATGGATGTTTTATTACTTCAACTGCTGCAGAACTCTCACGTGCACGCACACCCCATTCACCGTTGCCAACAGTTCAACTCGGAAGCACAGCTCAGTGGTGGTGCCCTAGTCTGCAAGAAGCCCTTCAAAATGTCAGATCCATTTCTGGCATTGCCCACTTGGCTCAGTTAGACACACCAGATGGTGAAGCCTAACACAGTTGAGTGACCTCTCAGCTTATCAATAGTTGTACATTACAGCGCCGACTCCCATTCTTAAAGTGATTCTTCAAAACTTCAGGCCTCATTCAGTGAACCTTTTAATTATTTGTCATGAATCATATCAACATGATCTACTAAAATAATATGACTAATAACACCTGGAGAATACATTTCACAAACAAAACAAGAAAAGAGCATTGAATTGCATTGTGTTTGGAGTTAAGAATCCAATGATACTCATGAAATAGATGATGATCTGTAGGTTGCAGTGTTTTGTAAATCCTTCACACCCCTTTGTTTTACTGTGTCAAATATTGAAAAGGTAGCTGGGTTGTCACATGGTAAGCATGCAGAGGTTGGGGGTGAAAGAGCATTGTAGGGTCAAAGCAGGTGGCACATGATTCTTCAGCTGGCCCATGGTATTGCTGACCTGGGGATGCCTGATGATGCCCAAAGTGATAAAATGTCCCAACTCCCCAGTGCCCTCTCTTGGCTGAGCGTAATGCTAACCCTGTCTCGAAGCAGGCCATACATCTGCCCTCTTGGCTGCAGTAGTGTAGGCCAGGCAGACACAGAAAGAGCTAAAGTTACAGAAAGAAAAGCGGAAACCTACCCCAAGAGAAAAAAAAATCCCTGAAATTTATACTCTGTCCAATTTAATCTTACATGATTAAAAATGCCAAAAATGAAATGGAACGACAGTTATTCCCCATGAAAATGAAATGTGCTTGAGCACAAGTTTTTAAACTGAGGCACCTGCAAGGGAGATCCATAAGGTTACCTGATCTCTGTCCCATTATCACCAGATTTTTCTATTTCTCTGTATTTGTTGCTATGTGGTAGTACAAAGATGGTTTGTGCAATGAGAGCGAAGTTTCCTTTGAGTAGCTGACACCTTCTTTTAGAAATTAGAACAGGGCATCTCTGGGAGTGTGTCAATATTTGGAAGGGGTCCCAAGGAATGTGTATGGGTGCACTGGAGATCCCTGGCATAATGTCAGAATTGGCAGGGGGATCCTGTGAGTGCGTCAATATTTCGCAGGAGGTCTCCCACACAGAAAGGTTTGAAAACCTTCACGATGAAGACTAGTTTACCTGGAAAAATGCTTAATTTGTGGCCTTTGTACTTACATATGGCTATGCCACTCAGAAAAAAACAAATAAGAGCAAAGACACACACACCGTGAACAAGAGTATTACTAACGCAACTGACCTTTACTATGATGCTGTATCAATGAGTTGACTGAACCTTCTAATGCAAATAGGGTGTGATCCAAGTTGAATTGTAGTTATTAAGGCATTTATAATCAATAGCATTTATCAGGGGTGACCCAGAGCTATAGTCATCATTTGCTAGACCAGGCCATCCAGTTTCCCAAGTCACCCAGCAGCTACTGGTCTCACATCAGTCTCTAAAGTGGCCTAGCAGCTCTGCTGGTCTCACACCAACAGAGCTTGGCTGGTCATGTTCTATACTACCAGTTGTTCAGCAGGGAACGGATCATGTAACAGGTTCCCAGCTGATCCAGCAGCTCTGGTGGATATGAGAAAGATTCCCAACTAAATTGGAATCCCAACCTCAGCCAAGTTTTTAAATTTCACCTGTCCATGGTGGGTTTTGACGGCTTTCAGGTAAGGCAACTGACTGAAGTGGCTTCACAGTAGCGGTACATTGGTTGGAGGAGGAGGAGGAAAGGGCAGAAGGGGATGGGGAAAGGCCAGAGGAGGAGGTGGGTGGGGGGAGGCAGTGCAAACGGCTCCACCCACATAAGCCCACCAGCTGTTTGCCAGTCCCAGATGAACATCAAGGAGATATAGGTGGTCTTTACCATCCGCCCTTGTTGGTGAAGGAGAAGGTGGGGAATCAGTTGACAGCACGGGCACTGAACATCGGGGCGAAAGCCAAATCAAGGACTAATATAAAGACAAAGAGGAAAAGGAGGATCTCCAATCGACAGTGTTACATTCCTGCTGCTGCAGAAATAGTCAACATCTGCTTTTATTCCCTACTTGACTTGGAGCTTGGGAGGAAACACGCTCTTGCCAATAACATCAGGCTCTGCGTGGATGAAATGAAAAGTGACAGCTTCCATATATTTAGTTCAACTCTGCAGAACAGCTCCAGGTCCCAGATGTCAATCTCCCAGGAGGGTGCGATTAACACAAATACAAATGCCCCAGTTGGCAAATTCTTCATAAAACATTCAGTCTGTCCCTACATACCAGCCTATCACTGACAATTATCACTTTGAGCACTGGAATTAATCAGTAACTTATCAATGAGACGATGAGTAACAAGTTGGCACAGCTGAAAGTATGTGGCAAAATCTTATAAAAACCTTTTCACAGAATCTTATCTCCAAGCACTAATGGGTTTGAAACTTCAGACAGGCCAGTTATCAGAAAATACATTTAATTTCCAATTTGTAATGGCGAATGCAGAAATCTGAGGAGAAATGAGTATGTAAGGTCAACTCCCTGTAAATAATGGTATTGATGTAATGGCTGTCTGGCACCAGCCAGAGGTATATCTGCAGATTCAAGTCCTATTGGTCCACATTGAGCAGCCACTTTGTTTTCAAGAATGGGACTAGCCCATTCACATTTCAAAGAAGGACTTTATCTCTATCCAGTCAACATGGCAGTACATAAAAGAAAGCTAAAGCTTTAGTCGTAAATTTGAGATGGCCGTAATGCCACTTTGGTCAAATAGCCAATACTTTGGTCTTTTCACTGTCATGGGCAGTAATTCAGGGCCTGGTGGGTGCAGAAGCAGGAAACCCAGGCCTGACTGTCTAGACTCACTTGGGTGAATATGGCCAGCCTCTGTAGAACTGTACCTCAAATGAGTCACTTCTTCAGGGAGAAACTGGGGGGAATGAATGAATATTTTACAATTAGGTTGCTCACCGTCAGATTATTTTGAAATCGTCCAAACTACAAGGGCGTTTGATAGAGAGGATTCTCTCACAAGCTCAGATAAAACATTTTGGTGATGAAAGGATGCAATTTAGTTGAATCCGAAATCTGAAAGGATTTAAAGGGGTAGCTAGGGAGCAAGGCAGCGAGCGAGGGGGTCTCTGAAACTGCTGAGCTAATTTAAAAACATGGAGCTGGCATGAGTGTTAACAGAGGGAAAAAAACATCGACCTTTAAATAGCAGGGAAATGTCAGGACTGTACTGTGTACTTGGACTTATTCAATCATAAGACTGGGGAAAGTGATTAGACGTCAGAACAGGACACCTGCAATTACACATGAAGATAAGATAGATGTGATAACTCACAGGTGAAAGGCTTAATGCTGCTGTGTATGTGCTTGTGCTGTTTTAGTCCAGACGAGGTGGCAAAGGTTTTTCCACAGTCGGGGCAAGCGTGTGCCCGGGCTCCAACATGCTGAGACCTGATGTGCCGCTGGAGGTTGCTTGGGTCGGTGAAGACCTGAGATGCAGGAAGGATAGAAAGCAACAAAAAAAAAGGAAGTCATTGGAAACTTGTGCAAAGGCCTGGTCCCGTGTAACGGAGATCTCTTTTAAACAAGAACAATCATTATCGCAGCGGAACCTCGATATTGGATAAATACTTGAAGGGGAAAAATTTGCAGAGCTATGGGGAAAGAGTAGGGGAGTGGACTAATTGAGGAACTCTTTCAAAGAGCTCGACGGGCCGAATGGCCTCGACAGGAACGATGGGCCGAATAGCCTTCTTCTGTGCTGTATGATTCTATGATCCCATGAGCACCCCCATCATCTGTACCTCGATTAATTGTACAAAGTTTAGCAGGAGTCGGGACCTTGTTTTGCATAAACCAGTTACAATGTAATTGAATGTTTTATGGCGATACAGACTTTGGGCCCTTGATTCAGCAGGATAGGCGGCTGTTCTCTAGATGTCCTGTGTCTGGTAAAATTTACTACCTATGCAGCTCTGAAATAATGCTCTGCATCTGCTAGACCAGCAGGAGTCAGGCTGCCAGCAATTTTTCCAGAATGTCTCATTTTTTAAAGAATGGAACAAGGCAGCTCGTAGCTGCACATGCTGGGAAATTGATTACATAATCTAAATAGATCAATCTGAAACTGGAATCTCAGTAAATGTGGGAGGACTCTCGATTATCAACCAATGGAGGCTCTATTGGCAATGATTGGTGCTTTATTAACCTTGTGATCAGGCAGTAATAACACGTAATTATCACACCTGGCTTCAGTTAGTGATGGTGCATTGCAGAGCTAAGGTCTATGCACAAAGGGTAACTCCAGGGGGAACAGAGGTCCCCAAACTCCCACTGTGTAACAGTCTAGAAATTACACAGAACTTATGCTCAATCTCACATAAGACAGCACACCACTGTGCCTCCAGGGTAAGAGTTACCTAGCAACCACATAACCACAAATAAACATAATTTAAAATTATTACAAATACCAAAAAATTGCCTATGAGGTTGCTTTTGGTTAGTTGCTGAAGATAAGATGGCAACGGAGTTGGGAGAGAGAATTCAGAAACTTACTCCACAGAGTCCCCTGGTGGCTGGAGCCTGCAACTGCACTGTGACAGTTGACATAGCAAAATTGAATGGGAACTGTTGACAGGAATTTACAATGGGAAATGTTGACAGAAAAGAGTGTCCAAAAATCTTGACAACAGGAAGTGAAGTATGTGGACAGGAAGTGCATGCCCTGTGTAATATTTTTAATATATAGGTAGACAAATATTTTATAGGTATATATATATACAATTAAAGGTTATGCATCTGGCATCCCAAGGGCTTTGAAAAGTCTTTCTCTATATATATATATAAAATTGTATTTAGTGTGCATTTGACCTGGGAAAGTACTGATACCTGTGGACTAATATCCCAACAATGAATCATAAAGAGAACAGGAAATAGAAACTGGGGTTAAAAATGGGTATTTTCCTGGGGACACTTTTTTTCAAACTTGCATCTTGAGCAGTATCAGAGTTGGTACCAATTTGGTAGCTTCTGGAACATTCTTTAAAAATTAGAATTAGAGCACCACACTGTTGACTTAGGTTTAAAAACAGTATGGACCAATTTCAGTTTACCTTGAAATTGTACAGAAGCTCTGCCATTACTGAACCTTCACAGCAACCAGGATTCACAGCCCTGTTTCTGCTTCGGTGTTCCGACAGTGACTACACTTCAAAAGTAGTTCATTGGCTGCGAAGTGCTTTGGGACGTCCTGAGGTCGTGAGAGGCGCTATCTGAATGCAAGTCCTTTCTTTCTTTGTGTGTGAAGGAAGCAGTGTTGCGTTGGGACCCTTCACTGAGTAGTGCAAGGTCAAAAGGCACTTGAACTAGTCACTGTGGGCAGTCCCAGCTGAGGTAACAAAGAGCTCCTTTTTTCCTCCCCTTTACTCAACAGAAAAACTACACAATCTAACGCTCTGCTCACTACACCACCTGATAAGAGTACATTTCTGTTTGAGTCAGTAGAAACTCAAACAGCAGAAGGAAAGTGCTTTGTTTTATTAAATTCCAAACTGGCTTTCGATCTTTTGTTTGCCCTTGTATTCTTTTCTTTCTCATTCACCTTGGCATTGCACCATTCTCCACTCCCCAAACCCACAATGATGCACAAGGTCTTTTTGACTTGGGATCTAAGGACGATAGTTACCCATTACTCCTTAAGTTTAGCAACTATATAAATATATTTGAATCGTACTAAAGGCTACACAGGATAAAACAGGGATCGGTTTTAACTTCATCAATTTGCAACAGGATGATATTAGCACAGATTTCACCTGCAGTTTTCATACAAGATAGTTCCAGGCAGTGTTCCAGTTTGCAAATCGTTAACATCAGAATTTGACACCATGGCCCAGTCAGCCCTGCTACAGACACAAGCCGCAATGCCACAGTTAGTCCCATTGCAGACACGCCCGCAATAAATCAGTCCCTTTCAAGACACTCTGCAACAGTACAACCCTTGTCCTGTTACATCTCCTTGTCCAATAATGCCAGTTGTGTGTAAATGGATTTCACCAGAATTTAATTGCACGTTTTTCCAAAATCGCTCAAAGTACAAGGTACAAGTTCTGAGCTATATGGTACAAGTGAAGTCTAGTCGATCGGAAGAACTCAGTGGAGATGAAATGGGTCACTGATCAGATTCTGCCCATTAAACAAATTCCATCATTGTGGATCTCGATCCACTTGCTAGAAAAATAGAGAGTGACATTCCCAATAGTCAGAAGCTCAGTTAACCAGTATCCCCATGAACCTCAACACCAACAAGCAGAACTCCCATTAGTCAGAATCCCCACTAACCAGCTTCTATTGTACCAGTTTAGCTCAAAGTCTCCATGCAAGAACTACTAACATTATAAACAATAAGACAATGAAAGGTTTGACTCTTCTTACCTTCAACCTTACCTTATCACAATTTTCACACTCAAAGCGTTTGCCGCTGTCATGTGACATTTGATGGCGAATCAGATTGGATTTCCAGTTGAAGGCCTTCGGACATTGGTCGCACTTATATTCGCGTTCCTCGCTGTGAATTATCATGTGTTGCTCCAGGCTGCACGGACAGGAGAGAGGGGACAGAGAACCTTTAACTTAGTACTAAGTGTTAGCATGTCGTACAACAGTTTTTGTAGATCCTTAAAAAAGAAAATGCACTTCAGCTCTCTCGCTATCCCAGCAGGTAACGGCATCACCTTCTGTGGTACAGAGACCAGAAGGTTCCAGGTTCGATCTTTGGTCAGCGCTGAGTTCACTGCTCTCAGCTGCTCTCAGGTAGTTGGGGTGTTACAGTTGGCTTCAGTGCCCCTGGGCTATAAATCCTCCAGAGTCCCAGCTGGAACGTGTGCCTGAGTGGCTGGTGGGATGAGCACAGGATTGGACTCAGCATCAGTGCCCCTCATGGTTGATTAGCCCGCTGACCCCTGCTGTCTGGGGCTCACACGTGAAGAGCGGCCACCTGCAATGAAGGTACCAGGCAGCTGTGATGCCACTTGCAGTTGAATATCCTACTGACACTCACTATCTTGGGGGCCACATATGAAGAATGGTCACTTGGGCAAAATACCAAGCGGGATATTGGCTATCGGCTCCCTGTGAAAGCGAACTCCAGCAAAGGTTGGTGCCTTCGGGTGAGTAGGGGAAAAAAACAGGGGGAATAAAACAATGTATCGAGCCAGAGTCTAACACCGGGGGTGGCGGGGGGGGGAAACATAAAGTGCACAGAACAAAAGAGCAGGCTTTAACTGTTAGAATCAAATATTTACAGAATAGGGAGGGGTTTTACTGACCCAGCACTCAGATAAGCAGTTAACAGACCGGGATTTCCAATCTGGGAGCCATCCATTTGCGAGTGAGCTGCAGGCTGCATATACGAACGGCAAAATCATTCACTTCAATAATATATTCTCATTATTAACTACTTTAGCTAAACAGCCTTCCAGGAAATGACTGTGAGGACATTGTAGCTTCTACAAACACGACCCATTTACAAACGACTTCCCCCTCTCCTCCCCCCCTCTCCCAAGTCCACTTGAAAGAGAATGGGTAACAAAGCTTTATCTTGCTAAATTGCTGGAAGTTGCAGCAGCGAGGGACTAAATCTTTTCAAATTAATTCCAACAGCACAGATAAACCATAGTTAACATAGGTTTAATAGAGCACAGCCCAGTTAGTGAATGAACAGTTGTGTTTCCATTGTACCAAGTGATAAGAACTTAGCATACATCACAAATCTTGAAAGTACTACATTTGCACAAAGGTGTTTTTAAGTACATAAGTAAGGACAGAAATTGCAATTGGCTCTGTTGTTACCAGAATGAGTAACTCAGGGTTGACATCTGCGCTAAAATAGCACAGAGAGAAATTGGGTACAGGAGCTTCGAATGGATGCACAAGAGCAGAGCTGATCATAGATTCTACTCTATAATAAATTAAAATACTCTAAACCTTGGGCTCTGTCTGATAAGTAATGGGGCAACAAGGCAATAAAATGCAAGATATGAAATAGAGTTGAAGAGTTAAATCTAGAACACTACTTCAAGTCAAAGAGTGACCGTGGGACGAAGGGATACAGGCTCAAACTTAGAACTGGTCCTCTTCACAAAGAGTGATCAACACATGGAATGGACTTCCAGGGAGGGTGGTGGAGGTAGGAACCCTGGAACCATTTAGGAAACATTTGGACACTGCAATGGGGAGATGGTAGGTTCTTTTTACATGGATGGTCTAGGAATGGCTCAGCTCATCACTTTCTACCTTGTGATGTTACTCTGAGTAGCGTTTTGCTCACCTTGCACCTGTAGCAACGGGAGAATAACATATCAGCATCAAGCTTACCTTCCTTCACTATGGCCTCTGCTGTTTAAGAAAAATGTGCAGCACATTAAATTGCTTAAACAACAATCATACATTCTACGCCCCAAAAAAAAGGAAATGGGGCTGACTTGTGAAAATGGCTCAAAAGAGAAATCGTGAATATGGCCAATCTGAAGCAAGAAAAGAGTCACTGCTCTAAATATCGGACTGTCCACCCTCCTGCAGGCACTGTCGGAGCCGCTGTGCGGTTCCAGGACTTTCCGCATTTGATACAGATACATCAATGGTTTGCGAGCAGACTCTGCACGCTGCAGCGAGCGAGCAGCTGCATCTGCACCCACAGGTGGCATCATCAGCGGCACAAAGTGGCATAGGGGGTTAAACCGCCACCTTCTCCGGCCCCCACCTTGCCTCTGGTCGGACGCATGCTTACCTGTACTCGTTGGGGAATATCCGATCGCAGTCCTTGCACTCGTGGAGCGGCCCGTCGTCCAGCTGGCTCTGCTTGAACCCCTCGTTGATGGTGGTGAAGATGGCGTTGACGTTGTTGCAGGCGTAAGCCTGGTGCCGGCGCAGTGCCACCTTTGAGCGGAAGAGTTCGTCGCAATCTCCGCATCGGTACCTCTGCTCCTCTGCACAGAGGGCCGGCGGTCGAAAGAAACCCGCACGTGCAAGGAGAAGAAGAGATAAAAAGAATCAAAATGTTTAGCAGAGAGCTGGTTAAAATCACGCAGAGAACTGTTCAGGCCCGATTGCTGAGCGGGCCTGTACTGTATAATCATAAATTATTGCAGCCCGAGTTCAAACAAATTAAAGAAAGGGAGCAGCTATTATTGAGTTTACGAGGCAGCATCCTGATCCCTGTGCCAAGTCAAACAATCCACTGGATGCTGTAAATTTTCCAGCATAACAACTGGTGTGAAGGGGGTCAGGTCCGCCTGCACCCTGCCCCCACACCTTTCGCTTGAACAGGAGTCTCCCCAGATCCCCCTCCCCTTCCTCTGCCCCCACGTTCTCCACACCACAACCTCCCCGCCCTCGGAGAAGCTGTCAGTGTATCTCCGCTCTCATCAACAGCACTTGGGACGAAAGAGGAATGCGAGAGAAAAATTAAATCGTGGCCTAATGGGTTTCAAAAAAATAATAAGGAGTCAAAGAGAGCACAGTTATGTGCCCTTTGCACACTAATCTATGAAGCCATCTCCTCTAGGGATAGAGCACTGAACAGCTTATTTGAAGTCCCTGGCTGTACACAGGCTGCATTTTTCACTATTCCTGTTCCACACCATATTCCCTTCTCCTGGCAGAATTTTCTGGTAGCTTTTTTTAAAATTTAAATCCCGATTTTCTTCCCTCCTATCCTGGAGGTGTTGGACCACCTAGTCTACCACAGGTCTATGGCACATCGCCCTCCAGTGCCTCATGCACGAGCCTTGACAGGTGAGCGGGTGGCATCGCAGCCAAGGTCAAGGTCAAAGCCAAGGTCAAGGCCATGGTCAAGGCCAAGGTCAAGGCCAAGGTCAAGGCCAAGCCAGCCCTGGCCCAATGTCCAGCCGTGTGCACTTTCCGTTAGGGCCCATTGCACAGCAGTAAGGTGCAGGAACCCCTGTCTGATTTTCTTTTCCTCCTCCCTCCCTAACCCAGAGATGCTGAGGCCAATTGCAGCAACTCCCCTGCTGCCCTGGCTGGGGTCAGCTAACTCAGCATAGACCGAGAATGGGTCATAGGACCTTCCTGATTTGTACGACTCAGTAACACACCAGGCGGTGCATTTACCCACTGAGCCAAAGGGGTTAAACTCCTCTCTAAATAAAAAAAACATTCTGAAACTTGTTAATGCTCAGCTAACCACGGATTCCAGCTTTGAGAAAATCAGGCACCAAGCGTTCCAAACCCCTTGTGTTTCTCGATTAAACATAATAAAGTTGTACTGATTCTGTTGCCTTGAGGGCAAAAAAGATGGACAAGACTGGAAGATCCGTCCTTAAAACTCTTGGGGACAAACATTTTGGGTTGGGCTTGGTTTACTTTTCATTTCTTTTCAATTCTGAATAAATGTATTCCATGCATATGTAGGGCAAGTGGCAGTTGAAAGTCTCGTGGGCACCTTGTGCGCCCATTTACCCGCCAGAATCAACAAATAGGCACCCAGCAGTCTGGCCCAAAACAGACAGAGGCACTTTAGACGTGCAAATCGCCTGTTGAGGGGCCCCAATTGTAACTTTCAAGAAGAAATTGGTGGAGCAAGCATGGCATATGTCAATCCCACTTCCTCAAGGTATTGCGAGGCCTAACCAGCCATCCTTAAAAGGACCATTGGAGGTCTCTCCCAAAAGGAAAGTTTTGGGAGAGTGCTCATTCTGGATCCACAATAAATGTTCCGGCCCACTGCCGACCCCCTCCCACATTCACTTCCCCCCACCACCATCCAACAAGCCTTACTTGCCGTCCGGCTGCGAGAAGGTGAAACCTGGGATGACCGATCAGCTGATTTTCCCTCCCTCTCTCCGGGAGGGAGTTGCAGTGGGGAAGACCTTCTTTCAGTACCTTCTCAGAAGGTGGTTGAACCACTGTTTGGGGACTCTGGGGCAAATCTATCACATCGTGCACTTCAGTTACGTTCTTGCCTTAGAGATATGCTGCAGATGGGGAGACACTGCATTGTCTCACCGCGATCATGTTGGAGAGACACTGCGTTGTCTCACCGCGATCACACAAAGGTAAACAGCGACTAATTCATATTCAACGAGATGTGTATGGATTTATAAACAAGCCTTACCATCAAGGATTGGTGGCATTGTCCCATCAGGATAGACACCGTCCTTCATAAAAACGAGGAGCTCGTCGCCCGATTTAACCTCTTTAATTACTTTATAGTAAATCTGGAAACAAGATTAAAAATAGAATTAACCTTAGGCTGCTGAATAAACAGAGATTCTGTAGATTTACACAGCAAGTACAGTGACTAATAGTGTTACTCCTATCACTGTTGTGAGCCCCTTGTTGCAACTCCTGTTCAAAGGGCTGGAACTTAACCTCAGTCCTGAACATCATTCCGACTCACTTATCCACAATTGTGTTACAATCCAAAGTGAAGAGTTCTCTTGCTCTGTCAACTTCACGTCACACTCCTCATACAGAGAAGCATTAAGTGGAGTCTGCAATCCAGACAAACCCTTCACCACAGCTAAAGCATAAAAAACTGGGATAGTGGATATTCCAAACACTTAAGAATTAGCATTCAGATAGCAATCAGAAAATGTCAACCGGCTCACTGCTTGAGTGTGGACTTGTAGCTGTCATTTTGAAGCCCGATGGTCCTCAAACTGGCAGCAGTGACTAAGGCATTTGATTTATGGACCAGCTCAGTAAAATACACCTTAGTCTCAACCACCATTTGAAAATTCCAAAATGGCAGCTCTGACTTAAGGACTGAATGTAGCAACGGAGGGTATCAGAGATGGACGCCTGATTATAGATGATGTACCCGTGCCTCAGAAAGCCTCTGTTCAGTCAGCAATGGGGAAGACGCAATGGCGGTTTATGGTGTATTGAACACTCTACACTCCGAGCAACTGAGGCTAGGACTCTTGATCGACTGGCCAGCGAAGAGAAGGAAAAGTTCTGAGTTCAAAATCCTCAGTAGTGAGGAGTAAGTGAACCTTGGGAAGTTGGAGCAGATGGTGATAGAATGGTGCCAAAGGTGGGACAATTCATTTCAAAGGGTCAACAACATCCGCAGGAAAGGACTTTGGGAAGTCACAGTGCTTTTAATTCCATGACAAACGTTAATGGCAGACCATAATTGAAAGAAATGTTTCCCACCAATGCCACTGACTGTGGATTGAGGATGGCATCTGACGAGAGAGAAGAACCCAGATTTTTCCAATGTACCATTTAGTGCTGTGTGCTGACAGTTACCATGTTTCTATTCATTAACACCTTTAAAGCCTTAGATTGAGCAGTGCTTTTCAAAATGTTTCTTTGTGGAGGGGATCCCCTGCAAATACTGACACACTCCTAGGACCCCACCCCCAACCCGATTTCCAAAAGACAGTGCAGGTCACCTGAAGGAAAAGTGTTATCATCGCATAAAGTGTTTCGTTATTAGTGTGTAGAAACAGAAATGATGTGAAAATAAGTCAACAAATACAGAAATCTGATAGGAGTCGGACTGAAATCCGGTGACCTCCTGAACGGCCTGTGACCCCCCCTTGTGACGTCCTAGGGTCAGGACCCCAGTTTGAAAGCTTATAGTCTAGAGGCAAGAAGGGAATTAAAAAGGATGTCGGGAGAAGAAAAGGAAAAGCAGCTCAGGGCAGAACAATTACATTAGATGCTAAATGTTAACAGAACTTATTTTTGCCTTTGGGATTTGCATTGAGCATTTTGTTGGAGGGAAATAACTAGAACAGTAATTTACTATAACCCGGGCAACACAAGAGCATTGAAAAATACACACACACACACACACACACACATATATACACAGAAAACACGCACACAGAAAAAGCACACACACATAAAAAATACACACACACACACACAGAAAACATGCACACAGAAAAAGCACACACACATAAAAAACACACACACATACACAGAAAACATGCACACAGAAAAAGCACACACATAAAAAACACACACACACACACACACACACACGGTGAAAATTGGTTTTGGGCAGTAGTGCAAAACAGGTGATAGTGAATTGGCAGATGGCAAAGAAAATCGGCCGGGCAGTGTGTAAAAAGGGCGGCGGATTCACTATCGCCTGATTTGTGCCACTGTCTAAGACCAATTTCATCTCCCACACAAACACACACAAAAAACAGTTACTGAGACACACACACAAACACACACAAAAAACAGTTACTGAGACACACACACAAACACGCAAAAACAGTTACTGAGACACACACACAAACACGCAAAAACAGTTACTGAGACACACACACAAACACGCAAAAACAGTTACTGAGACACACACACAAACACGCAAAAACAGTTACTGAGACACACACAAACACACAAAAACAGTTACTGAGACACACACAAACACGCAAAAACAGTTACTGAGACACACACAAACACGCAAAAACAGTTACTGAGACACACACAAACACGCAAAAACAGTTACTGAGACACACACACAAACACGCAAAAACAGTTACTGAGACACACACAAACACACAAAAACAGTTACTGAGACACACACACAAACACGCAAAAACAGTTACTGAGACACACACAAACACGCAAAAACAGTTACTGAGACACACACACAAACACGCAAAAACAGTTACTGAGACACACACAAACACACAAAAACAGTTACTGAGACACACACACAAACACGCAAAAACAGTTACTGAGACACACACACAAACACGCAAAAACAGTTACTGAGACACACACACAAACACGCAAAAACAGTTACTGAGACACACACAAACACACAAAAACAGTTACTGAGACACACACACAAACACGCAAAAACAGTTACTGAGACACACACAAACACGCAAAAACAGTTACTGAGACACACACACAAACACGCAAAAACAGTTACTGAGACACACACAAACACACAAAAACAGTTACTGAGACACACACAAACACGCAAAAACAGTTACTGAGACACACACACAAACACGCAAAAACAGTTACTGAGACACACACACACACACACAAAAACAGTTACTGAGACACACACAAACACGCAAAAACAATTACTGAGACACACACACACAAATACACACACAAAAAACAATAACTTACAAACACAAAACACACATAAATTGCAGCTGGAGTTGGCTTCACAACAGCAGAGGCCAGGGCCAAGTGTTCAGTGTCTGGGGGGAGTATGGGGCAGCCAAATCTCCAACATGCTCAACTGAGCCCAGATTGTCAACAAACATCTCTTGGATCACTAAAAAGAAACAGAATCATACTTGGAAATAAACTGTGCACCCGAGGGTTGTGGGGGGGGGCGGTGGGGGGTGGTGAGTAAACAGAGCAAGGATCCAGGGAACAGCATGGCGAACAGATGGGTCTTCTTATTATGGTGTTCTTGGGGTGTGAGTGACACTGGCAAGGCTGTATTTATTGCCCATCCTTAGTCTGCTCTGAGGACATTAAGAGGCAGCCCCATGTTGTGGAACTGGAGTCACATGTAGGCCCTGTGGGGAAATCAGCTGTAGCTTGCACTCCTGATCGCTGTTCAGTGTCTCCTACTGGAAGGCGACGTGCAGATATCAGGTGAGGATAGGATTGGATTCAGCTGTGAAGGTCCAAGAATCTGCCCAGACTCGCTGTCTGGGTTGACGCACGAAGAAAAGCGACGTGGGGGAGATACCAGAGGCCTACTCACCCCAGCGAGACTCGATGCCTGCAGGAGGGGAGTGGGAAAACACTGGACAAGAGATTAATGCATCAGTCCCACAATTTGTGGCACCAGCCCAGGTCGCAGGATTCAAAGTTGCCACTGCCTTGTTTCCTTTCCCCTGACCCTTTTGCTGGCAAAACAACAACAAAACACAATGTAAGGGGTAAGGAGGAGAGATTTAGCATATGGTGCCTTAGTGGTTATGGAACTAGACGAGCAACCCTCGAGGTTGTGAGCTCAAATCCCACTTGAATTCAATCAGTCTGGTCATTTGTCGACAGGCACTAGGTAAAATGACCATGAAAGGCCAACGGGGAAGGGACCTGTCACCCCTTTCCCAGTCTGGCTTATTGCAGAACCATCGTCTAATCAAACAGTGACTTCTACACTTAAATGTTCATTCCATTTTCTGTGAAGTGCTGCAAATTCAGGCTGCTCTCCCCCATGTAAAATTCAAGGAGTTTTTCCAAGGATGAAAGTCCCCCGATTACCCTTGGTTAGTTCAACTGACAGTCCACAAGATTCAGACCTGTGTCTCT
Source organism: Heptranchias perlo (assembly GCF_035084215.1). Lineage (NCBI taxonomy): Eukaryota > Metazoa > Chordata > Chondrichthyes > Hexanchiformes > Hexanchidae > Heptranchias > Heptranchias perlo. The sequence goes on from NC_090356.1 coordinate 6,362,331, forward strand.
AACCAGGGACTTTCATGTCCTGAATGGGATTTAAGCATTTACCCTTTGGTTGCAATTATTTTCTATTGCCACTAGGAGGCCCCCTTGCCTAGCGAAGTAGACATTGTCCTTTGTGTCTCGTTGCAACACTTGTTCAGAGCTGTTAGCTCTCTCGGTTCTTCAGTAAACTCAGCACTTTCCTAACATCGCAAGAGAAAGGGAAATAAAGAGTGGTCCAAGACTTTTTTTCACAAATAAAACTGAATTCTGGCTCTGTGGGGCATTCCTATCAATTTGTTTTTAAATACAATTTGTTAAACTTTAATAAACAAACAAATTCTTTCCCCTCAATATTTACTTCAACTAGCATTCTGTAACGACATTCAATTTGAAATAATAAATTGTGGAGTTTACTGCAATATGTTCAGCTAAACGTCAGCAACAACAAAAAACTTCTGTGAAAGTCTCTCGTGTCCCCACAGAGGATGGAAGGTTGTGCAGGATAGGTCATGGCCCAAGGGGTGTCACAACACTGCCGCGATTGGGAGCTGAAGTGTCACAAAACCCTTTGACTTTCTCCTTATGATTCGGTGCAAAGATGCAGGTTCTCCAATGTTCTGATTCGAGGACGAACATCCTTAGCCACCCCACTCATCAGTTCACGTGCCTTTCCACAGTCTGATATCCCTCCTCCCTTCATGCCTTTCGAGATCTCTGTTGCCATTGTGGCATCTGAGCATGATCCAACTGAGATGTCCCTCCTCCCCACCAATCTCTGTATTACACCTGCCACGGACAACTGCCCCTCGCCCTTTTACTGGTGTCCCTGTCTTTTCTGAAACAAGGCATTTAATAAATATTTCCACTGAGGGCTCAGACCCTGTAGAAGAGACACTCGTTTCAGGGACATAAATGCAGGTTAAACGTCCAGTTTTAATCTTTGGGTGCAGCATAGAATCCAAAAAAATAAGGTCCCATTAGGGTGGGGGTGACCCCAGCCTTCCATCTGAACACATTCACTGCATTTCTTTTCTCTTATGATGCCCCTTTTTAGTTTGCACGATGTGAATGTGGAGCACATACACTAATCTGCCCATTTCTAATGGTGATTAAGCATGATTAAAAGATAGTGCAAAAAACACAGTACATCTCGATAATTTTATATATATATTTTTTAAAACTATATTAGTTCTGAAACACTACTGCAGAGGGAAAGGAGAGCTCATTCTTTTTCTTGTGACTTAGCATTCTGGACAAAACAGGGTGATCGAAAGCCATAAAGAAACAAAAGAATAAACAAAAAACGAAAAGCAAACTTCATTAGAGTTAAGGGGCTCCTAACACCATTATCTCTTTACGTACTGAATTGCAACGTCAGAAGAGAAATCCCCCCCCTCTTCATGGGTTTTGACACTGCACTTTGTAAAAGAAATTGAAATAAAAACACGAGGTATTTCTTAAAAATGACTCGCGAGCTACACTAGATTGTTCCTCAAGTAACACTCAGAATAAAATCAGAAATTGCTGACCTGTGTTTGTATTTAAAGATGTGGAACTCTGCTACTGTGGGCCTCAAAGTGCTGGACTTGTTTGAATGCTCTCCAGACAGATAAGTTGCAAACTATTGTAAGACTCAGAGAACTCCAGTGGACACAGAGCTGTATCGAGCCCCTGTTCAGGAACAGAGGGCAGAGCCTTCTGCCCTCTTGACCAGCTCGTCAACCCTTTCTTTCCCTGTGCTGGTGAAGTTTTATCTCTCTCTCTCTCCCTCTCTCTCTTTCTCTCGGAGATCTGCTGAGTGGTTTGAAAGCACATTCTGTCACTCCCACTAATCACATCAGCCAGGCTTGACCTCTGAACCTTCCCCACATTGCGTCTCTATTACTAAGAGATTGCGACACCACAACCATTCATAAAAGCAGCAAGTTAAAATATGTGCATTCAGCCCTGGCCCAGTGGAATTAAAGGACTTCGCCATGTCCTTTTACAGGTTGGGCTTGCAAGAAAATAAAAAATTGGGGTTTAAACAAAAGTTGAAGAGCACTGGCAGTCTATGGCTTTCAATCTAAAACTATAACCCATCCCACAAACACAACCAAACAACTGAAAAAAAACTGACTCGACTCAGCCGATCACTTCAACCGTTCACAAGAAACAAATGAAGAAAGCAAACAGTGAAAATAGTCAGCGAGGGAACAAGTGAGCGAGGCATGGTGGATCTGCTCACAGCTGGAATCCCGATTTCAAGAGCCTTACCGATCCTGTCATATATAAGACACAGAATTATCGACGCGCATGAAAACCTTACCAACCTCCCTGATACACCTGCAAGCTACAATAATGAGGCACTGACACAAAGATGCATAGAGATCCCACAGCGTAGCTTCCTTACTTGCAAAGAGGAGATTCTGTGTTGAGGAGGGATGGCACGGGGGCAGAATCGTGACCAGTGCAGTGTTAGCTGCATGCTTCTTTATACCGTCGGGCAGTCACTTACAAAACCAATGTTGCAATGCCTGCAAATCCCACCCCCATCCCTCCCCGCAGTTTATTGCGACTCTGGGTGTCACTGCACCCACCCTGATTTTTATTGAGAACCAAGTCCAAACTTCGAAAGGAAAAAGGGGGCTTATTCTTTGGAGTAGGTTTTCTGCTATTTTACCAGGGAAAGTCAGCCGCGGGTGATTGACAGACCGGCAGAACAGGAAGGGAGTAGGAACGCCAGGGGTATCTCCTTCTCCACACAGGAGGGCAGTAGCAACCTATTCCCGCTGCTGCTAAGATTTGAATCCAGAGACCTTGTAAGGACACTGAGGCAGTCGCCCACGCCAATTCACCACGGCACAGTAACCGCCCGGCGCCAGTAGAAGTGAGAAGCAACAGCAACTTTTCGGTTTGCCAGTAACGCCAGCGTATCTCTTTCCATCTGCAATTTCTCAGCCTTTCTTTGTAGCCTATTGTCACTCTCTCCTCTCTCCCAAGAGATGGACTTCTCAGCTTTACAAAAATTATCCATTTTATTTTTTTTACACAGTGAGTTGTTATGATCAGGAATGCACTGCCTGAAAGGGTAGTGGAAGCAGATTCAATAATAATTTTCAAAAGGGAATTGGATAAATATTTGAGGGGGAAAAATTTGCAGGGCCATGGGGAAAGGGCAGGGGAGTGGGACTAATTGGATAGATCTTTCAAAGAGCCAGCACAGGCACGATGGGCCAAATGGCCTCCTTCCGTCCTGTATAATCCTATGATTCTATGCCCTTTGCTGAGGAGCCCATCCCTCCATTCTAATTCAGGCAGCAGTCCTTAGCGAGTCAGAAGTTAGTCAAGGCAAATAACAAAAAAAAATTGCTGAGAATAAATGCAAATTCTGGAAAGCGGCAATAAAAGTGAAAAGTACTGAAAATGCACAGCAGGTCCCTCAGTCTCAACTACTCCACGTGGTAGCAAGTTCCACATTCTCACCACTCTCTGGGCAAAGAAATTTCTCCTTAATACCTTATAGTGACTATCTTATATTTATGGCCCTTAGTTTTGGTCTCCCCCACAAGTGTAAACATCTTCTCTACGTCTACCCTATCAAACCCCTTCATAATTTTAAAGACCTCGATTAGGTCAACCCTCAGCCTTCTCTTTTCTAAAGAAAGAAGCCCCAGCCTGTTCAGTCTTTCCAGGTGGTTATAACCTCTCATAATTTGTACAGGATAAAACCTTATGTGAGACATCCCCTCAGTACACAGCTTCTTCTTCGATTGTTGATGCTGCACCTCCTTTGCTTGGTGAATAAAAGTACACAGCATTTCTCTCGTTACTTACACTGTACTTGTATTCATTCCTATCTGGAGGTTACTGTTGTACTGTATAAATCGTGGGCGTCTCAATTATCTGCCAATCTCCATTAGCCACCAAGGATGTGGGAGGGTCACCTCCATAATGACAGAGAATGGAAGCTTCACTGGAACCATGGATTTACAATTGTCAGTTAAACTTCTTCTTTTAAAGGTTTTCCCCCCTCTCAAAATGAGAACTCGATCCGAGTAATACAAGACTGCATGCATGGGCAGAATCCCTGGGTGGAAAAGGAAACCCAAAAAGGCCACAGTTTACAGAACTAGTGAAGTGACTTTGTGGTTAGAGAGTAGGGCAGGAGCCAGGAGCAGGGTTACTGCCAGGTTTAGAGCTTGATCACTCATCCCCTTTCACCAGAGGAGCAACTGTATAAAGAATTGGAGGGGGGCATCAGGAGCTTTTCTGGGATCTGGATGGAGGACATGACCCATACCAAAAATATTGGGGGATGGGATCATGTCTCCTTCACCATTCCCCCCCCCCCCATCAGTGACTGCCTTTTGCCTTCACAGACAATTAATATTGAGGGGATTTTGTTAGTTTTGCTTTATTTTGAGCACTCAGAATTGTCTCATTTTACCATGAATCTGAAGGTCTCTCCAAAAATAATACTTGACTTTGGACTTGTTTGTATCATTGGTTTGTCCTATGGCTCTACCCTAACCAAACCTCACTTCATCATCTTTCATCTCTCCAACTGCATTAAGAATATCAACGGGGGATTCAGAGAGTTTCTGCACCTCGTACCTAAACATGGGCCTTCCACTGGCATTGAAGCACCAGCTTCACCTCACACCTCTCACTTCCAAATACTTTCCTAAGCTTGCATCTCATTACCACATAAACCAACTCAGTTCATCTGTTCACAGCATCAAACTAGATTAGATTCCAGCCTCAACTGGCTTTTACCCAAAGTGTAGAATGATTTGGTAAACCAAACTTAGCCTTTAATGGAGCCAATCTAACTATCCTCACCCTGTCAACCTGTGAGACTCAGTGTCACTGATATTAACCCATCCTCACCCTGTCCATCCATGGAACTCACTGACACATGTATCAATCCATCCCCGTATCAAGCCATCTCCACCCTGTCCATCTATGGGACTCATTGCCCTGATATCAAACCTTCCTCATCCACTTCAGTGATTAAACAACTGGTATCTGGTCACTTATAGTTCAAACATGCACAGTGTCAGCACCAATTTATCGGTATTCTCCTAACGTTTACTCAGCTGTATTATTTATTTGTTCTCTTTGTACCCAGCGTGCCATATGCGAAGGGAGCTGCTCTGGTTTTGTTTAAGTTTGGTTTTGCTTACACTATTATTAATCATGCCCTTCCTGATCTCACCCACAGGACCTCGATGCTAAATAGCTGTTTACAGTGGAGTCACACCGCCCAGTGCAGAGATGTTAAATAAACAGAAAAAGAAGAGAAATACATACACCATCAAAAAATATTCTGTCCTCTATGAGATGGTTCATAATTTTTAAAGAAAGAACACACTTGTATTTATATAGTGCCTTTCATGTACTCAAGACATTCCAAAGCGCTTCACATTTCCTGAATTACTTTTGAAGTGCAGCCACTGTTGTTATGTAGGCAAGCACAGCAGCCGATTTGTGCACAGCAAGGTCCCACAAACAGCAAATGAGATGAATGACCAGTTAATCTGTGCTTGTGTGTGTTAGTTGATGGGGGACAGGGATATTGGACACTGGGAGAACTCCCCTGCTCTTCTTCGAATATTGCCATGGCATCTTTTACTTTCACCTGAACAGGCAGACAGGGCCTTCAGTTTAACATCGCACCTGAAAACAGCACCTGTGACAATGCAGCATAGCTCAGGATGGTGTGTCAGCCATGGCTCAGTTGGATGCTCTCTTACCTCTCAGTCAGAAGGTTGTGGGTTCATGTCCCACTCTAGAGACTTGAGCACACAATCCAGCCTGATAGTCTAGGGCAGTACTGAGGGAGTGCTGCACTGTTGGAGTTGCTGTCTTTTATATGAGACATTAAACCAAGGCCCCATCTGTCCTTTCAGGTGGTCGGAAAAAGATACCATGGTACTATTTCGAAGAAGAGCAGGAAAGTTCTCCCCAGTGTCCTGGCCGATATTTATCCCTCAACCAACATCACTAAAACAGATTATCTGGTCGTTATCACATTGCTATTTGTGGGAGCTTGCTGTGCACAAATTGGCTGCAGCATTTCTTACATTACAACAGTGACTACAATCCAAAAAGTACTCCATTGGCTGTAAAGTGCTTTGGGACAACCTGTGGTCATGAAAGGCGCTGTAGAAATGCAAATATTTCTTTCTTTCTTAGTACTGCCCTGAAATGATGTCCAGGAGTGCATTCTGACATAAGAGTGCAACCAATGGAGCCAAACCTGCCCCTTTTAGATGAGATTACACTTTCTGCCTCATAAAATAAACCTGAACTTTCTGTCTCAAAATGGCTGTATTCAATGGGTCAATGTTCTGTGATACAGGAAACAGCAACAAATTGGGGCAAGTCCTATATTCCAGTGCAGAACATGTACTAAACAGTCGGTAAATACATTGAACTACTGAGAGGACATTTGAGTTCATTGAAGGCAGAAAGGGAAAGATGCACAAACATAGAAAGAGAGACACGCACACACAGATGGCAAGAGCGATAGGGAGAGATATAGACACAGCGAGAGACAGTGAGACACACAGATGCGGTATGAGAGAGAGATATACAGAACGATGAAAGTGATGCAGAGATGTAGCGAGAGTGATGGACAGATGCAGCAAGGGAGAGGGAGAGAGAAAGGCAGAGGGACACAAAGAGAGAGAGGCGGAGGGAGACATAGAGAGCGAGGCAGAGGGAGACATAGAGAGAGAGGCAGAGGGAGACATAGAGAGAGAGGCGGAGGGAGACATGGAGAGCGAGGCAGAGGGAGACATAGAGAGCGAGGCAGAGGGAAACATAAAGAGAGAGGTGGAGGAAGACATAGAGAGCGAGGCGGAGGGAGATGCAGAGGGGGTAATTTTAACCAAACCTGTCCAGCAGGAAACTGACTGGATCAAAGGGACAGAGCCAGAGGGAGATCCAGAGGGAGATACACAGAGGGTCAGAGAGCCAAAGGGAGATTCACAGAGGGACAGAGAGCCAGAGGGAGATACACAGAGGGACAGAGAGAGCTAGAGGGCGATACAGAGGGACAGACAGCCAGAGGGAGATATATACAGAGGGACAGAGAGAGCCAGAGGGAGATACACAGAGGGACAGAGAGAGCCAGAGGACCTGCGGAGTAAATGCTGGAGGGAGTCATGCTATTGAGGAAACTCACTGAGGGCCTATAATGGTATGAACCTGGTACTGTGGCATTCCAGTACCAGACAGGCTGTGGTGAAATGCCTCGAGGACTTGACCGTGTTCACACCTTCAGGTCACATGTAAGAATGCCAGTAAATTAACTTCAAATTCTTGGCTTTAATGGTTGGCAGATTTTGATGTTACCAATTATATTTAAAAAAACAGCAGTTAGAACACAAGGCCTGTTTCAAATACCAAACCCAACAGAAGGTGAAGAGATGGTCTCCATTAAGAGGCACAAGAAGTAAAACCACAGAATTAATTCATTGGAAAAACTTCATTTGAGTTTACGATTTATTTGGAGTGTCAGGATCAAATTGTTGGTCTTGCCAATTTCAAACAGTGATTGTAAAAAAAATCAACTAACAATATTTAGAAAAAAAAATTCTGATTTAAGGTTGAGGCCAACACTGTGACTGAAATAATGCTGTAAGATTTCTCTGTATTTTTTAAGAAAGATAAGTGATCCTAATTGTGTTAATTGCTCAGAATTGCCCTGAGCCTTTCCATGGCACGTGGGGTGTGATCATTATCTCTGAGTGATGGAGACTCTGGGCAGTCAGGTTTCAGTCTGGGTGACTAGTTTATAATCAACAGCAGCTGCCTAGCAAGCATATGATTTGGTTTAGAGCTACACTGGTATATGGAATTGAACATATGTTTAAAGCGGTGAGCTTTAGACAGATAAATGCAAAACATTTACTTGCAATCTATTACAGTCACTTGGGTTAGTTGGTAACACTCTCACCACCACTGAGTGGGGCTGTGGGTTCAAGCCCCACTTCAAGACTTTAGCGCTTATCTAGGCTGACACTTCAGTGCAGTATTGAAGGAGTGCTGCATCGTCAGGCATGTAGACCTTTGGCAGGGAGGCTAAACTGAGGCCCCCGTCTGCCTGTCCCAGTGGTTCAGGCAGATGCAAAAGATCACATGGCACTGTTTGAAGAATAGTAAGTTCTCCTGTTGTCCTGACCGATACTCTACCTTCAACCAACACCATCAAAAACAGATTAACTGGTCATTCATCTTATCCGTTGTTTGTGGGACTTCCTTGGTGCGTTCGCCGACTTAACAATAGTGAGTGCATTTCAAAACAATTCATTGGTTGTGAAATGGCTTGGGACACTTCTGAAAGACATGATAAGGTACTGTCTATATACAAGTTTTTCTATCTCTTCTGACAAGATACCTTCTGCCAGAACATAATGGTGAAGTAAAAAAATCTCAATCATCAAGAAGGTACCCTCAAACTGATCCAATAGGTGTTAGTAAAAAAATATCACCATGAAGAAAGTGAACAATTATATCTTATAATACTGTAGCTAAGCAGCGAAGGTCGGAGGCACAATTTTTCCCTATTGACTGAGAGTTGGGGGAGGGGTGCGTAGTGAGCGAAATTCTACCCCAGTCATCTGATCAGATATATGAAAATAAGCCAGCCAAACATTTGATTGGATATTCTGACTCTTACATTGAGAAATTCTCTGAGGTCAGTGCTAAGAGGTTGTAGGTTGCACAAGGCCAACCAGGGTCCACCACCATCTGTTAATTCCCTACTTTAGGATACACTAAGTTCCTTCCCTTATCTCCCTGAAAAAGAGATCAATCAGTGCTTATTAACATCTCCGTAACCATCAATTTTTTTTTTATTCGTTCATGGGATGTGGGCGTTGCTGGCAAGGCCAGCATTTATTGCCCATCCCTTCTCAACAGATATCAATCCAGATTTTAACAGTTTGTAGATTCTGAGCAAGATTCTTGGCTCAACGGTAGAACTCTCACCTCTGAGTCAGAAGGCCATGCCCTACTCCAGGACTTGAGCACATAATCCAGACTGACACTTCAGTGCAGTACTGAGTGAGTGCTACACTGTCAGAGGGGCCATCTTTCAGATGAGATGTTAAACCCTCTCAGGTGGATGTATAAGATCCCATGGCACTTTTCAAAGAAGAGCAGGGGAGTTCTCCCCAGTGTCCTGGCCAATATTTATCCCTCACTAAAAACAGATAATCTGCTCGTTTATCTTGTTGCTGTTTGTGCGACCTTGCTGTACGCAAATTGACTGCTGCCTTTCCCTCCATTACAACAGTGACTACACTTTAAATTTACTTCATTGGCTGTGAAGTGCTTTGGGATGTCCTGAGGTTGTGAAAGGCGCTATATAAATGCAAGTTCTTTCTTTCTTCTTTTCTCTGCAGAGGACTAAAACGTAACCAGGCATGCTGGTTAAAATTACTTCAACATGGAGAGGTTAATGTTAGTCACACCAACAGGAGAACGAGCTGTCCATTTTGATTTTCTTCCCACTAGTTGACATTCAGTTATTGATATTTCACAGATAAGTATACCCAGGTGCACACTACCTTTTCCAATCAAGCCCCACTTCCACGCCAGTGTAGAAGTGCCATCCTACAAGTTAGATGCAATAACACAGGTGCAGAAGTCCGTTCAGGAATTGGAAGATGCCATTTGCAAATGGAAGTTTTCTTTCAGGGGTTTCCTCAGGGATGAATTGGGTGGCTATATATCTTCATGGTTAAAATAAAACAGAATGAATATTTTCTTCCTGACTAGGTGATTGGGAAAATTCAGCGATTCATGGCTCCCAGCAAGGAGCCATGCTTAAAGGAGGTGCGAGTTGGAGATCGAGCTCTAACTCTGTGGCACCAGTTGTCCGACTCGTGCTCCTTTTGAGCCCACCTCACTCCTGGGAGTGCAGGATTGGTGAATCTCCCTCATTTTCTATTAGCTAAGTGCTAGCATATGTAGCTGGTATGGTTTACTTGTTTTTGTTCATTTAGAATGCAAAAATGTAATTACGCCCTGCAATAACAAGTCAGTATTCTTTTGTGTGCTTTTAAAACCTAACGAATAATGCAGACGTCACTCTGCTCAGGCAGAGGGGACCTCAGGAACTGGCATCAGGCAGCAAAACCCGCACACCAGATCTTTAAACAGTCGGTTGGGAAGCAACATGGTTTGTGAATGACAACATGCACTGTTGTCCAGCACTAGGGAGCAACGGAGGTGAAGGAAGTATTCAAGTGGCAAAGACCCAAGACATTTGTCCTGCATTAGGAAAATCTCGACACAATAAGAAATCTTGAAGAAATAAGAAAGCCTCTGCTCCTGCTGTGTGGTGTCCAGGAAATTCAATGTCGGAAGGGGGAGTCTATATAAAGTGACACTTACTCGGCCAACTGCTTAAATTGTGCAATACCCCAAGTTGGCACAGCTTGTGGTATAGTATAGCATGCGGAACAAAGTGATAGTGTAATACTCTACTCTTCAATACTCAGGATTCATTTACATAGTTCCTGCCCAATATTTATCCCTCAACCAACATCACTAAAACAGATTACTTGGTCATTTATCTCATTGCTGTTTATGGGACCTTGCTGTGCGCAAATTGGCGGCCACGTTCCCTACATTACAACAGTGACTACACTTCAAAAAGCACTTCATTGGTTGTAAAGCACTTTGTGATGTCCTGATGTTGTGAAAGGTGCTGTATAAATGCAAGACTTCTCTTTCTTTTTATCTGCAAGAATGAGAATAGTGTGAAAGGCTGGAGGAACCCTATGAGCACTTCAACATTAATTAATACCGGGACTCTCAAACATTCTCTGGTTCTAACTTCCTCCCATCCTGCTTTCTATAATCCTCCATGATTTGCAAACAGCGCACGATTAAGAGAGTCCAAATACTTTTAGTATTGTTGGTTTGAAAGATCCATACATTGGTTCGAAGGAGATTAAAGGAAACCTAGAAAAAGCTGGGAACAGAAATAAAAAAGAGAGGGCTATAAATTACATCAGTGCTTGAACATGTGATAGAGGAACAGATGGACCAACCCTTCAGGAACAGACCTTTTGTCAAAACCCAGCTCCGATAAAGCTTGAAACATTTACCCACCCTGTCTCTTTCAGACGCTGATAGACCTTCTGTGTATTTTCAGCGTTTCTGTTTTGTTCTAAAGCTATGCTTCTGATAAAACACCAAAAGAAAGAACTAGTCTTTCACGCCCTCAGGATGTTCCAAAGCACTTCACAGCCAATGAATTACCTTTGACGCTGAAAGACGCCCTCGTAAGAACAGGATATGACGCTCGACTCGTCGATCGACAGTTCCGACGTGCCACAGCGAAAAATCGCATAGACCTCCTCAGAAGACAAACACGGGACACAAACAACAGAGTACCCTTCGTCGTCCAGTACTTCCCCAGAGCGGAGAAACTACGCCATGTTCTTCGCAGCCTTCAACATGTCATCGATGACGACAAACACCTCGCTAAGGCCATTCCCATGCCTCCACTACTCACCTTCAAACAGCTACCTAACCTCAAGCAGACCATCGTTCGCAGCAAATTACCCAGCTTTCAGGAGAAAAGTGTCCACGACACCACACAACCCTGCCACAGCAACCTCTGCAAGACATGCCAGATCAACGACACAGATACCACCATCACACGAGAGGACACCACCCACCAGGTACATGGTTCATACTCCTGCGACTCGGCCAACGTTGTCTACCTCATACGTTGCAGGAAAGGATGCCCCGGAGCATGGTACATTGGCGAGACCATGCAGACACTGCGACAAGTGTCCTTGACTGCTGAAGTGTTCCCAGTCGGGGAACACTTCAGCAGTCAAGGACATTCAGCCTCCGATCTTCAGGTAAGCGTTCTCCAAGGCGGCCTTCGAGACACATGACAACGCAAAATCGTCGAGCAGAAATTGATAGCCAAGTTCCGCACCCATGAGGACGGCCTCAACCGGGATCTTGGGTTCATGTCACGCTACATGTAACCCCACCAGCGAAAAAAAGTTATCTGTTTTTAATACAACTGGTCATTCTCTCGCTTTCTCTGCCTTTCAGGTGTCTCTCTCTCTCTCTCTCTCTGTCTTTGTGTTCTGACCGTTTGTGTATTCAGTAGTCTTGTATGTAATGTTTCTCTGTCTGAACACCATTCAACTCCTTTGATTGCTTTGATAACGGGCAGTTGGAAAGGTTATCTGTAATCACCTGGCATTGTTCTCTGACTATATATGCTATACCTTTATGGAATCCCACACTCACCTGACGAAGGAGGAAGCCTCCGAAAGCTTGTGATTTCAAATAAAGCTGTTGGACTATAACCTGGAGTTGTAAGACTCCTTACATTTGAAGTGTGGTCATTGTTTGTAGGGAAACACAGCACAGCAAGGTCCCACAATTAACAATTAAATGAATGACCAGTTAATTGGTGGTGTTGGTTCAAGGAGGAATGTTGGTCAGGTCACTGGGACAAGTGTCTTTTGTTCTTTAAATAATGCCAGACATGCAGATAAGGCCTCGTTTTAATGTCTCATTTGAAGGAGGGGACCTCTAACAATGCAACACTTCCTCAGTACTGCACTGAAGTGTCAGCCTAGATCATGTGCTCAAGTCCTAGAGCGGAGCTTGAACCCACAACCTTATGACTCAGTGGTAAGACTGTGATGAACTGAGTCAGGCAGTGATAGACAAAAAAAGAGAACATCTCACATTTTATTTACCCTTGGGGAGGACTTCCACCAGGTGGAACCATAAAAGATTCAAAGATAAGTTCAGTACTCAAATAATTCAAGGGGTAAACTCCATCACCTGAAGGTAAGGCTTTGGAGACTTCCATTGGCTATAAACAAGGTTTCTTAAATTGAAGCGAGTACCTAGAATCATAGAATCATAGAAGTTTACAACATGGAAACAGGCCCTTCTGCCCAACATGTCCATGTCGCCCAGTTTATACCACTAAGCTAGTCCCAATTGCCTGCACTTGGCCCATATCCCTCTATACCCATCTTACCCATGTAACTGTCCAAATGCTTTTTAAAAGACAAAACTGTACCAGCCTCTACCACTGCTTCTGGCAGCTCGTTCCAGACACTCACCACCCTTTGAGTGAAAAAATTGCCCCTCTGGACCCTTTTGTATCTCTCCCCCTCGTTATAGACTCCCCTACCTTTGGGAAAAGATTTTGACTATCTACCTTATCTATGCCCCTCATTATTTTATAGACTTCTATAAGATCACCCCTAAACCTCCTACTCTCCAGGGAAAAAAGTCTCAGTCTATCCAACCTCTCCCTATAAGTCAAACCATCAAGTCCCGGTAGCATCCTAGTAAATCTTTTCTGCACTCTTTCTAGTTTAATAATATCCTTTCTATAATAGGGTGACCAGAACTGTACACAGTACTCCAAGTGTGGCCTCACCAATGCCCTGTACAACTTCAACAAGACATCCCAACTCCTGCATTCAATGTTCTGACCAATGAAACCAAGCATGCTGAATGCCTTCTTCACCACCCTATCCACCTGTGACTCCACTTTCAAGGAGCTATGAACCTGTACTCCTAGATCTCTTTGTTCTATAACTCTCCCCAATGCCCTACCATTAACGGAGTAGGTCCTGGCCCGATTCGATCCACCAAAATGCATCACCTCACGTTTATCTAAATTAAACTCCATCTGCCATTCATCGGCCCACTGGCCCAATTTATCAAGATCCCGTTGCAATCCTGGATAACCTTCTTCACTGACCACAATGCCACCAATCTTGGTGTCATCTGCAAACTTACTAACCTTGCCTCCTAAATTCTCATCCAAATCATAAATATAAATAACAAATAACAGCGGACCCAGCACCGATCCCTGAGGCACACCGCTGGTCACAGGCCTCCAGTTTGAAAAACAACCCTCTACAACCACCCTCTGTCTTCTGCCGTCAATCCAATTTTGTATCCAATTGGCTACCTCACCTTGGATCCCGTGAGATTTAACCTTATGTAACAACCTACCATGCGGTACCTTGTCAAAGGCTTTGCTAAAGTCCATGTAGACCACGTCTACTGCACAGCCCTCATCTATCTTCTTGGTTACCCCTTCAAAAAACTCAATCAAATTCTTGAGACATGATTTTCCACTCACAAAACCATGCTGACTGTTCCTAATCAGTCCCTGCCTCTCCAAATGCCTGTAGATCCTGTCTCTCAGAATACCCTCTAACAACTTACCCACTACAGATGTCAGGCTCACCGGTCTGTAGTTCCCAGGCTTTTCTCTGCTGCCCTTCTTAAACAAAGGCACAACATTTGCTACCCTCCAATCTTCAGGCACCTCACCTGTAGCTGTTGATGATTCAAATATCTCTGCTAGGGGACCTGCAATTTCCTCCCTAACCTCCCATAACGTCCTGGGATACATTTCATCAGGTCCCGGAGATTTATCTACCTTGATGCGCGTTAAGACTTCCAGCACCTCCCTCTCTGTAATATGTACACTCCTCAAGACATCACTATTTATTTCCCCAAGTTCCCTAACATCCATGCCTTTCTCAACCGTAAATACCGATGTGAAATATTCATTTAGGATCTCACCCATCTCTTGTGGTTCCGCACATAGATGACCTTGTTGATCCTTAAGAGGCCCTACTCTCTCCCTAGTTACTCTGTTGCCCTTTATGTATTTGTAGATCCGTGCTACCTTGACGCTAAATCGATTGGTTTTGGTGAGAAAGTGGTTACAACTATTAATGTGGCTCCCTTAGATCCTCAGCCACAAACTGTAAAAACCTCAGACACAATAATTAACCCCTTGCGTTCGGAAAGAACGTTAAAACATTTTAAGAGATCTATCTCTTGTTTGGAACATGTTCTTCTTTTAAAAAGTTCTGTAACTTTCTAATAATAAATAAGTGAATTGAAGAATTATACAGCAGAACTTCACCATCTACTATAATGCAGGTGTCCCGATTGGAGGATAATCAAGCAGCCTCACAATTTTCAGCAATGTCCTCAGTACAGGAAGGAAGGCAAGAACAATAAATAGCATAAACTGATTTTAATCTTTCTTGGGCTGTGGAGTTGATTTGTGTGAGACGGGACAAGATGGTGTTGGAAGTTTTGTCTTACAAGCTGAATAATGGATGCTGCACTACAGATGAAGAGGAGAATCTTGTTCTGTGATTGATGACATCGCTGAAATGTTCTGCATTCCTGTAAAGGTGACATTATATTGGTGTTTTCAGCTTGCAAGGCAGAAATGCCTGTATACAGTCAGAGATTATTTCTCATGAGGCATCAAAGTTGCACGCAGGTGTGTAAGTCCACCATTGCAGTAACGAACCTTGTGAATAGTCTTATGAAGCCCCGATCTTCCTGTCAGAAGTTTTGCTTTCCTCCAATGGCCTAGTGAATTTATCTAATGAATAGATGAACTGTAACAGACCAGGAAGTTTCCATGTTCAATTCCCAGTCTGCGCTGAGTTTGTTCATTTAAGTTAGTGTGGAGGTCAGAGTGCTACAATTGCCCTTGGTGCACCGTGTGCTCGGGAAGGGTAAATTAGCCACAGTTCCCACTCCTGATCACTATCCAGTGACCCTTGCTGGAAGAGCAAGTGTGTGTCTATTGGATGATGACAGGGTAAGGTTTGGATTTGGTGCCTCCCACGGTCGAATGGCCCATCAACACCCACTGTCAAGCCTCACTCATGAATAATGGCCACTTGGGCGAGGTACAAGGATTATCAGTGCCTGTGGATCTGCAGCTTATCAAGGAGTCAACATCTACTGGAGAAGAGAGGAGAGGAATGGAATTGCTGGTTGAAATTGGTGGCTATACACGTTTTGCTTCACAGTTAAAAGCCTTACCCATGCTTCCTGCAGATGCTCAATTTCTGACTTGCAAGCCACAAATCAATCAAGCTGATGCTAATGTCATCACCTCAAACCCCTGTGCTTGGGGAAACCTTGATAACGGTACAATAAAATGTTGAGATTATGACTAGTTTAGCTGTCAAAGAGGAGGCCAGCAGCTCATTCAATCTGTGCTTTCTGATTCACTGAACCCTTATCGGAATGTGGAGACTCACTTTCTGAGTCGCACGCATGCTAAATGTTCAAAATAAATAAATTCACTACTCTGACATCCAGCAGCCTTAATAAATAAGCAGTGGATTTAAAACGATTAGGTACATCACAAAGAAATCACTTGGAGGTACAAGCACAAATCGTTTACGTGATCTTTTAAAAAACGAACCAACTGGCAGCCCAGTCATGAGGAAATCTTCAAAACCGATTCATTGGGAAACAATGAGCTACAGTGCTGGGCATTAACGCTGGGGTTTTTTTTTGCATCTAATCCCCACATTGTGATCATATTGTATGTTACTGAGGGACTGCTTCATTGTACTAATAACAGCCAGCACTGCAAAGAAAGACTTAGCTAGAGAGCTGAAAGCTGAAACAGTTTTTTTTTTATACAGAGCTTACTGTTAATGAGGAAGGAAAAGAAAGCGGGCACTAGATTGCAATTTAGGCCTAATTTGGGTGAATTCGAGATTCGATGTGTGCTTGTTGCTCTCTTTAAAATCTATGGCCCGTGCTGCGTTAGCTGGAGATGACGGTAGGGGCGGCAATTGTCCTGGTTAATATTCCCCTTTCAGCCAACACCACCAAAAGAAAAGGATTGACTGGTCATTCGTCTCATTTGCGGTTTTTGTGGGAGCTTGTTGCGGTTAAAATGGCTGCTGCCTTTTCCCCTACAACAGTGACCACACTTCAAAAAGTAATTCACTGGCTGTGAAGTGCATTGGGACGTCCTGAGGATGTGATAAGGTACTATATAGATGCGTTTTTTGTTTGTCACTATTTGAGCCAGTGCCCCTGGACTAGGGTGGGGTGAGAATACGAGACTGCTCTCTGTGACGTAGTGGAACCATATCCCAGCTTACAGTCGTGCTTTGAGGAGATGAGTGGAGAAGATTTGGAGGGGGGATTTGTTTTCTTTTTAGAAACATCTTTTGGTTTTATTCTTTTGTTATATGGTGATGAGCAGGAGGGAGATTTACAACTTTGTTTGTTTACAGACCCTTAAGACATAGGTTTTCAAAGTGGGGGCCCCAAATCCCAGGTCATTAGAACTCTCATGTTTTTTATATTTGTTGATTTACAAGCATATTATTCCTGTTGCTGTATACGAATAAAAATTGCTTTATGTAACGATAGTACTGTTTTCTTTTGGGCAGCTGGTACTGCCTTTCAGAAGTTGGGATGAAGGGTCCCTGGGAAACTGTCATTATTTGTGAGTGGACTGTTCCCCCTCGACACAGGGAAAAATTTCAAAAGGACTTAGGGGTAACATTGTACGTTGGAGCAACAATGGTGGGACGCAGGTTCAGACCCCAACTCTACTGAGGTACCAAGCCCAACCTTACTGCTGCAGGGCATGAAGAAAAATCAGAGAGAGAGAGCGAGAGAGAGAGCAAGAGGTCAAAGGACCATGTTCTCACACCTCTCAAGAGGCATGGGCTCAGATCGATCAGTCCTACTTGTTTTCTCGGCAGCGGGGGGGATGGGATTCAGGAAGTCAAAAGGGAGGCTAAAGAATTGCAAAACGCACTACCCATAACAAATACAAGAAAATCCATCGGGTGCCAACCAGTCGAACAGTCTCAACTATTGACCAACCTGAGGATTTGTTTAGTAGTGAATTGGGCAGGAGAGTTGCCAGGAAAGTGCCACAGTCAGTATTGTAGAGCAGTTGAATATTACTGTCACCGGTGTCTCCAGTCACACAATGTTGCACAAGACGGATATTCTCAAGTGACTCCCCAAAGGGCGGACTACTTTGAATGAACAAAGATCATTTTGCGCTGATATTTATTTGAATATTTATCTCAAACAGGACTGGGTGGAGCACCAGGACTGTCTTTTCACCTCTGAGATTGAATCCAGCTCAGACCGATGGGTGATTCTGCTCTTCTCTCTCAGGCAGCTGGCAAAGTCCCGAATGAAATGAGCTTTGGGTAGGCTCAATCCAGCTTGTACTGGCAAAGGCCCAGAAGAATTCCAATAACTTTTTACTAATTGGCCCTCTCACTCCGAAAGGGCAGGACGACATGGCTTATGTGGGAAATGGCAATGTTACAGTGATGTAAAAGATGATTTTCTCAGTTCAAGGTTAGTGCAGACTGATGGCTTAGAATGGGTGAATCCCTGGGTGGGGGGGGGGGGTTCATGATACTAAGGTTAGGTGCAATACATCTCATGTCCAGTAATGTCATCCCTCACATTCTAACTAAGCATATTGGGACGTTTTCCTAAATTAAAGGCACTATATAAAAATTGTTGTACGTTTTCAAACCGGGGTCTGCAAGGGAATCTCAAGTGATCCCCGAGATCATCAGATTTCTATCTGTCTGAGGCCAGGGATTTTGTGTGCCATGAGCACATCTTGAGAATTTGGTGTTCTATTTTTTTTCTGTGTTTGTTGTCTTACTAGCACATTATTTCTGTTGCTGTGCGCTGTCTTCCTTTTGAGCAGTTGACAGTGTTTTCAGAAGTTAGAACAAGCGGTCACTGAGAGTGCGTCAATATTTACTTGGGGTCTCTAGGAGTTTGTTAATATTTGCAGAGTGTCCCTAGGAGTGTGTCAGTATTTGTTGGGGGTCTGTGAGAGTGTGTCAAAATTTGCAGAGTATCTCTAGGAGTGTGTTAGTATTTGTTGGGGGTCTGTGAGAGTGTGTCAAAATTTGCAGAGTACCTCTAGGAGTGTGTTAGTATTTGTTGGGGGTCCTCGGGAGTGTGTAATTATTTGCAGCGGATTCTGCATGCAGAAAAATTTTAAAACAACTGCTTTATAAACATAACACTCTCCCAAAATAAAAACTGATTATTTAATACATTGACACATGGTGCTCAATAATTTTTTATAAATTTTCAATAAATCTCAATATTTTTTTAAAAAATGCTTATTATGTGGCTATTTCATTTGATTGGAATGTCTATGGTTATTCCTTATAGATACAGGTAGTGTGTGACATTTCAAATTAAGATTATGATCAATTCATTGTGGTCCTTGGGATGTCCTTTTTACATCTTCTAACTCCTGCCTTTCAGCCTCAATACATCAAACCTGGAATATTTCTGGTCCTTGGTCCAGTAACACTCAAGCCAATATATTTACTCACTGTGTCTTCAGGGAGCTCACAAGAAACATATTCTGCTTCATATGTGAGAGAAACAATATGTATGAGATCACGCTCTGTTACCTTATGATTGTGCTTACTAAGGGGAGTATTCCAAGAGTGATGGTCATGCTATAATACAGCAAAGCCTTTGCCCCTCCTATGTTTAGGAATTCATCTGTCATCCTAACTTGTTACTTGGCCTTTGGAAACCAAATCAACTCAGCCAGAGTTGACCACGGCAGTGGTTTTTAAGTGTCCATTTCACATCTCTCTTACAGAGGTCTTCAAGATCATTAAGATAGATGTGACTCCACCCTACTCCATCCAAAACCCCACTGCCCACTTTTTGTGCTTTCTTTTGCCCCTATCCTCACCACCGCCAATGGTCCCCATGCCCCAAAGAACTGAATTCAGAATCCTTGTCCTCATTTGTGAATCTCTCTATGGCCTTATCCCACCCTATCTCTGCGTCCCTTTGGACTTCCGACTATGAGCTGTTTTGCTTCTCCCCACCACCACTCCACCATCAGTGACAGAATTCTCAGCCATCTTGGAGCAACTCTCTAGAACTCCCTCACTCTTGGTATCTCTCTTCCCACCTTCAAAAGTCTCCTCGAAGCCTATCGCTTCAGCCATGCTTTTTGTCATCCCTTAATTCTCCAATTACTGTTTCCCCTTTGTGAAGTGCCATGGGGCATTCACAATGTTAGGGGCACTATGTAAGTGCATGTTGCTGTTGATTGTGTTTTTTACTGAAACACAAACACTGTTCACCGAGAGAACACATGGCAAGTAGAGGATCTATTTTGTTCTCAAAATGTGTCACTTTACTCTAGAAACGGTCTTTAGTATAAAAGGAAATCGGAGATCCACTGAGCCTTCCTCATATCAAACTGGAAAGATTAAACTTTTGCCTACATAATACTAGTGACTTCACTTCAAAAGTAATTCAGTGGCTGTGAATCGCTTTGGGACATCCTGAGGACGTGGAAGGCGCTGCATAAATGCAAGTTCTTTTTTTCTGATGCCGACTAACTTGCTCCGCATTTTCAACATTTTCCGATTTGCTTTCAGGTCTGCAGTTACTCTTTTTATCTCAACCCATCCTTTATCCTATTTATACAATGTTTCCTTCTCGGATGCTCCGCGACATCGTACTGCGCCGTTATTTAATTTTTCTAATGAAAGGAAATAAACCCCAAAGATTTTTTTAAAATACACCTTTTAGGCAGTCGTACCTGAGTTGGATTTGTGTTTCCTGGGAAGGATATTACAACAACAACAACTTGCATTTATATAGCACCTTAACATAGTAAAACGTCCCAAGGCACTTCACAGAGGCATAATCAGACAAAATTTGACATCAAGCCACATGAGGATATATTAGGACAGGTGTCAAACAGGTAGATATTAAAGAGCATCTTAAAGGAGGAGAGAGAGGTGGAGAGGTTTAGGGAGGGAATTCCAGAGTTTAGGGCCTAGGCAGCTGAAGGCACAGCCACCTATGGTGGAGCGATGAAAATCAGGGATGCGCAAGAGGCCAGAATTGGAGGAGCACAGAGATCTCGGAGGGTTGTAGGGCTGGAAGAGGTCACATTGATAGGGAGGGGCGAGGCCATGGAGGAATTTGAAAACAAGGATGAGAACTTTAAAATCGAGGCATTGCCAAGGTAGGTCAGCGAGCACAGGGGTGTTGGGTTAAGTGCAATCTCTGCCTCACCTGGCCCCTTTTGGTCCTGTCCAAAATACACAGCGCCAATGATTACCACAGGAACAGTTGTGTGCAAACGGGGTTAAAAGTGCTGGTTCACTGTGCTTACTTCTCATTTTCAGGGTCAGACCCTGGATAACCCTAATGCTGGTTTCTGCAGAATCCTCTCTGGATTACATCAGTTTTCAAATCTTTGTGCAAATACTGAAATGCACTGAGTTCCTGCAAATACTGACACACACTGGGAATTCCCTGCAAATACTGACACACACTGGGAATTCCCTGCAAATACTGACACACACTTGGAATTCCCTGCAAATACTGACACGCACTGAGATTTCCCTGCAAATACTGAAACGGGCTGAGAGTTCCCTGCAAATACTGACACACACTGAGAGTTCCCTGCAAATACTGAAACGCGCTGAGAGTTCCCTGCAAATACTGGCACACAATGGGAATTCCCTGAAAATACTGACGCACACCGAGGGTTCCCTGCAAATACTGACACGTACTGAGAATTCCCTGCAAATACTGACACACACTGAGAGTTCCTGCAAATACTGACACATACTGGGAATTCCCTGCAAATACTGAAACGCACTGAGAGTTCCTGCAAATACTGACACACACTGGGAATTCCCTGCAAATACTGACACACACTGGGATTTCCCTGCAAATACTGACATGCACTGAGAATTCCCTGCAAATACTGAAACGCACTGGGAATTCCCTGCAAATACTGACACACATTGGGATTTCCCTGCAAATACTGACATGCACTGAGAATTCCCTGCAAATACTGACACGCACTGAGAATTCCCTGCAAATACTGACACACATTGGGATTTCCCTGCAAATACTGACACGCACTGAGAATTCCCTGCAAATACTGACGCACACCGAGGGTTCCCTGCAAATACTGACATGCACTGAGAATTCCCTGCAAATACTGACGCACACCGAGGGTTCCCTGCAAATACTGACACGTACTGAGAATTCCCTGCAAATACTGACACACACTGAGAGTTCCTGCAAATACTGACACATACTGGGAATTCCCTGCAAATACTGAAACGCACTGAGAGTTCCTGCAAATACTGACACACACTGGGAATTCCCTGCAAATACTGACACACACTGGGATTTCCCTGCAAATACTGACATGCACTGAGAATTCCCTGCAAATACTGAAACGCACTGGGAATTCCCTGCAAATACTGACACACATTGGGATTTCCCTGCAAATACTGACATGCACTGAGAATTCCCTGCAAATACTGACACGCACTGAGAATTCCCTGCAAATACTGACACACATTGGGATTTCCCTGCAAATACTGACACGCACTGAGAATTCCCTGCAAATACTGACACGCACTGGGAATTCCTTGCAAATACTGACATGCACTGAGAGTTCCCGCAAATAAAAGTTCCTGAGTCCTTGGGGACTCCCTTTCCTATCTCCAGAAGGCAGCCTCAGCTATCTAAAGGAAAACAGTGCTGTCACCATTGAAAACATTTTTTATTAGCATGCAGCAACCGAAATAACGTGTTGATAATCAACAACTACAGAAATCTGATGACCTGGTAGATTCTCTGAGGTCGCACTGCCAGATCTCCCCACGGGCTGCAGACTCTAATTTGAAAATTTATGGATTATACTTACCCAATGCGAGTATTTTTGCTACATCGGTTTGCTGTGATTCCATCCTCACCTCAGACCATTATTGTTATGCTCATCATAACCAATAATTTAATTGCTTTTCAAGCAATTGTGTTTTTCAACAACAACAACTTGTATTTATCTGGTCTTTAACGTAGTAAAACGTCCCAAGGCGCTTCACGTGGGTGTAATCAGGCCCAAAAAAATTGACATCGAGCCAAAGAAGGAAACATTAGGACAGGTGACCAAAAGTTTGGTCAAAGAGGTAGGTTTTAAGGAGCGTCTTAAAGGAGGAGAGAAAGATGGAGAGGTTTAGAGAGAGAATTCCAGAGCTTACGGCCTAGATGGCCGTCAATGAAGGGGCAATGAAAGTCAGGAACGCACAAGAGGCCAGAATTGAAGGAACGCAGAGTTCTCAGAGGGCTGTAGGGCTGGAGGAGATTGTAGAGATAGGGAGGGGCAAGGCCGTGGAGGGGTGGGAACACACGGGTGAGAATTTTAAATTAATGAAGAGGACAGATGATGAAACATTTCGATTTTAAAACAGCTTCCTGATTGAAAATGCAAAACATGAGTCCCTTGGGACACAAGCTAGGCCAGAAAGCTCTTTTTTTTGTGTGGAAAGATGATCATTTTTGCTCTTACCACAATTTATGCCAATGCTGGTAATTCAAGTCTAAGGCTTTTTTGGCACAAGCCTGATTCTTATCTTTGAAAAGGCACTTTAAAAAACTGTTTGAGTGGATATGAAAGTATGACGTCATGGTCTCACGCCCGCTGGATGTCCAGTGTGAAGAGGAAGGCTCTGATCTTCATTTTAAAGTACTGAGTTATCAATCATTCAGAGCTGACAGCTACCTCGCACACAGACC
Organism: Heptranchias perlo; assembly: GCF_035084215.1. NCBI lineage: Eukaryota > Metazoa > Chordata > Chondrichthyes > Hexanchiformes > Hexanchidae > Heptranchias > Heptranchias perlo. The sequence goes on from NC_090356.1 coordinate 6,385,746, forward strand.
CATTCATAGCTACCAGCTGGCTGGCCTGAGAGAACCCCTCACTTCTGAAGAGCACCCAGGTCCTCAGCAACTTTCCAGCAGATGTTACATTCATCATTGTCACGGGATTACATAAACCCCCTGTCGTCTGGCCGAGGAATATAATGTCAGGATCCATGTCCGCTTTCAAGTGCATTTGTTGTCCAGGGTTTATTATTATATGGGGGCAACAATTATTACTGTTGTGTTTAGTAATAGATTTAGTCGGGCTGGAAGATTCATGTAGCTGTGGTGATGTCAAAAACAAATTCAGACAGTGGCCAACCCATTGATATCAAATTAACCCTTTGAAGGCTGAAATTACTGTTGTTGATGTTATTGCATAAACTCAACCCACTTATTAACAAACCTCTCCTCCCCTCTGCTATTTTAACAGAGCTGCTCACCCATTTAAAATTAAAAATAAACCATTTAAGATCTCGTTAAGTTGAATTTGATACAAAGGAGTTAAGCATTCATGAGAAGCTATCACCGACAGCAATTTAATTATTAAAGGGAAAAATCCCTCTCATTCTCGATGCTCCCCCCCACCACTCCTCCTCTCCCCTCCCCCCAGACAACTTTCTCTAGCCAGAAAGGTCACAGCGGGCATCAAGTCCAGTCGCTCACCAACCTGCAGGAGGTGCTACTGAAGCAGTTGCCCGCAGAGGTGGAACCCATCCTTTTGGCAAAGGCATCCGACCTTGCTTGCAGACCCAGCTGAAAGAAGTGGTCAACATCAAGAGCCTCGACCGAGCAAGCTCCAAGTGAGAGGCAGCTCTGGGACTCAAACACTGCACAACTTTCAGCCGCTTCACTGAGCTCCCTTGTTGCTGAGCTTTTTTGGCTGCACCTTCCAGCGTGAAATCAGGTTTCCTTTTCCCTAATTCCTACATAAATAATAAAAATCCCAATGATGAGGTTTTAATGGGTTTGAATCCTTAGGGATGCTTCTGTATGAATTTTCATTTTTTTTTGAAATGGTAAATTTCATTCAAAATAGCGTTTGTTTGCAAATTGCCGATACAGGATCCAATGAGTAATGAAATGTGTGGATGTGACAAAAAAAGTGTTGTGTATGTACACAGAGAAGCTCTTTTATATGTTTTTCCATTAGTGGGGGATCCATGAATAACAATTTGCCTTTACATAGCGCCATTAACACAGACTAATGTCACAAGGCTCTTCACAGAGGCATTAGGAAAAATATGGTCACCTAGCCTTACAAGGAGATATAGGTGGGGTGAACACAAACTGGATCAAACGGGTTTTATGGAGGGAGAAGGAGAGGGACGTAGAGGGGTTTCGGAAGGGAATTCCAGAGCATGGGGGTCTGGGCAGCTGATGGTATGGCTGCCAATGGTGAAGCAAAGGGAGGGGGGACTGCACAAGAGGGTGGAGTCAGAGGAATGGAGAGTTTGGGCTGTGGGACATAGGGCTGGAAGAGGTTACAGAGATAGGGAAGGGGGGGGCGAGTCCATGGAGGATTTCAAGTGCAAGATAAAAGTACACATTATATCAAATTTTAAATGAAGGGAACATTACAGAGGACAGCAATACAGAGAGAGGCAAGTTGTAATCAGGGCAAGTTCAAGATGCCAAGGCAGGATTTTGCAATATTTATGTGGGTGTTATATTGAGATCAAATCATCTTATTGCTGCAAAAGTTGCAGCAGGGGTTGATTTTCAGGCCATGTGTCGCTGTGCTGCTCTCTCTCCCTATTTATAGAATTACATAGAATGTACAGCACAGAAACAGGCCATTGGGTCCAACAGGTCCATGCCCAATCAAACCTCCTCCCACTCTTCTTCATCTAACGCCATCAATATATCCTTCTATTCCTTTCTCCATCATGTGTTTATCTAGCTTCTCCTTAATTGGAGCTATGATAGTCGCCTCAACTATTCCTTGTGGTAGCAAGTTCCACATTCTTACCACTCTCTGGGTAAAGAAGTTTCTCCTAAATTCCCTATTGGATTTATTAGTGACTATCTTATATTTATGGCCCCTAGTCCTGGTATCCCCTGCAAGTGGAAACATCTTCTCTACATCTACCTTATCAAATCCTTTCATACCTTAAAGACCTCTATCAGGTCACCCCTCAGTCTTCTCTTTTCTAGAGAAAAGAGACCCAGCCTGTTCAATCTTTTCTGATAGGTAGAACCTCTCAGGTTCTGGTATCATCCGAGTAAATATTTTTTGCATCTTCTCTAGTGCCTCTATATCATTTTTATAATATGGAGACCAGAGCTGGTCACTGTAATCTAAGTGTGGTCTAACCAAGGTTCTATACAAGTTTAACATAAATTTTCTGCTTTTCAATTCTATCCCTCTAGAAATGAACCCCAGTGATTGGTTTGTCTTTTTTATGGCCTTATTAACCTGTGTTGCTACTTTTAATGATTTGTGTATCTGTACCCCCAGACCCCTCTGCTCCTCTACTCCATTTGGACTCTTATTTTCCAAGGAGTATGTGGCCTCCTTATTCTTCCTACTAAAATGTACTACCTTGCACTTATCTATATTCACACTCCTTGCACTCCAGCTGTGATCTTCATGCAGGGGCTTTCTCTCTCGGTCTGACATTGCCTTCACTCTAACCCAGTAATGACTACCTACCTGCCAAAGCAGCACCGCCTACACACCAATCATGGTACCCATAGTAGGCAGTGGGACTTGAAGGCTTTTCCATGGATTGTTGCACCACAGTTATTCACTAGTTGTAATGAAGGGTGCAGTTTATTGGAGCAGTTTACAGTAAGAAACATAGAACATCTCCAGCTTCAGACCTGTCCCTTCATTAGTAGGGCAGCACTGGTATCCCTCTACAGCAATAGTTTACAAACTGTTCTGTGTGGATTACCTCTGCCAATTCCACCCTAGTAAGTCAACAAATACAGAAACCTGATGTCAGATAGACAGAAATCTGATGCCCGCATGAACCCCCTATGATCCAAGTGCACACCCCATAGGTTCTACAGTCCCCATATTGGGGTCATTTTAACCTAACTTGCCAGGCGGGAAACCCACAGGATCAATGGGAACATCAGTTTTACGCCTTGCCAAATATTACTCATTGTTGACTTCAGAGGAGAGTAAAATCGGGCGGGGTGTAAAACCAGTGTTGCACCCGATCTCATCAGTTTCTCGGACGGGCGGGTTAGGTTAAAATTGCCCCCTACTCTAAACCAGGGCTGTCCAATTTTTTTAAATCTTCTGCAGGGTTACATACCCAGGAGCTTAGAGGGCCACCTCAAGAGTTTAAATCTACAGTTCACAATAATTTGTATGTAAGTCAAGTTACTGATACTAACAAATCTCGGTGTTGTGAGGTAGGATTTATCCACCAATGAGGTAACAGCGCTAAGAATAGCCCTTTCCAAACCTTGAGGTCCTGTCATCTCGGTTTCACCTGGCCACAGATTGACAAACAGCAGACAGTAAACCTCTAGGGCCACAACATTCAAACAGTATTTATTTGCCTGGACTTTGTAGGCCAAGTGCTAGGGCATGGAGGCTGCAAGTGGTCGTCGGGCACCAGTTTGAATACCCCTGCCTACATTAAACGAACGAGAAACTTTGCTCCCACATGGCTGTTTAGAGCAGGCAGGGGACACACGAAAGAATCTTTGGGCATCACACTTCGATAAAGTCCCCCACAGGAGACTGGTGAAGAAGGTACGAGCCCATGGAATCCAGGGTGCCTTGGCACTTTTGATACAAAACTGGCTTAGTGGCAGAAGGCAGAGGGTGATGGTCGAAGGTTGTTTTTGTGACTGGAAGCCTGTGGCCAGTGGGGTACCACAGGGATCGGTGCTGGGTCCCTTGCTGTTTGTGGTCTACATTAATGACTTGGATATGAATGTAAAAGGTATGATCAGTAAGTTCGCTGATGATACAAAAATTGGTAGGGTGGTAAATAGCGAGGAGGATAGCCTCAGTCTGCAGGACGATATAGATGGGTTGGTCAGATGGGCGGAACAGTGGCAAATGGAATTTAACCTGGAAAAGTGCGAGGTGATGCACTTTGGAGGGACTAACAAGGCAAGGGAATACACAATGAATGGGAGGACCCTAGGCAAGACAGAGGGTCAGAGGGATCTTGGTGTGCAAGTTCACAGATCCCTGAAGGCGGCGGAACAGGTAGATAAGGTGGTAAAGAAGGCATATGGGATACTTGCCTTTATTAGCCGAGGCATAGAATATAAGAGCAAGGAGGTTATGATGGAGCTGTATAAAACACTGGTTAGGCCACAGCTGGAGTACTGTGTGCAGTTCTGGTCGCCACACTACAGGAAGGATGTGATCGCTTTGGAGAGGGTGCAGAGGAGATTCACCAGGATGTTACCAGGGCTGGAGCGCTTCAGCTATGAAGAGAGACTGGGAAGATTGGGTTTGTTTTCCTTGGAGCAGAGGAGGCTGAGGGGGGACATGATTGAGGTGTACAAAATTATGAGGGGCACAGATAGGATGGATACTAAGGAGCTTTTTCCCTTCGTTGAGGGTTCTATAACAAGGGGACATAGATTCAAGGTAAAAGGCGGGAGGTTTAGAGGGGATTTGAGAAAGAACTTTTTCACCCAGAGGGTGGTTGGAGTCTGGAACTCACTGCCTGAAAGGGTTGTGGAGGCAGGAACCCTCACAACATTCAAGAAGCATTTGGATGAGCACTTGAAATGCCATAGCATACAAGGCTACGGACCAAATGCTGGAATATGGGATTAGAGTAGACAGGGCTGATGGCCGGCGCGGACACGATGGGCCGAAGGGCCTCTATCCGTGCTGTATGACTCTATGACTCTATGACTCTATGACTCTGGGCGACGTAACATTTCCTAGTTCAAAGCTTTTAACAGGTTGGTAGACACAAGTGAGCATAAAGAAAGAGATATTTCATAAAACTGATAAGACTTTTTAAAATGGAAAAGCTATTTTAAGAATTACCTTTATTTAGAATTAAAACTGTACAGGTAATTCTTTCCTATAAACTTCTGTCTGTTTATGGTCCAGTAGTATGTTGGTAAAGCAAAAACAGGGAACATATTCTGCACTCATTTTTTTTTAAGTGTTTTCTTGCACACAGGGGCCTCATGATTTTCAAACCTAAGTATAGGTTTACAGATTAGTTAAAAAGATATTTCTACAAGATATGCCAGTTCAGTTTATTTTACAGCAGGGTTCCTGCCTAGGGGCAGCTAACAGACACAACATAGAACAGGAGGAAGAGTGGATACAACACAGATGAACCTAGTATAGTCTTTAGCACTGCTCAATGCTGCTGAAGTAACATTTAATCTTTGCTATAAAGTGCATGATGCTGGGTGCTGGTTAGTGTTAGTGTTGCTGGATTTTGTTCAGACGGTGGCATCTAGTTTCATACATGGAGTTCTATCAGTAGGAATTGCTCCAAGACAGGATTCTGGAATCTGTTCCATGTAGGTAACTCACCTGGTCATTAATCTGACAGGCTACTAAATTTTGCTGGTTGTAGGAGTGTGCCGAACGGATGTACTTCAGCCAGTTCCCGCTTCCAGCTTGGCTTGTGTCAACGCAGAATTTTACATTCCCCAGCTCGTCAACAATCTGGAAAAGAAGAGAGTACAAAATTTGTACCATCTAAACATCCCAGTCGACAAATTGGCTGTTTCCAGGTCCTGTGACAACAAACTGCAGATCACAAAAATTTGAAATAAAACGCAGAAAATGCTGGAACTACACAGCAGGCCTCTTAGCATCGCAAGTGAGGAGATAGATTAACCTCTCGGGTGTAGACCCCAAAAAGAGTTCTGGACAAAAGGGTCTCCACACAATTTCTGAAGCCATCTTTTCTCTTTACACATGCTGATGGACCTGCTGTGTATTTCTAGCATTTTCTGTTTCTAGCTCCTAGTTAAGTTGGAACTCAAGAAGGATGAATTATCGTATAATTCCAAGGTTTTGTTTATCTGCATCAACAAGATCTTCACTCCATGCAACCTTCTGCCATCTAGGAGACAGGTGAGTGAACCAGAGAATCATCAGTCATGACAAGGGAGCATCCTTGGGAATGCAAATTGTGGGGTGATCACTAAAATGACAGCACTGAAGGAGGCCGTTCAGTCTATCATGTAATTGGTACTAGCTCCTAAATGGGAGCAACCCACTCTAATCCCATTTCCCTGTTGTAACTTGTGGTTTCTTTGCATTGTGGGCTGCACTCAAGAGTTCTAACCTACGGGCATGGTCTGCCCTGCAGGTCTGCCAGCAGTAATATTATTGGATAAGAAAGTCCCCCCCACCCCCACCCCGGTAACCAATTGACTCAGGATTCCTCAACACTACAAAAAACTGAGGTGCAATAAGAAGTAAGTGTTCATGCTGGTCTAAGAGGTGCCTGGCTGCACATTTTTTTTCCTTGCCAGAAGACTCTTCAACCCCAGGGGGCATTACAGTCAAGCCTGATCCTTACCTTCACCCAAGTGCCCACACATGCGCACTTCTGCCAAGAGTTGCTGGACAGCAATCAGGAGCGGGGACCCTTGCTGATTTTTTCCCCCGCTCCCTAGCCCAGGGAGCACTCAGGCCAATTATAGCACCCTTACTCCACCTCCGGCTGTGATCGGCTCACACAGAGCAAACCAAGGATCAAGTCTTGGACCTTCCTTGTCTGTACGGCCCAGCTATAAGCTGGTTAATCTCACTGAGCTGGGGGTGTGGAGGGGGGAGGAGGGTGAATATTTATTGATATAGATACTCAGATACTCTTGTTGTGTCTGGCGTACAAGAAGAGCCTCAACCATGGCCAGTCCTCAGTAAAATTGGCAAACGCAACTCAGGAGAGTGCTCTGAAAAAAGCTGTATTATTCAAATATAAAATTGATGCTACGAGAGAGATGTTTTGACACAACTGGAGTCTTTAGGGTTAAATCCCCACATTTACCATATCGTCTACTTTAGCTGAAGAAACCCAATGAGGCAGAATCTATAGCCGTGGAACTAAATTCCTTCACCCTTTTGAATATGAATACCTTAATTGGTAAAGGCAAGCAGAAGTTTTTTTTCTCAAAAGGTTTCCATCTGCTTATCATATAATCACCTAAAAGCCAACATTTCACTACCTCCAGGCTTTCAGACGGCTGTTAATGGGCTTATTAAATATAAAATGCTAAAAGAACTCATTCTCTCCTATGAATAACTTTTACTAATGCACAGACCTTATTTTCACTTAGCCCATCTGCACAGTTCTGACAGACAGACTTTTGTTTCGACCTAACTAACCCCTTCAGTACAAACCCCCAGCCCACTTCATTCTCTATACCATAGGCAAATGCAATGTTAACCGTTGCATTTACAGGCAATAGTGAAAGCAATTTAAAGAAAAGACTCCATTTTGGTATCTTCAATCAAACACTAAAACCCAAGAATGCTCTTTTAACCACACATTTATAACCATCATTTTTTGAATATCTCACTTCCCTTACAGCTGCCAATCCAAAATGATTTTGAGTCTGTGTCTGAGGACTGCTCAGGTTAAGTAAACCCTGGGCCTGTCGGCCATTAAGACCTGCTTGCTTAATTTCTCAGCCAATCTGCTGCAAGGCATTTGCCAAAGGTCAGCAACTTCACCTTGTCTGGGGTGGTGGGGGGGAGGAGAAAAGAGGGCAGGAGACAAAAGCACTACACAAGGGTCAGACACCACCTAGGTGTGTTCTGGGTCCTACCAGCCAATTATGGTGCAACATCAGTAGTCATGGAGACGTCCGCAGTTACGGTGTGTTGTGGCAAGTGACCAACAAGTAGAGAAAAAAATGCTTCTTTGGTCAGCAACTGGAAAACTCTGTGGAGTTCGTCGACTGAAGCTAACTTGCTAAATTATTGCTATAATCTAGCTTAAGGGCTGGAATCCCCAACTGTGCACAAAGTGATTAGTCATCGACCCTAAGCATTGACTCCCTGCACTGGGGAGTTCAAAAATTTCCAGCTCCTCACTTAGCAAATAAAAGTGTGGAGCTATCAAAATGATTTATAGTGGAGAGTTCTTTAAAAAAACAACCTGCCTACAAATCGTTTAAAAGAAAACGTTGCCTCGCTGCCTTAAACGTGCAACACTCTGGTTGATCCAAACCTGGGCACGTGAGATTGGGTTGGATGAAAGATAAATGGACTGCACCACACATCTCCAAAGAACATCAAACTGACACCAAACATAGAAGTGCCCTAAATGATTGGGAACCAATGATTCTAGTTATTTTAAAAAATCAATATTATGACCAGGTGTTTCCATAACTCTTATTTTGATTGGTATGGTTAATAAAAAGATAATTTTCTAAATGAATAGATGCTATTAGCTACATTTTCTGAGCTGAACTTATTTTGCGTTCTAAAATACTAATATGGGCCATTGCTTGCTTACCCATGTTTGAGATTGGCCCCAAGTTCACATAAATGGAGGTCACACAACAAATAGGATTGAGCCAATTTCAAGGTTAAAAGGATTCTCTCTTTATTTTTGAGGCATTTGTCTTTCTTTCCCCTCCAGCCTCCCTGGGCGAGGTGCCACATATGGTCAAGTAGGCAACCTTCTTCCAGCCCTTTATCATTAGGCGTCAGCTTCGGCTCAGTGAGTAACATTCCTGCCTCTGAATTAGAAGGCCGTGGGATCAAGTCTCACTCTTGGGACTTGAGCACATAATTCTAGGCTGGCACTTCAGTGCAGAACTGAAGGAGTTCTACACTGTTGGAGGTGCCATCTTTCAGATGAAATGTTAAACTGAGGCCCCATCTGTCCTCTCAGATGGATGTAAAAGATCTCATGGTGCTATTTGGAGAAGAGCAGGGGAGTTCCCCTGGTGTCTTGCCCAATATTTATCCCTCAACCAACACCTAAAACAAATTATTTGGCCATTATCACATTGCTGTTTATGGGACCTTGCTGTGCGCATATTAGGTGCCGCGTTTCCTACATTACAACAGTGACTACACTTCAAATGTATTTCATTGGCTGTAAAGCTCTTTGGGACATCCTGAGGTCACAAAAGATGCTGTATAAGTGCAAGTCTTTCTTTTTTCATCAATGCTGTTCTGAACCACTCACCAGTAGGTGAGTGAGTATGACCGGGGATTTCTCTTCTCTACAATTTTCCATTCCTCCTGCATGGAGGTGGCTGGCTTCCATCAGGTGGCTCAGCCTCATCACTGTTGGGCAATCCAGAGGAATGGGGGAAACTGAAACACAGTTTCAGAACTCTATTGGACCACCAGTGTGACGTATCACGAGACATCAGCCTTAGTTCATGTGGTCACCAAGGGTTCTGAAGTGGTGAGAAAACATTCTGTTGGATCAGAGTCTATATGTTATAGCATGAGTAAAATAAACATTTCTATTGGAAGGAACTTGGACTAATGTAAAATGCCAGTCAAAATGAGACAACTGTGGGATTGGGAAGCTGTGCAATCATGAAGATTCCATCTTCTCATTGTGTTTTATGTGTAATTCAATTTTTTTTTTGGGGGGGGGTGGTAGGTAAAGGAGATTCTTATCAAGGCCAAGGTTGCCAGTACTGGGGAAAGGAACGCTTAGACAATTTAGTTGCCCACTTCCATCAAGTGCAGCCAGATGCAAAGCAAAGCTCCCTATCCCCAGCCTCAGAAAGAAATTCCCCCATTGCGCTATAGTGTGATATTTTCAACAACGGGCATCCTCATATCCTAAGTGAGATTGTCAATACGTGACAATAGAAAGCTCCGCCATGGCCAATCGGAGCTTACTTGAAAGTCATTGCATGTAGGATCCTAAGATGTCATCAGCGAGAGGAACCATTTAACCCTTAGGTCTGTGCTGGATTCAAATGCTGGTCCTACTGTGCTAATCAACTGCACCACACAGTCCTATAAGCATTCAGTGCTTCTGATGTTGTTGCTAGCTCCTAGCCCAGTCTGCCTCAAAGAACCAGCCTAGTATCAGAGCCTAAGAATCTAATGCAAGTCTATAGACAGGAAACCTGTGTACTTTTACAAGACCACAACAATTTCCGTTCCCAATACAGATCGAAATTCAACCTTGTAAAATTTATTGACAACCACACCCTGTCAACTTTCTATTTCAAAGAAAAGGGCAATTACACCTTCACTTGTCAGGCACTGAGTCTAGCAAAATAAAGTCTTGCCTCGATCTTATACGGTGATATAAAATAAATCACACAGCCCTGCTCCTAAACCTTTTGTATCGGTACAGATCTCACCAACATCTTCTGAGTGACCATCTCGAACCTATGTGCAGCAGAAAAAAGAAAGGCAGATAGAAAGATGGAAAAAAGAGAGAGAAAGAAAGAATGAAAGAAAGAGAGAGAGAATGAAAGAAAGAAGGAAAGAAAGAATGAAATAGAGAAAGAAAGAAAAAAAGAAAGACTTGCATTTATATAGCGCCTTTCACGACCTCAGGACACCCCGAAGCTCTTTACAGCGAATGAAGTACTCTTGAAGTGTGGTCACCATTGTAATGTATGCAACGTGGCAGCCAATTTGCACTCAGCAAGGTCCAACAAACAATTAGATAAAAGACCATACAATCTGTTTTTTAGTAATGTAGGTTGCGGGATAAACATTGGCCAAGATACTGGGGCAAACTCCCCCACCATAGGATCTTTTCTGTCCACTTGAGAGGGCAGAAGGGACCTTGGTTTAACATCTCATCTGAAAGACAGCATCACTAACAGTGCAGCACTGATGTCAGCCTTGATTATATACTCAAGACCCTGGAGTGAGACTTGAACCCACAACTTTCTGACTCAGAGGCAAGAGAGCTACCAACTGAGCCGAGGCTGCTTTGTGATTCTAACTTGATCCTGCCATGAGGTGGTCATCACATGCAGGCTTCAATATATTTCTTACTGAGGAACTTACTTTTCTACTTGTATCACCTGTGACCATTTGGACAGAAATAAGCAACCTGCTCCGTGAGGGGGTCTGTGACATTTTCAGTGTCAACAGCAACACTCTGCCCATAATTGGACTATGTTCATCTGCAGCTGATAAGGTAACGCATTGCACTGTACCTTACAACAAAGTCTCATTAGAGACGCCAAGGTACTTTACCGTTTTTTTACTTCTTCTTTCTTTTCAAAGAGTTTACTTTAACTCCATTACTAGAATCATAGAATCATAAAGCACAGGAGGAGGCCATTTGGCCCATCCTGCCTGTGCTGGCTCTTTAAAAGAGCTATCCAATTAGTTCCACTTTCCTGTTCTTCCCCCATAGTCCTGCAAATTTTTCTTTTCAAGTATATATCCAATTCCCTTTTGAAAGCTACTTTTGAATCTGCATCCATAACCCTTTCAGGAGTGCATTCCAGATCATAACAAATCGCTGTGTAAAAAAAATTCTCCTCATCTCCCTTCTGGTTCTTTTGCCAATTACCTTAAATCTGTGTCTTCTGGTTGTCGACCCTCCTGCCAGTGGAAACAATTTCTCCCTAGCTACTCGATCAAAACCCTTTTACTAGTTCCATTTAAAAGAAAATTGCTAGAAGCATTTCATAAGTATTTTAAAATCTTGCTGTTTCGGTAAGAAGTTACTGAGAGTTGCCAAAACTATTAGTTCATGGTGAAACTTACAACACAACGGCTGGACAACCTGACCCATGTGGTACAAAAACTGTTAGAATACTTGTGACTTCAGAAAAACAAAATACAAAAGGTTTTTGTGCACATGTTTTGTTTTAAGAACTCACAGCCACTGAGGTTTGACAATGGTGAGTGTTTTTAAAAGGGTGCTTAAGCCCTGGTTTCCATTCAAATTAGGTTGGTCTGATAAAGATTTAGCTGCTGCAAGCTGGTGTCGAGTTCTTGGCTAGTTTTAAAACTAGTTTCAAGCTTCTATAATTTCTGCAAGTACCATTTTGCTAAATAAACTCTGAATGCAATATCTTGGCAGTAAATACTCTTCACGAAACGTTATTCTTTTAGCATTTTGAGCTTGAATTATGATATCTTATCCTTGTTTCAAAAAAATATTAAGAATAGGGCTGGAAAGCTTCACATGCTGACTAGATTGGAGATAAGATAATGTCCAGCTACAGCAAAATAACAACCAGAGTAACAACCTGACAGACTTAGGTTGGCATTTGGCTACATAACAACAGTCACTGCATTCCAAAAATAATTTAAAGGTGTGAATCACTTTGTGATGCTTTTTTGATGTGATTAGGCACTGTATATAATGCAAAAACTATCAAGGCTACTGGTTTATGGTGACCTAAAATGCCAAATGCAATTTTTTTATTGGATTCCAGGGTTTTTAAAGGATCACATTCCATGATTCTGTCCATTTTTCCTGTGAAACTGCAAATCAGTGGCCTTGGCAGATGGCAGATGAAATTTAACGCAGAGAAGTGTGAAGTGATTCATTTTGGCAGGAAGAATGAGGAGAGGCAATATAAACTAAATGGTACAATTTTAAAGGGGGTGGAGGAACAGAGAGACCTGGGGGTGTATGTACTCTAATCTTTGAAGGTGGCAGGACAAGTTGAGAAGGCAGTTAAAAAGGCATATAGGATCAGTGGTTTTATAAATAGAGGCATAGAGTACAAAAGCAAGGAAGTTATACTAAACCTTTATAAAACACTGGTTACGCCCTAGCTGGAGTATTGTGTCCAATTTTGGGCACCATACTTTAGGAAGGATGTCAAGGCCATTAGAGAGGGTTTACTAGAATGATACCAGGGATGAAAGACTTCAGTTATGTGGAGAGACTAGAGAATCTGGGGTTGTTCTCCATAGAGCAGAGACGGTTAAGGGGAGATTTGGTAGAGGTGTTCAAAATCATGAAGGGCTTTGATAGAGTAAATAAGGAGAAACTGTTTCCAGTGGCAGGAGGGTCAGTAACCAGAGGACACAGATTTAAGGTAATTGGCAAAAGAACCAGAGATGATATGAGGAAAACATTTTTTACGCAGCGAGTTGTTATGACCTGGAATGCACTGCCTGAAAGGGTGGTGGAAGCAGATTCAATAGTAACTTTCAAAAGGGAATTGGATAATGCCTGGAGTGGAAAGATTTGCAGGGCTATGGGGAAAAGAGCAGGGGTGTGGGGCTAATTGGATAGCGCTTTCAACGAGCTGGCACAGGCACGATGGGCCAAATGGCCTTCTTCAGTGCTGTATGATTCTATGATTCTATGATCTCTCCATTTTCAAATCTTCAATTCTTTCTTTCTGCTCTTTCCCTCCTCTAGTGATGAGCCTCTGGTCTATGCCAGGGTGGTATTCAATTCCTTTGCAGGATTCATTTCATCAAGTTAAAATTCAAGTAAACAAATCATTCAATGAAATGTTAATTCTGGGTGAGTCCAAAGCTCATCATTTCACACTGAGTAGCAAATTACTTCTTTTTAAAATGGCGCTGGATAAATAATTTCAGAATTTCTTCAATGCGGCACATATCCTTTTAAAACTACACTATATTTAACATTCTTTTCTAAAATTAGATAATGATCGTATCATGTAGCACACAGCATCTTTACAAACCCATCTGTCAGTTTTGATAATTCAAAAATCAGTCACCCGTGAATCTCCTTGCATGGGCAAGTTACAAAGTTGGATGTCAGTTAACGGTTTCATTAATTAACATAGTTACAGGACAAAAAAAAGAAAAAGTCAGAAGATGAAATAATGACGAATACAAAAGAAACCCTTACCGGGCATTTGTTCGTGACTCAGTGTGAAAGATGTTTTGTTCCCTTTCCCTCCTCGTTGTGTTGCCCTACACCGTGCTTCCTGCCTGGCAATGCTGCTCTGATACCAGTTCTTAGGTGATGCAAAGGAGTAGCGCAGGCCCACTCTCTCTACAGAGAATCATATGTCTTTTGCCCGCTGCCTCTCCATTGAGACACAGTTAAGATCTGTGTGTGGGAGATTGTGGTTAACAATTTGCATTCTTGCAGTCCACGTGCAATATGGTGAGTTTATAACGTAAGATACCGCTGCACCACCTAAATACTGGACTATGTTTAGATGGGTACAACTTACAAGGTCAAAGGACAGAAGAGTGATTACAACTTACTATGACGATACCACCATCCCATTATTGAGTCGGAACATTTAAAAATATTTTCATGCTCCCCCAATCGCTCCGTGAGTTTATTCAGTTACATTCAGCAGAGACAGTGACCATACAATACTGGTCTCCTCAACAGTGACCATACAATGCTGATCACTTCTAACAGTGACCCTACAGTGCTGATCTCCTTTAACAGTGACCATACAATGCAGATCGCCTCTAACAGTGACCATGCAATGCTGATCGCCTCTAACAGTGACCATACAATGCTGATCTCCTCTAAAAGTGACCATACAATGCTGATCTCCTTTAACAGTGACCATACAATGTTGATCTCCTCTAACAGTGACCATACAATGTTGATCTCCTCTAACAGTGATCATACAACGCTGATCTCCTTTAGTAATGACCATACAATGCTGATCGCCTCTAACAATGACCATACAATGCTGATCTCCTCTAACAATGACCATACAATGCTGATCTCCTCTAACAGTGACACTACAATGGTGATCTCCTCAACAGTGACCATACAATGCTGATCACCTCTAACAGTGACCATACAATGCTGATCTCCTCTAACAGTGACCATACAATGCTGATCTCCTCTAACAGTGACCATACAATGCTGATCACCTCTAACAGTGACCATACAATGCTGATCTCCTCTAACAATGACCATACAATGCTGATCTCCTCTAACAGTGACCATACAATGCTGATCTCCTCTAACAGTGACCATACAATGCTGATCACCTCTAACAGTGACCATACAATGCTGATCTCCTCTTACAGTGACCATACAATGCTGATCACCTTTAACAGTGACCATACAATGCTGATCACCTCTAACAGTGACCATACAATGCTGATCACCTCTAACAGTGACCACACAATGCTGATCTCCTCTAACAGTGACCATACAATGCTGATCTCCTCTAATAGTGTCCATACAATGCTGATCTCCTCTAACAGTGACCACACAATGCTGATCTCCTCTTACAGTGACCATACAATGCTGATCACCTCTAACAGTGACCACACAATGCTGATCTCCTCTTACAGTGACCATACAATGCTGATCACCTTTAACAGTGACCATACAATGCTGATCACCTTTAACAGTGACCATACAATGCTGATCACCTCTAACAGTGACCACACAATGCTGATCTCCTCTAACAGTGACCATACAATGCTGATCTCCTCTAACAGTGACCACACAATGCTGATCTCCTCTAACAGTGACCATACAATGGTAATCACCTCTAACAGTGACCATACAATGGTAATCACCTCTAACAATGACCATACAATGCCGATCTCAACAATGACCATAAAATGCTGATCTCCTTGATGAATGACCAGTAAACATTGTGATCAAGAATAAATTGAATTTGGCACACTTGGAAATTGATAGTCAAATGTGAAGAACTGGTATGCAGCTTAAAAATGTTTTACACACTATTTGTAACGGAATGATAACCAAAAGGAGGACATTTACGTTTTCTTAGATTTCTACAGCCTTGTTGCATTTGTCAAATGTGATTAAAATAAGGAATAATTTTATATTGATTCAGTTTGTGTTTTAATAACTGCCTTTGTCTGATTCGGTCCATATTCAGTCCTCTAATGCAGCTGCTGAACAGTTTACCTGAGAAAGCTGAAATTAGAGCAAAGTGGTAGAGAGGAGGACATGGCTTCTTTCACCTATTTAGGAGTCTAAGAACAATTCTACTGCACAATTAAAGTGGAAAGCAGCAAGTTTGTTAGAATTTGATCTGCACATCCTTGCCTTTGAAGATACATTCCTTGCTGCTAACACAATTCCCAGGTCTAGTTGATGACACTCAGCATTAAAAATTCACAGAATCACTTTAGCTGAAGTTATTTCACCCAACTTGTGTTTATTTTGAAAGCTGCATGGGACGTTGAGAAGGTACAAAATGTTTACCTTTACAGACGTGATGTGTGGCTTTGATGATTGTTACTTTACATACGTGAAAATTAGAGAAAGGCTTGTATTGATATCGTTGCTTATTATGTCTCTTGGAAACATTTCTAAATCCTTCACTTACAATGAAGTGTGTCTTATAAATTAATCCTGATGTGTTACTGACTGCTCTCATTGTTTTCTCGAACTGTTATCTGTTATATGGCACAGCAAGATCCCACAAATAGCAATGAGGTGAATAAATAGGTGGCAGTGGTTGAGTGAAAAATGTTGGCCAGGACACAGGAGAACTGCCTGCTCTTCATCAATTCATGTTGTGGGATCTTTAATGTCAACCTGAACCACTGGAACAGGCAAAGTGGACATTGGCTTAATGTCTCATCTGTAGGACGGCACCTCCCTCAATGCTGCACTGCAGGGTCAGCCTAAATTCTGTGCTCATGCATATCTGCTATACATAATATCACGACAGGACTTGAGTACATAGACCTGAGTGCACATCTTCCAGGCTGGTCTTTTCCTATCCGAGGTTTTTGTATGTTCATACATGTCTCTATGGCTGAGGTATGTGATAATCGTTACTTCACAAATTTGAAAAATCAGAATCAATAGGGGTTAATCTGCAGTCCAGTGCTCCCAGCAGTATAACTGAGCTCACGGGGAGCACAGGTTGGAGATCAGTCTGACCCACATTCCTGTGAGCATGGCGTTACCCCTAAAGACAGGTGGTGACATCTCAGAGTTAATTCATAAAACACACTTTTCGGCGTTGGTGTATCAATGAGTTGTACCATCAAATGGTAGCATGCAGATTGACACAATTCCACACGCTGCAAGTTTGCTTGTTTATGTGCAGAGTGAAATGTAGGTCCGCAATGAGACAGGAAATAAATAAATAAATACAACTAAAAAAACAATATAAAACCAAGCCACCAGATCAGTCTTGCAGCTGGCTATGAAAGCAGAGGCCTAGCAGCAGGTGAAGCCTGCCGGCCTATGTTAGCCTCAGAATGGTACATGGCAGGATTAAAATTAGTTTTAATAAACGATTTTTTAAATGCTTACAGCTCTATCTAAAGCGCGCAGACACATTCAAGAGTCCCTTGCTGTTAGCGAGCGGGTTTCAAACACTTTCTTACTTGCGAAAAAGCTACAATTGCAACAGATTGCAAGCATTGCCTTTCAAACATGTAACAAACTGTCTGCTTGAATTCAACCTGTGATATATCCTCAGTGCATCTTTACTTTCACAGATTAACAATGCAGCAGCATGCTCGTCTTTTCTCCTTGAACAAAGTTCTTGCCTTCTGGCCGACAGCTCAAAAGAAGCTGAGAAACTAAGACACCATCAATGGATCAGCACAACATACCTTCTAACTACTCCAGAACCCAAAGTATTGTCATTCTATGCTGCCTGTTTCCTCAGAAATGTTCCTCTTTGCAAACAGCTCAATAGAACAGATTTTCACACCTCTTGGGGGAGGGGGGAGATGCTGATTTCTTTCTTGATGTGGAGATGCCGGTGATGGACTGGGGTTGACAATTGTAAACAATTTTACAACACCAAGTTATAGTCCAGCAATTTTATTTTAAATTCACAAGCTTTCGGAGGCTTCCTCCTTCGTCAGGTGAACGATGTGAACAGGTGATTTCTTGTTGAGGCACTGATATTTAAACTTTATCACTTGAAAAATGAACACAATGCTGTGTAATTTTATTCTCTCCTGTGCCCAGTACCCTGCACACTAACCAGAATACGGTCACTTAGTGTCCTGTATATTGGATTTTTGTAAAACTTCCTGTGCAATCACACTTACAGAATGACAAGATAACACTACCATCTCTTGTGCTGGTACTGTATATGAAACTTCATTCAACCTTCTGAGTCATTTACAAAACAAAGAGTTTAATCTCATTTGCTTTTTGTGTCAGAGGTTACGGAAAATTGGTATTTTTCTTCTGATAGTTTCCAGACTCAACAAAAAGTAACTTTGAAAAACTTTTTTAAAAAGTCATATTGCAGCCAAGCTATTCACAGATGCAAACTAACACAAGCACAGAGAATCCTGCTGTAGGTGACAGTACAAACTCACTTACATAGGGTCAGGCAACTTTCAAACACACAAGAAAAACTTTACCACATGTTTGTGATCTATTGTAATTACAGCTTTTGGAAGTAAAAGTACTTTTTGGATTAAAAATTATAGCATGGAGCTGGTTCACAATTTATAAATAGAACTAGGTTTGTAATATTAATTTATAATTGTCAGTGAGTAATAACAGGATGATTTTTCCTATTAAATGTACACAGTGCATTCCCCTCCCCACCACCACCACCACCCCCCACCCCCATCCCCATCTTCTGGGACACAGGTTTAATTGTTCTAGATCTTAAATGCAATATGGGGCATTGGATTATTGAAACAAATTATGTGTTTAGGGTTTTTTGTTGTTGTTGTTTTTGTTGCTGCAACTTTGGTGAAGTATGCAAAAGTGGAAAAGTTATCAAAACCACGGACTGGCTCTCGAACTGAAACACGTAAACCACTGATTTCCGTCTCATTGACACGAACTCTTCATCTCATTCTGCAACTAACACAACTTAACAAACACAGAGAGATGAGGTAGAAAAAGAGATGGGGCAGAGAGAGCGGGAGGGGACAATGAAAGAGAAAGATGGAAAGAGAGGGTTGAGAGAGAGAAGGAAGGGCAATATATGTTAGAGAGTCAGAAGTACAGAGGGCGAGAGAAGGATGGTGTGGGGGCAGGAAAGAGAGGAAGAGAATGAGTGAAAGGGGAAAGATTGGAGCGGGGAGAGAGAAAAAATAGAGAGAAAGGGAGCAGAGAAAAATAGAGAAAGAAAGGTAGAAAGAAAGAAAGGGAGGACTAGGGAGATGGGGCAAGGATTTGTTTTGGTCAGACAGGTATCTGGCACGCATGGAAACCCACTATCATGGTTAACAGTCTCCAAACCAAGCAATTGAAAAAATCTAAACCCGCAGGGATGCTGTTTGGGGAAACAATCAACTTATCCAAGCCTATAGACCTTTGCCGCCGATTGGCAGAGCTAAGGTTTAGGAAGGCTCGAGTATGCACAGTGACAACGCTAGAGTTTCACCATTGGAAATAGCTCGCTTGCCAGCAGAGAACACGGGTAACCTTCTATAAATGCCAACTGTCAGATGACGGTCAGTGCTGTAATCAATGTGTCAGCTTGTCAACATTTTACAAGAGAAACCATCTTTACTTTTTCACTAGGATTGGAGGTTGTTAGTGGGGGAGAGGGAGGGGACAGGGCAGAAAAAGAAAGGTAGAGAGAAAGAGACAGAGATAAACCCATGATCCCCCTGAGGAGCTCTTATAGTCTATTAATTCCTATATTTTGCAAATATGTTATAAAAAGATTTTTGCAATGCTTCTACAGTTGCATCCCTACTGAATATCATAATTATTTTCAGAAATTAGAGCCAAAGTTGGAGGCTGTTTCTAAAACTGTTGCACTGTTTCCAACAGTTCTCTAACTTGAAAGGGTCTCTCATCCCTCATCTTTAAAACTTTTGCCACTTAAAACGCTGACAGCTTTTGTTCCCACACCTACAATTACTCGATTTGTGGGGTCTGACTAACCGCCCCCCACTTCCCACGGGAGCATGCAATTTCCAAGGAGATGCATCAGTAAGAAGGCCTTGGATCTGTGCTCCTTGCTGGAAGCATAGAATCACTGAACAAACCCTGCAGAGAATAATGAATGTGATTGGAAAGCATCTGGTTGAGGGATCCAGATAACATCACAAACCACAAGATAAAACCTCAAAATGAGGTTATAGCTTTCAAATCACTTTTTAAAAAAATACATAGTAAAGCCATTCTGTGCATTTATTCAATTTTGGACCCATTCTGCCAAAGAGAGTGAACACAGGTGGTCAGTCTGCTCCAATGCAAATAATGATGTCTATAATGAAGGATTAACAATTGTGACTTAATCACTGCCTGTTTATTTAGTTGATGCCTAGGAAATCTATGGAAGATAATGAATATATGGGATTGATTACAAAGCAGTAATCTTATTGACCGGTTTGCACTTGTGGTTTATGTTCATCTGAATACCAAGAGATGATTACTACCTTGATCCCACTTCTATGCTTTTTAATATAACTGGTAGACCTTTCTTGGTCATGGGTGATGAGTGGGGCTGGCTTCAGATTTGGGTCAGGCTGCAAGGCATGGGTGTAGAGTTGGGTTAGATGGAGAGTGTGGAGGCTGAAAAGTTGGGTTGGGTGTCAGCCCTAGCTGTGGTCGGATAGTCCATACGCTCATTAACAGTAAAACAAAATTCAGCAGCGGACAGAAGACTGGGAATCAGATCTTCACGGACTCTACCTTTCTTCAATTTGGGATTTGATTGATGCCGACCAAGTGCGTAACGGATAACACACCATGGTTAACATGGGCCAATCAGCAAGCTAGGAGGGACTCTACAATGATTCTTTAATACAGACACCAACACTAATAAGGTGCCGCTGTGAACTTTATTCCATTACCTTCTATTCTTTTCTCAATTCCCAATTTTAAGTACTTTATTTTGTGTGAGGACTCTTCCATGCCAGTGGTCCATTTCTCATATTGGTCCTTCTTTTTGCCAACTGTCTGTGCCATTGTGCTGACAGCTGGAATATTGCGTGTTGTTGATTTGTTATAATATCCAGGCTGAACAACTAATGATAGTGAAGTAACCACAGCCAGTTTATCAAGTGTTAATCAAGAGTTGATTGCCAGGAAATAATGCAGACTGTATGGATTAAATAGATTGTAATACATTATGTATATATTTTTCATTCTGGAGGTAAAATTATAAATACATAGGAGGGAGTTAACGGTTGTAATCCAATCCTACAGGTTACTCGACTTCCAGACATTTCTCTTGGTCTTCCTAAGCTGCAAGTGCACATCCTACATGCTCCTCTGCCTCTCTACATTGTCCAACACATTGAAAACCTATGGCCTGTGATCAAACATTATTGAGCCCTATCTGAATTTTCTTCAGAAATTGCACTAGGGGCCTTGGCCCTTCATCTAAAATGTTCAACGATAAAAAATATAGTCACGAATGAACGACTTCACCAAGCAACAGAACTGAGAAGTCACAAAGCAGACACTATATCGAGGGTATGTTAGGATAGAGAATAAATGATGCCGAGGGGATTTATAAGGTTTTAACATATTCAAGGGTTTTGAATGAGTTCATCAACCACAACACTGATCATGTTACATTGCCGTGTGATCCCCAAGAGGGTGTTACGGATTTGAAAGCACTCTTCATACATTGTGTTTTTTTAACATCTCCAAGTTTAATTTTTGTCACCTCAGAGGTTTCCGTGTTGAAGATTCACCACCTAAATACAGGATTACGTTTAGTTGAGTACAGACTCCAAGTTTAGTCACGGTAAGAGCAGTTACAACACACTAAGACAGCACCACTGTTATGTTGGACTGTCACATACATAGAAGTTATAACATGAAAACAGGCCATTCAGCCCAACTAGTTTGTATCGGAGTTTACTCTCTATGCGAGCAGATAGTCCGAATTGCATTTACCCACCCTGTTCCATATCCTTTCATCCCCTTTTCATTTATCTACCTATCCAATCTAATCTTGACTTTTGACATAGTTTATTCCCCTAATGCTCGAAGTGAATTCCACAACCTCACAACTCTTTCTGTGAAGAAGTTTCTCCTGCCCTTTGTTCCAAATCTCTTACATTTAATCTTGTATCTATGACCACTCATTCCATAGCCTCAACTAATGGAAACAGTCTGCTTCTGTCAACCCTTCCTTTTTGAAAAATTCATTCTTGGGATGTGGGCGTCACTGGCAAGGCCGGCATTTATTGCCCATCCCTAGTTGCCCTGAGCAGGTGGTGGTGGGCCTCTCTCTTGAACCACTGGTAGAGGTTTGATACTACTGAGTGGCTTGTTAGGCCACTTCAGCGGGCAGTTTAAGAGTCAACCATGTTTTTTTCATAATTTTAAACACTTCTATGCTATCGGTCCGTCATCTGTGTTGTTTTAACAAAAACTCTATCCCAGAGGGCTGTGGAAGCTCAGTCATTGAGTACATTCAAAACAGAGATCGGTAGATTTCTAGATATTAAAGGCATCAAGGGTTATGGGGATAGTGCAGGAAAATGGCGTTGAGGTAGAAGATCAGCCAACAAGCTTGAGGGGCTGGATGGCCTACTCCTGCTCCTATTTCTTATGTTCTTAAAAGCTTCCCCAATAATTTAACTCGCTTATCCAGCAAGTAGCTCAGCCATACAGACCAAGAGGGTCAGAGGTTGGATCCCTGGCCTGTGCTGAATTAACTGATCTGTCGGGATGGCAGTTAAGGCCCTACAATTGGCTTCAAGCGCTCTTGGGTTAGGCAGAGGAAAGTTGGCCACTTCTGATTTCTACCCATGACTCCTTGGTGGAAGCATGTGTGTGTGACCTGTCGGTTGAGGGCGATGATTCACCTTATGGTTGAATAACCTGCTGACATTCCAGACACTCTCCAGACTCACACATGAAGAATGATCACTTGAGTAAGGTAGTGTAGGGTGCTTGACCTCCAAGAAACTGAAACCCAGCAGAAGGCGGGAAGGAAAAAAATTGGTGTCGAGGGGGGAAAAAAAGGCAGTTAGAAAGACGATCTTTGTACAAGGGCTTTATCATGCTTCTCAATGAAGACCTTGACTGACAGAACACAGTGGTCAAACCCAGTCCCTGCTCTGCTGCAAAAATGTTAACAAGTGGAACATTCAGGAATAGTTGAGTTATTTCTATTTTTATATAGTTTGAGCAGCCTAGTTACATCCTTACACCCTTTTCTCTGGCAAACTGTAGAAGTTTTCTTCTTACAAGGGAACATGTTCTCTAATCATTCCTGATTGTTTTCATTATTTAGGCAGGGGATGTTATGCTTCAGCAGTTTATGTGTCTGATTTATGACACAGCTCAGTCTCCAAAATGAATCCTTCCCTTTGTAAGGCAAGGTTTACAGCCCCCTGCCCTGAAGGCTCCAACAGGGCTAAGTGGTAGGAAAGTTCCCAGGGCCCAGAGGCCCAAGTTGAGGAAAAGGGGGGAGGGTGCGGGGGGGGGGGGGGCGGAGATTGCCAACCTTAAGCGTGCTGCAGCTACCAAGCACCGAAGACTAATTTCTTCTTAATGAGCCGTCAGCTGATTGGGACCTGCCATATACCGGAGCACAGGACGATTTACAGCTTAAGCGAGCAACAGAAACAGAAAAATCATTCTAGCATCAAGGCCCATCCGGAAACCACCTGCATGCATGTGAATGTTAAACCTGGCAGACAGTGAGGCCTGACGTGCTCGTAAATTCAACTTTATCTGAGTAATTACATAGCTATCCTGACGATGTGCCGGTGAGTTAACGAGGAAAACGTCAGCTGAAAACAATCATAGCTGTGAAGAGGGGGGAGGGCAAGACGGGATTAACGTGAGTCGTGAGTCATGGACAACTGCAACTCACCAGGGTTACATTTAGAGATGGTCTGCAAGCTGCAGAAGTAGAGTTTTATGTGAAGAGAAATATTAAAACTGTGACTCACCAATGGCCTGAATAGTTTCATTTTCATTTTTTTTAATTCAAGGACATGTTAGCGTACATCAGCCGTGGCTCAGTGGCAGCACTCTTGCCTGAGTCAGGAGGTTGTGGGTTTGAGCCTCACTCCAGAGACTTAAGCACAAATTCCAGGCTGACACTCCAGTGCAGTACTGAGGGAGTGCTGCACTGTTGGAGGTGCCGTCTTTAGGATGGGACATTAAACCGAGGCCCCGTCTGCCCTCTCACATGGACATAAAATATCCCATGGCACTATTTTCAAAGAAGAACAGGGGAGTTATTCCCGGTGTCCTGGCCAATATTTATCCCTCAACCAACATCATCACTAAAACAGTTTAATTGGTTATTATCTCATTGCTGTTTGTGGGATCTTGCTGTGCGCAAATTGGCTGCCGTGTTTCCCTACATTACAACAGTGACTACACTTCAAAAAGTACTTCATTGACTGTAAATCACCTTGGGATGTCCTGAGGTTGTGAAAGACGCTGTATAAATGCAAGTCTTTCTTTCATAAGAAGCTGAGGAGGTGACTGTTCTTTTTTCCTGTCCTCCTCCTGTCTTGAAGTGTTGATTCCGGTTGGGGTAGGGTTCCAATGTGGTGCCCACCAGTGCCTTGCCCAAGTAACTATTCTTTGTGAACCTAGACAGCAGGAGTCAGCAGGCTGTTCATGCATGGAAGGCATCACAGTCGAGCATGCTCACATGCACTTTACAGCAAGGAGCTGCTGGGTAGAAGGAAGGAGCAGGAACCCTGGCCGGTTTTCTCTTCTCTACTCCAGAAGTACTGAGGCGATTTGCAGTTCTCCCTCTGCAACCCTGACCAAGGCCGCCTACTTGCATCTCCATAACATCGTCCATCTCCGCCCCTGCCTCAGCTCATCTGCTGCTGAAACCCTCATCAGTGCCTTTGTTACCTCTAGACTTGACTACTCCAATGCTCTCCTGGCACTCCCTCAGTACTGTATTGGGAGTGTCAGTCTCTGATGTGGGGCTTGAACTCACAACCTTCTAACTCAGAGGCAAGAGTGCTACCCACTGAGCCAAGACAAGAGGGGTGTGCCACTGTAAGCTCATGCCATTTTAGAAAAAGGCACGTGGTAGGTGCTATACAGCTGCCTAGGCCCTAAACTCTGGAATTCTCTCCCTCCCTCTCCTCCTTTAAGATGCTCCTTAAAACTTATCTCTTTGACCAAGCTTTTGGTTCCTTGTTCTAATATCTCCTTATGTAGCTCAGTGTCAAATTTTGTTTAATAGCACTCCTGTGAAGCGCCTTGGGATGTTTTACTACATTAAAGGAGCTATATAAATGCAAGTTGTTGTTGGCTGAAATCAACTAACAGAGTACAGACCAGGAAACGAGCCTGGCATCTTCTGGTAAGTAGTACTGCACCAGGTGGTGCATTTGCCTGTTTGGCCACTGGGGGAGCTCAGGCGACTGCTGTTAAAGGGGCATTCTTATTTGAGTAAACTGACTTGTAAAATATTTAGCAGCATTGTACACATGATCATGACACCTGAACTGTCCTTGGATTATAAAATGTACAGTTGGTGCAAAAGCAGTTTGGGCAAGATCTGTAACTGTACCAGATTACAGCGCTCATTTTATTTTCTCTTGGCAGCCTCTGGGGTGGTTTTCGCTGCACAGGCTGAGGAATAGGGCCTACTAACAGTACTCAACCAGCCTGATGATAGTGTCCCTGCAAATAATGTAGAGCCATGTATCACAGATGTTGACTTATGTGGGCTAGTGCTCTCCCAGGGTCAACATTGGGAGCGCAATGCAACCCTAAATCTGAGTGACTTCCTCTCTTGAAGCAGAAAAACTATCAGTTAAAACACTTATTTTTTAGTCTGCCTCAAGGTTGAATTTAATGGAATTGACATCAAAATGGAGATTATTGTATGCTGTGGCGAAATGTGCTGAAAGTATTGCTGTATTTATTGAGAATCCTAGGTGAAGGGCTGAGGTGCACTGTGCAGGACACTACCAAGGTTGGAAAAGAAGTAGGAATGAAAGTGAAGCAAATCAAGATGTAGTGGTTAGGTGACACCAAGCTTGGGTTTGAAAAGAATGTTGATTGTAAGAAGAAGGGAAGATTGGGGGAGGTAAAGAGATTAACAAGTTTGAGATCCTAGGAAAAGAATTAGAGTAGGAGAAGGTGCGATGAATCTTGATTTCAATACAAAGAGATGTGGGAAGGAGGCAGAATTGGTAGGACAGGGTGTTTGAGTGGTTGCCATTACTGTTCATTGTCCACGACTTACTGGCAATCATAGCAAACACAGCTCAAATCAGATCAGGCACAGGATGGGTGGATCAACTTGGTTGAGATTGGGAACTCAGTGAAGTGGGAGGAATCAAACCTGTGACCAACCACTTTGCTGCACTATATGCTGGTGCTCTTACACTATGTTCCACCAGGCCATCCTCAGTAGGAAATTTCAAAATGTGATGATTAGACTGATTCGAATCACCAATGTGGGCTTCAATATCATATCAGGGACCCTTGAGTGATGGGTGACATTATAGAGGCTGTCTGTTTCTTATAGAATCATAGAAAGGTTACAGCACGGAAGGAAGCCATTCGGCCCATCGAGTCCATGCCAGCTCTATGTAAGAGCAATCCAGCTAGTTCCACTCCCCTGCCCTATCCCCGTAGCCCTGCAAATTCTTTCCTTTCAAGTACTTATCCAGTTCCCTTTTGAAAGCCATGATTGAATCTGCCTCCACCAATCCCTCGGGCAGTGCATTCCAGATCCTAACCACTCGCTGTGTAAAAAAGTTTTTCCTCATATCACCTTTGGTTCTTTTGCCAATCACCTTAAATCTATGTCCTCTGGTTCTTGATCCTTCCGCCAATGGGAACAGTTTCTCTCTATCTACTCTGTTTAGACCCTTCATGATTTTAAATACGTCTATCAAATCTCCTCTCAATCTTCTCTGTTCCAAGGAGAACAACCCCAGCTTCTCCAGTCTATCCATGAAACTAAAGTCCCTCATCCCTAGTAAATCTTTTCTGCACCCTCTCTAAGGCCTTCACATCTTTCCGAAAGTGCGCTGCCCAGAACTGGACACAATACTCCAGTTATGGTCGAAACAGTGTTTTATAAAGGTTCATCATGACTTCCTTGCTTTTGTACTCTATGCCTCGATTTATAAAGCCCAGGATTCCATATGCTTTCTTAACTGCTTTCTCAACCTGCTCTGCCACCTTCAACAACACAGATTTCTCTGTTCCTGTACTCCTTTTAGAATTATGCCCTCTAGTTTATATTGCCTCTCCTCATTCTTCCTACTGAAACGTATCACTTCGCATTTTTCTGCATTAAATTTCATCTGCCACGTGTCCGCCCATTTCACCAGCTTGTCTATATCCTCTTGAAGTCTATCACTATCCTCCTCACTGTTCAGTACACTTACAAGTTTTGGGTCATCTGCAAAGTTGGTAATTGTGCCCTGTACACCCAAGTCCAAGTCATTAATATATATCAAGAAAAGCAGTGGTCCTAGTACCGACCCCTGGGGAACACCGTACACCTCTGTCCAATCCGAAAAACAACCGTTCGCTATGACTCTCTGCTTCTTGTTACTTAGCCAATTTTGCATCCATGCTGCTACTGCCCCCTTTATTCCATGGGCTTCAATCTTGATGACAAACCTATTATGTGGCACTTTATCAAACGCCTTTTGAAAGTTCTTATACACCACATCAACCGCATTGCCCTCATCTACCCTCTCTGTTACCTCATCAAAAAAACTATCATGTTAGTTAAACACAATTTGCCGTTAATAAGTCCGTGCTGGCTTTTCCTGATCAATCCTTGTCCTCGTGACTTCTTTCCCGGATTACCGTTTCTAAAAGTTTCCACACCACCGAGGTTAAACTGACTGGCCTGTAGTTGCAGGGTTTATCCTTACACCCTTTTTTGAACAAGGTTTGTAACATTTGCAATTTTCCAATCCTCTGGCACCACCCCCGTATCTAAGGATGTTTGGAAGATTATGGCCAGTACCTTCGCAATTTCCACCCTTACTTCCCTCAGCAACCTAGGATGCATCCCATCCGGACCAGGTGACTTATCTACTTTAAGTACAGTTAGCCTTTCTAGTACCTCCTCTTTATCAATTTTTAGCCCATTCAGTACCTCAACTACACCTTCCTTTACTGAAAATCTGGCAGCATTTTCTTCCTTGGTAAAGACAGATGGAAAGTACTCATTTAGTACCTTGGGCATGACCTCTGCCTCCATGAGTAGATCTCCTTTCGGCCCCACCCCTCCTCTTACAACCCGTTTACTGCTAATATGCCTATAGAAGACTTTTGGAAGATTTTTATGTTTGCCGCCAGTCTATTCTCATACTCTCTCTTTGCCCCTCTTATTTCATTTTTCACTTCCCCTCTGTGATTTCTATATTCAGCCTGGTTCTCACTTGTGTTATCAACCTCACATCTGTCATATGCCCCTTTTTTCTGCTTCATCTTACTCTCTATCTCTTTTGTCATCCAGGGAGCTCTGGCTTTAGTTGCCCTACCTTTCTCCCACATGTGAATGTACCTATACTGTACCTGAACCATCTCCTCCTTAAAGGCTGACCATTGTTCAATTACAGTTTTGCCTGCCAATCTTTGATTCCAATTTACCCGGGCCAGATCTGTTCTCATCTCACTGAAATTGGCCCTCTTCCAATTGAGTATTTTTACTTTAGAGTGGTCCATGTCCTTTTCCATAGCTATTCTAAACCTTATGATACTATGATCGCTGTTCCCTAAATGTTTCCCCACTGACACTTGCTCCACTTAGCCTGCCTCATTCTCCAGAACCAAATCCAGCAATGCCTCCTTCCTCGTTGGGCTGGAAACGTACTGGTCAAGAAAGTTCTCCTGAACACACTTCAAAAATTCCTCCCCCTCTTTGCCCCTTATATTATTACTATCCCAGTCTATGTTAGGGTAGTTGAAGTACCCCGTTATCATAACTCTATGGCCTTTGCACCTCTCTGTAATTTCCCTGCAAATTTGCCCCTCTATCTCCTTCCGACTAGTTGGTGGCCTATAGAATATACCCGGTAGTGTAATGGCACCTCTATTGTTTCTTAACTCTAACCAAATAGATTCCGTCCTTGACCCCTCCAGGACATCCTCTCTCTCCAGCACTGCAATATTCTCCTTAATCAATACTGCCACCTCTCCTTTCTTCCCTTCCCTATCTTTCCTGATCACCTTGTATCCAGGAATATTTAGTACCCAATCCTGCCCTTTTTTGAGCCAGGTCTCTGTTTTCGCCACATCATATTCCCATGTGGCTAACTGCGGCTGCAGCTCTCCAATATTGTTTACCATGCTTCGTGTGTACATGTGTGTCAAACCTATTTTAGACTTTCTTGTATTCTCTCTTGGTCTGCTCCCACCTACCACCATACTATTTCTTGCTCTAGTGCTATCTTTCTCTCCCATCCTTTGTGCACCTTGTTTCTCCTTTCCATTGATACATCCTGGTGCCCATCCCCCTGCCAAATTAGTTTAAACCCCCCCCCCCCCCCCACCCACAGCACTAGCGAACTTCCCCATGAGGATATTGGTCCCAGCTCTGATTAGGGAGCAACCCGTCCTGCTTGTACACGCCTCACCTCCCCCAGAACTGTTCCCAATGCCCCAGGAATCTAAAGCCCTCCCTCCTGCAACATCTCTCCAGCCACGCATTCATCTGCTCTATCCTCCTATTTCTATACTTGCTAGCACGTGGCACCGGGAGTAATCTGGAGATTACTACCTTTGAGGTCCTGCTTCTTAATCTCTTTCCTAACTCTTTAAAATCTGCCTGCAGGACCTCATCCCTCTTTCTACTACCTATGTTGTTGGTACCGATGTGGACCACGACCTCTGGCTGTTCACCCTCCCCCTCCAGAATGTTCTGCAGTCGCTCAGTGGCATCCTTGACCCTGGCACCAGGGAGGCAACATACCATAAGAACACTGGATTCTTCAACTAACAAGAGCCAAGTTCAAACCTTCACTATGTGACAATGACACTTAAGGTTCCCCATAATTGTCAGTTCTTCTGAAGGAGGGTGGCTGGGAAAAGCAAGCCTTGAATGGGACTCGTCTTGAATTCCTGAAATCCTCATTTTGGCAAGGCAGCCTCATAATTCTGTTGTGATTCTTTCTCAAAGTCAGAAGTCCATTGACTGAGATCTACTCAAACACATTGCCAACATACCATGATACAACAGAACTCTGTTTCTAAGCAGCCAGTCAAGGTTGACGAACAGTTGTGCGGATGTGTTAGAAGGTAGTAACACTATAGTGGGGTTCAGATTGCATCGTAAACCACAAAAGTTTTATATTTATTTAAATAATTGCAAATGAATTGTGCACCTGTGTTAAGCCTTGTCCCACACTGCCCAGGTATCTTTTTGGTGCAAACCGTTCAATTAGATTTCTACTGTTGTGTCTAGAGTATTCGGCTGATTTCTGTCAATTTTTAAACCGTTGGGTTAATCTGTGCAGTGCATCGTTGAAAGTGTTGACCTGTGGTTGAGGGTTTTTTTTACTTGTTTGTGGTTTCTCCACTGAGGTTATTTGATGTTTTTAGGGAACCTGAGAGTATTTTAAGGACATTGGGCTTCCTAAGAAACCTCGTGCGATAAGAAGATCATCACGGGTCACATTACAAGAAGGTGAGTGCTGCAAAAATTACTATTTGTTTATCAGTATATTACCAGCAATAGCCCCTGCCGTGTACATATGATACGAGAAAGATGGGCTGGTGGTCGTGGGTGAACTACTAAGGTGCATTTATCGATTTGGCACTGGTTTGTAAATAAGTAGTGCACGTAGAAACAAGTGAAGTTCACATTTAACCTTCGTAAACCATTCCCGGCCAGTCATTATTCTACATAATCCACACTGATCATAGCAAGCACTAACATCTTCGTTAACTGAAACCAAAGCTGTCGATCTTTTGTTGTGTTAAATAACAGAGAAAGGACGTAGCACTGGTGGTATGTAGGAGGCCTGTGGTACTATTATATACCAAAAGGTCACGTTCCCCTGCTAACCTGATCGTAACTTCACACATTCCGGTCACAACGGAGAACGTCAGCTATAGAAGTGCGAGAAGGAGACCTTTTCTTGTAATGTGCACTTTCTGCAAAACTCAGCTCAAACGCTTTGACACAGGAAGACTCCGACAAAGACTTAGCCAAATGGCACTGGCCATGACAATAGGAAAGTCTCCCTCTCAGCCCTTTTACTGAAATGAATCGAGCAGCTGCGAGACTATTCCCGGGTCAAAGAAGGTGTAAAGTGAAATATCAGTTCGTGACCTTGACTAAAGGCGATGGAACAGGATTTCCTCCCAAACAACACAACACACAAAAACAGGAACACGAATGGCACTATTAAATACAAGAAGGAACTTTTTCCCCCTCTGGTTGTTATTTTGAAGAACAATTGAGCGAGAATATGAATAGCTAACACCTTGAGGAGTACCATATTTTAGTGTGTAATACCTTACAATCATACTAAAATATAACAGGAAGGAGTTTGAATAAGGATAAGCATTAGGAAATGATCAGCTCCTGACCAATGGCACCATCTCTATTCCCCTGACAGCATACATTTCGTGGGAGATCAATTTGTTAAACACTGCAGCTCAGTACACAAATTGAAAATTCACACTATTTATGCTATCTCCACACGTTATGTTGCAATATGGGTGGTTTCACATGAATAGTCTCATACTCACATGAAATGCTCGAGTTTCACCAGTGAATACATCGACAGGAAGTGCCAACTGAGGTTAAGAGAACAAAGTTGCTGCTATCTTTGTAAAATTGTTTTTTTTCATCCATCACTTTCACCCTCAGTTTTAGCAAAACATTTGTTTCCCTCAGCAATCTTCAGTGGGATTTTATTGGAAGTTGATGTCACCAAGGCCTGTCAATGGCTCAACAACAAAGATGCCATCTTTGAGCATACAGTTCTGGACTTGATCGCCTGCCTTTGCTGAGTTAACTGATCTCAGCCGGAGCAACAGGAAGGGAAGTACCATTGGCCTCAGCCCTTCCCCAGGCTAGGACCAGGAGAATCAGCCAGGATTCCCACACTTGATTGCTATCCAGGAGTTCCGGTGGGAGTGTGTGTATCGGATGAAGACAAGAACAGGCCCTGGCTTGCTTGGCACCCCATGGTAAAATGGCCTGTTGACACTCACTCTTAAGGTTCACAAATAAATAATGGCCACTTGGGCGAGATACAGGAGGACAACCACTGCTTGTGGTACTGTGCCCCAGCAAGGCGTCAACACCTTCAGGAGGGGAGCTAAGAAGAAGATTTTGTTTTTAAAGTTCCTAATACCATGTTACAGAGATTAATAGAGCAGAAGGTGCTCAGTATGATGGAACCCCAAAGCAGATCACACTAACTAATCAATGAGGGCCACTTCGATTAGTGCTTGTGCACTGAAAAAAATTTGGAAAAACATGTGAAGTAGTTCATAGAATCATAGAAATGTTACAGCATGGAAGGAGGCCATTCAGACATCGAGTCTGCGCCGGCTCTATACAAGAGCAATAAAGCTAGTCCCACTCCTCCATCCTATCCCTGTAGCCCTGCAATTTTTTTCCTTTCAAGTACTTATCCAGTTGTCTTTTGAAGGCCATGATTGAATCTGCCTCCACCAGCCCCTCGGGCAGTGCATTCCAGATCCTAACCACTCGTGTGAAAAAGTTTTTCCTCATGTCACCTTTGGTTCTTTTGCCAATCACCTTAAATCTATGTCCTCTGGTTCTTCCGCCAATGGGAACAGTTTCTCTCTATCTACTCTGTCTAGCCCCTTCATGATTTTGAATACCTCAATCAAATCTCCTCGCAACCATCTCTGTTCCAAAGAGAACAACTCAGCTTCTCCAGTCTATCCTCGTAACTAAAGTCCCTCATCCCTGGAATCATTCTAGTAAATCTCTTCTGCAACCTCTCGAAGGCCTTCACATCTTTCCTAAAGTGCGGTGCCCAGAACTGGACACAATACTCCAGTTGTGGTCGAACCAGTGTTTTATCATGACTTCCTTATTTTTGTACTCTATACTTCTATTTATAAAGCCCAGGATTCTGTATGCTTTCTTAACCGCTTTCTCAACCTGTCCTGCCACCTTCAACAATTTGTGCACATATACCCCTAGATCTCTCTGTTCCTGTACCCCTTTTAGAGTTGTGCCCTCTAGTTTATATATAGTTTTGTGGATTAAAGAAAGAACTTGCATTTATATAGCACGGTACGGTAGCATAGTGGTTATGTTACTGGACTAGTAATCCAGAGTCATGAGTTCAAATCCTACCACGGCAGCTGGGGAATTTAAACTCAATTAATTAAATAAAATCTGGAATTAAAATACTAGTATCAGTAATGGTGGCCATGAAACTACCGGATTGTTGTAAAAACTCACTAATGCCCTTTAGGGAAGGAAACATGCCATCCTTACCCGGTCTGGCCTATATGTGTTGACTCCAGACCCACAGCAATGTGGTTGATTCTTAATTGCCCTCTGAAATGGCCGAGCAAGCCACTCAGTTGTAAAATCTTGCTAAAAAAAGTCACAATACGAATAAAACTGGACGGACCACTAGGCACCGGACATGACAAAGGTCAAACCAAGCCCAGCCGACCCTGCAAAGTCCTCCTCATTAACATCTGGGGACTTGTGCCAAAATTAGGAGAGCTGTCCCACAGACGAGTCAAGCAACAGCCTGACATAGCCATACTCACAGAATCATACCTTTCAGCCAATGTCCCAGACTCCTCCATCACCATCCCTGGGTATGTCCTGACTGACTAGAGGTGGCGGTACAGTGATATACAGTCAGGAGGGAGTGGCCCAGGGAGTCCTCAACATTGACTCTGGACCCCATGAAATCTCATGGCATCAGGTCAAACATGGGCAAGGAAACCTCCTGCTGATTACCACCTACCGCCCTCCCTCAGCTGATGAATCAGTCCTCCTCCATGTTGTAACACCACTTGGAGGAAGCACTGAGGGTAGCAAGGGCACAGAATGTACTCTGGGTGGGGGACTTCAACGTCCATCACCAAGAGTGGCTCGGTAGCACCAACTACTGACCGAGCTGGCCGAGTTCTAAAGGACATAGCTGCTAGACTGGGCCTGCGGCAGGTGGAGAGCGAACCAACACGAGGGAAAAACTTACTTGACCTCGTCCTCATCAATCTACCTGTCGCAAATGCATCTGTCCATGATAGTATTGGTAGGAGTGACCACTGCACAGTCCTCGTGGAGATGAAGTCCCGTCTTCGCACTGAGGACACCATCCAACGTGTTGTGTGGCACTATCACCGTGCTAAATGGGATAGATTCAGTACAGATCCAGCAGCTCAAAACTGGGCATCCATGAGGCGCTGTGGGCCATCAGCAGCAGCAGAATTGTATTCCAGCACAATCTGTAACCTCATGGCCTGGCATATTCCTCACTCTACCATTACCAACAAGCCAGGGGATCAACCCTGGTTCAATAAGGAGTATAGAAGAGCATGCCAGGAGCAGCACCAGGCGTACCTAAAAATGAGGTGCCAACCTGGTGAAGCTACAACTCAGGACTACATGCATGCTAAACAGCGGAAGCAACATGCTATAGACAGAGCTAATCGATTCCACAACCAACGGATCAGATCAAAGCTCTGCAGTCCTGCCACATCCAGTCGTGAATGGTGGTGGACAATTAAACAACTAACGGGAGGATGAGGCTCTGCAAACATCCCCATTCTCAATGATGGCGGAGTCCAGCACGTGAGTGCAAAAGACAAGGCTGAAGCGTTTGCAACCATCTTCAGCCAGAAGTGCCAAGTGGACGATCCATCTCAGCCTCCTCCCCATATTCCCACCATCACTGAAGCCAGTCTTCAGCCAATTCGATTCACTCCACGTGATATCAAGAAACGGCTGAGTGCACTGGATACAGCAAAGGCTATGGGCTCCGACAACATCCCGGCTGTAGTGCTGAAGACTTGTGCTCCAGAACTAGCTGCGCCTCTAGCCAAGCTGTTCCAGTACAGCTACAACACTGGCATCTACCCGACAATGTGGAAAATTGCCCAGGTATGTCCTGTCCACAAAAAGCAGGACAAATCCAATCCGGCCAATTACGCCCCATCAGTCTACTCTCAATCATCAGCAAAGTGATGGACGGTGTCGTCGACAGTGCTATCAAGCGGCACTTACTCACCAATAACCTGCTCACCGATGCTCAGTTTGGGTTCCGCCAGGACCACTCGGCTCCAGACCTCATTACAGCCTTGATCCAAACATGGACAAAAGAGCTGAATTCCAGAGGTGAGGTGAGAGTGACTGTCCTTGACATCAAGGCAGCATTTGACCGAGTGTAGCACCAAGGAGCCCTAGTAAAATTGAAGTCAATAGGAACAATGGGAATCAGGGGGAAAACTCTCCAGTGGCTGGAGTCATACCTAGCACAAAGGAAGATGGTAGTGGTTGTTGGAAGCCAATCATCTCAGCCCCAGGACATTGCTGCAGGAGTTCCTCAAGGCAGTGTCCTGGGCCCAACCATCTTCAGCTGCTTCATCAATGACCTTCCCTCCATCATAAGGTCAGAAATGGGGATGTTCGCTGATGATTGCACAGTGTTCAGTTCCATTCGCAACCCCTCAGATAATGAAGCAGTCCGAGCCCGCATGCAGCAAGACCTGGACAACATCCAGGCTTGGGCTCATAAGTGGCAAATAACATTCGCGCCAGACAAGTGCCAGGCAATGACCATCTCCAACAAGAGAGAGTCTAACCACCTCCCCTTGACATTCAACGGCATTACCATCGCCAAATCCCCCACCATCAACATCCTGGGGGTCACCATTGACCAGAAACTTAACTGGACCAGCCATATAAATACTGTGGCTACAAGAGCAGGGCAGAGGCTGGGTATTCTGCGGCGAGTGACTCACCTCCTGACTCCCCAAAGCCTTTCCACCATCTACAAGGCACAAGTCAGGAGTGTGATGGAATACTCTCCACTTGCCTGGATGAGTGCATCTCCAACAACACTCAAGGAGCTCAACACCATCCAACACACCATCCCATCCACCACCCTAAACATTCACTCCCTTCACCACCAGCGCACAGTGGCTGCAGTGTGTACCATCCACAGGATGCACTGCAGCAACTCGCCAAGGCTTCTTCGACAGCACCTCCCAAACCCGCGACCTCCACCACCTAGAAGGACAAGAGCAGCAGGCACATGGGAACAACACCACCTGCACGTTCCCCTCCAAGTCACACACCATCCCGACTTGGAAATATATCGACGTTCCTTCATCGTCGCTGGGTCAAAATCCTGGAACTCCCTTCCTAACAGCACTGTGGGAGAGCCTTCAACACACGGACTGCAGCGGTTCAAGAAGGCGGCTCACCACCACCTTCTCAAGGGCAATTAGGGATGGGCAATAAATGCCGACCTTGCCAGCAACGCCCACATCCCATGAACGAATAAAAAAAAGAAAAAAACCTTTCACATCTTCAGGAAGTCCTAAAGCGCTTCATAGCCAATGAAGTACTCTTGAAGTGTAGTCACTGTTGTTATGTAGACTAACACAGCAGACAATTTGTGCACAGCAAGGCCCCGCAAACAGCAATGAGATAAATCATCAGTTAGTCTGCTTTGGTGGTGGTTGGTCAGGATATAGGAGATGTCCCCGCTCTTCTTCAAATAACACCGTGTGATCATTAACATCCACCTGAGCAGTCAGACAGGGCCTGAGTTCAACAGACAAAGCAGTACTCTGTCAATACTGCACTGAAGTGTCGACCTAAATTTTGCCGCTAGCATGGATTTCAATTAGATCATGGCTGATCTGTACCTCAACTCCATTGACCCGCCTTTGCTCCATAATCCCTTGATACCCTTATCTAACAAAAATCTATCGATCTCAGTCTTGACAATTTCAATTGACCCAGCATCTACAGCCTTTTTGGGGAGAGAGTTCCAAATTTCCACTATCCTTTGTGTGAAGAAGTGCTTCCTGACATCACCACTGAATGGTCTAATTCTAATATTAAGACAATGACCCCTTGTTTTGGAATCTCCCATGACATTTAACCATATTGCCCCATATAGATTGTGCGCTCTCTATGCTGTCAATCAATAGTTCCCCACTCCCCTAGTGTCTCTCCAAGGTCTAACATGACAAGACATTGTCCTGTAAAATGACAACACACATTTCTTTCAGTTGTGATAAAAATAGTAGGGATTTTTTAGGGGAGAGGGCATTGGAAACAGGTATGAACAGCACCTCCATGACTTGTGGCAACTGAAGCAGGTTTTGCATTGGCATAAAAAAAAGTTGAAAATCGGAGCCCTATGTGGTGACTGTGTTGTGGTTTACACTCTAATGTACTTGTATCGACAACATAGCGATTGACCTTTTCACCCATCGAGTTTAACCGCATAACCATACAACCACGGTTGTACATCACGTTAACTATTAATAGTGACATTGCAGCAGTACGATCACCTTTATGGGATCTGTATCTTACTCATGGTAAACAAGTTGCACACTTCAAAGCTGCCTGTAGTTATCTCATTCCTAAAGTTGCATATTTACCACTTTGACAGTTCCTACTGTCCCTTGTAACATTGCTGTGCTTCTCTGCTGTTACAATACTGGCTCCAGATTTCAGGAGAATCTCCTTTTTAAGCAAGCAGCAGTCAGAGCTTTGATGCTGTGCTCGCAACTTTCTCAATTCAGAATGGACCAAATATTATTTCTACACTTGGTATTTTTTTTCCCCTCTGTCCCCTCCTCTCCTGAAGCTGGCAGTATGAAACTTGTCAAAGATGAGCTCAGACAACGAGCGCTGATAGATTAATCGCCCTTGTAAATGCCACTGTAAAGAGCACAAAAGTAGTGTCTCTCCGATATTTTCTCCCTTTGGTCCCTCTGAGATCGTAGAATCCAATTTCTGCACAGAAGGAGACTATTCTATACATCCCATTTGTGCTGTGCTAGCTCCCCAAATGGAGCAGTCTACTCTAATCCCATTTCCCTGGCCTTTTCTCATATCCTGTATTCTTCCTTTTCAAATACTTATCCAATTTCCTTTGAAATTCTATTATAGTTTCCGCCACAACACTTGTAGTGAAGCATTCCATGTTCCAATAACTCTCTGTGTGAAAACATTTCTTCTAACTTCTAAACTCGGTGGGCACCTGTGTCCCGCCATTCCATGGTGCCATGTGTTTGTGATCCCATGTGCCACACCTGCTGTCACCAATATTCCGTGCCAGTTTCCTTTTCCTCCCCTCCTGTCCTGAAGGAATTGCCCTGTTGCTGGAATAAGATTCCACAGAAGCCTCACCCTGATGGCCATTGTTCATGTGTGAGCCTTGATAGTGTCCATCAGCAAGCTATTCGACCATGGCGGTGACCATAGCCAACCCCAATCCTGGCTCACCTGGCATTCACACACGTGCATTTTTCAGCAAGGCTTCCTGAACAGTGATCGGGAGCTGGAACCCTGGCTGATGTTCCCCTCTCTGACCCAGGGGCACTAAGGTTAATGGCAACACTTCTACCACCAGCCCTGCTGAGATCAGGTTACGTACAGACAGGGACCCAACACACCACCTTCTTGGTCTGTATGACCCATCTACTCACTGTGTAAACCCTATCGGGAGAGCCCTCCTGCCTTCCTTTCACTCACGCAATAAAAAAAACAACCATGACTTGCTAAAATCCTTCGCTGTGATTTGTGGCCTAGTGCAAAAGATCTCTCCAAAGGTTAATGTGCCACATCACATGGTACAGATTGTTTCCCTGGTGGAGTCTGTGAAAGCAGAAGTCTGCGCTCATTGATGAGATTGCTGTTTGGGAAATTCCTGAGCAGCTTTTTTTTTCCCTCTTCATCTGACGTACAAGAAGCAATGAGGATGACACACCACATATGCTTTTTGCCTGCCTGTCGATTTAATGGATGCAGCAGTAAGGAACAGCTCTCAGCTTTGACTTTCATCATTATCCTGTTCATTACTAAACCACTAATCTCATCGACAGATATCTGGTCCATAACACAAACTGTACAATAGTATGATGAGTGGGAGTGCTGATAGCTTTCAGTCAGTAATGCTACAGAAACACTATTTCCTCTTTCCTGAAATAAGGCCATTACCCTTTCTCCTTATCGCGCACTATATATGTGTATATTTTTTAGATTAAAAATTGGCTGCCAGTTTGTATCTGTTTGTTTTGCGATTTAGCTCAAAACGAAGGAAAAAATACAACCACCTCAATGAATGTTTCCTTGCAGCCGGCCGTTCGACGAAGCTTCTTCTCAGCCAAGTCAAACCCGTCCACTCTCAAAACAGTTGGCTCCCTTCTCTATTACAGATTGAAGACATCGAGAGTCACTGTCACACCCGCTGCAGCAGAACTATTCAAACCGATGTTATAATGCCACTGTACAAACATAGAGTGGGCAAGTTCAGCTGTCAGGTTGGTAAGTTTTATCGATGATTTCTTGAGCCGTGTCAGTGAAAGACAATCCAAGTTGGGCAAACTTTTTTTTTGCTAAAACATTCAATATGCTGATTAGTTTGAGACATAGTGGATGACGGTGTTGTATTAACATTCCTGCGTCACTTACATTTGACAGTATTGCAACAAGAAATGACGAGCAGTGTTCCTGTCTTCTCCCACCCTGTACAATGATGACTCTGTTCCTTTAAAAACTGTTGAAATACTGGCAATCTTTTATTTTAACTACTTTTAATGGCAATCTATTTGAAAAGCCCTGTGTTAAAACAATAACGATCCAGAAATTGCTTGGAGCGGCGAACCAACAGTGCTCGCCGCTCCAT
Organism: Heptranchias perlo; assembly: GCF_035084215.1. Taxonomy (NCBI): domain Eukaryota; kingdom Metazoa; phylum Chordata; class Chondrichthyes; order Hexanchiformes; family Hexanchidae; genus Heptranchias; species Heptranchias perlo. The sequence continues at coordinate 6,425,251 of NC_090356.1, forward strand.
AGATTTATACTAACCCATTAACTTACCGCAGTCTTTTCTTCGGCTGCTTCCTCGAATAGGAAGCGGAGAAGAGCCCGGCGTCAGTTCAAGCGAAGCTAGGACCCTGGGAGAAGTGAGAGGATCACACTCTCCCCTCGATCAATCACATCGCAGCATTTTTGACTAGCTGCATAACTGTCTCTGCCGGCTTGAATTGTTAAACCAGGAAGTGAAAAGTACAACATCAAAATCAATATAAAAACAGTTATCGACAGCGAAAAAAAGAGGGTAAGAAATAATTGAATTAAATAAAAGAGACAGAAAGGAAAAGTAAAAAAATAATAATTTTTTAATTGAAAAAATTTCTTTTTAATGACCAAAAACTATTAAAATAAGGAGTGATGAGACTCCACATTTTTGAAAGTTAATTTTTAGTTGTTTGGCAGTCATTAAGACTTACACCGCTGTTAAAACTTAGATCAGACCTGTATTTTTAAGTGTACCTGTTTTGTGGCGCTATTAGTTACTTTCCAGCTGGGCAGATGGGCAAGTTGGCACTTTATCAATGATTTTCCTGATTGCTGCTTGCGATATACCTTTAATTCGAAGCTGTCATATCGCCAGCGAACCAATAGAAGCAAGTTCCAGATCTCCATCTTTCACTGCGCTTGCTTCTCCATTTCACTACTAACAATGGAGAGCGCTGTTGAGCTCACGGTTATTTCACAAGCAATTTCTGACCCAACATTTGGTAACAATTTTTTTCTCGAGATCTGGGCGATACAGGCCAAACTGCATTTATTAACCTATCCCTAGTTGCCCTGACAACTGAATGACATGATAGGCCACCTCACTGAAGCATTAAGAAAGAAAGAACTCGCAGTTATATAGTGCCTTTCACGGCCTCAGGACGTTTCAAAGCACTTTACAGCCAATGATGTATTTTTGAAGTGCAGTCGTTGTTGTAATGTCGGAAACGCGGCAGCCGATTTGCATACAGCAAGGTCCCACAAACAGCAATGAGTTAAAACCTGATAATCTGTTTTAGTGATGTTGGTTGAAGGATAAATATTTGCCAGGACACTGGGGAGAACTCCCTTTCCCTTGGAATAGTGCCGTGGGATCTTTTACATCCACCTGAGAGGGCAGATGGTTTAACGTCACATCCGAAAGAAAGAATAGCTTGTATTTGTATAGCGCCTTACTGGTTATCATGTATAAAAGTGCTTCACATGCAATTAATTACATTGAAGTGCAGTCATTGTTGTGTAGCAAATGTTGCAGCCATTTTGTATGCAGCAAGGTCCCATAAGCTGCAATGAGTCAACAGCTCCACTATGATTGTATCATGCGACTACCATGGACTAGATGGACCTTGTTTTTTTTTCGTCCAGCAATTCTTATGTTCCTATGAGATGAATGAAAAGTTAATCTGTGGTTTTTTTTTTAGGGAGGAATGTTAACCTGGTCACCAGGTGAACAATCTGTTCCTCCTTGATCTTCACCTACACCTGAACCACTGGAGCAAGCAGATGGTACCTTGGGTTAATCTGAAGGACCCACTTGTTGAAAAGTCACTTAAAGAAGCATCATCCAAAGTCCCCCCCACCCACCCCCAGTGCATTGGTAATGGGGACAAGCTGAGCCATAAGTTCAGGAGGATCTGAGGTTCAAATCTCAGTTAGCTGATCTCAATTGGCTTTAGCGCTGCTGGATTGGGGGGTGGGGGGGGGTGGAATCTCCCAGGGTTCATACTCCTGATCGCTACCCAGTAACCCCTAATGGAAAGGGTGCATTTGTGCACGTCAGATGAGGAAAGGAACAAGCTTGGCTATGATGCCTGCTGACACCTCATTGCCTCTGTTCTCACATGAAGAATAATCACCTGAGTGAGATATTAGAGTGTACCTGCAGAATCAGTATCTTAAGGAGAAGGGGAAAACATAAATCCATTCATGAAACCTAATTGAAAACCTTATTTTCATGCTTGGGGATGAAGACATAATTCTAAGGAGACAACAACAATAACAACAGCAACTTGCATTTATATGGTGCCTTTAATGTGGTAATATGTCCCAAGGTGCTTCACAGGAGCGATTATCAAACAAAATTTAACACCAAGCCACGTAAGAAGATATTAGGACAGGTGACCAAAAGCTTAGCCAAAGATGTAGGTTTTAAGGAGCATCTTAAAGGAGGAGAGAGAGGTAGAGAGGCGGAGAGGTTTAAGGAGGGAATTCCAGAACTTCGGGCCTAGGCAGCTGAAGGCACTGCCGCCAATGGTGGGGCGATGAAATCGGGGATGCGCAAGAAGCCAGAATTGGAGGAGCGCAGAGACCTCAGGGTTGTAGGGCTGGAGGAGGTTACAGAGATAGGGAGTGGTGAGACATCATGTTTTCATAGATACAAATGGGTGTACTTTTAGACTGGCACTGCGTGCTTATATAAAATATGATTATTTTAAACAATTAATGACTGCATTAAAAAGAAAGAACTTGCATGTAAACAGCGCCTTTCACGTCCTCAGGACATCCCAAAGCGCTTCACAGCCAATTAATTACTTTTGAAGTATCGCTGTTGTTTTGTAAGCAGCCAATTTGTGCAGAGAGAGAATTAATATGATCACATTAACCATTCGTAGGGAAACAGCATTGGCCGGATAATATACCTTACTGTTTTGTTCCAATACTGTTTATTTCATTGTGCCATTCAAACCAAAACAAGGATTTCCCGAGTACTTTTTCAGGAAGATGCTGCTCCTTTAAGAATAAAAAAAACTTGGCAAAACAACTGACTATTTTCACTAGAATATATGTAAACAAATGGCTAATTGGTTTTAGGATTTTTAACCAAGATGTGGAAATGGGTAAGAGAATACTGTAAGACCCTTACCACAGTGGGTCTCAAACCTTTCTGTAGAGAGACCTCTACAAATATTGACACACCCCCAGGAAACACCTACAAACACTTACATACTCCCAGGGAACCCCTGAAATATTACCACACTCCCAGAGCACCCTGCAAACATTGACACATTCCCGGGGGCCCATGCTAATATTTACACAGACCCGGGAACCCTTACAAATACAGACACCCTTCCACGGAACCTCGCAAAGATCGACACACTCCCAGGGAATCCCACAATGATCGATACGCTCCTGGGGAACCCCGCAAAGATAGAAACACTCCAGGGAACCCTGCAAAGATAGATACACTCCCGGGGAATCTTGCAAACATTGACACACTACCAGAGAACCCCTTTAGACACTGACACACTCCCAGTGCCACCTACAAACAATGACACACTCCTGGGGAAACCCTACAAACACTGACACTCCTGGGGAACCCCTACAAACACTGTCACTCCTGGGGAACCCCTACAAACACTGACACTCCTGGGGAACCGCTACAAACACTGACACACTCCTGAGACCCCCTACCATTATTGACATTCTCATGGAACCTCTGCCAATACTGATACAATTCACAGGACTCTTCGTCCTAACGTCTGATAAACAGTGTCAGATACCAAAAGGAAACTAGTGCTAATATTGCAGAAAGCAATTTTTTATTAGAGTCCAGCAACAGAAATGATGTGCTAGGAAGTCAAAAAGTACAAAAATTTGATGACAGATGGGCGGAAATCCGATGACCTCCCAGATCCCCTGGGGTCCCAGGATGGTGGTTTACAAAACTAGACTTTATTGCATAATTCTAGTAAACTGCTGTGTCTGAGTCAGACAGAGAGAGAGACAGGAGGGACTGACTTCCATCCAGTGGTGCCCAGACTCACACAGCTGCATACTCTGCCTCTGTCAGCGCTCTGTCAAGGTGAAGCTCATTAGTGGTTTAATTTCTTCAGGCAGACAGGGCTCTCCCTGCACTCCCACACAGCTTGGCCTGGTCTGTTTCCCATTTACTGACACACACACACACCTCCCCAACACTCAGCCCTCCTAAAGCTAGCCCAGAGTAACACAATCCTTTCTGCGTTTTATTAAAGGCCTTTGTCATTTCGGCAGCAGCATGTATTTTGTCGGGAGGGTTGACGTGTAACCACTAGCGCAGCCCAAGCTGTTTCCAGTAGCAAAACTGTCTTAAATAACACTGTCTGCACGAGTGAGACCTATGCAATTACTTCATCGTGCCCACCTACATAATGCCGGTCAGTGTTTCCTTGTCTGTAAATATTAACATATTGGTTTTGAAGGGGATGAAGGTCAATGAGGATGCCGCTATATTGTGTGCAATATCATAGAATCATACAGCACAGAAAGATGCCATTCAGCCCATCGTGCCTGTGCCTTTGAAAGAGATTAGTCCCACTCCCCTGTTCTTTCCCCATACCTCCGCAAATTTTTCCTTTTTAACTATATATTGAAATCTCTTTTGAAAGTCACTATTGAATTTGCTTCCATCACCCTTTCAGGCAGTGAATTCCAGATCTTAAAACTCGCTGTGTAAAACAAATAGTCTTCTCGTCTGCCCTCTGGTTCTTTTGCCAGTTATCTTAAATTTTGATCACTGGAATGTATGTGTGGTTTTTTTTAAATTAAGATTTTGAGGGCTGTTATTGTCCATTTTCTCCTCAGTTTGCCGAATCTTCTCAGCCCACTTGCTTCCTGCAGCCGACCTGTTCCCTGAGCAACCTGTTAGAACGTTTCTATGAATGGCCTGAGGGATCTGACAACACCTCAGCTGGTTCAGTTGCTAAGCTGTATAGATCAGGCAAGTTCCAGATTCGACCTCCCCATGCTGAGAAACCTGATCTCAGCTGGGGTGTGACAATTGCTCCAAGGTTACAGAGGAAAAAAAGAGTTTCCGCTCCTGATCGCACTCAGTGACCCCTTTTAAAAAATGTGAATGTGTGGGCATCAGGTGAGGACAGCATAGATCTGGACTGTGTTTCTCCCCTCACTTTGGACAAAAAGCCTGCCAACACTCGCAAAAATGGAGGATAGCTCCTTGGCTAAAGTACGGAGTGAGACTGGTTCCTGCAGAAACATAACCAAGCAAGGAGTTAACATCTTCATGAGAGGAGAGGGAGAAAATGGCCGGAAGAGGAGGAAGAACAAAGAAGGAATAGCCCACTTCTATGCTCAATTCCTCCGTAGAGCAGCTCAAGTTCAGAGCGGCACGCATCTAAGCATGACAATAACAAAGAGGGTTGACGAGTAACCCCCAGCACAGTCCAACCCATGGAGAAACATCCAGCCTCCACTTAATGCCTCCTTACAACATTTTGGCTGAGATCAGGAACTTGTGGGGGATCGAATATGCAATCCACCTTTGTGGGGCATTGAATTGATGCATGTCTTTTATGCTAAGCAAAAAAGTATACTGTTAAAAATATAGGAAGTTTGGAGCATTTTGAGCAACAAATTTGACTGAACAGAATGACATTTTACTTGAACTAATGAGTCTGACGGAGGTGATTTTGGCGACAGTACCATCCGATAGCAGTGAGAAAGCAATACTCTTTTTCTTTGTCACCTCCTCCCTGCCACATTCAAGACTCTCTGATTCTTGCAAGACATGCTGCAGTTTCAAGAATATCTCATTTTTCTATCCCAATGTTAACACCTCCTATGTAGCTGCCTTGAAGGTCTGACCATAAGTTATTTATTTTGATATTTGGCATGCAAATCTCTTACGAGTCTGCTCCGTGGGGGGTTTTGAAAAGGGGAAAAAAAAATTATTTCAAAAAAGTGATCTTGCTAAAACGCCAGTTGGAAACTGGCTGAGGACCTTTCAGTTTGAAGTTGACACCTACCACACCCACTTTGTGCAAGCGCTGATTTAGAACAGAGAGCAGGAGAACCTTCTTCGCACAGAGTTGTGAGGGTTCCAGGGTTAGTGGTTGAGACAGAAACTATGCCAATATTCAATAAAAAAAGTGAACTTGCATTTAAATAGCGCCTTTTTAGACCTCAGGACGTCCCAAAGTTCTTCACAGCCAATGAAGTACTTTTTAAGTGTAGTCACTTGTAATGCAGGCAGTACAACATTTGCTTATGTGGAGGGTAAACGCCAACACAAGTTGATTGAGCCTAATGGCCTGTTTCTGTGTTGTAACTTCTATGTTTTTCTATGTACTAGCTGTAGTTTTTTTATTCTTTATATGCAATATATAGACAACATAAGTGATTAAAAATATAATGAGTACAGTTTCTGACCCGTGCTGTTTCTGTAGGAGTGCTAAATGCTGTGGGCTGTTTTAATACCTGCTTTAGCCTGAAACGGGTCAGAAAATATGCCCATAATGCCTCACTAAAACTTAATTTGACTATCACTCCAAGTATTCCGGTCAAATTTACAGTCCAACAAGGAGTTGTGATCTTGGTACACTGTTACGAACTATTGTAACAATAAAAGATCTGTCGATGCCCTCCCCACTTTTCAGGTGTTCGACATGTGTGGAATCCAGTTACTGTGCTCAAGAGTGTGCAAACCAAGCTACTGAGAAATTCACATAGGTGGAGTTTCTGCTTGCCTGATATGGAGCGCTTACTCTTTCACTATATCTCTCCCTCAGCCTGCACCACCAGCATGGTTGTCGCATTTGCCTACATAAAAATTGTACAAGAAGCACTTTGAAATGCTTCTGAGTGACACAATAAGGGACATGTCACACTCACTTAAATCCAGAGAATTTAGGAGCAGATTGGCAACAGACACCACTTGCTGACTCCCCCAACTCCCAGGGGTGCGGAGTTCAACCATGCAGTTTACCAGCACAGATCACTGATGAGCTTGTTGCTGCTTGTCCAGTTAGGACCACCCTACTCATTAAGGCACTGACTAATTCGAGAGTACATGGGACTTTCATCAGGTGAAGAAGCAAACTTTAGTGTAGGAGAAAAACAATTCAGTCATACTACATCTGGTAGTCACACCAAACCTAATTGTTATACTAATGTGTTCCTGAATCTGAAACAATCTCCATTGCAGTCAGAAATGGACTGATTGATGAGAAAATGTAGGCAGGTGCTAGGAAAAGGGTCTGTTTGGTACTATTTTATTGGGAGCCTGTGAATGCTTTTATTTTCCCCATAGATTTCCTGTTCTCCACAGATGAGAGTGTTGGGGGATGTGACCTGCTCCTAGGCCTCTCCTCACTCCTGCACTGAACCAACTTCTATGGGACATGAGATTGGACTGAGGAACACTCTCCCTTTGATTTTTGTCCTTTCTCCCCTTTATGGCAGCTTGGCTGAGGTCATGAACTCATGGAGGACTGGACATGTAATCCACCCTTACCACTGCGCAGCAAATTGGTGCTGAGTCCTCACGTTAAGCAAAAAAGCATATCGTTAAGGATATGTACAGAAAGAAAGAGTTACATTTTTATAGTCCCTTATCATGTCCCAAGAGACAGTTGCTTTCAATGAGGTTTACAATGCAATTCATCAGTGTTGATGTGCCACATGCTTACCTGATTAGACTATCAGTAGGATGTGGTACATCCAAAATGGCAGACAGCTCCCAAATCATTCCATGGTACTTGGGGAAGTACACATAATCATGAGATGGAGCGATTAGTTATATACTTAAGAGGACTGCATTGTGTTACTAATGGTATTCCGTGGCTCATGTTATCACAACTATATGGTAATAAAGAATCACATCCAATGAAGATAAATGCATCAGCAAGACTAACAGAGAGTGTAGACTGGAGATAGAACAGATGTAGATTGGGGCAGTGATATACGTGCTCACAAATACACAGTGATAGATAGTGTAGGGAGATAGAGATAAATAAAAGGAAAGTAAACACACAGACAAATTGATATAATACAGAAATGAAATAGAGGCTGACTAAGGCAGAGACACATAGATAAATACTTAAATTTTTCCATTCTTTTTTAGATAAACTACCTTGAGTTCCCAGTGTTCAACTATCCTCTCCAGAAGATCCCTCTTCAGCACTGTGAGTGCCTTCGTTTGATAGATGAATTCCTGCAAACTAAAGCAAGTGCCTCTTTCACACAGAGCCACATAAATACTTGTTTTCTTTAAATTCCAATGGAAAGCTTTTGTCTGTTGAAGAGATTACCACAAAAAAAATGGTGCCATCAATCACACTTTATTAACTTCACCAGATCCTGCAAGCGTAGAGCTAGCCCACGAGGGGATCCTTAAGTCTTGACTGATCTATCTTCCCCCAGAGGAAGTCATGGAATACAAAGTGCTGTCCGGAGCCTGTTTTACGGCCTCCCAGCCTTGTTTTTTTCCTTTGCAAAGTGAATAGCTCTATTGGCCTGGAATCCAATCCATCGCCCAACACTTAGTCACTGAAAAGCCACATTTCTGACACTGATTAAAATTAATCTTCCATTTTCATGCTAAGTCATCGACATTTCAAACTTGCTTGAAAATGTTACAGAAGCTAACTGCCACCAACATAACGTAATGTTATAAGTGAATTTATCTTCACTGTGTTACACCAGCCTTGTCTGTCTTCTGCTTTGCGGTCTCTCGGCTTAAGTCATTTTTCTTTTTACAGCCTTTGGTGCCTGTTAATGGGTAAATAACAATGGCGATGGAGAGACTAGAAGACGTGATTCTAGCCTGTAGAAGCATGAACTTGTCTCTATCTTGTTTGCTTTTGTTCCTTCCAAATTTCTCTTCTGCTTTCCAAACCATTCCATGAGTGCTGACGGGCTTCCAGTACCTCGCTCAAGTAACCAGTCTTCTTGTGTGGTCCCAGATAATGAGCGTTAGCAGGCCAATGGAATGTAGGCGAGGGGCATCACCGCCAAGTCCAATCCTTTCATTATTTAATGTCCCTACATGTGCACTTTTCAGTAGGGGTTTCTGGACAGCGACTGAGAGTGGGAACTCTGCCAGACTTTTCCCCTCCTTAGCCTGGGAATGCTGAGGCTACCCCTATTTGCCAATCTCCTCCTTGACTGAGCACAGACCAGGTATGAAACCTTGGTCTCAATACTACACCACATGAACCATTAGGGGGCAAATCGTCTCCATCTGAATGGGAAATGCAGCTCTTGAGATCAACCATGGGTGAAAAGAATAGAAAAGAGAAGAGGCAAAAATGCATGCTCCACTAAACCAGTGCTTATCGATTCTTTCTGTGTTGGAGGCCCTTGCAAATACTGACACTTCCCTGAGCACTCCGTGAAAGAAGAAAAAGAAGTATTTGTATTTATATAGCGCCTTTCACGACTGTAGGACATCCCAAATGCTTCACAGTCAATTAACTACTTTTGAAGTGTGGTCACTGTTGTAATGTGGGAAATGCGGCAGTCAATTTGCGCAGAGCAAGCTCGCACAAATAGCAGTGAGTTAATGACCAGATAATCTGTTTTAGTGGCGTTGGTTGACGGATACATATTGGCCCAGGTCACTGGGGAGAACTCCCCTGCTCTTCTTCGAAATAGTACCATGGGATCTTTTACGTCCACCTGAGAGGGCAGATGGGGCCTCAGTTAATATTTCATCCGAAAGAATGACATACTCCCTGCCCTGACTTCCAAAAGGCAATGTCATCCACCCAAAGGTAAACAGCGCTATCATTGCAGACTTTTAAAAAAAAATATTGAATTTTCAAGAGTTTACATTCATATTTTATGGACCTATCGAACATTATTATTGCCTGCAGGAAAAGTACATTGCTGTGTTAAGATTAGTTGCCATGGGAGCATGTAAGAGTTGGAATAATTTGGCCTAGGGTTCAGTTGGGTCAGAGAGCCCGGGATGCCACCTACGATTAGTCATGTTGATTGTGGTCACTGTATTTACCTCCCCATCCATGGGTCCCTATCTGCACACACCCCTCCCCTCCCCCAACACCCTGCTGAGGGGTGGTTTGGGTGTTTGGGGGAGGGGCATTTGCACTGGGTAAGGCTCCTTGATATTTCTGTCGATCTTTTTATTAGTCTACAGCAACAAAAGTACCCTGTTAGTAAGTGACCAAATACAGAAATCTGATGACACGGGGAAATTGAATAACCTTGTGGGCCTCTGGGATCCCCTCACGGACATCTAAGGGCCTAAGGACCCCAGTTTAAAAACTTATGCCTTAAATGAGAGAGACTAGTTCCAACAATGCAGTTCAATGTAAACTTTGTGCTGTAGCAGCATTCCTTTTGTTTATTTTTGGCTCGGATCTTTTTTCTTCCTTCTCTGTATCTCCTTGTCGAATGTATTTACCAGCACACAAAAATTTATTGTAGTTAAGAAGCAGATTCTGTGCCTGGGTACAGCTTCCGTGAAATTGTTGAGGCTGCTTTTTGAGACTTAGCTGAGAAGCGAAAGAACTTAATTCCAACAGAGAGCTCAAGTGAAGGCAAGCTCTGAGTTCAGTTCTGGCTAACACCCTACACAAGGGACGTTTATGAACTGGAGAGGGTGCAGTCAAGAACGACAAGAAAGATCCGGAGTGTAAAGCTGCTTTTGCACTGCCTGAGACCCAAGCCAGTACCACTGGTTACCAAAGCATGAGCCTTGACAAGCTGGCTGCAAGCCACATATAACACTACCAATATCTGCTAAAGCCAAATAAAACACTACCAATATCTGCTAAAGCCAAATATAACACTACCAATACCTGCTAAAGCCAAATATAACACTACCAATACTTGCTAAAGCCAGATATTATACTACCAATACCTGCTAAAGCCAAATATAACACTATCTGGACCTGATAAAGCCAAATATAACACTACCAATACCCAGACCTGATAAAGCCAGTGGCTTGGAAAACCAGTTTCCAAATAATTTTATTCATTTGTGGCAAAGGTTTGGATAATTAAACCACGGCCAAGTCTGGTTCATATAAAAACCCACCTGGTTCTGTGTCAGAGTTTGGTGGAATATAATCGGTGAGGCAGAGAGCAGCTATTTAGCCGTTCACTGGCATTTAATTTTATTTCTGCTGCAGGGAGCTGAGTCAAAGGAAGTGATCATTACTGTACAGTCCTGAAACATTCTCCAGCAACCTGCCTGATATGTGGTGAAATGCTGGACAGCAGTGGGCCCCATTAATACACCAGCCATTTCAAAAGAAAGGGCTATTATCAGGGGGATTAGTGTCATTGAAAAGAGTGAAGGAAGGGCTGGTGAAGCAGCAGAAACCTTGAGCCCTACCAAAAATAATTTAACCCAGTTTTCTTTGAAACCATCTAATGTGGCATGGAAACAGTACTGAAGTCTTCCACTACATGTTCTATATGTGCAAAATGCTGGTACATTGTTTGTGGCGTTGTGACATGTTCGTATTGCCGTGCTTCTCAACTGTCCAGTTTTAATCGGGACGTCCTGACGTTAATCATATCACTGTCCATCAGCATTACTCCAAGTCAGTTTAAAAAAAAACGGCCAATTCACTGACTCTACAGGTACTGCACTCTCACGCTAATCATTATAAATTCCTATGTCCACATTTATAATGGAAAATGCCAATGTAAACTTGTCACGCTGTAATTCAACTTCCCACCAGTAGTAGACTGTATGTAGTACCTCAGTTTTGCATCTCCCAGCTTCTCAACCTGTACTGCAGAAAAAATTCTATGCCCCAATTAACTCTACTTCTCTGTTTTCTAAATTATAATTTGAATATAAATTCAAAGTATTATATGAAAATAAGGACTTTAAATTTGGGACTGAATTACATCTGCATGCTCCAATTATCCCCTGCCCTCTAAATCACTTCACCTGAGGACTGCGCTTGGTCTTGACTCCCCGTGTGCGACACCACAAGAGATAGAATAGTAATACATTAAAAGTCTTGCATACAGTGTGCACTTCCTGTAAATGCCTCACTTGCTTCTGTCACACTTTGTTGATAATACCCTATTGTTATAAAGAGCAGTAACCTTTGATTCGCTGTGAGCAATGTCATGTGAGGTCTGCTAGTTCTATAGATAAATATATGAATTCCTTCCCTTTCCACCAGTTAACCAAAGTCCCCAAATCCAATCTAAAAACATGTTGTCTGCAACCAGGCAGAGATGTCTGTGCCAATATTGACTGAGCCAGTAACGAGTGGGGATTTAGCAAAGATTTGATTACAGCTTCACAATCTCACCCAAAAGTGGTTTGCAGTGTATACTCTCCAGGTGTTGATTAGTTTACGACATTTAATCTCAGCTCAAAAATATATTACGGAAAACTGGCACCACCGCATTTGGACAAGGCACACGGCCGCTATTTATTTTCTCTTCAACTGACAACTTGAAGGATTTGTTAAAATAATTTATAAAGTGAGAAAAGTACACAGTAGGTGGAGCTCCAGAAAGGAGAACAAGGAGCTAAAAGCAGCAGCATTCTGTTCTAATGTACAGGAAGTTCTGTACTGCTCTACTACCCAAATAATGAAACAATTACTTCTGATTTATTACTGGTAGTTACTGGGGCCGTGATTGCAGTCATCCTGTGGTCTGCATCCTCGTTAATGACTGCCCTGGAACTAAAGTTTATAGCAGAAGTTTATGGTATGTATTTAGGAGTGGTTAGTGGAGAGATACACTCACATTCTCTGCATCAAAACAGGTGCATTCTAATCTGCAGAGTTTTAAAAGTATGCAAGTCACTTAATTTTCAAACACAAAACTAGTAAAATTGCAACATCTGGTCTGTGGCGTCTTTTATCATTATTTGAATTCTTGCTGCAATTAGCCAGAATCGAGGCTGAAATGATTTGCTCAGATAGGCTTTTTTTTTCTTTGGAGATCTTAAAGTCCACTGTTCTGTTTTGAAGTTTAATTGGAGTCTCAGTGGGGCCCACCAAATAATAATGCGGTTTAAAGCAACTGTCATCAGCCAGCGTGTACGGGATGGGCTAACAGGGGCTGGTCACCCGCTGTACAGCTTCTAGCCTGCAGGTCAGAGGCTTCAGGTTTCCTTGACGATAAGCTGCCATCACACCATCAACTCCGCTGTCCTTACAGCAAAAAGTCTGCAGCATCAGAATTGCTCCAGAAGGAAATACATGCCCACTTTTTGTCTTGTGGTTGTCCTGGGCCAACATTTATCCCTCAAGCAAAATCACTAAAACAGATGATCTGGACATTTATCTCATTGCTGTTTGTGGGATCTTGCTGTGCGCAAATTGGCTGCCGCGTTTCCTACATTACAGCAGTGACTACACTTCAAAAAGTACTTCATTGGCTATAAAGATGTCCTGAGGTCCTAAAAGGCATAATATAAATGCAAGATCTTTTCCTTCTTTATACCTTCAAATGCTGTACACCAGCAATGTTCAGTGGCTGACCAAGTACAGACCTCTAGTACTTTCCCTTCACATCTCCAATGGTTTAACTAGGGCTGATGTGTCTAAGCCTTGTTTAGGAGTCATATTTTCACATTTTCTATTTACTTGCACACTGTTCATTTACACAACCTCATGCTCTAGTAAATAGTGTGCAAAAACACATGACTGGACAACAGGCTGCATTTAATAAGCGGGTCCTAGTGCACCATGATAACAACAAATGATCGTGAGCCTGATGTTTGAAAGACTCTCATATCCTAGTAAGTCCAATCAAAATACATTTCCACATCCTTAAGCTAGACAATATTCTTAGTCTTTGAAATTACCCTGCCTCAATATTAGCATCTGAATACTTAACACATTTGTCCTAAATTCCTATCTCTCCTATTTTTGTAGGAATGCGATGCTATTGACAAAGTAATTTCATTTAAGAGTGTTAAGCATTTTTATGTCTATATACTCACAGTGTAATTTCAAGGCTTTAACTCTTGTCTATGGTCAGCTTTTTGCAAAATCCTAATAATAATTCCAAAATTGCAATGAGTCCTTTTGCCCTCTCCAACACACTACTAAAATTCTGTAATAAAGAAACACCCCATAGTTTTACAATCTTAGCATTCTACATTTGAACATTGGCAACATTCAATATTGTTTGGGTGTCCTATGATACAATACAAGCATGTAGCATGAAAGCTTTGAAAGGCATTCAGTACACTGTGAGTTAAACTGTAAGAATATTTCTGCAATTTTTTTTCTTTTTTGGCCTTCCACTTTTCCCAAGAGTCCCACATCATTGGAGGTGGGAGGGGGGTCGGCCCAGACGAGGGAGACAGACAGAAGCAATGAAAATACAAGGATAAACACCGACGACAGGTGGAGGCGAAACCTGAGCTCAAAGTAACGGCAAATGAAGATTTGGCGCAGATGTTCATGTCAGGGCCCAACGCATTAACCAGGATTTGGGCTGTTCTCAAGTGAAATTATTGGGGAGGATACAATATCACACAGGCAGATAGATACTTTACACTCTGAACTCATATCCATGCATTGGATTTATAAAAGAATAGTACAGAAATTAATACAGTAATCTTGTTATTATCTAAAAAATAGTTTATCACAGGTAATAAAATAAAGGAATAAATGGGTCTGAGGCCCTTAAATTTGTTGATGGTAACTTGCCAAGTTTAATCATTTAAGTACAAATTTAAAATACAAGGAACATATTTGCTTTTAGTCATGGGTTCCTCTGGGCTGTTTTTTGCAAAGTTTTGTTGGGGGGTGCTCCCAGATATAGAGCAGGATTAGTCCCTCAGATGTAGTCCAGCATTAGACTACCAGATATAGTGCAGCATTAGTCTCTCATATAGAGTGTAGAATTACGCTCCTAGATACAGTGCAGCATTAAACTCCTAGATATAGTACAGCATTAGGCTCCCAGATAGAGTGCAGCATTAGACTCCTAGATATAGTACAACATTAGACTCCTAGATATAGTACAGCATTAGATTCCTAGATATAGTACAGCATTAGACTCCTAGATATAATGCAACATTAGACTCCTAGATATAGTGCAGCATTAGACTCCTAGATATAGTGCAGCATTAGACTCCTAGATATAATGCAGAATTAGACCCCTAGATATAGTACAGCATTAGGCTCCCAGATATAGTGCTGCATTAAATGCCTAGATTTTTTTTGCATCTATCTTCACAAAAGAGAGGGACGATGCAGACATTCTAGTTAAGATGGAGGAGTGTGAAATATTGGATGGGATAAACTTAGTGAGAGAGGAGGTATGAAGGGAATTAGCATCTTTGAAAGTAGATAAATCACCAAGGCAGGATGAAATGTATCCCAGGCTGTTAAAAGAAGCATTGGAGGAAATAACAGAGGCTCTGACCATCATTTTCCAATCCTCACTGGATACATGCCTGGTGCCGGAGGACTGGAGGACCAGTGATTGTACCACTGTTTAAAAAGGGAGCAAGAGATGACTGAGATATTACAGGCCAGTCAGTCTGGTGGGCAAATTATTGGAATCAATTCTGAGGGACAGGATAAACCATCACTTAGAAAGGCACAGAGTAATCAAGGACAGTCAGCATGGATTTGTTAAGGGAAGGTCATGTCTGACTAACCTGATTGAATTTTTTGAGGAGGTAACAAGGAGGGTCGATGAGGGTAGTGCATTTGATGTAGTCTACATGGATTTTAGCAAGGCTTTTGACAAGGTCCCACATGGCAGACTGGTCAAAAGAGTACAAGCCCATGGGATCCAAGGGAGAGTGGCAAGATGGATTCAAAATTGGCTCAGTGGCAGGAAGTAAAGGGTAATGGTTGATGCGTGTTTTTGTGACTGGAAGGCTGTTTCCAGTGGGGTTCCGCAGGGTTCAGTACTAGGTCCCTTGCTTTTTGTGATATATATTAATGATTTGGACTTAAATGTAGGGGACATGATTAAGAAGTTTGCAGATGATACAAAAATTGGCTGTGTGGTTGATAGTGAGGAGGATAGCTATAGATTGCAGGAAGATATCAATGGACTGGTCAGGTGGGCAGAAAAGTGGCAAATAGAATTCAATCCAGAGAAGTGTGAGGTAATGCATTTGAGGAGGGCAAATAAGGCAAGGGCGTACACAACAAATGGGAAGATACTGAAAGGTGTAGAGGAAGTGAGGGACCTTGGAGTGCATGTCCACAGATCCCTGAAGGTAGCAGGACAGGTAGATAAGGTGGTTCAGAAGGCATATGGAATACTTTCCTTTATTAGCCAAGGCAGAGAATATAAGAGCAGGGAGGTTATGCTGGAACTGTATAAAACACTGGCTAGGCCACAGCTTGAGTACTGTGTACAGTTCTGGTCACCACATTACAGGAATGATGTGATTGCACTAGAGAGGGTACAGAGGAGATTTACCAGGATGATGCCAGGACTGGAGAATTTTAGCTATGAGGAAATATTGGATAGGCTGGGGTTGTTCACTTTGGAACAGAGGAGGCTGAGGGGTAATTTAATTAAGGTGTAAAAAATTATGAGGGGCCTAGATAGAGTGGATAGGAAAGACCTATTTCTCTTAGCAGAGAGGTCAATAACCAGGGGGCATAGATTTAAAGTGATTGATAGAAGGATCAGGGGGGAGCTGAGGAAAAAGTTTTTCACCCAGAGGGTGGTAGGGGTCTGGAACTCGCTGCCTGAAAGGGTGGTGGAGGCAGAAACCCTCAACTCATTAAAAAAGTACCTGGATGTGCACTTGAAGTGCTGTGACCTACAAGGCTATGGACCAAGTGCTGGAAAGTGGGATTAGGCTGGGTGGCTCATTTTCGGCCAGTGCGGACACGATGGGCCGAATGGCCTCCTTCTGTGCCATAAATTTTCTATGATTCTAAACAGTGCAGCATTGGACTCCTAGATATGGTACAGCATTGGACTCATAGATATAGTGCAGCATTAGACTTCTAGATATAGTGCCGCATTAGACTCCTAAATATGGTGCAGCATTAGACTCATAGATATAGTGCAGCATTAGACTCCTAGATATAATGTAGCATTAGACTCCCAGATATAGTGCAGCATCAGACTCTCAGATATAGAACTATTAGTCCTAGTCTGTCAAACTTCATCACCCCTCCACCTCTCTTCTCCTTTAAAAGCCTTGTGAAGACCTATCTCTTTGACCAAGCTTTTTGTTACCTCTTCTAACTATCCCACAAAAGCTCGACATTCCTCTTTTCCTCTATGAAGCACTTTGGTACATTTTTCTACATTAAAGTTGCTGTACAAATGTAAGCAAGTTATTGTGATGACTTTGGCAAGATACAGTTAGCTAAGCAGCTTGTTTCTCTCTTTAGCTGATGACAACACTAGTCCATGACTTACAACCTTCCCTCATGCAGTTCAAGGCTGTCACCAGCCAGGCCTCCTTACAGTCCTAGAATTGCTGGCCCAGTAAGATTATTGGGGCAGCCTCAAGAGTCATTATGGCTGATGTGTCACTGCTATTAAATGGGAATTCTTGCAGTGAACCGTACTCTCAATGGTCAACTTCAACCTATGTTTAGAATTTCCTACCCAGATAACTGGCAGTGAAGTGAACTAAAATGGTAGAGTAAGTGCTGCAAGGTGGTCCTGTCTACTGCACTTTCAGTTTGTGGAGTGTTCTGGCACATATGCTGTAACTTTATCTACTCGGTCTTTATTTTCTTACTATTAAGCATGTAGTAAGATCATATCCCTTGTACCAGCTAATTCACTAAAATAGTCAAATTAAATGCATTTATTGTAGATGTGATGTCTGTTACAGGCTACTGTAATGTACATAATCAAAGTAGACATTTAGGAGCAATCAGAGATGACTTAAAAATCCGAAAGCCCCTCTCTGATTGTATCATAGTGAATGATGATGAATCCCAATGTAAATCACAGCACTTTGATGTGTAGCAACACATATGTGGTAGGTATATGCGTATCGTTTTTTCTAAAAGTGTACCCAACCCAAATGGAAATATACTTATAGCACTCAGTTAGTTCACAAAGAAATTTCAGGTTGCTGTACATTATTCCCCCTAACTATCAATTAATATTTTATACATTTTATGAAAATCCATCATGGCAGTGATTAATTCACTGGGGGAAACGCAAGTTTATGGTAATTGTAGCAAACATTGGATGACCATTGAAAACAAATTCGAACATAAACAATAATCGGGTGATTGCTGCATATATGGTAATTTGTTAAAGTGTTTAGAGGGTGCATTCAGACTGCAAGTTTAGCATTGCTCGAACACGGTGAGCAAGTATAACACAGCACATGCTGATACCTACATGAATGCAAAGCCTCTCTGACGCACAAAGCGTGAACAATAAACTTCCAACAAGGACAGCGTTAACATCAGTATCAATCTCTACCGTGCTGAATCCTTTCCCACATTACTCTGCCTCTCTGAAGCTTCAATGTCGCATTTTTCAATGAAAACAAAGACTAATCACTTTCTTTTCTTGGAATATGTGTTTTGTTTCTTGTAGAAAGTCACTCAGTTCCAGTTCCTAGTCTATAGTTAGAGTTGAGTATTATGGCTGATATTGTTCCCATATATGTACGTCTAGCTTATCTTTACATATATCAACCTGTATATGAGAGAAAATGGGCCTTTATAGATAACGTAAATGATTTTAGCACTAAGCGATTAGCCCCAGCAAGCATGTCCCTCTTTCGCATACCCGCCTCCTCACCAAATTCCTCAATCCATTCTCTACAAAAATGGATCTACTTGTTTCTTGAATCTATTTATAATCTCCTCTCCAATGGCCTTTCCTGGTAATTTATTCCACAAATCTTATTACCAGTTGGGTGAAATACTTCTGCCTGACCCCCCTTCCTAATTTTTATCTTGTGTCTCTCAGTATTTGTACCCTTTGCCACAGTGAACACTTGATCTGAAGCCACTTTGTCAATTCCCTTTTATCATCAGCTCACCTCAAGTCTCCTCCTATCCTAAAGGCACTGGATACATTAGATGTTGCTCTACTGTCCACCTATCCTCATTTCCAATATCTTAAATCTGCTTCCAAACCTTCCTCACAAACTAAATTCCCAAAATTTGGTAATATTTTCCTCACTTGTACCCTCTCAAGAGCACAACATGTGTGTGCAGCCATATTGACACCAGTGCAGTTTAGCTGGTACAAGAACCAAAAAACCATTGATTCTTGGCATTTACTGAGAATAATATTGGGAAAATAATGCAAAAGGAAGGCCAGGATTATATTTGGTTGGGTTTTATTTCCAAGAGATCATGTTTATTTATTTCCACCTTTTTTCCTCCTTTTCTCTCCTGAAGGCATTGACTCCTCCTGGAGTAGGATTCCATGGGTACTGGTCACCCTCCAGTACCTCATCCAAAGCATTCTTCATTTGCGATAGTGAGCTTATTAAAATGTAGCCGGCATCACGGCTGAGCTTGATCCTATCCTCACCTGATGTCCACACACTTTCCAGCTGGAGTCACTGGATAGCAATTGGGAACAGGAACCCTAGCCAATTTTCCACTCCTTAACCCAGGGGTGCTGATGCCAATTATAGTGGAGCCATTGCCACACCAGCTGAGATCAGCTGACTCAGTATAGACTGGGAATCGAAGATGAAAGCTGACTAGGGCCAAGCAGCATCTTGCCATTATCAAATGAACTATGGAGGGAGATACAATGGGGTTAATTTTGACTTTGGACAATAGTATAAAACCAGCTGCCTGTTATACAACTCGCCCGATTTTCATTTCCAATGTCTTCAATAGAAACGAAAATTGGGAGAGATGTGTAACGGGTAGCCAATCTGATATTGCCTGTTTTACACTATCGCCAAAAGTCAAAATCACTCCCAATGTCTCTTACAGTCAGATTGTGTTGGCCATTAGCAGAGAGATCTGAGTATTTTAAAATGAACAAATTATCCTTCACAACAGCTGCTGTGGCAAAAAAAAAGCTTCTGAAATGTAAGTTTTTCAGCGTCTACGCAAAGCTATTTCGAGATGACCAGCTGCTGGGATAATATAAAACATCTTCATTTCCTGAGAATGCTTGCTTTGCTAGCACGTTTCAGTGTCAGGTTACCAGCTAGTAAAGACAACTTGCAGAGATTACATGTGCATTAAATTGTTCCTGGGAAAAGGGATTTTTTTTCCAATCTGAATGTAATAACAACACAGACCACAAGTGTTCCATGTAACAGAGACCTGAAGTTCAAGCTGTTTTGATTCCCCCCACCCTTCCCAAACTCCTGATTATCTCCACGCACCTGTCCTTTCCTGAAGCCGCTGACTGTTGCTGGGATGTGGCTCCATAGGCACAGGTGCCCCCTCCCCCTACCTCACCCAAGTCGTCATTCTTTACACGTGAGCCTGGATAAAGAGTGTGGGCTATTCAACTGTGTGGAGTACCAGTTGTGCCCACACACGTGAGGTTCTTCAGCAGGAGTGTCTGGTTGTTGACCAGGAGTGGGACCCCTGGCTGATTCTCCCATCTAAATGTTGCATCTGCTTCAGCCCAATGTTTTTTTTGGAAGATGAGGGAACAGCCACAGTGACTCCCTCTTTGGATTTTGTGAACAGCATCATTGTGCTGGAAATACTCTCAGTACTGGAGATAATCAACCAGATCTGTTAAGGAGACGCATTCAATAGGATGACAGGGTCTTTCGAGAACAAAAGCTTAAAAGAGATAGTCATGGCTCACAGTCTGTAGAATTACTTGCCACATCAGGTCTGGACACTGGGTATATTAAATGTTGCTTAACTGTCTTCCCATCCTCATCTCCAAGATCCTTAATCTGCTTCCAAACTCCACCGACCAGAGATTGAAATCCTCACCAGAAAGATTCTTCAAATTACAAGAGGATATGCCAGGACATGGCTTGTTAGTCCTGGTAAGGCTAATTTTTCCGTATTAGATCTTTTCAATATTAGATCTTTTAATGCTTCTGTGTCTAATGTTGTGCGGTTGCCCTTGGTGAATTCACCATGACAACCTCGTCATGTTATTTGGAGAGCCCAAATGTAATCTTATTCCCAAAAAATGCTGGAATGTGAGTGCAAATGGCACAGTCGAAAAGTTGTAGGGTTGTATTATCGAGGCTGTATTCTTTCAATAGATTCTTACAACCCACATTAAACATAGTTCCAATTTGCCAGAAACAGCTAAGGTTTACCTGTCTTTAAAGTTGACTCAACCAACATTCGACCCCCAACCAACACCACCAAAACAGATGAACTAGTCATTTATCTCATTTTTATGCCTGTGGGATTTTGCTGCACACATTTTGGCTGCCGCATTTGCCTAGATAAAAACAGTGACAGCACTTCAAAACAAAAAGTAATTCATTGGCTGTGAAGCGTTTCAGACTGTCCTGAGGATGTGAAAGGTGCTATATAAATGCAAGTTCTTTCCTAGAAAGTCTATATTTGCTTAAAATTATAATCCTTCCGTTTGAAGAAGAATCCAAATGGAAGCACTTTTACTCATCAATAGCTGTACTATCAAGGCACGGTGTTTGACAGGAATGGCATGAAATAACTAGAATCAACGACCATTAGCTTTTAACTCAGCATGCGTACTCTTTCATTAGTCAATGTAATATGCAGCTAGGTATTGAATCCCTTTATATAAAGGACTACAGCTACATATGGTGCCCCTTGCTGCTTGGTTTTGTGTGTGTGTGTGTGTGTGCACGTGTGTGTGCACGTGCGCGTGTGTCTACATGTGCGTGCGTGTGTATGCGGCGTGCTTGTGTGAACACAAGCTTGAAGCTAAGTCAGATCTCTTGCACACATGCTTTGCTGCCTATCAAATAGTTTATATTTAATTAAAAAGATGAAATCAACTACACTCCTGAGAAAAAGGTTCAAAGAATCCCTTGGATAATGTGTAGCAATTGGTGGTATTTCTATGATGTATATTTGCAATATCCTAAAAATTATCCTTGTATGATTTATGCCGTATAACCCTATTTAGGCCCCGATATGTGAAGTGGCCTGTTTGTGGCAGTAATGATTAATATGCGGCATTAAGTGATTACAGTGAAAGTATTCAGGAGCAAGCTGTGCTGTTTGGTTCTCATCAAAAGGTAAAGCCTCCAGGCCTATTAAAAACAGCAGGAGAGTTGTGTGCATAATGATAGGGGCCGGGCCCATGTTGAGAGAAAGAAAAAGACAAAAAGTGAGAAAGACGTCAGGAGAAAAAAAAAAGTGAAAGAAAGAGAAGGGAAGAAAAAAAGGGGTAAAAAAATGTTGAAAAGAAAAAGAAAAGGAAGAATGGAGTGAAGGCATGAAAAGAGGAATGTTACCAGAAACACATTAGTTTTGCTACATTAATATTTTGTGAACTTTCAATATCTAAAGGCAGTTTTACATTTTTCATTTGATGTTAGCGATATATGTGTAGAGTTTCCCCACTCAACAATATGAGCAGGCAAATCTTGTACTTCTGGCACCATCCAGAACCCAAACTTTCATGGGTTCTGAGAGTATCAGTCGCAGACCTCCACATCCTGTTGGCCTTTTAACAAGCTCAATGGCAACTGGTGGAACACTGCAAAAGAAAAACAGGGAGACCCATGCTTATGGGTCCCTGCGGCGCCGCTTGAGTTTTTCAAAAACCCAGTCTCGGGATGTGAACGTAGCAGGCGAGGCCGGCGGCATTTATTGCCCATCCCTAGGTGCCCTGAAAAGATGGCAATGGGCCTTCTTCTTGAACCACTGCAGCAGTTTTTATACGACTGAGTAACATGCTAGGCCACTTCAGAGGGCAGTAAAGAGTCAAGTTAGTGTGGGACTGGAGTCACATATAGGCCAGACTGGGTAAGGTCAGCAGGTTTCCTTCTCTAAAGGACATCAGTGAACCAGTTGGGCTTTTGTGACAACCTGACAGTTTCATGGTCACTTTTACTGATAACGGCTTTTTATTTTCAAATCTGAATTCAAATTCTCAAAACTCCCTTGATGGGATTTGAACTTATATGCTCTGGATTATTAGTCCAGGCCTTTGGGTTACTAGCCACTACACTACCATACTCCATATATATAGTACCTTCCATAAGAAGGGCTTAAGTCAGATGATCAAGCTCCATATGATCGTATCAGTTGATTCAAGCTTTGTTTATTTTTTTCTCTTCTGAGAGGGAGGAAGAGATATCAAGTACTGCGATAATCAGCACAAGATACGCAGAGTGTACTTTGGTGATACGAATCACAGTTTAATGAAGCTCTATACAAAACGTGTTGTCTTGGAAGGAACTTTAACTAGAGATTTAATGATAACTACCTTCACAGCCTGCAGGGGTTGAAGCTGAAATGTTTGGTGCTGTCCTATCAATCACTCGACAATGGCTGTGTAACAACACCCACGTAATGGAGGCCGCAATCTTGGCCTGCAGTATAATTAAAAAACATTCGGACCACATCTTCATGTTTATAAAGCTCTTTATTTATTCATGTCCCTCAGAGACAGTTTAAGATGAACACATCCAGTGCAGAAACGAACTCTGACTGACTAGGGTTGAAGATATTGCATTTCTGGAACTGTTTCAAGGAGATCATTCTGAGCCTTTTTTTTAAGCAATTCTGATTTCAGAAGAGTGACATGAAACTAGCTTCCTGGCACCACTCACCCCCATTTATATTCCCCTCTGGCACTGTTCTCCATCAGACACCAGGCAAAAGTGGGGCTGGTGAGTCCAACAGCAGTTCACAAAGTGAATCAGCCCGTATATATTTCCAACTGCAGCCAATGGTTGCAAAACCCGCACATCCCCGTAAGTTGCAATTTTACAACATAGGAACAAAAAGCACCTTTGAAGAGCTAGCCCCTTCTTTTAAAGAGAAAGTAGGTGTTTCTGACCATTTACATATAAGATGGACTAGCGGGGGACAATTTTCCTTCTGTCCCAGCGTAAGTTAGGCATGCAGCGCACTTGATTAGCTGCAGCTGAACCCTGATCAATTTTCAGGTTCAGCCAATTTACATGCCCTGCCCTGGCCTTCACCTAAGCACAGGAATGGGCGGGCACCCCAGGTTGGGTGGGGGTGGGGGGGCGGAATTTGGATGTCATTCAGGCCCGTGGCAGTACTAATGCCAGCCAGCTTCAGGGGGCCTTCAGGCTGCTCTGAATAGCAGCCTCCAGGTGGCCTACAGCCCCGCTGATCCTCCTTGCTGGCCAGAACAATGAAAAAGTCTTCCAGGGGTTGTAAAAGATTCCTGGTAGCCCCTTTGCAAATCCTCCAATCCAACCCAGGTCACAACCCCTAATATCCACTTTCACCGGGCAGTTTTCTTTTTGTGCGTCTGCCAGGCAGAAACCCAGGAAGACACCCAGGAGGTGTTTTGTCATCACTCCCTCCCATCATTAGCCTTCAATTTAAATGCTCCCACCTGTTTCATACAGGAGCCTCCTGCCTACATTCACCTCCCCCACCCCGCCTCCTTGGTATACCCCAAGAGAAATGTATCAAATGCAAAGTGTGTGGGGACTTGGCACAATAGGTCTCGGCCTCTTTTTGCTCTGTGTTACATCCCAGAAATAGCTACTCATGGGGTACGAGACAGAGAAAGATTGGCCTCGTGAACTCTATTAACCCTCTCCCTGAGTCTTTCTCTGCTGGATATATTTCAGATCACCCGTGACCTCCTCGCCTTCAAACGAAAGCTGTGCAAAAAGCCAACACCGGCATTCCCTCTTGCTTTCCCTCTAGAGAGTCTGACTGAGACTGACTAAGACAGGCTGAGACTGACTGTGAATATGACCATTTACCTTGAAGATGTCCCTGACTGATCTGAATGGTGCTTGGTACAGACAGGGTCTTATCCAGAGTAAACCAGACAGAATGATTACCTCAGCTTTTCACTTTCTAATTACTGGCGAAAGCCCATTTATGGTGCGGTTAGCTAGGCCGATCTTGCAGCTTTAAGATTTTGGAGCATTTAAAGAGTGGCCTGAAGTCCATTTGCTTTGCTGAGGTTGGAGCCCATTGAACATATCACTCACCAACCACAAAATATATATTTAACACTGTTAATATCCTGCTGCGTTTAGGAGGACTATAAAACAATATTTGCTATATGTAAAAGAGGCTTAGAGCAAACTTTTCTACAGTGCAAAGCTCTCATTTAAGCTAACTGAAATTAACATTTGGCCAAGGGACACATCAACTGCACTCCAGTGTTTTTGAAAGTCCGTTCCCTTCCAATCTTTCCCACATTAAGTCGCTGAAAATCTGAATGAGTTTATTTTTGTTCTAACACGTAATTCACTTCCCCATTTATCCCTGGCATTATCAACTATTACTGCATTTGAGCCATGATTATATTGGAAATGGGTACATGATCTGAACGATTCTAGGGGTTGGAGGGGGGTTTGTGCCACTTTGCCCCCTGCAGAAGGTGTTGACTCCCAGTTAGGATCTGGTTCCACAGCTGGCACTACCAGTCACCCTATGGTGCCTCACTCAAGTGCCGATTTTTTTGGCATGCACCTTGGCTGTTTGACTTGTAGACTATCTTAACTGAGACCGAACCTCCTTACCTGACATCAACACACACTTCCCAGTAGGAGGTTCATACAAGAGTGAATGGGAACAGGAATACTGGCTGATTTCCTCTTCCCTAGTTCAGGAGTGCTGAGGACCATTGAAGTGCCCTGGATGAGATTAGTTAACTCAGCACATACTGGCAATTCAAAATCTATAACCTGACCTTTATCACTCAGTTAATGCTGATTT
The DNA here is from genome assembly GCF_035084215.1 of Heptranchias perlo. Classification (NCBI taxonomy): domain Eukaryota; kingdom Metazoa; phylum Chordata; class Chondrichthyes; order Hexanchiformes; family Hexanchidae; genus Heptranchias; species Heptranchias perlo. The sequence continues at coordinate 6,450,728 of NC_090356.1, forward strand.
TGTTTTAACCGACTGTGCCATTGGGAAGGAGAGAGAATCCGCCATTTCCCACTCTGTCTTCGTTGCACTGTTTGCAAAAAATTGTGCCAGTCATACTCTTGTGAACTGGTTTAAGTTGTCACTTCTTAAACATCATAGTGTGCGTGTGCAGCTCACCATAACATCGCACTTACTGACGCCATTGCCTCATGGCACCTCGTAAAAGTAGTTTACGATGTGATAACCAAGCCTCGGTCCTGTCATGCTTAAAGAATAAAATATAATTTGAAATAAGTCTTAACATAACATATTAATAAACACAAGCGAAACTCTAAGGCTGACTTTCCGAGTTTAGGTTGCCATAGGGAGCCTTGCCCAATCAGGAAATGACAGGCCGACAGCCTGAACTTGAAAGTTTTAAAGCTTGGACTTTGCTTATTCAAAGATATTACTAATTAATGAATACTTGGAGCATCACTGGTCACTGGCATTCATTTTATACTGGGGTAGAACTGACCGTGGCTAGGAGTTGAGTTTCAATTCAAAAAAAGGTTAATAGGGAGCAGGTGGGATAAGTGACTGACTAGCGTTCCCCTCAGTCCCTCAACAGCTGCTCAGTGGGTTTAATCTCCCTCCATGCACTATTTTTAGTGCAACTGTTAACATCTTTGCGCACTAAAATTAGTGCACAGAGGGAACTAAACCCATTTACATTTGGTCATTCTTCCATTTTTATAGTCCAGCGATTGTGAATTCTAAAGTAACTTTCTGTTTTCAGTTTGCACCAATTGAAGAATGGATGTGTTGTGCCAATAGGAAGGATCTTATACACACATGTATATATATTATAATGAAAGGACGATTTTCTCCCCCCTTTTTACTGTAAAATAATGTCTAATTACATTGAATAATAATTTCTCTTAAATGTCTCTAACCATAGGAACTACACCACAATACATTGGCCTCATCTTGCTTGTGTCAATGTCCTACCCTTATCCCATATCCTTTTATATTCTTTCAAAGTCTATGGAGTGAATTTTAACTGACGGCGGATTTCTGGAGCGATTTTCTCCCGCTTGTCTGCAGCAGAAAGTTGTCCTAGTCTCATTTAAATCCTGCTGGCTGACTTCCTGCCCGGATGGTGGGAAGTAGTGGAAAGTCACGCGGTCCAATGGCTGCCTGCCGATACAAAGTAGGTGGTGGGATCGGGTTCCGGAGGGCGCCTCGTGTTTGGGAAGGTCCTCCCAGCCCCACAGAGGAAAGTAAAAAAAAACTGACCTTTATCAGCCTCTTCTGGAGCTGATCCACTTTTGACCTTGGGATAGCCCGGAGGGAAAGCTGAGCGGTCGAGCAACAATATCAGAACAGAGTAGAGGGAGCTTTATTCTGAATCTAACAGTGCTCAATCCCAAAGGTAGAAAAGGACATTCCAATTGTAAGAACATTAGGTGAAGTCTAGGAGGAGAAAAGGTGAATCAGCCCTGCCTTTGATGCTCCATCTCACCCAGCCCAGCATCGGACTGCATATTTAGTTCCTTCTGTGCCTTTCACTCGCCTGCCTTATCTGATACATTATTCTCCTGACATCCCTCGCTTTGGTAAGCACATAATTTATAAGATAATAAAAGGACCATTTCCTTTTTAAAAAATATTTCACAATCAGTGGGGTAGGGACCTATTTAGACAGTGCCAGAAATGGGTTTGACTACGCAGTCGAAATTTGTGATCTAGCTAGTTTAGGAGGGGAAGGTTTGACAACATGTAAATTGGAGAGTCATGCTTTGACCACCATAAGTGGCTATTTTTCTCACCAGTTCATCATTATAAGAAGAATACTATTATTAGGACAGTTCCATTTTTTTCCATTTCTCTATGTTAAGACAAGTAAAAAAATAAATAATTTTTCTACATATAGCTGATAGCTGCCCCATGCAGAAACAATTTTAGATCCTCTCCCTTAAACAAATACAGGAAAGAAAAGTAAGCTTCTGATTAGAGCGTCCTATCACATCTCTCAGAAGCATCGCAAAGAGCCTTGCATACAATGAAACAGTTTGAAGTGCAGTGACTGTCGTTATGTAGGCAAACTCAGCAGCCAAATTGCATACAAGGTTGCACAGATAGCAATAAAATCATTGACCACTCATTTTTGGCAGTGTTGTTTGCGGGAAGTGTCTTCTCCAGAACTCCCTGCTGTTCTGCAAAAAGTGTCCTGGGATCTTTTAACATCCACCAAGATCCCAGTTAACATCTCATCTGCAGGGTGGCAACTTCTGACCATCCTGCACTCACTCAGTAATGCATTGGAATACATTAAAGTCCTGCAGTGCGGCTTGAACCCACCGTGACAAATGTCTGCACTAGCTATCTCTCAGATTCAGCATCACCAGTCTCTCCTTCCTGTGCACTGTAATCTCAAACGTGCCCCATGTGTATTTCTCCTACCTGCCGGAAGGCAGACTGAACAACACTCTAATGGGACAAGACCAATTGTAAACCAACAAGCTGGTTTATTTTACATGTCGTATATGAACAAACAGAATATAGTTTTCAGTGAAATTCAGTCCTTTTGCTCCTTGTAATATCAAAAATAATAAAGCTCGCCACTCCAACCCTGTTAACAGGCTAAATTAACTTTACAAATTAGCAAATCCAGGATAATAGTTGGCCGTAACTTTAGTAAAGGAAATTCACTCCCTCTGTGACAATTCCCATTTCAAACATTTTTAGTATTAGCTCGACAGGAAGCCAAAGACTAGATCGCTGACCTTTCCCCCGCTCTCTGTGTGGGGATTGATTAGTGGAGCTGCCAATCAAACCTTCTACCACCCTCCTGGGTGTGGCTCTCCTGGCAGCTGCCTCCCTGTAGAGTCAAAGGAATGAGGCCATTCCGACATTATATGTGTGAATATCACTAAAACGTATTAACGGGCCCCGTTGTCTCAAACTGATATTGTACGCAAGAAACATGATTCTGCCAGTCACTTTAACTGGTCCTGACTACTGGTTGGAATACGCATTCCCAGATAACTTGCGCGTTGTGCGCGTTTAACCTTTTGTGCGCTGAATTTAACCTAATAGCAACAACTTTATATAAATTAGCCGGAAATTCCTCCTAGGCCACATAGTCAAAAATCTCAAAATGTGACACCCACAAACTTTTGACTTAGCCATAGATTGTTGCCAATTTACACACAAGAATGTCGTATTTAGAAACATGTAAAAAAAAATCACCCATGCACGACCCTCAGCTCTGCCCAAAGTGACGACCCTGCCAAGTACGGTCATTTTTCTTGGATTAGTCCAGATACAAAGTTATAAATGCCAGAAAACACAACATTTTTTTTTGGGTTGGAAAAAAATACTTACTTGTAACTAATTAGTCTCAATGGGATTAACAAAAGCATACACTGTCCTGTTTCCAAATGTATGTCTGTCTGGTGGATTTAGAATTCGAAAAGTATTTCCCATTCTTCTCCCCCTCAGCTCCCCCCCCCCCACCCAATCTCCAAATACAAACTGTACAAGTCTACACACATATTCTTTTGTACAGCTTAACTGTTCTATTTCATTGACTTGCACTCCACTGGCTATTCATTTTATAAAAGGATCATTGTATTCTGCTGATCATTATGAAATACAAGTTCCCTCGTGATGAGTAACATTTAGTTAATAATTTAACACCTGCGGAATTTTGCTAACTCTTAGGAACAATCAATGAGGGGAGGGGGGGAAACGACTGTTTTATATCCTGAAGACACATCCAGATAACCGGATCGCAGCCCTATGGAGCAGGATTGTAAATAAGATTATTGATGTAGCTAGGGACCATTATTTTAGTTTATTACAGAGGTCTGTGTGGAGACTCACAGATGTACTGAACTGTAAACTGAGCTCCAGCAATGAGGATGGGGCTGAATTTATTAAAGGCATTCTCAGCTTCATCCCGAGAGCTGCTAACCACAGAAAAAGAGAAATTCAGGAAGAGGCTTTTTAAAAATGGAATTACACGTTTGAAACATTTAATTTCACTGGTTGCTGTTGGTTTGTTGCTGTGCGCTGGAAAACAGAATGAAAGATGCAAATACTGTATTTACTGAACCAGTACACACACCGGGTATAGGTTCACTAAATACAGTACCCACACCGGATACAGGTTCAGTAAATACAGCACCCACATCGGATACAGGTTCAGTAAATACAGTACCCACACCGGATACAGGCTCAGTAAATACACGACCCACACCGGATACAGGTTCAGTAAATACACTATCCACCGGATACAGGTTCAGTAAATACAGTACCCACACCGGATACAGGTTCAGTAAATACAGTACCCACACCGGATACAGGCTCAGTAAATACACGACCCACACCGGATACAGGTTCAGTAAATACACTACCCACACCGGATACAGGTTCAGTAAATACAGTACCCACACCGGATACAGGTTCAGTAAATACAGTACCCACACCGGATACAGGTTCAGTAAATACAGTACCCACACCGGATACAGGTTCAGTAAATACAGTACCCACACTGGATACAGGTTCACTAAATACAGCACCCACACCAGATACAAGTTCACTAAATACAGTACCCACACCGGATACAGGTTCACTAAATACAGTAGCCACACTGGATACAGGTTCAGTAAATATAGTACCCACACCGGATACAGGTTCAGTAAATACAGCACCCACACCAGATACAAGTTCACTAAATACAGTACCCACACCGGATACAGGTTCACTAAATACAGTACCCACACTGGATACAGGTTCAGTAAATACAGCACCCACATCGGATACAGGTTCAGTAAATACAGTACCCACACTGGATACAGGTTCAGTAAATACAGTACCCACAGTGGATACAGGTTCAGTAAATACAATACCCACACCGGGTACAGGTTCAGTAAATACAGTACCCACACCGGATACAGGTTCAGTAAATACAGTACCCACACCGGATACAGGTTCAGTAAATACAGTACCCACAGTGGATACAGGTTCAGTAAATACAGTACCCACACTGGATACAGGTTCAGTAAATACAGTACCCACACTGGATACAGGTTCAGTAAATACAGTACCCACACCGGATACAGGTTCAATAAATACAGTACTCACACCGGGTACAGGTTCAGTAAATACAGTATCCACACCCGATACAGGTTCAGTAAATGCAGTATCCACACTGGGTACAGGTTCGGTAAATGCAGTATTCACACTGGGTACAGGTTCAGTAACTGCAGTATCCATACCGAGTACAGGTTCAGTGAATGCAGTATCCACACCGGGTACATGTTCAGTAAATGCAGTATCCACACCAGGTACAAGTTCAGTAACTGCAGTATCCACACCAGGTACAAGTTCAGTAACTGCAATATCCACACCAGGTACAGGTTCAGTAACTGCAGTATCCACACCAGATACATGTTCAGTAACTGCAATATCCACACCAGGTACAGGTTCAGTAACTGCAGTATCCACACCAGGTACAGGTTCAGTAAATGCAGTATCCACACTGGGTACAGATTCACTAAATGCAGTATCCACACTGGGTACAGATTCACTAAATGCAGTATCCACACTGGGTACAGATTCACTAAATGCAGTATCCACACCGGGTACAGGTTCAGTAAATGCAGTATCCGCATTGGGTACAGGTTTAGTATTTGTAGTAATAAGGATAAGAAATAACTGTAGTTATATATAGCACCTTATTGTGTGGTAAAATGATCATAAGGCACTTCTCGCAATTAATCACTTGAAGGGCAGTGACTGTTGTTATGCTGGTAAAACATGGCATCCATACTGCAGCAGCAATGAGATGAATGCCCAGTTAATTTGCATGAACTGGTGCCAGATGTAGGGAACTGGCTTGTTTAGAACCAGATAAATGTTTTAAAAGAACACCACAACTCTAGCTTAAATCACATCGCACACAACTACATTTTCTTGCGATTTCCAACTTACTCACAGAAAATGGATCATGTGTAAACAGCGCTGAGCTAGTTCCCCCAGCACCACATAAAAATCCCACCTCACGTCACGGGCTGTGTAACAGAAGTTTCACATCAGCCTGGTGAAAACACATGTTGTGAGTCCCCCGCTGTGTTGTCTTATGCTGAGTAGAATATGCTACCACATGCATCTGGCTGGAAATCCAATCTGCACACTGTGCACAAAGTCTTTGTGCTTTTATTGTTTTGGGACTAGTTCTCAATAGTTGATGTTTTGTGCCCCCTATCTTCTCTTCCTGTCAGTTCTACCCACCTTTCCGAAAAGTGATGACTTCTTGCTGGAATATGGTTCCACGGGCACCCCAGCACCTCGACATTCTTCATGTGCATGAGCCTAGACGGCAGACTGCTGGACCATGGGGTGCACCGCAGCTGAACCTTCTTCACCAAAAGAGAAACTTCTGTTTTTTGCATGGCTCAGCTACTCACTGGATAAATCCACCCGACCACCGGGAAATCTGCTATGCAATAGCTGATACGTACTGTTACTTTTGGTCTCAGGTTTTCAGGAGTCTGTATTTTGTGAAGTCATTGGACACTTTGTTTGCACAGTGCTTAATACACACTGGTACATTAGGGTTGTTGTCAGTTGCTACCACACACTGGGAACAGTGGGTGTTGAAAAGTTGAAGCAATTTGAACTGGATTTGGATCTTCGGTTGGCTGAGTTGCTCGCATTCCTACCTCTGAGTCAAAAGGTCATGAGTTCACGTCCCACTGCAGGGCGCAAGCACATAATCTGGATTGCAGGATTGAGGGAGTGCTGAATTGTCGGAGGTTTTAAACCAGCAGCCCCTTCAGGTGGATGTAAACTATCCCACGGCACTATTTGAAAAAGGACAGTGAGTGCCCCTGGTTAGGAGTCTTGACCAACATTCCTCCCTCAATCAAAATCCGAGTATCTGATCATTCATCTTATTTGCTTTTTTGTGGGAACTTGCTGTCGGCAAAATTAGCTTTTGTCTTACCTACACAACAACACTGCACTTCAAAAGTAATCGATTGGAGGTGACTGGAACATCCTGAGGAAGTGATATGGTGCTATATAAATGCCAGCTTGTTCTTCCTTATGTTCCATTGGGCATGGAAGGGGTGGGAGTGTGGGAGTCCTGCTTGTACTACCCATTGGTGCTGATCACCGATTGCTGTCTTATTTGACCTTCTGTATTGGTGTGTTGTACATTTACTGTCCTTTGAAGGGGGGAGGGTGTTTTCTTGGGAGGAGGGGAATAGAATGTAGTGAGCGAGCTTCCAGAAAGGGGATGGGTTGGGATTACCTGACCTGTAGAAAGGGATTACTCAATATTTCCCCAGTTACAATGGAAGCTAACCAGCACTCATTCTATTTGGAATATCTCACGCACATTGTAAATCTTATTGCTCCCACAGTAACAAATTACCAAAGATATTCTCAGTCATCCCGGTGTTTTCTTCATAACCCAGCTGCTCAGAGTTCTGCAGATGACACATTACAACCATGATGTTTCACAAAGGCTTAATAAATATTAACCTAGCTCCCCTGATTATCGAATGGGTAAAATCTCTGCCTGCTGTAGTACTGAGCCCAGCTCTGAATCCAGGCCTGTGCCGAGTTAGTCACTTCACCTGACGCACCAGTTTGAATTCTATAAGTTCCTTCAGCACCCCTGGGCTGTGGGGTGGAAACTGAGCTGAGGTTCTTGCTCCTGTTTCATTATCTAGTGGGTCCTACTGAAAAGTGCTTGCGTGTAGAAATCAGGTGAGAACAGAATTGGAGCTTGGCTGTAATAGCTCGCCATAGCCGAATAGTCTGCCAATGCACACAGTCTCTACGTTTGAGGAATGCCACTTGTCCATGTAGCCATACTACAGTGCGAGCCAGCGACTTCAGGAGAGGGGCGAGGGAAAAGACACGACAACAGTTTAATGACCGTGAAGTTATTCAGTGCTTTTGGAGTTAATGGCCGACACTGGGCACTAATGAGAGACACGCGGTATCAGCAGTACTGCTGCTGGGACGTTACGGTTTGAACAATGGGCTGGGTAAGTACAATCAATGCCTTTCTGTCACTTCCCTGTAAGTGATACACATCCCTTAGAGAGAAAGAGAGAGGACGCAGCCTCCTGCCCCCTGTGTCTCCTCACCTCTCTGTTGAATACTGTTTGAATTGTGCTTATTTATGGCAGGGAGAACTGATACCCATCAGCCCTAGACAGCTTTGCTGCCTGACAGAATAGCCTGTCTGGGGCACTGTGTGTGGCACTCACTGTGCACTGTTGAATGCAGCCTGATAAACAGACAACACATTTTTGTTTCTTCTCTTTCTCTCATCCCCCCCTCCCCCCCCATCCCCAACAAATTTCATCAGGACACACAGCACAGGTATACCTCCCAGTCATGGTGCAGTCCCATTGGATACCCGCACTCCCCACACGGTTACATTCCCACTAAACAGACCCAAGCAAAGTGGAAACCAAGACTCACAAATTGTTCTTTTGTTCTAGAAAGGAAAACAGTGAGGGCTGAAAATGTGAAATGAACGCAGAAAATGCTGGAAAGGCACCGCAGGTCCATCAGCCTCTCAAAGGGAAGAGGCCAGTTAATGTTTTGAGTGGAGACCCTTCATCAGAAATCTGTTCAAGGCCATACCCTGAAAGGTTAACCCCTGTTTCTCTTTCAGGTGCTAATGGACCTTTGTGTTTCCAGAACTTTCTATTGTTATTGTTTTTTTATTTAAAAAAATGTTTTTAGAATGTTTCACTGGTTATGTATTGGCATGCATGGCACATGCAGGAGCATACAAGGAATCCATTGGAATCGTGGTGCATATTGACATGTATTAGGGTCAGGGTGGTGATGGGGTGATAATCTAGGCAGGGATGTCCTACCTTGTCTGGGGGTGCTTTGATAGTGAATGGAAGGCCCAAAAGTGGTCCCAACACTCCTATGGTGAACCATTAAGTTGCAGATCCTCAGGGGCCTTATTAACACCTCTGCCTCTGTTCAGAAAGCTCAAATGTTACAAACCTAATGTAGACTAGTGGAACTAGAAATCTGAACATATATCAGGTAAATTCTGAGGCGTGGAGCTGAGATGGAACTCTTTTTTTTGTCCCCTTCGCTCTTGAAGGTGCTGACTCTTCCCCAGGCACCAGCAGCCTCCTGTTAGCTCATCCAAATGGCCATTCGTCACATGTGAGTCTAGGTGGTGAGTGCCAGACAATTAGACGTGGCACCCAAGAACCACCCTGTCCTCAAATGACTTGTGTGCACTTTTTAGTCAACAGAAACAGCTGATTTCCCCCCCCCCCTCCTAACTCAGACTAACAGTTGATCTGATGGTTGGTATGGCTTGGTGCTGCACTGGGCAGTGCCTTTATCCAGCAAAGGAAGAAAGGACTTGCATTTATATAACGCCTTTCACGTCCTCAGGACGTCACAAGGTGCTTTGAGGCCAATAAAGTACTTTTGGAATGCAGTCATTGATGTAATGTAGGCAAACGTGGCAGAAAACTTGTGCGCAGCAAGATTCTGCAAATAGCAATGAGATAAATGACCAGATGATCTGTTTTAGTGATGTTGGTTCAGGGATAAATATTGATCAGGACACCGGGGAGAACTCTCCTGCTCTTCCAAATAGTGCCATGGAATCTTTTATGTCTAGCTGAGAGAGCAGACGGGCCTCTCATCTGAAGGACGGCACCTCCGCCAATGCAACACTCCCTTGGTACTGAAGTAAACCACCAGGAGAGCCAAGAGGGATCTCCTTGCAGAGCTCAGTAAAGTACCCAAATAGCTAACAATTCAACAGTGAATTGCGGCTGAAGAGTTCAGATTGTTTCATTGCCCTTTTCTGAAAATATTTCTGCCGTTTCTTGCGTAATTTTTAGCCGTGATGGCACCTGTGCAAGGCTTGGAATAAAAACCACATACATTTGGTTGGCTGATAACAGATTAATAATCTAAAAGAACACATCACCTTCACACCTTCTGTTCTTTTATCTAATAACTAGCGCAATGACCTCAGATACGCTTGTTCTTGTGTGATTATCCAACCACAAAGTATTTTTATAGTTAGCACAGATAGTACCTTTACTTGGATGAGTGTTTGGAAATCTCAAGATCTTTTCTTCTGTAAGGACTCTATTCCCTTCTCCCAGTTTCTCCATCTCGGTCGCGTCTGTTCTGGCAATACCACCTTCCGCACCAATGCTTCTGATATGTCTTCCTTTTTCCTCGACCGAGGATTCCCCTCCACTGTAGTTGATGGGGCCCTCGACTGTGGCCGTCCTATTTCCCACACTTCTGCCCTCACCCCTTCCCTTCCCTCCCAGAACCATGATAGGGTCCCCCTTGTCCTCACCTTCCACTCCACCAGCCTCCACATTCAACGTATCATCCTTCCCCATTTCCGCCACCTCCAATGCGATCTCACCACCAAACACATCTTCCCCTCCCCTCCCCTTTCAGCATTCCGAAGGGACTGTTCCCTCCATGACACCCTAGTCCACTCTTCCATCACCCCAACACGCGCTCTCCTCCCCACGGCACCTTCCCGTGCGAGCGCAGGAGATGCAACACCTGCCCCTTCACCTCCTCCCTCCAGGGCCCCAAACACTCCTTCCAGGTGAAACAATGGTTTAACTGTACTTCTTTGAATTTAGTATATTGTATCTGCTGCACACAATGTGGCCTCCTCTACACTGGGGAGACCAAACACAGACTGGGTGATCCCTTTGCCTAACACCTCCACTCTGTCCGCATGGGTGACCCTGACTTGCTGGTTGCTTAGCATTTTAATTCCCCTTCCCACTCCACTCTGACCTCTCTGTTCTTGGCCTCTTACACTGTTCCAATGAAGCTAAACGTAAGCTCGAGGAACAGCACCTCATCTTAACATAGAAACATAGAAAATAGGAGCAGAAGCAGACCATTCAGCCCTTTGAGCCTGCTCCGCCATTCAATATGATCATGGCTGATCCTCTATCTCAATACCATATTCCCGCTCTCTCCCCATACCCCTTGATGCATTTTGTGTCTAGAAATCTATCTATCTCCTTCTTAAATATATTCAGTGACTTGGCCTCCACAGCCTTCTGTGGGAGAGAATTCCACAGGTTCACCACCCTCTGAGTGAAGAAATTTCTCCTCATTTCAGTCCTAAATGTCCTACCCCATATCCTGAGACTTTGACCCCTCGTCCTGGACCCCCCAGCCCAGGGAAACATCCTCCCTGCATCCAGTCCATCTAGTCCTGTCAGAATTTTATATGTTTCAATGAGATCCCCTCTCATTCTTCTAAACTCAAGTGAATACAGGCCGAGTTGACCCAATCTCTCCTCATATGACAGTCCTGCTATCCCAGGAATCTTTCATTTAGGCACTTTACAACCTTCCGGACTCAATTGATTTCAATAACTTCAGATCATAACCACTGCTCTCATTTTTTTGGTCAGCAGGTGCTGGTAATGGTTCTGCAGCTGCCATTTACAGCTACTCCTGATCAATCTTTTGTTTCTTAACTTGTCCCATTACCACCTTCCTTGCCTTGCACCATCATCCCTTATATCATTTAATCACTCATGTCCTCTACCCTATCACAGACCTTCCCTTTTGTTTTTTCCTCCCCTCCCCATCCTCCCCCCACCCGTCTCCCTGGCTCTGTACTTGCTCAAAAACTTTAACTCTTTTAACATCTTCCAGTTCTGACGATAGGTCTTCGACTTGAAACCTTAACTCTGTTTCTTTCTCCACAGATACGGCCTGACTTGCTGAGCTTCTCCAGCATTTTGTTTTTATCTCTTCTTTGCATTGGACAGTGTTAACCATACTGGTTATCACCCCAACACCTGAGTGGGCGACGGCCTCAGATTTCTCAGTGGCTGCAAATCAATTTCACAGAGGACTTTTTAACACAGTGATGAGTTAGCATTTTGCAACATCGTGTTATAGATTCTGCGACTAGCCTGTCGATTGCCGACACTGAGTGTTTTTGAAAATTCCGGTGTCTACTTGCCCCCCCGCCCTCCTCTCGGTGGCTCAGTGGCGTGGTACTGAGTCATACAGAGCCAGATTTGTTGTACAGTCTGTGTTGAATTAGTTGATCTCAACCAGGGAGTGACAGTAGAGGTGCTGCAATTCTGATCAGCGCTCATGAGGTTGGGGAAAGTGGGAAATTAGCCAGGATTCCTGGTTCCAATCGGTACCCATCAGATCTGCTGTAAAGTGCGTGGACATCAGGTGAGAACAGGATCACTGTCTTGTCTCCCACTTGAGGAATGTCCATTTAGTGAGGTACTGAAGTACAGGCAGCATTCACAGAACTGCTGTAACATGAGTGGGTGACTTCAGGAAAGGAAGGGTGGGGCGGGCAGGGGTGGGGGGTAAATAGCTGTAAATGAGGATTGAATGTATTGGTCAACATGTGAAACCATATAACCTTGGATTAGCATCTGCTTATTCTACTCGCAAGTCCTCCATCACACAGATACAACTGGTTCAATAACAGAATGATCAATGGGTCACAGCTAACATTGAGATCATTTGTGGTTGATTGATTACCAATTGGGTTTGCAATTGACCAGTTGCCTCTAGATATGGCCACTTACACCAAGGTGATGTTGCTTTGGTCCTCTTAGTTCTGCACTCCTGTAAGTGGGAACATAAGAATGTACTAGACTGGAAAAGATCACTGCGGTCCAGCTGGCCAGTCCCACATTAGCTCTGATACCCCTCTATCATTTTCTTTTGCCTGGAAAAATAAAGCCCACCCCACATAGTATTCCCAGGCAATCTCCTATCCAAGTACTAGCCAGCACTGACCCATGCTTAGCTTGGGACCCTGTTTACAGAGCACTGTGGAACATACTACTGTACCAACAGAGAGGGAGCCCAGGTATGCTACAGGGCCAGTTTCTGCATCTCTTACACCCCAGCATGGCTTTGTAGCTACAGTAGCCATGTCCGTTTCTCAGCCATCTGTTCAGCAGCTGCAGAAAACAAGCAGAGGACAGAAAAGAAACACATGTAATGATATAAACCCTGATGGACTACCTGCTGTCGAGTCATTCGTCTAATAGGCCACTGGCACCTTTTTTTTATTTTAAAGGGGAAACATCTGAAAAAATGTTAACTGCACCTTAAATAAATGAGAGGGTTTAAAAGCTCAGTACACATAAAGCAGCTGTGGTGTGAGAGCTTTAAGAAATTGCTTAAAGGTGTTTTAAGCATATGTGCCGAGATGTTAATGACTGAAGATGATGCCTGGTGAAGTGGGACGCTGGCTGATTAGGAACGTCTTGTGTTTTTTCATGAGGCGTTAAGCTGAGGAAGTTTGGGGCAGTGTATAGGGGCTCAGTGTCAACGCAAGGCACTTACTGCACATCAATTCTCTGAGCACTTTCAGAAAAAATAAATCCAGCTTTAAAAAAGTAATCACATGAACAGGATATCCCAGCTCCCTGGCCGGCTCAGTGGATAAAGGCACTGTCTGGTGTGATACTGAGCCATAGAGACCTGAAGACCCCAGTTTCACTCGCTGGCCTGTGCAGAGTTAACAGATCTCGGCCAGATAAGTAACTGGGGCACTGCGATTGTCTTTAGAGCCACTGGGCTAGGGAGAGTAAGGCTCAGCCGTGATTCCCACTGCTGCCTGCTGTTCAGTCATTTCTCTTTGAAAGTGTGCGTTTGGCGTTTGAAGACACAGTTGTGTTGACCCACATAGTCGAATAGCCTGCTGACACTCACTATCCAGGCTGTCCAGAAGAAAGGCTACCTGGATGAGGTACTGGAGGACTATACCCCAACAAAAAACGGTATCAGAAGTTGAAAGGAAGGCAGGCCCTTCATCATCCAAACCTATCTGGTTGTCTTGTGAAATGGCATTTGGTTCTGAGGAGTCCCCTTGGCTTCCAATTGCTACTCAGGCAGAATTTCCTCTCTGTTGTCCAGCCAGAAATGGAGCCATCACAGTCAGAATTACCACAAAGCACTGCAGGCCAAATACTTGTATTCTTTAATCTGCTGATCACCACCAGCTTTAGAAAATAACACACAATATGGTCAATGGGTTTATTTATGATGTGGAAACCCAGGTCCTGTCTGAGAGGAAATGCCGCTCCCAATCTTTCAAAAAAAGTTATCTTTTCCTTCGCTTGGTGAGAGGTCAGTGCTAGCTCCAAGCTGCCTAGACCACCTGCAGACAAGGAGGCCGAGGTCTGCTGTTGAAGTTCAATTATATTAAAAGTTACGTTCTCACCCTGTTCTCAGTGGTGCTCCAAGCCTTCCTGGAGGGAATTCCATATTTTCTGTCTGACCATTTCACTGCTCTACCTGTGAACTGAAGCCCTTCTCCCTCGCTGCCTCAGCATCCATAAATACCTCGATCATCAAAACATCAATAAACAGAAACCCAAGAAGTTGAGGAGCAGAGGGTAACGAGGAGAATCTCACACCTACTGTTGGTGGCAAGGCCTGTTCTTGGGCATTTGGATGCTCTTTATGTAGATGTTAACTTTCCCAGATGACCTTTGCACCGAATCCAGACACACAGCTCCTTGGCTACACCACTTGAAACTTGAGTCCTTGGACTCACAGGGGCTGGTGACATATTTCAGGGAAAGCATAAGGTCATTAGATATTTGTCTGTTCAGGACTGGGCATTCTGTTCACTACAAGCACTGAGTCTAGAGAATTCTTTCTGTCTTTGTGACTTACTAGCATCTTACTTCTATTACTGTACATTAATAAAAAACATTTTCTTCAATGAAAGCACTATTATTCTTGTGGGGCTGAACTGTGTTTTGGAATTTAGGAGAGGAGGTTCTTTGTAAAGGCACTGATACTTGCAGGCAGTCCAGGGAGTGTGTCTGTATTTGCAGGGAGAGTATCAGTATTTGCAAGGAGTCCAGGGAGCGTGTCAGTATTTGCAGGGAGAGTGTCAGTATTTGCAGGGAGAGTGTCAGTATTTGCAGGGAGTGTGTCAGTATTTGCAGGTAGTCCAGGGAGCGTGTCAGTATTTGCAGGGAGAGTGTCAGTATTTGCAGGGAGTGTGTCAGTATTTGCAGGTAGTCCAGGGAGCGTGTCAGTATTTGCAGGGAGAGTGTCAGTATTTGCAGGGAGTGTGTCAGTATTTGCAGGTAGTCCAGGGAGCGTGTCAGTATTTGCAGGGAATTTCCAGTGTCTATATACACACATATATACATACACAGATATATACACACACATGCATATATATATATATATATATATATATGTGTATATATATATATATATATAGAGAGAGAGAGAGAGAGATAGATAGACAGGACTTGGGCTTCCAAAGTAGCTGGTTTTCTTTGCTCTGCAAGACAACCCACCCTGTTAGTGTTAAGTTTTATGACACAGTGTTATCAGATGCTGGAGGGCTGGGGTTTCACTGTGCAGACTCTCGCCATTCTCTTCTGATCAGCTTTGCTTCCTGCTGGCTGAAAGTCAAGCTCTGCCTTGCAAAAGAAAATGGTGCATTATCTCGCTAGCCCCTGACCTCAAGTCGCAGCAACTTGTCTTGGGTTCAATTTCCAGCTTCCCATACAGGTGACAGAGCTTTCCTTCCTACTCGACATCTCCCGCTCCTCCTCCGCCCCCCCCTCTCCATTCCTGCTGTGACAAAGCCCTTTTACTGGCCAGATCCAAATAGTAAAAAGGAAGACTGGGTGGTCAGTGTAATTTGAAATCTATTTGCCAACCACCCGGGCTGATAATTCAGCCTCTTGTTGTCTATGGAACCCTCACATCATCACCTTGCTGATAGAAATCAAACGGAGGGAGTCGCGGGATGGGGAAAAAACGAGGGCCCATTCTGTTAAAGAAACAGTACCACTTTTCATTCACCTGCCCTTGTCTATACTTCTTGCAATTGAACCCGCACAGTGTCTGAATTGTGCACAAAGATATCCTCTATTGTGTCACTGCTGCAAAAAGGATATCCAGACAAATCTGAAACACTTTATTTTAAGTTTGTGGTTGAGCTCCTCCCTCAGCCCTACCTCAGTCTTTTGATGCAAGTCCACAGACACCCAACTGAACCAAAGAGGAGACTAGTTTTTGAAAACCAAAAAGATAAAGGACAATCATTACAGCAGGTTACTGTCGCATCAACATTTTTTTTGGCTTATTTTCAAAGTAGAGGAATGTTAATGGTTCTGTGAAGAAGTATCGCATATGATCTGCCCTTTTTAAAGTGTTTGACCCATCAATTTTGTGCCAATATTTCTCTCTACATGAGCCACCCAGTCTAAATCCCACCCTCTCGCTCCCACCACCCCTCACATCCTTTAATATTTGTCTTTTTCAAGCAACTAATTCCCTTTTAAAATAATTTTGGTCTCTGCTTCATCAATGGTTTGTGACACAGAATTACACATTTTAACAACCCTGTCTCAAGAACTATTTTTTTTCTATCCTCCCATTTAATTCTTTTTGCGATTATTTTAGATTCAGTGCCTTCTCGATCCTGGCTCACCGACCAATGGAAACAATCTTTCAGCATTTGTCCTTTATAATCTTGGAGAACTCGATCAGACCACCCCTGAGGGTTCTTGGCTCCAAAGAAAAACGCATTAAATACTCAAGTCTCTCTTCGTGTAGCAGTTTGTTAGCTACACTTTCCAAATTTGGAACATTTTGATAATTTTCTACTTTCACTGGCATGACTTTACACTTGGTACCTCCGTTTATATAGAGCCTTTAACGTAGAAAACATTCCAAGGCACTTCACAGATGGCAATAGGGAATGAACACTGACTGAACCAGGAAGAGAGAAATTAGAAAATGGGGCTTGACTGAAGAGTTGGGTTTTGAGAAGATTTTTAAAGATGGGAGGAGAGGTGAAGAAGTGAAGCAGCCTAGGGAAAGGATTCCAAAGAGCAGGACTGGTGACTGAGAGCTCTACCGTCAATAGGAGAATCAAGGCGTTTGGGTGGTGTTATAGGGCTGGAGGAGCTTTGAGGTGGGGGGAGCAAGGCTATGGATAGATTTACAGACATCAAGGGAGTGTTTATTGCCATCAGAAATACTAGCCTAGTAAACCATGACATTCAGGAGCTAAAATCCCTTCCTTGGCATATACAAAATATTTTTTTAAAAGAAGAACAAACTTGCATTTCTATAGCGCCTTCCATGAACACAGGATGTCCCAAAGTGCTTCACAGCCAATGAAGTGTAGTCACTATTGTAACATATGGAAACACGCCAGCCTATTTGTGCACAGCAAGATCCCACAAACAGCAGTGCGATTAATGAGTAGATAATTTGTTTTAGTGGTGGTGTTGGTTGAGGGATAAATATTGGCCAGGACACCGGGGAGAACTCCCCTGCTCTTCTTCGGATAGCGCCATAGGCTTTTTTTTTTTTATTCGTTCACGGGATGTGGGCGTCGCTGGCAAGGCCGGCATTTATTGCCCATCCCTAATTGCCCTTGAGAAGGTGGTGGTGAGCCGCCTTCTTGAACCGCTGCAGTCCGTGTGGTGAAGGTTCTCCCACAGTGCTGTTAGGAAGGGAGTTCCAGGATTTTGACCCAGCGACAATGAAGGAACGGCGATATATTTCCAAGTCGGGATGGTGTGTGACTTGGAGGGGAACGTGCAGGTGATGTTGTTCCCATGCGCCTGCTGCCCTTGTCCTTCTAGGTGGTAGAGGTCGCGGGTTTGGGAGGTGCTGTCGAAGAAGCCTTGGCGAATTGCTGCAGTGCATCCTGTGGATGGTGCACACTGCAGCCACAGTGCGCCGGTGGTGAAGGGAGTGAATGTTTAGGGTGGTGGATGGGGTGCCAATCAAGCGGGCTGCTTTATCTTGGATGGTGTCGAGCTTCTTGAGTGTTGTTGGAGCTGCACTCATCCAGGCAAGTGGAGAGTATTCCATCACACTCCTGACTTGTGCCTTGTAGATGGTGGAAAGGCTTTGGGGAGTCAGGAGGTGAGTCACTCGCCGCAGAATACCCAGCCTCTGACCTGCTCTCGTAGCCACAGTATTTATATGGCTGGTCCAGTTAAGTTTCTGGTCAATGGTGACCCCCAGGATGTTGATGGTGGGGGATTCGGCGATGATAATGCCGTTGAATGTCAAGGGGAGGTGGTTAGACTCTCTCTTGTTGGAGATGGTCATTGCCTGGCACTTATCTGGCGCGAATGTTACTTGCCACTTATCAGCCCAAGCCTGGATGTTGTCCAGGTCTTGCTGCATGCAGGCTCGGACTGCTTCATTATCTGAGGGGTTGCGAATGGAACTGAACACTGTGCAGTCATCAGCGAACATCCCCATTTCTGACCTTATGATGGAGGGAAGGTCATTGATGAAGCAGCTGAAGATGGTTGGGCCTAGGACACTGCCCTGAGGAACTCCTGCAGCAATGCCCTGGGGCTGAGATGATTGGCCTCCAACAACCACTACCATCTTCCTTTGTGCTAGGTATGACTCCAGCCACTGGAGAGTTTTCCCCCTGATTCCCATTGACTTCAATTTTACTAGGGCTCCTTGGTGCCACACTCGGTCAAATGCTGCCTTGATGTCAAGGGCAGTCACTCTCACCTCACCAAGGCTCTTCTACGTCCACCTGAGAGAGCAGATGGAGGCCTCAAAGAGTTCAAACAGAATTATCTTTAAACTATTGATATTGAAGAGACTGTGTCAGAGTTACAGCTCTTTCTCAAATTGGAAATCCAATAAAACTGTCATTTGGCCAAAGCATGGGCTACTAACATGTCCTAATGTCCTTCAGGGAAGGATAACTTGCCATCCCTATCCAGTCTGGCCAACTCATAACTCCAGTCCCACACTATGTGGTTGACTCTAAGGCTACAGGGCAACTAGGGATGGGCCATAAACTCTGCCTTATCAGTGTCACCAATATCCCACAAACGAATAAAAAAAACCCTTGCCACACTATCCAGGCCCCTTTAACATAATATTATTTCCCTTCTTCCTGTTGTATGTATTCACATGAAGGAAGTGCAGTTCTCTCGGGCCATTCCTCCCGGGACACTGCTTTATTTGTATCGCCAATCATTTCACGCAGACACACTGGGTCCAACCTGACCTCTTCCGAATCGCGATGATGCCTAAACGACCTGAAGCTCAGCGCGCGCAGCCGCCATTTTGTACATTGTTGGCTTTGCCATTTTGGATCCAACATTCCCAATTAAGTAGAAGTGATAAAAGGGCGGGGAATGAACTGCTGTCCGGCAGCACGTTCCTTTCGAACTCAGCATATTCGCTGATCTTGAGGGGGTGATGAGGGACAGAACCCATCAACAGTGGGCACTGTGTATTAAACATAAGGGTCTCTCAGTAAGTTTAGGGTAACTTTTACCAATTTTCTCCCCTCCTCCCCTGGAGGGGGATGGGGGAGGGTGTCTTTGCTGCATAAGCACCATCAACCCCCCACCCCCCCCAGTACTTCAACCAAGTAGCCATTCATCATCTGCAGGCTTAGACAATCAACGTTGGCAGTCCATTCGACTATGGTGGGCATCGTGTCTGAGCACTGATCTTGTCCTGTCCTGATGTATACTCGTACTTTCCAGCAGAACTCACTGGATAGTGATTAGGAGTGGGAACCGTAGCTTTTTTTTCACCACCAGGGGCACTGAGGCCAATTATAGTATGACAACCACTGCCTCGTCTGAGAACAATTAACATCATGGATATAAAACTGTTTTTAAAAAAATAAAATCTAAAGGAAAGCTCAAACACAAAATTAAAGAAAATGAATGCTGCTTTTATACTGGTGCTGCTTTAATTGGGATTCAGGGAGACTGGTGACTGGATTCACACTGCTAAATCCAACTCCCTTATCCTGGCATGGATTTCTGTGAGTCTACCTCTCGGATAAAGGAGCTGGATTTAGTTGTACAAATGCCTCCTTCCATCGAATTGGAATTAAAATTTTTACAAACAAATCAAATTTTTATACATTAAAAATAAATGTACCATCTATTTAGCAAACATTCCAGACAGTTGTACAAAATGGACTGGGAAGAAAAGGCCCCATGAAAGCAGACTCGAGTGAACTGTACTGTGCTTTAAGTGGATCTTGTCCTGGACCAGATATTTCACTGGGGAAAGCTGCCTATGGTTCAATAGGACCAGCTGGCCCTTCAAAGTAACAAATACCCTTATTGCTACCTCCTTGAGCTCTTCATAGCCCATTCTATTCTGTCGGAATGTAGCCCAGATGGAAGGGATTGATATCGGAAACCAAATCTATCTGGGGGGGAGGAGGGGTGGTCATATACCGTCTTGTCATTGTAAACATAATTACTGTGTAATAGCTATATGATTTGTTTCTCCAAATCTTGGGGAATATCTGAACAGTGATCTCCCACATCCTATCCCCTCCTCCCCACCCCCACTCAATCCATGTGGCTGTTAACAGGCAGAAGGCCTGCACAGTGGGCCTTCCCTATATTTAGTTGGGTGCCTGGGAGTTGAAAGAAGGATGATTCTTGTCAGCTGCTATTTTCTCACAGAGACAGAGGACACATTGTGCCCCGGTCAGTGAGTGTGGCCTTGCCTGCTGCTAAACACCCACCTTACTGAGACAAAACAGAGTACGGTGCTGTCAACTCTATCTCGAGGTGCTGAAAGAAGTAGTATAGCCCCAGTAATACTAGTGCGGTGATTACTGTCAAATGGACTGACAAACACTGACAGTCTCCTTACAGGAGGAACTCAAACGCTGTCAAAACTACAACACGTAACAGAATGGATGTTGGCATGTTGCACTCCAAATCAGCCTCATAACATTCAACCCCTCCCATGCCTACAGAAACTTTGTTTAAAATAAATTAAAAGAAAGGAAGAGGGGGAAATAACTGAGAGAAGAGGGACCTTTTGTTTTTCCCAGACACACTGGGTATCCTCAGTGTAAACCTTGTTGGTTCTACGACTTAAACCTCTGTGTTGAAGTCTAAACTCTCAGATTGCCATCACTAGCAATGAATAATAGTGTACATTAGCCTTATCAACTTGAATTCAGCCATTCCTCCCGGGACACGTTTTTTTATTGCTAATCAACCTTTCGCAGCATCGCCTAAGGATAGTGAAGGGTCTGGAGTATGCCAGCTGGGCATTGATCAGTGAACGACAGGCCTGAGGGCAATGTTGCAGCAACAGAATGAGCAAGAAAGAGAGAAGAGGAATTTCTGGTGTTGGCTGCATTGTCGCTGGGAATTGGGAGGTTGGGGGCTCCACACTCATGCATTGCCATCGATACTCCGTTCCCGGGCCCAGATACTCGGCCGTGGTCAGAGTTTCGGAGGCAGAGCTCACAGCTGTGCATCGCGGTAACTGTCATGGCTCCGTTGGGCTTTTGGGTTTGCAATTTGATTGTTCATTGCTGGACCAATTGGAAAGCAAATAGAAGCCCTACCTTCATAAAGACACGGGGTTAAATTTCCTCAGGCCTTCTCCCGCTGCATCGTCAAACGGGTTTTCTTGCTGAACCTCCACCGAAATTACATCTCTGAGGAAATTCAGCTCCACAGTTATTATAATCCATAGACTATCTGTCTGTCTGTCTGTCTGTCTATCGACTAGCTATCATATAGACACATTGAAACTTATATAAAAAAAGTGCAGATTTTCCAAACAGTGAAAGATCTGCCCACAGGAAATCATCTTACAAATTTCAGGATAACCCCTCCTGACTGCTTCCTGGGTTAATGTACCGTCTGGTATGATACTGAGTCAGACTGACCAAAAGTTGCCTGATCTGGTTCTCAGTACTGCACAGAGGTGATCACAGCCTCCCCTCCTATTTTTATTATCCCTGTATTAATGGGCATTAAATTCCCAATCTCAAAGTTGCTAAAGGATATGCAAATGTCACAATGATGCGGTGGAGGGTGCTCCTTTGAGACTTGTGGTTGAAATCAGGTTGTTGGGGCAGAGTAGAGGGAGTGTTACTCTGCACCAACCCCATGCTAAACCCCTGAGTGCTTGTTGCTGGCAATGGCTACCTGTTATGGGAAAGGGCTCATTCCCCACCACCGACATCCCTCAACCTGAGGAAAAAAAACTCAAGTGAAAAAATTATAGGGTAGATATTCCCATTGCTGATCTTGGGTGTCCGTGTGGCATTCCACTGTCCATTAATAAAAGCATTAACCCCAGTGAGTTAACAGCTTTGCTAAAACAACAGACGTCAGAATGTCACACATCACCTAAACAGATTATCTGGTCATTATCACATTGCTGTTTGTGGGATCTTGCTGTGCTCAAATTGGCTGCCGCATTTCCCAACATTACAACAGTGACTACACTTCAAAAGTACTTCATTGGCTGTAATGCACATTGGGACATCCTGAGGTTGTAAAAGGCGCTATATAAATGCGAGTTCTTTCTTTCTACCTGTCTGTTAATGTCAGGAAGCATTTGGTTCTGTTCAAGCTCCACTATCCACACAATTTTTCTCTGTTGTTTTTTTTTATAGAACATTAGATGGAAGTATAAAGCAGGCAGATAAAAAAACCCTTAAGATTTGCGCCCCCCCCCACTGTTCCCCCCCCCCGCCCCACTGGATAAAAGTGCCTCCAGTAGCCAAAATGAAGAGAGTAAAAATTCTTCTGTGTGCCTCTCGGTGCAAGCTGAGAATATATATTACAAAATACTCCCACGATACTGCATCAATTTTGAGTGCGCAGTTTTGCGATCTGCACTCCCAGCACGCCCCAAGAGAGGCACAGCGGGACTTTTACCCCACAACTGACAAAAAAATTGAATGATCCTAGTTGTGTCAACAATCCTGTTTCTTTAAGTCATCTTTCAAATGCTGTCCTTGTATTTATTGACTGAGCTCAGGGGGGAAAAAAAGTTTCCCCCCTGAAGAAAACTCTATGAAGTGAGCTTTGTTAGTCTTTTGAAAATGCGCTTTTAACTTGCCTGTGGGCAGACACTGATTTAAACCTAAATGGCCCAATATATGTGCAGAGTGATAGCTGAGGTTCTGGTAAATATAAAACGCAATGTAACAACTTTGGTGGGTTGGCTGTCTCGCTGGCTCCCCGAGTATCCAATCTAATAGGAAACAAGTGCTTGGGCCGAGGTGAATGGCTGCTTTATTTTCTCGGGGGTGGATGGGTCCCGGGGCCTGCATAGAGCGAGTGATTGTTTTTAACTTCTGTTTTTACAAGGAGCGCTAGATTTATAGGCTCTTCAAGGGAAGGCAATGATGTAACGTGAGTAAATCAACAGACTATTTCTTTCTTGGCCTCCTTCCCTCCCTGTCACTTGAGTTCTGGCACAGCATTTGGATTGTGGTGCTTTATACAGACATCCTATAGCACACAACAGCCAGAAGCACATGTGCACACAGACACACTCAAACACAAACTTGCACTCAAACACACACTCACTTACACAGACACAAACTCACACACACACATATGTACACACACACACAGATACGCACTCACACGGACACACACGTACACGCATGTGTATATACATAGATGTACACACAGGTTGAAATTATGTTGTATAAGATTAGTACCAAATATGTTCCCATGATCAAATATTTGAACTAAGGGATAATATCCTTGTTAAAATTGCGACAGAGGAAATTTGTATAAATATGTTGACATGTTCATTATTAAGGCTCTACAATACGACTTCAACACAGCTATCTACACATAAATAACAGTTTTGCATAAGGTTGCAAGTCCATCACACACCATACTTGAACGTGTCACACTGTGTTCTTCTGAGTTGCAGCCTGCAACTCACAAGCACATTCTAATTTGCAAAGTTCCTTCAAGAAGCAGCAGTTAAACTCTGATTGACCCAAGGCTATCTTTACTTTTAACAATTGGATTTTGTAGCCTTAAAAGGACAGAGATCTATCTTAGCAGCACATTGTACATTTAATGACATTACACTACTATCCTTACAAAACAGAGCATCTCCTGACTTACCAATGAGCAACACCACAGGAGAAACCTTAACTGAACAGTTTTAAAAAATATTACTACTTTTCTCCCCTCTTTTCCCAAAGGTGCTGACTCTTTGCTGGGATGAAGTTCCATGGGTGTTGACCACCCTCCAGGACCTTACCCGAGCAACCATTTTTAATGTGTGAGCCTGAACAGTTTGTTCCAGGGAACCCAGAGAAAACAGCAACAACTAGAGGGTAAATGACCCTTAGAGGATTAAATGGCTCTGTTCCCTATTTTTACTGCACTGGATAATGCTTTCATGTGTTCTATTTAACACAGTCACAACCCACAGTGTGACCCTTCATCAGGACTGGTGTCACCCCAAGCGTTAACCTGTCTTTTTACTTTCAGATGCTGACTGACCTGAATTTTTCATTTTTATTTCCAGTACTCAGTTTTTTTTTTCTTGTTGCTTTTGCTCACCATCCAGAACCATAAAGATTAGCAGACAGTCTCATCCAAAAATGGGCTTCCTGTTACCTACGAGTGGTATTGGCCCCTGGAAATATAATGTTGCCTTTAAAGCACTTCTCAAAAGACTCCCTCAGTGGCTTATTTGATAAATGGAGAGTTGAACGGAGCTATACAGATTAGGAAGGTATGGTTCAAGGCTTGATCTACCAGGGCATTATTTTGGGTGTTCAGTGCCCTGGACTATGGCAGGTCAACTCAGCCAGACTTCCGATCCTGATCACTAACCAATGTCCCCTGCTAGAAAGTGTGCATGTCAGCTAAGAACAAGGATTGGGCTCAGTGTGATGCCTTCATGGTTGAGGAGCCTCCCGACACTCACCGTCTAGGTCAGCAGCTCTTTTTGGGCTGCTTACCATGTCGCATACCACGGAGCCTTGCAGCCCACATGCAAAGCTTAAATCCACGTACCCATCGGTTAACTTGTGCCTTAAGTTGCTGAGGCTAACAGATCTTGGTGTTCTGAGTTAGGATTTATCCACCAATGAGGCAACAGCGCTAAGGACACAGCCCTTTCGAGGCCCATGAAATTTAAAGAGAAAAAACTAGTGAGAAATACAAGTGCAAACAGAAATGAGCTGCCAGTGCTTCATGGATTGGATATGGTCTTAGTTTGGACACCTGGGGTCTAGACCACTGGTGCAAGCCTGCCAGCCATACCCTAGTATGGAGTCAACACCTTCAGGAGAGGAGTGGAGTAAAGTAGC
Organism: Heptranchias perlo; assembly: GCF_035084215.1. Lineage (NCBI taxonomy): Eukaryota > Metazoa > Chordata > Chondrichthyes > Hexanchiformes > Hexanchidae > Heptranchias > Heptranchias perlo. The sequence continues at coordinate 6,475,863 of NC_090356.1, forward strand.
AAATAAAAAGGCATTGGCAGATACTGATTTCATTTTAATGGTAAGAATGTGACGGCATCACCCGACGGTCCCATTTAAACCTATTCAAGACTATGTTAAAAAATAGCTGTGAAAGATAATCCCAGAGTAGATTGCTTTAATGGGGAGAGGCTTGTTAATTGAGTAGGATTTAGTGTGTATGTCATTCACTGTTTTATGGGGCTTTTTATCTCTACCTTTATATTTCCGCTCAGTTCCTTTAAGGTTTCAATTTAGTTGTTTTCACAGCCCGAGAGCTAGCCTGGGATATAAATTTGGTGTGACCGTAACTGCAGCAATTAAATTCCTGTTAATAAAACAGTTTGGACCGTCTCCTCAAGGGTTAAACATGTCACCGACCTTTCACTTGATGGCTACCTCACAGCGGTAGAATTGCCAATCAGTCCGCAAGGAGGCCCCATCCTGAGGGAGACTTTCCTTTTCATCCAGAGATAACTAATTAAGTCAGCTGCCATCAGGAGTTCAGGAGCTGGAGGTCAAGGGTCAGTCTGGCCAGCCGACACAAGGAGACAACTCTCCAGTAACCACTCGTCTGAAGAGACCAGTGGGAGAGTAACAGGAAACAAGATAGTCCGTGATAGTGTTATATAGTATGACAGACTAACGTCTCTTTATTAAGTATGGGGGAGGGAAGTCGTGAAGCGAGCTGACATTATTCATTATCGGGATTTATTCCAGAATGATCCTGAAAGGCCCATCACAGGAATCCCAACCCAATGTGGCAGGTTTTAACGCTCTGATCTGCCTCATTTAAAAAAAAGATTTTGTTCTATTGTTGCCAAAGGTTTCTGGCTTGCAAGGCAAAAAAATGCACGATGTAAACAAGCCTGCCTGATCGGAGGAGCTCCATGAACCTGTTGTATTCCTGTCAACGACGCTCAACTTTTTACCTCGTCAATTATCTCCCCCCCCCCCCTTGCTGTGGTTTGGTTGCACGGAAAGTAGTCGTTGCTTAGACCAGTATTAATATATGAATCTAGGCAGTGAACGGCGGCAGGCTATTCGATCTTGGTGGGGGGGGACACACACATACGAGCCCAATCCCATCCTCGCTTGATGTCTGAACAGACTCACACCGAGCAGGAATCACTTGATAATGATCAGAAGCGGGAACCCTGACCTGATTTTTTTATTGTCCCTACTTAGCTCAGGGACGATGAGACCAATTATACTGCCACCCTGACTGAGACCAGCGACCTCAGCACAGGCCAGGAATTGAACCTGAGGCCTCCCTGGCCTATTAGTAAGAATTTTTTTAAGGATGCACACCAATTAAACAATGCTTCACAGACAATGAAGCAAAGCACAGTGTAACATTAAACTGAACAGGATAAAGAACAACAACAAAAAAATTGGTCCAATGGCAAAAGATACCTGGGACCTTTTCCTACGTTGTCACTGTTGTTTGATAACCCCCAAAATGACCAGAATGGAAAATCCTAAAGAAATGCAAACAGCCCCAAAGAAGTGGGACTGCACCATTCCGATGTTAACAGAAGGGGAGAAGCTTCCTCCCCTTTGAGGGGCAATTTCAGCACACAGCACAGGGGGTGAGGAGGGGTGGGCCCCTCGTCCTTAGAAAGCCAACCAGAGATCAGAAAGAGACACGATTGATTATTATTGAAAAAGAAAGCGAAACCAAACATAAGGTGCAATGTGACTCGACCGCAAAGTGTTATTGAGGAAATCGGAAAAAAAATAATAATAAAGCTTAGAGTATCATTTCCTTCAATCAGTTTGAGCACGCACTGCAATTACAGAAGTCTACACAGACCAGCTCCCCAACAGCTAGGGAGGAGGGGGGTCCTTGGTCTTGCTGGGTGGTGAAATTTGTTCCACTTTTCAGCTGTTCCGAGTGCAGCCAGCCAAGTCAGCACAAGCAGGAACTGGCAAATCCGGAAATTCTGTCTCAAAATCATAAAACAGCAGCAGGAATTTCATTTGGGTTCAGAACTGGTTTCAGTATAGGACCAGCATACGAAGACCCGTTTCTGTCTTTTTAATCTTGGATCAGCTTGAAATGACCTGCCATTTTCCCCCTAAGGTTTATGTGCACTGACTTTTCTCTATTGGTTGGGAGAGCAGTGAAGAAACACATTGACTTGCCTCTGGTTGTTTAGACAAGCTCTGTGGAAGAACTTGTCGATTTTAAACCCTTTTTCTCCTCTCCAATCTTCTTTTCTCCTGGAGGCGCTGCCTCATGCTGGGATCTGATTCAGTGGCACTGGCTGCCCGCCAGGACCTCATTCAGGTGGCCATTCTTCACATAAGAAACTGGACAGTCAGTCAGCTATTCGACTTCTGGAGGGCATTGGGGCTGACGCCAAAGTCCACACTCGCACACTTTACAGCAGGAATCATTGGACACCAATCAGGAGCGAGAAACCCTTGCCGATTATCCCGGGGTTGCTGAGGCCAGTGGTAGAGTGTAATCATTTATCCTGGCTGAGATCAGTTTACTCCAGAACCTCACTGCTTTCCCACTGAACACTATTGGCTTTTTTCATCAGCTGGGAATTTCAGATGAACAAAACTTCTGGAGTTTGTCACGGTATTAACGGAGAATGTAGCGGTAACAGAAACTAATTCCCTCTGGGTCTGCCTAAGGATTTTAGAATCATAGAATTTTATAGCACAGAAGGAGGCTATTCAGCCCATCGCACCTGTGCCAACTCTCTGAAAGAGCTCTCCACTTAGTCCCATTCACCTGCCCTTTCCCGATACTCTTTTAAATTTTTCTTTTACAAATATTTATCCACTTCCATTTTAAAACTATTATGGATTCTGCTTCCACCACTGTTTCTGGTCATAGTTTTTGCTGATTTACTTTATCATAATTTTGAATACCACTGTCCGACCTCTTTGTTCGAATGAAAAGAGCCCCAGCCTTTCTAGTCGCTCCTCATAACTGAAGCCTCTCATCTCTGAGATCATCTTTGTGAACCTCCAAAGCACCTTCTCTGTGGTATTTTCACAGGGATGCCCCAACAAAATATTCTAAGTCCTTTCCCAAGGACTCGGAAAGATCTGCATTTTGCAGTTGAATGAAACAACTTCTCATTTGTTTTTTGCACTGTGTGTTGAATCTGGGAAGAAACCTGGTCACTCAAAATGGCTGCCATCTTTTCCTGATGGATTACATAAATGTGGAACCACAAAGTATTAAAGCAACCTCAAATCTGTGAAAGCCTTTACTGAACTTGCATCCATTTTGTGTGTGTTTTTTTTAAATGCTACGCAGATGTGAAACTGGCATGAAAAAGACAGACCCAAAGGCAGATTTGTACCAGAGACCGACGCCCCAGGCGCAGCTGCTTCGAGCATCAGTACTAGGAGAAAATGGAGCCAATAATTGGGTTTGCGTTTGAATAAGCTATGGTTTATTTTTTCTTCTTGTGGTGAAATGGAAATTTGGATCAGGGACAGATTTTCACTTTCCTCCTGAACTGGAGCTGGAAAGAGGGAACGGCTGGGATTTGATGGGTGACTGTGTGCGGATTCACTTCCTTGTCCCGGAAGCCGCTGTCAATTTGCTCACATCTCTCCTTAGATTTATGTTGGTGGAGAGATTAACTGGGGAGTTCTAGCTGCATAACGATTAAGAATTTAACAAAATGTTCGGAATCTTTTTGGAGACGGAGAGAGGTCGTTGGGTGCAAGAGGAGAGGGAGTCGAGCCTCGAAGCAATTTGAGGTGCTGTTAAATTGCATTTTCCCAGCATTGTTGCTTTGGTTTCTGCAACATTTTCACAAGTTGCAAATTTGCAGCATTCCACCTGTTACAGAGATTTTGCTGCGAGACTAAGTCTGCACAGTCAGGATTGTACCGCAGATAACCTGAACCTGAAAACAACCACAAACTCTGTAACCAGGGGCCATGGATTCAAGATCAGATGATCATGCTGAGAGAGACTTTGAGAATAGTGTTTGTGTCTGACTGATGGGACAGTAGGGAGGGAGGAAGGAATTGCATCACAAATTAGGTTTATTGTTAAAATATGTATATAATTTGTATACAATTTTTGATGCCTCCATTACTTTTGCTTTCCCTACTTTGGAACATCATCTAGCCTTACAACCCCTCCCAAACTCTCCATTCTTCTGACTCCAGCGTCTTGTGCATCCCCTCTCCCTTCATCCCACCTCAGCTGTGTAGGTCCCGCTCTCCAGAAGTCCCTCTATAGACCTCTCCACCTCTCCATCTCCCTCTACCCCTTGAAGAGCCTTCTTAAAACCCACCTCTCTGACCGAGCCCTTGGTCACCCCTCCTAATCTCTCCTTGTGCTTGGTGCTTGTTTCCCCCTTTGCCTCTCTGAACCGGCTCGGGACCTATGTTAAAGGCGCTATATAAATGCACAGTGAAATGCCGATGTTTGTAAAGCAAGCACAACTGTATCAGAGATAAAAAGAAAAAGTGGAAATCTGAAACACAGACCTGCAGAGAATGTTTAGCTTTTTCCAGTTTCACTTCAGTGACTCCACACATTGTCATGATTGTTTGGCCGTGGAAATCCTCCCTTGATGCAAATCTATTCTCACTGGGTTAATATCAAAACTTATTGCACTGTCTCCTTCTCGAGCTCATTCTTTCCCAGAACTTCAAACTTGTGGAATTCCTTATCTCCCTCAGCTTTCCCTTCATCCTGCACTATCTCAGGAACGTCTTGCTTCATCCTGGCCTGCACAAAGGCTACCTCAAAACATGATTTTCAGACTTAGCTCAAACATGGATAGTTTGGTGAATTTGTCTGGGAGTGTACAATGTGTCCCAATACACCAGGAAAGTTTCCAATCCACTTTTATCATTTTTATAAAAATTATATACGATTTTAAAAAAATGAATGTGTCAGGTGCCTGAGAACTCGATTATTGGTAACATCACCAACTGAATGAATAATTAAGTCTCAACAAGTAAACAATATTTTTAAAGAGAAGAAATGGTGAACATTCATGGCACCAGAGCAAGTCCTAATGTGCTGAGAGGAAGCAGTTTATTCAGTTTTGGCTCAGTTCTAAATCAGTTGAGTTCACTATTTATTTATATACATCTCAATCAATCTAAGACTGTTAGTCCTGAAGCAAAACACATAAAATGATTTTATTTTGAACATGTCTCAATTTCTCCATTTGCCTAGTCAGTGTAAGCTGCAAATTCCCCATCCTACACACTCGTCCTCCTCCCTGTGTTGAACTCCGGACCCATCCTATCCTCTCCTACTCTAGCATTCTTTCTCACACTCTGGAGCTGCTCACCCACCTCCAGTCTTCTCTTTTTCCCACACCAAACAGACTTTTAAAACCCAAACTTGGTCCCTCCCCACCATCACTCCATGATCTATCTTGTCTTCTCTCCTATTTTTCCCAACTTTGGTGGTGTCCTGTACTATGCGCCTTGGCCTTGTCCTTGCCAGTGCTTCTGAGTAGTCCAAAGGGGTCATTTTAGCCTAATTCGACTGCAGGAAACTGGCAGGAATGGGTCGCATGCCAGCTTTCCACCCCATCTGATTTTACTCTCCATTGAAGCCAAAGATGGTACCTCAGTACTGCACAAAGTATCAGTCTAGATTATGTGCTCAAGTCTCTGGAGAGAGGCTTGAACACACAGCCTTCTGACTCAGAGGCAAGACTGCTACCCACTGAGCCACGACCGACAGTTTAATAAGGAAGGTGTCAGTCAGAAGTTCTTTCACAGGGTGGGTTGGGGTGAGGCAGGCCCTTTGGCCCAATTAATCCTCAATTTTCTAAATACCCCTCCTTGTGTCATCCCATTACAACATGGAGCTGTTTCCCAAATTGTGAGCCATTCCAGCTTTTGTCACCCTCTACATAAATGAACACTTACTGTGCATCTCTCCTAAATTTCACGTCCCTGATCCTGTGCCCTCGTCCTGCTGCTTAAAGTTCCTGGAAGTACTATTCTGGCTTTACTTTCTCTATTCCATTAGAATATTCCATGCCTCTATAAATCCCTCCTACAAGCAGGGCCAGATTCTCTCCCACTCCGCAATGATCCGTTTAATGCATCATACTAAGGAGCAATTTGTTACCTGTGCCATAGAATATAAATGCATTTGAGCGGCAGGACAAATACTCTGTTGTATATTTGCCTCCCTCTTTGCCATGGATGGGTGTTGGATTGTCAGCAACTTTGCTGATCAGAGAGGGTGACTGGGTCTCTGCTGGGATGGGCTTGTTGTTTGTGATCTGTCTCTGCAATTCTCCTCTACCAGTGGTGCGGGAACTTTGAGCTTCAGATTAAATGCCTCGTTGCATGGCATTGCCAGGTTGGTATGGTTGATGCTGTAAAGTGCCAGGGATTTCAAACACACCAGGTTAAAGTTCAATCTGTACCAATCTTTTTCAAAACTGTGTGTGGAAGCACTGAGGCTGAACCAGGAATGGGAGTGCCCTGGGCTCTTTCTGCACAAGTATCTTTGGCCTCTGTTTACAATTCCAACCTGGAGAAGAAACGCAAGCAGACTTTCCCTGTGTGGTCTAAACTCATTTAGCGGAGGCCAGAATTCCAGTTCTGGTTGAAGTAAAAGCCAGGTTTTGTTCTCCATTTGGTCGGGTCAAAGGAATGTAGAATTCTGCCTCTGTCCCTTGAGATATAATTTAGCAGTGCTCGTCCTCCAGAGGAGAACCATTTTGGTTTATTATCTCTGTATTATCCGCCTCCCCTCTCCCCCCCAAGTTTGTTCTCGTTTTCTCTCTCCCCTATGATTTAGTCAGTTCTGTGCTACAACAAGGGAAAGTAAGATGGGAAAAGTTGTGTTTGGTGAGGGGGTGGGCTGGAGTGAATTAGGTCGGCTACTGTTTTACTCCAGCCCTGTGATTGATAGGGGGCCTGTCCCTTGGGCTGAAATAAAACTCTGTACTTCCTCTGCCATTTATCAGCCTTCTGGAGCCATCCTCAGTTTAAAGGCAAGTTACCCGGATGGGCAGAGTCCTTGCCGGCTGAATCTATTCCGTGTAGGCCAGGAGCAGAGATCCACAGGCAAGCACTAAGCAGAGCCATTGTGCAGGAGCGGGATTGATACTGGAGTCTGGTGCAGCCTTTAACACGCAGGGGGCAAGGGAGTGGGGGTCAATTTCACCTTCGGAGGAGACCGCCATGCATTGTAGAACCCACTTGATGTTTGTTCCATTGATTTTGATGCCACAGAAATCAGGCGGGATCTAGAACAGGTGGGTGATCTGCCCTGTCAGGTTACTGTCCAGACGAAGGTGAAAATTACCACATAATTTCTAAAAGGTATTTATTCAGATTTTATGGACAAATACTTGAAGTGAAAGAATATACTGGGCTAATCGGGAGAGAGCAAGGCAGTAGGATTAGTTTTGGATTGCTCTAACAAAGAGCCGGCACAGACACAATGGGCCGAATGGTCTCCTTCTGTGCTGTAAAATTCTATATGGAAGTACTGGCATTTATATTGTGCCCTACCATATCATTGGATCATCTGACTGTTCCACACAATTAATTATTTTGGAGTGCTGTCACTGTTGTTAAGGAATCGAGTGCAGCAGCCAATCTTCATCAACAGCGTCCCACATGCAGCTATGAGATGGACGACCAGTTAATCTGTTTTTTTAGTTGAGGGAGGAATGTTGGCCAGGACAACATAGCAGGTCAAACATCTTACATTAAGTATAACAAATATACAAATACGTCACAAGTGGAACTGTCCGCTCTAATCTTTGAATAATGCCACGGGATCTTTAGTGTCCACTTGAACCGACAGACATGACCCCAGTTTAACGTCTCATGTGAAGGACAACACTAAGTAGTTTCTCCAGGAATTGTGGGATTTGGCGAAGATCCCCAAAACTCTGCTGCCCACATCCTAACTCACACCAAGTCCCGTGCACCTATCACTCCTGTGCTAGCTGACCTTCACTGGCTCCCGGTCCCCGAACATGTCGATTTTAAAATTCTCATCTGTGTCCAAATCTCTCCATGGCCTCGCCCCTCCCTATCTCTTTAACCTCCTCTAGCCCTACGACCCTCCGCGATCTCTGCGCTCCTCCAATTCTGGCCTTTTGTGCATCCCCGACTTCCTTCGCCCCACCATTGACGGCCATGCCTTCAGCTGCCTAGGCCTTAAGCTCTGGAATTCCCTCCCTAAACCTCTCCGCACCTCCACCTCTTTCTCCTCTTTTAAGATGCTCCTTAAAACCTACTTCTTTGACTAAGCTTCTGCTCACTTAATGTCCGAATGTCTCCTTCTTTGGCTCGGTGTCAATGTTTTTGTGAAGTACCTTGGGATGTTTTAGTATGTTAAAGGCGCTACATAAATGTAAGTTGTTGTTGTTGATAGCATTGACTTAAACTCTGCAACTGGGCGAGGGAATGCAAAGGGCAGTCCAAGGTTTGACATTTATTGAAAAGCTACCTGACAGATGCAGTAACCTCGACATCAAAGCAGCAAGGCCTTGAGGTCAAACCTGACTTGAATCCCAGGATCTGCAGCAAAGCACATTCAAAAATCTGAACATGAATCTTACTGCGGAAATCCATAAAAAGTCCGTAAATTTTACCTGAGAAACTCGGTAAAACATTAACCTAATAAAGTAATGTTTGTGTTGTTTGAGTCCCGAGTTTCAGTGGGGGAATGCTCTGCTCAGTATGGCACTGAGCCACACAGACCAGGAAGGTCACCAGGTTCAAACCCCGGCCAGTGTTTGCCGATCTCAGTCCTGGCAGCAGTCAGTCGCTACAGTTAGCTTCAGTGCCCCTGCGTTAGGAAGGAGAAAGATCAGACAAGATTCCTGCTACTGATCTCTGTGCAGTTACTCCTGCTGGAACGCATGTGCACATCAGTCAATCAGATAAAAACAGGATCAGGCTCCGCTGTGATGCTTCCTACAGTCAAATAGCCTAATAGCCTGCTGAGGCTCACTGAGGAGGCCCACACAATAATAAAGGCCAGATGGGTGAGGTGATGGAGGACTGCCTGTTAAATCGTACCCTAATATGAGTCATGGTGGTATAAAATAAAACCATTGTCATCCATTCTAAATAGTCACGGGTCAAACGCATAAATAGTTCCGTGTGTATGTGTGTCTGAGTGTTTGGAATCTGTCTGCGGTATAAATGTGCTTCAAGACGGCAGCAATGTTCTACCATGTTCTACCAGACAGCTTTGCAACTATTAACGACTTTTGGTAACAGATCTGTATCTCACCCTCGGAGTTGTCAGCCTCACTTGTGACAGCAACAAAATCTATTTTTGCCATTAAGAAGTGAATTCCTTCGCCCCCCCCCCACCCCGCCCCACACCCCACCCCCTCCCGTTTTCTGTCCTTCTCTCTTAAAGGTGTTCAGTCTTTACTAGGGTACATTTTCCCCAACAGGTACAAGCAGCCCTCCAGTACTTTGCACGAGTGACCATTCTTCATGATTGAGCCTAAGTAATGAGTATTGTCAGGCTATTCAACTGTGGAAGGCACATTGCCAAACCTGACCCGGTCCTCATCTCGATGGAGAAAGAACTTACATTCACGTCCGCAGCCAATAAATTACTTTTGAAGTGTCATCACAGTTGTTCTGTAGGCAAACACAGCATCTAATTTGTACACAAGAAGATCCCATTCACATCAATGAGATGAACGATCGATGAATCTGCTTTGGTGATACTGGGATGAATGTTGGCCAGGAGAACTCCCCTGCTCATCTTCAAATAGTGTTATGGCGTCTTTTAGGTCCACCTAAGCAGGTAGCTGGAGCCTCAGTTTGAGGCGGCTTGAACCCACAACCTTCCTACTCGAGAGGTGAGAATGCGACCAATGGGCCAAGTCGATACTCACAAATGTCCACAAACACAAAGGGGGCTCTGCTGCTCGGCTCGGGTCACAGGGGACAGCGGGAAAACTCCAACCCCAAAGAGTTTCCAGTGGAAATCATTGGATGGTGATCAGGAGCAGAAAATCCTGGTTGACTTTACCCTTCCTAATCCAAGGGTAGAGAAGGCGATTGTATTCCTCCCACCCCCCACCTCCGCCCCAGCTGGGATTAGCTAATTTAGCACAGACTGGGAATTAACCTGGGACTTAGATCTGGATGGCTCAGTGCTCTATTGGCCAATGCATTTACTCAGCAGCTCATCAGAAGTGCACTGGAAGTGGTTGCTCCAGGTTCTAAGTGACAGAAAGAGCGTTTGCAATGAACTGAGCCCTGTATCACACTATGCCAATGGTTCGCAAACATTTCTGTATGGGGTGAGGGGATCCCCAATGAATACTGATAAGCTCCAAGAGACGCCCCCTGTCCTAACTGCCCTTAAAGGGCCAGCGACCCAAAGGAAAACAGCGCCCTTATTTTTATTTCTATACAGCCACAGAAATATTGTGCTAGTAAATCAACAAATAAGGAAAAATACAGAAACCTGATGACAGACAGACAGAAATATGATGACCTCAGCGGCTCCTTGGAATCCGCAAAGAAATCCCAGTTGGAAAACCTATGGACTATGTAGCATTACTTAAAGTGCGCTGTGTAATTAGTATTGCTGCACACTGCGACATGCCATGATCACCCACTGATGTACTGCAGGCTTCCTAAGCCACTATGAGTTTGCTTTGTAATGATTCATAAAACCATAATTGTGCTCTGACGCACATGCAGTGTAAACTGCTCGTAACAAAGTCAGTATAGCCGGAGGTATTACGTTATGGAGCCGACAACGTGCTGCTGTTTGGGCCAGCTCCCGGAATGTCTGACCTCGCCCGCTAACTCAATGCCAGCCTACAGAGAACATTTTACTGGTGCTTTGGGAGCGTCACTTGTGATGTGATGGGTGTGCCGGACAATGGGAACTGGAATTTCGGGCACCAGCAGGCAAGTCGCCCCATCAGCGCCTATTCCAAGCGGTTGCTGTTCAGCTGGACCGCTACCCAATTGCATTATGGGGAGGATCTGGTTTCTGCGCAGGCTCCCACTGTCCAACTCACTGGCCGGTCGCAATGGGATGCATTATTAGCCCCAGGCACTTAGCAGGCTTCGAGCCTTTGTACCCGATAATACGATGAGTATTATATTATTATAATAATAAGAGTTGACCATCGCATCATCAGTCCTGATCAACGTTTTCTATTTTGTCTTCCTCTTATTTTCATTATTTGACAGCACTTTGCTGCTTCCTCTAATCATCCTTGTGGTGAACTGGGGCAGTTTATCATTTTACATTGCCAATGTTGGTCATGATTAGGATCTGGAGAGATAGCAGAATTGATCTGAATTCTTCAGAATTCTGCCTATTTGCTACTTTGATAATAATAATCATTACTGGTAGGAAAAATATTTGCATTCATACAGCACGTGAGCGCCATCAAAACATCTCAAAGTGCACCACACAATGAATTACTTCAAAGAGAGTATAAGCAAACATTCAACGTGACGATGCCGCACAAGCAGCAATGAGATAAATGACCAGTTAATCTGCTTTTGATGGTGTTGGTTGAGGGAGGAATGTTGGCCAGGACAGCGGGAGAACTCCCGTCTCTTCAAATAGTGCTGCAGAATCTTTAGCGCCCTCCTAAAACACAGGAACAAGTACATAGGGCCTCGGCATAACCCTTCACCGCTTAACTAATTTTGCAGTGTATGTTTTGCAGTTTCAAATAAAAATTAAACTACGCCTCAAACTCTGACCTACTGTTTTGAAGAACCACTCAATAATGTATTTTGTCTTTCCTAAGCCTCAGTAAATATAAAATAATCCCTTGCAGATTGCTGGTCAGTAGCAAAATCCCCCATTTTGTTTTTCAAAATGCCCCCAAATGGATTTTCTGTTACACAGTCTCTGATGCCATCTCCAAATGATCAAAAATTGAAATGATTCACATTGTAAATTTGCACATGATATCATGCCTTCACGTTTCTGTGTTCCATCGAAGGATAGTTTTTACCGAGGCACAAAGCCTGCTGATGAGATTTGATTTCTATCAGTGGTTTGAATAAGTGCAAACAGTGAGCTCACCCAGTAACTCTGTGCTTAAAGGGACTGCCAGCTGCGGTACTGAGCCAAACAGAACAGCAAGGTCCCTGGTTCAATCCTCAGTCTGTGCTGAGTCAGCTGGTCTCAATTGATACAGCAACAAGGGTAACTACAATTGGCCTCAGTGCCTCTGGGCTAGGGAGAGGGAATAAAATCTGCCAGGGTTCCTGCTCTGGATCGCTATCCGGTACTCCTGATGGAAAGTACATGTATGTGGATGTCAGGCGAGGACAGAATCGGGCTTGCCTATGGTGCTCCCTTAGTCGAATAGTCTGCCACCACTCACTGTCCTGGCTCACGGATGAAGAATAGGCACTTGGATAAGGTACTGAAGGGTTGCTGATGCTTTTGAAGCCGCACTTCAACCGAGTCAGTAGGTGTATGTGTATGGGTACTGGAGGAGGAATGTGATGCCCCCTTCATTCAAATAGTCTGCTCACATTCACCGTCAAGGCCCACACATTAATACTGGCCACTTGCTTGAGGTATTGGAAGGCAGCCCCTGTCCATGGAACCAGCCAGGGAGGGGGCCACTGCCTTCAGAATAGGTGAGGAACAAACGGGGCGGGGTGAGGGGAGGTGGGGCAGGGGGAAGAGTGGAGTAAGTTTGAATGGGTATTAGAGGAACTAAGGGCTGGATATTTGGACTGTCCTTGGCAAACACGGCTTTAGACACTAAGCCAAGTGTACATTTGTGTGCCTTCTGATTTGAATTCCACCCCCCCTCCTCCCGTATCATAACTGAATCCACAAATGTTTATATTCTTGATTGTACCATTTCCTCTCTGCTCTCCTGATGCATTTTCCCTTCTTTTTTAAGCAATATATCCTGTGAAACTAAGACACATCGCAAATACCAAGTGACAGAGGGTAACAGTGGAATTATTGTTGCAGGCTCGGTCTGGTTTTCATTAGGGGATGTAATGGGTCCAATTTCTGAGCTAGGCCGCTTAGTCAAGTCTCCCTCGTCGTGTTATACATTGGCAGTTAAGTGCTATGGCAGAGGGCTCCTTCCGTTGTAAAATAACAAACCCTGCTTTGTTAATTATTTTGGTGTCAATTAACCCACAATTTATAACACTGGAGCCAATTTATAAGACTGAAGTCCACCGCCTGCACCCTCACTTTTAAGAATAGGAGGCATCCGAACATTTATGTTTCACAGAAAGAAACTACAAGAGGAAATTACTGCCAGTGGAGGTCTGACATAAGTGGGCAGGGCCAGGGGGGCAGATACTCCATAAATCAGGAGAACCTGCGCATGGTTCTCAATCGGGATCTAGCATGGTGTGGGCAAAGGTGGAAGTCGGGCCCACCTCGGTCCAGGCTGGATGGGGACTGGGGACCTCTGAAGACCAGGGGACAAAACGGTTTTTATTAAATATTCAAGCAATGCCACTTAAGAGAAGGTGGACATTGCAGACGTGCCTACTCCTCATGGACCCTCCCCTGACCCCACTAACTTTGGCACAGTCAGTGGCAGAGGCCATGGGTGGGTGCATGCCCCCTCCGTTGATTTTCGGTGCCCAGATGTTTCTCAGATTCCCTTGTAAATGCCGTGGCTGACACGGCTCAATAACCACTTGTAATAATGGGCTCTATATTCTAATAACTCTTCATGCTTCTCGTACTGTTCTGAAACGTATGCTCCTCGTTACCGATTCATAGGTTATTTAATTACAAAATAGCGTGTCTTGCATATTCATCTGACATAGGTCATGTGTTATTGGAGCAAAGCCTTTGATTGTATGAGTGTGATCGCCATTCATTTCATTAGAGTGTGTTGGGGGATAACAGGTAATTAAAGTGACTGAGCTTCCTTCTTCTCTCGCTATCATGTAGCTGTTGAAAGCAAAAAAGGAACAGGACCAGAGTTTGTGTTACCGGGATGGTGCCAAGAGTTTGCTTATATCTGGCCCTCTTGTGTTTGGGTTTCACTGTGTATGTTTCTCAGCAAGGAAGCCTGTTTCAGGCCACACTTTATGTCCAGGCTTAAGTTGCTGCTCTGACAAGCAGCCTTTGCCAGGGCCGCATTCACGCAGGGGTCTATGGGGCCCGTCCCCAGGGACCCTGGCCAAACATGGGGACTCCCACCGGTGTTCAGTGATTGGAATTTGAGCACTGGAGGTGAGAGGGGGTTAATTTACCCGAGTGTGATCACACCTGCACCGTATGGCCTGCACGTGGTCCCAGCGGAGGGAAGAAGCGGTCGAAGAAGCCCATGAGCAGAACAGGAAGAAGACGTCGGAGCCTTACAGCAGGGGCGGCAAGATGTGGTGGAAGGACTTCTAGAAGCCTCCACAGCTCTTCACAAGACTGGATATTTAATCTTTAGGCATGTTAGTACACGTTTGTGTTTTAAGGAATGGGGAATTCATGTAGGGGGTGGTGGGGGGGGGGAGTTCGAATGTTCTTGGCGCTCAGTGCCCCAAGAATTCTTAATGTGGCCTTGGCCTTTGCAGTCCAAAAAGTAGAGCAGTACCTCGAGCCCAGGCAATGGACCTGCACTTTACCCTCAGAAACAAAACATACTTTAGCCCTGACTCCCTCAGAGCAGGAAACCATACGGTAAGAAAGAAAGACTTGCATTTATATTGCACCTTTCACGTCCTCAGGATGTCCCAAAGCACTTCACAGCCAATAAAGTACTTTTGAAGTGTAGTCACTGTTGTAACATAGGAAATGCGGCAGCTAATTTGCGCACAGCAAGATCCCACAAACAGCAGTGAAATAAATGACCGAATGATCTGTTTTAGGTGTTGGTTGAGGGGTAAATATTTGCCAGAACACTGGGCAGAACTCCCCTTCCCTTCTTCGAATAGTGCCGTAGGATCTATTACTTCCATCTGAGAGGGCAGGCAGGACCTCGGTTTAACGTCTCATCCAAAAGACGGCACCTCCAATAGTGAGCACTCCCTCAGTATTGCATTGGAGTGCCAGCCTGGATTATATGCTCAAGTCTCTGGAGTGGAGCTTAAACTCACAACCTTCTGACTTAGAAGTGAGAGCGCTACGACTGAACCAAGGTTGACACCTGTATTGTGTGTTGTGTAGTTCTAATGAAAGGTTCCACCTGAAACCTTAACCTGCATTTTGCTTTGAAGCAAAGCTCCTTGAACATTAGTGTACGAAGGCTTCATGCTTGAAATCTGTTCGTCCGATACTTTAATGATGGCATCGACCAGTTTATCTTAAATTAGTTAGCACCTCTGTTAAAAAGAATGAAGAGAAGTTTCATATGAGGTGTTTAAGAACATAAGAACATAAGAAATAGGAACAAGAATAGGCCATACGGCCCTTCGAGCCAGTATTTTTAGGCTAATATTCAAAGAACCGTTTGCTGATGCTGACTGACCTGCTGTGCATCTCCAGTACTTTCTGATTTACAGAATCATTTCATTTTACAGTACAAAACATGGCCACTTGGCCCATTGTGCCTGTACTAGTTCCTGAAAGAACTATCCACTTATTCCCACTCCCCCGTCCTTTCCCCATATGCTTTTATATTTCTGGCAGTTAATGCCCTTTCAGTTTACCCATAATATGGCATTCACTTGATAACTGACTTGGGAGCTCTGCATCTATTGAAAAAATAAACCAGCCCTCCTCTTAAAGGCTTGTGAGTTATGGGTCTGACCTCGCTGGCTTATGTTTCACTAAATCACCAGCTATTATTCCTTCACCTCATTCAGTTGCGCTTCTGTGAGGGTATCACGCAACTTTCACTGTTTTTCCCCAGCCCCCTCTCAGGCCCATTACACTGGGCCTTGCTGTCTACACTCCCACGGGACAGCAAGCTGGCACAGCAGCAGACCCCATATTAATTCCCTACCTCTCTTTAAGGTTCTCTCTCTCTCCCTCTCTCTCACTGGTGTACAATTCCATGTGCATCACCCACCAGTACCTCAACTAATTGACCATTCTTTCTTTGCAGGCCTAGTGAGCATTGGCAGGCTATTCTACCATGGAGGGCATTGACGCCAAGCTAGTTTTTGTCCCTACCCAATATCAATGCTTGCACAACAAGGGGTCAGGAGCCTTGGCTGATTTTTCCCTCCCTAGCCCAGATGGGCTGAGTCCCACTGTAGTCACCTCCTGGGCTGAGATCAGGGTGGCAATGGAACCTGGGGGGATCTTCCTGGTCTCAGTGCTCATTGCCGTACCTGGCACTGTATTTATGGCCATCGGAGAAAGCTGAGTTCTATTTCTCGTTTCCATCGCAGCATAGTCTCTGCATCAGCCAGTTAAGGAGGCTGGGCATCTCCGCAAAGTGGTTTTGCAGTGCTGACAAAGCCTTTCTACCCGGCTATATCCTTTTGGTCTTCCCACCCTACAGGGATACACATTTCATAACTGACAAAAAGACTGCTTCCTTTTGAAGTGAAAGGCCGCCATTATTGTTCCTGTAAATCGGCACTGTGCCATTACTTTCTATTTAGTTAAGCAGCATGATTGGCACAAAATATAATTGCATGTTCAGGAGTATAAACATCATACAAATTCCCACGGAGGCGCCAAAGTGCATATGGTGAACGCGAGCGTTTCAGCGGTTAGACTTTGAAACTGAGTCCTCAGAAGGGACAGCGGCATTTCCTGGAGTTCTTTTGCTGCTATGTTTCACCACATTTTTAAGCTGTCGAAGGGTTTGAACTGAGAAGAGAGTAGTCATGGCATGCTCATTAGACCATCAGGGTGGTCTTTTGTTAAGGGGGTTACTTTGCGATTGAAGGATGAGCTTCAGGGAGGAGCCTGTGTGGAACTATGAGGGAGAGAGGAAGCCATATAGCCTGCTGAGTCAGGACCTCAGCTGCCACTGGGGTGATGTCACCGCCAAATTGCCGTCACACCCAGCGCCTTCAGCTGGCGTGAGGGGAAGATCAGTCAGAGCTCCTGGTCCTTGTTGTTACCTTTCTGAAAGAAAGTGCATGTGCGTGGGCAACGGGTAAGGATCATAGGGCTTGGCGTGGCTCAGCTTGGCCATGATTGAAGAGGCTGCTGACGCTCAGTGTCCTAGAAACACACAGTGACATACTGGATGGCAGCTGGTGTCCCTGGAACGATATCCCAGGAAGAGTCAGCTTTCAGAGGTGGTACTACCCCTAGAATTAGAGACTATTTTTTATTCAGAGTGGTGAGAATGTGGAACTTGCTCCACAAGGAGTGGTTGAAGTGAATAGCATAGATGCATTTAAGGGAAAGCTAGATAAGTACATGAGAGAGAAAGGAATAGAAGGACATGTTGATAGGGTGAGATGACGTAAATTGAGTAGGTGGAGGGTCGAGTGGAGCATAAACACCGGCATAGAACAGTTGGGCTGAATGCCCTGTTTCTGAGCTGTAAATTCTATGTAATTCTATGTATTCAATATTAATGTTGGATTTCTTATGAATTTCCTTCATGCGTCATTTTAATTAAAGCACTGACCCGTTTATTCTAAATGGTTTAACCTGTTCATTAATACAGCAGAAGAATTCTGTACAAAGGGTTAACATGACATCTTCGTGTCATTCTCCTGGCGACTTCTAAACTTGGTCGGTGAAAGGGTTAAGTGTGATGGAGCACTCTCACTACAAGACAGGGATCGTATTTGCAATAAAAAGGCTCAAGGCAATTCTCAGGAGAAGGTCATAGCCAAAATAATTATTAATGATTGAAATGAACCAGTCTGATAACAAAATAATTGCTGTTGGGGTTCGGCATCTCACCCAGGTTTAATTTTGCAGTGAAAGGATTTAGAAATAATTATTAACAAAGAAAATATATGTACAGATTTTTACGGGGCAGATCGTTGATATAATCATAGTATTAGCAGTTCCACGCTCTGCTGCCCCCGACAAAAACTGAAACAATCTACTCCTTTAAAAGGGGGAGATTTCCATATAAAACAATTGCTTAAAGAACTTTTATCCATGCTTCCCAAAATTGCAATGCAATGACACAAACTGTGTACTCAGGTAAAGAGAGAAAGAAAGACATGCATTTCTATGTATCGCTTCTCATGACCTCTGGATGTCCCAAAGTG
This sequence comes from Heptranchias perlo, assembly GCF_035084215.1. Lineage (NCBI taxonomy): Eukaryota > Metazoa > Chordata > Chondrichthyes > Hexanchiformes > Hexanchidae > Heptranchias > Heptranchias perlo. The sequence continues at coordinate 6,493,923 of NC_090356.1, forward strand.
CTTCACAGCCAATGAAATACTTTTGAAGTGTAGTCACTGTTTTAATACAGGAAACTCAGCAGCCAATTTGCACAGCAAGGTCCCACAAACAGCAATATGATAATGACCAGATAATCTGTTTTAGTGATATTGGTTGATGAATAAATATTAGCCAAAACACCGGGAAAGAACTTCCCTGCTCCTCTTCAAACAGTGCTGTGGGACCTTTTACATCCACCTGAGAGGGTAGATGCGGCTTCGGTTTAACGTCTCCTCTGAAAGATGGTACCTTCGACAGTGCAGCACCTCCTCAGTACTGCATTGGAGTTTCAGCCTAGATTTTATGCTCAAGTCTCTGCAGTGGGAGGTGAGAGTGCTACCACTGAGCCATCGCTGGACATGAAGGTTTCATGATGATGCCTGCAAAGTGACTCCATTCTAATTTAAATGGCATACATTTGTTTGTTGGTTTCCCTCTCCCAGACTAAGACAATTCCCCTTTAAATTGTCTGGGTAAAGGCACTGCTTAGTCCAGTACTCAATTGTACAGATTGGAAGGACCCCAGCTTCAATTCTCATCTGCAACCTATATCACAGAAGTAGTCATCACCTTCAGGAGAGGAGGTTGGGGGGCAAAGGAGTGAAAAAAAATTCAGACCATGTACAATTTATCCTATCAGACCATGTACAATCTACCCTGCCAGACCATGTATAATCTACCATGCCAGACCATGTACAATCTACCCTGTCAGACCATGTACAATCTACCCTGCCAGACCATGTATAATCTACCATGCCAGACCATGTACAATCTACCCTGTCAGACCATGTACAATCTACCTGTCAGACCATGTACAATCATCAACAATCTACTGAGTCAATCAGCTATGAATAATTTGTGAATAACTTTAATATTTGTTGGATTATCTTCTGTTGGATTCTGTTAATATTTGTTGTTCGGGTAGGGAGTGTCAATTACATATGAGTGGAAGGAACTGATAAGCCCAACAATGAAGGGGATCTGAATTTATTGTCAGAAGGGATAAACTCATAAAAGCCCAGAGGTGTTTCAGTTCAGCTGTACATGTTACTGAGTTCCCTTTGGCAGTAAAGTTTAGTAACCCTTTCAGGCCAGTTCCTCTGATGATGTCAGGCTAACCAAAAGTGTCTTAAAAAAAAAGTGAACCAACTCTCAGGTGTCTTAATGAGTTTACCCAATGAATAACCGAGCCATATGGATCAGGAAGGACCTGGGTTAGACCCTTTATCTGCACTGAGTTAACTCAGCTGGGGTGATGGTTGGGCTCCTACCTCTAGCCCATCGATCCCTGCTGGAAAGTGCATGAGTTTCAGACGATCATGCTCGCCTGTGATAATCAAATTACTTATCAAAAATATATGGGGAAAGAAAACAAAAGGACGCTGAGGTTATTCATGGTTCATTGTCCTGATCATGAGACTATTTCTGAAAGAGAAAAGATAAGTTTAACATTTCGAATGTAGATCCTTCATCGGAACTGAACTTTAGGGGCTGCAAAAGGATTTCGGTATCAAAATTGATGAAGGGCCCCACCTGAAATATTAGAAAGAAAGGCTTGTATCTATATAGTGCTTTATCATGCCTCTTAGAAACATCTCAAATGCAACAAATTACTTTGGAGGATAATGGCTTTTGTTATGTCGGCAAACATGGTAGCCATTTTGGTGGTGTCGATTGAGGGAGGAATGTTGGTCAGGTTACCAGGAATACTGCCATGGGATCTTCAACATTCACCAGAACAGGGGGGTGATTCAACCTAAAGACTCCGACAATGCTGCATTCCCTCAGTATTACCTTGCATTACGTGCTCCTGCCCTGGGTGGAGCTGAGCCCACAGCCTTCTGAGTCAATGGTGAGAGGACCACCAAATAAAGCAAGCTGACAGTCAGCCTGTCTTTCCTCGTTCAGGTTACTGACAGACCTGCTGTGTATTTTCAGCATCTTTTTGGTTCTGTTTTAGATTTTGATTCACTCTGCACAGTTCTTACTAGTGTCTGTTCTGCTTGTTGTCTTGCTGAGTGGCTCAGCGTGTGCCAATTGCAGTGTGTAGAGGAGCCACAGCCGTGAGCTGTGAATCAGTTCCGAGCTGCGGGATGATGTGTGATACCTATCCACTTGTGCCAACATCTCATCCCATCATCTCTGCAGGATCCATTCACAAATACCTCAGGAAGCTACGACTCCACAGGAGTGCTCATTTCAAAAGGCACATTATGAATAAAGTGTTCAACCTGCAGTTACAGATTAAATGTCCACATAAGAATCTTATATAAATCACAGGAAACTATGACAAGATCTAGAGGATGTGCAGCACGGAATAGAGGTGTATGGAGAATGCATAATATAGAGAATAGTGGGATCTAGATGATCTGTAACTAAGAAAGTTGGGATATGACAGAATCTAAAAGATGCACAGGAGGAGATGGGCAGAATTACAGGTCACAAGACTGCAAGTGGTGATATCTAGATGACAAACAATAGATAACAGTGGGATATAGAGAATGCCAGTGTGGAACAATGGGATATGGAAGAATCATAATGTGGAACAGTGGGAACTAGTAGGATGGTGGATACATAATAGGATTTACAGATTCATTGGAGAATAATGGGATGTACAGTTTATTTGATGAGTGAAGGTTTAGTACCTCAAAATGTGTGTTATCTTTTATCTGCTGTGTTTCTACTGCATGACAAGGGTTAAATCTATAACTTGGAGGAGAGGAGTGTTTAATACATGATTGTGTGGAGCTCCTGTTTGTTCAGCATGGTAAAAATACAGGTAATGGTTAAGAGTTTGACTAAAGGGAAGGGATTCTAGGCATCGTGACATTTACCTTTCTGCTTTGACTATAGATTTTGGTGGGTCGGCTGAGAAGCAGCATTTGTAGTCCCTAAAGAGGGGGTCGGGCCCTGTGCTGCCCAGCCTTTCTAAGTCAGAACCATGTGGTGGGTGTTTCATCTGAATCAGCTGCCATTCAGATGTGCTGATATTATTGAGGACCCCCTACACTTCAGGTCAATTTGGAATTCGGCTGCCAATTCTGACTATGTGCAATAGCAGGTGACGTGAGATACAGCACTCAAAGCCTGTGAATCTGGTCACACAGGGAGAGCTGCGGACTTCTGAAGCGGACCTGGTCTTAACAGCACTCAAGCAGCAACAATGGGTATCGTGACTAGTGGTTCCTCGTCCCTCTCCATCCCCCCTGCACCCCGCCATCCTCCCCTAGTTACAAATCCACAATGGACTAGCTTCAAGTAGATCTCAGTCCACACTCTTTGGATTAAATTAGCCTCCGATATTTTTCTTACCATTGGGACTGGTAGGAGAGTCTAGGATATCAACCTCAGTGTGACCTTGTGATCTGTGATTTCGATAGCAGTGTTACTATTGGAGACTCCTATCTTTCTTTCACCAATGAACTCAACAGCACTGAACATTGTTTTAAACAAGTCATTTTTAAACTTTTCCGTGAGGGGGTGGATAGGATTGGGCACATTTTAGCTGCTAGTATATTGTGTAATTTCATGTTTCAGGAGACAGATGTCCCTGAGCTGTTTTTCCAGCTCGTGGTTTTTCATGGGTCCAGGAGCCTGTCATTGAGCTAAGAGAGTTGGATTTGGCCATGTAAACACCAGGAGCTGACTCCCCGACGACCGGTCTCCAGAGTAACGCAGTGCCATTGTAAAGTTAGCTACTGACTCACCCCTCAGGGACCTCTGTCCTAACCTCCTAAAGCCAGCATCAGCTACAATGTTATCGCTTCAGAGAACATGTTATATTAGTTTACAGCAAAAAATATTTTTAATGTGATAATAAGTCAACAAATAGAGAAACACACAAAAGCCCAATGACAACCGACTAGGATCACCAACCCTCCCGGATTGTCCTGGAGTCTCCAGAAATTGAAAATTAATCTCTAGGACACTGCGGTGAGCAAACCAGGTGAAAAATCATGGGGGCATGAAAAAGAATTGTTTGGTTTTTTTTCATTTTCTTTGAACACTTCCGTTTATTTGTTATAAAAATATTGGAGGTGGGAAAAAAGGCTGCTTGATTGATGGTCAAGATCATCCAGTTGGGTAATGAAAGTCTTTTTGCTTTCCCACATTGGCTGTGGGAAGGCAGTACACCGTGAGGATGGACGTGTTGGGTGACCAATGGCGGGAGCATGGGGGAGGGGGGGCATTTGGAAATTGTGAAACATTGTGATGTGCTGAATGATGATGAAATGGGAAAAGGCAGAAATGGTAGGATTTGTAACATTATTTAACCTTATTGCTTGTGAATATTTTGTTTCATGTGATGAAACCCCCAGGAATACATTCAACCAGAGTTGGCAACCCTACAACCAACAAAAACTTGATGACCATCTTTTTGTAGACTCCTGCAGTTCAGGGAACCCAGTTTGCAAATCTACCTTTAAACTATCATAAGAACATAAGAAATAGGAGCAGGAGTTGGCCAATCGGCCCCTGGAGCCTGCTCCACCATTCAATAAGATCATGGCTGATCTGATCCTAACCTCAAATCTAAATTCATGTCCAATTTCCTGCCCGCTCCCCGTAACCCCTAATTCTCTTTACTTCTAGAAAACTGTCGATTTCTGTTTTAAATTTATTGAATGATGTAGCTTCCACAGCTTCCTGGGGCAGCAATTTCCACAGACCTACTACCCTCTGAGTGAAGAAGTTTCTCCTCATCTCAGTTTTGAAAGAGCAGCCCCGTTTTCTAAGATTATGCCCCCTAGTTCTAGTTTCACCCATCCTTGGGAACATCCTCACCGCATCCACCCGATCAAGCCCCTTCACAATCTTATATGTTTCAATAAGATCGCCTCTCATTCTTCTGAACTCCAATGAGTAGAGTCCCAATCTACTCAACCTCTCCTCATATGTCCACCCCCTCATCCCCGCGATTAACCGAGTGAACCTTCTTTGTACTGCCTCGAGAGCAAGTATGTCTTTTCTTAAGTATGGAGACCAAAACTGTATGCAGTATTCCAGGTGCGGTCTCACCAATACCTTATATGACTGCAGCAATACCTCCCTGTTTTTATATTCTATCCCCCTAGCAATAAAAGCCAAAATTCCGTTGGCCTTCTTGTTCACCTGCTGCACCTGCATACTAACTTTGTGATTTTCTTGCACTAGGACCCCCAGATCCCTTTGTACTGCAGTACTTTCCAGTTTCTCGCCATTAAGATAATAACTTGCTCTCTGATTTTTCCTGCCAAAGTGCATAACCTCACATTTTCCAATATTGTATTGCATCTGCCAAATCTCTGCCCACTCACCCAGCCTATCTATATCCCCCTGTAGGTTTTTTATGTCCTCCTCACTCTCCACTTTCCCTCCCATCTTTGTATCATCTGCAAACTTTGATATGTTACACTCGGTCCCCTCCTCCAAATCGTTAATATAGATTGTAAAGAGTTGGGGACCCAGCACCGACCCCTGCGGAACACCACTGGCTACTGGTTGCCAGTCCGAGAATGAACCATTTATCCCAACTCTCTGCTTCCTGTTAGATAACCAATCCTCCACCCATGCCAGAATATTACCCCCAATGCTCTGTATATAGTTGCTTTATTCCTGTTTTGATAGAAAATTCTAAAACAAAGGCATCAAAAAATTCCTGTTGATCTCACTGTTGAAAACCAAAGCCGAGTATTCCCTTGAAATGAGTTACACCACCGTTGCCCCTTTAAAAAGAAATGCGCCCACCATTGGCCTGTTGAGAGAGTTATATGGGTCAGCTCATTTGCATTCATATTGGTGCAACCATTTTCATAGAACTGGTGTAAAACTGGTGTAAGCAGTTGAGCTGCCTGGTAACCTCTGTGCGGCCTTTAAAAAGACAGTTTCGCTTGCACTCTTCAGTTGCAGACTGGGGACAGCCAGTTAAGAGACAGCAGGGCTTGGCTCTCTCACTTCACTCTCTAACAACTTAAGACATGTCTGAGCAATATTATTATTCTACTTGCACAGAGTTATGACCACTCAAGCACCATCTGTGCCCAGAGGGCTACAGGGCAGGACCCATCCAAGAGAAGAATATCAAACACTTTTCTGATGCAGACCTCCAAAGCCTCCTCAAGGAGATCTAAAGCAGGAGGCACAGACTCCTGGGCATGAGTGCCACCAAACCAGCCAAGAATATGCTGCCAGGAGTCGGGTGGCACTAGCAGTGGGTGCCAACTCCCTCACTTCCAAGACTGTAGTGCTGCAAAAATTTCAATGAGCTCACCAGGACGGTAACACACTGGGCACCCACCCTAGGCACCAGCACACTCTTCACCCTCTTAAAGCAACACTTGCACAACTAACCCTTCATACTGGCTAATGGCTGTTCTAACTCGGTATCTTGCACTATGGTAACACCGTTTTCCTAACACCAAAAACTGCAATGCCCAACCCTAAAACCCCTTGCTACACTAATTAGCCTCATCTCTTACTTCACCGCTCCCATATATCTTGGCCCACACTCCTCAACTGCTAGCCTTATCCTCATTCACGCTACCTTCTTGCAGGATAAATTGGCAAGGGCTGGCAAATGGAGGGGGCAACCCCACTTTTAAAGCTTTGATTCCCTTCGAGGAGAAGGCAATGGAGCTAATGGGCACTCACTTGGCTCTTGCCATCAGAGATGGCAAGGTCAATGGTACCTTGCCAGCACCAGCTTAGTGACTGAAAATCTTCTGGTGGACTGACCCTGAAAGTGTCAGTCAGAATCAAGTGCAGGTCTTTGTAGAAAAAAAATAATAAAAATAAAGATTGTTAAAGGGTAGCCAAGCTGCAGAAATCACTGTATATAGTTTCCAGACTCCTCAAGCTCACAAACTCCTCACTTTCAGCGTGATCGGCTGATCCTGACAGCTGCTGCAACTCATTTATCTGTCTAAGTTACCCAAAAAGGGCGAAGAAACTCGGGGGGGGGGGGGGTGGGGGGGTGGGCGTGTTTTATAGGCACACAAGCGGTAGCAACGGCCTCTACCCGAATTTCCTCACTAAGAGAAAACCTGCTGCGCCATTCCTGCACGGTAAGTGCACCGAAAACGGCAAGGAAATTCACCACCCAGATTCCCAACTCTCGGAGGAAACTCTGCCCTAATAATGGGAAACTTCACATGTTAAAACAATCATCGGCTTCCGTGAAATAATGAAAAGTGATATTAAAAATACACGGTCTGCGGTGCTGTCCATGATACAGGATTATGGGATCCGGGTTCCAAAAGCACCTCTGCACACATCTCTGTGTTATATACACCATGTTCAAACACTGTTTGGACCTGAAACCGGTTAGTAGCCAAGAAACCCTATCCAGAAAAAGTTAGTTAATTCCATAGCTCTCTTGCATTTCACTGGGATGATGTTTCTCTTCACTCTTTTCATTGGAGGTGGGGGTGGGGGGGGGAGTAAGGTCATCTTGGTGACCAGTATCCTCACCTCAGATGATGACAGGACTGTTAAATGCATTGCTTAACCCTTTCAGTACAGTGCAGGGCAGCAGCAGACAGAACAACGTCTCATCACTTTGAGTGGAAAAAAACCTCACGCAGAAACTCATCATTTGAACATTTTATACTGTGGTTACCTTGGCAGGGTTCTGAAAGTATTAGGAGTCAAAACGGACTGGTGTGTAAAAGGATACGTGTCTTCCTTCTGCAGTCTAGTCATTGCTTTGGCCAAGTTGGCTCAAATGGAGAAAAGTATTAGCCAAAAAGTAATGTTGTTAGCATTTTCCTCATCTGGCTGGTGATAATGCCAACAACTGAACAGCACATCGAGGAGGGTTAGATTAATATAGAGAGTGCCCCCAAAAATGCTTGCTGGTGCCAAACCAAATGGATCTTTGAGTTCTTGAGAAATGAAATAAAGGGCTCATGCAACAGGAAGGATGGAGCAACTCAGAGGCAAGGTTAAGCAACAAATTACCCAACGTTAAGTGATCTGGAGGCATTAGTCCTCAAGATCTTGGGTTGTCCATTATTGAGGTCTTTTAGTGTTTGGAAGAACACGGTCAATTGGCAACTCAAAGCTCTCTTCGAAATCCCAGCATTTTTAAACAAAGCTGACTGAAATTCCTGAAAGTGACCAGAGGGAAACAGGAGAATTTCCTGTACTGGCCAATTAGAAGATTGACTGACTTTTTGTTTTTGAAAAATTCCAGTCAAAAAAACATATTTTTTTGGAAAAAAAAACCATTTAACATTTACAGCTAATGTGCCACAGTATGTGAAATGTGAAATCAAATACCAGCACACTAAATTAACTTTTCAGTCCCAGGAACATTTTTTTTCTGGAATGTTTTAAAAATACATGGATATCTTTTTTCCCTTTCTTTTGCTTTTTCACTCTTTGAGATATCCACTGTTGTCTGTCTCCCGCAGCCACATTATCCTACTCTAGTTGGGAGGGCGTCTTGTTCTGCCAAGTTTCCTTACTCTAACCCCCCCTCCCCTCTCTGCACTGCCACCTCTGAGTAACACTCCATCTGTCAGCAAGGCTGAGAACTGGCAAGTTTCAGCATCAGCTCCAGAGGCTGGGGTGCTTTGGATTTCTAGACATTTCTAGGCTTCCATGCTCTTGTTACAAAAAGGTACTGTAGCCTAATAGTTATGGTACTGGACTAGCAATCCAGAAGTCATAGGCTCAAATCCCACTATTCCAGTTCTGTTCAATAACTTGTGACTTGGACCAGAAAAGTGCCCATCAAAGCTCCCAGAGTTATAAAAACTCAACTGGTTCACTAATGTCCTTTAGCAAAGGGAATCTACTGCTTGGCCTACATGTGACACCTGTCCCACACTATGTGGTTGACTCTCCCTACCCTCTAAAGTGGCCAAACAAGCCACTCAGTTGTGAAAACAATCATTCAAGAAGAAGGCCCACCACCACCTTCTGAGGGCTGTTAGGGTTGGGCAACTTGACCCACATCCTGTATTAAAAAAAACATGTTTAACAAGGTTTGGATTTTCTGTATTTTTTTTATTTTCTCTTTCCTGGTCAACTGAGAGAGGCTGCTCCTCCCCTGAGGGCCCAGACCCGCAGGCCACTGCTGCCCTCCCATATCACAGCCAAGCCATTCTTCACATGAGAGTCTGGTCATTGAGTGTGGCCCAGTTTGTTTCCCCATGGTTGGGGGAGGAGGTACACAGCTAATCCTGTCTGCTGTTGCCCCGACTATTTCAGTGCAGAGCTGTGCTTGAACCTGGGGCCGCTCTGGTCTGTATGGCTCAGCACTGCATTGGGTAACCCTGCTGAACCTATAGGAGAACAGATTTTCCATTTCTTAAAGAATAAAAGAAAGAAGTAAAGACTTCCATTTATATAGCGCCTTTTACAACCTCAGGAAGTCCCATAGTGCTTTACAGCCAATGAAGTACTTTCCAAGTGTAGTCACTGTTGTAATGTAAGAAACACAGTGACCAATTTGCACACAGCAAGATCCCACAAACAGCAATGTGATAATGACCAGATAATCTGTTTTAGTGATGTTGGTTGAGAGATAGATATTGGCCAGGACACCTGGGAGAACTCCCCTGCTCTTCTTCAATATAGGGCCAAGAGATTCAACCTCACAATATTCCCTGTCTCGCTGATACGATTCTCTCTTTACAACAGATAAACTCACCCCAGTCCACTCCTCTTGCTGTTATAAAGGTCTAGTTTTGGGGGTTGTAAATTGTTTGCAGCACACACGGGGTTAATGGATTGAAACCCACCATATTGTCCTTTTTTTGTTGTGAAGCTCTGGTGAGTGACTGACTATTTCCCTCCACTTTCAGTGGTCAGCGCCACAGACTGTGATTACTGTAATGTGGGACAGGTCCCCCTCCCCACGTCCAAACACATTAAACCCCTCCTTAGTTGCTCGACACTTTAGCAGCCCACCAGCACTTTGGCGCCAGGAGCAAGCTGCCCATCATGAAAGAGAGAGAGAGAGCAAGAGAAGGAATCAGAAATGACTATGAGTTGGGAGTTATCATCTTACTCACTGATTGACAAAAGCCAAGAAAGAGCAGAAAAAATAAACATGAACAGAGGCTGCAGTGTATGGACCTGCCGGCTGGGAATTCTAGTATGTGGCCTTGGTAATCTCACCTCGCAGTGGTTTATCTCTGCGCCCTGGATCATTTATCACTATTTCGGCAAAAAGCTTGGCAAAAAAAAATATTTTTTTAAAAAAAAGAACAAGATGTTTTGAAATCATCTGCAAACGAATGCCAGGTTTGCTGGTGCTGCTTTTGGCTGTGATTGTGCCCTGATTCTGAGCTAGTATTATTATTTTTTGAAATATTATCCAGTGTGTTCATATAGGCTTGACTTAAGAAAGACAAGGAGATTTTAAAAAATCCGCACCAGGATAATGAAAGTAAGGAGCTGGTGTTGAAACTACATTCTGCCACTAGGTGTCACCAGTCTGCTCGGTAAATACAGAGCTAAGGAGTATAGTCAATGTGCACTAGAGACACCTAATGGCAACTTGAAGGTAAAAATAATTAATTAACCAGTGGATAGGGACTTGATATTGAGACATGAGGGGCTGATGTTGGGACTGGTGTATGCCATGTTTAGAGATCTTTTTAGCAATAAATTTACGCACTTGTTCTGAATTCTCACTCTCAAGACTGGCACAATGAAACATTCTAGAACAAGAGAGCTTTATTAATTTTTTTTTACTGATCTGTGCTACTGCAAACACAGGTACAGGAGTAGGCCATTCGGCCCATTGAGCCTGTTCCACTATTTTCCCAACCACAGCACGTCTAGCTCCTCGATCGCCAAGCTCCGTCTTTATCTCCATATCCCTTAATAGCCGTAGATCCCAAGTCTTTATCTCCTTTTAAACACCTCAGTTGATTCTATATCAATGGCCTTCTGGGACAGTTCAGTCTACATTCTCACTCCCCTTTGTGTGAAGAGATTTTTGCCTGCATCGCTTTTAATTGTCCAATTTTGAGATTCTGTCTTCTTTTTCTGGATTTCCCTACTAGAGGGAATTGCCTTTCCCTGTCGACTTTGTCAATTCCCTTCATTACTTTAAACAATTTGTATCATCTCGTTTACTGCCACAGTGCAGTTCTTGTTGATTTATTTATTTCCTCCCATGCCCTTGTTGGCTCACCTCCTCTCGTGAAGGCACTGACTTGCTGAGATATGGTTCCACAAGGAACAGGTTGCCCTCTGGTACCTCAACTGTGTGTCAATTCTTCACATGTGATGAGTTAAGGAAGTGAGCGTGAGCTGGCTATTTGACTGCTTGGGGATTCACAATCCTGTCCTCACCCAAATTCTGGACAAATGACCAGACACTTTCCAGCAGCAGTTGCTGGATGATGATCAGGCCTGGGATCCTTCAGATGACTTTTGGTGTCCTTAGCCTAGGGGCCCCAAGGCCCAACATAGAACCACAACACCTGCCCGGCTGGGATCAGAAATTAGTTCATTTATTTCAAGAAAATTATTTTATTTATTGTAATTGTTTTTTTATTGATGGAACCTTAAAAATTAATACACAATGACTTGGTGATCCAACATCAATGACTAATCATTTCACTTCACTTCACTAATCACTGTGTCAGATTTACACCAAAATTTCCAGACTCATAGCTCAAAATCTGGATTGCACTGATTTACGTCCCACTCACTTTTGAAAAGTCTCTGGGATATTTCATTACATTAAAGGCACTATAGATGTGAGGGTTGTTAGGTGTAACCATGTGGCAGAACATGAAGGGGAGGGGCTCATAAAAATGAAAGTGGTAGGGGAGAAATAAAGATAAGGAAATTGATCCTGTACTTAACTTTCCATTATAGCTGAAGGAAATCCTTAATAGGGAGTGACAGAAAGGTTCCTGCCGATGAAGGACTTGTTGCTTTTGATTGGACTGCTTATGATAAGTGTGTCTTTTTACTGGGAAGGTTGGGAGCTCTCTCTGTCTCCTGACCTCTGCCCTCACTGTGTGGCTATCGAGGGGTATAGTGTGACACCTGGAAATGTTAGAGGCCTTCCACTGACTGGTCTCTGCAGACTTGTCTACTTTCTGAGGAACTCAGCAAGAGCTGTCCAGACAGAAATAGGAAAACAATTTCCCACAAAACAGGAGCACATACACAAGCTGCAAGTAATGGATGCAGCAATGCGCCTTTCTATTCCTCCTGCCCAATCACTTCCCTGAGCAAAATGTCTCCCCACGATTTTTACATTTTGGAGACAGTGGCTAAATCTCCTCTCCTGAAGGAATAGGGCATCACGTTCCCTCCAGTACCTCACCCGGGTTGCTATTTTTCTTGTGCGGAAAGTGAGTGTTGCCAGGCTATTCACCTGTGGAGGACCTCACAGCTGAGCCAACTCCTGGTTTCTCTTGGGCGACGATAATGCAATGAAAAGTGCCCACAGCTTTTCAAGTACCATTATTGGTTGTGGAAGGCTGAGGACTACACTGCACCCTGTCAAATCAGCTGAGGACAATGGGGCTGGGAAGTGGCTAGGAGCCTCCACACAAACTGCATGCAAAACTCGTTGAAACCATGGCTTTTATTGAAATAAGGCCAAAGCCCTTCTCTGGTGTCACTGGGTAGCTCTCTAGAAGCTTAGCGCAAGTCGACAATGGCTGCAGAAGGGGAGGCCATATTTTAAAATGAAAATGTTTCTCCTGGGCGGCCCTCTTCTTGTAATAGGGCCTCCTAATAGAGTCTGTACCCCTGCGTTTGCTTGGCCTCCAGTGGCCAGTTCTTCAAAGGAGTCATTGTGCCCCAAGGGATTCAAAAGAAAAAGAATTGGCGGCACTTTCAGCAGCTGGTTGCCCTTCCATTGATGAAGCTGCCCAATATTCTAGCCCCATATCCCCCGGGTGCAAGACACAAATATTTAAAGGAGCTGACCCCTCCTTATCGTGCAAGGTCAGCTCACTCAGCACCTCAAGAGCAGCAGCCTACTATTCCGGGACAGCATTATCCATCCCCTGATGTCCAGACACACACGCTCAGTGTCTAGCAGGAGCTAGTGTATAGCGATCAGTTGCAGGAACTGTGGCTGATTTAATCCCTCTCCCCAGTCCAAGCCTGCTGAAGCGGACTGTAACAGCCCAAGAATTGTCCCGACTGAGATCAGCTAAGTCAATATAGACCAGAAATCAAAATCACCATTCTTAAAGAGCGACTTTATAAATAGAATTGCCCTGGATATGTTTCATGCGTCTCATTGTTATATAGTGGAAACGAAGGAAGCAACACATTGCAGCTCTGCACCTGTATTAGCAGAAGATTTTTAATAAAGTTTAAAAAAAGAGTTTAGTTAATCATTTTGAAGTGGGAGCTCCCCAGATATGTCACCCGAGTTTACCCAGGAAAGTATCAGATTCGATCCCCTGTCTGTGCTAAGTTAACTGATTAAGGCAGGAGGATGGGTGACAATTGGGCCTCAGCGTCTGTAAACTAGTGGGATGAAAACCCAGCCTGGGTTCCTGCTCCTCATCATTGTCCAGCAAATCTTAGAGAGAGAGAGAGAGAGAGGGGGGAGAAGAGAGAAGAGAGTGTAGAGTGTGCATGTGTGACAGCAGTTATACAGTGCCTTTAATGTAATAAAACATCAAAATGTGCTTCACGGAGATGAAGTCAGATGCTGAGCGGTGGTATAGGAGTTAGGGGAGGTCACTGAAGGCCTGGACACTCAGGTTTTGAGGGGGCATTTAAAGGAGAGAAGAGTGGTAGCAAGGGGCAGAGGGATTTGGGCTCGGCTGCCATGCCTCCGCAGTTAAATAGCCGGTCAACACTCAAGTGTCTAGGCTCATATATGAATAGTCACCTGGGTGAGGTACCAAAGGATGTCAGCCTGCATCAGTGCCTTTCAGAGGTGGGAGTGTGGGGTATCAAATTGGTAGAAAAAGGCCAGGTGGGAAATCCCAATTCATAACAGTAGCTGTTTAATGGTAGGAACATTTATTTTATTTTACAAAGAAGAAACAGTTATACATTTAACTTCAGATTACAGCATTGGTTTAGTATCTCAATAGTCTAATCAACAGACAGCTAAAAACACTTTTGTTGGGCCAACACTAGCTGTTTAGCCAAGTTAACAAATGGAGTGACACAGACAAAGACCTGCGCTTTTAACAATATTTGGTCACATTTTTCTGAACTTGACTACCAGATTTTTTTGACCAGTGGCTAATTTGCCACCCCAAATAGTAAAGGAGGAAGCTCCAGACCGAATAGGGAGCAAGGGATAAATCTGAAACAAAATGCTTCTGCTGATAATTCCAAGAGCCTTTTGGCTTCTAAAATAAAAATCTCCCTGCATTATAGTCGAACAACAGAGTCAGGCCTCCAGAGAGGGATGTACTGAGAGTAGTAACAGCATTGTGTTTTAAACACTACAAGATGGGAAGTTAAACTATGGCTATGGGGAAACAATAGCAGAAGAGCAGGAAATGTTAGGCTGCCTGCCAATTGGCTACAAACCCAGCTTTTCGCTTAAACGTCGACAGTTTACAGTAAGTGGTGAGATACATTTTCTGACCTTCTCAGTGTCCTTGTGCTGCTGTCGATTTGGGTCTCTGACTTGGTCAGTTTTTTTAACCCTTTGGGGACCCCAAGCAGCACCTCTGCACCAAGAATAAATTTCTTGTCCCTCGATTTTAATACCGGCAGCAGGGTGGGGGGGAATTCCCTCTGAGTGCTGTGTGTAACAAAACCCATTTATCAAGAACACACAGAGAGGTTATTCCCCATATATTGTCAGCTAAGGGATGGTCTTTTAGTTTCATGCATTTCTTAGAACTTTGCTGTGTGGTATTTACCGTTCCAACTGTACAGACAGGATGGGCGTAATGGGAGCAATAAAAAAATGAAACAATTACTAGTTTGGGAACGGTAGAAAGCCACAGGGATTATCATCTCAACTGAATAATGAAATTAAGAGTCAGGAGCTTTTCATTTTGCTGCTGTATATATAGATATACTGCTAGAGTCTGTGAGGGAGAGCAATGATGAGAGGAGGAAAAACAGGGGAAGAGGCAGGGGACATGGAGGGAGGGGAAGGAGAGACAATGGGGGAGGGGAAAGAGAGGGGGAGGAGGGGAGGATGGGAGAGGAGCCCAAGGGAGAGGAGAGAGATGGAAATGTGAGGAGAGAAATGAGATGGAGAGAGGAGATGTGGGAAGGTAGGAGAGGAGGAGAGAGACAGGCGGGGAGGAGAAATTGAGAGGAGAGTGGAGAAAAGGGGTGATGGGGAGGAGCAGGAAAGGAGGGAGTAAGAGAGGGGAGGAGAGGAGAAAAAGATTGAAGAGGGGAGGAAAGTAAGAGAGAGGATAAGAGGGGTAGAGAGGAGATGGTGATAGGCAGGGAGGACAGGAAAAGGGTGAAGGAGAGGACAGCAGAGAGGAAGGAAGGAAAGAGGACAAAAAGGGCAAGAAAGAGAGGAAGAGCAAAAAAAAGGGAGGGATGGAATCAGGTAAGGGAGAGGCGAGGAGAGGTGTGGAGGTAAACCGATGGTAGGTGGAGCAAGAATGGGCCACGGAGTAGTAGATATGTGAATGTTGATAGGAGAGTAGGTGAAATGAGAAACCTGCTGAGTGAAATTGGTGCCAATACAACACCATTAAAAGCAAGAAATTAAAGTATATTCTCCATTTAAATCGAGGGGAAATTAAGTGCTGCTTTGAACGATTGCTGCTCTTTGTTTCCCTTTCCTGATTCTGACACTCTATGTTAAACATATACAATACCAGCAAACTTCATTCTCTGCAAAATTGTATTCTCAAGTTCAGCTGAGGAAACCTGTTCTCCTGCGGCCAGCGTTTCCATGGTCCACACACCTTAAACTCATCATCCGCAAAAATAATAGAATTATTTGTACTCGGAAAACCGTCAGAGTTCACTGCATCTGATGGGCTCCGTCGTAGTTTGCCTCTGGCAATCCGATCCATCCTATTACTGGTGTGTCCTGAATTCACAGTTGGATGAAAAGCTGGCTATCATTAAAGCCCGGATCACCAGTCTGTAGTCCCAAGCGCTCTGAATGCAACAGTCTCGGTGCCTTGGAGGCTATGGGATGCAACATCATGCAATACCGGAGGGCCGTTTACCAAATGATAGTCACCAGCCATAAAGAGAGACCAGACAAAGGACAGCCATACATAGTGACCGGACAAGTGACAGCCATACATAGTGCCCCCTTACTGCTAACTTGGCTGAGATCACACAAACTAGGGCCTGAAACAATAAAGATGTTCTGGGCTTTTGGGATGTATAGTGGGACAGGCCCCGGCTGAGGCCTGGCATCAGCAGTTCTGTTTCCATTACAAATGGCTGTAACAACCACAGAGCTCCCCAGCTCCTGGCCAGTCTTTTACTAAATGTTTGTCCTGTCCACCCATAGCCTTAATACTTGTCTATGATGTGAAAACTAAACATAGCTTTGAAAGGTATAGAAACCTGACCATGAAAAAAATAGATACCGAGTGTCTGATAGCTGGTGATTATTCACATTTGCTTTATACTGGAATAACACCAGCCCCTGGCCTTGTGCTGCCATTTCTCCCAGGCTGCGGTGCCTGCATCCACTGAGAGAGGGCCAATGGTTGGGGGGGGGGGGCGGAGAGGAACGGGGTCTTGTACAGATCAAATTGTAAGCCAGTTTTTCTGTACACACTTGACTCCCTGGAGTATCTACAAACCCTGCACTCATAAATAAAGCTTATTTTTGTTACATCAAGTTGCTGTTCTAGAAAATTCTGCTTGTGATTTAATCTTTTTCTTTCTTGTCCACTTGTCTCTTCCTTCTTGGACTTCCATCCGGCCGCACTTTTTGTAACCGTTCATGCATAGAAACGGGTTTTACTGATCTCGATTGTTTTTTCAAACATATTCCCACTAACTTGAAAGTCAGGTTTGGTTTTAAAATATAGCTTATTACATTGGATCATGAGATCTGTACAACTCTCAAACATAACATTAGACCCTGGAGCATCTGAAAGGTGAATATAGCAGGCTTGTCTGAGAGACCACCTGTGTAGAATGAACGTCTCGTGTTAACCCCAACAATGACTAAACAAAAATAATCTTGAACTTGCATTAGGAGACCTAACACTGGCCCCAAAGCTGGTCCAGATGAGTAGGATTGACAGAAGCTATGTGAACACACAAATGAGCAACACATAGCATAACGTTAACTGTTGTTTCAATCTATAAAATCATAAATTAGAATCTTTATTAGAGAGTAATTCTGGATTAAGTACCTCGTATAGGTTCTCAACACAGGATGATAAGGCACCTTGTATTACGAGACAGGAATTCAGGGCGTGTGAGCCATTAAAGGGGCACTGTCTGCATGAAAAAAGTGTTTGCAAACCATTTTTGATTGCGTGAGAATGGAGAAGTCTCCTCTTTTCCAAAAGAAACAAGTCCAAGTTCCTTTCTCATAACTGAAATTAGTCATAATATAGCAGGAGTCATAGGGAAAACAGCACCAAATACGTATATCACTGGAGGGTTACCATCACCAATGAAACACCCTCAGCAAAGTTTGCAGTGCTGTTTGTATGCATACAACACAAATTATGGCATCTGTGAGGTAATGATTTCATTTGTGTCACCAAGTGTGCCTTCATTTAAAAGGTGATATATATATGTGTGTGCATGTGTGTGTGAATCTCCCGTGGCTCACGTTTAGTTGGATGAAATGGTATATCAATTAACTGTTGTTTATTGTAACAGGCTGAAATAGGTGACAGCACCACCTCTGGACCAAGTAAGAATAACAGATGTTACCATTACAGCATTCCCCGTTGATGTCAATGTAGGAATGTGCCAGTAATACAAACTCAAGGATTTTTGCATCTGTGTGCATTTATGTAGATTAGCACTCCTGGCTCAGAACATTTCAAGGCAGGAGCATCAGGAATTCCAGCATGGGGGTGAGCATACCCAGCACGATTTTTCACCCATTCACTTTACTGAATGCTAAATTATACAAAGCACACTGACCTCCATGTTCCGATTCCTGATATGCCCACCTATCACGTGAAGCATGGATTAGTAAAACCCACCCCACGTGGAACCAAACTGCAATAGCTTTACTACAAACTGTCACATCATCCAGCAGCAAAAATCCAGTGTTTCAACACTGAATATCCTGACAGCCACCTTCAAAATGCATCTTGATGCATGGGAGCCAATTGTTGTTTTGTGAACAGGAGTTATAGTAGGTAAAGGAATCTCAGACATACAAGGGGAGTGGAGTGGGGAGGGAGTGGGTGAGGGGGATTTCCTTTGGTTGCTGTCTACCAACATTTTAATTGTATGGCTTCTGAATCTACACCTGTTTCCTAAACCTCTGCTTCCTTCATCTCCTTCTGTGAGGGCAGCATTTCCTCCGTTGTCTTCTAAGAGAACACTATTAAAATTTTGATAGACAGCAACCCAAGGGCATTACCCCCACCCCCACCATGTCTGCAATTCCATTAATTGGTGATTTTTCATTTGTGTACACCGTGTTTTGACTCTATAGTTCCTGGATCCCAAGTCATCTGCAAAAGGATCTCAGCAGGTCGCCAGGGTCATCAGATTTCAGTCCCTCTATCTTCAGGTTTCTGTAATTTTTCTGTCTTTGTTGATTCATCTACACATTGTTTCTCTTGCTGTCCACTAATAGAAGCCTTTTCGGCACTGAACTTGCCTTTGTATAGCTGACACTAACTTTCAGAAATTAGGATCAAGGAGGGGCGTGGGGGAAGAATCCCAGGAGTGTGTTGATATTTGTAGGGGAGTCCCAGGAGTGTGTTGATATTTGTAGGGGAGTCCCAGGAGTGTGTTGATATTTGTAGGGGAGTCTGAGGAGTGTGTTGATATTTGTAGGGGAGTCTGAGGAGTGTGTTGATATTTGTAGGGGAGTACCAGGAGTGTGTTGATATTTGTAGGGGAGTACCAGGAGTGTGTTGATATTTGTAGGGGAGTCCCTGGAATGTGCTGATATTTGTAGGGGTTCCGAGGAGTGTGTTGATATTTGTAGGGGGAGTCTGAGGAGTGTGTTGATATTTGTAGGGGGAGTCCCAGGAGTGTGTTGATATTTGTAGGGGAGTCCCAGGAGTGTGTTGATATTTGTAGGGGAGTCCCAGGAGTGTGTTGATATTTGTTGGGGGAGTCCCAGGAGTGTGTTGATATTTGTAGGGGAGTCCGAGGCTTGTGTTGATATTTGTAGGGGAGTCCGAGGCTTGTGTTGATACTTGTAAGGGAGTCCGAGGCTTGTGTTGATATTTGTAGGGGAGTCCGAGGCTTGTGTTGATACTTGTAGGGGAGTCCGAGGCTTGTGTTGATATTTGTAGGGGAGTCCGAGGCTTGTGTTGATATTTGTAGAGGAGTCCGAGGCTTGTGTTGATATTTGTATGTAAGGAATCTTACAACACCAGGTTATAGTCCAACAGTTTTATTTGAAAATCACAAGCTTTCGGAGCTTACCTCCATCATCAGGTGAATGAGTGAAAGGTTCTAAAATCGCATATGCTATGCGATTTTAGAACCTTTCACTCATTCACCTGACGAAGGAGGTAAGCTCCGAAAGCTTGTGATTTTCAAATAAAACTGTTGGACTATAACCTGGTGTTGTAAGATTCCTTACATTTGTCTACCCCAGTCCATCACTGGCATCTCCACATCATTGATATTTGTAGGGGAGTCCCAGGAGTGTGTTGATATTTGTAGGGGAGTCCCAGGAGTGTGTTGATATTTGTAGGGGAGTCCGAGGCTTGTGTTGATATTTGTAGATACTTATAATAAAATTATTTTTATTTACTGTTATGATTTTGTCACAAGTTGCAGATCTTCCGGGAATGACTTGAAATGAACCAGACGGGGCTGAACTTGAAGCAACTAGCAGAAATCCAGAAGAGATCCAGAAATCTGGGCTGTTTGTTAGACTCTCCTCGTTCACAGTCCTAACCTGCAGCTGACTTTTCATATTGTGTAGGGTGAAACCGTGAGCTTGATAGTTCAGAATAGTTGCCCTGAATCCAGATATACCGGCTTCATCTTAATCAAACTCCTGATGAACGATGAGCGTGAATTTCTAGGTGTGCCCTTTCTTTGACTATCGCTGCATTTTGAAGGATATCCCGGAGCTCTGTGATCTGGTGCTGCTGCTTCTTTTTTCATTCATGGGAAATCATTACTTTTGAAACTGTACCTGATCTACCAAGGTTGGTAAAGCAACATGCAGAGGGATTAGCCCTGGTCTGTGTTTCTATACTATTGTGGAAATATTCTCAGTTTTTAACAACAACAACTTGCATTTATATGGCACCTTTAACGTAGGAAAACATCCCAATGCGCTTCACAGGAACGTAATCAGACAAAATTTGACACTGAGCCAAATAAGGAGATATTAGATGGGGTGACTAAAAACTTATTCAAAGAGATGGGTTTTAAGGAGGGTCATTAAGGAGGAGAGCAAGGCAGAGAGGTGGGGAGGTTTAGGGAGGGAATTCCAGAGCTTAGGGCTTAGACGGTTGAAGGCACGGCCGTCAATGATGGGACGAAGTGATATTTAAAGGTATATATATATATAGGTTTCATTGCACGTACTGTACTGGAGAGGCAAACATCAACAACATTTGCACATACTTCCCTCCGCCCGATCAACAATTTTTCTCATCCCGAAAGTGTGGTCACCATGGTTCTGCAGGTGCCAGCTGCCCTTTGGTGCCTCATTGAGCGGCCATTCTCTGTGTGCAAGCCTGCGCCTAATCCTGTTCTCACCCAAAATCCACGTGTTTGCAGGAGCCGCTTCAAAGTGATCAGGAGAAACTTTCAGATGGAGTGGTGGGAACAAAAAACTCTGGAATTATTTCAGAAACAATTGGGACTCTCACTGGCCCCTGGGATCAGCCGGAAGAGCTGGCTCCCCGGGATCAGTCGGAATAGCTGGATCTCATGAGATCAGTCTGAGGAGCTAGATCCCCGAGATCTGTCGGAAGAGCTGGATCCCAGGGATCAGTCGGAAGAGCATCAGTAAAGGAGCTGACCAGCACCAACAGTGCTCCGTCCAATGGTGAAGCCAATGCAAATCTGACTGTAAACTTGAAGTTGAAGCAGTGGGAGGCCCGATGTACTGCCTTCAATTTTCTAATGTTACAAAAAGAACTGAGTAACTTTTACTCATTCTCACAAGCAATATTCACAGAGACAATAACCAGAACAAAGCATTACATTGAGAACAAACATCTGTGCAGCCGTGGCGGGCTGGTAACAGGGTTTCATGGTTTTGTTTCTCCCAGCAAGCTGCTTGGGGCATTTCGGCTGTACCGGGGTGGACACATCAACAACTGCACACCGACACTCAGAAAATGGCAGCTCAGCACAATCATCCATTCAGCCGCCTCAGAATGGAAGGCTGGATTTAAATGAACAGAGGGCGATAAGAAGTCTTGATCTAGATGCATCTAAACAACAATTTTTCTCCCCCCTGTGCCCCAGCTCTCCCCTCCAATGCTTTGCACGTGCTTGTGTACACACACAAGCACACACAGACATGCACACACACACGCAGACACACACATGCATATGCATACTGACAGACACGCACACACAAATGCATACGCAGATGCGCATATGCCCACACACACACACACACGCAGACACACACGTAGACACATACAGATGCCGACGCACACATGCAGGCACATACACACAAGCACAGGCGCAAACACTCATACATACAGACATACACACGCAAACACCAGATACACGCAGACACACAGGCAGATGCAGACATACACATGCAAACATACACATTTTCCTGCTGGAGGGGTTGAAATTACCTGCAAAAATGATACAATGTCCAAGATTCTGTCAGTCTGGAATGTAATTAGAGCAAATTAGGCGGCAGTCTGAAAAGCAGAGGTCACAAAGCGTTGGCAGGGTCGAGTTGGGTCATTAGCAAGCATCTTGATCTCGGCAGGCAGAGGCTGTACTGTTTACCTAGTGCTGGACAATGTCTTCCCTGTCAGCTGGAATTTTAAGTGAATTTTAAAATGGGGACCTTTTAGTGGTACACATGTTTGCTGATAATGGCAGACCATTGTTTTGCTTTGTGTTAGGACAGGACAGCTACTTGTCGATGTGCCTGAGCGATTGTGTGAGTGCCTTCGCTCCCAGTCAAAGGTTCTACTCAATCCAAACGCGGCCTCTCTTTGTGATTTTAACTTTTTCACATGCTTCTGGGGTACTGTGTACTGCTTTCAGCTGGGAGGGGGGTCAGTACACTACAATTGGGTTCAATGCTATGATGGAAAAACAAAAATTAGTTAGAGTTCCTACTCCTGAACATTAACCAGTGATTCCTGCTGAAAAGTGCACGTGTGTGGATGTGGATGAGAACAGGTTCAAGCTTGGCAGTGATGCCCCCCAGGGTAAAATAACCCTCTGAAACTCATTGTCTAGGCTCACATAAGAAGAATGGCCGCTTGGGTGAGGTACCAGATGGCTGCTGGTACTTGTGGAACTGTACTGCGGCATTGGGAAGAGAAAGGAAACAAGGAGAGAAAACTTTGGAAAATATCTTGTCCTGTCAACCGACTCCCACAGCAAAGCGACAATTAGTTGAACGAAACAGCTTAATGCATACTAGCCACTCTGTTTATTCCCGGTATTAGCCCATGGTATGATATGCCTCTGAATATCCCCAATCTATTACTACTGCACAGTTTTTCACCTGCCTCAGTTTTTCCATTAATGATACTTGGAAAGACATCAAATCATTTCTTCTTTAATTTCCAAATGCGGTGTTAACTTGTGACTGGAGGCTACAGTCTGTACTTAAAAACCATGAAAAATCAGACAGTAAAAGCTCCATCCACAGAAAGATCCAACCCAGCATCTCAAAAAAATAGAACAGCTTGAGATGTATTTTGTTGAGAAACCAAGGTTCAAGGCCCATAGTGATGGACACCACCCAGGCTGAAAACAGTAGGAGAGAAGATGAGGTAAATCAAGAATCAGTGGTTAGGTGATACCATGCTTGGACTTGAAAGGCCTGTAGATTGTGGGAGGAAGGAAAAACTGAGGGAGACAAGGTGGGTCAATTTTTAGATTCAGGTAACGAATAAGCCTGAGTAGAACTCATGGTGCTGTCTCCTGCCATAAATTGTTTTTAATCGGAACCTCAAAACTGTGAAACTCCTCACCTCTCTCAATCTTCTCTTCCTCCTACAATCCACAGACTTTCAAAACCCAAACTTGGTGTCAACCAACAACTGCCTCTTGATTTACCTCATCTTCTCCGCCACTTTTCCTCAACCTTGGTGGATGGTGGCCTGAACTTATGGACCACGTCCCTTCACCGTGATCTCCACATAATGAGATGAGGGGCGGAGGCAGAGTGTATCAGAAGGGATGACAAAAGTTTCAACTCGAGTTGTACTTTTCCACACAGAAAATAATCTGAATTCCAGAGATCGTCTATACACTTTAATTTAAAGAAATATTATTTAATATTTGCCATTTAGCGGCTGGTGGATTCCACCACAAACAGCTGGAATTTCTAAGAGAATGGAGTCTGTTTCTCTTCCAGTCTGTCCTTGGGCTGCACTTCAAAAAAAATAATAACCTCACAAAGTAAAACTTACACAAATTCTTTTTCAATGTCCTGTTGCCATCACATGATGCTTCTCACAGTTTTGGTAATTAATTTATTGGAAGAAGATGTCTACAGTTGTGAAGATGTTAGAATTGCTACATTTATCCTACTTAACGCAATGCTTTGAGGGACAAAGGAATGTTTCATATTTTTCCTGTGGTCTTCTGTATGTTTCTTATTAAAGCAGCAGCCTTCTGTACAGTAACGTTTAGAACTGGGAAGCTTTGATTGTTCTTGAGCCAAAAAAAAAGAGATCGATGAATTTTGTGCTCATCAAGGTGAGGGATATTAGTGCTGGGGAATGGAACACTTTCCATTCAGGTCAGGTACAGTGTGGGTTAGATATGGAGTAATGGAATACACTGTTCCATCAATCACTCCTGGGGAAGGAACAGCAAGGTTAGATACAGAGTAAAGCTCCCTCTACACTGTCCTATCACATACTCCCAGGGCAGGTACAGCATGGGTTAGATACAAATAAAGCTCCCTCTAAACTGTTCTATCAAACACCCCCAGGGCAGGTACAGCATGGGTTAGATAGAGTAAAGCTTCCGCTACACTGTCCCATCAAACACTCCCAGGTCAGGTACAGAATGGGTTAGATACAGAGTAAAGCTCCTCCTACACTGTCCCATGGGGTTATTAAGTGTGTGTAAATTAACTCAGTGTAATTGGGACTACAAACAGCTTAAATTAACACAGGGTGTGACTGGGACTACAAACTGGGTGTAAATTAACACAGGGAGTGACTAGAGTTATTAACTGGGTTTTCATCTCATAAACAAAGTCGATAAAATGAGACTAACAGAAGAGTCATTGCATCACAAGTGTGATATGTCTATTTGAGGTTAAGCATTGAGAATATAGATTGCATAGCATGTCGCAGAATAAAGCTCCCTCTACTCTGCCCTGCAATGTGCCTCAACTCTGACCTCAGAACAGCGTCCCTACTGCAACATTGTGACACTATCCTATTTTCCACTCCAGCAGCTATTCTGTGGCCTCCTTGAGCATGAGTGCCAATTTGATGCCAAAAGTGTTCTGAGACTGCCGAAACTCATTTCACACAATGCCTTTACAACCAACAGATACTTTCATTCCATCAGTCTGGGAAAGATTTGAAAGCAGGTCTCAGAGATGAAAGGCCATTGCCTAACCCATGACACCATCCAGTTTTTGGTTAAGGCTAGTGGTGACAGTAAAATGTGGTGCGCACAACTGAAGGAGCAGATTCTGTCTGCTTGGGGTGGAACGCTCCTTGTTGTTGACTGAATATTAATAGAAATAGAAGAATACAAATTGCATTTATTTAGCACTTTATCACACCTCTCAGGATGCACTTTACGTAGAATTGATTACTATTTTGAAGCACTACTGCTATGTACACGGCAGCCATTTTACACAAAGCAAGGTCCCACAAACAGGAATATGTTGAATGGCCAGTGAACTATTGTTGCCAGTGTTGATTGAGCGATGAATGTTGGCCAAGAACCCGGGATCCCTTCTTCGAATAGTGCTATGGCATCTTTTATATCCACCTGAGCAGGCAGACGGTGCTTTGGTTAATGTCACATCCAAAGTACAGCACCTCCACTCCATCGTACAGCAGTGGAGTGTCAGTCCAGATTATATAGTCAGGTCCTGGATTAGGACAGCCATCAAACTTTGAGTTGAGCACCGAGGCATTCAGTGACACCAGTATGCTAACATAAATGGATTTCCAGCATGCTTTCTTTTACTTGATTTGTGTGGGCTGCTTAGATAAGTTTCTCCCTTTCTTTGTAGTTTTGTCCTTTGTTTTCTTTGCCCACTTGGCCTGACACCCGCCAAGCCCCTAGCCCATTGACAGTTCCCACATTGCCACCAAAAGGCACCAGAGGCCAGTTAGATGTGAATTTCCTTTCTAATCACCACCACCACCCCCCCCCCCCCCCCACCCACCCACTGAGAAATGCTGGAGAATCTGCTCAGCACTTTCCTACTAAATCTCTCTCAGATCAAAAGACGAACGTTGCACTGGGTGTGCAAATTTGTATAATTACCCTTTACATTCTCATTGCATTTTCCTACTTTAACTCATTCTTTCCTAGGGCCTCATAACTGTGGGACTCCTCACCTCCCTCAGTCTCCCCTTCCTCCTACAATCTACAGGGTGTTAAGACTCAAGCTTGGCGTCACCGGATCACAACTGCTTCTATCCTGCTCTTTTCAACCTTGGTGGGGTCCAGCACTACAGGCCTCAGCTTTGCACCTGAGTTTCTGAGTGAAAAGAAAATCAACTAAAGAAGTTTGAGGCAGCGCCCAGCCCAGACCAGGCATGTCACAGTATTTACTAAAAGTAATATTTACATAAATTTAAAATGACATTCTATCAGAATAATTATCTTACCTGTGCTTTGGCCTGAATAAAGGCTCTTTGCTTTGCAGGTAATAAATTCCAGCTTGAGACAGTGCATAAATATCACAGATGGTGACACAGCATTCTAGAATGTATTAATTGATTAAATTGTAATTTAGGGTACTTACTAATGATGCAGCATTCAAGTAAAGGGCATAATCACCCACTGAGGGCAAAGTCTTGTATGGTTGATACGCGAGTAATTAATTGATCAGGTATAAGCACATTTAAACGTTAGGTAACTTAAGTGTTGAAATCTTGCTGTGTGAGCCTCGTCACAATTCGGTACTCTGTTATTTTAAAACCATAAATGGGTTAACACTTGATGTCAGCCGTGGCTCAGTGGTAGCACTCTCGCCTCTGAGTCAGAAGGTTGTGGCTTCAAGCCCGACACCAGAGACTTGAGCACATAAAAGATCCCACGGCACTATTTGAAGAAGAGTAGGGAACTTTTCCCTGGTGTCCTGGCCAATATTCACCCCTCAACCAACATCATTTTAAAAATAGACGTGTCAGTAATTTCCATTTGGGTTCTCCCGATCTTGCTCCGTAACTTCGACATAAATGTTTGTTTATACCATTTCTCCGGGGTTTCTTCCAATCCTCCGCCAAAGTTACAGCAGGAGATAAGGAAACCCCCATGGGAATTGTACCCCGGATTATCCAATCATTTATCTCATTGCTGTTTGTGGGACTATGCCATGTGCAAATTGGCTGCCGCATTTCCCCCACATTACAACAGTGACTACACTTCAAAAGTAGTTAATTGGCTGTGCGGTGCTTTGGGGCGTCCTGAGGTGGAGAACGGCGCTATATAAATGCAAGTTCATCCTTTATTAAAATACTAGTCAGAGGAATTTCATGTGGAGGAGTTAGTATGTTTGCTACTGAACATTTCTCTGCATGACTTCGACCCACTGGTGTCATTCTGTACAAGTGCCCCGTTCAAAGCCTGTGTGCTGGCATGGAAGTAATTAACATAAGAATGGGAAATGCTAGACATAGGTCAGTCAGCAACTGAAAGGGAATGAGAGTTTAACGGTTCGGGTCTCTTTCAGATGCTGATGGTCCCGCTGTGCATTTCCAGTTTTTGCTGCAGATTCCCAGTGGGTTGAGACTGGCTATTTAGAGAATTGGAGGAGAATGTAACTGAATGAGAAAAATGTTTCCAAATCACATTGGAAAGTGCAAACCTGAGAGAAAGATGCCTCTGAAAAGAAATGTTATTGATACACTAACAGAGAGAACGGCCTGGCAGCATCTCACAGGCTCCTAGGTGCAATACTCAATTTATTTAGATTACAGCCCCTCCACACACACATACACTGATCACATTCAGTCTGACTGTCCCCCACCACCCCCCCGCCATCTTTGCTGTTTGCAGGCTGGAGGGGGGTGTTAGATTGCCAACTCCCCACACAACTTGTACATTCCCATAGGAAATGACTAGGAGATTCTTGTCAGCTTTCTGCGCCAGTCTGATGAAGACTTTTCAGCCTTGGTCAGTGCTCAGATCTGGCCGGCAGGAGTTTTTTAAACTCTTAAAATATCAGCGCACAGAACTCTGCAACCCTTTAAAAAATTGAATACGTAAACATTTACAGTGACGGCCTGTGGAATTTCAACTTTCCTGTAGCACTTTATCAGCGATGGATGGAATTCAAATTTTTTTTTTGAACAGTGGCAATCAATTGTTTTGTGCCCTTTTGGTTTTTATTGCTAGGACCTATGATTTTTTTTAAACTGAAAACTCCGTTCTCCTCCAGTGTCAGTGTTATCATATCGTAAGATGCAGCCATCCATTTTGGCCACATCTGTTTTTCATTTCCTTAACTATATATTTTTTTCCTTCTTCTGTGTCTGTATTAGCTTGTTTCAATTACTATCTCACCACAGTGTGGGGACACTGCCTCTGAGACAGAAATGGCTCAGTGACTATGAATATGGTGTGTCGACTGGAGTCCTGTTACATGTTTACAGAATGCTGACTCCTTCGCCTTTCACAGGACCCAGTAATTACCCTTTTTAATACAACATTTCTTCACATGTAGATGTTTCCTTGGTGACGGAGGGTCGGGGGGTGGGGGGGGCGGGAAGAGGGAGGTAGCAAAACGCATTTACATTGCTGACATTTTATTGAGTAATTTGATTTGTTTTAAGCATTGGATTATCCCCCTTAAATTGACCCCCCTTCTCTCTTCTGCTTCAAGAGGGACATGGAGGTGGGGGAATCTTTCCACTGTTTTTATAGGAATGATACACTCACTGGGACTAAACGGGCAAGTGATTAACAATCAGAAGGAAGAACTTTCTAATCTACTCTCTCACATAACAAAGTTAAAGCCATAAATAATATGTATGGTTCAGTATCGCACTGGACAGCGAAGTGATGGACAGAAATAGCCTTACTAATAGTATACGATAACCTCACAACTGTCCATCTATTAACCTAGTCATATAACAAAGAGAGATCACACAAAGGCCTCAAACATTCAATGCTCCATTTAGCTGTTATTCAATAATCTTTTTCTTTCATTTGCCACAAAAATATTTCTTTGTTAGGAGCCTTTATGCAATAATAATTAATGGTGTAATATTGATTTTTTAAAAATATTCTTCACTGAACATCAGCAGTAATCCTCATCCCTGGAGCAAAACACTATACTGACACATATTGGTGCAATTTCACGATCTACAAATAAAATGACCAGGATCCACTGTAAAAACTAGTGTATAAATTATGCTAATAGGTAATACCATCGATAATATACACATTTTATAAAGGAACAAAACTGTTATACCACTGCTAACAACAACGATTTCATTAATGGTCCATTGCTTCAGTTTGGCTCAATCGATAGCACTTTTACTTCTCAGGTAGAAAGTTGTAGGTTCAAGTCCTACTCCAGAATTTGAGAAGAAAAACTAGGCCATCACTTCAGTGCAGTACTGAGGAAAAATTGTCCCCTCATTTTATCATGGTGAAGTGTGCCATGTTAAAGACAGAGACTTGCAATTATATGGTCCTTATTGCATTTCTCTCAGAAATATCTCAAAATGCTTCAGGTACCGTAAATGACTTTGAAGTGCATTGATTAAGTAGACAAAAGTGGCAGCTACTTTGCACAACAGCAAGATCCCACAAACAGCAGTGAGATGAATAACAGGTAATCTGTTTTTGGTGGAGCTGGTTGAGGGAGGAATGTTGGCCAGGTCATAAGAGAACACCCTGTTATTCTTTGAATTGTCCCATGGGATCTTTAATATCCACCTGAACCACTTGAATAGGGATGGAGCCTGGAGTTGAATGTTTCATTCATTCAATGGCACATCAGACAGTACAGCACTCCCACAGTGTCAGCCTGGATTATGTGTTTAAATCTCTGGAGTGGGACTTGCACCCCAACCTTCTGACACACTGAGATTACAACATTGTGATAAACTGTGACATCACCAGAAGCAATGTACATCCATCTTATATCATTGTGATAACACTAGCTGATCTCCTATGGTATTGCTCACAGGAAGTCTGGAATCTGGAGCACGGTTATGATGTTGAACTGCTAACCTGGCTTGTCCCTTTAAGGCAACTACTCAAGTATTCCCTGTGCGAATTCAGGTAATTGTGGCTGCTTCTAAATTCCTACGGTCAATTAGAGGTCAGCAAATTGCTTGCAAGTTTTAGGCTGCAGGATAAAATACATGGGATTTCTCTTTTTTTAAAAATTGTGTTCCATCTGTAACAAAGTATGATGTCTGGGGTGTGACATGTGGAGGGGAACGGTTTCACACTTGTGTAAAACTAGGTTTCTTTCTCTTTTTCTGTAAGCATGAGGTCAATTAGAGTTTAATTATTATTTTGGTATGGGGACTTTGTCGATTGGAATGTGCTTGTGAGTTTCAGGCTGCAGCTCAGAAGCGCCCAGTATGTTAAGATTGTTTTGTATCTGTAACAAAGTGTGATGTCTGGAGTGCAATGTCAGCATGTTTTTAATATATTATGATACGATTTTTATTCTGTATATTCATTGATGGAGGGATATGAGTTGTATCCACACCCAGTTATCCTTCACAGACAATTTTTAAACTTCATAGACACGTCTCATCGCATCAAGTGTGAAGCATTCACCACAGTACTTCGGACCAAAGTTTCCTTCAGCTAACTGTCCACTAAATACTGTGGGTTCTGGGACACAGCTTCATATAATTTCAAAAATCTAAAGCTAACAGAACTAATTTACCACGCGCCAGCAGAAACTAGTTTAGATTTCGATTTGCATTCCCTTAACCAGACATGTTAACCTATCAGCTTTTCCCTTAAGTGAAACCAACTGCCTCTCTGTTAGATGCAGTCGAGGGGAAGTATAATACTTAAAGATACTTTAAATAATTTCCAACAGACCTTGAACAACATTGCTGTGTAGAATTTGAACTGATTTTCATGCTGTTCAGTTATTGTGAAGTCTGGAGTGTGTTCCTTTTTACTGCAGCCACCAGTTTGACACCTGTTCTTGCTTGTGCAAGTAAGTAGCATAAAGCTATATTGCTGGCTCTGCATCACTCGCGAATCAGGGAAACCAGAATGCTTCATATACACACAGGCACAACACAACATTCAGTGTCCAAATGCACTATAAATCTTGAGCATTATTGTCCAGCCAGCTAGTTATTAATGTTGGAAACTTATAGGCGTTTGGGCAGATGCATTGGAACCTTTTGAACTGTAAAATAAAAGTTTGCTTCTTGTGGGTTAAAGAAAGAACTTGCATTTATATAGTGACTTTCATGACCTCAGGGTATCCCAAAGTGTTTTACAACCGATGAAGTACTTTTGAAGTGTACTCACTGTTGTAATGTAGGAAACCCAGCAGCCAATTTGCACACAGCAAGGTCCCACAAACAGCAATGAGATAATGACTAGAAAATCAGTTTTAGTTATATTGGTTGCGAGATGAATATTGGCCAGAACTCCCCTGCTCTTTTTCGAATCGTGCCATGGGATCTTTTACGTCCACCTGAGAGGGCAGACTGGGCCTCAGTTTAACGTCTCATCCAAAAGACAGCACCTCCAACAGTGCAGCACTCCCTCAGTTCTGCACTGGAGTGCCAGCCTGGATTATATGCTCAAGTCTGTGGTGTGGGACTTGAACCCACAATCTTCTGACCCAGAACATTACATATTTAATGTTCACTTGGACATGCAAACAGGATGTCAGTTTAATATCTCACCTGAAGGACGACACCTCCGGCACTCCCTCAGTATTGCAATGGAGCGTCAGCCTTGGATTATGCGCTGAAGCCTGGGCTGCAGTTATACTACAGCTGGTGCGCAGCCGGTGTCGTGTGAGACTACCTCCTGGAAGTGGGCTCATGACCTGATACCCAAACTAGTTTGGGGGCAGCCAACCTGCACCCTCCGCATCACCGTTAAGTTAAATGGAATCATTAGATCAGTGGGAGGCAAAACAGAAAAGTGAAGACTAGAAAAAGATTTGAACTAAAACCAGAAAATGATGGAAATACATGTGAATCTGTGAAGAGAAAAGACAGATTATGGTAACAGCTGTTTATCCTTCATCAGAACTCATCTGGATACCAACATATCTCTAGGTATTTTGATTTAGGATTTTTTAAATATTTGTTCATGGGATGTGGGTGTCGCTGGCGAGGCCGGCATTTATTGCCCATCCCTAATTGCCCTTGAGAAGGTGGTGGTGAGCCGCCTTCTTGAACCGCTGCAGTCCATGTGGTGAAGGTTCTCCCACAGTGCTGTTAGGAAGGGTGTTCCAGGATTTTGACCCAGCGACGTTGAAAGAACGGCGATATATTTCCAAGTTGGGATGGTGTGTGACTTGGAGGGGAACGTGCAGGTGGTGTTGTTCCCATGTGCCTGCTGCTTAGGATTTATCCACAAATGAGGCTAAGAACAGGACTTTCCAAACCTCCAGGCCATAAAATTCAAAGGGGACAAACCAGTGAGTGAGAAACAGAAGCACAAATAGGATTGAATTGCCTGGGCTTCAAGGGCTGGATTGACAGGGTCTGGGGCTGTATGTGGCTCTCGGCCTGTAGGATGGAAACCTGCATTTCAGGGTAAAATACAACAGGTGCAAAAATAAACCAATCACAGTGCAGAATTGCAGGCTCCACCCTAGCAACAATGCAACGTTCCACAGCAACCAAACCCAACATTAATCCCAGCAACTCTAAACTCCAAGGAAAGAAAAAACTGGGACTTATGAGTGCCGTACTTCAGGAATGCCTGACTCACCATCCCTGTCACCCACTGACTAAGTTCCTTACAGGCACTGATTGCAAAATGAGCTGACACGCTGCTGACTGGGAACATGGGTTTCCATGGCAGCAGATTTGCAGAACATGAACTGCTGGATTCACTTGGTGCAGTTGTTTAACTAAATTATCACTTTTTTTCAAAAAAAGGTTTAATTGCCAGTTGCAGCTGATGTGCTGTTCTCAGAACATGATTCTAATCACAGCGGCACAGATGACAAGAGTGCTGATACAGGCCGCACTAAATAGGCGGTTTTATATTTGAGGGCGTGGGGGGATTGATGTCCATGCACCACTTTCCTGCAGTCTCTTCCAGCACACTGGGCTCCATTTTATAATACGAATACCTACAGACTGCAAATGCAAGTCAGCTCCCCTCACTGGCCTAACTAAAACCAGCTGCCTTTATCCCGTGCTGGGGAGTTATAGATCCACGTTGACACTGGGATAGGGGAATCGGACTTGTTTGCACTGTGGAGTACAATCAGTGAAGGGAGACCAGGCCTCTCTCAGCCGTCTACATTCACATAAGGAATCATTTTCTGATTTGCGCTCTCAGCTAGGAGGATATATAATTTCTGATATGTGCTGCTAGTGGGCGAGGATCTCCGGCAAGAGGATAAAGTCCAAAAATTACCCCATAATGTTGAAACATTTTGTTCCCGTATATTGTGCCTCTTCTTCTGAAAGCCACCGACTCTTTGGGGTACAGTTAAATGGGTGCCAACAGCCCCTCTGGCACTTTGTCCAAAGGAACCATTTTTTATGTGCAAGCCTAGACAGCGAGTCTTGGCAGCACATTCAGTGGTGGAGTCCGTCCAATGGTGGAGTCCGTCCAGTGGTGGATTTCGTCCAAAGGTGGAGTCCGTCCAATGGTGGAGTCCGTCCAATGGTGGAGTCCGTCCAAAGGTGGAGTCTGCCTAACGGTGGAGTCTGTTCAGTGGTGGAGTCCATCCAATGGTGGAGTCCATCCAATGGTGGAATTCACCTAACGGTGGAGTCTGTCCAATGGTGGAGTCCGTCCAACAGTGGAATCCGCATAACGGTGGAGTCCGTCCAATAGTAGAGTCCGTCCAATGGCGGAGTTCGTTTATTGGCAGAGTTCACCTTACAGTGAAGTCCGTTGCAGTTATGCCTGGTTCCTGTCCGTGCCTGATGCTGGGGTCCATGCACTTTCCACAAGGGCCACTGGAGCAGGAGGTGTGGCTGATTTACTTCTTTCTAATCAGGAGTATTGCAGTCAATCATAGCCCAAAATAATTTAAAGAAAACCTCCAGTTTCGTGTTTCCCCCTTATATATTCAGGCAAGGAAAGAAAGGGAAAAGTAATGATGCAAGACATTGGTACTTTAATATGCTGCACCATAATTGACTGAATGTGGGTTCCTGCCCATTGGTCCCCACATTGTGAGTTTCCCCCTCACAGAACAAGGAGGGAGATAACTTGCAGGATGTTCCTACAAGCTGCTCTTGTAGGAGCCTCCCCAAGAACA
The DNA here is from genome assembly GCF_035084215.1 of Heptranchias perlo. NCBI lineage: Eukaryota > Metazoa > Chordata > Chondrichthyes > Hexanchiformes > Hexanchidae > Heptranchias > Heptranchias perlo. The sequence goes on from NC_090356.1 coordinate 6,527,762, forward strand.
ACACCACAGAGGCCAGTGAGCAGGCTCTTGGAGTGGATAGAGGGCACATCCTTCTGCTCAGATCAATTCTAAAACACTGCCCATTCCACCATCTTCCTCAGTATTGTGCTCCTAGCTCGCTCCCTCTCCTGTATTAATCACCTACTATATAACCTATACCATGAGAATTCTTTTTGAAGCAGCAGACTTGCAGTCACCTATTCCTGAAATCCCTGTCGTCAAACACTGTGCTGACACTCATTGACTGGGATCGCATATGAAGAACAGACACTTGGCTGAGGTATCAGAATTCAGTCAATGCCTGTGGCACCATATCTCAGGACGAATTAGTACCCCCAGAATGGGGGAACCATGATTTCATATTCTGATTCTCCTGTTTTAAAGTAAGTCCTGGTACCCACAGAACTTGGGATATTTGACTTCCTATGGGTCAGAGGTTAAAGCGAAGCCCCCTCTGCCAGTTGTGGTGCTTAAGGTGGATGTTAAAGATCCTGTGGCACTATTAAAGAAGGGCAGGGAGTTCTCCCGGTGTCCTGGCCAACATTCCTCCCTCAGCCAACCACAAAAATAAATTAACTGGTCGTACATATCACTGCTGTGTGTGGGGTCTTGCTGTGTGCAAAATAGCCGCCACATTTGCCTACTTACTGGCAGTAACTGCACTTCAAAAGTAATTCATTGTATGTGAAATGGTTGAGACAATTCAATGCAATCAGGTGTAATAAAAGTGCAAGCATTATTATTTATTTATATCTCCATAATATAAAAACTTTACATATGCCCGCACTTCCTATCCGTCACAATTCAGGGATACAATTTTCAATTTCATTACCCAGTTGGTCATCTGACCCCATCTATCTGTGAACAATACCACAGGAGATTCACTAGTATTTGACAAGTGAATCATAGAAAAAAAAGACCCTGCAATTGGGAATATCTAAACTTTGTGTATTGCAAGAGCCTTTGTGCGCACTCCAATAAAATATAGTAGAGCGGGTACAAAAAAATGAAATCTTTCCATCAAACACTTTCTCAATCCATTTGCAGAACAATGTTGTTTCAAAGCTGGAAAGAAGCATCTCCGCTTTGCTTTCCTCATAACCCAGCAGACTCGATGGCTCTCTGCTTCATTCCTATAGATTCCATACCCTTTAAGGCCACTGTCTCATCAGTTTTTATTACTTCCAATGAGGAGGCTGAACAACAGTCAACAATGAGGATGTCAAGGCCTCGGTGCCCATAAGGCAGCATGTTTAGTGATTATAAACACGGTGGCGGCAGATTGACTCCACTGTGACTTGTGGCTGTAAACATTCTTCAGCCAGTTATAATAATGACTTCTTGATATAAAACAATGTTTATTACAAACAGTCAAAGTGCCGTCTGCCGTGTTTACAGAAACTAAGCATGTCCTCTAGAAGAGGCAAGGATCTTGGGTCTTCAGTGTTATCTTACTTTGCTCTGCCTCTGGCACCATTACAGACATATAGCAGTGTGCCTGCAGTGGTTCAGATGGTACAGTCACCACCCACTATCTGAGCCACACAGACCAGCAAAGTTCTTTTTAATATTCTCGGACTATGGGCGTCGCTGGCAAAGCCAGCATTTATTGCCCATCCCCAGTTGCCCTTGAGAAGGTGGTGGTGGGCCTTCTTCTTGAACTGCTGCAGTCTGTGTGATGAAGGTGCTCCCACAATGCTGTTAGGTAGGGAGTTCCAGGATTTTGACCCAGTGACAACGAAGGAACAACGATGTACATCCAAGTCGGTATGGGGTCCCAGGTTTGATCCCAGTCACTAATTTCAGACGAGCTGGCAGTTGTGACACCTGGGATTGGCCTTGGGCCTAGGCTGTGGAGGTGGAAATTCAGGGTCCTACTCCTGATTGCTGTCTGGTCAGTCACTCTCGCAGGAAACTCTACTTGTTAGGACGACAGGACGGCTTGTTAACGACAGGATTGGGCTCAGCTGTGATAACTCCCATCCACACGGTTGAATAGCCTGCCAACATTCACTATCTATGCTCACATTATGAAGAATGCTGTGGGGTACTGGATGGAACTGTCAGCATCAGTCAGCACCTTGAGAGCAAGAAAGGAGGGGCAAAAATCAGAAATACAAAATAATAGAAAATGCTAGTAAGTTGCCCAAGGTATTGCCCATAGATACTTGATGAACAAAGTTTTTTTTAAATTCAAGATGGCAATGAAATTGCTGGAGAGAATAACTTCAGAGCCACCTAGTGGCCAAAGCCTGCAACTAATTAGTGACAGTTGACGTAGCAATTTGCAATGGGAAATGTTGACAGAAAAGCATGACCAAAAATCATAACAATGGGAAGTAAGGTTTGTGGACAGGAAGTGTGCACCCTACACAAAATTGTTAACTGTCCCATATAAGAACATCAGGACCACATCTTGTGCTACTAGCGTGGGTATTAATGTAGAGTCCTGCAGTACAGCCCGTTAACATAAACAGTAGTGCTGTTAGCAGCACAGGCTGAAGAATGCTCGAATGGTGGGTTTATATCCCATGGTTGTTCCTGGCGACTTGAGCCTTCCTGGAAGTGACTGACTCCTACTGGTTAGAAAGTGGGGAGGGGATCCAGAACAAAACTAAAGCTATGTAATGACTATCAGTCTAATAACTGAATGTAGATTAAAAAGGTGTCCGATAGCAAGCGGGGGATTGTCCCACCACTAAGTATAGGTGACGTGACCTTCAGGGAGTCAAGAGCATCACGGGTCCACAAAGCTGTGGGTCTATGAATCTGGCATTGGATCAAGTGTCTCTGGTTTTGCAGCCTCTGGGGTAATAGGTTCCATGCTGCTGTGCTCCCCTATAATCCAGTTCCCATGTTATGCAACAGAAGTCAGCAGGCCTACAACGATCAGCATCTGACGAAAAATCTGAATGTGGGCAGGGAAGAGTGGCATATGGAGCTCGGGGCACAAAAGAACTCGTGTTAAAGTGCCTTAAGAGCTTGGCTCAATGTCACTCTCGCCTCTGAGTCAGAAAGTTGTGGGTTCAAGCCCCACTCCAGGACTTGAGCACATAATCTAGGCCAACACTTCAGTACAAGTACTAAGAGAGTGCTGTATTGATGGAAGTGCAGCCTTTCAGATGAGGTCCCGTCTGCTTACTCAGGTGGAATGTAAAAGATCCCAAAACATTGTTTGAAGAGGAATAGGGTGTTCTCCAGTGACCTGGCCAACATTCCTCCCTCATCCAACATGACCAAAAACAGATTATTGGGCCATTCATTCTCTGTGCACAAATTGGTCACTGTGTTTGCCTATATAATAACCGTGGCCTCACTTCAAAAGTAATCCAAAGGCTGTAAAGCACTTTGGGCTCTCCTGAGAATGTGATCAAGTGCAATGTAGATGTGAGTTCTTCCTTTCTGCTAAATTGCTGACACAATTCCCCAGTGAACAGGGGAACAAAGATCAATGGTATAAGCAAGATGATTGAGATTATAGTGGAGTGGGCATCTACATAAATTGTTAGCAACACACGAGAAAGTATTCAGGGCAAGAATGACTGTGTGGGTGTGAGTAGGGATGTCTACCGAGACCCTCACTATCTGGGATCTCCCTAAATTGAGCAGTGCTGCATGGTAGGGACTTAAACAACAGCTGATTGCATTTTCAAGGAAAAATAAATGGAATCATGGACTGCAATCCCCAAAACACTGGCAACCTCCTCCCCCCAAATCTCTTATATTGCAACTGGGACTTAGCTTGTTGAGGGACTGTAAACTAACGGTCCTGTTGACAACTAGCTTGGCACAGAAGGCAGCACTTTTGCTGTTTGTGTGGTGTCCCAGCACTGTTAAAAGAAGCAGCCAGAAGAGTTGGAAGAGTTAATGAGTGCTGACCATACAGAGCTTGCCAACTCGGAGAAATCACTGCTCCACCCACCCACCCCTTGAGAGCATGAGTCAGACTACAACTGCCAAACCAGTGTTGTAAGGGAAGCCTCGTTTGCTCAAGCTGAAGTTACTAGTCTAATGCTTAAGGCCTGACATGACGCTGTCACTAGAAAACAGATAGAATCAGGTATAATTGTCAGCTGGAAAATGTTACGCGAGTGAAAGAGGTAGCAGCCCAAGTGGGAATATAAAGGAACAATTCACTGACTATGTAGACACTCTGTTATATATAAAAATAAAACTATAACTGGAGTTGTGGGGATTCATTTCCCAAAGAGAGAATTAAAGATTCTAAAATTTTCCCAAACAACGTCATTGTAGAACAGGCCTATAGGTATCACAGCAGTCTACAATGTGTGTAATCTACAGACAGGACCCAATAAAATGGCTCAGTTCCTCCCCACTCCATTTTCTCTCCTCCTCTCCTGAAGGTGCCTACTCTTTCTGGGTACTGGACCAAGGGCACTGGCATATCTTCCACAATCTCTCCCCCAGTAGGCTATGAATACTGGGACAATTGGAGCGTTCAAGACTGCGATCGATAGATTTTTGTTAGCTAAGGATATCGAGGGATATGGAGCCAAGGTGGGTAAATGGAATTCAGGTACAGATCAGTCATGATCTAATTGAATGGCGGAGCAAGCTTGAGGGCTGAATGGCCTGTTCCTATGTTCCTAAATGACTATATGTGCGAGTCTGGACAGTTCAGATCCGGCAGACTATCCGACCATAGAGGGCATCACAATTGAGCATGATCCCTGATGTCCACACAAGTGTACTTTCCAGATGGGGTCACTGGACAGGGATCAGGAGTGGCGTCCTCAGCTGAATTGTTCCCTGCCTAGCACAGACACACAGAGGCCAATTGCAGCTGTGACTGAAATCAGCTGACAGCACAGAATGGGGATCAAACCTGAGATTTTCTCGTCTGTATAGTGCAGTGCCACACTGGGAGTTCCCTTTGTCCCAAAGAAGAAACTAGTTATGTATAACTCACAGTGACCAAAAGACATCTACAAGAAATCAGCTCCACCTGCAGATCTGTTCCACAGTAGTTACAAGGATTTATTTTGCCCTCTCCCAAAGATGATTTGTAACCACTTTCTCTTCATCAGCTGGAGGGCCCAGGGCAATCTTGACACTAACCTAGTCCCAATTGCTTCCACAGACCCAGTCAATAGGACCCAGATTTGAATGGGATGAGACAGAAAACTACAATTATCCCTTCCTCTGAGGTGCACTATTTCACCCCTCTCTATCTACAGGGACTCGGCCAAGAATACATTGAAATTTGGATAACTTGGAAGCTGATGAGTTTCAGTAACAGGTAGGCAGGGCCAGGACTTAAGGCCTACTGGTGAGGAATCAAGTAGTCAGCGGCCTGAAATCTCCTTGGGTGGACATCTGGCAACAACTCCCTTTGTACAATTATTAGAATCCATTTTTCCATCATTTACAACTAGAACTACTTCCAAAGGAATCTTCCAGCCTCTTGTGCTGGCCAAAAATATTACATTGCAAAACCTTCCATTGAATTAACATAAGATTGGTGGGGACCACTCTGCCATTACCCCTTTATGTCACAGATATTTCTGCTGCAGTGAAACAATAATTTTTCCCATTCCTTTTTAGGATTATTTGTCGAGATTTACCAAAGGGAATTTGGTTTTATGTAAAAAAAAATTGAATGGAATTATGTTTAAAAAAATTAATAGCAAAATGTAGTGTGGTCCAAGTATTTTGTGTTAAAGAGGCAATGACATGATCTGAAAAATTCAAGCCGTCATTTAACTGTGGGTGTAATCAAAGAGTTCTCCATCTCACGAGGGGAGTATTCTGCCGTGTGAACAACAGAGGGCGCCTTCAGTCAGTGATACTGTCCCTCTCACTACTTCTAGGGGTGAAAAGCACCAATGTCAATTGCTTTTGATTTTGCCACTATCACAGGACAGAAAGTGTCTTCCACATATCCTGCCCCAATTCCAAGCCTCCAAATATCAGAGGTGAAGGAGAATTACAGCCACTCTGCAGCAACAGCCTCTGAACAAGAAGCTTATGACGCAGCATCTCTTGGATCCACAGGAAAACATTTACTCAGCCTTCTGGCTGCTTATATCAAGTACAAGAACAGCAGCGAAACGCAGTGCACTCGAGATCGATCACATTTCATGGCAAGCTTAGGCAGTCCAAATAAAAGGGATTGCTTCTGCACTGAAAACATTACTGTGCTTCCGCCCTTCGGGTGAGACTTTCAGCCAAGGTCACATCTGTCTGTTCAGGTGGGTGTTAAGGATCCCACGGACAGCAGCGAGTTTTCTCAGGGTCCTGGCCAACATTGCTCCCTCAACCAACATTACAGAATAAAAACAGATTAGCAGGTCATTTTTCTCATTGCTGTCTGAGGGACCTTGTGTCAAAATTGGCTGCAATGTTTGCCTACATAACAACAGTGACTGCACTTCAAAGTAATTCATTGTATGTGAAGTACTTTGGAACGTGTTTAAGGTATTTGATAAGGTGCTATATAAATGCTAGCTCATTCTGAGCAGATTAAAAGAAAGAAACCTCCCTAATGCCCAGTGGGACAGTGTACCAATCTGCGGCACAGGCTCAAACCCAGGTCTGTAGTGAGTTAGCTGATCTCAACCAAAGTGGCAACAGGGGGCTAAAATCGACCTTAGCACCGTGGGTTAGGGAGGGAAATGAAAATCATCCTGCTTCTCATCCCTATCCAATGATCTCTGCTTGTATATGAATGTTGAGGAGGAGAGGATCAAGCTCTGCTATGATACCTTCTGTGGTTGAATGGCCACCTGGGTGAGTTACTGGAGGGCTGCCATCTCTTGTGGAGCTATACCCCAGCAGGCGTTCGTGCCTTCTGGAGAGGAGGGGTGAGCATTGGAAAAATACAGGTTTTAAAAGTCTTAATATAGAATCTTTCCTTCAACCCCTCTTCCCCCCTTAAAATCATCAGCAAAGATAGGCATAATGTACCGTTTAAGTGTCAATATTCGACCCGATGTACAGATTAAGTTAATGTGTCCTCCTCCAAATTATGGCTTTCGCCTGGTCCAAAGCCCCAATGCCTATTCCCCCCAATTCTTTTGGGGGGGGGGGGGTAATTTTGACTTTGGTGATGGTGTAAACTGGGTGATATGAGATCAGCCGCCCATTCTACAACTCTCCCGATTCTCATTTCCGTTGACCTCAATGGACGGCTGATTTGATATTGCCGGTTTTACACTACCGCCCAAAGTCAAAATGACCCCCCGGATGTGGTTTAGCCTCTGACCTGGTATAAATCTTAAATGTGAGTACGACACAGAAGAAGCAGCCGAGCTTTTGCCCAGCAGTGTACAGGCAGCACAAGGCTGTTATAATCTGTGGTACACGTCCTGGGACAACCAGCAATTAGCACATGCCATGACCTCTTACACTATATTATATACCATGACCGTGCTCTTTGGCATGTGTTTGTGATGGTGATCCTGGCCCACTTTGCAGCCTATAGCAAACTATAGGCTGTGTCTGCAAACACTTTTCTCATTTCCTAAGTCACAGAGGACTGAATTTCTATTGAAGCTTCCAGCCAGCATGCCTCCGACAGCAATGGCCTCCCTCAAACTGATTCAGATGTGGTGTTATGCTTCATTCTCACACTGAGTTTACTGCTGGCATATTCCTGTGTTCAGAGACGGTTTAAAAAAAATATTTTTTTTTCTACCCTCCTCTCCTGAAGGCACTGACTCGTGCTGGGTTATGGTTCCATGGTAACCAGCAGCCCTCCGCTATCTCACCAAAGTACTCAATCTTCACACATGAGTTTACCAAGGGCATCCAAGTGTCTTGTCTATGTGCATGGCAAGGGGCCACATAAAAAGTTTAAATCCATGTTCCAGCTGTGGCTCTGTGGCAGCACTCCCACTGTTGGGTCAATACGTTGTGGGTTCCAAGCCCAACCTTCTGAAATCTAGAAAAGCTAGGCTGTCACTTCAATATGGTACTGAGGGAGTGCAGCACTGTCGGAGGTGCCGTCTTTCAGATGAGACGTTAAACCGAGGTCCTGTCTGCCCTCTCAGGTGGACGTAAAAGATCCCGTGGCACTACTCAAAGAAGAGCAGGGAAGTTCTCCCCGGTGTCCTGGCCAATATTTATCCCTCAACCAACATCACTAAAAAACAGATTATCTGGACACTATCTAATTGCTGTTTGTGGAACCTTGCTGTGTGCAAATTAGCTGCCGTGTTTCCTGTATTACAACAGTGACTACACTTGAAAAAGTACTTCATTGACTGTGAAGTGCTTTGGGACATCCTGAGGTCGCGAAAGACGCAATATAAATACAAGTCCTTTTTTATTTTTTTCTACTAATTTGCAAATCTCAAGCTGTGGATACTAACTGATGTCAGTGTTCTGATTTAGGATTTGTCCACCAGTGAGATAACAGCGTTAAAAAACAACCCTTTCCAAACCTCCAACCCACAAAATTCAAACAGTGCAAAACAACGAGTAAGACATATAAACACCAATAAGACCGAGTTGTTTGGGCTTGACAGGCTGGATTACAGGACTCAGGGCTGCAGGGGGACTATGGGGCTACATCAGGACACCCCTGGTCCAGATGGTGACAGCTGACCACCAATTTGAGTGTGAAAGGATTTTTTTTTAATTGAGAAACTTACGTGAAAGGCCAAGGCCCATAGCTCAGGACATCGCCACGGTTTAAAAGAGTAGGATAGAAAACAGGACATAGTGATTAACTGACACCAAGCTTGAGATTTTAAAAGCTTGGAGATTGGAGGAGGAAGTGAAGGCTATGGGTGTTTCATGGTATTCAGGTTCTGGGAAAGAATAAATTTTAGTAGGAGATGGGCGCTGTCAGGCACGGACAGGATGGGCTGTGATGCCTTCCCTAGCCCGCCAACACTCACTGTTGATATATACAAGGAATGGGCGGTACCAGAGGGTGCCTGGCACGTGTGAAATGCACCCAGCAAGAGTCTGCGCCTCGAAGTTTGGAAGTCTAGAAATATAATACACTCAGGAGTTATCCCACTGCAGAGCTCTCTCACAGGGAGCATATCTCGGCAAATCGCATGAGACGCACATCGTGATTTCCCGGAAGTATGCTCACTGGGGGTGTCACCCAGTGGATTATACAATCACCCTCATGGTCACTATATACACCCTCTGGCCATCGCAGTCAACCACCACCAATATTTCTGGCACAGTCTGTAAATATATCAAAACATCAATTTCCGTTACCTTCTCCTGTTAAACTAATATTTTTTTACAAGATTTAACAGTGATCTATAACACTTTCTCTGGTTTTAGAAATACTTCACAACCTTCAATGTGACACAGCTATCGATGGAGATTTCTCAGTGGGAACCAATTGGAGCCCATCCTGCTTCACCCTTTGACCTTTCGTTTATTTATTTTCTTAAAAAATGTGTCTAGTTTACCGGCATCTGGTGTGGGTCAAGGGTCAGCTGATAATGTTGGTCAGGGTTCTGCTGCTTTCCAGGAGTGCGAGACACTAAAGATGTCAATGATCCCCAGTTACTGGGCGTAAATATAGTTGCATTATGCTGGAGGAGATTTTCTTCAGGGATTTCCCACCCCCTCAACCTGGTTAAATGCACTGCCTGGTGTGCTATTGAACCATACAAATCAAAAAGGCCCCAGGTTTGATCCCTGCTGATCTCAGTCAGGGCAAGATTTGGGGTGCAATAGCACCCTCCATGATCAAAAGCAGGGAAATTGACCAGGGCTCCATGTTCCTGATCAAATTCTGCTGTCTCCCACTGGCAAGTACATGAGTGTGGACATCGGGTTAGATTTGGCTTTGGCTGCGGTGCCCATCCTTGACTGAATTGGCCGATGTCACTTGCTGTCTAGGCTCGTGCATGGAGGGTGGCCAGTTGGACCAGGTACCAGAGGGTGCCCAGAGGACTGCTGTATGGTACTTCAGCAAGTCAATGCTTTCAGGAGGGGAGGGTAGTTGTACTGGAATGTCAGCATTTTTCAGAACTTTCAATGAAAGTCAGCTGTGGCAGTTCATTTCTGCCATAGACTGTTAAACACCTGAAGAATGGCTCTGCATCAATACTCCCTGATCCCTGATGATAATCTGACTGCCAACACGACAGAAGTCCCTACAAACTGCAATAAGATGAGGGACCAGTTAATCTTTTTTGGTGGTGTTGGGTGGGAGAAGAACATTGGCCTGGACATCTGCAGAACTCCCTGCTAATCTTTGAATAGTGCCATGGGATCTTTAACATCGTCCTAACAACAACAACTTACATTTATATAACGCCTTTAACATGGTAAAACATCCCAACGCGCTTCACGGGAACGTAATCAGACAAAGATTGAAACCAAGCCAAAGAAGGAGATATTAAGACAGGTGGCCAAATGCTTGATCAAAGGGGTAGATTTTAAGATCTTAAAAGAGGAGAGAGAGGTGAAGGGGCAGAGAGATTTGGAGAAGGAATCCCAGTGCTTAGACAGATGGGGCCTCGGTTTAACGTCTCATCCGAAAGACGGGACTCCCTCAGTACTGCACTGAACTGTCAGCCTAGGTTCCAAGCTCAAGTCCTGGAGTGGCCCTTGAGATCACGACCTTCTGACTCAGAGGTGAAAGTGCTACTCATTGAGCTAAACTGACACTTAAGCTGGCACCCGGTTAGTTTGAATTGCAGGAAACTGGTATTTGTGGCCTGGCTTCCTGTGTTTACTCCGTACAACCCAGCTCCTTTATGTCACCAGCAGAATAGGAGATACAATTTTCACGGGTCTACGATTGTGGCACTGGGCTAAGGCAGCTGCATTTAGCAGTGTGGACTCAGGGAACTGCCTCGCGAATCCACCAGTGTAAATGTGCCTGTCCCTCACCCCAGGATGTCTAATCCAACTTCCAATCATTCTGCAGCGTTCACAGGAATGATTTTCTGTGAGTGCCTGGTCTCCAGTATGTTTTTCTGAAGCCGATTTGATAAACAGGTTAATGACAGGATGTGAGTGTCTACCAGGGATTCCCCACTTCGTGAATCCCACAGCGGAGTTGGGAGAGGGGAGGGAGAGGGGTTGACGGACAGAGATAAGGTGCTTCTGTGCAGAGAGAGAAAGAACAATTATGGCATTTTTACAGTCTCTCATCACTCTCTCCTATTTATTTTTCTTCCTGTGGCTCCACCTAATATAGAGTCTGAACTCACGCGATTGCCATTGTTGAAAGGGAGGCAATCCAGCCTTGTGCTTGCAGCTTTAACCGGAGACAGACAACAGCTTATGACACCACAGAAGCATGGACCACTGGAGCTTGGCCCCTTTGCATCACAGAGTGCCCTCGACTGCAGACTACCTTCAGTATGAAATCTCCTCCTGTGTCAGCCATGGCTCAGTGGGTAGAACAGACAGAAGGATGTGCATTCACGTCTCACTCCAGAGACTTGACTTAATCTAGGTTGACACTCCAGTGCAGTACTGAGGGTGCGCTGCACTGTTGGAGCTGCCATCTTTCAGATAAAAGGTTACGCTGAGGCCCTAGCTGTCCTCTCATGTGGACGTAAAAGATTCCATGGCACTATTTTGAAGAAGAGCAGGGGAGTCCTGGCCAATATTTATCCCTCAACCACCATCACTAAGATAGATTATCTGGCCATTTATCACATTGCTGTTTGTGGGAGCTTGCTGTGTGCAAATTGGCTGCTGCATTTTCTACATTACAACAATAACTGCACTTCAAAAATACTTCATTGGCTGTAAAGTGCTTTGGGACATTCTGAGGTGATGAAAGCCGATAATATAAATGCAAGTTCTTTCTTTTCCTCCAAAGGAATCATCATCCTTGGCCGATTTGACATACCAGCTGACGATGACAGCGGGGCCTGCGAGAGAGCATGCTGCCATCCTGCTCGACCCCTCACCCGAAGCCCATGCACGGCTTGAGGGGGGCGGAAAAAATAAATGCTTTTTCAGACCTTAATGAAAATAAAAGCAATAATTCACACACTCTTCCTCATGCCTGAGGCCACGTAAACACTTTGTGCGTGTAAATGGAAGGTACAAAATTAAATTTTAAAGACTTGTGTGTCTATCACCCTGTTGAAACCATTTGGAGGCCAGGGAAGAAGAATGGGCCTACAGCAGCTGGGATGGAGACCCCGAGCCCTGTCTGACCTATTAAATTACAGAAAACAAACAAGCTGTTTGAAGAATTGAAATGAAGTGCCATTGACAGTGTTCAACGCAGCCCGAATAATCTTACAGTGTGATTCTGTAACCTCTGGGATCCCTCTGTGGAAACACTGACAGGACTGTCTGTCTCACTGCTCAGAGCCGAGCGTCACAACAAGGCTCTTTATCTGGGCTGAGATTACAGACTTTGTAGGAGAGACTCTGGGGGTTAAAAGAATTGAGAAGCAATTACAGCCAACGAGAGACCGAGCGTATGATGTAATTGGAATTTAATATTTAAATTAACATATAGACTATCTGGCACAAACTGTAAAGTAACAGCGTATTTTAAAAAAAATTGGTGTAACTGTTAAATGGGTAGATGATTGGCAGTAGATTGTCCATAGGAATTATGAACTTACTAATAATTATTGGGTAGAGTTTATGAATCAGAACTGGAAGCATGCATCAAGAATTCAGGGGCAAAGATCAGCACACCTCCCGCCATTTTGTATGCATTAAAATTAATGGAGCTCTAAATTGTAAGATCTGCCATCATGTACACTGGGCAAAGAACTTCTCGCTAACAAATGGCAAATTATTTCTCCTTAAGATATCATTTTGTAATGCTAAGCCTAAACAAACCATTGGTTAGGCTGCAGTTAGAATATTGTGTCCAGTTTTGGGTGCTTTACTTTAGGAAGGATGTCAAGGCCATGGAAAAGGTGCATAAGAGATTCACTAAGATGATCCCAGAGATGAGAGGCTTTAGTTATGAGGAGAGACTAGAGAAACTGGGGCTCTTTTCATTAGAACAAAGGTTAAGAAGACATCAGTTAGAGGTGTTCAAAATTATGAAAGGTTTTGGTAAAGTAAATCAAGAAAAACTATTTCCACAGGTCAGTGAATCAGTAACTAAAGGGCATAAATTTAAGGTCATCACCAAAAGAATGAAGGGAGGGGCTATGAGAAGTTTTTTTTACACAGGACTTGGAATGCCTCACCAGAAACTGTGGTGGAAGCAGAATCCATGATCATTTATAAAAGCCAAATGGGTAAATATTTGAGAATGAAAAATTTAAAAGAGTGTGGGGAAAGGCAGGAGAGTGGGACCGAGTGGAGAGCTCTTTTAGAGAACTGGCATAAGCACAGTGGGCCGCTTGGCCTCTTTCTGTGTCATAAAGTCTTGTCTATGATAACTTATGGAGCAAAGGTGGGTAAATGGAGTTGAGGTACATATCAGCCATGATCTAACAGGCTCGAGGTGCTGAATGGCCTAGTCCTGTTGCTATCTTCTAATAACTTTCTCCCCTCCGATTGCTGGGATATGGATCCCTTGATTAGATTCCAGTCTGTAACTCACTTCCGGATATACATTATTATATCTATAAACCACCCGTACCCTTCAATTAGATTCCAGCCTGTAACTCACCCTGAGTGACCATTATTTTATGTATCGTTACACAATGGCACAATGTGCCCATATACAGCACTTTATTGGTGTAGGATGGCACTCCTGGGATATGCCCACGTTCACTGCTCCATCACTGCAGCTTGGAGCCACTACACTGTACCCATTGAATCTTGACATCCTGACCCTGCCGGATAAGATGGGGTAACATGAACCTTTTTTAAAGGAGAGAGGAACGAGGAGAAAGAGAAGCGCTGGTCTCAGATCACTGCCCGGGTCTGCGGAATAGACTTTCACAGAGCTCTTTCCTCTTGTTCCAGTGGCTCGAATCTCAGGAGTGTGGAGCATGGAATAAAAGAATTCCGGGATCAAAGCAAAGAGCTCTTCTGCCTGAAAACAGCCCGATCGGAGATAAAACGAGGCTTTGAGCAAATCCAGTACACAAAAGAAAATGCAGCCTGGGAGGATGGCTCGTATTGCTGCAAATACTGCATGACACTTTTTCCCCTTAATTTTCTCCTCTCACCTTAAAGGTGTCAGCTGTGGCTCAGTGGTATCACTCTTGCCTCTGAGTCACAAGATTGTGGGTTTAAGTGCCACTCCAGTGACTTGAGCACAAAATCTAGGCTGACACTCCAGTCTTTTGGATGAGATGTTAAACCAAGGTGCTATTTTGAAGAAGAGCAGGGGAGTTGAGTTCTCCTTGGCATCCTGGCCAATATCACTAAAACAGAACATCTGGTCTTGTCTCATTGCTGTTTGTGGGATCTTGCTGTGCGCAAATTGGCTGCCACATTTCCTACATTACAACAGTGACTACACTTCAAAAGTACTTAATTGACTGTAAAGCGCTTTAGGATGTCCTGTGGTCGTGAAAGGCACTATATAAATGCCAAATCATTCTTTCTTATCAACAAGAATAACTTGCATTTATACAGTGCCTTTAACATATAAAAACATCCCAAGGTGCTTCATGGGAACGTAATCAGACAAAAACAGATACCAAAACAAAAAAGGAAACATTAGGACAGGTCAAAGAGGTAGATTTTAAGGAGCATCTTAAAGGAGAAGAGAGAGGCAGAGGGGTTTAGGGCGGGAATTCTAGAATGTAGAGCTTAAACAGATGAAGGCCCGGCTGCCAATAGTGCTTGAAGATATTGATTTTGCGGGAGTCAGCGCCTCACCCGAGTGGGAATTCTTCACGTGTGTGTGACTAGACAATAGGGAAATTCCACAATCCAGTGGTTCCGGAGGGTAAATGTTGCTTGCAAGGAGCCCTTTCCGCAAAGTCGCAGACACTCAGCAGTTTTGGCGGCACAAGGTGAATCTACCAATGGCACTTTACTAAAGCAAGAGTGCCTTAAAATTCAATATCGGGGCGCGAATGGCTTTTAAACTCTGGACCTAGATGTGAGTTAAATCATTTTGAACTGTTTAAACTCACAACACACACTCAGTGAAAATATGAAGCTACATGTGTCATGTAGGTAGTGTCGAAACTCCCAGCAGAGCTGAAAGCCCGCTTCAAGGGCCAACTTTGTGTAAATAGCTCTTTCCCAGGGAGTTAGGCTTTCATAGGTGACCTGTACCATTAACACCATTACCCCCTCCTGGTGGCTGCAGAGACCAGCTCCCACGTTTATTTACGTCTGCTACTCCCTAATGAAACACAAACTGCAGGGGCATTGCTGCCCCTCGCCCCCGCCCATAGTAGGCAGACACACGAATTTGTTATCACAACACACACACACAGAGCTAGAAGTGCACAGTTCTTTTTTCTGCTAACGGGGGAATTCAGTAACTAAGGCTGGGCATCGCTGCTGTTGCTGCTGCAGAGGTCTCACATTTACTCAGCTCTGCCTGGCTGAATTCCACTGCTCTCTAACAGATTGTGTCAAAAACACTTTTAAATATTGGCCCCCTTCTCCTTATACAGCTCAAGCAGAAGTAAATCTACGTTCCTTCATCGTCGCTGGGTCAAAATCCTGGAACTCCCTTCCTAACAGCACTGTGGGAGAACCTTCACTACACGGACTGCAGCGGTTCAAGAAGGCGGCTCACCACCACCTTCTCAAGGGCAATTAGGGATGGGCAATAAATGCTGGCCTTGCCAGCAATGCCCACATCCCATGAACGAATAAAAAACCCCACATTAGACATCAGTATCAAGGTAGGGTTACCAATCCTTCAGGTTTCCTGGAGTCTCCAGGAATTAAAGATTAATCTCCTGGACACCGCTGCAAGCAACCTGGGAGAGAAATTAGAGGGCCATTAAAAAAATTGTGTTTTATTTTCATTTGCTATGAACACTTTTGTTTATTATTTATAAAAATATTGGAGATTGGGGGGAAAGGCTATTTGATGGAGTGGGGCGGTTGGAGGTGGGAGGTCATGTGATGAAACCTCCAGGAATACGTCCAACCAGAGTTGGCAACCTCTAGTATCAGGATGTGGACCACAGACAGTCCACTTCTGACCCTGTTTTACTGTACTGGAAATCTAGTGAAAGCAGATTGAAGATTTATTTTCTTCCTATTCTCCCCCATCTCAGCTGAAGGTGTTGACTCATGGCTGGGGTACAGTTCCACCAGCACTAGCTGCTCTCCAGTAACTCACACAAATGGCCAGGCTTCATGAGTGTTGACAAGAGTACTCGACCTTCAGGGGATTAACAGCTGAGCCTAATCCTGCGCTCACTGAACGTCCTTACCTAAGCATTCTCTGGATAGCTATCAGGGGTTCGAACCTTGGCTGGGACTTCCTGGTCTGTGTGGCTCAGTATCATACCAGCCAGTCTAATTTGCTTACCATCAGGTAATGCATAGTGCTAAGGTGACAGCTGTGAGATGCAGGTTTGATTTCCCCCCCCCCACTACACTGAGTTCCCAATCTCACCCGGGGTGCTGTGGTCACAAGTGGAAGCCAGTACACCCCTATCGGGCAGGGGGAGGAACACAGAAACAATCCTCGTGCGCCTGCATCAGATGGATCACAGAGGTGTTGGCAGAGGCTTAGAAACAGGTTCAAATCCAGCCCAGGCTGCTAGTCTGCCATCCATTTTCATTTGATTAAGAAAGATGAAAGAACTTGCATTTACATTGAGCCTTACACAACCTCAGGACATCACCAAGCATTTCACAGCCAATTAATTACTTTTGAAGGGTAGTTAGTGGCAGCCATGTTTGTACATTGCAAGATTCCAACAACAGCATATGAGATAAATGGCCAAATAATCTGTTTTAGTGATGTTAGTTGAGGGATAAATGTTGGCCAGAATTTGAGGAAAATTCTCCTGCTCTTCTTCAAATAGTGCCGTGGGATCGTGCACATTCATCTGAGAGGCAGACAGGGCCTCAGTTTAATGTTTCATCCAAAAGACGGCACCTTCAACAGTGCAGCACTCCCCCAGTACTGCGCTGAAGTGTCAGCCTGGATGATGTGCTTATGTCTCTGGAGTGGGGCTTGAACCCACAACCTGCTGACTTCGAAGCTTAGAAGCAAGAGTGCTGTCAACTGAGCCATGGCTGACACCTTTGCAAACCGCCTTGGGATGTTTTTCTACGTTAAAGGTGCTATAGAAAGGCAAATTGTTTTTGCTGTTGTTGGATGCAAGGGTCCTATGCAAAGCGAGTTTTGCTAATCTCAGCACAGTTCTTGTGGGCATGGCCACACAGCACATAAATAGCACCAAGTTGGCGGCCGTAGGAAACAGAGAGGCTACTCTAGTGTGAGTGGAATATTATTGGGGAAGAGAACTAGAGATTTTACTCTGTATTGAGCAGTGTTATAGCTGGCCTGGGAGTGCTCGGTGCCTGATGCTGTGTGTCCAAAATGGGAAGTACTCCAATCTCCAGTACTAACGTCCCTCACCTGGGTGAACAAATAAATAGAAGTGTATTGGGAAAGAAAGGACTTCATCCCGTTTCTTGTCAAAATGGTAGACTGCTCAATTCTGCCTCTCTCCCTGTTACGATCTAAGCAAATGAGACGGAATAATCAGTGGGAGAACGTCTTGTGAGGCACCTACAGCCATGGTATAAGACACTGACTTCTCACATTGTGCCACACGACCTATCCCCCACCCCCCCATCCCCCTCCAGTCGTCTTCTAGTAACTTGAACTCTGTTGTTCTTTGCCTGCTTTGAGGTGCTTAGTTCCATCGTAGAACTTCCTCGCTTCCTTAGACGCAGAGGTACTGACTGCCAGAAAAGCTGAGTGAATGTACTTTTACTGAAATTGGACCTGTGCTATACTCTCAGCGGCGAATATCTCAATTTCACTTCATGGGTTCATGTTTACTTTCAATTCACTGGGTATCAGGCAAACATCGATAAATGGATTTTAAGAAAAGTGTTTCTTGAATGGATATAGTCGAGATTTTAGTATAATTGTGAAACCCAACAAGTTCTAATGTCAATCATTTTGCCAGCTTGGCTCAGCTGGTAGCACTCTCACTTCTGAGTCAGACCATTATAGGTTTAAGCCCCACTGCTGGACTTCAGCTTATAACCTAGGCAGACATTTCAGTGCAGCCATTGTCGGAGGTGTTGGAGGTTCAGATGTGATGGTTAAACCAAACGCTTTGGGACATCCTGAGGTCGTGAAAGGTGCTATATAAATGCAAGATCTATCTTTCTATAATGGAGCAATTAATCTCATGAATGTTCATTAACCCTTTGGGGTTCATCTGCAAGTATTAACCTTTTACCTTTTTCCAATGGGGACACCTTGACTGCTCGTGATACCTAGGTGAAAGGGATGGAAATGTCTTGACATTCACCAAGTACCTCGTTTTTGTTTTGTGAATGAAGGAAAAGTATTTTTTTTAAAGAACTAGTTATTGATGTTCTATGGTGTTACAGTGAGAAATGACAGATGGAATTAAGATCAGGTCTGCAGTGAACTGTGTGGTTTAACATCAGTAGCTCGAGTGCAGCAGCTGCAGCAGCCGCACACTTAGAGGCGCTGTGGGGCTGTCCTTAAAGGGACAGCCCCATCAGGGAATTCTCACACCAACTCCAATGGAGGGTGTCAGCCCACAGTGCTAACTATCTTTCCCCGTCTCAGATGCTGACCGACCTGCTGTGCTTCCCACCAATTTTCTTTGTTATTATTTCAGCTTTTCAACATTTGCAGTTTTTCCTGCACTCCGACCAATCCACAGGAATGAAAGCTGGTGTGGGAAGTTTATAGCCTTGAAACTGCCGACAGTTTCCTAATTCTGTGGTGCCAATCTTGGGCCTCTCCCAATTCAGTGTTGATGGGGGGTGGGGGGGGAGGTACCTGAATACCGTTTAAATGGGCTGATTTGTAATTGTCCAGCTTTGTCCTATCCCTCTGTGAATCATGCTGAATAATGTTAGTGCTTCATCACTTCATCACTTTTTTACCTAACAGTGCTTGTCAGCAGGCTGTTTGGCCATGGGAAGCGTCACAACCAAACCAAATTCTGTTGTCATCCGATAGCCTCACACACACAGTTTGTAGCAGTGTCACTGGGTAGTGATTGGGAATGGGAACCCCGGCAGATTTCTTCCTCCCTCGCTCAGGGGCACTGAGGCCAATTATAGTGTTCCCACCGCTGCCTCAGATAAAATGAGCTAACTCAGCACCGACAAGGGATTGAAAGTGGAATCATCTTACTCTAGCTTTGTACCATACCATGTGATGCTCCTACTCACCTGGCTACTAGGAGGGCCCCCTGGACTATTCCATTATTCATATTTTGTTTAAGGTGAAGGATGCCATGTTTTAGCATCCAGCGTCAGCATCAAACACTGCAATTGTTCCCATTTCCCCTCTATTAAGGGAACATCGGAGAGCACAGGACCTGAAAAGACTCTGCAGTCCACCTGGCCAGTGCCAAAACTGAATACCCCTCCATTACCTCAAGGAGCTTGCTTATCATTCAGTTTCCAGTTCTGATGAAGGGTCTAAACCCAGAACATTAACCGGTCTTTTCCCTTTACAGATGTTGACAGACCTGCTGTGTATTTCCAGCATTCTCTGTGTTTACTCCCAGATGCCGAGGGAAACTCCCCGGCCCTGAATTTCCATGGGTGTCTTCTCCCGATCTTCTGCCTTAACTTCCACTGAGAAAGCATATAAATGGGGGCTGAAGTTACGGCAGGAGATCGAGAGAACTCTCCCCTCGCAGAAATTGAGGGCCCCTGTGCTTCGCTCCAACTACAAAAACAGCACCCCCTATTGCACACATGTAACACTTCTACTCCCCACATCAACCAACCAGTGACCTCTTTCACTGAGTTGAGCAACTTGTTGAACTTTTAATAGGTTTGAACTCTCTGGCAGATAACCTGACAATACCGTACAAAATACTGGATTAATTATTATAGATTCAATCAGGCAAACTGCAACCAAATGGGGTAGTTTGATTGGCTGAATGAGCAAATTAATATTAGATCCCATCCTGCACATTAGTTTTGTCCATTATTGAGAAACCCAGGTGAAGGGCTGAGGTCCATAGCGCAGGACACTACCAAGGCTGGAAAGAGCTAAACAGCGGAAGCAACATGCTATAGACCGAGCTAAGCGATTCCACAACCAATGGATCAGATCAAAGCTCTGCAGTCCTGCCACATCCAGTTGTGAATGGTGGTGGACAATTAAACAACTAACGGGAGGAGGAGGCTCTGTAAACATCCCCATCCTCAATGATGGCGGAGTCCAGAACGTGAGTGCAAAAGACAAGGCTGAAGTGTTTGCAACCATCTTCAGCCAGAAGTGCCGAGTGGATGATCCATCTCGGCCTCCTTCTGATATCTCCACCACCACAGCAGCCAATCTTCAGCCAATTCGATTCACTCCACGTGATATCAAGAAACGGCTGAGTGCACTGGATACAGCAAAGGCTATGGGCCCTGACAACATCCTGGCTGTAGTGCTGAAGACTTGTGCTCCAGAACTAGCTGCGCCTCTAGCCAAGCTGTTCCAGTACAGCTACAACACTGGCATCTACCCGACAATGTGGAAAATTGCCCAGGTATGTCCTGTCCACAAAAAGCAGGACAAATCCAATCCGGCCAATTACCGCCTCATCAGTCTACTCTCAATCATCAGCAAAGTGATGGAAGGTGTCGTCGATAGTGCTATCAAGCAGCACTTACTCACCAATAACCAGCTCACCGATGCTCAGTTTGAGTTCCGCCAGGACCACTCAGCTCCAGACCTCATTACAACCTTGGTCCAAACATGGACAAAAGAGCTGAATTCCAGAGGTGAGGTGAGAGTGACTGTCCTTGACATCAAGGCAGCATTTGACCAAGTGTGGCACCAAGGAGCCCTAGTAAAATTGAAGTCAATGGGAATCAGGGGGAAAACTCTCCAGTGGCTGAAGTCATACCTAGCACAGAGGAAGATGGTAGTGGTTGTTGGAGGCCAATCATCTCAGCCCCAGGACATTGCTGCAGGAGTTCCTCAGGGCACTGTCCTAGCCCAACCATCTTCAGCTGCTTCATCAATGACCTTCCCTCCATCATAAGGTCAGAAATGGGGATGTTCGCTGATGATTGCACAGTGTTCAGTTCCATTCGCAACCCTTCAGATAATGAAGCAGTCCGAGCCCGCATGCAGCAAGACCTGGACAACATCCAGGCTTGGGCTCATAAGTGGCAAATAACATTCGCGCCAGACAAGTGCCAGGCAATGACCATCTCCAAGAGAGTGTCTAACCACCTCCCCTTGACATTCAATGGCATTACCATCGAGGAATCCCCCACCATCAACATCCTGGGGGTCACCATTGACTGGAAACTTAACTGGACCAGTCATATAAATACTGTGGCTACAAGAGCAGATCAGAGGCTGGGTATTCTGCGGCGAGTGACTCACTTCCTGACTCCCCAAAGCCTTTCCACCATCTACAAGGCACAAGTCAGGAGTGTGATGGAATACTCTCCACTTGCCTGGATGAGTGCAGCTCCAACAACACTCAAGGAGCTCGACACCATCCAGGACAATACAGCCCACTTGATTGGCACCCCATCCACCACCCTAAACATTCACTCCCTTCACCATCGGCGTACCGTGGCTGCAGTGCGTACCATCCACAGGATGCACAGCAGCAACTCGCTAAGGCTTCGTCGACAGCACCTCCCAAACCCGCGACCTCTACCACCTAGAAGGACAAGAGCAGCAGGCACATGGGAACAACACCACTTGTACGTTCCACTCAAAGTCACACACCATCCCGACTTGGAAATATATCGCCGTTCCTTCATTGTCGCTGGGTCAAAATCCTGGAACAACCTTCCTAACCGCACTGTGGGAGAACCTTCACCACACGGACTGCAGCAGTTCAAGAAGGCGGCTCACCACCACCTTCTCAAGGGCAATTAGGGATGGGCAATAAATGCTGGCCTCGCCAGCGACACCCACATCCCATGAACGAATAAAAAAAAAGTAGAAGAGAACATGAGGTAAAACAGGAAGTGGTGGTTAGTGACACAACATTTGAATTTTAGAAAATTGTAGAAGGAAAGAAAGACTGAACAAGGCGAGGAGTTCCACAGTTTCTAGATCTTGCTCAGCGCACCAGCAGTACCAAAAACGTCTGCAACTGGGAAAAGATAGATGAATAATAGATGAGCTTGGTAATAGGGCAACGGCAAGCTCACATTCTTTGCTACTGAGTCAGATAGCTGGATCTAAGTTTGTGAACTGTCATTCTAATCTCCCACTAAGTATAGCAGAGTTGAAAGTCCAAC
The DNA here is from genome assembly GCF_035084215.1 of Heptranchias perlo. Taxonomy (NCBI): domain Eukaryota; kingdom Metazoa; phylum Chordata; class Chondrichthyes; order Hexanchiformes; family Hexanchidae; genus Heptranchias; species Heptranchias perlo. The sequence continues at coordinate 6,550,016 of NC_090356.1, forward strand.
CAACTCTTTGCTGTAATTGGTCTGCAATCAAAGAGTGGCAGAGATCAATCAATGCAGAGAAAGGAAGTGTTATTCTGCGAATTGATGATTCATCGTTGGATTCTTGATACAAATCTCATGGGTGTCGAGAGTTATTGCTGAGGAGTTGAAGGGAAGGCAACTGAACTGTGCAGAAGGAGCTGAAAAAATAAGAGTCCCTGCTCATGCCTGCTTCACTGGCATTCAGTTCCATGCTCCAGTGCAAGCTTGAATGTCATCTGGAAGTCAACAGGGTCGAGTTGGAGGGGACTGGCCCGTTTCTGTTGATGGCTCCAACTCAGTGGAGACTTTTCAGTGTGATGCCACTTGCAGATTAATATACTTCGCATGTTATAAAGATTATAAATGGTGTCCAAGTGGATGCACTGTGGAACCATGTCAATCTGAGGATCAGCCCCTCTCAACAGGCCCATGAACATCTGTGAGTGAGCCGTGTTGACCTCAGCACCACTAAACATTACGGTCCTTGACATTCAAGAGTGCTTGCTGTTTTTCTTCCCCCTCTGTTCTGCTGGTCAAAGTTCAGGATTATTTTTGCCTACCTTTTAGTCCTGCAGGATCAAGTAGAAGGTCAGGCCATGTGTGACAACTCTCTTCAACAAAAAATATCAGCATCAAGAACCTATAGACCTTGACGCCACATTTTGTTTTTTTCCAGTTTTGCCTGCTCCTTCCTTGAAGGTGGCGACTCTTGCTGGGATCCGTGCCCATAGGTGATGCAACCTTCCAGTTCCACGCTTGTGTTGCCATTCTCCAGAGCTACCCCCCGCTGTCTGTGTGGATCTGTATAGTTATACAGATCAGGAAGGATTGAGCAGGCTAAGGCTCCTTCCTCTGGAAAAGAGAAGACTGAGAGGTGACCTGATCTTTAAGATAATGAAAGGGTTTGATAGGGTAAAGGTCGACAAAATGTTTCTACTTGTGGGGGAGATCAGAACAAGGAGCCATAAATATAAAATAGTCGTTAATAAATCAAATAGGGAATTCAGGAGAAACCTCTTTACCTAGAGAGTGGTGAGAATGTGGAACTCGCTACCACAAAGAGTAGTTGAGGCAACTAGCATAGATGCATTTAAGGGGAAGCTAGATAAACACATGAGGGAGAAAGGAATAGAAGGTTATGCTCTGATAGGGTTAGATGAAGTAGGAAGGAAGGAGGCTCATGTGGAGCATAAACACTGGCATAGACCAGTTGGGCCGAATGGCCTGTTTCTGTGCTGTGCATTCTATGTAATTCTGTGTAATTCTATGTATAAAAGAAGACCCCAATGCACTGTGAGAGACCGTTCCCCAGTCTGAGTGTAGATGCGGTGGACAGATGCCACTGTCCCAGAAATGGATGTAGTAAGGTAGATCTTACAATCAGACTGTTCTTATACAAACAATTACTCGTACCAAACTTCTCTTGCCACTACTTTAACACAGCTATTACGGATTAAAACTTACATTAAAATAATGCGGAGAGGAATTTTGTATGAGTGAGTTAAGCATTCATAGAAGAACAGGACCGATAGTGTAACTGTGCAGATAAAAATGCCTTTACACTCACACATACAGAGAAAACACTGAGAATAAACACTGAGAACATGCACATAGCTTTTATCAACTTAGCAAGATCATTTTTTTTCTTTAATTACCACCAACATTTCCTAATTTTTATTTCCCGCATTTTTCAAAGTCCAAGAAAAATTCCTGGGAAGTCTTTTGTTGAAAAACAAAACCCAAAGAGTAAAAGTAATCAGGTGGTGGTAGAAGAACACTAAATGTTAACCCTGTCAGGTGTTTTTTTAAATCTCATTCTTCCTTCCTCCTGTAGCACTGTGCAGTTATGTTGTCTCCATTATCTGTCCTGTGACACTTGCGATGACTTTGTAATGTTCTCACAGGCAGTGCGACCCACAGGGCTCAACTCTACCTGAGTGGGAGTTGCCTCCATCCTGTCCACAAGGGAGCAGTTTGATAAATGACTGGTTTCTCGGCCTGTCAGAGCACTGCTGTCTTCAGGGATCTTGAGGTCTCTCACAACATCTGATCACTGTCCCTGATGCCAAGGCAATAATCAATTTAACTGATCAGGTACCACGAGAAAAATGGAGGCCATGAACATGGACAAACAAAGGTGATAATAAAACGACTCGAAAAGAATCAAGGGATTCGGCACAAGAGATAGAGGAAAATGGTATTTGTGGTGATGGGTTTGCACCAGAAATGTTAACATAACTTCAGATACAATTAGATCTGTTATGTATTTTCTGTTTTAATTTCAGTTTCCAGTTTTTTTATTGCTCTTTTTAACTTTGCTGTTTGCATGCATGGGACAGCTCTGGACTGTGTGGGCCAGAGAGGAAGAGAACTCGTTTTGGCAAAAAGAAAAGAAAGAACTTGCATTTATATTGTTTCTTTCACATCCTCAGGATGTCCCAAAGCACGTTCCAGTCAATGAATTACTTTTGTAATGCAGTTACAAATGCCATAGGAATATTTATCCTTGTTCCCTCCCCAATTGTAAATGTGTGCATGTGTTTGTGTGTGTGTGTTTTTTTGTGTGTGTGTGTGTGTGTGGACATTGTACAAAGATAAGTTCAGGCTCGGCTATGATGCCATCCACAGTCAAATAGCCTGCTGTTGCTCACTGCGGAGGCACACGCGTGAAGAACGGCCACCTGCGTGAGGTGTTGGGAGGGCAGCTTCTGGAGTGTCAAGTATCAGAGTCTTTAAGAGAGGAAGAGAGAACATTGTCAAAAAAAGATGCCAACACACACCTTTAGAGGAGAAAAACAGCGCTGGGTTTTCTTGTTCTTGTGCTAGCATCGCCAACCCCGAGAGAAACTTGCCAGATATTTTTAAGACCAGTGGCCTGGGAGAACTGTTTTTATGACACATCATCACTCACATACGAGGCTACTCTCATTGTGTGATGTCCTGTCACTTCACACACATGCGCTCTCTGGCCAAAACATCATAGGAACAGGAATAACAGCTCCTCGATCCTGTTCTACCAGTCAATAAGAACATGGCTGACCTATACCTCAGCTCCATTTACCCGCCTTTGCTACATATCCCTTCATACCCTTACCTAACAAAAATCAGTCTCAGTCTTGAAGATTTCAATTGAACCAGCATCCACTGCCTCTTGGGGGAGAGAGTTCCAGATTTCAAATAGGAATTGGATATATACTTGAAAAGAAAAGATTTGCACAGCTATGGGGAAAGAGAAGAAGAGTGCGACTAATTGGATAGCTCTTTCAAAGAGCCTGCATGGGCATGATGGGCTGAATGGCCTCCTTCTGCGCTGTAAAATTCTATGATTTCCATTATCCTTTGTGCAAAGAAATGCTTGCTGATTTCACTCCTGAATGGCCTAATCACAGGCAGTCTGAGAACACACAGAGAACGGTGGGACCCACCGGGCAACTGATTTACAGAAAGGGCACCTGCACTGTCCACAACGAAATGTGGGGGAGCGACGCAGTTAGCTCGCTCGCTCAAGGCCCAGGCTGTATTACGGAAGCACTTTAAGACACAATATACTGCTGCTGTATCTTTAAATGCCCAGGGGCTCAACCACAGTGACAATGCCCCAGCCCTATCATCCAGTAATTGGTTTGTTTTTCGCACCTCATTATCTCTTTGTGCCCAGGGGAAGAAGTCTCTATCAGTTATCACTAATCGTATCTGCGTGGTAGTAATTCTAGGGAGCTTGCCGTAAGTGTCTGTGTCAGCTGCAGGAGCTCACAGAGTGGAGCGACTCACCTCATTGCTCCTCCACTGATGGGCCGTGTTTGGCAACAGAGTTAATGAGGGAGCACGGTGTTTAGACAAGACAAGAGATACAAGGAGATACTGCTCCTGTGTTCAAGTTCTGAGAAGTGAGACCCACAGAAGATAAACCTTCCTGTAGCCTTGGGCTACAGGTTTATTGACGGCACTTTTCTGTCTCATTGAAAGTGTGTGGAACTGTAACATTTTTGTAACCCTTTTTAAACAATCAGCTTGCGTTCTGACACAAGCCCCTGGTGGTAAAGTGATCTCCCAATTGCTTTACAGAGTTGCCTCTATCAGCTACCGTGCTGTCAAGAGGCAATCCTGTAAACCTAGGGTGTCTGAACTATGAGCTGTGCAGCCTGTGTCCCTGGTAATCTCAACCGTGAAACCCAGGCAGCTCAGTTCTGCTTGCGCTTCTCACTCACTGCTTTGTCCCCTTTGAATCTTGCGGGTCTGGAGGTTTGGGAAGGGCTGTTCTTAGTGCCAGTGCCTTAGTAGTGGATAACTCCTAAATCAGAACACCAGGATTTGTAGTATTAACAGCTGGAATACATACAAATGAATGTGAACATGGATCAAAACTCCCAAGTCCTTCTCCTCTGGCTCTCTACCGGTTATAGCACCTTTGCCTCCGTTGACCTGCTCAACTACTCCTCACCCCTGCCTGTGATGCTCTCGGTTCCACCAAATCGCTCACTGTCTCTCACCTCTTCCATTCCCTGCTACAGTCCTCATCCTCGTTGGGCCATAAACTCAAGTGCACCATCATTCGCTTTCAGATCTGGATCGCCCATGTCATGCGTTACAGGGTCTCTCTCCCCTCAGCCAAATCCTCCCATTATTCCAGGATTATCCTGAAGAACAAGGGCAACTCACAGCTTCTTTACTATGTGATAAACCACCCCCGCCCCTTCTGTAAACCCATTTCCCCTGCTCCACCGCCAGGATTAGACTGGAATTCTACATCTCTAAATTCAAGATCATCTGTGTTGCTGTCTCTGCTGCTTTCTCTCCCCTTTCACCTAATCTCCCACCAATCCTACCTCCAACCTCCAATCACTTTACAGTTACTCTCCATCTTGCCCCCTGCCCTCCCAAGCTCATCTCTTCCATGAGACTCACTTTCTCCCTTGATCTTTGCCCCACACAACTCCTGCATGCTCAACTACCCCTCCTACCCACCAGTTGGCTTTGCATAGGCACCGTCTCACTCTCATTCAAAACTGCTGTCATTGCCCCAATGTCTTCCTTACCGGACTCCTTTCCTCCAACCTGTATTAATGCCAATTTATTCAAAACTCAGCTGCCTATTTTCTATCCTGCACTAATCTCATTCACCTTTCACCCTCACCGTTACTGACCTACACAGGCTCCCTATCCCATAATGCATTGAATTTAAAACCCTCATCCTCACCTTCAAATCCCTCCATGGCTCTGCCCCACTGTATCTCTGAACCTCCTTCAACCTTATGTCCCTTCCTCAACTTTCATTTCTCTGACACTGGTCTTTTAGGCATTCCCTCTCCCTTTGCCTACTATTGGTGACAAAGGCTTCAGCTGCCTCGGTCCTACTCTCTGAAATTCCTTTCTGAAATCCCTCAGCTTCTCCTTTTCTTACTCCACTTTTAGAAACCTACTCCAAACCCAACTGTTTGGCCTCCAACCTTTTAACTTTTAAAAATTTCATTCTCAGGACGTGAGCATTGCTGGCATTTATTGCCCGTCCCTAATTGTCCTGAGAAGGTGATAGTAGGTCTTCTTCTTGAACCACTTAAGAGGTTTGATACAACTAAGTGGCTTGCTAGACCACTTCAGAGGCAGTTAAGAGTCAACTATGTTGGTGTGGGCCTGGAGTAGCATATGGGCCAGCCCAGGTAAGGACAGCAGGTTTCCTTCCCTTAAGGACATTATTGAACCAGTTGGGTTTTTATGACAATCTGACAGCTTGTCGCTTTTACTGGTACCAGCTTTTTATTCTTTTTTATACCGAATTTAAATTCTCAAACTGCCATGGTGGGATTTGAACTCATGTTTTCTGGATTACTAGTCCAATAACATAACCCACTACATTACTGTAACTGTCACATCATGGCTTAGTGATGGCTCCTTTATTCCTTTTACTTATTTTTTCATCCCCTATGTAAAACACTTTGGTGTGTTTTCTACGTTAAAGACACTACATAAATGCAAGCTGTTGCTCTTAAACATGCCCACAAGACTCTATGATGCACACCTATATTGTCCATGAGGACACTCCTGCTTCAAACAAAGTGATTCCAATGGTATAAACTGGGCGACATGGACATGTTGGGCCGAAGGGCCTGTTTCCATGTTGTAACTTCTATGATTCTATGAAATCAGAGGCACCAAGATCCCCCTCAAGAGAATGTTTCTCGTACGTCTCTGATCGTTGGGTGCCAGGTGCGGCAAAAATAAACAGCAGCTCATGACGTTAGCTAGGCTGGGTCTGCCATTTTGGTTCTGATTGTGGGGGGACTGACCTCTCAGCCCACTGGTTTCACATTGGTTTTCACCTTAACTGGCCTGTATTGACCTTTCCTTTCCTTCCATCTGGGGTGATCCCACCCAGATTCCAACAGTCATAATTATTGTGTGCGTGACCTCAAGGTAACTGAACCTGTTGTCCAAGAGCTGGGTTCTCTCCCTTCCAGCTGGGGAATTATAGGTCTCTAGGCCCAACTAGGTGCAATAGCAGGGGAGTACTCAGACGTCATGGGTCTTCCTGGGACCACCATACGTATGCGATGCAGCCATAATAGAGGGATGAGAGTTTAAGGATTATCACTGGAAGCTCCAAGCAGCCAATATGAAGGAACATAGCCCTTTGTGTCTATAATGGGGGCAATGTGAAGGAGCATGGCCCCTTTAAAAATCATGCTTGGTGGCTAAGTATTTATTATAAAAGATGATGATTCCTTTCAGCTGAATGAAATGAGTTTTTCTCCTCATGTAGATTAAAACAAAACAACCAAAGGGCCTTGCACGGCAGGCTAAACTTTAATATAAATTTTATCTGGCATTTAATGAAGGGAGACTGGGTAGAGTTACTTGTTAAAACATGACTTCGTAGCAGCGTCTTTGTACAAAGGCATCTCAGAAATAGCACCTTAAATGAATTGGCAATAAAAGGGGGCTTAGGCCAAGCAGCGGGAGCCTCCATTAAAAGGCGGCTAATCACCAAGGAGGTGCTATTCACCTTCCCAAACACTGCACTTTTCCCCAGCTCTGCACAAACCAGAATTCATAAAGTAACATATTTCTAATAAAGAAACTCGGCTTGACAGAATAGCCCAGAGGTTAGCTCTGGCTTTTGTTTGATTAGCAGCTGATAATAACTCCGCAGTGAGGAAGCCCCAGTGTGGCATTGACTATATAATCTTGGAACATAAGTAACGCACTCACAGGGTCTTGAAAGGTGGCCAGCTGATGAATGAATTATTATATTTCCAAGGATTAAAATTGCCTCAGCATTTTGTGCCCAGTTGATTTGTTTTTTAGACCTTAAGATCACAAGTTAGGAAGCCCATCCTAGCTCATCCATTCTGAAAGACCCTCCACTCTTTCCATTGCAACTTGTTTCTTAAACGATTCCAGCGTTTTGGCCTCCACAAGTGCGTTGGTTATTCTTTGTGTGAAGAAGTGCTTCCTGATTTCAGTACTGAAAATGTCTTTTGCTAATCTGAACCTGTGCCTCCTTTGTCCTTCTGTCTCGGTTTCACTTGAAGCAGTTTTTCCAATTCCCCTCTTCTATACCATTTACAAAAACAACAACTTGCGCTTATCTAGTGCCTTTAATGTGGCAAATGTCCCAATGGGCTTTGCAGAGGGAAAACTTGTGCCGATTAAAACTTAGGCATTAAATTAGGGGGAAAGGTAGGCACGGAGGAGGTTTTTGAGGGTGGAGATAGAGTTAGCAAGGGTGGGTGGGGCTTAAGAGAGGGAGTTCCAGAGAGTAGGGACAAGCCAGCTGAAGGCTCGGCACCAATGGAGGACTAGAGACTGGGGGAGGGATGGAGGTGGGGGGTTAATGCATAAAAGACCAGAGTCAAAGAAAGGATTCATTGAAGAGCAGAAGAGCTCAAGTTCTCCAGCCTCTCTTCATAACTCAAATGGAAAATATCCAATTAGACAACTTTGATAACTGTCTTGGGCAGTAGGGACCCATATCAACACGGGCTAAATGAGGGGTGTGTATATGGTGTGGGACTCATTCTGACTTTTATTTACTCCAGCATTATTTTATAAACAAACCTGGGGCAATGTCTGAGGCAGAACAACAACAATGTTGAAGATGGCAGGTTCCAGAGCTCCCAAGGTTTGATCCCTGGTCTTTGCTGAAATACTTGATGGAGTTAACACCTTCAAGAAAGGGGAAAAATTGGAGAGGAGAAAAAAAAATCCCCAAATAAATACATTTATCAGCCTTGGCTCAGTGGTAGCACTCTTGCTTCAGAGTCAGCAGGTTGTAGGTTGAAGTCTCTCTATAGGACTTGAGCACATAATCTCCATTGACACTTCAGCGCAGCACTGAGGGAGTGCTGCACTGTCGGAGGTGCCGTCTTTTGGATGACATGTCAAACTGAGGCCCCGTTTGCCATCTCAGGTGGGCATAAAAGACCCCATGGCACTATTCGAAGAGCAGGGGAGTTCTCCTTGGTGTCCTGGCCGAAATTCATCCCTCAACCAACGTCACTAAAAAAAAGATTACCTGGTCATTCATCTCATTGCTATTTGTGGGACCTTGCTGTGCGCAAATTGGCTGCTGTGTTTCCCTACATTACAACAGTGATTACACGTCAAACGCAATTCATTGGCTGTGAAGAGTTCTGAGATGTCCTGAGGTTGTGAAAGGTGCGATAGAAATGCAAGTTCTTTCTACTTTCTTTAACTTACACTACCAATGAGCCTACTGCCACAGATATTGTCTCCGAATCCACAGGAGCTGTAGAGTTAATTGGCCAGGATTTTGCAGGTAATTCCTAATAAGTTGCTGGAGTTAGCATTTCCGAGTTACTTAGTCTGATCACAGGTTGGTCTGGAAAACATTCCACTGATTATTACTGGATTTTAAATTAGTCCTGGATTAGGGGATTTGCATTCGGCTGCTGTAACTGCAGATTCCCGTTCTCTAGTGTATGTTTTTTTTGTGTGGCCAAAAGGTCCCTTGATCATGTCTAAAACTTGCACGTGTCCAACTCTGGTGTTGATGATCCTGCCGTACAATAAAAACAGGGCACACTCAGGACAACGGGGCAATATTATGGGATTTTCTCCCCTTGGAAATGATTCTACGAAATAAATGGGGAGAGAGAATTTTTAAAATTCTAAATCAGAATGATATTAAAATCAAGGCATAAGCCTCCCATTAGCCCACTGTGACTGAATTGAAAGACAACCCTTCTCATCATCCTGGACTTATATTCAGTTGCCGAAAGTAATTAAAATGAGTACAAGCATTTGCAAATTGATTTTCTGAAGGCTTTCTCCCCTTGAGAACTAAATGAAGGCAAACTGACCTATCCTGTCCTGTTCCTAGATAGCTCTCTGCTCATTAAGGACCAATAGATGTAAAGCCTTTCACTGTTAGCACTCTTTTACTTCTCCGAGTCCCTGTCGACTCAAATCATTGTTTTACTATCGGATAATTCCCCTGCCTCACAGCTTTCTCAATAAGTACATGTTAATTATCTGTGTCACGGTGCTTGTCTCTCTATGTAATCTGTTAATTTGAGAGGAGAAGCCAAGGGCCTGTTTACCCAATTAGCCTTCCTATTTAATTATCTTAATTACTCCGATATTCTCGGGGAACCCTGTCTTCTCAACTTGTATTAGCATACTGAACAAGGACAGCAGGCAGCAGAAGCAACTTGTTGCTGAGGTGAGGGGAAGAGCAGCACGGAGTACAGAGGAGAAAGGCCGAGGAGGGCCGAGGGCAGAGGTCCTTTATGTAGGAGCGCAGCTTTAAAAAAAATGCAAACAAATAGTAATCGCACTGCATCAGAACCAGGCCATGAAGTAATTTATTTTACGGAAAGGCTAAACTGCTATCAAGCAGCTGTGTAGGTCCCAAACAGGCTAAATGTGGGAATAACCCTCGCAGCACCGAGGGTACATTCCAACAACACAGTTTAAGGAAAAAATACGAGACTGTAATTTGTTTTAACATATCTCAAGGATAATTAGAAGCTCCATTCTGAGTTCCTCCAATTCGTTTTATTTGGTAAGTGTACTGTCTAAGATGGACCTGAGACGTACAGGCTAGGATTCACTAGTCTTGAGCTGCTTTAGCTGATCTTAGCAATAGGAAAGAAAGAAGAAAGCACTTGCATTTATTTAGCACCTTTCACATCCTTGGGATGTCCCAAGGCATCACAGCCAATGTATTACTTTTGAAGTGCAGTCACTTATTCTGGAGGAAAACACAGCAGCCCAACAAGATCCCATAAACAGCAATGAGAGCAATGACCTGTTAATCTGTTTTTGATGGTGTTGGTTGAGGGAGGACTGTTAGGCCAGCACACTGGGAGAACTCCCTGCTCTTCTTCAAATAGTGCCATGGGATCTTTAACATCCACCTGGCCAGGCAGAGGTGGCTTCATTTTAACATCTCATCCGAAAGACATGGGCAGCAGGTGCATGGGAACACCATCACCTCCAAGATCCACTCCAAATCACACACTATCCTGACTTGGATATATTGCCATTCCTTCATCATCGCTGGATCAAAATCCTGGGACTCCCTAACTAAAAGCACTGCGGGAACACCTACACCACACGGACTGGAGCGGTTTGAGGGCTCACCACCACCTTCTCAAAGGCAACTAGGGACAGGCAATAAATGCTGGTCTTGTCAGCGACGTCCATATCCATCCAGCGAACGAATACAACAAAACCCACTCCTGAAGTGTCTGCCTAGGTTATGTGCTTAAATCCTGGAGTTAGTGTCTACAATTGGCATCGTGGCCCCTGGGTCAGAGAAGGAAACTATCAGCCAGGGTACCTGCTCCCGATCGCTGTCCACTGACTCCTGGTAGAAGGTACATGTGGGTAGACATTGGATGAAGAGATGCTGGGGTCCAGCATGGTACTCTACCCACCATCACCCTCCCCCCATCCCAACTTGGTCAGATAAGCCTGCAGACACTCACACATGAAGAATACCCACTTGAGCAAGGCACTGAGGCACTGATGGACCCCTACTGCAGCAAGGAGACAATGCCTTCAGGGTCAGAGGAGAGAAACTGGGACTAGGGGGTGGGGGGAGCAGAGGAGCCGATTTAGGAAATTTATTGCTTTTCATCATAATCAGTAAAGGCACATTAGTGGAGAGCAGGTTTCTGTAAATTGAAACATTTTAATTAATGGTAGAGGCCTGTCTGAGTAAGCCTGATTGGCATGTTGTAAATGGATGTTCCAAACACCCATTGTTTCTCCTTGATGTCGTGCAAAGGATTATGAAGGAGTTGTTTAACAACTCATTTGATCAAGTCACTCCTTGTGTCTCTTGGACCGGGCTGTGCCAGGCACCACCACTGAGCCCTTGACGGGCAAGTCTCATCGATAAAGATTAAGCCATCAGTCATGCTCGGAAATCCAGCTCAACAAGGAAAAAAAACCCTCAGCTTGCCAGACGAACCAGTACCCCTGCTATGGACAATCAGACTTTACTCACAACCAGTTCCAGTAGTTTAACTGTTAAAGGGCTAGAGCCCATCTCATTTTTAAAATACTAGTAAATTACCCGTGCTGTTGGTGAATATGATTTTTTTTGTATACAAGATGACGACAGAGTTGCTAGAAGGACTTCAGAACATCGTGACAACTGACATAGCAAAACTGAATGGGAAATGTTGACATAGAAATTTACAACGGTAAATGTTGATAGAAAAGTGTGACCAAAAATCGTGACAACAGGAAATAAGGTTTGTGGACAGGAAGTCTGAGCCTAGCACATAATTTTTTAATAATATAGAGATGACCCCTGTAGATACTCTCTTCTGAAGCAGCTGACTCGTGCTGTGCTAAGGTTCAGTTGCCCTTTGGTACCTCACCCACGTGACCATTTTTCATATGTGAGCATCGGCAGGCTATTTGGAATTACAGAACCATAAAAGTTTACAGCATAGAAGGAAGCCATTCAGTCCATTGCGCCCAAACCGGCTCTTTGCTAGAACAATTCAAAACTAATCCCACTACCATACTCTCTCCGTGTAGCCCTGTATTTGATGAAGCAGGCATCACAGCTGAGCTTAATCCCATACTCACCGGGCATCTTTACACATTCCAGTACTGCACAGTGATCAGGAGCAGGAACCCTGGCCAATTTTCCCCTCCCAAGTCCAGTTGTCGGGGGGCCAATTATAGGTCCCCAACCAGAGCCCTAATGCACGGCTGGTACATTTAGTTGAGAATTTTTTTTCTCGTGCGCTTAGAAAAATACAATGAGACAGGGTTGTGGTTTTCCTGTTTTATTGTCTTGCTGTACGACACTGTTTTACATTCGGCTGATACCCAACCCAGTAGCATGTGAAGGGGGCTGATATTGCCAGATATGTGTGCGAACACAAGGCTTGCTGTCTTTGGGAATGTTATTATCAGCTACACCTATCAGAAGCATTAGACAATCAGCTAGGTGCATGCTGTCCCCAATACCCCGTTTACCAGAGTGCTGAAAGTCACCAGGGTTGCCAACTTTGGTTGGATGTATTCTGGGCAGTTTTATCGCATAATCTGCTGCCTCTAACTACCTCACCCCAATGCACCTGCCATTGGTTGCCCGACATGTTCATCCTCATGACGCACCATCTTCCCACGACCAATTGGAAAGCGAACAGTCTTTTCATTACCCGATTGGATGATTCTTGACTGTTGGTCAAATAGCCTTTGTCCATCTCCAATATTTTTAGAACTAATAAATGAGAGTGTTCAAAGAAAATGAAATAAACACACTTTTTTTAATGCCCCTATGATTTTTCTCCCAGGTTGCACGCAGCAGTGTCCCGGAGATTAATTATGAATTCCTGGAGGCTCTAGGACAATTGTTGAAGGTTGGCGACCCTGCAAGGCACTATTGGGGCAGTGTAGACTTCTCTCTCCCTTTTCAAATTTCATTACTAATTGATTGTCCTATCATCAAATACTGTCCCACAATTAAGTCAAAGCACTACCACCCATTCAGACTCTACACAGTAACTAGGTCATGTCTGATGAACGGATGCTGGGTTTATTCCAGATGAACTCTTTTCTGTATGACTGGTGCAACATGAGCTTCCTCATCTCGTCACCCCACCCGCCATATATAGCCTTCTAAATGAGGACTGCGTAGGTGTTGACAGGTCTACTGTGCTAACAGCCAGTATTACCTTTGTTGATAGATCGATAAATAGTGATAGGAGGGGGAATATTATCTTAATTGCAGCTACTAATTATTCACCAACTTCATGTATCAGGTGACAACAGACAAGCGAGTATGATTGTAGAAATGTTTCCTTTCATTTAAATGACAAGGAATGCTGTCCTTTCACCTCGAGGAGAAGGTTCAGATGCAGCTCAAACTGAAAAGGTGGGGCTCTAATCAGGGCACTGGGTGATGCAGTCAGTTAGAACTTTGTTTACTCACCTCTGGAGTGCCATCTATTCCAACCCAAGCAGAGGTGTTTCCTCTTTCATTGGGGGTCTTCCTCTCTCTCAGTGGGGTCTCAATCTCTGTGCTGATTGTTAATGGTCCTAAATTCATCCAACCCCCAGGGTTGAGCCTTGCTAGACAGGAGCATGGGTCTCAGAATCAGCCTTATAGGGTTATACCCCTACTTCTGAGCTGTGCTTCCATCTAGTGAGCCTGACTAAATAACCCTTTAAAACTCTAACATTCCACTGAACTCCTTGTTTTTAAAATATAATTCCATTTTTTCCCCCGCTTATTTTGTGATGTTGAGGTGTCTGTTGCTAAGGTTCTCAATGAGTGTTCATCGTTAATAAAGCAAACACCAGACCTCACTTGAAGACCCCACCCTCTGCCCCTGCGCATCTCCAAAATGATGAGGCCACCTTAATCTTTGGGTAATCCAGGTCTAACCCTACACACACTGTACTGCCAGGCAATCGTTTGTTTTTTTCCCTTTGGTGCTGCAGCTTCAATCATAAAGACCAGAACATGGTAACCAAGACACTGGTAGGAGATTGTGACAGGACACACACAATGTGCACATGCACTTTGTACATGGGGACATTTTGCTCCTTGGGCATGCTTATTTTGCCTTCTGAGGTGGCCTGAACTGGGCCAACTTCAGTGATTAGGAGAAGTAGCACAGTTTAGGCCCCAACATCCATTCCACGTTCATTGCACTCTCACAGGTACGCTGAAGCACAGGAGAGTTCCCCATGAAAGTGTGATTGGTAAGTGTGTCTCCTGCTGTGGTACTGAGCCAGGAAGGGGAAAAGTCAGGCAGGAGTCCCACTCCTCATCATAATCCAGTGACTCCTGTTAGAAAGTTGGAATGTGTGGAAGTTGTGTGAAGTCAGGATTGGGCTTGACAGTGATGGTCTCCCTCCCTGGCCAAACAGTCTGCTACCCTCACACCTGGCCATTTGGGCCAGGTAATGAAGGTTCCCCACGGCCCTTGGAACCGTATCCCAGGAGGACCCAGTACCATCAGGAGAGAAAATTCAGAGGAAAATAAAATTAGAAGCAAGGTTTTATAAATTAGAGATCCCAATGGGAACTCAAGCACAGAGATCAATGTGCCTCACACGAGCTTTTGTCCATTTGTTTAGATAGGTAGAAAATCGCACACACCACTCTGCCCAGATTCCCGACATGCACTCCCAGCTCACAAAGCTCCGTGCCAGGATCTAGAATCCATAATTATTCCTGTTCTGTTGTCAGCAAAGAGTGTATGTCAGTATAAACCCACTGTTGGCTGCAGGATAAAGGTACGGGCCTATGAAGTCAGGCCTCACTGAGAGACATACATATTCTTTTTCTATTTTGTTTTAGCTAGGGTGAGTGCAAGGCACTTCAGCATGTGCACGCACGCACACAAAGATACGTGTACGCATGCACAGAAACACAAGCATACGCACACAAATACACATATACACACACAAACAAACGCAATCACAAACACACACACACAAACACACCCATGCGCACGCACATAAACACACGCGTACACACACACAAAACACACGCGTGCACAAACACATGTGTACACACACACGCACATACACAAACACACACATATGCACACACACACACACACACACAAAAGAAAGGAAGACTTGTATTTATATAACGCATTTCATGACCTGCGGATGTCCCAAAGCGCTTCACAGCCAATTAATTACTTTTTAAAGTGCAGTCGCTGTTGTAATGTAGGAAGCACAGCAGCCAATTTCTGAACAGCAAGCTCCCACAAACAGCAATAAGATAATCAATAGAGCATCTGTTTTTAGGTGTTGGTTGAGAGATAAATGTTGGCCAGGACACTGGGGAGAACTCCCCTGCTCCTCTTCAAATAATGCTGTGGGATCTTTTGGATGCACCTGTTTAATTGGTTTAATGTCTCATCCGAAGGGTGGCACCTCCAACAGTGCAGCACTCCCTTAGGACTGCACTGAAGTTATCAGCATAGATTTTGTGTACACACGCGCGCATACATGCACATGCACATACACACACACACATACATACGCACATACACACACACACGCTCTTTCTCTCTCTCTCTCTCTCTCTTTCTTTTTGTACCAGCTAACTTCCTTGAAGCTGTATTTGCAACAAGAGACTGTTCTGCTGAGCAATTTGCCTGTGAAGCCTAAACTTGTCCTGTGGCTGTGACAGTCGAGAAACGAAGGCCTCCCAGTTAAACTCCACAAGACTATCCTGCTTGATTTTACAATGTTTTGTCTTCCTGAATGAGCCTGAGGTCGACAAGAGGTCACAAAGGTTGGAGGGGGGTCAAGGGTTTTCTCCAGACGGGGACCATTTTTTCACATGACCTTGATGCAGCTGAATAGGGACCCCCAGACAGACCTGCTTCGTGGCTGACAGGGCCTGGCTGGCACACTAGAAACACTGATCTCCTGGGCATTCTGGCATTTTCAGTCCAGCAGGATCCTGTAATACACCCAGCCCCTGGAGTATATTTTCGAGTGACACTTTGAATCCTAAAACAACATTTTTTTTTGCACCCACATGCTAAAATATTTCAAAGTCACTCAGCATTTCTGTTTAACCCTTTAACATGCGCAGATTTCCCACAAAATGGACTGTACTCAGCTCTCTCTGCGCAAGCCTTTTCTCCGTAATGTATCTAAGGGCCCAACAAACCTTTAATCACAACCCTTACAGCTTATTATACTGAGGTCACTCTGATCAAATCTTTAACCAGCACTCTCCACATTTACACACAGAAATTTAATTTTTACTCAACCTCTAATAAACTATAAAGATTCTATTTTTTTGAATAAGATTTGATTTCTGGGAAAGGCCCAGGCTTTTTTGGCCAAGTGGCGTTTTATTCGTTTTAGAAATTCTTTTGTGGAAACAAGCTGGGGACTCTGAAATTCCTCTTTAAGAAGAAAAAAGGGCCAATGCCTGTTTTTCTCTGCACTTGACAAACAGCGAATTAAATTGAAAAACACATCTGTGGTGTTCGAGAACAATTTAATTAGTGAGCTGATAATTCCGGAGGGGAAAAAAACAGGCATTTTCCTGTTTCCTGAATTTCATCCTCATGCTCAAGCAGAATTTCACTGAAAATACCATTAGGATGTCCAAAAAAAAGAATGAAATGAAAACTGCACTTGCTAGAAAACTAAAGTGATACCAAAAGTTGCTGGAAATGCACCACAGATCCACCAGCATCTGAAAGAAGAGAAAGGTTGATATGAAAGTCTATAGCAGGGTCTCGACCTGAAGTGTTAACCTGTCTAATCTCTTTTGATGCTGATGGGCCTGGTCTGTATTTCTAGCATTTCTGTCAAGAAAAAAAATTGTTTAAGGGTTGCATA
This sequence comes from Heptranchias perlo, assembly GCF_035084215.1. Taxonomy (NCBI): domain Eukaryota; kingdom Metazoa; phylum Chordata; class Chondrichthyes; order Hexanchiformes; family Hexanchidae; genus Heptranchias; species Heptranchias perlo. The sequence goes on from NC_090356.1 coordinate 6,566,855, forward strand.
AACTTGGTCTGTATTCCCTTGAGTTTAAAGCATCCAGAAATGCCAATACGGCTCCAAAGGAGGCAGCGGGCATTTCAGATACCATGTTCTAAACCACCAGCAGACGAGAATATTGTTCTTTTCCTTTGGTGCCGGCCCTAAGTGAAGACATCTGCCAACTGTGCTCTCCGTACTTTATACCTAATGTGTTTTATAATAGTTTTTTTTCTCTCTCTCTCCGAGATTATTTAAAAATGTGATAGAAACCATCTGTTTCTCAGAAACTCAAACCGTCCTTCACGACTGATAGATCTACCCTTTCCCTGGCACAACAACCTCCAGTTAGGTCTAATCAGGATTCCCTAGGCAACATGATTATAAAAATCGAGCTTCAATATCCCTCTCTTACTTTAGTTTATATGTATTTTTTGGGGGGATTCTGTAATCAGGGTGATAGCCTGTCAATTATTTCCTGTAGGAAGTGTAAACAAATACAATTTCAAAATCCCTTGAGTATAGAAGATCGACGGGTGATCTGATCGAGGTGTTTAAAATGTTAAAAGGGTTTGATAGGATGGATACAGAGAAACTATTTACTCTGGTAGGGGAATCATGAATGAGGGGACATAACCTTAAATCAGAGCTAGGCCATTCAGGAGCGAAATCAGGAAACACGTTTTCACACAGTAGAAATTAGGAACTCTCTCTCCCAAAAGTCTGGGACAATTGGAGCTTTCAAGACTGAGGTAGAGAGATTTTTGTTAGGTAAGGGTATTATGGGTTATGGAGCAAAGGCGGGAAATTGGAGTTGAGGTGGAGATCAGCCATGATCTAATTGAATGGCGGAGCAGGGGCCTACTCCTGTTCCTTATGTTCCTATGTTCCTAAATTGAAGTAAAATGACATAGGAAAGCAAGGGTTCTGGCAGGTTTTCCTTTCTCCAACTCAGCCCCCACATAACGGGCTTTCTCACAGAGAGCATCACTTTCCACTGAGCTGGGTTTCCTGTCCGATCTTATCAGGTGCTTTATTTTCACAGATTCTCATATGTTTCACGCTCTCGCTTTTTCACCATGCCATTACTGCAGAACAAATAATAGCTCCCTCTAGGTTCCAATTTCTGCACTTTCCTCCCTCAACTTGTTCCTGAATTCCTCCTCCCCCCACAGTCTCTTTTTGACTACATTCTCCAGGATACTTGGATGAGGATTCTTTGCAGATTCTCAGTATCCAGGGAAACCTCGACTGACCCAGCCTTGTCCTGCGTTATTGTGCTCAGCTGCCGACCCTCCCTGCGATATGTGCATTCATTAAAATAATAGACTCCTGGTCTCTTTTTATCACTTCCCCGCTGGTGAAAGTAAGGAGGAGGCACGGAGGGAAGAGAGTGCCTCTTCCCACTAGAAGCAGACTAACTGTCCGCCTTTTTGTCTGAGTTGAGGAGACAACTCTATTCAGCGCTTAATTATAAAAAAATCAATCCTGAGGTGACGTTGTTTGTCAGAGTTACACCATCTCTGCCAACAGATTGTCTCCCTCCAGCCCTCCCTGTTCCCAGATTGCACCTCACTACCGACAGCCACTAAATGAAAAGAAGTAAAGAAACTATCCGAGTATTTCTCAATCCATAGATAATTGCAGAAAATGCGCTCCTCAGTCTCTGCTATCAGTCTGCAGACAGCTCTGCTGTTTTTTTTCTATTTCTCCCCTCCCCCCCTCAGTTTTCTCTCTTCCTGAAAGAAGTCTGACTCTTGCTGAGTGCCGTGCTTCAAGGGCTCTCAAGTGCCAATTCCCTTTGCACGAGCCTGGATGGTGACTAGGTGACTATCGCTGGCTGTTTCAGGCCTGTGTTAAGTTAGTTGCTCTCAGCCATGGCGGCAGTATGGGTCCTATAGGGGTCTTCAGTGCACTGGACTAAGAACGAGAGATAGAGGTAGACTTTCCATTCCTGCTCACCATCCATATGGGCGCATGTCGGTGTCGGGTTAGCTCAGGGTGTGGCTCAACTTTGATGACCCTCATGGTTGAATGACTCTCAAGGCCTAGGCTCACGCAGAATGGCACTTGGACAAGTTACCAGGGGCCAGCCATGGCTGTAGAACTGTACCCCGACACGAATAATCACCTTCAACAGAGAAGGAGAGAAAACTGGGAGATGGAGGTGGGGGGGGGGGGGGGGGTGGTGGGGGGAGATAAAAATGGAGCATGGTTCGGTGTGTATTGTGATGACATTGTGATTGACAGGTTGGACTGTGAGCAGCAGACATCAACCTTACGTCAATTCATTCAACATTTCATTTTTCTGTATACCTCAGGATAAAAGTGGCATATTCCAATTTTCCTAAAAAGCTGTCTTTAAGATAAAAATATCTGGGGGTGGGAGGGATCAGAATCTTTAAATTAGTCCTTAAACTCCGTGCAACTTCAATAGGTCACATCTGCCCACACGCCCTGTCTAGATCTGCTGAAGCCTCGGGCTGTGTGACTCGCAAAGGGACCATTTAGAAGAAAGCTGAGAGTTCCTTTGCCTCCCTCCATCTTTACTGACTATTATTTTGTCCCATTTCAAATCTTCAGCATCTTCGTTCATCAGTTCCTCAAGCCCCATGGGGGGAGACCGAGAGAGCCCTCCCCCACCCACCCCGTTCACATCCTCCTCATTACCAGCGGGCTTTTCCTAATGCACCGGCTATTTAAAATTTGTCACAGCGGGGGACACCGCGATTATAATATTCTGATAATCATTTAGTAAATTAGCATAATTATCAATCAATCAATCACAACACATTAACAATTCATCCCCTTAAGTTACTAAGTCACTTTTGAGGGCCTGCAGCATAATGTTTCATTTTCTAAACGTATGAATCTGTACAGAAAGGACTGTGAGCCTGAGCTGGTGAAGTGTTTTACAGTTTTTATAGTGCTCAGTTTTTTCCCACTGGGTGACTTTCATTCCCATGGAAGGTGCTGAAGATTCAATGGGTTTCCAATACACGCTAAAGAAAAATAATTTAAACCAATTCAAAAGATAGTTATTTATTCCTGTTCCTTAATCTTCTATCTGTATCTTGCAGCAATTAATCATTCACTTTTTTACACCCCCTTGAAGGAACTGACTGGTACTGGGTCCGTATTCATAGATGTTGCTCTCCTGTATAAGAACATAAAAACATAAGAAATAGGAGCAGGAGTAGGCCAATCGGCCCTTCGAGCCTGCTCCGCCATTTAATAAGATCATGGCTGATCTGATCCTAACCTCAAATCTAAATTCATGTCCAATTTCCTGCCCGCTCCCCATAACCCCTAATTCCCTTCACTTCTCGGAAACTGTCTATCTTGCTCAGGCAATTGTTCTTCACGTGTGATTCTGTGCAGTGTGTATTGGAAGGCTATTCGACCATGAGGGGGCAGGGGGAGGTGGTATCAGAGTCGAATCTGACCCCCTGCTCACACCTGATGTCCACACCTGCCCGCTTTCTGACGTGCTGGTCATCAGGGAAGCCAGGCTGAAATCCCCTGGCTTAGGATCACACCAGAAGGTGCGTTTGTTAAATTGGGCCACGGATGCAGAGGATTTCTGGCTTAGTAACTAACTTACTGTTAGTTAGCTAGCTTCAAGTGGGAAAAGTGGGAGATTTGGACCATGGGGGCGTACCTTGACCCAGATGGCAAGCTGCATCACCAGACGAGCCTTGGCTGCACAGATTCCATCATTGGAATGATGGGACAGTCTAGGCCACATAGGCCCCATCATCAGGATGTTCACTGCAATTTCTCAAGTTCCACCATTAAATCCACCCAGTTGCCCCAGAAGGAAATGCGCTTAGCACAGGGCAAGCCTTGGTGCTGCTGACTCCTGCTGTACAGGCCTCATCCACCGGTGACACTATCAAAGATAAACGTCCCAGATTTGCTGAGGCCAACGACTGAGAAGACCGAGTTAAAAAAAGGTCATCCCAGCTGCCATCCTTAGAGAATGTAGCAAGTTTATCTTTGACGTTTGCTGTCAGCTGCGTTGGGAGACAGTGTTTCTAAACACTTTTTATCCTCTGCCCGCGTCTCTAGGGGAACTATAACCGTTGATTTTAGAAGGGCCATGCCATTAACACAGACTTATATTATTTAAATAAAGGAAGATGAGTAATCTGTAAATCTGCACATTCTCTTAAAAAAGTCACCGAAAATAACCTCAGCAGGCTACTCTCTCCGAAAGCTGTGTGGACTGTGATATCCTTCCAATCGGCTGGCCCTCATATGCCCCATTAAGTGTCCCTAAAGCCTCCTCGCTTATATCTTTTTATTACAAGTCTCTCAACCTCTTCTCCTGGGTGACAGGGCAGAGAGGAGTAATAGAGGAGATAGATAGATAACGGAGGAGATAATCTCCCACAGATGTTTCTCTTCAGTAGCCCCCGGGCTCTCTCCTCTGAGTAAACAGAGACTAAATGGAGATTGTTCTGCCAGAGCAGTCCCGGAGGTCTGTTGTCACCGTGCTTGGAAAAAGTAATCCATTCATGTTGAGCCCAAACTGAGGCAGTGTGTGCATGTTTGTTGCAAATCCCCAGGTCTACAATATCGATAAAAAGCAATTATAATGCAATATGGCATTCTGTAAATCATAAAAAATTACACTTGTTCGGCTGCAACTTGACTGGGGTCCAAATTGTAAAATTGTTTATGGAAAGTAAATTAAAAATAAGTGAAGCATGTCACAAAATTTACCTGGAAGGAAAGTTCAGTCCTAGGGCACTCTGATGGGGCATTTCAACTCTGAGGTTTGTTTAAGAAAGGTTTACGTGCAAAACAACCAGCAGAATTATGACTAGAAGAGCTGTAGAGATTGTCTTATTTAATTGTTTTCTATACTGAAGTTGCTGACTCTTTGCTGAGGTTCTGCGTGAGCCTCGACAGTGAATGCGAGCAGCCCATTTGAATGTAGAAGGCATCACAGCTGAGCACAACCAGACATCTACATATGCACAGTTTCCAGCAGGGGTCGCTGGCTAGTGACCAGGAGCGTGAACCTATCATGATTGTTTTTTAAGCCCGAGGTCAATGGCTGAGGCCAGCTGCAGAGTGCAGCATCCTCACTGTACCCTGTCCTCACTGTACCCTGTCCTTACTATATACCCTGGACTTATTGTACCCTGTTGCACGCATGATGGCACTTCCACCCATGTAAATGAGGTGCCCGCCCACTGACCCCATGAATTCCAATAAGGTCAGCGCTGGCGAGAGTGATCCCAGTGTCCTTATTGTACCCTGTCCTCATTGTACCCTGTCCAAGTGTCAGCCTTGGGCCAATGGTAGCACTCTTGCCTCTGAGTCAGAAGGTCATGGGTTCAAGTCCCAATCCAGAGACTTGAGCACATAATCCAGGCTGATACTTCAGTGCCACCGCAGTCCTTCGGATGCGACGTTAAACCAAGGCTCCGTCTGCCTCTCAGGTGGATGTAAAAGATCCCACGGCACTATTCGAAGAAGAGCAGGGGAGTTCTCCTAGTGTCCTGATCAACATTTATCCCTAAAATCAGCTTATCTGATCATTTATTTCATTGTTGTTTGTGGGACCTTGCTGTGCGCAAATTGGCTGCTGCACTTCTCTACATTACGACAGTGACTACACTTCAAAAAATACTTCATTGGTTGTAAAATGCCTGAAGTCATGAAAGGTGCTTTGTAAATGTGAGTTCTTTCTTTCTGTCACACTTCTATTTCCTTTATGTTCTCTCTCCTTTCAACTGGTAACTGGATTATATACTCAGAAGTCTTCCACTTCCTGTCTGTCTATTGGTTTAGGGTGGTGGCAGAAAGAATTTGGTTGAGGACTAGTCATATTGAGATTGGAATAATTCTCTTCAGACAACGGAAGTGCCAATTTGGCCACTTCAATCTACAGCAGAGAGGTAACATGTTATTTTAAATGTGTTTGGATCATTCATTGAGTTCTCAGTTACGCCGTGTGTGGAGACATGACCAGAGCCAAAGGGGAAAGTGCAAGAACATTGGACAAAAAGGTCCTGAATTTCCTCGAGGATTTGCTGGACTCCCACCATGATTCTAACAGGAGTGTGGCGGAACCGAGCGGAAAAGAGCAGAGACCTGATTAAGCCAGCCCTCTGACGACTTCAGGAGATCTGGTCGGCCTTGTAAAGCCCATCCCTTACAGGGCCAAAGATGCCAAGGGGGAAGAGCCAGGCTTGGAGCTCCCACTTCACCGAAGCAGAAGGGAGATGGTGCAACACTGGAGGCTGGCACACTGAGAGAGATGAGGTGTACCGCCCTGTAGAAGGGCACAACTGGTTCCCAACAGGGCGATGGGTGGGGGATTCTAGGACAGGGAAGCAGCCTGGACCCCCGAAGAACAAGTCGTCTTTTTTCAAAAAATCGTTTCCCTTATAAAAGGGCTGGGGGAGGGAGGGCTCGGTGGGGTCTTGGACACTTCCACCCGATGGCAGGCAAGCCACGTGTGTCAGCCGGGTGCCAGAGTTGCACGCATAATGGCACTTCCACCCATGTAAATGAGGTGCCCACCCACTGACCCAATGAACTCCAATAAGGTCAGCGCTGGCGAGAGTGATCCCAGTGTAACTGCCAGGATTGCAGCCCATTGATTTTGGGGTCTGGACTCACCTCCAGGCTGCTACTATCTGTCTGCTGGTGCCCACACAAGAATAATAATGGTAGCAACCTAGAAGCTGTGGGCCCACTCAATGTTCTTGGATATAGGCACATGATGAGAGAAAAGGAGGAGTTAGGAGGAGACATGTCTGTGTTGGTTATTGGTTTCCTTTTACAAATATGGTTATTAGTTCCCCCAATGCCTCAGTGTGTCAGTATGCTGCCGAGTATGGTACTGAACCGTGCTGACTAGGAAGGCCCTAGATTTTATCCTAAGTCTATGCGCCATTGGGTGATCTCAGCCAGGTTGCTGGTTGGAAGGCTACAATTGGCCTTAATATCCCAGGCTTCTGATTGCTATCCAGTATCCCTGCTGGAAAACACGCATGCATGAATGTCAGACGAGGGCCGGATTGGATTCACTATAGTCGAATAGCCTGCTGACACGCACATCTGGAGAATGGCCAATTGGTTGAGGTTTTGGAGGAGGGCACCTGTGGAACCATACCTCAGCAAGAGATAGCATCTTCATGAGAGGAGAAATAAAGAACTTACATTTATATAGCACCTTATCACAATCTCAGGACATCCCTGAAGCACTTTATGAATTAATTACTTTCAAAGTGCTTGATGGGACACAGCATAGAGGAAGCTTTACTCTGTCTCTAATCCCCTATCCCTGACTTGGGAGTGTTTGTTGGGACAGTGTAGAAGGTGTTTTATTCTGTCTCTAATCCCCTGTACCTGACCTGGGAGTGCTTGATGGGACAGTTTAGAGGGAGCTTCACTCTGTTTCTAAGCCACTGTACTGACTTGGGAGTACTTGATACTGACACTGCTCGAAATGGAAAGTGGTGCATTAACGCCCCTCACCTTGATGAGCACGAGATTGACACAAAAAGCTTCAAGGAAAACAATGGCTCATGGATTCGAAATTATGAATGCCCAAGAGACAGTACAGTTCACGACATTTCACATTACTTCTACTTGCTTGGCAAAGTTGGAAAATCTTATTGAACCAGCTGAATGAACTGGGTAAGAACCAAAGCACCCTGAAAGCTTCAACAAAGGATGAGCAGAGAGAGAAATGTGAGCACACGCCACTGCACTGTGTATGGGGTTCCTAATCCTTACTACATTACAGTGCTATTCAGGAAGGAAGAGCCTGATTGGCAGAGAATTATGCTCGAACCCATGACCTCCGTTTTTTTCATTTTTCTGAAAGAATACGTAACCTGACCCCTCTCCCGGATCAGTAGACATGACAGAAGTGAAAGCTATGTGTTTATGACAGGTTTGAGTTAATGCCCGGCAGAGGTTGGCATCAAAACAGAGAGTAGAAAAAGAGGGTAGAGACACACCCTCTCATCTACTAGTGGATGAGGATTGGTCAAAATGATCAGGTAAGGAGATTGATTGACACTGAAAAGTTGCTGAGATCGCCTGGTTGGGCAAGCACGGTACTGGTGCGAAAAATGAAACGTGATCCTTCCCAAATCGTGTCCTGATTTATCGAAATGATTTGACTTTTTCCGCCTCTGATGTAAGTGGTTAATGGCCCTTCTGCTTCACCCGGCTAAATGTTACCGTGTCATGAGGTATGGATCCTGTTCAATATTAATCCCTCAACCAACACCACTAAAAAACAGATTAGCTGGTCATTATCACATTGCTGTTTGTGGGATCTTGCTGTGCACAAATTGGCTGCCACGTTTCCTACATTACAACAGTGACTTCACTTCAAAAAGTACTTCATTGGCTGTAAAGCACATAGGGAAGTCCTCAGGTCATGAAAGGTGCTATATAAATGCAAGTTTTTTCTTTCTTTGAGAAGCAGAGTAAGGGGAGAAATGTGAATGTAGAAAATTGAAGGAGGAAAATACATAAAATTGGTTGGTAATATGAACAGGTGGGCTATCAGCAAATCCTGTCCCCACCTCCTGAGATTATTTAAATGCTGCTGACTTTCCTTCAATCCGTTGTGACAAGTCAACTTGATGGACCTGTTTTGCTAACAGAATGATCAACACACAATGTGAATCAAACTTGAACTCTTCACCTTACCTCCTCCCCCCTGCCCCCCACCCACAGATTGCCTGTAAAATCGCACTGCCGTTCCTCCTTTCATTTATCACCTCGTAAACTCGCTGGACACACTCCTGTGCTCCACATTTAACCCTTCGTTGGCGCGGCCCTCTTTAACCTGAGAGAAGCGCCATTCCTATTCACTGGGAGATTTGTCTATTGATAGTGGCTTCAGTAATGTCACTGATGCCATAGGGTCTGCCAGCCTATCAGTAGGCATGGTGACATAGAGCTCAGGAGTCTATGCCATGCTATGCCCCAATACTAATTTTTGTCTGAAAAGCTGGGCACACGTATCTGGGCTCTCCTCCTGATAACCAGAAAACATCTTCCTCATTTTCACTCTGCGCTCCCTCCACGCAGGCAGCCTATATCTTCGCTTTCACAGGAGGCTGCTCCAAAGAGCACATCCTGCAAGAGCACCTCCAAGACATCTTCGGTAACTGGGGAAATCTTCCTGATTGTTCCAGGACTCACACGGTTTTCCCAAGGCACACTTGTATAAACTCTGGAAACAGTGATTGCGACTAGTTGCAGAGACAAAACAATTTTGCCACATCAAAAAACATCGCCTTAAAAGAAAGCAGCAGCCCTTTAAGAGCAACTGCATCACTGGATTTCTATCACCCCCACTGCCCTAGCCTATCACGCTGCTGGTTAGGCTCCCTGCATCAATTTTTCACATGCAAGCAACTTATTAAAATGAGCAGGAGGGGTTAGACGATGTGGTCACATCTGTGGACACCCCTGACTTTCTCATATTGTAATTTCAAGGTAATAACGTTTTTCTCTCATTATCCACCTCACTTTGGGACAGCTAACTTACATTACAACAGTGACTACACTTCCAAAATTCTTCATTGGCTGTAAAGCATTTTAGGACGTCCTGAGGTCATGAAAGGCGCTACATAAACGCGAGTCTTTCTTTCTTTAACTTCCAAAATTTACATTCACTGATCACTCAGATTAGTGCAATTAACATTGTATTTCAAGACTTCAGTTGTACATATTAAAAATAAAGAGCACCCGGGAGTAAGTTATAGGCTGGAATCTAATTAAGGAGTTTGGGTGGTTTATGCATGGAATAACAGATATCCAGGAGTGAGTTACAGGCTGGAATCTAATCGAGAGGTTTGGATGGTTTATATATACAATAGTGGATATCTGGGAGTGAGTTACGGACTGGGATCTAATCAAGGGGTTTGGATGATGTTATAAACCATGTGTGTGAATTTCAAGTGGTTTATAAACACTTTATAAGAACATAATGTTGGAAACAGCCCAAAGATAATGCAAATTTCATAATGATGGTTTTGTTCCATTTCTCCAAATTTATGTAATGTTTAAATGAATACCGTACTCTTACTACAGACCTGAGCTCAAAGATAAACTGCAGAACTTGGATTAAACGCCTGATCTTTATGAAAAAGACCCATTGACACTCAGGCAGTCATTAGGAAGCCAAGGTTACACAGAGGTCACTGAAAGGTGTTTTCTTTTAACAACTCCAGGACACTAGGTTGCCTGTAAGCGCTTGTGGACAACCTCCAAGAATGTGGCCATTTCACTATGGGCTGCCTACAGCATGCAGTGATATATCACTCGGAGCTCTGCTCCATAAGGGTTCCCATTACCCCTGCTAAATGTTCCGTGTCAGCACTGTGCTTAGAGGAGTTTCCTCAGACACAGATCCTGCTGCTTTTCTTCCACTCATTCACTGGGAGCAGCTGGGCATGGGCTGGGCTATTCAAACTCCCCCTGGTGGCTCATTTGGTAATGGACCGCCCAGTGTGGAAAGAAGAAAGAAAGAACTTGCATTTATATAGCGCCTTTCACGTCTTCAGGTCGTCCCAGAGCACTTTACAACCAATGAAATACTTTTGAAAGGTAGCCGTGTTGTAATGTTGGAAACGCGGCAGCCAATTTGTGCACAGCAAGATCCCACAAACAGTGATGAGATAAAGGCCAGCTGATCTGTTTTAGTGATGTTGGTTGAGGGATAAATATTGGCCGGGACACTGGGGAGAACTCCCATGCTCTTCTTCGAATAGTGCCACGGGATCTTTTACATCCACCTGAGAGAACAGATAGGGCCTCAGTTTAACGTCTCATCTGAAAGACGGCACCTCCGACAGTGCAGCACTCCCTCAGTACTGGCACTGGAGAGTCCACTTCGACTTTGTACTCAAGTATCTGGAGTAGAACTGAGGCTTACAAATGAAACTCTCCGCTGATTCAGACAGACTGGCAGTATTAGTGGCTTCAGCGACCAGGGCTGTGAAGGGTTTCCGTTCCTGATCCATTGATGCCTGTTGGAAAGTGTGGGTTGGCGGCTGAGGACAGGATTGGGTGCAACTGTGATGCCCTCTGTGATCAAACAGACACCCATTATCTAGGCTCACGTGAACCCCCACTTTCCTGAAGCATCAGAGAATTAATTACTAATTTCCGCTAAACTGTATGCCCCAGAAAGAGTGAGAAGAGGAGTGGGGAAAATTGGGGAGAAACAATTTAATTCTCCATGAACAGTGCACTGAAATTTACTGATTCCATCACAAATACTATGGGACCTTTTGGTTTCCATCATTGGAATAATTTTATTACAAGTAAATTTCTGTCACACTTTGCTCAATATACTAACAGACCCTTTTTTTTATTAGTTCATGGGATGTGGGCATTGCTGGCAAGGCCAGCATTTATTGCCCATCCCTAATTGCCCTTGAGAAGGTGGTGATGAGCCGCCTTCTTGAACCGCTGCAGTCGTGTGGTGAAGGTTCTCCCACAGTACTGTTAGGTAGGGAGTTCCAGGATTTTGACCCAGCAACGATGAAGGAATGGCGATATATTTCCAAGTCGGGATGGTGTGTGACTTGGAGGGGAACGTGCAGGTGGTGATGTTCCCATGCACCTGTTGTCCTTGTCCTTCTAGATGGTAGAGGTAGCCGGTTTGGGAGGTGTTGTTGAAGAAGCCTTGGCGAGTTGCTGCAGTGCATGCTGTAGATGGTACACACTGCAGTCACGTTGCGCCGGTGGTGAAGGGAGTGAATGTTTAGGGTGGTGGATGGGGTGCCAATCAAGCGAGCTGCTTTGTCCTCGATGGTGTCGAGCTTCTTGAGTGTTGTTGGAGCTGCACTCATCCAGGCAAGTGAAGAGTATTCCATCACACTCCTGACTTGTGCCTTGTAGATGGTGGAAAGGCTTTGGGGAGTCAGTAGGTGAGTCACTTACCACAGAGTACCCAGCCTCTGACCTGCTCTTGTAGCCACAGTATTTATGTGGCTGGACCAGTTAAGTTTCTGGTCAAAGGTGACCCCCCGGAAGTTGATGGTGGGGGATTCGGTGATGGTAATGCCGTTGAATGTCAAGGGGAGGTGGTTAGACTCTCTCTTGTTGGAGATGGTCATTGCCTGGCACTTGTCTGGCACGAATGTTACTTGCCACTTATCAGCCCAAGCCTGGATGTTGTCCACAGCTCCCCACTGCAGTGTGTACCCTCTACAGGATGCACTGCAGCAACTCGCCAAGGCTTCTTCGACAACACCTCCCAAACTGGCTACCTCTACCACCTAGAAGGACAAGGACAACTGGCATGGGTGGAGGATTGGTTATCTAACAGGAAGCAGAGAGTTGGGATAGATGGTTCATTCTCGGAATGGCAACCAGTGGCCAGGGGTGTTCCGCAGGGGTCGGTGCTGGGTCCCCAGCTCTTTACAATCTATATTAATGATTTGGAGGAGGGGACCGAGTGTAACATATCAAAGTTTGCAGATGATACAAAGATGGGAGGGAAAGTAGAGAGTGAGGAGGACATAAAAAACCTACAAGGGGATATAGACAGGCTGGGTGAGTGGGCGGAGATTTGGCAGATGCAATACAATGTTGGAAAATGTAAGGTTATGCACTTTGGCAGGAAAAATCAGAGAGCAAGTTATTATCTTAATGGCGAGAAACTGGAAAGTACTGCAGTACAAAGGGATCTGGGGGTCCTAGTGCAAGAAGATCAAAAAGTTAGTATGCAGGTGCAGCAGGTGATCAAGAAGGCCAACGGAATGTTGGCTTTTATTGCTAGGGGGAGAGAATATAAAAACAGGGAAGTATTGCTGCAGTTATATAAAGTATTGGTGAGACCGCACCTGGAATACTGCATACAGTTTTGGTGTCCATACTTAAGAAAAGACATACTTGCTCTCGAGGCAGTACAAAGAAGGTTCACTCGGTTAATCCCGTGGATGAGGGGGTGGACATATGAGGAGAGGTTGAGTAAATTGGGACTCTACTCATTGGAGTTCAGAAGAATGAGAGGCGATCTTATTGAAACATATAAGATTGTGAAGGGGCTTGATCAGGTGGATGCGGTCAGGATGTTCCCAAGGATGGGTGAAACTAGAACTAGGGGGCATAATCTTAGAATAAGAGGCTGCTCTTTCAAAACTGAGATGAGGAGAAACTTCTTCACTCAGAGGGTGGTGGGTCTGTGGAATTTGCTGCCCCAGGAAGCTGTGGAAGCTACATCATTAAATAAATTTAAAACAGAAATAGACAGTTTCCTAGAAGTAAAGGGAATTAGGGGTTACGGGGAGCGGGCAGGAAATTGGATATGAGTTTAGATTTGAGGTTAGGATCAGATCAGCCATGATCTTATTGAATGGCGGAGCAGGCTCGAGCGGCCGATTGGCCGACTCCTGCTCCTATTTCTTATGTTCTTATGTAGGCGCATGGGAACAACATTATCCATTCTCATACTGGTTCCTACTTGCAAGTCACAACAAAACTCCAATTGTGATCATACAGCTGAGTATCACTCTCCAGGGCTAAATTGGGTGCTCACGTGCACCCAGTGGGGAGCTGTGGTTGTCCTATTTTGGACTCACACTACCCCCGAGTGTTGAACTTACCCTACAGTCTCAACACTGTAAGAATCTGAATCCAAATGTACACCTGATCCAAAGATGGTTTCCGATGTCTCGGTCTGTAAATGGACACTCGTGGCCTATTTTTTCTGAGTACAGGAAGCCATGCCTGCTGCCCGTGCTTTTGAGGAAATGGTGGGCACACTGCCTATGATGTCTCAATATGAGCAGCCAGTGGATGAGGTTCCTTACCCTTCAGCACAATCAGTGCTTCCATGTCTTGCTGAGCAGTACAAAGCAGCAAGGCCCCACGTTTGATTCCTGCTCTGTGGTGAGTTAGTGTATCTCAGCCAGGGTCTGAGTAGCCCTGTTACAATATGCCTCAGTTTCACTGGGCTAGGAAGAGGAAGATCAGCCAAGGGTCCAGCTCCTGATCACTATCCACTGACCTCTGATGGAAAAGCACATGTATGTGAATGTTAGTCAAAGACAGGATCGGCCACGATTGTAATGTAGAATAGACCCCTAACACGCACTCACACCTGGCGCCAACAGAACCAACCCCAAGGAGGTGTCCATGCCTACAGGAGATGACAGGAAGGGAGAAAGATGGTGAAGATAAAAAGATTTCAAATAAGGGGTTATCTGTGAGGCAAAGTTAAATGAAACATTTTCTGAGGTTTAATTATATCTTTTTTTGAATAAAAGAACTTACGGAAAATAAAAACTTCCAGTTGTCGTGAAGTTGCCGACGCTTTGTCCCTGAATCAAGTTCAAGCCATTGAACGAAGGAAGTTCCTCAGTGATATCGGCCTACTTTGGAACATTCTTTGTAACAAGTGCGAGGTAATATATGGCATGAGTGATGATGGTGCGGAGGTGCCACCCTGCATCCTGCTGCCATCTCCAACACAAGACAAAAGGTGCCTGCTGAGCCATACTGAGCTTAGTGTCAACTCCAATGACTAATGGGAGAAGGGAAGGTAAAAAGTTCAGTGCTGGTTTTACCAGTATGATCTGGCATAAGGGCATCCAGCGGTCACACATAGGGAATAGGAACAAATAAAAGACGCAAGTTGGTTTCAATTCGTCTCAAAAGAATTACAGTGCTGTCCCTCTCTCCGTGGGGAAATGCTGCATTTCCATGTTAACAGGACAATATCCCACTGTTTGGACTGAGGCTTGATAGTGAGAGATTCAATATCTGCTGCTCTTTTACAGTTACTTGTATATTTAGTCAGAGTAAAGTGTATCGGGTAGATTTTACGAATTTGTTCTCCCAGCATGAAGCTTCGAATATCCGGAACACTTATCGGGAGGTCGGTCTGAGAGGTTACTGGGACCCCAGAGTTTTCTCTCAACACCCAAGTTCCTAATTCATGGTCTCAGGAGTGTGAATTTGCAAGATCTCCCCTTATACATTCTGCTGAAGAGATAATTCACCAGAGTACAGAAAACAGAAACAGCCAGACACAGGCCTATGGATTATTGTTTGATGTTCGGTCAATCATACAACAAATACAGTTAAACAAACCAGGGCTTTTTTCTGCCCCTCTGCATTTCCTCCCCCCCCTCCAACTCTTCTCCAGCTGCTGACTCATGCTGGGGAAGAATTCCAGGGGCACCACTCCTTGCTAGAGTGGCCATTCTTCATGTGCAATTGTCAGCAGGCTACTCAACTACATAGGGCATCACAGCCAAACCCAATCCTTTCCTTACTTGATGTCTGCACATCCATACTTTCCAGCAGGGGTCACTGGATAGCAGTTTCGGAGAGGAGATCCTGGCCAATGATTACCCTTCCTCGCTCAAGGCCATTGAAGCGTTTTTACTGCCATGAATTAATTCAGCACAGCTCAATAACTGAAACTGGGACCTTCCCACTCTGTATGGCTTAGTTCCACACTGGGCGGTACAATTAACGACTGGAGTACGGCCTCTTGTTAACTGTGTGAAATGGAGTAGAGTAATTACTTATGTAGATGAGAGTATTGCATCTTGTTAATTGTGCGGTTTGGAAAGGGCAGTGTCTTATTAGTGATGTAAGCAGGAGGTTAATATCTTGTTAACCATGTGATTAGCTTTGTGGATTGGAGAGCGGAGTGCCTTATTAATTGGACGGGAGAGGAGCAGGGCATTATTGATTGCATGGGTTGAAGAACACATCATCTTATTAATTGTTAACTTTCTTCCTGTACGTTTACGGTTCTCTGCAAGGTCTGTAGTGCAGACCTACCTTCCCAGAGTACACCTGTGTTTTCAGTTTGAGAGTGTGTGTGAAGCTGCATTATTCACCTGGGCCTTGATGACGCTGTTTAAACAGTAAGGTGATTAATGTTGATCCCTTTTCTTAGAATACAAACTAAACAGATAAAACAAACTATTCATTACTTCAGTCTTTATCTTGACCTTCATCAGACCTCTAGAACTAGACGTACAAGGGTATGGAAAGTAAATAGAAAATTACGCATATATCTTTCCTTTCACGTCCCTGACAATGGGACTATTTTGCTTCATTTCAAACATTTTCTCATTATCCTGACCAATTGCCAGCAGCAAGGAGCTAAGGGAGAGGGAAAGATAATGAGCAAATAGATAGTAGGTTTTATACAGAATAACCAAGCACTTGTGAAGGTTGGTTGAAGGCCGAACTCTGAGCCTGCATTCTTGGATTTGAATGCTGGCAGGGTTGACTCGGTTTTTCATCCTTCCGAGGTGGGCAAAATAAGTGCTGTGTTTTCGGATGTGAGGAACAAAAGGAGACAGCAGGGACTGAGTAGTACTTGTCAAGCTGTTGGGAGTATTTGCCGGCTGATGGGCAATAAACCGAGGATCAGCGTTGCACCCAACTGGGATTTTGTGCCTAATGGAGACCAACCTCTATGGGTAATCTCTGGAACGCTCAACATCCTGGGAATTCCCTCGGATCTGCTCCCGCTCTGCTGCCGTACTTGCACAAAGCAGCTCCAGGAACAGCTCCAAGGAAATTCCTGGCCATGGTTATCTAGTAATTCCTGCTGGAAAGTGAATGTAAGGATATGATCTGGTTTGGCTGTGATCTTCTCTCCGATCCCACGGTTGGAAAGCCTGCTGGGACTCACACATGAAGCGTGGCCACTTGAGAAGGTACCAAAGGACAACCAGTGCTCATGGTACCATACTCAGCCAAGGAGTTAATGGCTTTAGGAGAAGATGGGAGAAAATGTCCTTTAGGAAACTGCCACATTACCCGGTCTGGGCCTATATGTGACTTCAGTCCCACACCAGCATGATTAACTCCTAACTGCCCTCTGAAGTGGCCCAGCTAGCCACTCACCACCACCTTCTCAAGGGCAACTTATGATGGGCAATAAATGCCGGCCTTGCCAGCAATACCCGCATCCTGAGAATTAATAAAAAAAACTGAAGAGGAAGGAAATGAAGCACTCCAATCAAGGTTTTGGAAGGATCCCCCCTCTCTCTGGGGAGGAAGGAGTCTTCTATGAAACATCTGAAGTCCTAAATATTTATATAATGATATACGTATACTTTTTAAGTATATATCATATTGTCACATTACCATATATTGCTTCTTTGTTTTTACTCCAGGGCAGGTGAGATCCACATTGTTCTCCTAGTAAGGGATGGCTGGAATCTTCGGGAGTCTGAGTGTTCAAGAGTCACTTAAGTGCTGGTGTATTGTAAAACCCAAAGGCAGCCAAGAGCTCAAACATGTAAGATCCAATGTCAGCTCTGCCAGGAAGCAACAATCAACTAAAGAGAGCCCCGGCATCAATGAGAACCTTTCGTTAACGGTGAAAGTGATACGCAAGCACTCAGCACATTATATGAAAAAAGTAGACGCACATTAACACTAAATGCTATTTCAGATTCTGCGATCTAACTCACTCAGCCGTAAGGATTTAGTACACTCTGTGTTTTTGTACAGAGAACCTGGCATTAAGGTACTGCCGGTCAAAGTATCTCATTGTCCACATACCATTAAGAAGCACGAGAGAAGTTATTTCCAGGGCTCTCTATGCTGCAGATGCTTCTAATCTCACAGCGTTATCGAAAAATAGCTCTATATTCTTCGTTACTGTAAACTAACCACCCTAAGTTTTGGGGTTTTAAAGCTGACTTCACTTGAGCTGACTCTAATCTGTGGAACACAAATTTGGCCCAATTAGGCTCAATAGTACAGATGATCTGGCAAATTCTTTTGGCAGGTGAGATTATGGGGTGGAGACTGTTGATTGATGGACAGTGGAAATTGCTGACTTTTAACAAACCAAGTAAAACTCAGTTCAGTTGAACTGCTCAGTGTGGACAGAATGACCAAGGGCCTCGTTATTAGTCCCAGAACTGCCTGCATACCTAGTCTTCTATTTCATTTATTTATTTCAATGCAACAATTGTATTTGCAGAGCTGTGCTAGGAGTTTGAGAAAATCCAATAAGAGTATGGTTCGAAGTTTCATAAACTTTGAGGATAACGTATTTGACAAATACTTGTTCTGCCTATATTTTCAATGAAACTCCTTACATTAAATCACATATGCATATGTGCATTGTTTGCAGGTAGTCAAAAGTTAGAAATTCAATTTGAAAGTAAGTGCAGTTGTGTGGCCTTGTACCAACTGCAGACCATCCCCCCCTCAGCGTGGATGCTGTGTTGTTGGCCTGCACAGTGGGAGCTGAATAAAACATCCTCCAACACCGGCATTATCTTTACTCTGTGCTGTCAGGGATGCTTTACCTCCGAGGTTAAGGTATGATACCGATCCGTGCTGCTTGCCTGCGGAGGCAGTGTGCAGTATCAGTGGGGTTTCAGTGACTGTCCAGGAGTGAGGGACGGCTTTTGGCAGAGTGTTTCCTGTGAGCCACATGGACACAGAAGCAGATACACTGTCACTGAAGAAGGAGCCCAGATTCGGGTTGGCATTCACTGTGAAAAGCTGGCAGTGCAAACAGAATAATGAGACAATCCTTTATGTACAGTGTTCGACTGCTTTCTTCTCTTCAACCTGGACACAATATATCTTACTTTGGGTCTGACGTACATTACAACGTGATAAAAGAGAGCTCTCTCTTCTGGCTGAGACAGAGAGACATGCTGAGACATTCAGCTGTATTGTCTATACAGAAGTGTGCTGACCTCTCTTTATTTATCAGCTCCATACCCTGCTCACCAGGAAATGGGGAAACAGTGTTAACTGGCACGTAGCGTTCACCTGCTTCACTTTGTTTTTCCACTTGGGTAGGATATAGCGGGAATGACCACCCTTAGAAATTTTCACATGTTGACAAATAATTTATTTTCCTTCACAAGTGACTCTCTCACTCTCAGAAAAGTCACACTTTTTTCTTTTCCAATCTTCTGCCCCTTTTGCTCTCCCTCCAGGTCTGTTGAGGGTCAGTGCCCCGGGCATGGGCACCTTTCCGGTACCTCACTCAAGTGACTGGAATGTCAGTAGACTGTTCTACTCTGGAGGGCATCACAGTCGAGGTCCACTTCCCAGCAGGAGACAAAGCCTATATTGCTCTAGTCCCATGGCCTTGCTGTCTCTTGAAGGAACTGCCAATTTCCCCCTCCACCCCGTGACCATTGATCCCTGAGGAGTGTATATAAAACCTTGTAACATGACTGGTGTACTCAGCCGCGTCAGTAGTGTAAATTTTATTTATAGTTCAATGTAAACTTTGGTTTACATGTGCTCTAATCTTTTGTCAAACACTGGAGCAACATAAACGCACAGATGGTCAAATTTGATCACATCAAAATAAATAAAACGATGAATAATTTCACTCACTTTAAAAGAAAATGCTTTCATCTCTCCTAATAAATTAGTCGGAGTTACAGTTTCTGGTTCTATTACACTGGTTTCTCGTTCAATGTTTGTTTAAGTGGACCACATCTGAAAGTTGTATCTTATCACTCTCTGCCATTGCAAAGTGCGCAGACCCAGGGTTTTATAGCCATAATAAAACCATTTTTGATCTGACATTACGTAATGATGAGTACTTATACAAATGATTCCTGATTCTAAATTAAATGGCTGGGACCAATGTACCAGGCCCCATCCCATCAACACTTACAAACAAGGGACTTGGTACATTTCAACAACAACAACTTGCATTTATATAGCGTCTTTAATGTAGTAAAACATCCTAAGGCACTTAAATTTCGAACTTTAACCTCACTAACTAACCTAATTCACAAAGTCAACAAAAACATTTATTTATATTACGCTTTCAATATAGAAAAACATCCCAGACAAAAATGGATGCCAGGCCAAAGGAGGAGGTATTAGGAAGGGTGACCAAAAGCTTGAAAACAAAGGCAACTAACCCCCTTTGAAATAGAAAAAATGACCATTGTTTTAAACTTTGTTTTGGGAAGAATGCAGGGGTGATTTTTTTTTATATACATAAAACAGTTGGCAGATGCAGTGCCCACTGTGGCACAGAGCCATATAGACTGAGCTGTCACAGGTTGGATCACTGGTCTGTGTTAAATTATGGCATTGGTAGTGGTGTTACATCTGGATTCGGCAGATGTGGGCCCAGAAAAATTAGCCAGGGCTCCCACTCCTGATAGCTGACCTGCTGGAATGTACGTGTACATGGATTCCGAGCAAGGACAGGATAAGGCTTGATCATGATGCCCTCTCCTGTGGAATAGTCTAGACCCCACTGTGTAACTTCACACGGGTGAGATGGCCACTTAGGGGTGAGGTACCAGAGGACTGTCATCACCCGTGGAACCGTGAATCCCAGCAACAGTCAGCAGCTTTGAAAGAAAGAAAGACTTGCATTTTATATGGCTGCTTTCGTGACCTCAGGGCGTTCCAAAGCGCTTTACAGCCAACAAAGTACTTTTGAAGTGTAGTCACTGTTGCAACATAGGAAAGGAGAGCAAATTGTGGAATTTTATAAACAACAATTTATGAAATTTTCTGGCTCTTGGAAAACGCAGTCTTTAAGATGGCAGTGCATCACTGGCATAGAGATATAGCTGAAATTCTGCTGTATAGAATGAACTTGCGCTCTGATTGCTACTGTAGGCATCAGAAGGTTGAAATATTTTTGATAAGAGACAATGATCCTTGTTTGAGTAATTGCTTTAATAAGCTGAGGACTTACAACTTTTGCCAATTCAAATATAGACCTTAACTGATAGTAAACGTCACCGTTGCTGTCCAAACACTGGAAGGTTGGTGATAGGTGGTATAATCACCACCCGTCACTCTTTATACTTATCCACTCGTTATTACAGTAAACGCTTATCAGCTGATTAAAGTACATCAACTTACGAATGTGAGAAAAATATACAGGAAACCAGGACAGCAAGAGGGGTTAGTAAATGTGGGACTGGGAGAGGGAGCAGGAAGTGTGAAACTGGGAGAGGGAGCAGAAACATATCTAATTGAATAAGAATATAAGGTGTTTAGGAACAGGAAAAGACCAAGTTTAAACAGTTGTCCTTTGGTGTACTATTGCTTTTAATCACACAGTGCTGTACATTGCAAGGAAAATATGTTAGAAGATAAAGGAAAATTGCAAATGCTGGAAATCTGAAATAAAAAAAACAGAAAATGCTGGAAATACACAGTAGGTCAGTCAGCATTGGTAAAGAGGAAAGATGGCTTAACATTCAGGAACCAACCACTTAATCAGAGCTAAATGACGGGATGAAATATCTTTGGCATCTCTGAAAAAGGATCTTTGCCCCTGACATTAATCTATATTTTCGTCTTTCAAGATTCTGACAGATCTGCTGCATCTTTCCAGCATTTGCTGTTTTTAACTTTGAGTTATTGTGGTGCACTGACTAAAATTCTAAAATAGAACTAGTTTTTTTTTAAACACAGGGTTAAATTCTCCTTTGTAAAAAAAAGCATTCGTCTTTATCAATAATCACAGGCTGGAGAGCTGTGAAAGGCCCAAGAAGGTTAAAGTCTGGGAAAGTTCTACCTGCTGTTTGACCCCTAGCTCTGTACTTACTATATTAACTATAAATAGAAATTGACATTCTGCTCTATCTCTGCTATAAAGTTATTACAAAGGGCAAATTTTATTCATCGTACTCACATACATCATTCTACTCCCTTGTTCTTTCAGCTTTAACAGTGAACTTGGTATTGACAGAACAGTACAAATGGTCTTTTTGTGGAGGCTGTTTATTGATAAATTGTTTATCGAGGAGATAAGTAATAATCATAAGTGAATAAAATGGATCTCTCTGTAATAGTCAGGGTGCCGCTCAAAGTGGAGGGGGGCTGAGGGTGGATAAGTAATGGCCATCTGCTAACCTGTATTATCTGGAGGACAGAACTGATCGACAGAGAGGCCTCAGTCTCCCTGAGAGCACCCTCTGCTTCATCTGGGTTAAATGAGCTTTCCTTGCATTGAGCCTAAAATTCCAGCCTTTCTTTAATCCTGAGAGCTATGAGTGGCTCAAGTGGGCTACGGAAGGGAGTATAGATTGGGAGAGTTCAAAAGAAAACTGCAAATCTGAAATAAAGATAGAAAATGAATCCGAAATGTAAACTACTCTGCATCTCCAGCATTTGCAGTTTGTTCTCATTCCCCCCATTCCCCCACTCCTCTCAGCTCCTGAACGCATTGATTCCTAATTGGGAAACAGATTCACAGGTACTCCCTGCTATCTGGCACCTCACCCAAGGGGCCATTCTTCATGTCTGAGCCTAACAGTGAGTACCAACAGGCTATTCATTCACGGATGGGGAGGAGGGGAGAATAGAGAGAAAGAAAAAAAAGAACTTGCATTTATATAGCACCTTTCATATCCTATGGAAGTCCCAAAGCCCTTTAAAGTCAATCAAGAACTGTCGTAATGGAGGCAAAGACAGCAGCCAGTTTGTGCACAGCAATGAGATATATTAATTGTTTTTTCTGGCGTTGGTTGAGGAATCAGCTAGGACACCGGGAGAGCACTTCTAGCAAGGGGTTGCTACATAGTGATTAGGAGTGGGAACCCTGGCTGATTTGCCCCTCTATAGCCCAGGGATGTTGAGGATAACTGCTGTACCCCCTATTGCCATGCTGGCTGAAATCAACTAACCCAGCAAAGGCCAAGGATGGAACTTGGGATTCTCCAGATCGTTGCAGCAGATAGTCAGTGGAGGACATCACTGAGCCATTGAGGGAGCAGTGGAATTACCGTAAAGGGGCCAGCCACAACCCAGGGAGTGGTCTCGGGCCACCAGTTGTGTCAATCGATGCTGGATTGGAACTCTTGGCTGCACATCACTCTGCCTAGGGGCAGGGGAGCTCACTCACAAGTTGAACACACACTCCGAAAGATAAAGTTGAAGGTTAAACTTAAACAAATTAATTGAAATATTAATGGAACTCGTTTCGGCAATCTAGAGATAGTGCTGCTGTGTTTATTGGGAGGGCCAGGTAAATTCCTGTGGTTTGTTTGCTGTTTTCTCTACAGGAGAGAGCTTTCATGGCCTTGAAGTGACCCTAGCACCTGACTGTCACTTTCCTCTCACTGCCTAATAGGGCCATTTTTTCCCATTCTGTCACCTCCCCAACACTGGCCTTGTCGTTTCCAAAATGATGATCTATCCACCGCTGACAGATACCTTCTCCATTAATCAAGTACTTGCAAGTACAGCTCCAAATTCCCACTGCTCCCGCCTCTCAGATAACCAATGACAAGTTCCAGCCAAATTTTAGATCTCCCCCTGTGTTCTGTTTGCGTGAACATTCTTCTTCCACCTTCAGCAACAAAAGGCATATATTTTGAGGCTTTTGCTGCATTTAAGATCATGGATGGTTTATGGAACTAAATGTTTTGCCATGTCGTTCAAGCATACTTCTTTTCAAAAAAAATTTGAAAAACATATATCCATTTTGGATTCCATTTAATCATCACAAGTACATTATGACTTTACTTTTTTGAGATCAGTTTTGTTACTGAAAGGCTTACTTATACTTATTTTTCCATGTTTTTATCCCTCCTGTCCCAAGGTATTGACTCCTTCCTGTGTTCCCCTTCTGTAAACGCCTGTTCTTCATGCGTGACCTGACACAGCAAATATTGGCAATTCATTTGACTTTGGGTGAGGACACCACATCCAATCCCGAATCCAATGTCCACCTGATGTCCACACATATTTGTTTCCAGGAGAGTTCGCTGATCAGGCCAATTTCTTTTTCCCCCATCCTACCCCAGGGGACCCGAGACCACTATAAGGCCCCGAATACCCTTCCAACTGAAATCAGATAGCTCAGCACTATCAAACCACAGATTCAACTTGAGACTTTCCTGGTCTGTGTTGCTCAGCACCACATTGGGCCTTGTGAGCCACTGGAGGAGTCTGGATTGATATAGTGCCTTTCACATCTTCAAGACATCACAAACCACTTCATAACTAATGAATTCCTTTCACTGTTACGTCGGCAAACACAGAACCAATTTGTGCACAGTAAACTCCTACAAACAGCACTGAGATGAATGGCTGGTTTTGGTAATGTTGGTTAAATATTGGCTGGGACACTGGGAGAACCGTTGTTCTTCAAAAAAAAACCACCTGAACAGGTAGACAGGGCCTTAGTTTAACATCTCATCTGAAAGACAGCACCTCCAACAATGCAGCACTCCCTCAGTACTGCACTAAAGCATCAGCCTAGATTATGTTCAAGTCTCTGGAGTGAGGCTTGAGCCCACAAACTTCTGACTCAGAGGCGAGAGTGCTACCAACTGAGCCAAGCTGGCACTCATAGTTTTCTGATTGTACAGTAAGCAATTTTCTTTCCATTGGACATCCTGCCATGTAAATGGGAATTTCAACTGATTGGGAACTGAGATTTAAAGAAGATTGGGATCTGGGAATGTATATTGGCAAAGATTCGGAACAGTAAAGAGTTACGAACTTTGCAGGAACATTAAAAACTCGCTGCTTCCCATCCATCTTAAACGCAGACACTGTATGAAGGCTCTGAAAGCCTCTCATTAGGTAGCTATCCTGCAGGAAGGCAAGTTTCCTCGATATAAACAAACATACATTCAGAGGAAATCCTACTCAACGAGGTGCTTGCAGTCCGAACAGAAAGAGCATTTGTTCTGATTGAGAGAGTCTGGAGAAAGATATGCCTGGGGCAGTGGTGAGTTCGGACACCCGACGCAAAACGCAGGCGACTGACTCGATTAATCTGAAGCACTCGTACTAAACCTTTTTATTATTGGCTGTAGGCCCAAGTTTAGAGGGCACAGGGATTTTTTTATTTATAATATTAACACTTTTTATTAAATTCACCGTAAAAAAAAAGTTGTTACTCCAAAACCTTTTTATTACAGATTAATATGTTCTAGTATAATTATTCATTTAAAGTCTGACATTAGAAGACAGGCTGCCGCTTGGGCCTAATTCGGTGGATACTCTCGTTATCTGATTAAACAGGGAGGTTTTCCTGAAGATCTCGTTTTTTATTTTGGTTTTCACTGCCCAAAATTCTGGGTTTAAAATGAAATTTTCCCCCTTTTTTTCTGCTCTCCCCTCCAGACTACTCTGACTCCTACTGGAGGACAGATCCACAGACCCTGGTAGTCTTTCCAATACCTTGCTCCGAGTGGCCATTCTTCATGTGCGAGCCCAGACACTGAACTCAGCTGTGCTGTCCTCCACTGTCAAATAGGCTATTTGACTAAGGGGGGCATCACAGCAGATCCCAATCCTGTTCTCAGCTGGCATCCACCACACACACTTTCCAGCAGGGAGTACTGGATAGCAATCAGGAGCAGCAACCTTGGCTGATTTCTCCCATTTGTAAATGGGGGAAATAAGCCCTCAAAAGAGGCCTGGCTGCTCACTTAGCACTGATTGAACTTGGGATCTTTCTGCTTTGTTTGGTTCATCCTTTGCCGATGGAGGCATTTACACATTGGATTAAAAAAAATAAATTGAAGTTGAAGTACCTGACAGAAGAAATCTGGCTATCTCTTTAACTTGGCCATCGTTATAGAGGAAAGAAAACTCCATCCAGACATTAGGGATTGTTGTTGTGTCTCTCCAAGGGTTGTGCCTTATGTCTCTCTCTCTCTTTCACAGAGTAACGTGCTACATGAAGTGCATTTTATTTATCTCCAGTTGCACTCACCCTGCCTGAGATAAGCTAACTCAGTACAAACTGCAAATTTAGAAAGCAAGGACTTGCATTTATATAGCACCTTTCACGGCCTCAGACATCCCAAGTTGATCACTGTTGCTATAGAGAAATGTGGCAGTCAATTTGAACACAGCAAGGTCCCACAAACACAACCAGTTAATCTATTTTGGTGGTGTTGGTTGTGGGATAAATCTTCGAATAGTGCTGTGGTGTTCTTTTACATCCCCATGAGAGGGCAAACGAGGCCTCAGTTTAACATTGCATCCGAAAGACAGGCACCTCTGACAGTGGAGCACTCCCTCAGTACTGCGCTGAAGTGTCAGCCTACATGCTCAAGTCTCTGGAGTGGGGCTTCAGCCTTCTGACTCAGAGGCAAGAGTGCTAACACCTAATTTAACCTGGAGCTTTCTAGTTTGTATGGGTCTGTACCACACCAGGCAGCAGCTTGCCGGCAAATGAAAATGCCAGGACTGACCAGGTTGGCCCAATCTAACAGCCGTGCTATGGAACTGATACCTCAGTTTCTTTCTTGGTTACCCATTTCTCCTCCTTGAAGGCCCAATCCTATCTTCACCCAATGTCCGCATAATTGTAGTAGTTGCTGGGTCGTGATCAGGAGGAAGAAGCCTGACTGATTTTTCCTCTCCCTATTGCTACACCCTCAGTGCTACCCTGGAGAGCTTAATTTCTAATGAATTTATTCTGGGGGAATTCCATAGGTCAGTCAGGGGTCCGAGATGCAGCTTGGGCACAATGAATAAGTACAGAAAGAGACAGTTTCAGAGAGTATACTGTTTCAGGTTTGGAGAAAACTATATCATTGGCCAAGTAAGCAAAGGCTGTGCGTGAGCTACACAGAGCAGAAGGCCTCAGGCTTGATTGCTGGTCTGTGTTGAGTTAGCTTACCTCAGATAAGGCAGCAACTAGGGCACTGCAATCGGCTTCAACAGCCCTGGGCTAGGGAGGAGAGAAGTCAGCTAGGCCCTAATCCTACTGGAGAAAGTGTGCATGTGTTGAGATGGGAGCTTGACTGCGATGCCCACCACAGTTGAGTGGCCAGCTGACACTGAACCGTTTAGACTCGCACATGAAGAGCAGCCGATTGGCTGAGGTACCGGAAGGCTGCTGGTGCTCATGGAACCACAACTGGGGCAGCTGGGGGGTGGGGGGGGGGTAAGTTGCCCAAAAACAAATTGTTTTTGTTTTACCAGCAATGTAGAATTTGAATGGGAGAAAGGGGAAGATTTGGTAGTAGGTTATAGAAGATGAGATAGCTGCAACATTTAATCCCAACCCAAGCTTTATCCACCATTTATCATCACCTTGTTGTCACAGGGCAAAACTTCATGGGGCAATAAATGTCCAAACATGGTGATTGATGGGATCAATGGTATCGATTAGCCATAAGCAGTTCGTAGCTGACAAACAAATCATTATAATCTATTGACAGAAATGTCAGACAGTCTTAAAGGCAGAGGAACCCAGGCTCAGATATTGCACTTCACAGGGTTACTATGTTTAGATATTAGGTCTTTGGGTCAATATAGATCAGTATCTTTTAATAATGTTTCATATTAATCACTTTAGTCCTGTTCATATTATGGATTGTTAGATTACATATTGCTTTTTGTGATTTGTTGTCCCATCCAACCGTGTGCCCTGGATATCTACTCATTCACCAAGTGCAGGGAACTTAAACTCGTTTCAATGGGAGGGATTTATTATTTCGATACATCAAGTGCGCAGAGGAAGTCTTTCCCCACTGCTTTTTCTTCCTCTCTAATTTTCTCCTCTCCTTGTGAAGACTCTCACTAAGTCACAGTTCCAAAAGCTCTGGGCACCTTAAAGTACCCTCAGCCACATTTTCCAAGTGTGAGTCTAAACAAGGAATCATAGAATCTTACAGCACAGGTGGAGGTCAATCCGCCCATTGTGCCTGTGTCAGCTCTTGAAAGAGCTACCCAACTAGTCCCACTCCCCTGCTCTTTCCCCATAGCCCTGTGTTATTTTTCTTTTCAAGTATATATCCAATTCCCTTTTGAAAGTTCCTATTGAATTTGCTTCTACCTCCTTTCAGGCAGTGCGTTCCAGATCATAACAACTCACTGCACAAAACAATTTCTCCTCATCTCCGATCTGATTCTCTTAAGTCTGTGTCCTCTGGTTACCCACCCACCTGTCAGTGGAAACAGTTTGATCACGGAGGACATGATGACTGAGCTTTCTCCTTCTCCTCGACTCAATGTTCACACGTTCACTTTTACTGGACAGCAATCAGGAGCAGGAGCCCTAGCTCCCTAGCCCAGGGGTACTCAGGCTAGTTGTAGGACAACGCTCCACAGCCACCCCCCTCCAAGATAGGATCAGCATTTTTAAAAAAACACTTTAATTCAAATGTTATCGTAATTACAAAGAAACAGGGGTAGGCCGTTTGGCCCCTCAAGCCTGTTCTGCCATTTAATTAGACCACGGCTGATCTGTACCTCAACACCATTTATCCGCCTTTCCTCTTGATACCCTTACCCAACCAAAATCTATCGATCTCAGTCTTGGAAATTTAGCGTCATAACCTTACAAATTACGAAAGTCCCATTGATGTCTCAGTGTCGCAGTCAGTTAATGCACTGGCTGGTGAGGGACTCAGATGCAGGATAGGAAGGTCTTCCATCATTGGCCTGTGTTGAGCTAACTAATCGCAGTTGGGGGTACCAGCAGGGGCATTACAATTATATTGCACCTTTCACGACCTCAGGACGTCCCAATGTGCTTTACAGCCAATGCAGTGCTTTTGAAGTGTAGTCACTGTTGTAATGTAGGAAACGCTGCAGCCAATTTGTGCACAACAAGGTCCCACAAACAGCAATGAGATAATGGCCAGATAATCGGTTTTAGTGATGTTGGTTGAGGGATAAATATTAACCAAGACACCAGGGAGAACTTCCCTGCTCTTCTTCGAATAGTGCCACAGCATCTTTTACATCCACCTGAGTGGGTAGACAAGGCCTCAGTTTAACACCTCATTTGAAAGACAGCACCTCTGACAGTGCAGCACTCCCTCAGTATTGCACTGGAGTGTCAACCTTCTAACTCAGCGGCAAGAGTGCTACAGACTGAGCCACGGCTGGCACCATAACCATACCCATGGAAAAAGTCAGTGCCTTCAGGAGGGGAGGGAATGAAAGTAGAGGGTGGGAGATGTATCTGAAAAAGGAAAATTGTCAATTTAGTAAAGATAACTGCCATTTAAACAAGGTGGAAGAGGGTTTCACATTTAATTGCAGAATGACTTTACTGGTGACCCTTGATGAATGAATGTTACTATAGGTTAACGATATTCAGAAGGGCAAACTGTTTATTTACTTGAAGAAGAGCTTGAAACACCCAAGTTCCAAACAGTAGAAAGTGTAAATGATGGGTAATGTGGCGTAATTGCATAAGCACTTGTAACAGATGGGGCATTTAATACTGGGTTTCTGAGGGAGTTAGAATATCCTTGACCAGTAAGCATGACGAGCAGACCATTACACTAACTTCCTTGGCAGGGAATCAATCAGGCTTGTCTGTACCAATAACAATATTTTACTGAAGCAGACTGTCTAACTAACTTTATTAAATCACAGTAACAGCAATACAGAGAGATTAAGATTCAGGCTGAGGAAATGCCTGACCGTTGTGCTGCAAAAAGAAATGGGAGATCTCAAAGAAGAACGTGTGAACAGCTCTTTGTCCTTTTTGTTGAGAATTTGTGACAATTGGCTCGACAGTACACTACATTCGTCGAATGTCAGGATATTTATTGTTGTCAATTTTCCCCACTCATTATGAGTAAATGATCCCATGGCACTATTCAAAGAACAGGGAGCTCTCCCAATGTGATTGCCCAAGACTCGTCCCTCAATCAACAACATCAAAGACCAATTAACTCGACATTTATCTCATTGCTGTTTGTGGGACCTTGCTGTGCGCAGATTGGCTGCTGCGTTTCCCTACATTAAAACAGTGACTTCACTTCAAAAGTACTTCATTGGCTGTAAAGTACTTTGGGACGTCCCGAGGAATTAAAAGGCACTATGGAAATGCAAGTCCTTTCTTTTAAATTGGCTTGTTGGGTAAATACACACCATGCAGTACTGAGCCAGACTGTGCTGAGATCATTCGTTCCCCCTGTTCTGAAGAAGGAAAAGTTAGCCAGAGTTCCCAGTTCTGATCATGGGCCAGTGACACCTATTAGAAAATATGAGTATCTGGACATAGGACGAAGGCGGGCCAGGCAAAGATGTGATGCCCTTCATGGTTGCAAAACCTGCTAACACTTTTTATGTAGACTCACACGCGAAGAATGGCCACTTGGGTGAGTTATCAGGGGGCTGCTATTATGAATGAGTTATGCAGTACTTTTTATTTAAGGAGCAGTATGAATTCTCACTAATAAACGGACACCCAAAAATATTTTTTGATTTCTCTTCATGCGCGACATTCAGTGTTAAGATCCTGACTGACTTGGGAATAATTTTGATTAGAGGCAGCTCATCACTGCTGCGATATAAGGATTCTTACCAGACTGGCCAGCTGTGACTAGATAACAACTATATTAGGATGATTGGGGAATAGCTTTGGAATCTGCTCTGTTTAATTCAAAGGAAACACAGAGTTGTTTTAAAGGACTTGCAAGAGGACAAAAGGATGTAATGTACCCGCTAATGTGTTTGGCTTTCACAACTGGAATCCGTTTTATCAGTTTACATGGTCCTGATGGGAATATGAGACAGAGAGAGAAGCAGAGGCCCTTATTCATCCTCTCAGTGTGCCTGGGCAGTCTGGGTAATCTCTGCATTCCCCAGAGAGTGCGCTGTGCCTGGCACCGCAGACAATGTGTGTCTTGTGTAAGTAATTCACCATCGTGGCAGTCAATCTGGTGCCGGCCTCAGCTCTGTGACCCTCTCGAGAGCAGCCCCTTTCTCTGTATCACCATGCAAAACATTTCTCTTTCACTCCTTGACATTCTGCAGATTGAGATGTTCTGCCGACTGTTTACCCAATCCTCGCTCCTTCCCTCCTCCCCCCCACCCCCTTCACCACACAACACCACCATGACGATGGACCTCTCTGGCTCACATTCCAACCCATCAGCAGTGTCTGCGAGACCCCACGCTGGTGTCAAAATATTAAAAAATAGCAACTCGAGTGCTGTCAAGAGAAACGGCGAGTGAAAGGATCTTGCGATGTGTCCCCTGTGCCTCCCAACAGCATTAACCCCTTCCGCAGCACTTTTACCTCAACACTAGAAATAAACTCAATGGTATTTTCTGAACGCTAATGTAATAGTTTAGTCTGCGCTGACTTTGAATCTTCGACACTAGCAGTTGGCAGGAAACTACTCCCTGCATCTATTAAGTTAGAATCTATCACAGCTTTTTTGAAATTCCTGCAGTTACAGGGTTAACCTGTCACTCGGCTACATTCCCCCCTCCAGGGCTTTGGCTTTCAATTATTCAGCAGTTTAATGACAAAAATACATTTTTATTAAGTTTACACAGCATTTCTGAGGAGATTTTTAAAAAAAATTCTATTTATTGATACAGGCTGGACTGTAAACCTGTCCCAAACCTACTGTGCACATTGCAAAAATTAATATGTTTTAAAATCTTTAAAGCAGTGACAGCTCCTTGAGGTAATCAGTAAAAAACAGAGGATCGTTACAAATGAGGCAGTATCCTATAAGTTGGAAGAGTTTAGAATGAAGGGGTCTCCACAGATTGTAAGAGTCGCTGTAAATGTACTTAGCAGCAGCAAAATACAACTTTCAATGGGGTCAGTGTGGGCTCCTGTCCCCGCACTCAGCCTGAAGCTGTGGCAAAGGGCGATTTCAACCAGGAGGCCCTTTTAAAATGTCTCCTATGGGAATCAGTAAATAAAATAAGTGTAGAATGAAAAGAGGATGATGGTGACCCCGGCGATAGTGGAGTGTATTAACTAGAGGAGAGAGGCCGGCCTCCCTGTGGAGATACAGACTCTTTCATTTGCAGCCTACGACTAGGCTTCAGAAGGGCTTTTGTGCAAGGAGGAATCTTCTTCACTCCAATCTCGACAATAGGCGTTTTGTGAGGGGAAGACAGAGAAGAGAATCATCCCCGGCAGGGGAAGCTTAAGCCTACAGATGCTGGGAGTGGATGATTTATTGCCCAATGTCCTTGGTGGCATTTGGCCGTCTTCCCAGCCTCAGTGATGGCAAAGGATTTTTTTGTGTATGTGGGAAGGGGAGGGGAGGGGGGGTGGAGTTTAAGACTTTGAGGCATAACGGAGTCATTTTGATACCTTGTATGGACATGCAAGACCCTTGAACTGTTTCATCAAATGTGGAAAAAGACTGTATTATTGTC
This sequence comes from Heptranchias perlo, assembly GCF_035084215.1. Classification (NCBI taxonomy): domain Eukaryota; kingdom Metazoa; phylum Chordata; class Chondrichthyes; order Hexanchiformes; family Hexanchidae; genus Heptranchias; species Heptranchias perlo. The sequence continues at coordinate 6,598,892 of NC_090356.1, forward strand.
GTTGATTGTACACATACACACTCGGAGAGAGAGTGAGAGAGGGCGAGAGGGAAGTAGGGAGAGGGAGATAGGAAGAAACAGGGGAGGGGGAGGGGAGAGGGGAGAGATTGAGGGAGGGGGGAGAGAGTTGGAGCGAGGGATTAGGCGAGAAAGACAGAGAGAAGGGGAGAGAGAAAGGCAGAGAGCAGGAGAGAGGAGGGTGAGAGAAAAGGAGAGAGTGGACTGAACAAAAAGAGAATTGGTTTAATGGTGATTCAATTTGATTTTGTTTCTGAAATCCAAACAATTGGAACCTGTTTTGTTATTTACTTAATATCGATCTCAGTTAATAAATTAACTGAAAAGAAATGGCAGAGATCGCTTCACCCGTCATTGGCGAGTTCTTTTGCCTTTCTCCCATTCGCCCCTCCTGACATTGTAGATTATTGCTGGGGTACATTTCCTCGGGTGTCCAGCACACAGATGCCTTCCGCTACCTCAACCCATTAGCACTCCTTCATGTGCGAGTGTAGATAACGAGTGTCGGCAGGCGACGAGACCGTGCAGGTCCTGCCCTCACACGTACACTTTCCAGCAGGAGGTCACTGGTTTCTGATGGGGAGTAGGGGAAACCAAGGCCGATTTCTGACCCATCTAACCACAGGGGCACGAAGACCTATTCCAAGGCCCTTATTACTCTTTTAGCTGAAAGTAGTTAACTCAACACAGACTCAGAATCAAACCCACTACCTTTTGATCTGCATGGCTCAGTCCCACATCAGTGTGATTTGTGGAGAGGGTTGCATTTTATATTATCTGCTCCACCCTGTGCTAATGACGAACTCAGTAAGAATTTCTGTTCATTGAATATGCACTGACCAAACCATTTTCTATAGAAACTAAATGGTCAATGTTATAATCCAAGGACAATTGTATCCCTTCACAAGAGCCTCCAGTGGGCAGCTATTAAAATGTAAAAGAGATACAAGAAAGGATATTCTGTGTGTGTTTAAATTCCCTGACTGATACCATCCTGGCTGTTAGTCTTTTATATGCAGTAGTGTAAAAAAAAATTGCCTCCCCTGATGACTCGATTGGAGAATGCACTACCCAGTGTGGTACTGAGTCGTCCAGTCCCAGATTCGATGCCTCGATCTGTGCTGGGTTAGCTGATTGCAGGCAGGCCAGCATTAGGGGTACTACAATTGGCCACAGGGCCCAGGGCTAGGGAGGAGGATCATTAAAATAAATTCATTAAAATTAAACTTCAGAAATCAAACATTATTCGAACACCTGTGCAATCTAATGTTAATGCTGGCATTGTGGGAAACAATTATTATGACCGTTTAGTTTTGCTGATAAATAATACAGGTAACAATGTCACAACACAAATCACAAATCGAACAGATACTGACATGATACAAGAACAAGGTGAGAAATGCCAGTATAAAAATTATATAACCCATGGGTACACTGGCATAACAGACACTGTCACTCTGGTACAATTGTGACACTGGCATTATACACTGTCACTCTGGTACAAGTGTGACACTGGCATTACAGACACTGCCACTCTCATACAAGTACGACACTGGCATTACACACACTGTCACTCTGGCACAAGTGCGACACTGGCATTACAGACACTGTCGCTCTGGTACAAGTGCGACACTGGCATTACAGAAACTGTCACTCCGGTACAAGTGTGACACTGGCATTACACAAGCTGCCACTCAGGTACAAGTACGACACTGGCATTACACACACTGTCACTCTGGTACAAGTGTGACACTGGCATTACAGAAACTGTCACTCTGGTACAAGTGTGACACTGGCATTACAGATACTGCCACTCTCATACAAGTATGACACTGGCATTACACACACTGTCACTCTGGCACAAGTGCGACACTGGCATTACAGTCACTGTTGCTCTGGCACAAGTGCGACACTGGCATTACAGAAACTGTCACTCTGGCACAAGTGCGACACTGGCATTACAGAAGCTGCCACTCAGGTACAAGTATGATGCTGGCATTATACACACAGTCACTCTGGTACAAGTATGACACTGGCATTACAGAAACTGTCACTCTGGTACAAGTGTGACACTGGGATTACACACACTGTCACTCTGGTACAAGTGTGACACTGGCATTACACACGCTGCCACTCAGGTACAAATGTGACACTGGCATTACAGAAACTGTCACTCTGGTACAACTGTGACACTGGCATTACAGAAACTGTCACTCTGGTACAAGTGTGACACTGGCATTACACACACTGTCACTCTGGCACAAGTGCGACACTGGCATTACACACACTGTCACTCTGGCACAAGTGCGACACTGGCATTACAGTCACTGTTGCTCTGGTACAAGTGCGACACTGGCATTACAGAAACTGTCACTCTGGTACAAGTGTGACACTGGCATTACACAAGCTGTCACTCTGGTACAAGTGTGACACTGGCATTACATAGACTGTCACACTGGTACAAGTGTGACACTGGCATTACAGAAACTGTCACTCTGGTACAAGTGTGACACTGGCATTACATAGACTGTCACACTGGTACAAGTGCGATACTGGCTTTACACACACTGTCACTCTGGTACAAGTGCGACACTGACATTACAGACACTGACATTGTGGTACAAGTGTGACACTGGCATTACACACACTGTCACTCTGGTACAAGTGCGACACTGGCATTACATATACTGTCACTCTGGCACAAGTGTGACACTGGCTTTATACACGCCGTCACACTGGTACAAGTGCGGCACTGGCTTTACACACACTGTCACTCTGGTACAAATGTGACACTGGCTTTACACACACTGACACTCTGGTACAAGTGCAACACTGGCTGTACACATACTGTCACTTTGGCACAAGTGCAACACTGGCTTTATACACCATGTCACACTGGTACAAGTGCAATACTGGCATTACACACACTGTTACTCTGGTACAAGTGCGACATGGGCATTACACATACTGTCATACCGGCACAAGTGCGACACGGGCATTACGCATACTGTCACACTGGTACAAGTGCGACACTGGCTTTACACACACTGTCACTCTGGTACAAATGCAACACTGGCTTTGCACACATTGTCATTCTGATACAAGTGTGACACTGGTATTACACACACTGTCACTCTGATACAAGTGTGGCACTGGCATTACACACAATCTCACTCCGGTACAAGTGAGACACTGGCATTACACACACTGTCACACTGGTACAAGTGCGATACTGGCATTACACACACTGTTACTCTGGTACACGTGCGACATGGGCATTACACATACTGTCACACTGGCACTAGTGCGACACGGGCATTACGCATACTGTCACTCTGGTACAAATGTGACACTGGCTTTACACACACTGTCATTCTGATACAAGCGTGACACTGGTATTACACACACTGTCACTCCGGTACAATTGTAAACAATTTTACAACACCAAGTTATAGTCCAACAATTTTTATTTGAAATCTACAAGCTTGTAGATTTCAAATAAAAATTGTTGGACTATAACTTGGTGTTGTAAAATTGTTTACAATTGTCAACCCCAGTCCATCACCGGCATCTCCACATCATGACTCCGGTACAAGTGAGACACTGGCATTACACACAATGGCACTCTGGTACACGTGCAACACCGGCATTACGCACACTGTTACTCTGGTACAAGTTTGACACTGGCATTACAGACACTGTCACCCTGGTACAAATGCAACACTGGCTTTACACACACTGTCACTCTGGTACAAGTCCGAAACCAGCATTGCATACACTGTCACTCTGGTACAAGTCCGACACCGGAATTGCACACACTGTCACTCTGGTACAAGTCCGACACTGGCATTACACACACTGTCACTCTGGTACAAGTCCGACACCAGCATTGGACACACTGTCACTCTGGTACAAGTCCGACACCGGAATTGCACACACTGTCACTCTGGTACAAGTCCGACACCGGAATTGCACACACTGTCACTCTGGTACAAGTCCGACACCAGCATTGCACACACTGTCACTCTGGTACAAGTCCGACACCAGCATTGCACACACTGTCACTCTGGTACAAGTCCGACACCAGCATTGCACACACTGTCACTCTGGTACAAGTCCGACACCGGAATTGCACACACTGTCACTCTGGTACAAGTCCGACACCAGCATTGCACACACTGTCACTCTGGTACAAGTCCGACACCAGCATTGCACACACTGTCACTCTGGTACAAGTCCGACACCAGCATTGCACACACTGTCACTCTGGTACAAGTCCGAAACCAGCATTGCATACACTGTCACTCTGGTACAAGTCCGACACCAGCATTGCACACACTGTCACTCTGGTACAAGTCCGACACCAGCATTGCACACACTGTCACTCTGGTACAAGTCCGACACCGGCATTGCACACACTGTCACTCTGGTACAAGTCCGAAACCTGCATTGCATACACTGTCACTCTGGTACAAGTCCGACACCAGCATTGCTCACACTGTCACTCTGGTACAAGTCCGACACCGGAATTGCACACACTGTCACTCTGGTACAAGTCCGACACCGGAATTGCACACACTGTCAGTCTGGTACAAGTTCGACACCAGCATTGCACACACTGTCACTCTGGTACAAGTTCGACACTGGTGTTGCAGACTCTGTCGCCCTGGTACAAGTGCAACACTGGCATTACAGACACTGATACTCTGGTACAAATGCAACACTGTGACTCTGTAAATCAGATAGTCCTTTTTGATCCCATGTTCTAACAACCTTTAACTTCAAATAGACATAACAAACTTTTGATGCAATGACTCTTCTGTCTCATTTTATCGACTTTATTTATGAAATGAAAACCCAGTTAATAACTTTAGTCATACCTTGTGCTTATTTAATCTGTGTGTAGTCCCAATTACACTGTGTCTTAATTTACACCCACTTAATAACCTCGTAGGACAGTGTAGAGGGAGCTTTACTCTGTATCTAACCCGTGCTGTACCTGCCCTGCGAGTGTTTAATGGGACAGCTTTACTCTGTATTCAACCTGTGCTGTACCTGCCCTGGGAGTGTTTGATGCAGATACTGAGTGTATGAAATGGGAAAGTGTTGCACTTCCAGCACTAAGAATCTCTCACCTTGATCTGCAAAAAAATTCACAATAATAAAAAATAATGTGTAGACATTGTGGAAAACATCTGAAGAGATTGATTGCAGAATAATAAGAGTTTAGAACTGGAGAGATGTAGCATTGTCATGGAGATTGCTTATATTATGCTCATGAGTCCTTTTTAACAATTTATGTAGTTGTTTTCAGGGCTGATGAATGAATAAATGATACATCATTGACTTGGCTGAACAGATCATTATCAGTCCGTCACACAATGTATTTCGCCTCAGGGCAAAATCAATACACAAGTGAGTATTCATTCGTTTTTGCAGCCATTACCAGATTTATTTATCTGTGACTGACCCCGAGTTTAGTAAACTGAAAGTTTCCAGTATTCATGTTCCCTGTGGTGAGGCACCTATCTTTCTTCGGTTTTCTCCCCCCTCTCTCCTGAAGGCGCTGACTAACACTGGGCTACGAGTCGCAGGTGTCAGCAACCCTTAAGGCACCTCGCCCATCTGACCCAGTCTACTTGTCTGACCCAAAGCAGCGAGTGTCCGCAAGCTATTTGGGCATGGGGGCATCACAGACGAACCTGATACTGTCCTCATCCAACACCCACGTGCATACAGCTGGGGTCACTGGACAATCATCAGGGGCCCGGGCTGACTTTTCCCCTTCTTAGTTGAGGGGCACTAAGGCCAATGGTAGTGCCTCCAAATGCAACCTTAGCTAAGATAAGGTTGCATTTGGAGGCACTACCATTGGCCTTAGTGAGATAAGCTAATAGCTAAGATAAGCTAATAGCACTGAACAAGGACTGAAAACTGGGGAGCCCCTCCTGATCTGCATGGCTCAGTGCCGCATTCTAATGGATGGTGTATTTGACAAGCCATTAGAACTTCTTCCCTAAGGCTGCATTTACAGTATCACTTTAGCATTGGTGTGAATCGATATCACCTTCTAGACTCGATTACTCCAATGCTCTCCCATCCTCCATCCTCCGTAAACTCCAGCTTATTCAAAACTCTTCTGCACAGTGGTGCTATCTCGCACCAAGTCCCACTCTCTTGCCACCCCTGTCCTGGCTGACCTACATTGGCTCCTGGTCCCCCAACACTTCATCTTTAAAATTATTGCTCTTGTCTTTAAATCCTTCCATTGCAGAGATGCAAATGATTGGGCGACCACCTCTGAAACCAGATAGTTCAGTCAAAAGCAAGATGGATGGCCACCCCACCTGTGTCTGCATGGGTGTTAGGGGACAAAGAGGTGAAGAAATCAAAGCCCTGAAATTCCTGGTGGATCGATTTTTTTTTATTCGTTCATGGGATGTGGGCGTTGCTGACAAGGCCATCATTTATTGACCAGCCCTAATTGCCCTTGAGAAGGTGGTGGTGAGCCGCCTTCTTGAACCGCTGCAGTCCATGTGGTGAAGGTTCTCCCACAGTGCTGTTACGTCGAGGGTTCCAGGAATTTGACCCAGCGATGATGAAGGAACAGATATATTTCCAAGTTGGGATGGTGTGTGACTTGGAGGGGAACGTGCAGGTGGTGTTGTTCCCATGTGCCTATTGCCCTTGTCCTTCTAGGTGGTAGAGGTCGCGGGTTTGGGAGGTGCTGTCGGAGAAGTCTTGACGAGTTGCTGCAGTGCATCCTGTGGATGGTACACACTGCAGCCAGGGTACGCCGGTGGTGAAGAGAGTGAATGTTCAGGATGGTGGATGGGATGCCAATCAAGTGGGCTGCTTTGTCCTGGATGGTGTCGAGCTTCTAGAGTGTTGTTGGAGCTGCACTCGTCCAGGCAAGTGGAGAGTATTCCATCACAGTCCTGACTTATGCCTTGTAGATAGTGGAAAGGCTTTGGGGAGTCAGGAGGTGAGTCACTCGCTGCAGAATACCCAACTTCTGACCTGCTCTTGTAGCCACATTTTTTATGTGGCTGGTCCAGTTAAGTTTCTGGTCAATGGTGACCCCCAGGATGTTGATGGTGGGGGATTCGGCAATGGTAATGCCGTTGAATGTCAAAGGGAGGTGGTTAGACTCTCTCTTGTTGGAGATGGTCATTGCTTGGCACTTGTCTGACGTGAATGTTACTTGCCACTTATCAGCCCAAGCCTGGATGTTGTCCAGGTCTTGCTGCATGTGGGCATGGACTGCTTCATTATGAGAGGTTGCGAATGGAACTGAACACTGTGCAATCATCAGCGAACATCCCCATTTCTGACCTTGTGATGGAGGGAAGGTCATTAATGAAGCATCTGAAGATGGTTGGGCCTAGGTTGCTTGCTTCCAGAAGTGCCCACCGATTGGCCCTGACAATAACCCCGTCGTCAATCCTGGAGTCAGCAAGTTTGGTTACTTTAGGCGGATACCAGCTCCATTTCACCACAAGTGAGACCCCGTCCCATGGGGATGAGAATAATGTCACTGTGGTACCTTGTCATAGCATCCGCACCAGACAAAATGCCAAGAAGCGCTGGAAGGACCAGAATTTAAGCTTGCTGCAGACAAATTAGATTTTAAATAGCTGCTGGCCGCCAGTTCGGCCATACTTTCCTCCTGGCACATACTGTGCAGGTGCACAGCGCCTGAGATCATCTCAGGCAAGCACCCCTTCACAACATGAATTTCCGCGCAGCCCTTTCACCCGACAGGAAGCACAAAATAAATGCTAAGAAAATCCGGTCGCTAAAGTGATAAATTTCTCAGGCGCATTTTGAATGGAAGAAAAATAGCCGCCACTTTAAAAACTGCTGCATCAGCAAAAATAAATGGTTCAACTTTGTCTTTTTCCCTACGTGGCTTTTTTTGAACATGATAAACCCTTCTTTCCCATGGAAATTTCTTCTCTGTAATACGCTTTGTTTAGGAAATGCCAACCCAAGTTTCGTTTAAGGTTAATCGCAAACAAGAGAATGTAAATAGACAAAGGACATCATACACATCAGTTTTGAATGACCGTTTTTCAGGCTGCATGAATAATTTAAATCATCATCACTGTATTATTCTAGCATTGGGAAAAATGCCTCTTTCTGATCCCTTTAATTCTTGTCTCATCTCTTTCATGTGTTGCAGGGCCCATTTTCTACCAATCTGAATCTGCAGTGAACAATGAGATATATGAAGGCTGAGGAGGCTCTGAAGAATACAGCTCTTGTTGTAAACTGTGCGCAGTGACGTTGATTAATGACTGTAAGGACATGGACAGAATTTGTGAGAGAGCAGGAAAATTAGAGGACCTGAGGGCACCAAAGGGAGAGAAGCTGAAAGAAGGGAGTTAAGGGACGACAGGGACCCATAGCATGTCCAACGTTTGTAGAGCACAAGTGAAAAGGAGAGCAGAGACCTATGTGCAGTGGGAAGGAAAGCTCAGAGGGCAAAAGAGGAGTGAATTTGTATTAACTCACAGGGTGCAAGGAGTGAGAAAGGAAGAGAGTGAGAGATAAAGAGTGAGGGAGAGAGAGGGTGAGGGAGAGGTAGAGAGTGTGAGGGGAGCAGCAAGAGAGACCGACAGGGAGACACACTGACAGGGAGACAAGTGAAACATATTGAGAGCATGAGACAAGAAGGTGAAGTGGAGAGCAAGAGTGAGAGATAGAAAGAACAGGAGTGAAAGAGAATGTACACAAAAGGGAAAGAATGAGAAGAAGAGAGAAAGTGAGCAGGTGAGGAAGAAAAAAGGTGCAAGAGAGAAAGTTGGAGAGAGAATGAGAGAGGAACACGCACACAAAGAAGTCAAAGCAAGAGAGAAAGAAAGTGAAAAAGAGGGAGAAAGAAGACACGCTGAGAGGAGATAAAGACATAGACAATGAAAGAAAGATAAAGATAGCCAAGATAAAAGGGAGAAAGCAGAAATAAAGATGGATCTAAAAAAATGAGATGCGGTGTAAAAGAGAAACGTGCAAAGGAGAGTGAAAAAAACAGCCCAGAAGTTAGAGGTGACACACTGAGGATCGTAACAATTATGTATCAGTCTCTTTCTGTACAAAATACAGAGAATTTGACATTTTTTCTCTTGTATCCAGGAATTCTTTTGTAAAAATGCACTCTTCATCAAAGTGATTTGGGTAGCAGACAAGTAAACAGTATCCCTCACAACAGACCTGAAGTGAATAGGAAACACAGCTGCATGTCCAAATCACAGAATCCTGGGTCACCTCAACATGCAGTCAACACTTCAAGAAAATGTCAAAGATCAGAATGTAAAGTTGTGTCTTTTTAAAATGCCACACATGGGCTTGTTCCTTCATGGATCCAAGGTGCTCTGGAGTTCTGAGGCAGAGACGGTTTTGAGGGTGCACTGCACAGTAGGGAGGAAAAACTGAGTAATAGAAGGAACTGCAGTAAAAGGTTACTTAGAAAAATGAGACGGAGAAAGTGTGGAGGTCAGGAGAGGGGTTGGCTGTGAACATTCCTCAGACCAAGGAGGCATAGGCCCTACCTCAGGCTTCCAGGCCCACTCAGTCTTTTTCTTTAGCTGGCTCTCAGCTGAAGTGCCACTAGTTAATTAAACTCTCTACTATTCTTCATACTCTCGAAGGAAGAACCTCCCCCAATCTTCACCCCTCCCCCGCTCAAAGGAAGCACCTCCCCCAATCTTCACCCCCTCCCCCGCTGAAAGAAAGAACTTCCCCTGATCTTCACCCCCTCCCCTGATCTTCACCCCTCCCCTGACCTTCACCCCCTCCCCGTTCAAGAAACTCCTCTGATCTTCACCCCCTCCCCGCTCAAAAGAAGAAACTCCCCTGATCTTCACCCCCTCGCCGATCTTCACCCCCTCTGCCACTTGAACAAAGAACCTCCCCCGATCTTCACCCCCTCTCCGATCTTCACTCCCTCCCCCGCTCGAAGGAAGAACCTCTCCTATGTTCCGTACATCCTTGAATGGCCATGACTGAGATTTAGGAAATGATCACATGTGTCAAATTGACTGGGGATGGATTCTGCACCTGGCTACATGTGGGGTGTCCAAGCCCTTATCATCACGCCCGCACAGGTGTGTACCCTGAAACCTTGGGGCCCACCTGTAAAAGTTAAATTCCCAGTGATCTCCGGTTGCTGATGGTAACAGGTTTCAATGTTTTGATTTAGGATTTATCCAGCATTAAAAAGAAACATTTCCAAACCTCCAGACCCCAAAAATACAAACAACAAGTAAGCAAATAAGAAATATAAGTGCAAATAGGGCTGAGGTGCCCAGCCTTTGTGGGCCGGATTTACAGGCTGGGAGGCTGCAGGTTAAACACCCATGGTGTAGACTATCAATGCAGTAACATACTGCATTACTCTGCCACACAATGGGAGCTCTTTCATTAGGCATTGCAGTTAATGGTTTTATCTTGTTTCCTGCACAAACTCCCAGAAGCCAGCCATAAGGCTCCAAATTCGATTTCTGGTCTGTGCTGAGTTCGCTTTGTCAGCCTAAGGTAGCCGTTCGCTTTAGTGCCCCTTGGATTGGGGTGAAGAGACAAAATATCAGCACTCCTGATCACTATCTGTTGTCCCATGCTGCAGTGTGCATGTTTGTGCACGTGTGTGTGTGTCTGCGTTTGTGTGGGCATGGATGTCAGATGAGAGCAGGTTTTGGCCGTGATGCCCGACACGGTCGAATAGCTTGAGACTACAGATTCCCTGCTCGATTTTATTTTAACGCCAGGAGGACTGCTGATTGGAAGATCTAGGCCTCCATGTCTAGGCTCACACTTGGAGTGGCCATTGATGTGCAATATTGGAGAGCAGCCTGTTTTATCGGCTTTCAGGGGAGGAAAAATAAAACATTACGTTGACAATTTTCTTTTCCCTCCCTGCCCAATTTTCTCCCATCCTCTGAAGGGGATGACTCCTGCCAGCGTACACAAGAAGTCTTTGCACTGTAGTGTGGAGAATGTGAGGCAAACTGACACAAAATTACTGCATGCCACAGGGTTGAGTGACACAGACTGGCACGTCCATGGGGTACTGAGCTACTTAATTTACGGTTAAAACAGCACTCTGTTTCAGAAGAACGAGTTCCGTGCTCCATTCCGCTGCTTTTACACTCACAGTGGAATGTCCGTCCTTTATTTTCTCTCCTCCTTTCCTAAAGGTGCCGACTCTTTCCGGAGTCTAGTCTCACAGAGGCCAGCAGCCCTCATTCAAATGACCCTTTTGTTGTGTGTAAGCCCAGACAATGAGTGTTGACAGGCTATTCAACTGTGGGGGCAACCTGTCCTCTTCGGGTTTGACAGCTGTCCATGAATACCATGCAGCGCTGGGTGGCAATCAGAAATGGGAAATAGTCAAAAGTGAACAATTCAATCTCTCCTTTCTACATATAAATTTCTTGTGTCTGTATGGCTGAAGATTTTTTTTCCTGCTTTCTCATTGGCTGAAATCTTTAAATCCTTTCTGATTGTTGAGATAGGGAGCTACAATAACCAATCATATTGCACAAAAAACCTAAGATTGGTGAGATTAGGGAGCTATTATAAGCAAGCAAATTCCAGAGAAAAATAAAACTGACCCCCAAATACAGCCTCAGCATCTAGACTTGGTGAGTGAATCCTTTGTACATCCGGATACCCATCCAAATGGTGTAGGATTCATCCCAGTATGATAAAAATATTTCAACAATTGTCAAAATTAGTAGCATTTACAAACATTCAAAAGCATTAATTGTTAATTTGAAGAGCTATAAATAAGTTTGTACAGGTGTACTCTTAAATCATTTCATATCTATTGAGTCCATCACACATCAGATGTCACACACCATTCGTCATGCCCCAGACATTAACCACCCCCCCCACAACCCCGCAAACATCACTTCCGAGACATCACACTCCAGACGTCAGACTATTTCTTCTGACCTTGGGGAGAAGCTAGGGATTTACAACCAGCTGCCAATCTACGGGGAAACAATTACCCTCTAATTGACCTTATACACCTAAAAGGAATTACCTGTTAATTGACCTCTGGATGCGCCTATTTCTCAGCAATTCTGGCCTGAAAGAGACATGCTTTAGCAGCAGAATAATACATGGCACATTAAATAGCGCATTGTCCTTATGAAACACTGTAACCTCTGACTTACAGCAAGCAACAGCACTGCAGGCCGCTAGTAAATTAGTAAATACAAGAAAGAAGAAAGTATTTGCATTTATATAGCGCCTTTCATGACCTCAGAATGTCCCAAAGCACTTTACAACCAATTAAGTACTTTTGAAGTGTAATCACTGTTGTAATGTAAGAAACATTATGCCAATATGCGCACAGTAAGGTCCCAAAAATATGGTAATGATAATCTGTTTTAGTGGTGTCGGTTGAGGGATATTTATTGGCCAGGACACCGGGGAGAACTCCCCTGCTTTTCTTCGAATCATGCCGTGAGATCTTTTATGTTCATCTGAGAGGGCAGACAGGGCCTCAGTTTAACGTCTCATCTGAAAGACGGCACCTCCGACAGTGCAGCACTCACTCAGTACTGCACTGGAGTGTCAGCCTGGATTATGTGCTCAAGTCTGTGGAGTAGAGACAACCTTCTGACTCAGAGGCAAGAGTGCTACCACTGAGCCACAACTGACACCTATAAATATATAAACTATTACATCAATATAATTATCTCAGTCATGCGCCTAGCTCATTGCTGCATATTCTGATGGCTATGACCCTTTGATTAAAACCTCTCACCATAAATAAGCAATTATTTGTTTTTAAATTCAGGCCATGAGCAACAGAACCTCAATGCCTTATATTAAAAAGTACTTGCCTAACAGTTACTTCCAGTGCAATGGCTAACTCTACCGATACACAGCTAGGCCCCACTGATTCACAACCTACTTTAGAATGTAGAAACAGGAAGAATATTTTTATACAAAGAAAGACTTGCTTTTATACAGTGCCTTCCCAGGTCTCTCAGAAACATCACCCAGCACTTCACATACAGTGACTGTTCTCATGTAGGCTAAACTTGACAGCCATTTTGCAAAGCAAGATCCACAAACAGCAATGAGATGAACGATCAGTTCATCTTTTTTTTGGTGGTATTGGTGGGAGGGAGGAATGTTGGACAGGACACCAAAAGAACTCCCTGCTGTTCTTCAAATATTGTCCCAGGATCTTTAACATCAAACTAAACCACTGCAATAGGCAGACTGGACCTTAGTTTGATGTCCGTTTCGGAGGACGGGACCTCTGACAATGCAGCATTCCCTCAGTACTTTTCTGGAGAGTTAGAGAGAGAATGCTGCAAAGTGAGCCAAGCTGACACATCAATATTATATTTACTTATGTCATGCTGTCTGTACTTTTCCTTATTTTTCACGCATTGAGCCGGTTATATGTATCGCATTATTTCATATCTACCAATGCAACCAGTTCCTGCCATTGTAATTACAGGACGTTTAGTGAGTCAGAGAAAACACTGCGTAAGAGGCCAATGGGGTGGGTGAGGGATCCCAGCCTCATTATACTTTAATGGCCGATACCTAAAATCTGTTTCTCAGGGCCAGTTCCTTTCTTGTGTGCTTTATAATATAGAATTCCTAAATTATGACCCCCCCTTTCCAACCCTGGAGACCTTGAGGCCCTCTCTCCTTGATGAAACAAGAAAACACCATTCAACTATGCAACTCCCTCCAATGTGACCCAGACTACTGCCCGAATCCCAACTCCCAACTCAACTTCTAATAACCTTTACTCTTTTCATATTTTTTTTTTGCACACTATCCATCATTTGTATTACTCTATCAGACTCTTGGCTTCCAATCTTCCAGTTCTTCCAGCAATATATACTGGTCCAACTCTTTTTATTAAATGAATCCATTGTTACTCCATTAACTGGCCGTTTATTCCAATTTTCCATAATTCCTTAAGATATTTTTTTCCAAATCTTAATTGTTTCCTCTCATTCCACTTCTGCTTCTTACTATGAAATTACTTAATCTGAATTTTATCAATTTCCTTCATCATTTTAAATATAGTGTTGTATTGTATCCCCTGCCCAACAGTCTCTGCTCTAACAAGATGAGTCTAAATGCTTTAACCTTTTCTCGTGGTTCACAGGGAATGATCTCAGTTGAGATAATTCCTTCTTCTTCCCTTCTTCCTATATTCTGCTGACAGTTAAAATGCAAGCTTGGTTTCATTCTAACCACAACCTCTTGCAATCCGTTACCTTCTCTCTGACTCTTCTCAACGTTGGAGATGTCGTGCACTGTGGGCCTTGTCCCTTCACCTAGATTTCTCAATGAAACAAAAAATCTATACTATCGCATTTTCATCTCTTAGCAGCGTGGTCCGAGAACTAAATACCTCCCTCAGTCTCCATTTCTTCCTACAACCCACAGGCTTTTAAAGCCCAAGCCTGTTCTCACCTAACGACTGCGTCTCAATTTACCTAACCTTCTTTCCTACTCTTCTCACCATTGGTGGTGTCCTAACTATGGGCCTTGATTCTTCAGCGAGGTTTCTCACGTGAGGAATAAGGAAAGCTTATTCAACCCATCTAGAATGTGGTTCCATATTTAAGACTCAAAGGGGACTTCAATGGAAAAGAAAATCGGGTGGGGTGTAAAACGTGCGGCTGATTCGCTATCGCTTGTTTTGCACTACTGTTCAAGATGCATTTCACCCCAAAGTCTCTTTTCACTTTTCTCCTGAAACGCTGACTCCTTGCTGGACTATGGTTTTGTTGGATTTGGTAGCGTGCCTCCCCCCACCCCCCCCCTTTCTTCACTCAAAGGGGCATTCTTCATGTGAGAGCATAGACAATGAGTGTTGGCCTGCTACTTTTCCATGGGGGACTAGGGCAGCTGAGCACAATCCTGCCCTCACCTGACAATCAAACACACACATTTTCTACCGAGAGGCACTGGATAGTGGGAAACGGGATAGTTTTTCTGCAAAATCTTATCTTGCTTGCAAACACAGCGGAGTAAATTACATTGGTCATAGCAGATGACTTCTGGCTGATTTTACCTTAAAGGAGACCACATCTTCTCACCTCAAAAATAAAAGTTTTGTGAAGAACATTTTTTCTAAGAAGGTGTCTTTTTAAAATGTCTGCGCCGTGTTAAGTGTTTCATTTCCTCGTTGCATGATGACAGAACCTTCGGATAGGAAATGCATCGACAGCACCGTGGTGCCGTGCTGATGGGCTCATAATGTTGCCCCCAGCACCCGAAGACCATTTGTACCAAAACACAGAGAGATCTACTGGCTGCATCACTGGTGTTCCTCATCACACCTGTCAGATGTGGGCCAATTTAAATCACTAAATATTCACCCTTCACAAAGTTAGAAAGTTATAAATGCAAGTCTTTCTTTCTTTCACAAAAGTTATATTAGAAAAGTCTGAAAATTTAGTTATACTAAAACTGGAGGGAAAAAAACCCTGACATTATTTTAATAAAATCCTTACATTTTCTGCAAGGTTTGTTTTGCCACTGGCGACTCGATATCTTACAAAATTTAAACGAACCAAATCTCTTCTGTATCGCAGTGTAAGGCAGATAATTGTTTCCATACTGCAGCTTTGAGGAGTTTAGGTCAAACTGGATGATGATCATTCCTTGGTAAACAAGAAAATATTATACTCCTGTAATCAGCACACTTATCTTCTCCTGGACTTGTAGTTTCTGACCCCTCGTGGAGTTGGATTTCCCCGAAGGGAATTGAAATAAACTCACAAGGACTGGGGAGGCCGAGAACCAGAGACCATGAAAGAGAGGTTGATGAGTCGAAGGGGAAACTGGCATTAAAAGTAATCAGCCTTCTCATTATCTTATGATGCTCTAGATTCCCAATTTGCTCTTTTTTTCTTCTTTTAGTCTCTGCCTTAGGTTAAGGGAACCCAGTTGGGGGGAAGGGTGGTGTGGAGGAGGGGGCATTGAATGAACAAAGGGTCAACTTGTCTCAGTGCCTTGTCGTAGGGTGGCCATCTTGTGCCCAGTTGAAAACCAGATGGGTCTCTCGACCTGCGAGTGGCAGGGAATAATGAGAAGCCGATCTGAGCAGGCATTCATGGAATGGACTGTAGGCTCGATTGCACATTCAGGCAGTCAGTCCACTCACACACGTGCACAGCATGGCTTTTTTTAAAAAAGACTTTTCATGCCTGGTTTTCCATGATCAAAATTATCAGACGGGAAACACGGAACTTGGTTGTCTGGTTCAAAGTTGGATAAGGTGGTCATTCTACCTCATCGACTAGCTAACACAGAGGGTCACAATTCTACAGCCTACATTTGGCAAATGCTAATTTGTTTACAATATCATTGATAATAATCATTGGATGTGCCAAAGAGTGCCATCGCATCACAGCAAAAGTGATGCACATTTCTTGTGGCTCCTTCTCCAACACCCAACAGGAAAAGTTTTGCCAGACATTTCATTTGTGAAAACAATGACCCTCCACAAGGAAATTCCTTTAGTTGGGGGTGCTGCAATTTGCAATGGCGCCTTTGCACTACAGCTGGGCGTAATAGAATCAGTCAAGGCTCCCGCACCTACTTTTCTGAGCAAACACTGATTTGCTAAGCAAATCGGATTCTCAGAATTGCGTGTAGGAGACTAGATAGGATAGACACTCACCTCTGGGACCTGGGTTCAAATCCTGCCCACACTGATGGGATGATAGTCTCCTCTCTCTGCTGATTGTAAGGGATCTATGTGAAGTAAGTTTGGAGCATGGGCCTGCAATACAAAACCTCCCTCATTCACTATTAATTGGCAGTGTCATTCGAAACAGGCCCAAGGGTGGCTGGTGCAGGAAATGGTTAAATGCACTCCACTAATGCAGTAGCGGTACTCCTCTGAGATTGGGTCTGAGGCATGTGGTAGGG
Organism: Heptranchias perlo; assembly: GCF_035084215.1. Lineage (NCBI taxonomy): Eukaryota > Metazoa > Chordata > Chondrichthyes > Hexanchiformes > Hexanchidae > Heptranchias > Heptranchias perlo. Next base: position 6,615,839 of record NC_090356.1, read on the forward strand.
GTAGAGTGAAGGGAGCTTTAGTCTGCTTCTATCCCGTGCTGTACTTGACCTGAGAGAGCCTGCTGCTGCCACTGGCTACCTGAGGTGGAAAGTGTTTCATTCCCCATGTGATCCATTCCCCATCACTAACATCCCATATCTTGATAAACACAAGAAAATGGAAGTTGTGAGTTTCCAAGCAACATAACCCTTGTAATTTTGTTGGCAGGCCATTAATTCTGCTTTGCCTTAACAAAGGAACTTTGGGCTACTGATTGCTCTCCGGTGACCCCTGGATGCGGTACATTGAGTGAGAACAAGACCCAGCTGTGATGGGTCATGGTGGAATAGCCGGTGGACATTTACGGACTGGGTGGCAACTGCCACCCTGTGTACAGTAGCCCAGCACTGCCAGCCAGCCCCTTGAGGACAGGAAGGGAGAAAATTGGCCCAAGAATAACTCTTGACTGCCCTAAATTAGTGGCCAATTTAAAAATCAGTCAGCAAACTCAGCCGATCGCAGTTTTACTTTTGAATACCATCTCAGAGTGGAATCGAAATAATGTTTTAGTGGTATTATCAATCAACTTTGCCAGAACAAGATTACATGATGAAGAAATATCGTTGATCCATTTGTTCTGTTCCTTCAGAATACTAGCCCTACCGTCTCCCCATTAAACAACCAGCTGTTTCTCAAATGAGTGACGAGCAATGGTCTAAACCGTTGCTCCTGGCAACCTAGCAATTATTGCTGTGGTAAAACTCTTGATACATGCACATCTTCAGTTCGTTACTGAGGAATCAGGAGCCTTAAAGCTTCTAGCAATTTATTCCAAACATTAGTTTAAACACCCAGCTGCTGAAATCAATCTTGTAAATGGCCGATCTCATCTCCCTGCTATCTTTTCCCTCCTTTTTCTCCTCTCCCGTCCTCTTTCTCTGATGGTGTGGACTCCTTGTTGGGGTGCGGTTCCACAGGTACCAGGTGTCCTCCAGTACCTTGCCCAACTGGCTGTTCTTCGCACGCGAGCCTGGGCGTTGAATGTCAGCAGACTATTCGATCATGGAAGGTGAACACCCCAGCCCAGTCCTGCTCTCAACCTGACTTGCACGCGCATGCACTTTCCAGCAAGAGGCATGATGCTTCTCTCCAGAAGGCCTCAGTACGCCTGGGCTAGGGAGAGGAACACTCAGCCACCAGTTCCTCATCCTGATTGTTGTCCAGCGACTCCTGCTGGCAAATGTGGGTGCGTGAACATCGGGGGAGAACAGAACTAGGCTTAGCTCTGAAGGCCTAGACTGAGGTACTGCCAGGTGCCCAGCATTCTAGGGTCGCCAATTGGGTCATCTGATTGGACGTATTCCTAGAGGTTTCATCACACGATCTCCCGCCTCCAACCACCCTGCCCAGTCAAACAGCCTTATTGGACCCATCTCCAATATTTTTATAACTAATAAACAAAAGTGTTCAAAGAAAATGAAAAAAATACATAGTTTTTTAATGCCCCTCTGACTTTTCTCCCGGGTTTGCTCACAGCAGCGTGCAGGAGATTAATCTTTAATTTCTGGAGACTCCAGGACAATCCTGGAGGGTTGGCGACACTCTATGGGAACTGTACTCCACCATGAATCTATCACATCGCTGTTTGTGGGACCTTGCTGTGAGCAAATTGGCATTATAACAGTCATTATACTTCAGAAGTGAAACGCTTTGGGATCTCCTTAGGTTGTGAAAGGCGCTATATAAATCCAAGTTCTTTCTTTCTTCTCTCTATGAATCGGCACCTTAAGGAAAGGAGGGGAGAAAACTGGCATAAAAGTTGCTTTGTGCGGTTATTATTCACTTTGGTTTTGCCAAGTCTTTTTTTATTATACATATTGTCCAGGGAAAAATCTGGCAGTTTAGACTGTCTTTAAACATAGAGATTTTGTAATGTCTGGATCTGTTAATCTTGGGGCCAGGAGCGAACAATTCCCCCTGTCCCCTCCCCTCCCCTTATGCTGCTATCCTCACAGACGCTGTAGGCCTCAAAGCTCGGACTGAAATCTTCATTTATTACCAATTTATCGGTACAGTGCTAGTGGCTTTATTGAGCATTTCCCTTTCATTATCCTCCACTGCCCCGCAGGCCTCAGGTAACTAACTGAAAAGCTCAAGCACTTCAGAACTGCAAACAAAAAAAAAAGAATTTCCTCCCAATTTACCTAAAGAAAGAGGACTCCCAGTCTTTTCATTTGCCCTGAATAGCTTACCTAATTCGGCCTGAATTGTGCACAAGCCTAGCATTTCCCGTCCCTACTTCAGACCATTCAGGGGCTTCTGACTTCAGCTAATTCACCAACAATTTAGTCGGTGCTTCCAGCTCCCATTTCTTTACCTCATTGTCCCGAGAACATTCACAGGGCTGAGTGCTCTCTCCTCTCCACTTCACCAACTAATGAACCTGCTGCTGGCCTGGGATGGCCCTCACTCTCCATCCATTTTGTCAACCATTGATTTTTCTTTTCTTTTTTTCAAATTTCCTTCTTTCCTTGTCTCCTGACGACACATGAGTCTTGCTGGGTTTAGTTCCACAGGGAGCTGGCAAGCCCCTGGGACCTAGTAGAAGTGGCCAGTCTTCATATACGAGCTCCGGCAGAGAAGGTCGGCAAGCTACGTTGGCTTGCAGCCAGATCCTGTCCTCACCAACATGCAGAGACACGAGCACATCCCGGCAGGGGTCACTGGACAGTGGTCAGGAATGGGAACCCGGGCTGAGTTCCCCCTCCATAGTTAACAGAGGTAGAGGGGTAGAGGTCAATTGAAGCCCCCTAACTGCTATCCTAGCAGAGATAAGCTAAATCAGCACATCCGTGGCCTATATTGAATAGCTTATCTTCGCTTATCACAATTAAGTGCTCCCTGGGTAGACAAGGGAATAATTGGCTCAGCTGTGACGCCATTACGGTTGAATAGCTGACTGATACTTGCTGTCTATGTTCACACATGAAGAATGGCCACTTGGGTGAGATACCAGAGGACGTTGGCACTCATGGAGCTGTGCAACCAGTGACTTTGGCAGAAGAGATTTGAAAATTGGAGTGTAAATTAAAAAAACAATGGGCTGGAAATTGTTTTAAAAAGAACGGTGAGCTCAACAGCGCTCACCGTTATTAGTGGCCAAATAAAAGAACAACTTCCAGCGGCCGCACATGTGCAGACAAATGGGGAAATCCAAAACTTGCTCTTCCTGGTTCACTGGCAATCTGTCAGCTTCGCCTTAAGGAATATCGCTGGCAGCAATCAACAGAATCAACGGACCAGCGCCAACTTGCTTATCTGCGAAGCTGGAAAGTAACTAATACCGCCACAAAACAGGTACGCTTAAAAATACCAGGTCTAAACTAAGTTTTTAACAGTGTGATAAGTCTTAATGACAACCAAACAACTAAAAATTAACTTTTAATTGGAATCTCATCACTCCTTTTATTTTGATCATTAAAATTTTTTTAATTAAAAAATTAAACATTTTTAAAAACTTTTTCCTTGTCTCTTTTATTTAATTCAATTATTTCTTACCCTATCTTTTTTCACTGTCTATAACTGCTTTTACAAATTATTTTATTGTTGCATCTTTCACTCCCTGGTTTTTTACGTTCCAGCCTGTACTTCAAGGGTTTTGACTTTTCCCGGCTTTTCAAGGATGCTGCAATATGATTGGTCGAGGGGAGAGATCGCTCCTCTCGCTTTTCCCATGGGTCCTGGAGCTAACGCTGGGCTTTTCTCAGCTTCCTTTTAGAGGAAGTGTCCGCAGTAAAGACTAAGTTAGTGGGTTAGTATAAATCTCTGGAGCGGCGAGCACTGTTCGTTCAACACTTGGAGCAATTTCTGAGGCCCCGTATGCCCTCCCAAGTGAATGTAAAAGACCCCCATGGCACTATTTCGAAAGACGGCACCTCCGACAGTGCAGCACTCCCTCAGTACTGCACTGAAGCGTCAGCGTAGTCCAGGATACAGAGATATTGCAACTCTGCATAGTACAGTAGTAAGGTACTGACTGGGACTATAATATCAGATAACAAGCAACAGCTTCTGAAGGTAGACACTCAGGATCAATTAAAGTGTGGTGACTGGAAGTAATCCGGTATTCAGATACGTTGTTAGGTAAGGAGTCAAAGCTTGTTGATACTAATCACCCAAATAAAGAAACATAGTGAACAATAACAGGTGCCCACAAGTGTTCTTTGAGGATGAACAGCCCATGTACGATAATCAAGCCATGAGGAGTAAGTGACTTTTATTCGATAACCTGCTACCACACTTTGTATCTGTGAAGTGAAAGCTTCATTCAGTAGCTATACTTTTCACCAATTCCAACCCCCCCCACAACAAAAGTCTTAAAAATAATTTTCCGCAGAGGTTCACTTCAACCTCATCAGAGTGGTCCCCGACAACTGGAGGGTGAAGGTCCTGCAGGGGGAATGGATGGTGGAGAATGTGGTCAAATCTGGCCAGCAGCAATGGAATGTTTCAATGTATTCAATAATTAATGGTCAGCCCCACCCGTCCCCCCAAAACTGAATTGGTTAATGCTCTGCCTAATATGGGACAGAGCCAGCCATTCCTGGTCTGTGCTGAGTAGGTTACTCTGGAACCATACAACACAGGTCAAAAGGGTGGGCAAGGTGTAAGGGGAGAAAATTATTGGGGTCCTAAGCCCCTGTCCATGGTGTTCATTCTCAGTCTGGTAACTAAACTTCACGTAGGCCTTTGTGACACGTTCATCAGCCCAGAGATGGTACAAGCTGCTAATAAGGGATTTCCTATGTTGCTGGCCAGTAGTTGCTAAGTTGGGGTTGACTGATGAGTGCACTTAGAAATACAGATGAAGATATTAGGACTTTTCCAGCCTGAAATCTTGCTTAAACATTCTGCTCTTTCAACCATGATCGATATCCCCTCCTCACTCTCTGCTCCACAATCACTGGCATAGCCTTCAGCCACCAAACTCCAGCACTTTGGAATTTTCTCCCAAAGTCTTCACCTTCCTATCTCTTTCCCCACCTTTGAAATCCCCCTCATAACTCACCTCCGTGCTTTCTGTTACCTCCGCTAACTTTCCCTCCTTCTTCTTGCTCAGTATCCACTGCTGCTCCTGTAAAGCACCTCACCATGCTTCGACGCGTGAAAGACATTGTATAAATGCAAGCTCCGTGTATCCTTTCTGGCAATGAGCGCTCATTTTAAAAACTGCTCCCTTAGAACTGAGCGATCATTTCAGCCCCCGAGCTTGTCTGCATCTCGTCAACTCGCATCATTAAAAGCAATTTTTGAAGGTTTCTATTACACATGGTTTTTAAACGCAGCTGATTCCGATCAGTTCCCTCACTCTGCCCCTGCCAACCGATTCCTTGCAGCAGTCAGTATCTGTTTGCAGTAATGACACCACTTGGCATCCAGCAAGGCCCAAGGGCTGCAGTGAAGAAAATGCCAACTGGTACATTTAACCAATGAGTTAATTGATACCCAACATCCCTTCAATGAGAGTCAAAATGCATGGCCTGCAGCTGTACAAAACACCATGTGTACAAACTAAATGGATATTTCTGTATTTCCCAATTTTCCCTCTCCTCTCCTGCCTTGTGCCATGGTACAGTTGTCTTCAGTACCTCACCCAAGTGATCATTCATTATAAGTGAGCCTGGACGATCAATGTAGGCTATCTGACTGGGAGCATCACAGCCAAGACCCATCCTGTCTTCGCCCCTATATCCACATGGAAACACTTTCCATCAGCAGTCATTGGATTGTGATTATAGTGGGCAAATAGATATTATTAAACTATTCTATTTGCTCCCACTGTTGGCTGTTCTTGTGCAATGCGCCATTCTCTGGCAGAGAGGGCATACAGGTGGCCTACCGATTTTAGGCGTTTTCCAGCCTTAACTTGACTGCTGAGGAAGGCAAGAAACTGGCCTGGGGAAAGTTCCCTGCCAATTTTCCTTCCTTCCATACTTGTGAAGGAACGTGTCCGAAACTGCTCTTGCACACCTTAAGAGCGCCATTGGCAAAGACCATGCAACAGCTTGCTAGATTATCTTCTCATGGGAGTCACCACCTTTAGCCAAGTCCAAGAACATGGGGGGAAGGGGGAGGGGTGGAGCTCATGCCTCAAGTTCTGATGTATGCTTTGCTACTGATAAATATTTATTGAAAATCTTGGTAACTATGAATGTCTGCACAGCATGGCCAAAAGGAAGTGAAAAGGCCTAGGCCTCATCCCTAGTCTGTGCTGAGTTAAATGTTCCAAGGGCAATAGTTGGTGAGTTGACAATTAGCCTAATCACCCCCGAGTTAGGGAAGGGGGGGAAATCAGCTGGTATTCCTGCTCCTGATCTCTATCCTGGGCTAGGGAAAGAGTGGTAGAGATATCAGCCAGAATTCCTGCTCCTGATCTCGATCCAGCTGAAGAATGCTTGAATATGGACAGTGTCCACACCGGACAGGATCAGGCTATTTAAAAATTCAGGCCGAGGAGGAGGTATTGAGCACAAAGCATACACAATCCCCAAAGGCAGAGAAGAAAAATTGTTGGGTGCCTGTCCCAGGCCATTTTCTCCTATCAGTCAGATCGAGGATACCACCAAAAAAGCCCTGGGACAGCCTGCTCCAATAAATGACCAACCAATTCCAGACTGGAACGTGGCAGCCCTTCTCTCACAGCCTGGGGTTTGGTTTTAGGTTATTTGGGGACTGGCTTAAAAATCCTTCAGATTAAGAAAACAAACAGGAGATTGTAGCATATGAAGGAGACAGTTTGTGGAAAAGAGGGGAAAAAATCAGGAGAGACCCCACTCAAGCAGTTAGCAACCTAAACTACATCTGCTAGCTCATCAATGGCTCATTGGCTGAAAGACAGTAACTGAGTATTAACTACAGAGGTTGCAGATTTTACCTCTGGCCTGTGCTGAGGTAGAAGATCCAATGGCAGTAGTTGGGAGGGCTACAATTGTAGCCTCGGCCAGGGTCCCTGCTCCTGCTTGCAATCAAGCTGGCAACATGTGTGGATGTCGAGGAAAGACAGGATCAGGCTCAGCTGTGACGTCCCCACACGGACAGGACTCATCGTTCAAGCACACCCATGAAGCACGGCTGTTTGTGTGGGGTACCTTTGGATAGCCAGTGCCCACGGCAGCATATCTTGGCAAGAATCAGCACCTTTAGGAGGTGAGAGGGGGAAATGAGAGATACAACTAGGAGGGAAACAAAATAAAATTTTAAAGAAGGACATTCCAATCGACCGGATAATGATTTAAAACAAAGGGATAATCATTTGAAAAGGGATCTGATCTTATTAAGCTGCACAGAGACCCTAGTGGAGCAAATACCGACCACCACACAAAGAGTTAAGCCCGTCTCTGTCTCTCTTTGATTCCCAAGACTCCATTAGTGAGTGGAGGTTAATAGTGGTCCGTCAAGTTTAAAGAAGGCAGCTTCAGACCAGGATAATAATAGACAGAATGGCTTCCAGTTTATTTCTCTTAAAAAAAATCGTCTGAGAGCAAAAAGTCAGACATTGCTAAGGCCTGTCGGATGCCCTCCTGGATAGTATGGATTATCTCTCTGCCTCCTATTCTTGTGAAAGCCAAATAACTAGGTGTCTGTAGTGAGAGAGACTAGCCAAGCTTCTTAATCCTCCCTTCATTCATGCTCTTAATAATGTTCTTTCACGACCTCTCTGGGAATCGGGGCCAAAATGAAGGCTGATAAATTAGTTTGGAGTGAACAAGTGAAGACTAGTTGTAAAGGTCACTCAAACTTTGTTCCTGATGAGGATTTATCTCAACTGCAGCTGTGGTACACAAAGCCCTGAGCCTAAACAGTAGAAATCCGATCCTTGCTCACTAAATTACTGCACAGATAAGGCATAATAGATTTTACTCAGATCTCAACTGATGGTGTAAATGGAAGGAAGACAACATTCACTTCAGCCAAAATGTGATTTATTTTTTTGTTGATCAGACGTGAGGGATAAAAGCAACAAGGAGATAACACAGGGAAGTGGAGGTGCGGCTATTTCATTCTCAGTTAAAATGATTGTTTCAAAAAAATTATCACTACAGACACCTGTAGGACATAATTTGTTTGGTTATGTCTGCTTTGTCCAAGTCAGAAGAAAATGCTGACAGATCTCGCTTGGGGAAGGGGGAGGGGGCACTCTAACGGGCTTCAGTGTCCCTGGAATTTCAGAGAGTAGGGGAAGAAAAATCACTCGGGATTCCCACTCCTGATCAACAACAACTTGCATTGATACAGCACTTCTAGTGTAAAGAACGGTCCTAAGGTGCTTCACTGAAACACATAAAGGAACAAAGGATGAGCCAGGAAGGGAGTGATTAGGAGGGGTGATCGAAAGTTTGATCGAAGAGTCGGGCTTTGAGAAGGTTTGACCCTTCTTTGAAACTACCTGTGAGAGTGTGCACGTGTGTGTTGTGTGTGCATGAGTGTGTGCCTGTTTGTGCGTGCGTATGCCATGAATTTTGTGTAGCGTCAGGATCGGGTTCAGCTGCAATGCCCCCACAGTTAAATAGCCAAACTGTACTCACTGCTTAGGCGCATACATGAAGAATGACTGATTGAGGTACGGGTGGGCTAACGGTGATCATGGAATGATACTCCGACAGAGTCAGCACCTTCAGGAGAGGTAAGTTGCAGGAAAGGAAAGTTTGAAAGAAAACGCTGAATTCCCTCCCCCTGTATTCTACGCAGGGCTGAACTGCCAATTTAATTATCCTCCCCCCCCAACCCAAATTATCTCCTAATGAACCGTGAGCCCCAAACTTTCCACCCCAAGCTTCCAATTCTCTACACACCTGCTCTGCGCCGACAGTTCCCAGAAGTTTCTTCTTTGCCCTTTCATTTTAATGAGGCTTTGCTAGGAAGTGGTGAAAGCAAGGTCTGTCCATTGCACAATAGGCTATGAGAAAGCAGCTATTCTCTGACAGAAAGATGTTTAGTTTAATTACAAGTCCCATTTGAGCATTTGCAGCTATAGCTTCTGGTTTGCATATTTAACACCTGCAGATAACAGCTTAACCTAACAGAACCTGATGATTAAATTAACAGGTTTCACTGTGCACACCCTGTATGAAAACCGTAAACAATTTTACAACACCAAGTTATAGTCCAGCAATTTTATTTTAAATTCACAAGCTTTCGGAGGCTTCCCCCTTCGTCAGGTGAACGATGTGCACCTGACGAAGGGGGAAGCCTCCGAAAGCTTGTGAATTTAAAATAAAATTGCTGGACTATAACTTGGTGTTGTAAAATTGTTTACAATTGTCAACCCCAGTCCATCACCGGCATCTCCACATCATGTATGAAAACCACACAACAGGAAGGTCCTTGGTTCCACCCAAAGTCCATGCTAAACTGAAAACAGAAAATGCTGGAAACATTTAGCAGGTCAGGTAGCATCTGTGGAGAGAGGAAGATAGGATCCATTCTGAGTTAGTTGATCGCAGGTGGAGATGGGAGCTGGTTCCTAGGGGTACTGCAATAGGCCTCAGCACTTCTGGGCAATGAAGTGGGGGGAGGGGGGACAAATTATCCAGGGTTCTCATACACTCCTAGTGACCCCTGCTGAGAACAATGTGTGTGGACTCATCATCTAGGTTCACATATGAGGAATGGCCACTTGGGCAAGGTACGAGAGGGCCTGCTCGTACCGATGAAATCATATCCCACTGAAAAGTTAGCCCCCTTCAGGGAAAAAAATATGATTAAGTAATGCCAAGCTTGGGTTGTAAGCCTGTAGGAGGAGGAAAGTTCTCAGGTTCTGTGAAAGAATAACTTGGAGTAGGAGATGGTGCGATGGGTATGGGTCACTAAGGCAGAACTGAACATGTTCACATATCAAAGCAGTGAACTGAATTGGGCGCTTAGGCCCTGTTTATGAGGAGGAGAATTTGACCCAGTCTGGATATAGTGGAGTCGTTCCCTTTAAAACAGTGATGGCCTACATTCAGGATAGTGTGTGAAGCGGGCATATGAGCCAATCCCTGATCCCTAATGGTCCAGTGGGTGTATCTCTGGAGTTGACATACCTTCTGTACCTGATCTCGTAGATGGAGGGTGAGGGGAGAACTTTTGATGCCTTGCAGTCCAGTAGGCCTGGCATATGTCCAATGCCTGGCAGTCTAGTCGGGGGAGAGTATGTACCTGGCAGTCTAGTAATTGACCCCCTCAAAGCTGGAGGAGCGTATGTCTGGACCTTCTTTCCCCTCCTTCATGGCTGGAGAGGTCAATAGTCCAGATCATTCTGCCTTCACAGCTTGAGAAGCCTGTGGCCCTGTGCTTTCATAGCCCTCAGTCCATCAGCATCTTTATACTTAAATGAAATCTGTGAACCTTGCAGGGATTTTAGAACATGATACAAGATACTGGAATATTTCTATGACACTCTAGATGAGCTGAAGAGAAATAGCCCTTAAATATTACTGCAGTGCTGTTAGTTAACGTATAAAATAAAGAGGCTCCACAACTATTTGGGCATATCTTGACATCCACAAAGGATCAATAGTCAATCCCCAGTACTCAGACGGGGTCAAGTACTGTTTGTCAGAGTCAAAGGTCAAAGTGACAGGAAGCAGATCTAAAGAAGAAAACAATGACTGAGGTATCTGAGCCAACTTCAAACTTGATGAAATTATTTCCATGGGCTTTTTCAGAACCTCTTTTTAAATAATGTAGGCAAAGATTTTATCCATTTTAAAAAAGATCTGAAGCAATGACTGTTTTGACAACTGCACCAAATGGTTTGGAACTGAGCCACAGTGACCAGGATAGCGTCAGGTCCGATCCTCGGTTGTCTATTTATTATAAATAATTCTAGCATTTTAATCAATTTCTGTCAGTTTTTAATCCCTTCCCTTTTCTCCTGGAGGCATTGATTTGTGATAGACCTAGGTATTGTCTGTGCTTTGTTAGCTGATCTCTATCAGGGCTGTGATAGAGGAACTATGATTGATCTCAGTGCACCTGGGCTAAGCAGAGGGGAAAAAAAACCAGCGAGGGTTCTTGTTCCTGATCGCTATTTAGTGACCCCTGCAATAACGTGGCTGTCGGGTGAGTATTGGGCTTGACTGTGATGCCACCCATGGGTGAATATCCGACAACAATGTGAGCCTGCATTTTCTGATCAACATTACTTGCCAGCGGTAACCCATTGGAAATAAAACAGTTTACCGCTGTTGTTAAATTAATGTCGATCAGAAAATCTGGGCCTCAAAGCCTCAGTGCCCAGGCTCGCAGATGAAGCAAGGCCTGTCGGGCAAAATACCAGAGGGCAGCTGGCACCCTTGCGACCGTATCCCACCATGAAGCAGCTCCCTCAATCGAGCAGGGAAGAAAAGAAAATTCAAAACCACTTAAATTCTGCTCAAAATACGGCAGTGAAAGTGTTAAGAGTGGCCTATGCGATTATGCTTTGGGCTTGGAAAGTCACACTCATTTTTCTTTCCCAGTGACTTAAAACAAAAACATGATTATGTCTGAGAAGTTTACGTCTCATTTTATGCAATTTAGAAGTAGAAAGCCCAGCCGTCGGGTTTAACAGATTGTTCCTCGTCTCCTATAATCAGTCCTTGTTCAAGCTGTAATGGTGAAATCAGCCAAACTTGTTGAAAACAATTCAGTTCATGCGTGTCTTCCAAAAAAATGTATAAGAAAACATAAGAGATGTTTCCTCTTCCCTTTCAAATCAGGCTGTTCCAATTCAGGAAAGGCAGTCATTCCCACATCAGTCAACAGTTTTTCCCCTTCTGGGATGGGAGTAATGAATCAGAGGTTTTCTCTGGTATCTGGGTGAAGGAGCAGGCTGAGTCGGAGAGAGCCCTGCAGAATGGGACTGCTAAAATACAGATTCAATCATTCTGAGTCAAGATGAGATGCCTTTCCTTTCCAATTTTCACCCATCTTTCCTGCTGGCTCCCATACCCACCTCTCCACTCGTCTCACTTTGAAAAACCCGGATTTACAAACCAGCTTTCGGTCACCTCTCCTACCTCTCACATCTTGGCCTGGTCTCAGCTCCTTTATCCTTTTCTCTATTTTTGTTCCTCCCCACCCTAACAGTGTGAAGTGTCTTCGGTAGGTTTCTGTTAAAAGTGCCAGATGAATGCAAGGTATTGTTGCAATGGAATGGTTGGTGGTGAGTTAACTGGTCTTTGCCAGGATAGCACAGGGATACTTTAACTGGTTTCAGGGCTCTTGGGAAGGATTGGGGTAAATCAGCCAGGGTTCCCACTTTTGATTGATATCTGATGGCCCCCCCCCCACCCCAACCTCCCTACATTTTACTGAAAAATTCACACGTGTGGACATTGGGTGAGAACAAGGCAGGATTGGGCCTGGCAGTGATGCTTTACACAGTCGAATAGCCCACCTGGACGGAATAGCCATGTGGGTGAACTCCTGGAGGGCAGTCGGCGCCAGTGGAACCCGATCCTAGCAAATGTCAGCACCTTCTGGAGAGACGGAGGTAGCCGGGAAAGAAGAGAGAAACGAATGGGCCAATGTTCATTGTTCTTTTTAAAACAGTGACAGCCAATACAAAATTAACCCTCAATATTTTGTGTTGCATTCCTGTCCAAGGATTTCAAATCTTCACTGTGAATCAAAGAATGCCAAGAGAACGTACACATTGGCTCAAAATACACTTTTGAAGGAAAGAAAGAAAACCTTGAATATTTACATTTCTGTTTGATTTTGGCAACAACCATAAATAAAATAAACAGAAGCCTGCGCGCTTATAAAGAGTTGTTAAAATGTGACTGCAGCTGGTAAAACGTGCAAGATAACAACAGCCAATTTTTTCAAAGTGAAGACTTTAATCTTCCCCTAGCAGCTCAGTGGGTAAACGTACGGCCTGTGAGTGTTACTTGAGCTACACAGGCCAGGGAATGACTCGAGGGGTGATTCATGATCCTGCCTTGCCAGAAGGGAGCTGCACTCACAGGGACCGGGAGCACGGGTCAGTGAGAGGCCCAATTTATGTTTACACTCGATACTCATAATCGGTAAAGTATAAACAATATAGCCGGTGCACACGAGTCCGTGTTCCTCCTCGATGATGTGCCCATCTTCCATTTCTTTCAAATCTTTTTTCAAATTAAAATGAATCTCTCGTCGAACAGCACTGGGTGCGTTACCACTTTAAAGCAACTTGTGGACCCCGCCAGAATTAACATCTTTGTGGTCTACGGTTAGGTCTGCCCACTGTTTAAATGTGGTCTCGCCTGGGACCCAGGTATTAGCCGTGGCTCAGTGGTAGCACTCTCGCTTCTTAGTCAGAAGGTGGTGGGCTCAAGTCCCAATCCAGAGATTTGAGTGTATAATCTAGACCAGGGGCGTCAAACATATAGCCCAAGAGCTGGATCCAGCCCATGGAAGTTCCATCTGGCCACGTGCTATACCAAGTCTCCCGGGCACTGATTCATACAGACCTGGGAGACCTGTGCCTTCAAATTTCACCGTCAAAAACAGCACCCTTCTTTGCATATTTAAATTAATCCATTTCTGATTTCAGGCAGCCACCAGGGATGCCTAAAAGCAGTGAGGACCAATATGGCGGTGGCCATGCTTATGGTATGGGACCTTGAGCCCGGAAATTAGTATACATTTCAATCATTTTACATCCAAAAAACAGGCGAAATGCATACCAATTTCCACCCCAGTGTGTAAAAATTACTTTTGCTGAATGTGGTCCATGCCAAGTGCAAGGATGTCAAATCAGGCTCACCGTGTAAATTGAGTTTGACAACCCTGATCTAGGCTGACACCTCAGTGCAGTACTGAGGGAGCACTGCATTGGCGGAGCTGCCGGCTTTCAGATGAGACGCTAAACCGAGGCCCCGTCACTAAACAAAAACAGATTATCTGGTCATTATCACATTGCTGTTTGTGGGACCTTGCTGTGAGCAAATTGGCTGGCGTGTTTGCCTACAATACAACAGTGACTAGACTTCAAAAGTACTTCATTGACTGTAAAGTGCTTTGGGACGTCCTGAGGTCATGATGAAAGGCGCTATATAAATGCAAGTCTTTCCTTTCCTTTCAGAGGACACCTTTTACATCATTGGGGGCTCAGCAGCAAAATATCGGTAATGTTAAAAGACAGAATTTAGGCCTGCGGAGCGCCACAATTTGAACTGTAGCTTCCTTCACGTCTTCTGCAGATTTCTTTCCCTTCCCATGCGGTTACTTTGAGCTGTTATTGCTTAATTAGCAGGATAAACTGAAGCATGATAAATGCCATTATTTACTCAGCGAAAGACCACAATCATTGTTGTTTTGACCCTTGGGGCAATAAGGCAAAACCCTTGGTGATTTATAAGGGGGACTATGAGTGGCGCTTTCTGTATCAGCAAGCAAGGGAATAATGTGCTGGAAGACTCGACATAAATTCAAACACATCACAATAAATAAAGCACGTCATTTTTTTTCTCAGCCTGAGTCCCACACTAGAAATCTCTATAAAAATCCAACACTCAGTACAGAGAATTATGGCCTTACTGCTCCAAAGCCTAGTGGTTGTTATTTTTCCTGTCAGATTCACTAGAGAAAGAATACCAGACTGAAGTACAGCCCTCCTTTTCATTAGCTATAATAATATAATGTGCGTAATGACCAGCAGTTGTAAGTCTTCATATATTTCATTAGCCTGGGATATGGCAATATAGTAATTGGATAGAATTTGTTCACTCCTGTCTCCTCAAACTGCTAATGTGGTAAATGAATCAATCGTTGTCCCAGGAATAAACAAGGGAAGGGAGCAATTCTGCAAGTTTGTTCCCAAATAATTATTTGAAATTGTGCTTGGGGGGAAGTAGGAAATCTTTGGCAATCCTTACTTGGATTTCTGGTGAAGCTTAACCAACCCAGTACTGGAGAGACCTAACCCACCCAGTACAGGAGAAACCTAACCCACCCAGTACTAGAGAGACCTAACCCACCCAGTACAGGAGAAACCTAACCCACTCAGTACTGGAGTGGCCAACCCACCCAGTACTGGAGAGACCTAACCCACCCAATACTGGAGAGACCTAACCCACCCGGTACAGGAGAGACCTAACCCACCCAGTACAGGAGAGACCTAACCCACCCAGTACTGGAGAGACCTAACCCACCCAGTACTGGAGAGACCTAACCCACCCAGTACTGGAGAGACCTAACCCACCCAGTACTGGAGAGACCTAACCCACCCAGTACTGGAGAGACCTAACCCACCCAGTACTGGAGAGACCTAACCCACCCAGTACTGGAGAGACCTAACCCACCCAGTACTGGAGAGACCTAACCCACCCAGTACTGGAGAGACCTAACCCACCCAGTACAGGAGAGACCTAACCCACCCAGTACAGGAATGACCTAACCCAACCAGTACAGGAGAGACCTAACCCAACCAGTACAGGAGAGACCTAACCCACCCAGTACAGGAGAGGTCTAACCCACCCAGTACAGGAGAGTCCTATCCCACCCAATACAGGAGAGGCCTAACCCACCCAGTATAGGAGAGGTCTAACCCACCCAATGCCAGGAATCCCTAACCCACACGATACTGGTGAGGCCTAATTCACTAGGTGCTGGTGAAGCCTAACTCAGCCTGTATTGGTGAGACCTGAAACACCTATAGTCAGGGACACCTAACCCATCCATTATTAGTGAGGCCTAACTCAGCCAGTGCTGGTGAAGCCCAGCTCACTCAATACTAATGATGCCTAACCCGACTTATGCCGGGGAAGCCTAAACCGTGCAGTGTCAGCATGGCCTAACCCATCAGTACGGTTGAGGTTATTCAACAGCTGAGCAGACTGTGTCCTTACCAAACATTCACAGTGATCAAAGTGGGAAGGAACCCTGGTTAATTTTTCCCCTGTCTAGCCCTGAGGCCAATTGTAGTGCCCCAACTGCTTCCCTTACAGAGATCAGCTAACTAAACACAGGTCACAGATTAAACCTGGAACTTTCTTGGCTGGCATGGCTCAATAGCATACTGGGCAATGCACTAACCAACTGAGCTCTCATGGCAGCCTTCAGTAGTGTTTATGTAACTTCCTGCTGTTAATATACAGTAAGCCTAATTCTATGAAGTCAAAGGGGTCATTTGACTCCTCTTTATTAAATGACAATTTTCTGTAGGTGAAAGAATGACTAGTTCTGAGGCATCTACATTTTAGACTGTAATGGTATTTGTTTAATAGGAGTGATTGGATAAAGGGAACAAAGTGCTTGGCATATAGGGTTTCCCCGTTACATGGCTTCTAGTTTATTGTGAGAAAGCTCATTATACTCCAGTTAAAGAGCTGATTTCCAGAGGGAAATGGGGTTGAGGGATATGGAGTTGATCTGTGAGACAGGCTTGTTGGTCTTAACGTTTTTTTTCTTGTTCTTAAACGTTACATGCCTCATTACGTGGCTACTCAGTCTCAGAAGTCGAAAAGCTCTTGTGAGATGCAGTCCTACACCTCAAAGGATTAACATGCAGACAACAAACACGGCTGGTATGGAGGCCATTGCAACCCAACGAAAGATTTAAACTCAGGTGAAATTTTCCGGAAGCATTCAACAATTATTATTTGAATATTCTATTAATAATCAACTAGGCCAGCAGTCTGTATTATTAATGGCTCCTATGCACATTTGGGAATCAATCTCTTACTCAAACCCCCCTCTCCCACACAAATAAACATCTTTTATTAAAAGACAAAAAAATGAAGACTAAAAAGCGAGTCAGGGTGTTGCAAACTTGAGGGAAAGGGTGTGACTGAGCGAATTCAGCGTCTAAGGATGTTAGTTTGAGGTTAAGTACCTTCCAATGAATGCTACCTGTCACGTCAGGGATAAGAGGACAAAGGAATGCTTCAGAAATATAAGGAGCATCATGGAGATGAAAGTTTTGGTCACGTACACCAGAGTAAATACATCACAAAACGAACTAGGAAGCACAAACAGAGAATGGCCAGCTGTCGGCTGATGGTGATGTGGGTTCAATAACAACTGAGGAGTCACATTGAAAGACAAAACACAAAATGGCAATATGTGACTGAGGAGGCTGTTCCCAGACACTCCTAATCTGACATTCCTACAGCCATGGGCTGGTCACAACACAATATACCCCCTCCCCTTCCAACATCGATCAGGGGTGAAATTGATCTTCGGTGGAGCTCAAAACAGATGACAGCGAACCAGCAGCCCGTTTTATACACATGAGATATCTCATTTTACCTTCAAAGTGTGGTGCCACAATACCAGCACACATAAAAATGATTCCTGTGTAATGCATTATATCAGGTATATGTGATCTGTCACGGAATGCTGTGTCACACACTAATTTTTAGCTGTGTGTATTGGGTTTAGTGGGGTGCTGGGGCCCACTGGACCTCACTGGTGGCCAAGCTTAAAGACCTTAATTTACTTTAGGGGTGCTGCTGGCTGCGCAAGTCCTATGCTTCAGGAGCTGGTGGTCCCAGTATTGGAACCAGTGGGGGATCAGGAGGGTCATGACCCCATAATCATTTTGAGACTGGCCAAAGTGACTTTCGCACCCAGGAACCTATGTCAACCATCTTTGGCTTCCAGGTTTGGCTTGCAGGTCTGATTCCCGGCTCAGCCTTCAGAACAGGTATGTCGGCATTCCCCAGTTGCCGGCTCGAGTCTCCTTCCTGCCAAGTAGGCCAAATCTTGAGTTCGATCCCCCACCCCCCCAAGATGGTCAAACTAACTCTGCCACAGGGTAGTCCCAGCACCCCACTAATCCTAGTATCAAAGCAGATTTTCACTAATGCATCATTTTCTCAATGGTCATCACCCAGTTTTGCAACAGAAGGCAGAAGGCCCTGATTTCAATTACCGGCCTGTGCTGAGTTGGCTGAGCTGAGCTGGGGCAGTGGTTGAGGTGCTTCAGTTGGCTTCAGAACTCCTAAGAAAAACAGTAAAAAAAAAGGGACAAGTTTGCCCTCACCAACAGGTATGGAAAAGGCAACTTCAATATGAAAACTCAAGATCACAATATGAAAGGAACGTTTTAGAGAGAAACTATTTCCGCTGGCTGGAGGGTCGGTAACCAGAGGACACAGATTAAGATAATTGGCGAAAAAATCAGGAGGGAGATGAGGAGAATTTGTTTTACACAGCGAGTTGAATGACTGCCTGAAAGGGTGGTGGAAGCAGATTCAATAGTAACTTTCAAAAGAGAATTGGATATATATTTGAAAAGGAAAAAATTACAGGGCTAAGGGGAAAGAGCAGAGGAGTGGGACCAATTGGGTAGCTTTTTCAAAGTGCCAGCACAGGCACAATGGGCTGACTGGCCTCCTTTTGTGTTGTAAGATTCTATGATTCTAGTGGAAGGAGGTGGAATTAAATAAGACTGGGGTTGCTCAAAGTGATGGTGCTATTGTGTCTGATGCCATTCCACACAGTTGCTTCAGCTTTCACCTGTTAGAGAGCTTTGTGCTGGTTTGGTGAACCTTGAAGACCTGTCATATTGATCACTTTTCTTGTTCTTCTCACATCTGGAAGGACTTACACCTGCCTGCTTCATGGTTCTTGATACACAAGGACAGCAACTCAGTAAACTGATGGCCCCAGTCAAAGCTCATCCACTGATAATTGCCTGGCCAGCACTATCAGTCTTTCAGACAATGTGGGTGGTTAAAAAAAATTCAGAAGGCAGATAAGCAAAGATAAACAATATGGATTCAGTGGACTGCAGTTTGTCCCACAATTGAGGAGGATGTAGTGTCAAGGCTGAATATTTCACTGTCTTGTTGGGCCCATTGCACATTCATTGCACGGGGGGAAAGTATCGAAGGAAAAGCCAGCTACGGGCTCCCCTGGTGGGTCAGTTGGTAAACACACTGCCCAGTGTAGGACTGAGATACACAGATGAAGAAGCTGATCTCCAATTGTTGGAAAAACCAGCCAGGACCCTTGCTCAATATCAGGATTGGAACGCAAGTGAACATGGGCATCGGGGAGGGGGCTTGAGTGACAACACCCCCCCCCCCACCCCCACCAGCCTTCGTCATTGAATACTCTGCTGACACTCACTGACCAGGCCCACACATGAAGACCTCTTGATTTTCCAGCAAGTGGCTAGTACCTGTGGAAACATACCCCAGAAAGAATCAGGAGAGGAGGGGAGGAATCGGGCAGGCATGTCGAAGGGGTTAAACATGCCTCCCTGTTAGTGTGTGCGTGCGTGTATGTGAAAGTGTGTCTCTAAGCAGCAGCTGAAATGAATTACCTATGCAGATGAAACTTGGCAAACGCTTAAATAAAGATACAGAGAAGTTGGGATTAAGTTGCAGCTCATTACACTATCAGGATCAATGAAAGAAAAAACAACTGAGGGGGGTCTAGATGCTTCTGTTAACGCACCGATTAAAATATTTATGTGAGACTCCTTTTGCTATTTTGATGTAGATATTAACCCACATTGCATTGTCAGAGTTGCCGTCTTTCGGATGCGACGTTAAACCGAGGCCCTGTCTACCCTCTCAGGTGGACGTTAAAGATCCTGTAGCATTATTTTGAAGAAGAGCAGGAGAGTTCTCCCTAGTGCCTTGGCCAATATTGATCCCTCAGCCAACATTATTAAAACAGATTATCTGGTCACTTACCTCATTGGTGTTTATGGGATCTTTCCGTGCACTAATTGGCTGGCATGTTTCCCGACATTACAACAGTGACTACACTTCAAAAGTACTTCATTGGCTATAAAGGGCTTTGAGATGTCCTGAGGTTTTGAAAGTCGCTATATAGTGCTCAAACATGCACCATTAATTAGAATAAATTAAATCTCCTGATGGGTAAATGGTACTGAGCTACAGAATGTGCCATGTTCAATCGCCAGCCTATGTTGAGGTGGCTGATCTCAGACAGAGAAACAGTGAAGTTTCCACAATTGGCTTGAGCATCCCTGGGTTAGTGAAAGGATATATCAGCTGGGCTTCCTGCTCCTGATCTTTATCCAGCTGGAAAGTGTACCTCTTGTGGACTATGGGTGAAGACAGGATCAAACTTGACTGTGATGCCCTCTACAGTCAAACAGCATGCCAATATGCTGAGTTGGCTCACACAACGGGAATGGCCACTTGGTCGAGGTACAGGACCCCTGTCAGGGCTAAGCCTGATCCTCTCCTTGCCTGAATTCTGTAGGCCTGGACTGTCTAGCAGGGGGTCCTGGACGGCAATCAGGAGCAGGAACCTTGGCCGATTTCTTTTCCATCCCCTCCTCCTCCCCCCTCCCCCACCTAAAGACCCTTAAAGTTATTGTAGTGCCTCTACAGCTATCTTAGCTGAGATCAGCTAACGAAGCAGAAACTGGGGATCAAACCTGGGGTCTTCCTGGTCTGTTTGGCTCGGTACCACACCTAGCAGTGGATTTACCAATAAGCCACAGGGGGGAGCTCTCAGTTGCTTGTTAATGCCACAGATTTAAATTGGTTTTACACTAATATATGTCTTGAATTTGATCTGTTTTTACACAGCTCACTTTTAGGGTAAGTCTCTGGGGTGGCCTTGTCTTCCAACCAGACAACATCAGTATCTTCTTGCGATAACCTCTGAATCGGGCATCGCCTAATACCAGGGACCATAGATACGTGCCAACATACCGGGAGCAGGTTTGAGCCGCACCTTGGCTTTGGTGAGGCTATGAAGGTCAATTGATTAGTCATGAGAATCAGTGGAATGGTTACACTGCTCTGAGGTGTGGCTGTTTCATCCTGAGTCCAAATCTTTCAACACAAAGCTATCAAAGGCAAGAGAAAATCAATATTAGCATCCCTTTTGAATAGAGAACCTGGACCTTGTTCCCTCACCCCAAGGTGTCCTTCAACTTAAATTTGTAGATTATCTTTTATTGTATTATATGTCGCAGAGGTGTCCTGAAAGTCTGAAGATAGAGTCAGACTTTTATCAGCCTGCCTCTCAATGTGCTGTCAGTTACTAGTGGTGTCTGATAGAAAGTACAGACTAGAGAGGAGTCTCGCAGTGGCTGTGCATCCAAACACCTCTGCAAAGTCTCTGTTTCATTTTTTTCTCCCCTGCAACTTTCTCCCTCCCTCCCCAGAAGGTGCTGGCTCATATTTGGGGACAACTCCACATACGCTTACCACCACATACATTTATTTATTCGCCCCTGAAGAAAGGCTATTGAAACCCCTCAAACTCATCTTCAAATCCTTCCATGGCCCCACCCTAACTCTGCATCCACCTCCAGCCTCCTATCTCCTCCCACACCCTTCTGGTTGTCCGATTCTGGTCTTCCTCTCTGGACCTTTCTCCCTAACCCCTGCATCCATCCATTTTATTCTCTCCGCCTTTAAAAACCTTCTCAAATCCCACCGTGTTGTCCAAACTTTCGGTTAGCACTCCTAATCTCTCCTGCCGTGGCTCAGTGCCCCAACCTATTTCTATTTGTGAGTCTCCTCGGACTAAATAAATACAAATGATTGCTGTTGGCCGACCAAAGAGGGCATTCACCATGAATGACTGTAGAGATGGAGTGTCAGCCACAGCAAAGCCTCACCCGGTCCTCAGGGACACAATTCCCAGCAGGCATGGGGTACGGCAGTGTAGTGGTTATGTTACTGGGCTAGTAACCTAGTAGAGCATGAGTACAACGCCCACCATAGTAGGTTGAGAATTTAAATTAAGTTTTTAAAAAAATGTGGAAATAAAAAGCAGACATCACTAAAAGTGACCATGAAACTATTGGATTGTTATAAAAACTCAGCTAGTTCATTAATGTCCTTTAAGGAAGGAAACTTGCCACCCTTACCCGATCTGGCCTATATGTGACTCGAGACCCACACAACGGTGGTTGACTCTTAACTGTCCTCTGAAGTGGCCTAGCAAGCCACTCAGTTGCATCAAATCTCTACAAAGAATAAGAAGGCCCACCACCACCTAGGGCGACTAGGGATGGGCATTTAATGCCGGCCTTGCCAGCATTGCCCATATCCCGAGAATGAATTTTTAAAAAGGAATCAGAGAATATTGAGCAGCAGCAGGAACTCTGTTAACTTTATTTCCTCCCTCCCTACCCCAGGAGTACTGAGCAGAATTCTCATGACCCTACCAGCGCTCCACCTATTCAGTGAAGATGTGTATCAGGGATCAAATCTGGAAGCTTGCTGGTCAGTTATACACTGGGCAATGAAGCAGGTTCAGGTTAGTGTGGTTTTACATAAATGAATTGCTGCCGAAAGCTTTGAACTCTGTAATTTAGAAAAAGCAAAAAAGTAACCTACTTTATTAAGTTTCCATGTGCTCTGAATCCCTTGAGGGGAAAGTCGTTGCTTAAGGAGAAGGCAGAGTTGGAGCGAGGGACAGTGCACCCAGTTTCACCCCTCCCCCGTTTCCTGAGGTTCAATGTAGATAGTGGATCTGTTCAATGATATTTGTCCAGGAGCTCCTCCAGGGGGGCACAGGCTGCTCTTATATTACAGGCAGCCCCAACTCGTTGTGCAGGTCAGAAGATAAATGTGGATGAGGGAGTCCCATTTGGCCCAATTTAGCTCACTTATCCAGGAAAAGACCTACATCATAGCATCCAACTGACTCAAATGATTCCAGAGACAGTGCCTCCACTACTCCACTCACAGATCCCTTTCACGGCAGGCAGGGGTTTCTGCCTTTGTGTTCGCCAGTCTATGATCTTCCATCCAGTAAAGAGAATGGGTGCCGATGCCCTGTCCCCACATTGATGACTCTTTGTGTGAAGAAGAACTTTCTGACATCGGCCCTAAATTCTCTTTCCCCTTCGTTCTTTCATTGCAGTTCAATTTGAAGTAGTTTTCTGGATTAGTCTCTGGTCTAGCCTTTACTTTCTTATACCTCTAAGGTCATGGTTTAGTGCCCTGCCACAAGTGAAGCCCTGTCTATACAGAGAAATAAAAAAGCACATGGGTACTACTGCAGGATTCCAATTCTCATCTTGAAACAGTGGTCTGCATTATCATTCTTTATCATTACTTAAAATGATGGGCAAATAAATTTTTATGCGATTTCTAAATCACAATGTATCAGTTTCCTGACACACTGTGACATTGCTAATGGAGCTGTTATGGAACAGAAATACCTGTTTTACATTAAAGGCCTGGTGTGCTGTTAGCCTCTGGAGTAAGAGGAGGAGGAGACAGAAGGAGCCATCATCCCTGTTGACAATGGCAACCTTGCCTTGGTGACATCACACACAGGCCAACTCACTTTGTTTATGTTCACCTGAGGACTACAGGGGTTGTGCCTGTCTGGTGATACCCTGATGGTCCAGTTTATGAATGGGTTGTCTGAAATTTTTTAAAATGTAAACCAGACACCAAAAGGCTGTTTCTGAAAACAGAAAGCTGATTCTTCTCACTTACTCCTATCTTGTGAGGGTGTTAATTATTAAAGTTAGTTATTCAAATTCTCAATGAACTTTCATCAGGATAAAGCAAATTTCAGGACTCACGACACACTCCCACCTGCCACCCTTTACATTTGTCCAGTTTTGGACTAGAAAAAGGCATCAATCCTAATGCCGATTCTCAATAATGATGCCACAGAACTGTTGAAGTTTACAGCACAGAAGGAGACCATTCGGCCCATTGTGTCTGTGCCGGCTCTTTGCTAGAGCAATCCAAAAACAATCCCACTGAACCGCTCTCCTCACATAGTCCTGTATCTTCCCCTGCTTCAAATATTTTTCCAATTTTCCTTGAAAGGATGCAATGGTCTCTGCCTCAACCCCCGTGGCAAAGCATTCCACACTTCAACAACCCGCTGAGCAAAGTAATTTCCCCATAATCTCCTCATTCTCTTAAAGACAATTTTGTTTTGATGCCCCCATGACACTGACTCCCCAACCAAAAGAAATAGTCTTTCCCTGTTCACCCTATCAAAAACCTTTTATAATTTTAAAAGCCTCTATTAAATCTCCTTTTAGCCAGCTCTGTTATAGTAGCTAAAGTCTCTTCTCATAACCATAGTTTCCCATCCCTGCTGAATCTACGGTGTATGCTCTTTATAGCGTTAATATCCTTTCAATAACAGAGTGCCCACACCATACACTGTACGTTAACTATAACTTAAGCAATCTTTTGTACAAATTTATAATGTTTTTTTACTCTTGTACTCTGTGCCCCTAGTTTTAAAACCCAAAGTGCTGTTAACCTTCTTTATAACTTTATCTACCTGCGCTTGCACTTTCAAAGAATTATGCATTTGAAGTCTAATTCTCTCTCAACGCAAAATCGTCGAGCAGAAATTGATAGCCAAGTTCCGCACCCATGAGGACGGCCTCAACCGAGATCTTGGGTTCATGTCACGCTACACGTTACCCCACCAGTGAACAAATGTTATCTATTTTTAATATAATGGGTCATTTGCTGGCTTTCTCTGCCTTCCGGATGTTTCTGCCTCTCTCTGTTTTTTTTCCTGTTTGTTTTTTTGTTGAATGTGTATTCGGGGGTTCTGCAGGTGACACCTCTCTGTCTGAACACGGTGATTGCCTTGGCAACGGGCAGTTGCAGGGGCAGTCTGTAAACACCATGTATTGTTCTGTGATGTATAAATGCGTAGACTTCAAGGAGCTCCTGAACATTTACCTGACGAAGGAGGAAGCCTCCGAAAGCTTGTGAATTTAAAATAAAATTGCTGGACTATAACTTGGTGTTGTAAAATTGTTTACAATTGTCAACCCCAGTCCATCACCGGCATCTCCACATCATTCACCCTTCAGCATCTACCCATTGAATAAATACTCCTATTCCTTTCTTATGCTCTCAAAATCTATTACCTCACATTCATCCACATTAAATTGCAACAGCCTTCTGTCTGTCCATTCCACTAACTTGCCTATCTCTTCCCGAAGTCTTTTACAGCCCCCCTTACTGTTTGCCAATCCCCCACTTTTGTGTCATCAGCAAGTTTTGAGAATGTGTTCCATCTACCCAAGTCCGAATGATCCATATATACTGAGAACAGAAGTGGGCCCAATACTGACCCCTGGAGTACACCACTTCCAACCCTTCGCCAATCCAAGTAACTCCCATTTACCCTATCTCTTTGTGGTCATCAGAAGTACAAATTGGATTTTATTTTGACTTGCAAGCAAAAAATTCATGTTGTTGAATGGCCCTTAAGACAGGTGCAGGAGAATGTAAGTCAGGATTTTTAATTCAAACCAACATATAGCTATAGAGCTGACAGTGTTCTGCAGCCTCACCTGAACTTACAGAGAGAGAGAGAGAGAGAGACAGCCTCATTTAAATAGCTTTTGAGTAATGAAAGTGTAATATTATGTTGCAATAAGAGCCACTTAATGGTTTTTAAATAGGTGATTTCTAGTGCCACACATTTATGTCGGAGAAGAATAGACAGAGAATGGATAGGGCCTCAAGCTATGCATCCAATAGATTGAATTGTCTGTCTTGGTAGAATGGGTCTAAATTAATCCTCGGAGCTTCCCGTGCCTGAAGGCAGCGCGCCTCCACTCTGCCCCTCCCCCACACCCAACAGTTCCAGTCCTAATGCCAAGGCCTTTTTACATTCATAGCGTGCCATTGGCAGCAGGTGCATGTAGGACCCTGCCCCATTGGTAACAAATTCCACTATAAAGGAGCTGAATCCCGCCTTTCTGACAGCATCCAGGATCAAAGATTTTTCATGTCCTAAGAGCAGCCACGGATAAAGCAGCTCCAACAACACTCAAGAAGCTTGACACCATCCAGGACAAAGCAGCCCGCTTGATTGGCACCCCATCCGCCCTAAACATTCACTCCCTTCACCACCGGCGCACAGTGGCTGCAGTGTGTCCCATCCACAGGATGCACTGCAGCAACTCGCCAAGGCTTCTTCGACAGCACCTCCCAAACCCGCGACCTCTACCACCTAGAAGGACAAGAGCAGCAGGCACATGGGAACAACACCACCTGCACGTTCCCCTCCAAGTCACACACCATCCCGACTTGGAAATATATCGCCGTTCCTTCATCGTCGCTGGGTCAAAATCCTGGAACTCCCTTCCTAACAGCACTGTGGGAGAACCTTCACCACACAGGCTGCAGCGGTTCAAGAAGGCAGCTCACACCACCTTCTAAAGGGGAATTAGGGATGGGCAATAAATGCCGGCTCGCCAGCAACGCCCACATCCCATGAACGAATAAAAAAATAACAGACACTAAGGAAAAACAGATGTCCGGGATCTAGTTAGAAAGACAATAACGGATACCCGGAATGAGTTATACAGAGAATAATGAATACTCCAGAGTGAGGTGCACAGATATAATGGATACCAAGGAGTGAGTAACACAGACAGTAATATATATATATAGAGTTGTGAACTAGACGTTACTCACTTATATTATGACGGCAACACTAGAGGTAGACCTGTCATCGGGGCAGTTCAGTATGAACAGGGCAATGTACATGCCTTAAGAGGCAGGTAATACTACGTCATGAGGTGGTTTTGTTCCTCATCTCCCCAGTCAAAGTAGCAGCCATGATCAAAATTCACCATTACCATGGCTGCCGCTTACCATTGGGTTCGCCACTTTAATTGGGCTGCAGGTGGGCTGAGCTCTCAATGCAATTTTGTTTTTGTTACAGAAGGATTAATACAAAATCACACAAGTGATAATGCAGCACTGATCCGCTGTCAGGAGTGAATGATCAAAGTCTGAAAGGAAAAGGGTCACATGACCTTCATCCATGTTATATCACTTTTATTGGGCAGTCTTGCAATGGTCATTCTTCTGGTTGCTTTGAAAACAATTCTGGTATTGTGCAGCAGAGCACAGGCATTAAATCATTAATTCAATTCCATCTTATTGGGCCACTGTTTCCCTAAAAAGGGAAATTGTGCTGTCATAATGACAAATGTCAAACAATATGATTACATCATCAACAGAAACGAGAAACAGTCTTAAAAAAAGGACTGGATCAAGATCCTGGAGTCAATTCAGTCACATTCAAATGAATACTGGGTCAGGATCGTGGAGTCTTCTTCTGTGAAATAGGAACTAGGATTGGATCATGATCCTGGAGTCTCTTCTGTCGTATTAAAATAAGGAGTGGATTAGGATCATGGAGCCATTTTGCTCAGGTTATGACAAGGACTAAACTTAAATTCTGGTGACTCTTCAACCAGGTTAATAGGGGATTAGGATCATGAAGCTACTTCAGTCAGATTAAAACAAGGACTAGATCAGGATCCAAGAACTGCATCACTCACACTGGCTCTCCATTTATATTCTATATTAGCTTGCTAGGTTGCATGCCTTCAAAGTCACATACCAGCACTGCATATCTATAATATATTATGAATTTTGCATATAGCATGCACATCCTGTAAGTGTCATACTTACTTACTGTAACACTTTCCCTGTCACACTTTGTTGCTAAGAGCCCTATTGTTAAAAAACAGCAAATCCTTCAACTCACTATGAGCAATGCCAGGGGGATCTGCTAGTATATATAAACGCTTTGAGGCAAGCCTGTCACACTTTGTCACATGTAAAGTTTTGTGCCACACTGTAAATATAAAGCATATAAAAAAGGAAAAGAAAGCCAGTTATTTCCTGCTGGGTTTTTTTGACCGCTAATTGACCCCCGAGTCTGCTTAAAAGCAATTAGCCTCTAATTGGCCTCAGAGCAATTATACTTTGTGGTCTTATGGCAATATACCAGTTAAAATGGACATCTATACCTCACCAACTAAATAATACATTGTGCAGTACATGGCATGACTCCTATTATAAAGTCATTATAAAGCAACATATCCTCCAATTTACTGTAAGGAATGCCCAGGGATTAGCGGGCATACTAATATCTGGCTACCTGGTTATGCACTGAACTAGCCACACTGGAAGCTCACTTGACAGAAGTGCTATGTCACTCCCAAAACACAGTGACATTCTATTTTGTATGAAAGCTGGTATGAAACACTTTTTCCTCCTGATTAACACAAGCACAACACTAGACAGCAGAGCCGGGAAATGTCCAGTAGCACATAGTACCGGTCAGAGACTTTACCTTCAAACACGTTAGCAACAAAATGCAAACATAGTTATAATAACACAAGTACAATCTGAATTCTCAGAGCTGCACCAACACTGAAGAGGGAGAACTGTGAAATGCCTTGGAATGAAACTTCCATATATCAAAACCAATCTTAAACATCCAAAAAAAGACAGAATAAAAATTCAAATCCATTTAAAATATACCCTTTAGGATTGGTGATGTACAGGATCCTGTAATGTTTGTCCAATAGGGGTATTTTTGTTAAGGATTTCTTTTTGAGGGATGGATGGGACTCCTTCTTTTTGAGATACTTTCACCCCGCCTCCTTTGTCTGCTCTGCTTGTCCAACGGACCATCTGTGGCACTGAGGACAGGCCTGTGACCTACTCTCAGCCCTCAAAGAAGCACAAAACGCACTCGGTTTGCATTTTTCCCTCTCTGCACCGATCCTATAGGAGGAGCAGTAATGGAGTTTTATGTTGTTGATGAGGCAGCGGGAGAGCAGCACTGAAGTGGAGACCCGCGATCTGTAAGCACCGCTCTCCATTTTACCTTGCTGTGCACCTCTGGCCCAGACGTAGGCTTGTTGTGTCATAGGAGCCAGGAAAATTGAGGACTTGGGCCCCTTCAGAAATGTGGAGTTTTCATTGTATATACTGAAGGCTAGCACCAGTGGGAAAATGGCAGGGATGCTGCCAGTGGCAAACTGCCAGGGTAAAAATGCCATGAATCTGAATCATTTAGCACCCCTGAGCCCAATTAATCAGGAACAATAATAAATCAATAATTACATGACTGACCTCCCATCCAAAGTTTGGATCCTTCAGCGTCGCCCTCTGAACTCCTGCATAAGGACCGAATTTCTCTCCTACTTCATTCTTCTTCTTGGCCCAAATCCCTAATCCTGCTCCGGGGATTGAAGACTCTCTCAGCTCAAAGTCAGGTGGGATTGGAATGTCTTCGGGAATATAGACAGGGGCTTCATACGGGGATCCTTCCTTGGGAGTGAATTCATTGCTGATGGGAAGCGGGGACGGTGGGCCCACGGGGATCGGGGACATGATGCTGTCTTCTGTCTCTTCTTCTCCGCTCTCCCCAGCTGGTGGTTCAGGATCTGTCTCATACATGTTATCTACCACCTCACTGTCACCTGAACATAGCGGGGAAAAAGAGAGAAAAAATTAGGGGACTTGCTGAGCGACTATAGACATCTTTTGTGCCTTTTACAGCAACAATATGATGTTCAAATCTCTCTAAGGCCTCCCCCTCCCTATCTCTCTCTAATCTTCCAGCCCTACAACCCTCTGAGAACTTTGCATTTCTCCAACTCTGGTCGCTTGTTCATCCCTCCCTTCCTTCACCCCACCATTTGTGGCCTTGTTTTCAGCCCTAAGCTCTGGAATTCCCTCCCCAAATCTCTTTGCCTCTCCACCTCTCTCTCCTCCTTTAAGACTCTCTTTAAAACCTACCTCTTTGACCAAGCTTTTGGTCACCCCTTCTAATATCTCCTTCTTTAGCTCGGTGTCAATTTTTTACATAGAATTACATAGAATGTGCAGCACAGAAACAGGCCATTCAGCCCAAAAGGTTCATGCTGGTGTTGATGCTCCATATGAGCCTTCTCCTTCCCTACCTCATCTAACCCCTATCAGCAGATCTACCAGAAAACTGGGATAATGAGACTGCTGCTGGCTTGAGGGAGCAGGATTTCGTAGGGTAAACACTACCCGGCTTATTGTTTCTGCTTTCCCAGAATCTAAGCTACTTACAGTGCCACTAAACAAGCAGTTTGACTCCTGCTAAGATACCATTCTATAGCAACAGTCCATTCTCATCCATCTCATTTACTGAACCTCAGCAGGCTATTGGCTTGTGGGGAATCCAATCTTTTCCTTACCCTGCCTGAACCCCTTCACCCACATACACATTCCTACAGTGTGAACCTTCCTCTCTTTTCTCTCCTGTAATATTTATCTTTTTTTTTCCTTCGTTCATGGGATGTGGGTGTCGCTGCTAAGGTCTGCATTTATTACCCATCCCTAATTGCCCTTGAGAAGGTGGTGGTGACCCGTCTTCTTGCGTCTGTCTCCCTTCATGACCTGTCTCACGACCCTGCCTGTCCTGTTCTTCACTCCCAGTAAAATAGCCACTAAATCGCTGCCTAGGTTTATCACACCTTGTGTCCTCCAATGTCTCTCCCTTCTGCGCTTCCATCACAATCCTCTCTGATCTCCTCCCTCCATTACAACCACTGGATGCTCTCTTCCCGACAGGACTTTTTAAATTCATTCATGAGATGTGGGCGTCGCTGGCAAGGCCAGCATTTATTGCCCATCCCTAATTTCTCTTGAGAAGGTGGTGGTGAGCCGCCTTCTTGAACCGCTGCATTCCGTGTGGTGAAGGTACTCCCACAGTGCTGTTAGGTGCAGAGTTCTAGGATTTTAACCCAGGGACGATGAAGGAATGGCGATATATTTCCAAGTCGGGACGGTGTGTGACTTGGAGGGGAACGTGCAGGTGGTGTTGTTCCCATGTGCCTGCTGCCCTTGTCCTTCTAGGTGATAGAGGTCGTGGGTTTGGGAGGTGCTATCGAAGAAGCCTTGGCGAGTTGCTGCAATGCATCTTGTAGATGGTACACACTGCAGCCACGGTGCACCAGAAAGAATTTTCTCCTTCCCTTTCCCAGGGGCACTGAGGCCAATTGAAGGACCCCTCACCCCACCTTCGCTGAGATGAGCAGCAAAGACCAAGGATCAAAGTGGGGCTCTTCCTGGTCTGTAAGGCTTAATACAACAATGGGTGGTACAATCACCCAATGAGCTATATCAGGAGCAGGCACGCCAAAATTTTAAAGGGATACAGTCAGGAATTTCTAGTCTCCAAATTGAAGCAGCAGCAATTGCAAGGTAGGTCAAAAAAAGATGGCTGTCGTATGTGAGGCACGGTAATCTTTGTTAAGAAGGTGTTTCATTTTCTACAGATTTAAAGATGTAATCGGCCCTGGTGTACCACTGCATATTTGAAGAGCCTCAATTTAAAGTTAAACCACAGAAACATTTTTTTTGGGAAAGAACAGACCACTGGAAATAGAGCTGACAGAGCCAGCCAGTGTCGTATAATTTGTATGCCCTACAATCTAAACACAAACTGCAATCATCCACTAACTAGGCAGCAATTATGTGTGGTTGCAATCATTGTTCCTTGGGTCTGTTCCTGCACCGTGCCAAGAGTGTGCTGTCTGCGGCACTGCAATATGCCTCACTCTCTCTGCTTTTCAGACCATAGTACGCCGAGGTCTGCCTGCACAGCCTACCCCTGTCCGCAGATGATGCTTGCTTTCTCCAATGTCCTGATTCCCCCCCTTCGCCCTTGCTCCCACCATGTTGGGTTATTATTATTTTCGGCCCTTTGGAAGAGTCCTTCTTTCCATCCATTTTGTCCTGATTTTCTAACTTTCTTTGTAAAAAGGAAGTTTTCCATCCTACAGGAAAACTACTGAATCATTTCCCTGCAATGTTGATGACTCTGCTTCCTCCCCCCTCCCTTCCCTTAGTGTAACTCTTTCTGGGTGCCTCTCTTCTATAAGCCTGCAGGGCCCCATCTCTCATCATGACTTGTCTCTTTCCATACTCTTAATGATGACCCTCTCTGTACTCTGCTCCACTCCCCCAGAATTTGCAATGTAACCCTGCCTGGCTTATCTCCTCCTCCACACCACCAATGCCAGTCTTCCTGATTTCTGTCTTCCCAGCACTTCCCTGATTTCCCTCCCCCTTTCCCTCAGATTCCCCATCTTAACCCCCAGCTACTTTCTTTCATCCACCCCTAGATCCTCCATTCAGATTCTTGTGTGCTCCATCCATTGTGGCCCCCACCTGCTCCTCTCCCCCAAATTTTCCACACCAGTCCTCCTTGCTCTCTCTGTAACAACCCCTGCCTGCTCCCCTCTACCCTACCTCCAGTCTTTTGTTTTGGCCAGTATTCAGGTACGTAATGTCTCTCAGGATGAACCCATTGATGTTCCTCAACTTAAGCACCATTTTTTTTCTGAATCATAACTTGAAATAATTCCAAATATTCCAATTACTTATGACTTTCATTTTGAACAATTGATTTTTGGAATCAGCTCAGCTCTCTGAGGACGGGAGTACATTTTCCTGAATACCACGAAACAATACACCATTCAAACCTTCCCCTGTGTGGGGGTGTGAGTTGAAGCACAGTCCTTTCGTCAATGGCGAAGTTCATTTGTACAAAATTAAAACCATATTTTAAATAAAATTATAGTAGGGTGGGAGTGCTCACATCAAACTCTGATGTCACGGAAACTCTCTCCCTTGCTCGCACTTCAAAAACTCCTGTATGGAACAAAACGCCTGGCAACAGGGAAAAGAACAGGCAGGTCAGGGGGGACCAGAGTAAAGAGGGACCAATGAGTCAGAGTGGACTAGAGGAGAGAGGGACCAGTGAGTCAGTGGACTAGAAGAGAGTGGGACCAGCGAGTCAGTGGACCAGAGTAGAGAGAGACCAATGAGTCAGAGTGGACTAGAGGAGAGAGGGATCAGTGAGTCAGTGGATTAGAGAAGAGAGGGACCAGTCAGAGGGGGACTAGAGCAGAGAGGGACAGTGAGTCAGTGGACTAGAGAAGAGAGGGACCAGTGAGACAGAGTGGACTAGAACAGAGAGGGCCCAGTCAGAGGGGTACGAGAGCAGAGAGGGACCAGTGACTAGAGCAGAGAGGGACCAATGAATCAGTGGGGGACTAGAGCAGAAAGGGACCAGAGTAGAGAGGGACCAGTGAGTCAGAGGGGGGCCAGAGTTGACTTCAGCAAAGAGGGACCAGTGAGTCCATGGACTAGAGCAGAGAGGGACCAGTGAATCAGTGGAGCAGTAGAGCAGAAAGGGACCAGAGTAGAGAGGCACCAGTGAATCAGAGGAGGGCCAAAGTGGATTACAGCTGAGAGGGACCAGTGAGACAGAGGGTTACCAGAACAGAGAGGGACTGGCAGGTCAAAGGGAGTCCAGAATCAGAGGGTGTCCAGCTAGGTGAGAGGAAGGGGTCAGAAACATCCCATGAGTCAGAAAGGGACTGGTAAAAATGATGAATCATAAAGATCAGAATCAGAAATACTCCAACAAGTCCAAGTGAGACTAGTGAGTGAGAGAGGGACCATTGGATGAATGATGGACCAGTATGTCAGAGGGGGTCTGATGGGCCTGAGGGCATCTGTCTAGTCAGACACCTATGAAAAGACTGAGGATCCTAGCAAAGAATGTGCTAGCGTGGGAGAGAGTGCAATGAGTCTTGATTTCAACATGGAGAGGATGCAGGAGCAGGGAGAATGTATCAGACCGTATATTTGGAGAATTGAGAGCTCATAAAAAGAGAATGGGAAAAAATGGACACAGAGTTTTGGAACTGACAATGGGGGAGAAGAGAAGGTGAAGTTCGAGAGAGTGATTCTAAAACTGTTACATGGAATAGATGGGGGAAGGATGGAGCTAAAAACGATCCAACAACCACTTTAAGACACTGGAACAACCTTGTAGGGTTTAGTAGTATATGTAGGTACTCTGATCTCAAGTGAACAGCAAGCATGGACTGCTACCATTAGCTGTTTCAAATAGTTGGCACAGGTGCGATGGGCCAAATGGTCTCCTTCTATGCTGTAGGATTCTGTGATTCTATGAACTGCCATTACAAGTATGAAGGAGGGGACCTCTAAGTCCTTCAGGCATGAGAAGACCTACGTTTTTGTGGGTCATAACAACATTAAGAGTCTGGAGCGAGCCAGCTACATGGAGTGTCCATGTGTAACTGTTTTACCATGGACACCTTTCCAACACTACTTGTTCATTGCCTGCTTTAAGGACCTCTAACTTCCTTCCCCTAAAGCAATGCTATTAATATCTCCCTGATCTGCAAACTCTTTCTGATCATATATTGATCCTGCTCCTTTTACAAGTGGATTGATCCTGAAACAAACTTCACTGGGGCTCTATCCCACATGCCCACTATCCTGCGGGATTTTTTTCTTCCACATGACATTGCAGTCTGCTGTTGGATCAGACTCTGGACTGCTAAGCCAGTTCCACCTGTAAATGGGCTTCTGTCATGATGCTAACTAACGGCACAACGCAAGTACATAGAACCAGCTCCACATCAGTTCCAGTCCCACAACACGGTCACATGGGTTCTCCAACCCAGCTTACAACAGGCTGACAAGTAGACTAGGTCCACCAAACATTCTCTCCTTGTACAAATCTCTCCATGGCCTCTCCTTTCCCTTTCTCTGTAACCTTCTCTAGCCTTACAACCCTCTGAGAACTCTACGTTGCTCCAACTCTGGCCTCTTGTGTATCCCCCAAAACCGTCACTCCACCATTGGTGGCCGTGACTTCAGCCATCTAAGCTCTAGAATTCCCTCCTTAAACCTCTCTGCCTCTCTACCTCTCTCTCCTCCTTTAGACGCTCTTTAAAATCCACCTCTTTGACCAAGCTTTTAGTCACCCATCATAATATCTCCTTTTTTGGCTCATGTCAATTTTTGTCTGATTATGCTCCTGCAAAGTGCCTTGGAAAGCTTACCTATGCTAAAGGCACTATATAAATGGAAGTAGTTGTTGTAGTGCCAGAAGGAGAGCAAACACAATATTAATCAGGGGTAAAGGGGGAGCAGCACAGAAGTCATTTGTGCCTCATTCCCCTGGAGACCTGATCAATGTGGTTAAAGGGCCTTGAGATGTTGGTGCCTACCTCAGGAGTGACAGCACTGAATCAGAAACCAATTCACTCACCCCGATGTTACTCACACCCCACTGTCTCTTGGTGTGTGAGAGAATGCTGATCTCTCTGTATCACTTTCACAGATCTTCACGGTCAAATTTCAAACCATCACAGAATGAAATAATCCCACTGGCGTCACGCTACAGGACACAGTTGTAAAAATAGCATCAAATTAAAGGGGATAGAGGCAAATGAAGCCAGGCGGGACAGGGCTGAGCGCTGAGGGATTGGGTTCAGCTCCTGACTGCTTGGTAACGTCTGCATTCACTCACTGGGTCTCTCGCTATTTTCAAATTGTGGTGGTTTTTCAAAATATTTTATTACAAGTTTACGAATGTGGCAAATTAGGAACTGCTACAAATAAATACCTTGTGACTACATTAAAAATTGGAAAATCATAATCACTTAGAACAGAATCTTCAGCTTTTCCCTCAGACAAACATTGGATTCGAGTGACCTCCCCCCCACAACCAACCCCCGTCCCCTCACCCCATGGGATAGAGAATGGTGAAATAAAGATCAACTGGAGTTTATACCCCTGATAAACATCTGGTGATTCTGACACATTGGGTGAGGACAAGATCAGGCTTGGCTGTGATGCCTGCCTCTCTGCCCATGGTCAAATGCCCTAACAGCACTTACTTTAGGCTCAGATACAAAAAATGGTAATTTGAGAAAATACCGGAGGGCACCTTCCCCCATCAAACAACCCGAGCAACAGCGTGCGCCCGTGAAACTCTACACCAGCAACAGCGTGCGCCCGTGAAACTCTACTCCAGCAACAGTGTGCGCCTGTGAAACTCTACTCCAGCAACAGTGTGCGCCTGTGAAACTCTACACCAGCAACAGTGTGCGCCCGTGAAACTCTACTCCAGCAACAGTGTGCGCCTGTGAAACTCTACTCCAGCAACAGTGTGCGCCTGTGAAACTCTATCCTAGCAATAGTGTGCGCCTGTGAAACTCTATCCTAGCAACAGCGTACCACAGTAAGAACGTGCAATCATGGAGTCATACCCCGTAACAGGTTGGGAGACGGGCAAAAAATAAATCGATCATGATCATGTGACTCGTGCTAGAGCGTGTACTGATTTGGATATCAGATGGGAGCAGGATCAGACTGGCACTTGGCTGGCACACCCTCCCTGGTCAAATAACTCACCAAAACTCATTTTGCTACACCCATGTTTGGAAAGCGGGCTGTCGGCCAAGCTACCAGATGGTGCCCAGCACCCGTGGCACCAAACCACAAAGGGAGTCAGAGCTTTCAGTAAAGGATGGGAACATGAGCAACAAATACATATATTATACAAAACATCAGTCTAAATATCACGGATGGCGATATTAGCAAACCTTTAATGCATAATGTTCCTCTGCCCGTTATTTTAGCGGGGGCATTCAGCTGTTTAAAATAAACGAGTTACAGCCGCATTAAAATGGTGCACGGAGGAATGCTGTATTAACGTGTTAAGTGTTTGTCAGCTGATATTACCAGCAGTGATTTCTAGGCTATTACTCCATTTATCTGGCATCAGGCAGTTCCACATACGTTTCAGAAGCTTTCAGAGAATTAAACAATTCAGTATTTTATTTGATTTCACAAATTCTTGTTTCGCAAAAAACATTCTGCAACAGAGCAAGGTTTAAAAATGGCCAATTAAAAGCATCCTCCCCCATACCCCACACATATTTCTGCCTTTAAGTTGGAAAATGTTTTCCACTGTAACAAACTTCACAGAACAAATATCTCTTTGAGACTGCAGGAGAATGGGGAGAACCCCAAGGTACGAGTTAACGATCAACCTCTGAGGTAATCCAAACAAAGCACCCATCAAAAAAGAGTCTAGTTTCCATCCTTGGAAAGAGTGCCTCCGTTCCCTAACTAGCGAGGGAGATGACCGCAGGACACATCTTAAAGAAACAGTATTCTTTTTTGTTAAACTACCTAAGGTAAACGTTGAGCCCAAGACAGGATCTCTTTTCATGTGCCAGTGGAAGCTTGGTTCTTAAACCCTTGAAAAACAAAGTCCGTACAGTATTTTCCTTGTCCCAGCCTTTCCATAGAACCTAACCTCTTAACTGGTGTTCAGAAGCAGACCTTTTACCCAGAGTGATTATGTGACGCTGGGATGCTTGAACACGGATTTTATTCCAGAGGATGTCTGCACCATCTGATTAAGGTGCCAAATTGCAAATGATCCCAACCAATGCCTAAACATTTTGCTATCCGCTTCTGATCCTGTCGACCTTCTTGGAATAGGCCCGAGGGCAGATGACCAGCAAGTGCTGCTTCATTTCTGCGAGTTATATGGGGAAGGTCACTTTGTGTTGGGTCCCTGTCTTTAATCTTTAAAAGGTTACAGTGACCATTGACGTTTAACCCACTCGTGTGGCCTTTCAGCTGAGCGAGCGTTAATCCCTTTTAAATGGGGTGAACCATCTGCTGTTTGAGCGGACAGAAGAATGTTATACGGATACATTAAAGAATAAATGTTCAGCCTTGGCTCAGTGGTAGCACTCTCATCTCTGTCAGTAGGTTGTGGGCTCAAGTCCAACTCCAGAGACTTGCCATAATCTAAGCTGGCACTCCAGTGCAGTACTGAGAGAGTGCTACACTATTGGAGGTGCCATTTTTTGGATGAGATGTTAAAAATGAGACATGGCACTATTCGAAGAAGAGCAGAGGAGTTCTCCCCAGTGCCCTGGCCAACATTTATCCCTCAATCAATATCACTAAAAAAACAAATTATCTGGGCATTATCTTATTGCTCTTTGAAGCATGCTGTGCGCAGTTTGGCTGCCATGTTTCCTACGTTACAACAGTGGCTACACTTCAAAAGTATTTTGTTGGCTGTAAGGGATAAATGTTGGCCAGGACACCAGGGAGAACTCTGCTCTTCTTCGAAAAATGCCACGGGATCTGTTACATCCAGGGTAGACAGGGCCTTGGTTTAACATCTCATCCGAAAGGTGACACCTCCGACAGAACAACATTCCCTCAGTACTGTACTGGAGTGTCAGCCTAGATTTTGTGCTTAAGTCTCTGGAGTGGGACTTCACAACCTTCTGACTAAGAGGTGAGAGTGCTATCGCTGAGCCAAGGCAGACACCTATAATTAATAATATAATTAATAGATTAGAAACGTATCAGATGGCAAAGGGCTAACAGAGGACAACTGGACCTCTAAGAATCAGGAATCTTTATAAACAAAAAAGTGATCTCTTGTTGGATGCAAGATGGATGCAACAAAATGGAAGGGAATATACTTTAATTATTATATGTCCATTACCCTCAAATAAAACACCATTAAAAAAAAATGTGGAATATTTTAAAACATAACTACATGTAACATTGCCAATCATAGGTGAAATAAGATGATTTTGGCGAGGCTTTTGTTGCGCTTTTAATCATTTAGGAATTAAAAAATTAGGCGAGTGTTTAAGTATGACAGCTGTGAAACTGATATTACTTGTGGGAGCGTCCAAACAGTTTTATTTCGCAGCACATGCTTCCAGGGTCTGAATTGGGTAAGAAGCCTGTTTGAAATCGGAATCGGACCTGGGGGAACATTGAATGGGAATTCTTTTGCGGTGTAGGATCAGCAGTAAGCGCATACCACAGTCTAAAGTAAACACGTTAAAACGTATCGAGAATAAAGACATGGGATTAGTCTGGGGAGAAAGAGAAGCCTGTATGGGCTGCTCTATATGATACGTTTTTGTACTGCATAGGCACTTTGAGAGGTAGGGCTGTAATACAGTGTGAGTTTGAGTCGGGGTATAAAATATCAGCAATCACAGTTTGAAAGCCATTTTTGGCTGCCAATGCTTGGGGGAGCTCCTTCCAGGGCCAAGAAACCACTTTTCTGGCCTGCCTGAGTAGGCCGTGCACTCACCCACCCCTTTCACCTACTCGACAGTTGCTGCAAAAAAGTCTGCCTCTTGGTGCCAATGCCTTGATTTCTGACTGGGCAACAGAGGAGAGAACAACCCTGAATCCCAGGTGTGGAAGACCATGAATGCAGGCCTGGAGAACTTGGATCAGACCTACCAAGGGCCACAGGTGAAAGAGAGATGAGCTGCAAGTGTAACATGGGCCCCATTATAAATACGACTTCCCTGTAATACAGATATATAACACCTCTCAAACACAAAATAATCAAAGCATTTATTTTCCATCATCTAAACATGGCTGTTCTTTGCAGATGTAGTAAATAGTATAGGAGTAGTGGCTGCAGTGTGTAGATGGATGCTGTTATGTATACTGTGGATAGCCAGGCTGCAGTGTAGAATTGACTGTCTAAATGCAGGCTATAGCTTAATACATAGTGAAAATCCAGCCTTCAGTGTAATATAGAGTGGAAATCCAGGCTGCAGAGTAATATACAGTATAAATCCAAGTTGTAATATATACTGTAATATACTCTAGATGGTGTGACAATGTAAATCTGGACTTTAGAGTAAAATATACAGTAATATACAATGTTATACATGCAGCTGCCTCTGCTGCTTCACCCATTTCCCACATCCCAGGCTCCCCTTGAACCCACGTCTCTGTCTAGTTTCTCTCCTATCTCCCTTCATGCCTTCTCCAAGCTCATCTTGTGCATGAAACCCACCTCCTGCTCCCTTGACGCCATTCCTACTAAACTGTTAACCACCCAACTTCCTCGCCCCGATGCTATCCTGCACCAAGTCCTGCTCACCTATCTCTTTTGTCATTGCTGATCTACATTGGAGGAGATGGGGGACTGGGAGCCAAAGTAAAATTCTCATTCCTGTGTTCAAATCCTTTCATGGCCTCGCCCCACCTATCTCTGTAACCTCCTCTCCTACAACTCCCTCTCCCCCCCCCAACCCCGAGTAAACTCTCCATTCTTCTGACTCTGGCCTGTTGTGCTTCACCTCACCATTGGCAGCCATGCCTTTACCCCTCTAAGCCCCATGATCTGGAATTCACTCCCTAAACCCCTCTGTCTCTTCACCTCCCTCTCCTCCTTCAAGACCTTCCTTAAAACCCAACTCCTTGACCAAGCCCTCATAATACCTCCTTCTTTGACTTGGTGTCCAGATTTTTCTGATTACACTTCTATGAAGTGCCTTGGGCCTTTTTTTTACGATAAAGGTGCTATATAAATGCAGGTTGTTGTTGTTTTAATATGAATTGTAATATAATGTAACATAATATATACTGTTATATACACTAACAAACACTGTGATGTACAGTGTAAATCCAGGCTGTAGTTGTAGTTGTTATTGCTGCTCATTGTCATTCTACTCAGTGCAACTCCCTCTGGACCCATACAGGCCACTGACGTTTATTAAAACTTCAGATTAATAGCTATGGGAAAAGACATTTTCACAAACATGATAAATATTAATAATAATCAATATTAACTTACATTTGCTAAATTGAGCTACAAACAATACCCAAGGGTGAATTTTCTCCAGAGTCCGCAGCTGGCTGGGGGAGGGACGAGGGTGTTGAAACATTGCGAAAGAAAATGTCAGCCTTATTTCCCTTGTAAGAGAACAATAGGAGAATTCTTGATTATTCTGATGTGTGGAGTGTGATCACAGCAGGGAGAGTAAGGAGGAAACACAGGGTTTGTGCTGTGTAAATATGAATTTGGGCTTTGGGCTGTGTGCAGTACTTTTGCATTATCGTTCTATCCTGTATTTGTTTTTGGTTATTTTTACAAAATAAAGTATTGCTGGCTAGGGTAACACCAAGGATTTGTTGGAAAAGCTAAAAAAAATTCCTGAGTTTTTTCCCTGCATTCTCCCTCACTCCTCCCCTTAAAGCACTGACCCATACTGGCATGTGATTGTCATTGATGCCAGGCTTATACCTCGCCTGAGTGCCATTTTGTGCGTTTAAGTCTAGCTGCGGACAGAGTATTTGACTGTGTTGTGGGGGGGGGGGTGGTATACTAGCCAATCAAACCCCTTCCCTCTCCTGATATCCAAACTTCCCAGTAGGAATCACTAGATAGCTAGCAGGAGCAGCAACCGTGGTGATTTTTTCCCCTTCTCTAGCCTAGGAATGGTTAGGCCAATGGTGCCACCATGATGTAGACCAGCTAACTCAGCACAGTCTTGAGATTGAACCTGGGATCTTCCCTGTCTCACAATGGCTCAGTACAACACGAGCCATTGCAGTTAACTACTGAGCCATCAAGGCAGCACTTAGTCACTTAAATAGGTATGATGTTGTGATTCAGTCATATGGTTCTGTCTAGTAATGTTGCATTGTTATTAGTGAAAAAACATTAACTCTAGTCACACATAATAATGACGATATGTTTTCCACAGGAATTTTGATTAAATAAGAAGGGCATTGGATGGTCAGAGAAGACAAATTTCATGTACCAATCTAACTTCAATTTTGCTGCATGAAACTAGAGGGAAACTCAACTGGCACACAACAGGCAAGAACTCTCTTACGTTTCAGACATAAGTGTCTCCTTGTATGCAGTGAGGCCATTTGGGTAAAAATCTGGATCATGTCCCTTTCTTCAATGAAAATAGATACAGTTCTAAGTCCCTCACGCCTTCCTAAAATTATTTTCATTCTTCTTCTCTGAGCCTTCCGTATCGATGTTCTTTCAATTTTGGGGCGCCGAAATTGCATACAGTAAGTTGCCTTGTACGTTCCCCCTTTCTTCGCTCTGTCAGCTGTGGCACAGTTGGTAGCACTCTCGCCTCTGAGTCAAGTTCCACTCCAGAGACTTGAGCACAAAATCTAGGCTGAGACTTCAGTGCAGTACTGAGGGAGTGCTGCACTGTCGGAGGTACCGTCTTTCAGATGAGACATTAAATTGAGGCCCCCTCTACCTGCTCAAGTGGACATAAAAGATCCCATGGCTATTTCAAAGAAGAGCAGGAGAATTATCCCTGGTGTCCTGGTCAATATTTATCCCTCAACCAATATTTATCCCTTAACCAAACAGATTATCTGAGCATAACTTCATTGTTTCCTGTGGGATCTTGCTGAACGCAAATTGGTGGCTGCATTTCCTACATTACAAGAGCGACTACACTTTAAAAGTACTTCATTGGTTGTAAAGTGCTTTGGCAGGTCCCGAGGTCGTGAAAGGTGCTATATAAATGCAAGTCTTTCTTTCTTTCCTGAAGCCGTTGGTTCTTGCTGGGATACGGTTCCACGGGAACCAACCACCCTCTAGTACCTTGTCCACATGGCCATTATTCTCTTAGGAGCATGGGAGACTATTCATCCCATGGATTTAATAATGGAGGTTGTCAGATGACGCAGATATTGTGAATTAGAAAGAGAAAATGCTTGAAATAATCATCAGCATCTGAAATAAGAAGAGAACATTCAATGTTTCCAGCAGAGAAAAGGTTTATGATGAAAGGATTCCACCCAAAACACTAATCTGTAATTTCTCTATTCAGGTGCTGTAAGACCTGCTGTATATTTCCAGAACTTTCTGCTTTCAGTTCCAATTTTCAGCAATTGCAGTTTTCTGCCCCTAGATTTTGAGGCAGATGTTGTGGATGAGTGAAAAAGTTTCCAGAACATTCTGTGGGTAGATTAAACGGTTGGGGCAGAGTCTATAGTGTATGGGTGGTGGAAGGATTGGGCTGCATGGTCTTTTCTCATCCTGTGCTTTATGTTCTTGTTAATGTCAAGAAGTGCAAGACACTCCAGTGCCTTGTTCAGCAGAGTGCAATTTGCCATAAAGGTTTCAATCCATAAGTCTAGGGCCTTACAGAGCAATGAGTCCTCAACAGCCTCGTTACATCATGGAGGTTGGATCTGTCACCTGCTAGTGTTGAAATTGATGCCAAATTCATCCAGATCGCACCCTTATAACATGTCCTGCCTTCCTAATCATGATCCATAGTCAAAACTATAATAAAACATTTAAAATAGCTATTGTGTTCATGATTGTGAAGCCTACATTATTCTCACATCACTCATACTAATTTTATCATTTACACTACAGGTTGCATTCCAAAGTGTCCCCAAAATTAAAGACCATTAAGGCTCTGGGTTGTGAGTTCATTTTTTCTACCAAGGCTGGAGGAAGTGCATTCAGGCCAGCAAGCCAGAAATGGCAAGACCCCTCAGGGACCTCCTATAAATATTGACACTTCCAGTGGACCGCTATCAAATATTGACACACTCATGGGCACCCTCTGAAAATGTACACACATTCATGGGGACCCCATACAAATGTTGACACACTCCTGGGGATCCCCAGCAAATATAAATACATTTTTGGGGACCCCCTGCAAATATTAACACATTCCTGGGAACCCCATGCAAATGTTAGCACAATTCCATGGACCCCCTGAAAATATTAACATACTCCTGGGGACTCTTTGCAAATATTGGCAC
The DNA here is from genome assembly GCF_035084215.1 of Heptranchias perlo. Taxonomy (NCBI): domain Eukaryota; kingdom Metazoa; phylum Chordata; class Chondrichthyes; order Hexanchiformes; family Hexanchidae; genus Heptranchias; species Heptranchias perlo. The sequence goes on from NC_090356.1 coordinate 6,659,024, forward strand.
ACTCCCAGGACCACTTGTAAATATTGACACAATTCTGGGGATCCCCCCCCCCTTCTGCAAACATGACAAACTCCCAGGGACTTAACATTTAAAAGACTGTCCACTATCCCAGGATAACAGTGCTATGGTTGCAGAAAACATTTTTATTCATGTACAGCAACAGAAATAATGTGTTAATAAGGCAATAAATGCAGAACAAAATACAGAATTCTCAAGACACTGTCTGTGCTCACAGTATGCCTGGCTCCAAATGGTCAATACTATAGTCTCAAAGACCCCTCGTCATCTCCTTGGGGACCCTTTTGAGTCCACAGACCCCAGTTTGAAAAATCCTGACTTATATGCAGTCCAAACACATCCAGCACATTCAAATACAGGCTAGGATTTTATATGGTCATAAATTGCTATATTCCAGTTTACTGACTAGTCATCCTGATCTCAAACTATTAAAAACCCCTCCTTAGGGTACTGTGCGGCTCAGTAAAGGGGCTCCAGTGTTTGTGTTACAGGCTGGTGCCTTCCCATCTCCTCTCCTGCTTTTAATGTCGCTCCAGGCTAAGCTGGTGAAATGACCTGGTGTGCAACTGTAATTTTTATCAAGGCTTGTTTTCTCTTAAAACCTCTTTGTTTCAAGGAAATGTGATTTACTTCCCCCTGTTCTCCTCTATTCAGTGGTTAATACATATCTGCCATTGCCCCTGGGGCTACGAAAGGTATTTTTGCTTCCTCTGTAACTCAACCCCTGCTGTTCCTACAATCATAACTGATTCTCACTGCAAACAGCAATTGCTGTCTGCCGCTCACTGTCTCAGTAGGTAAACACACTGCCCCATGTGGGATGTAGCTGTTCAGATCAGGAGGGTCCCTGGTTCGATTCCGTGGACTATGATGAGTTAGCTGATGTCAGCCAGGGTGGCGGTAAGGGATGTTACAATTGGCCTCAGGATCCCAGAGCTATGGAGTGGGGGAAAGAAAAGAAAGAACTTGCTTTAATATAGCACCTTTCTTGACCTCAGGACGTTCCTATGCGCTTTACTGCCAATGAAGTACTTTTGAAGTGTGGTCACTGTTGTAATGTACGAAACGCAGCAGCCAATTTGCGTGCTGCAAGGTCCCACAAAGAGCAATGAGATAAATGACCAGTTAATCTGTTTTTTAAGTGATGTTGGATGAGGAATAAACATTGGCCAGGACACCGGGGAGAACTCCCCTGCTCTACTTTGAATAGTGTCATAGGATCTTTTGTGTCCACCTGAGAGGGCAGACAGGGCCTCGGTTTAACGTCTCACCAGAAAGAAGGCACTTCCGACAGTGCAGCACTCTCTCTGTACTCCACTGGGGTGTCAGCCTAGATCTTGTGCTCAAGTCTCTGGAGTGGGACTTAAACCTACAACCTCCTGACTTGGAGGTGAGAATGCTACCACTGAGCCAACAGGGTGGAAAATTAGCTAGGGTTCTTGCACCTGATCCCTATCTAGTGACCCCTGCTGGAAAGTGCCCATGCATTAGACTTGGTGTGATGCATCAATGACGGAATGCCTACACTCACAAGTGGAGAATGAAACCGGAGTGAGGCATCAGTGGATAATACCCCTAGAACCATACCATCAGGTGAGGACGGCAGGAATATATGGAGAAATATTAAAAAAACACACACACAAATTATGCAGTGGTTGAAGATTTGTGATGAACACCATTTTTTTGTGTAAGTTTGTATTCCCCTCCCCCACTGCTCACCTATTGTTCTAACGTAGGGGGTGGGGCAATCACAAGGTTGTGCTATAATAATAAAATTCTGCAAGGTCACAATTTCTTTTTATTAAAATCTGCCAGCCCTCGGCAAAATGATGCTATTGAAAACCCCTGTGAGTCTGGGCACAAATCCTAGAGTTCTATAAGGGACACTGTGAATACTTTTGGACTTGTGATGCCTTCTCTGTGAGATTAAATCAGCTGATTTCTAACTCCCGGGTTTGATGGCAGGCGTGTGCTGTTCAAAACGGACAAGGCAGTGAAAGCCCCCCTTTTTTTTAGTGGTATTTGCCCTTGATACCATGTCCAGATTCAGAAGAGTGGCGACCGGGAGCCATGCCCCTTTCGCTTCCACAGATTGGAGCCAGGGTGCAGTCTCCACAGGGGGCTGCTTTTCATTTATCCAACATTTACCCCTCAATCAACATCACCAAATCAGATTAACTGGTCAGTTATCACATTGCTGTTTGTGGGATCTTGCTGTGCGCAAATTGGCTGCCATGTTTCCCACATTACAACAGCGACTACACTTCAGTGGCTGTGAAGCACTTTGGGATGTCCTGAGTCGTACTTTATAAATGCAAGTTCGTTCTTTCTTCTTTTAAAAAAGCTAGTATTTCTGATAGCAATAAACACTCCCTTGATGTCTGCAAATCTATCCATAGCCTTGCTCCACTCTACCTCTGCAAGCAATTCCAGTCCTATAACACCTTCAAAAAATATTTCATTGGCTGTAAAGCGCTTTGGGAACTCCAGAGGTCGTGAAAGGCGCTATATAAATGCAAATCTTTTTCTTTTCTTACAGCTGTGTAATATAATAGCACCTTAGCAGAGATAGAGGTAAGGGAGGACTCATAGTAGGGAAAGAGAGGAAGGTGACAGTGTCAACCTCCCCACCCTCCAATTTTCTTATCCCATCCTCCTTGGTAATATTACCACGGATGCTGCAAACACCAGTGCAAATAGCCAGTGGAGTACCAATGGCATTATAGGTCTGGGCACAGTTTCATTAACCTATCAGCACATACAGCGCTGTAGTGACCTTCCTCCCTCTTCCCTTCCCCATCTCCCCAGTACAAGAGTTGCTCTACCCTTGATCTCTCCCCACATCTCTGAAAGGAAGGCAAGTCAGTATGGTAACTTGATGTCACTTTGGCGATATCCCCACCCTGTACCCAATGACACTGGGCTCCGGATCTTAATGGCATTATCAGAAGAATTTCAGAAGTGCCATTCTTGGTCATCGTATCCTGTGACATCACATGCAGATGGCATAATAGGCTTCAAAATGAATGATGTAATTGTGTCACAGGTTTTACAAATAATTAAAAGCTGAGTGTTTTTCTATAACTATTGTGCCTCTTTAAGAGGATTTCAATTCTTTTTGATCAAGAACCTGTGTAATTTGCTAAAAAGGAAATCTTTGCAATGCCTGAGGGAATGATTACCAGCCTTTGGATGAGATGTGGCCCTGTCTGATGGATTTTAAAGATCCCATGGCATTATTCAAAGAAGAGCAGAGAGTTCCCCAGTGCCCTGACCAATATTCCTCCCTCAACCAAAAACAGATTATCTGGTCATCTAGCTCATTGACTGTTCATGGGACGTTGCTGATGCAGAATTGCTGCTGCAGTTGCCCATCGCTACTGAACTCCAAAGAGTAACTCAGGGTACGTGAAACACTTTGAGATAGTTCAGTGATGTGATAAGGCACTGTATTAGTATACAGGCCTTCAAATTATGCAAGTATTGGTGCACAAATGATTATTGGGTTAGTTTGAAACTCCCTATTTTACGAGAGACGTTAACAGATTAAAAAACGGTTCAATCACGCCTCTAAACTTAAACTCCCTCCCTAAACCTCCCTGCCTTGCTGCCTCTCTCTGCCCTTTCAAAATCCTCCTCAAAACCCATCTGTCCATCCACAGCTCCAGTCATCTCCCCTGACTCAGCCCTAAGTCTAACTTGCTGCTGTTTCTCCCTTCTGTAAAACATCTTGGGACACACTACATTGAGTATTATATAAGTTGTTGCTGGTTGGTTTACTTTAAGCTGCAAAAGGCCTGCACGAATCAAAGGGCTAGATCATTCTGTTAAATTATAACTGTGACTTGTACGGTTGGTATTGTCCTTCAAAAGCTGTGTAATGCAGGAACATAAGGACATGTGGGTGGGGAAGTGGGGGGAACAGCATTTGAAGCCAGTGATCTGAGGCTAGTTGTCCCTTAAGAGGGAGGGACAGAGCGAGAGGAGAAGGAAGGGGGAGGGGTAGATGGGGTGAGAGAGATAAGGAAATGGAGGAAAGAGAGAGTGATGGGGAGAGAATAAAGGGTAAAATTATAAAAAATATTTTTCCATCTCTTAGGTGTTGTATTGTGATTTTATTTAACTTGTGTTTCTAAATGGGTCCTAATTGCTCAATGACCAATAGTGGAACTAAGCCATATAGAATGTCCCAGGCTCGACGCCTGCTCTCTTGCTGCATTGGCTGATTTCAACTGGCACGACTTGTTTTAGTTGCTCCAATTGGCCTTAGGACTTCTACCCTGAAGGGGGAAATCAGCCAGAGTTCTGCTCCTGATTGCTACTCGGTGACTAGACAAAGTGCATATCTGCAGGTGTTGAGTGAGGACAGGATTACACGTGATTGCAATGCCTTCCATGTGAGAATTGCGTACAGTCAGAGACCATCTAGGCTCACATGTATAGAATGCAACTGCCTTCCAACATGAGTCAACACCTTGAGGGGAGGAAGTTGAAGGGGCGAAAATGAAAATATATTTTGAAAGCTCTTGCCAATAGACAAACTGCACCGTTCAAATGGAGCAACACTGAAGCTTGTCAAAGTATTGAAAACAGTAAACATTAATAATACTTTTTAAACGATATTTAGAGAAAAGCTCAAACAAAGGAATCAGGCAGGTGAGTAATACAGGGCTGCTCTGAAGCAAACATGACTGTCTCACTAAATGCTGAATACAAATGTTTTATTTTCCCCAATGGCTGAGAGATCAGGTCCACAGTTTCCCTGTGCTCAGTCTCTATAGCTTCATTTAGCAAACCACTGAAAAAATTCATTAATTTTTATTAACAGAGAAAGCCATTTGTCCCTGCAACAATATTTGACTTGTCTAAATGATTTTCACCTCTGCCATAAGGTATAGGCTCGGCACATATATCACCCGATTACTCTGAGACTAGTGACTCTCAGTCATTAGTGAGTGAATTAGAGATGATATAAAGTGCTATTAATCACCTTGACAAAAGCCTTAACGTTTCTGTGACCTGACCAGGCTTGGGGGACAGGGAGAAGCCTGAACCGTGCCACTGAGAAATGAGCATTTGCTGGTCAGGCAGAAAAATAAAGAAAATTAGAAAGTCACCGACAATGAATCCAGAGCTAGCAGGGAAAATTGGATAAGGAGGAGGGCAAGGGGAAAGGGGTCTCGCTTCGGGCTTCTGAAACTGCGTTGCGGAACGGTGGCCTCCATCACCAGCCGGCCCTCTCTCAGATGCACCGTGTTTATTCGATTCATTGACTACCAAGAGGCGTTAATGACAAAATGCTTTGTCTTAATTTACAGCTCTCTATTGACACGACCCTCTAATTATACGTAGGGTGAGGATATTTAAAAGGCCTCCTTAAGGCGGCATTTGCTGTTCAATGCTTCTTGGCTTTCAGGCAGCTTGTTGTCATGGATTTCCTCACCCCTCCCCTTCCCAAGATGGGAGGGCAGGTCTCCAACCACCTGCCCCACCCAATGACCAAATCTCTCTACAGCCGCCACCAAGTTTGGCAGTTGGTTTTGCTGAGCGTGCATAGCTCCGACAGAGTTAGTCACCCTCTGCCTTCCTTCCACGTGGTGCTCAGTCCGGCAACCCCCATGCCAAGGGTATGGCGTAGTCGAGCATGATTAGCGGCCCCATAGCACAAACTAGGAAAGCTTTTTAAAGTGTTCTAGTTACCAGTCCAACTGCGACTGACTTTTGAAACACTGAGCATCAAGAGTCAGCTTCCGCAAGGGAAGGTCGTTGTGAAATGGATACTGTTCTTGTTTGAGCACTGGGATATGGCTCTACAGGTGCTAGCTACCTGCCCAGCGCTCGCTCATTTGGCTATTCGTTAAACATTAGCCAAAACAGAGATCATTCCACCGTGAAGGGCATCACAGCTGTCCTCACCCAAAATCCACGCACGGGTACTTTCCACCAGGGGCCACTGGATAGCGCTCAGGAGCAGGACCTGACTTTCCCCTTCTTAACTCAGGGGAGTTGGGCCAACAGTAGCATCCCGAATGAAATCAGTTAAGCATACGCTGAGGATTGAACCTGGGCTTTTGCTGATCTGTATGGCTCAGCTCCATACTGGATGATGCTTTTAAACGTCTGAGTCATGGGATAGTGGAACTATACCTTTAATAATGGAGAGCAGGACTGTAATAATGGAGAGCAGGATTGCAACCTTATTAATGGTGAGCCAGATTGCACCTTTAATGATGGAGATTGGGACTGCACCTTTAATAACGGAGAGTGGGACTGCACCTTTAATAACGGAGAGTGGGACTGCACCTTTAATAACGGAGAGTGGGACTGCACCTTTAATAACGAAGAATGGGACTGCACCTTTAATAACATCATGCTCTGAAAAAGTGGAACACGTGACCATTTGTTTAAACAGCCCTCTTTCTGAGGAAGGGAAGCAATAATTTTCTGAGGTGAACTTCTCGGGATTCTCAATTAAACCCCATTCAGTTCCAAAAGACAACATGGAATCCGATTTGTGGTCGATATTGATCCAATTGTGTAAAATTATTCATGAAATGCGGCCATTATACAGGGTGAAAATAAAAATCAGATTCACAGCATTGCCAGGAGATTGAGGCCAATCTGGGAGGTCAAACCAAGGAAGGGTTGTGTATAAAAACACTAAAACATTATACACTGGAGGGTGATGGCGGGGGAGGGGGGGAGGGGAGGAGGGTTTGTGTGAAGATTATCCTGATGGAAACCTCGGGGGAGGGGGAATTTCTCTCAACAAAAATGAAACATCAGCTTACAAGTATCCAGTACTCTTCATGTAATGAAACATCCAAAGATGCTTCACAGGAAGAGTGGTGGAGTTAGACCACAGGCTAAGGCAGAAATGAAAGTTGTTCCTCATACCGTGCCCCTACGGCTGGCTCCCAGTGTGCCAATATCTTGTTGTGTCAACCATGGCTCAGTGGTAGCACTCTCACCTCTGCGTCAGGAGGTTGTGGGTTCAAGTCCTACTCCAGAGACTTGAGCACAAGATCTAGGCTGACACTCCAATGCAGTACTGAGGGAGTGCAGCACTTTTGGGAAATGCAGTCTTTCGGATGACACGTTAAACTGAGGCCCCGTCTGCCCTCTCAAGGTGGACATTAAAGATCCCACGGTACTATTTGAAGAAGATCAGGAGTTCTTCCTGGTGTCCTGACCAATATTTATCCCTCAACCAACAACTCGAACAGATTATATGGTCATTATCACATTGCTGTTTGTGGGACCTTGCTGTGCGCAAATTGGCTGCCGCGTTTCCTACATTACAACAGTGACCACACTCAAAAGTACTTCATTGGCTGTGAAGCACTTTGGGACTTCCTGAGGTCATGAAAGCCTCTATATAAACGCAAATTCTTTAACCCAATGGTAACCTTGCCAGAGCTGCCAATACTGCTAGCTGGGAAGACCTGCTTCTTTTTCCTGGCTCCTCCCACTGCCAGCATTAACAAATATGGCATGTTTATCACCGGTGATATCACAATTTGCGACCTTGTTAATGTGCTTCTGCCGAGATGCTGGGATCGTACATAGAGTCCAGTGAATGGAAAGCTGCATTGCTGGGGCTCTTATGGGTCGGCCGAGCTGCTCAACACACCAGCAAGCAGGAACTGCACAGCTAGCGGGCAGTGCCAGGCAAAGCCCACTAGTCAGAACCTCCAGGGGAACCACTGCCACCCCACTTAACGAACTACCACCGCCATTGGGACTACCATTAATTGGGTCAGCGGCAATACTGTGATGTAACCTAGATTGGTTCACTCGGTTCTGGGAAGTAAAGGGTTACATCACCAACACACCCAACCCCCACCCCCCCCCCCCCCACAACAGCTGAAGGGCCACCCTAACCCACAAGACGGTTCTCAGAGATAGAGTGCACCTGCCAATTCTTCTCATCTGTGTCCGTCCGCTCTCTGCTATCTCAGTGCCGTGGGTGATGAATATCTAAACCCTTATGACACCATCTCCCCTTCTATTCGGCACTTGCCCAGTGAGCTCCTGTATTGGTGTGAACAGTGACAAATGCAGGAATGAAATAAGAGACAACATTTTTACTTGGCTGTGTAAATCTTCCTTCCACATTATTAATTTAAAAAATCCATTATGCCGTCTCAGTATTGATATTATGATGATGAAAATGCCAGGCCTGGATGAGCTGGGTGCCGGCTTCAGGGGGAAATCAGTAATTTTTCGCTTGTCGACCAAAGATTGGTTTTGTCTGCAACGAGCTGATTTAAACAATTGTATTGAAGAGAGGCCAAAAAAAAGAACAGCAGACTGCTGGGACGAGACCTGAAGGACAGGACTGCCAGCTGAGGGAGGGATGCCGATACTGGAGAGAGGGAAAGTAGTGATGGGGTGGATAGTTCAGTTCCCCAACTTATTGCTTTTAACAAACTGCGCTGGTGAGGGTAGAAATCCATCTTGGTTGTAGCGCTAAGCAGGTGGTATGGCACTGGCTGCCTGCTCTACGCCCGTTTGATATTCAATACTATTGAAGTCAGTGCAATTGAATATCGGCCGGTTGCTATGATACGGCCCGTTTTTGCGCAGCCGCCCAAGCCGGATTTCTACCCTATTATTTTCTTCTACCCCCCTCCCCACAGTCATCGTCTTTGGGGCACAGTTTCACAGGTGCCAGCAGCCATCTGGTACTAACTACTCAAGTGGCCATTCTTCATGTGTGAGCATAGACCAGGGGGTGTCAAACATACCACCCTCGAGCCAGTTCTGGTCCACAATATAGTTTCCTCCGGCCTGCGGTGTGCTGTGCTTAAAGTTGCCATTTGTCCTGGAATGGGACCCGAATCTTCCGGACACTGCTTCTGACCTAGGAGAACTGTGCCGCTGCACAACCCTTCTTTGCATATTTAAATTAATCCAACGCTGATTTCAGGCGGCCGCCAGGTATGCCTAACAACTGAGGACCAATATGGCGGCGATCGTGCTATCGGCACAGATTGGGTATAGGATCTCGCACCCAGAAATTGGCATACATTGTCCCCATTTTATGCCCCAAAACACAGCGGGCGCAAAATTGGGCTATGCAGCGCCTGTTGTTTAGGCGCTACACGGCCTTTCTGACATCCAAGATGGCGTCTCGGATGCGCACGCACTTTTCCAGCTCAACTCAACGCACAGTCTCAACCCCAACCATCTGAATGTGTCTTAGAGTGCGCGGAGGACCCCCACCAGTGCTATTTAAAGGGGGGACCATGCAGGATTTACAGGTTAGTGGCTGGATTATTGCTTCTGGCTGCCGAGACATTTGTAACTGTTTTTGGAGGTCTCTTAGACTTGAATACTAGGACGTGGGGACATAGCCTAACATTTAGAGCCAGGGCATGCAGGAGTGAAGTTTGGAATTGCTTCTACACGGAAAGAGTGGAAGACGCTTGGAACGCTCTTCTGCAGATGGCAGTTGATGCTAGCTCACTTGTGAATATTAAATCTGATAGATTTCTGTGAACCAAGGGTATTAAGGGATATGGGGCTAAGGAGGGTATATGGAGTTAGGTCACAGGTCCACCATGATCTCAGTGAATGGTGGAACAGGCTCGAGGGGCTAAATGCCACTGCCGCTTGCTGCCTCCTGATATGCGCCGCCTTCTCCTGCAAGAAAGTAGAACGTGTGTCTGGGTGATATGCCTGTCATGATTGAATAGCTGCCAGTGTGTGTGGCCTGTGAGCTGTGGGTGGGCGGCTTGCAACAGTGGTAATGTGTAAGGGTGAGAGGAAGCATCTGGTTAGAAGCGTTGAGTACTGTTGGAGAGAGTTTGTTTGTATGTGGGTAATGGGAGGTGTAGTGCGTGGTGCAGTTGGAAGGAGATGCCACTTGACAGTTGACCTCACTCACCTTGACCACTCATGTCAAAGCATTGAACTTCTTCCTGCACTGCATCCATGCTCATGATGCTGTGTGCCTGGCATTGACTTCGTCCCCCCGCTGCCTCCCACTGCCTTTTGGGTATATGTCTGGAGGGCCTCTTGCCCCCCCACCACGCACCCCCCCTCCCCCCTGCAGATATAGGATGTCCCTCTTCCTGTCCACCTCTTGCACCAAGGTCTCTAGTGCATCAGTAGAGAACCTTGGTGCATGCACTCTCACAGGCCTGGTACCAACTCAGATTGGCAGATTGGTGAGGTCTGGCGTGCAGATTGTAGGATGTGGGATTTAGTAGTGCGCAACCTTTATTCAATGTTTTAACGTAACTCATCAGTGTGGAAACATAGGGATGGGACCTGCATCTGCGTTTTACGTGTGTGATTTCTGATCTCCGTTCAGACGGTAGACTGTTATTTTCAGCAAATAACAGGTACCAGCTACCTTTAAGAGATTTCTAAGAAACATCCTCCCTTTAGGAGATTGAGCTCCCCCTGGTGGTGGAACGTGCGAATTGCATTAATTCCACGTGCAAGGCCCGGAATGGGACGATGATTGTAGATGAGTTCTCTGGCCGACTGAAACTTGCGTCCTGCCTGCGCAGAGGTCATTGGGCACAGAGTGATGGCGCATCACGCTACCCGCACCCAAAATTGGCCCTTATCCAATTTCTTTCCCCCAGCGTGTCCAAATTAGCTTTCGCTGGATGTGGCCTATGCCAAGTGCCAGGATGTCGGATCAGGCCCACCATGTAAATTGAGTTTGACAGCACTGGCCTAGACAGTGAGCATCGGCCAGCTACTGATCCGTGAGGGGCATTGCAGCTAAGCCCAGTCGTGTCCTCACAACACAACAACAAGGTTGTAGCAAACAGTTGTGGGAACCCTGGCTGATTATTCCCTAGCATCAGCCCATTGTAGTATCTAAGCTGTTGCTCCACCTGACACCAGCTGACTTAGAGACCTCCTGGCTGGCACTGAACCTTTTTCTTTGTTTGCTGGATGTGGGCGACGCTGGCAAGGCCTCAAATACTGTGCATTCCTAATTGTCCTGAGAAGATGGTCTTGGGCCACCTTCCAGATTCATCACACTCCTTGAGGCGGTGGTACTCCTACAGTGGTGTGAGGTAGGGAATTCCAGGATTTTGGCCCAGTGATGATGAATGAAGGGCAATAAATGTCCAAGTTAGGATGGTGTGTGAGTTGGAAGGGAATTTGGAGGTGATGGTGTTCCTATGATATTGCTGCTCTTGTCCTTGTAGCAGTTATGACTTTGTACCACATGAGGCAGTGCCTCTAGATACACGATTAGCAGTCTCCTTCCTGTTATTCAGGGGATCATTCAGAGCCTGCTGCATCAACTAAAACACCACTGCAGTCGTGACCTAGAGACCCCTATTCACAACGAATCATCCTGTTTCTTGATGAACTTAAAGAGAATGAATTGAACATCCTCCCTTTTTAGGGCATTTGGGTTCCTCAGATACAACTCAGCTTTACAGGACAAATTGGATGGAATTCTGTAGAGAGAAGGGATTGAGGGATATGCTGAGAAGATGGGTTTGAGGCCTAATGGCCTTTCCATGTTCCTAAAAACAATTCTAAAGTTCTTGTGTTTCCATAGCGACGCCACTCAAGTCACAGGCAACAGTCCTGACCCCGCCCAGCCACGCGCAGGCCTGGAAATGATGACATCAGACACATGGAGCCGTTAAGATAAATAGCTGCAGGTAGAAGCAGGTAGATAATTGGAGGGCAAGCAATTAAAAGGTCAAGAGTTTTCTTTGTGAACAAGTGGCTTCCGTACCTCAGGTAGTTATTCAGGTAATGCAAGAAGGGTTCTCTGTGTTAGCGATATCTCTCCTCTCACACTGAGTGACATCTTAAATAGTGTCTCGTCTCCAGTCAAGGGGTGGGGGTGGGGGAATGCTTTTAGTTTTTGTAGAGATCTCAGCAGTGAAATATGAAAGGAGAGAAATCTTGGCACTTTCTCCTACCAATCAGTCATCTTTCAAATGATGAGACATGACTGACCCTCCTTCCCCCACCCCAAAGATACATATAAATTGTTAAATGTCGCTTGGGGTCTTTTGTGTTGCATAGAGATAAACAGGAAGAGACACCAACAGACCAGGCCTAGTCTAAATGGCGTACTCTGCAGCCTTGCAGAAAAATCTTTTCTTGATATTTTTCACTGTTGCAGTGCACTGGGGGTACGGTAGTGCAATGGTTATGCTAACGGACTAGTAATCCAGAGAACCAGGGCAGTTTGAGAGTTTGAACTCAGTTTTAAAAACCTGGAAATAAAAATCTGGTATCAGTAAAAGTGACCATGAAGCTGTTGGATTGATGTAAAAACTTAACTGCTTCACTAATGTCCTTCAGGGAATGAAACCTGCTGTCCTTACCCGGGCTGGTCTATATGTGACTCCAGTCCCACACCAATGTGGTTGACTCTTAACTGCCCTCTGAAGTGGCCTAGCAGACCACTCAGTTATATCAAACCGCTACACTGCAGTGGTTCAAGAAGGAAGCACACTGCCACCTTTGCAAGAGCAACTCAGGATGGGCACTATATGCCGACCCTGCCAGCATTGCCCACATCCCAAAAAATGAATAATAATATTTTTAAAGGTATAGGAACTGACCAAGTGAAGACACGATGGAAAGTAAAAAATATAATTGCATTTATATAGACTCTTAGTACAAGGGACTTCACACAATGAATGACTGTGGAGTGCAGTGACTGTTGTTATGTAGCCATTCTGTACCAGTAACACCCCACAAACAACAATGAGATGAATGGCCAGTTAGTCAGTTATTGGTTGAGAGAGAAGCATTGGCCAGGACACCAGGAGAACGACCCTGCCCTTCTTTGAACAGTGCTATGGGACATTTAACATCTACCTGAACAGGCAGATGGGGTCTCAGTGTACCATCTCATCTGAAAGACAGGACTTCTACCAATGCTAAACTCTCAGTACTGCACTGGAATAGTCAGTCCAGATTAAGAGCTTGAGTCATAGGTGCACAGCCTGAACCCCCAACCTTCTGGTCCAGAGGTGAGGGTTCTACTAACAGAGCCAAACTGCCAAGTCCTTTAGTGATGCTTTATTGCATAAAGTTCTCTTAATCAGCTGAAAGTTTAGTTAATGGTGTCTAACAGTCACATCCCTCAAATCTGGTTAAATATATAATCCCAGCTTCCTTCCTGCACAGGTGCCCTATCAATAAAGTTTATTGAATTCTTAGCTGTCATCAGGGGGTTTCCCCCCTTCAGTTCTCCTCCTTTTCTGAACATGCTGAATTATGCTGTGGTATGGTTCTACTAAGTCAGCAATGCCACCTTCCCCAAGAACCTGGGGAGAGGAACCTCGAGAAGCCTCGGCATTTATTCATGGGTCCTACCTATCAAGTACATGTGCTTTTATCTTGTGTTCTGCAAATGCTTAAAAAGCAGAAACCTGTAATGCTTAAATCAAAACAACTTGTCCTGGGAAACTGGAACAGCTCTGAGCCACCCATCAGACAGCATAGCCCTACAGTGCGTCAAATACTGGGGACTGAGAAGGAAGTCCAGAGAGTGCTTCTAACCCAGAGCAGGAAAAGAAGGAAAGAGGAGTGGGAAAGAAGAGATAGACAGAGTCAAGGAGAGTGAAAGAGACAGAGACTGAGCAAGCGAGGTAGAGTGAAAGTGAGAGAGAAAGTAAGAGACAGTGAGAGGGAGTGTGTGTGTATAAGAGAGAGACAAAGGAATCAAGCGAGGTAGAGAGAGAGCGTTAGAGAGGGTAGAGAGAGAATGAGAGAGTAGGAGAGAGAGGAGAGGGGAGAGAGAGACAGATCTTCTGGGGTCAAGCTCACTTGCATGTTGTTGAGTGCGTTTGTGAGAGAGAGAGAGTGAGTGAAAGTGAGAGTGAGAGAAAGAGGGAGAAAGAACACAACCATGTGTGCGAGAGAGAGAGAGAGAGAGAGTGACTAGCTTAGAAGTCTCTATAAAGATACAATGATAGATACCTAGGATGTCACCACTGGTTCTGATTAAATTGTGTTACTGTACGCTAACAGCTGAAAGGTAATTAATCGTGAGATACAGAGCGACAAGGCTGCAGTGATAAAGATGTATGTTTCACAATAATAAACAGCTAACAGGAGTAGAATGGCTCTGAGGACAGACCCACGCCCCAGCTGTGCTTTAATGCTGAGTACTCACAGTCGGGGGGGAATGTAACATCACACAGAGTCACTGGTTGATGAAATATGACATGGAGCAAGCAGATGATATGCGAAACATCAAAAATCTCGATAGTTATAGACCCAGGAGCAGAGTTAGATAATTGGCGCTAAAGCATAATCAATAGCCTGACACGACACTGCCCTTGGCTGATGACAAAGAGGCATCTTCCAGCATCTATCAACAGCAACTCTAGTGTCTTGTTCCATCCAGCAGCAATGATTTAACCCTTCGATGACTGCAGTCTTTCTATTTCCAACAAAATTTAAAAAAATTTAGCAACTATATTTGGTTTATGCAGGCAGTTGTCATAATTAAAATGTCTATAATTCTTTCCCCTCGCCAACCTCCTCCCCCCAATTGTTTCCCTTCTTCTCTGGAAGGCATGATCTGTGCTGGGGTATGATAACATAGCCCTTTGGCTCATCTTTCTTCTCATGAGCTCTGAGGCCAACTGTAAACAGTTAGAGGTTCCTTTGAAAGTGTTTTTTTATAAATTCATTCTCAGTGGGTGTTGCTGGCAAGGCCGGCATTTATTGCCCATCCCTAGTTGCCTTGAGAAGGCAATGATGAGCCTTCTTCTTGAATTGCTATATAGCAGATTGATACAACTGAGTGTCGTGTAAGGCCACTTCAGTGAGCTGTTAAGAGTCAACCACGTTGGTGTGGGACTGGAGTCATTGGCCGGGTAAGGACAACAGATTTCCTTCCCTAAAGGACATTAGCGATCCAGTTGGATTTTTACAACAATCCGACAGCTTCATGGTCACTTTTACTGAGACCAGCTTTTTATTTCCAGATATTTTAAACTGAATTCAAACTCTCAAACGGCCCTGGTGGGATTTGAACTCACGTTCTCTGG
Organism: Heptranchias perlo; assembly: GCF_035084215.1. Taxonomy (NCBI): domain Eukaryota; kingdom Metazoa; phylum Chordata; class Chondrichthyes; order Hexanchiformes; family Hexanchidae; genus Heptranchias; species Heptranchias perlo. Next base: position 6,674,053 of record NC_090356.1, read on the forward strand.
ATTATTAGTCCAGTTACATAACCACTATGTTTATCCCAGTTTTTCTTGAATTCAAAGTAAATTCCGTGCACAGAGGGGATTTTCAGGGGTGTTATTTGGGGGGTGGGAGTGGGGAGAATGACCTTACATGCCTTCATTACAGTACTGACACAGACAGTTTTACAGCATAGCCTAAAAATTACTATTGGTGGTCTTAATGCATAGTGCACTAGTACGATACTCCTTTGTCTGCTATTTTAGTGGAGCTGTTAGTTCATTTAAAATGAAAGCCTAAGTTAAAATAGAAAACAGACAGATGTCATACCAATGCCAATATCTGCCAACATCGCCAACCGTGATTTTTAAGCCTATGCAAACTCAGCCAACTGTGCACATGTTTTTCCTCCCTCTCTCCGCTGCACTCCAGAAAGTAAACAAGCATTCGGGAACCGACTCATGGTGTGCTACCACAGTAAGACAGGCAGCTTTAGTTATTCAAAGGCAGGGAGCCCATCAACCATGCTTTCTCTCTGAAGCGGAACAGTATAAGAGTGGAGCTCAGTGAGCCGATGACAATCGACTCCCCTGCCAATTGGTAAAAGCGTGGCATTGGCATACACCGGCATGGCTCCCGAGGTACAACGTGCCTATTATTAGGAATTGAAGGCTTACTTACATAGAATTACACAGAATTTTAAAGCACAGAAACAGGTCATTCGGCCCAACAGGTCTATGCCAGCGTTTATGCTCCAGATGAGCCTTCTCCCACCATACTCATCTCACCCTATCAACATATCCTTCTATTCTTTTCTCCCTCATGTACTTATCTAGCTCCCCTTAAATGCAACTTACTGTGGATAGACGTCTCATTGACTGTGCATTAACAACACTTGCACCCAAGTACACTGTGGGAGGTGGGGGAAGGAAAGGAGAAATCTGGATCTTCACTTTCAGAGTGAATACAAATATTTTCATGTTGCTTTTCCCTCCTGATGCTGGTTTCCTGAATGATTATTGCTGCAAGAACAGAAATTCACTGAAGAGAGAGGGGGGAATCCTGCAGTTTTTGAAAAAGGTGTCGACGCTATGTTTGCGAGCTGCTAGGGTAAACTCTGCACGGATCTCACCGTCAGCCACCAATCGTGTTAGCCCCAGAAAAAGATGCTGACTCTTCACATCCATGACTGCCCTCAGATCCCTTCTACTTATCACTCACTTTATCAAGCCCGGGCCATTGTGCAGCTGTCAGGCGAGCCGACTTGGCCACTGAAGGATCTGCCTTGTCTGCTCTTGCCTCCAACCCCTCTGAGTGAGGCCTAATGTGCACCAGAAAAATAATTTATAGCACTGACCAGTGAAAGGTCAGCCTGTTCGGTCTTCTAAGTAACTTTATGGCGCAATCTCTCTCCACACTGCTCAGAACAATGAATGTGCCTTCTTTTCATGAGTCCGCTATCTAAAACCCTGCACACAAGGACACCATGGATGTACCTTTCTCAAGAGCACCTTAATCACATGTTACTGGAGTTGGTGTCTGACCAGCTCCCTTAAAAGGGTTTATGGAGCACCAATCAACCGCCAGCATTTATAGGTGAATGTCTAATAATATTTGCATTTATATAGCACCTCATCATATCAAAACATCTCAAAGTGCTTCACGTAATGAAGTACAATGATTGTTGTTAACATGAGCAAATATGGCAGCCATCCTGTGCAAAACATCCCACAAACAGTAATGAGATGAATGACTAGTTAATCTGTTTTGGTGGTGTTGGTTGAATGAAGAATATTGGGCCAGAAAACCAGAAGAATGGCCTGCCCGTCTTCAAATAGTGCTGTGGGATTGTTTAGAATCATATAATCATAGAAAGTTACGGCCCAGAAGGAGGCCATTCGGCCCATCGTGTCCGTACCGGCAATGAAGAGGATACAAATTGAATGCATGTGTTTTTCTGTTGTTGGTGATGTACAGGTTAGTACATCCTTTCAGTCTTTCTGAATTCTTTATCATTTGCAGTATGTACATGCTCTTGTTGCCCAGCACTCTTCTCAGTAGGAGAAAGAAGATGGGCATCGCAGAGCATGTACATACTGCATATGATAAAGAATTCAGAAAGACTGAAAGGATGTACTAACCTGTACATTACCAACAACAGACAAACGCATGCATCCAATTTGTGTCCTCTTCATTTGCGGGATTCTTGGTACATTTTGATCATGAAGCAAGCTTAGGAAATGCCCTGAGACTGGCTTGGAATGGAAAGGAAGCTCGTTTCCAGATGCCAAGGTCACAGGTGAAGTGAGCTATGCCAATCTCAGGCTAATCTGCAATGATCACGAGCCCCCACAGTGCAAGAACCTGCTTCTACCTCATCAGTGCCTATTCTGAAATGCTCAGCTCCATGTTGTTGCTGCCTAAGGTCTTATAATAGTAGGCTGAGATGTTTCCCAGCCAACGAAAACAACCAAGTGTTGGGATTGATCTATAATGATAATGATAATACTCACATTTAATATACAACCATCTTACAATGCTTACTTTTTGAGGTGTGACATCCTACAAATAGCTTATGAGATCCTTTTTTTCTCATGTGCAGGTACAAGGGAGAAGATAAACCTACAATAGGACTTTCACTCACCTGGCCAACTGCTGTTAATAGTTTTATGAATGTAAGGAATCTTACAACACCAGGTTATAGTCCAACAGTTTTATTTGAAAATCACAAGCTTTTGGAGGCTTTCTCCTTCGTCAGGTGAGTCACTCACCTGACGAAGGGGAAAGCCTCCGAAAGCTTGTGATTTTCAAATAAAACTGTTGGACTATAACCTGGTGTTGTAAGATTCCCTACATTTGTCCACCCCATTCCATCACTGGCATCTCCACATCATAGTTTTATGAAGACACTGAGATAGAAACAAGATGTGAACTTTGCCTGCCATGCCTCGCCAATCTGTGCAATGTCACTCAGCTAAAGGCTTCTTTTAAACCAGGACCTGTCTTTTCAAATTCAAAATTAAAAGGGAGGACCACCTTAATGATACACGCTTGCAAAGAAAGGAGGAAAAGTTTGCCTGCCAAATCGTGTTAGACTAAAGCATCACAAAACTTACTCATGGGGTCACCTTGACAAAAATGATTCCTGGGATCTCCCCTGCCTGCCCCCCAAACAAAAGTCAACCATTTTGATCATGAAAAGTGTGCCCCTTAATGATGACAACATTTAAGTATTAGAGAGACTGTTCTCAATGGCTGTGATAGGGAGGCAGAACAGCTGCATCATTGTTTTTGTGATATGATGACATCATTACAGCACAGCAGTTGCGATGTGCAGCAAAGAAAAGGTTTGGCGAACACTTTTATATACACAGACCCAGACTGCAAGTTACCCTACACTTGCACAGGCCCAGACTGCAAGTAATCCTACACATACACAGGCCCAGGCTGCAAGTTATTCTACACATGCACAGGCCCAGACTGCAAGTTACCCGACACATACACAGGCCCAGACTGCAAGTTATCCTACAAATACACAGACCCAGACTGCGAGTTACCCTACACTTTTACAGACCCAGGCTGCAACTTATCCTGCACATACACAGATCCAGACTGCAAGTTATCCTACACATACACAGGCCCAGACTGCGAGTTATCCTACACACACACAGACCCAGACTGCAAGTTATCCTACATGTAACATGCTAATGGCTACTGTGCACTTCTCTTAAATAAAATGAAGAATGGCCACTTATATGAGATGTTAAGGCTGCGTGCCCATGGAATCACCAGCGAGCATGAATTAGGAGGAAAGGGGAGAAAACTGAAAAAAAAATTAAAATTAATGTGAGCCAAGAGCTGGGCACTGAGTGTTAATTACAAGGATGCGCTGGAATTCGCAACCTCTCCTCACATTCTTAAGGCACTTTTCTACTTGTGTTATCACTGCACCCTGTGTGGGGAGGGGCACCTCTTTAGTGCTGCTTTCAGTTCTCACTTGGGGCGGGAAGTTGGGGGAGAAGTCTTCATAGCCATGCTGGGCTCCACGTTTAAGTGGAGTCCCACAGAGAACAAATTGGAAAGGCCACCTCCCCAACTTCATATTACTCAAACTGTCTCCCTTATACTGATGGCAGCATTTTAACCACTTCTGAACTGGCACAGTTTCAATCCAGATTCTGGGAGACTGACATCTTTGAACCAGTTCCCAGTGTTTAAAATGCTAAAAGGATTCGATATGGTAGATACAGAGAAACTATTTCCTTTGGTGGGGAATCAAGAACAAGGGGACATAATCTTAAGATTAGAGCTAGGCCATTTAGGAGGAAAATCAGGAAGCACTTTTTCACACAAAGGGTAGTTGAAATCTGGAATTCTCTCTCCCAAAGGGCTGTGGATGCTAGGACAATAGAGCTTTCAAGACTGAGATTGATAGATTTTTGTTAGGTAAGGGCAACAAGGGATATGGAGCAAAGGGAGATAAATGGAGTTAAGGTACAGATCAGCCATGATCTAACTGAATGGCGGAGCAGGCTCAAGGGGCTGAATGGCCTACATCTGTTCCTATATTCCTATCCGGCTTCTTTATCCTGATGGCAGAATTGCAAGCCCAGTTTTTTTTTGTGTCATGGTAAGAGAACGATAGAACTGTGACCTAGATTACCAGCCTGGAGTTGGGAATAGAAAACCATGGCTTGTTTTAAAAAAGTGCTGGATGAATTCCTGTTGAATAGAATTGAGGGCTATTGGTTCCGGAATCACAGTACGGACCCCTGACGGGTGGTTTGGAAGTGTAGGCTAGATGGATCAATGGCCGTCTCCTGCCCAAAATGTTGGCCTGTTACTATGTAAAAAGGGGCCACATTTTCATGCGTGTCGTGCCTGGAACCTGGGCCTATTTACACTATGGAGTGCAGCTGATCCACAGACCCCTGCACATTATCAGTCTGCAGTATCGAGTGCCTTCAGTTCACTTTGAGAGAAGCAGGCAGTGCCTCAAATGTACCTTTAATGATGTCACTTTGGTTCATTCATATATTTATTAAACCAATACGGTGTTCTTGTCAATTTCCTTGATAGCTAATAACTTGGACACGAAGCAAAATTGATAATCCTATTTTCCAATGAGTTTTAAGATGTGCATTTGAGATCATTACAGCTCCATCGTGCCCTGATCATTCATCTCGAGGGGATTGCATCACTCACAGGCTGTTGGAGAGCTGAATTGAGCGCCTGATGGATTTTTAAAAAAAACATCCCATAATTATAAATGGGACGAATTGGACACAATGACTTTTAGCACCTGCCTAATTTATGGTCATCACTACTCAGGGGACTGAATGAGTGGCAACTACTGAGGGACTGGGAATTCACAAGTGGACAACTGCTAGATAACTGCACTAGGGTGCTGGAGATAGTCACTGCTGGTTGGGGCCAGACAGACAAATGAGATAATTAAAAGGAAATACATGAGATAAATTGCACTTTTTCCTAATTAGGTTATCAACCAGAGCTGTGACATCCATTACCTCATTGTCTGCTACTTGTTGAGATACCGTCCAAACATTGGGCCGGAGGAAGTCAGAGACACAAAGCTGGCAATCTCTACATCCGCATAGCAACAGGTTTACCTCAAGGCCAGCACGAGAAGGAAGAAAGACAAGGATAGAAAACTTAAGAGAATACCTGACTATGAACACCTTTAAGAAATCACGGTTAGTATAACCAAAAAAAAAATACGGATTTTTTTTCCAGTCCCATCACCCATGTTTTGACACAGCACAGACTCCAGGCAGAACAAAGATGACAAGGTCTAGGCCAGAGCCTGTACATCTGATATTTTGATAACATATTGTACAATTAGATCGATTTGACAATTTCCATTATGCCTGATAAAATATTTATCGAGTCTCGGCGATGATGTCTCTGATGTGGACTGTCATTTGTTTTACAAAGCGCGAGATACTTAATAAATAAGTAAAACGCAGTCCAATCCACACACCAGTTAGCCTTTTTTACATTTGACTTGCAAATTACAGGCAGGAATCATCAATTATTGGCTGATTGAGCTGTGGCTGACGCTGCACTGACAGCCAGGTGCAGCCCTCGTGCTAACATTGTTCCATCCCTGCATTAATCACTGCAGCAATAGAGCCCTGTGCGGAATTGGACTCATCAGTCTAAATACTTAAAGCAACGGGCAGCAGAAGGCAGCGGTGATGGTACTCGTTAGGGGAGGGCATGAGATATGCAAAATAACAGGCCCTGATACCATATTAGAGGGAGGAGAAGATGCTTTGTGTATGTGAGTGCGTGAGAGAGAGAGAGAGAGAGAGCGAGAGAGAGCATACGCAAACCACGCACACACTGGGTTTCAGAGGGAGAGAATGTGTGGAGAGTGTAAGAGAGACAGACAGAGAGAATGTGAGAGTGAGAGAGAGTAAATGAGAATTTGAGAGAGTGGGAATGAGATGGTGCAGGAGCACAGGAGAGAGGGGGTGAGAGAATGTAGGAGGGGAGAGAGAGAATGAGAGGCAATGGGAGAGAGTGAGAGTGAGAAACAGTGGGAGAGAATGGCACTGTACCTTAGCAGGGCATCAACATCTGTAGGAATGGAAGGAACAGGAGAAAAATTGGAAGACAATGGGCGAGAGAACAATGAAAAGGAAATGCTGGAAATACACAATAAGTCAGTCGGCGTGTGAAAAAGGTCAGCCAGTTAAAAAGTGCAAAATGGGGTAAATTTTCCAAGTCTGTGCCAATGGTGTAGTACCTTGCCTGCCGCCATAGCCTGTCAGAAAGTTGTGGGCACCATGCCCGATACCTCACTGCCAGCAAAGACTCAAAGACTTTGGGCTGCAGTGTAATGTTGATAGAATGAATTGTGCACAGGAAAGAAAAGAAACATCTACATCAGGACATCTTTCCTCTTGGCTTATTGGTGTTGGGACTGAGGACATACGGGGCAACTGAGGAGATACTCTGCTGTTCCTCGCATTTTCTCTCTTCCTGTTCTAAAGACGTCAACCTGTGCTTCTCACCAGTATTTTTTTATTCGTTCATGGGATGTGGGCGTCGTTGGCGAGGCCAGCATTTATTGCCCATCCCTAATTGCCCTTGAGAAGGTGGTGGTGAGCCGCCTTCTTGAACCGCTGCAGTCCATGTGGTGAAGGTTCTCCCACAGTGCTGTTAGGAAGGGAGTTCCAGGATTTTGACCCAGCGACGATGAAGGAACGGCGATATATTTCCAAGTCGGGATGATGTGTCACTTGGATGGGAACGTGCAGGTGGTATTGTTTCCATGTGCCTGCTGCTCTTGTCCTTCTCGGTGGTAGAGGTCGCGGCTTTGGGAGGTGCTGTCGAAGAAGCCTTGGCAAGTTGCTGTAGTGCATCCTGTGGATGGTACACACTGCAGCCACTGTGCGCCAGTGGTGAAGGGAGTGAATGTTTAGGGTGGTGGATGGGGTGCCAATCAAGCGGGCTACTTTGTCCTGGATGATGTCGAGCTTCTTGAGTGTTGTTGGAGCTGCACTCATCCAGGCAAGTGGAGAGTATTCCATCACACTCCTGACTTGTGCCTTGTAGATGGTGGAAAGGCTTTGGGGAGTCAGGAGGTGAGTCACTCGTCACAGAATACCCAGCCTCTGACCTGCTCTTGTAGCCACAGTATGGCTGGTCCAGTTAAGTTTCTGGTCAATGGTGACCCCCAGGATGTTGATGGTGGGGGATTCGGTGATGGTAATGCCGTTGAATGTAAAGGGGAGGTGGTTAGACTCTCTCTTATTGGAGATGGTCATTGCTTGGCACTTGTCTGGCGCGAATGTTACTTGTCACTCATGAGCCCAAGCCTGGATGTTGTCCAGGTCTTGCTGCATGTGGGCTCTGACTGCTTCATTATTTGAGGGGTGCGAATGGAACTGAACACTGTGCAATCATCAGCGAACATCCCCATTTCTAACCTTATGATGGAGGGAAGGTCATTGATGAAGCAGCTGAAGGTGGTTGGGCCCAGGACACTGCCCTGAGGAACTCCTGCAGCAATGTCCTGGGGCCACATGGTGGACATGGGACAAAGAGAGTATCAGTATTTACTATGATTGGCCTCTAACAACCACTACCATCTTACTTTGTGGTGGGTATGACTCCAGCCACTGGAGAGTTTTCTCCCTGATTCCCATTGACTTCAATTTTATTAGGGCTCCTTGGTGCCATACTTGGTCAAATGCTGCCTTGATATCAAGGGCAGTCACTCTCACCTCGCCTCTGGAATTCAGCTCTTTTGTCCATGTTTGGACCAAGGCTGTAATGACGTCTGGAGCCGAGTGATCCTGGCGGAACCCAAACTGAGCATCGGTGAGCAGGTTATTGGTGAGTAAGTGCCGCTTGATAGCACAGCTAAGCCTCGCTGTATGTTCACACATAAGTACTTTCCAGCAATGAGTCATTAGGGGAGAGTAGCCTGCTGTCGTTCTCCTTCTCCCTACCAAAGGGGTGCCAAGATTGGTCGTAGTGCCCCTCCTGCCTTCTAGACTAGGACCAGCTGACCTTGCACAGACTGGATTGAATCCGGTGTGCAATTTACACAACCACATGTGGAAGAGCATTTCCAATCTCAGATATCGGGGAGTTCAAAATATGGACATGATTGAAACTCCTTCACTGTTTACTGCTTCCCTGCATGGCCTGCTCAATTTAGGCTTTTCTTACATATATACACGCACTCACTAAGACCTGGTCCTCACACGAGGGGAAAGCCTTCTAAACCACTCTCACCAACATTTTTTTTGAACGGGATGTAATTAAGATACATTACAATGGTGGCCAGTTTACTGTTTAACAAATGGTTCAGCGGAGGGTTAGAGGCTGACAATGAGTGAAAGAATGATAAAATGAAAGAATGAAGAATGGCCTTTGTCAGACAGCACTGGCTTCACCCTTCCTGGAATACGAATGACTATTTTAAGAGTCTTGACAGTTGTTTTGCTACTGCCAAGTCAATAAATAAATAAATAAATAAAGCAAGCACTTGGTGAAAGTTGCATGCAGCCCTGAATGACCTTAAAACTGACATCCTCAAACTCAGGACCCATTTCATAAGAATTCTGATCGATTTTGATCACTCCCTCCTTCTAATTTTCTCAGAAATGGTCAGTAATCATCTTTCTTGGGCGTCACTGGCAAGTCCAGTATTTATTGCCCATCCCTAGTGAAGACGGTGCTGGGCCTTCTTCTTGAACCACTGCAATCTGTGTGGTGAAAGTGCTTTGTAAGCCTACCTTGTTCACAGCTGTTCACAGCCATTTGACTATGGTGGGGGGAGGGTGGAAGAGGAGGGAGGATGTCATAGTAAATACTGATACTCTCTTTGTCCCATGTCCACCATGTGTCCTGCATAGTGGTCAGATGTGGAAACCCTGGTTGATTTTTCCCTCTTTAACAAAGAGACACTGAGGTCAGATACAACAGCCAAACTGAGAACAGGTAATGCAGCACAGAACAGGAACCAATCCTAGATCTCATCCTGGTCTGCGTGGCTCAGTACCATATTGGGCGGAGCCTTCATTGAATTATTGGAACAGCACATTTATATTCTTTACTAAAAAAACCTTCTGCTTAAACAGAACGCACCAACTTTCTCTGTCCAGGCTCACACACGAGGAAGGACCACTTAGGTGAGGTCTCGGGGAGCTGCGGGTGCCTTTGCTACTGACCTTAACCTGGGAGAGGAGGGGAAAATAATCGTGCATCCTTTGACTTGTTAGTTTTTAGTCAGTTAATAAGAAAATAAAAGAGTGGCTGATTTGGGATTTGATAATCAGGAATATTGCGCAGATCACTGGAGCCTGGGAAAATACTAACATAGACTCCAGCATACCCAGAAACACTGGAAGAAGCACCAACAGACATTGGGCTGGCTTCAGCTCTCTTGAGGCAGACGTTAAGCTCATATTTGGGCCACTGGAATTTGAGATCATCTCAGTGTATGTGAACGCAGCTGGGCAGACCTGGCAGCTGGCTCGATCTCCCTCAATAGCAGAAAATAACACTTTCATTAGTGTCAAATATCTGTCTGTTTTCTCAGTAAACATTGGAATTTAAAACTTAAACCGGTAACACAGCTGATTACTAGTCTATAAAAAGATACTGGACTCCCAAAGCAATTTTAAGTAATATTTAAAGAGGAAGGCTGGTATTCGGACGGTGATACACATAAAACGAAGTGAATCTGCTGATCGGTAATGAGCTCAACACTTCGGCTCCAAATTCACATTCTTCCTCCTCTGGGCATCCTCATTGTGTTAAAATCAAGACTCATCACACCCTCTCCTACTCTAACTCAGTCTTTTCCAGAGGTTCAGAACTGTGGAATTCCTCACCTCCCTCAGCCTCCCCTCTTCCTCTGACCCAAAAGCCTTTAAAATCCAAGCTTGGCATCATCTGATGACCAATTGATTTATCTAACCTTCTGTCCTACTCTTTTCAACTGTGCTATCCATTTGGATTTCTCAATGACTTAAAAAAATATATATTCTTAAAGTGGCAACTGTCCCAGAGTAAGCGAAATTTTCTGGTGTATCACCCGTTGGAACATATAGGACTAAGGGCTTCATCATTCTCCTCAGACACCAAGGTTCCTTTTAAGGATACTTTCTTCCACTGTTAATGTCATCAAAATGACCCAGTGATTTTTATTCCACACATTCTATCGAATATTCAAATCAGAGGTGACAGAACAGGTGATATTTTAGATTTCTAGTGTGTTCTTTGCAACTATCAATTATAACAAACGTCAAAGTGGCCTTCAACTTTGTGTTTAGCTGATAGCCCACTGCTCCCTCCCTCTGAGGTGATAGCCTGAGGAAAATGCTGCAACACTAGTTGATTCACTAGGTGGAGCAGTCGCCAGACCTGGTGAAGTTTGGGGTTAGTTCTTGCACATTTGACACTTGTTACAATTAACTTGAATTCATGTGGCCTGCTTTCCATTTTACCAAATCTACACAACATTTCTGTTCTGTCGCCATTACACGTACTATATTTTGCTTCATTGCAGTAAATAGGAAAAAGTATCAGTGTGGGAATGAAGCTCCTTCATTTCTACATTCTACTTTCAGATTAACTCAGCTGGGGGCCAGATTATAGTCAAGGACATCAGTGGACATATGTCTAGTTAGTTTTTACTTATTGAAGTGACGGACAGTTAACTTAATAATTACTTTGTCAAATTGCTTCAACTGGTACCACTCACCTCCAAGTTAGAAAGTTAGAAGATTGTGGCCTCACTCCAGGACTTGAACACACAATCTCGGCTGACACTTCCAGAACACTCTGACACGCTTCATTGTCCTTCGGCTGAGGTATTAAACTGAGGCCCTATCTGTGTGTTCCTGTGGTTCATTGGATGCTAAAGATCCCATGAAACTATTTAAAGAAGAGCAGGGGAGTTCTACCAGTGTCTTGGCCAACATTCACCCCTCAACCAGAGATTAATTGGATAGCTCTTTCAAAGAGCCAGCACAGGTATGATGGGCTGAATGGCCCCCTTTTGTGCTATATGATTCTAACCAACACCACCAAAAGATGATTAACTGGTCATTCTTTTCATCACTGTTTGTGGGAACCCGCTGGTCTCTAAATGGTTATATGTTTGCTTATATAACAAGTCACTGAACCTCATTATATGTGTAGTGCTTTGAGATGCTTCTAAGAGATGTGATAGGTGCTATTTAAATAGAAGGTCTTCTTTTACTTAAACACCAGTGGAATGCATCAACAAATTAATTATGTTTCGTTACATATTGGATTCATTTCATCTAATTATGTCAGATTTGTTTCCAATAATGATTTTACGACTGTTCTGGAAAACAATATAAATGTTGTCTTTAATGTTTTTATTGAGTGTGGGACTAGACCGTACGGTCCAGCTGTGATGTGACTGGAAGACTGAGCCAAAGGCCTGGTCAGTGCAGAGTCTCTTCCCCCCACACCTGCTGTGGTTGCAGCCACTCTTTCATCAAGATGGCCTTGATCAAGGTTACCTGTCCTGAAAAACCTTCAACCAGTCACTGTTGCATTACAAAATAAGGGTGGGGCTATCTGTGTCATTGTGATTGGCTCGTTAAGTATGTGTGTTTAGGTTTGTGATGGCTGTAGATGATCATGTGTGGGTATAGATGGCAGTGTGGATCTGTGTTTCAAATCTGCCAAGTGTCACTCATTTTGATTTGAAAATGTCATACATGCCAGTCTCAACAACAATCATAGGCTCTCTAATGACTTGGCTGGTAAATGCACTGTCTTCTGGGGAAGTTGGCCCTTTACAGGCCAGGAGATTTGGGTCTCTGAACTCCAGTCTGTACTTGGATAGGGCCTCAACAACCCTGGCCTATGGAAAGGAAAAATCAGCCAGGGTTTCAGCTCCTGATCAGCATCTAGTAATTCCTTGCTCGAAAATAATACCCACCTTATGGTCAATCGAATAGCCAGTGATACTTACTATCTTGGCATTGTGAATGGCCACAAGGGTGTGATACTAACATTCTTCCCTCAACCAAAATTACCAAAAACAGATTATACGGTCATTCATTCATTTGCTGTTCTTGGAACCTTGCTGTGCACAAACTGGCTATTGTATTTGCCTGCGCAACGACACTGACCACTTTAAAAAGTAATTCATTGGTTATGAAGGGCTTTGGGACATCCTAAGTTTGTGATAAGGTGCTATATAAAAGCAAGTTTTTTTTTAATGACAGAGATTGATTAGAACAATACAGAGCTACTGTGAACTGTTTGTACTAAATTATGTTTAATGTAATTCTGAAAAGTATTATACCGCCAATTATAAGATAAACCTTTATAGATCCAATCTTATTCTTAATTTGTGCCTCTTTATTAATACATCTAATCACAGTCTCATAAGTGAAAAATGGACCAATATTTATTCTGTGAATCGTCCTTTTGTGGGCCCAGAGATTTCTCATATGTGAGGTGAAATCACGCTGAGTGAGGTTGACATACAAACATATTAATCTGTTCATACGACATTCCTTTGTTCAAGGTTTAAGACTTGTTAACCCTTTGCATTTTAACACGTTCATTTACTAATATCACACAGCTCAATTCACCCCATTGGAACTGCCCAGATAAATCAGCTCTGTCACTGTGAGCTAAAAAGATAACAGTACCTGTTTTTGAAAGGTTTTTCCTCACATCGAGAAAGCTGGCCAAGGGTCATAGCGCAGGGCACTGCCAAAGTTGAAATGAGTAAGAGAGAAGATGCAGTAAATCAAGAAGTTACGGAAAGGTGGCACTAAACTTGGGTTGTAGGAGGACGAGAAGTCTTTAGTTATCAAAGGGTTAATTGTTTCACGTCATGATATTTTGTACTTCCTAATCTCTTTTGGATTAAAATCAACAGCCACTGTGTGCTTTGAAGGTGTTGGCATCGGGCACTCCCAGGTCAGCCGTAGACTATAGCTTCCTGTCCTATGTCCAACAGTGAACCCCCAGGCCAATGCTTGCCTGACCAATCATCCTCACGACCTCTCTGAGCAAGATCACAAATTTGGTGCCAAAATGTAGGCCTCATGCCCAGTGCTCAGTCTAGCTCATTTCCAGTCCAGATGTAATTTTATGTAACAATGACTCTGCCTTGCCTAGCTACAGTAATGTTAGTTGTAGGTCATTCTGTCCAGTCACCAATATTTATGTTAGATGGTTACATTCTGGCCAATCAAATGTTAAAGCAATAAGAAAGGCTCTGGGTACCAGACAGCAACCTCTGTGCAAAACAGTTAGAATCCTCCACTTGAGGAATTCCGGATGGCGCAGTTTAGAAAACACTGGCATTTCATCTCTAGTCCTTGGGTTCAAATCCAGATGCCAAGAGAGTCCTATGTGTAAATAAGAAGAAACTGTTACCACTGGCAGGAGGGTCAGTAACCAGAGGACACAGATTTGAAACATATAAGATTGTGAAGGGGCTTGATCGGGTGGATGCGGTAAGGATGTTCCCAAGGATGGGTGAAACTAAAACTAGGGGGCATAATCTTAGAATAAGGGGCTGCTCTTTCAAAACTGAGATGAGGAGAAACTTCTTCACTCAGAGGGTAGTAGGTCTGTGGAATTTGCTGCCCCAGGAAGCTGTGGAAGCTACATCATTAAATAAATTTAAAACAGAAATAGACAGTTTCCTAGAAGTAAAGGGAATTAGGGGTTACAGGGAGCGGGCAGGAAATTGGACATGAATTTAGATTTGAGGTTAGGATCAGATCAGCCATGATCTTATTGAATGGCGCAGCAGGCTCGAGGGGCCGATTGGCCTACTCCTGCTCCTATTTTTTATGTTCTTATGTTCTTATTTAAGATAATTGGCAAAAAGAGGGGAGATGAGAAGTCATTTTTTTATGCAGCGAGTTGTTATGACCTGGAATGCACTGCCTGAAAGGGTGGTGCAAGCAGATTCAGTAGTAGCTTTCAAAAGGTAATTGGATGTATACTTGAAAAAGAAAAATTTGCAGGGCTATGGGGAAAGAGTGGGAGAGTGGGAATAATTGGATATCTCTTTCAAGGAGCCGACAGAGGCACAATGGGCCGAACAGCCTCCTTCTGTTCTGTGTGATTCTATGATTCTACTTACCAATACCAACAGTGAGGAGCATCACTAGAGCTGAACATCTTTCAGATGCTGCAGTTGACCTCGCCTCCTCTAGACTAGAGAGGTGAAAGGAAAAAGAAAACCAGCCAAGGATTTTTCTCCAGTCCCTCTGCTAACAAATGCACTCTCATGGATGTTGGGTGAGGACAGGATCAGCATCTGTGGTGATGCCTTTCCATACATAGAGTAATGGAGGCAAAATCTTTGGAATCACTTAAGAAACAGCTTGCTATCTAGTCTCACTCAAGAAGAGTGACCACTTCGGAAATGGAGCAGAGGCTGCCTGAGCCCGTGGAACCGTAACCCAGCAAGAGTTAGTGCCTTCAGGAGAGGAGGGGAGAAAATTGAAGGGGGGAGGGCTGTTTATTACACAAATGTCTTTGAAAAGGGTTCTGTATTGCACTAAAGCGAGGGCTGGCCCAGAAATCTGAAATTCTTCATAATTCTCACATATCAAGAAATTCTCACAGCAAATATCATGCATGACACACAGTTATTTGCACAATACAGAAACACTAGAGAACAATAGAAGAGAAAGTAAGTTTCAAAATCCTTAAGGTTCTGTTTAAGAGATTTGATGCACTAAAATGACTCAGGTCTCGTGTTTAATTCAGCAAGACACCAGTTCGCTCCAGTCATGTAAAATATAATGGAGGCTAAAATAAAAGCAAAATACTGCGGATGCTGGGAATCTGAAATAAAAACAGAAAATGCTGGAAACACTCAGCAGGTCAGGCATTATTAACAAGCAGGTGAACCTCTACCCCCTCCACTCTCCCCACCTCTCCTGGAAACACTGACTGATGCTGGGGTACTTTGCCCAAATTACCCATTCTTCCTGTCTGGGCCCAGTAAGTTTCAGCAGACTATTCAACCACAGAGGCCATCTCAGCGAAGGCCGATCTCGCTCTCACTTAACATCCACGCACACATGCGCACTTTCTAGTTGGCTTGCACTGGATAGTGATCATAAGCGAGAGTCCTGGCTGATCAACCCCCCCCCCCCCCCCCCAACCGCCTCCCCCGACCTTCCTCCCCCTCCCTAATCCAATGGTGGCAAGGTCAACTGTAGAGACCTTGATGAGTTCGGTAAATTTAGCACAGACCACGCACTGAGATGGGACCGCCTACTGTGTGTGGCTCAGTACCACACTGCCTGTTAAAAAGTAGTTTAATGTTTCAATGAGAGCCAACATACCACATGTGAAATCAACCAATTCTTCCTTCAAATAACCTGCAGGGATTGCTAAAAAAAATTGGGCATCATTAAAGGGACATTCCCAACCTCTCCTACACAAGACTGCTGAATTAAATAGGAAGCACAAATATTAAAAATGTTATATATTAACATACTGGGTAAATCAAAACAGTAAGGGAGTACGGGGCAATGAAGTCAGTTTTTTTTAAAAGTAGCCAATATAACAAGCTCTCTGATGACTAGGGCCTTACTGCTTTGCTCTATAGACAAACAGATCACATGCAAACTTTCTACCTCCCAGACTGTCACAGGGACACTCTGCCATGTAACTGAAGTGAAAGAATGGAAGTGTTAATGTGAGCGAGATAAATAAAAAGCGAGTTAGGATGAGTTGAAATCAAGGTCGCCCCCTAGGTCAAGTTGTTCTAATCCTTAAGGAGATGAGATAGGAGTCTCTCGCTCTCTGAGCACTGGTATTGTCCTGTTGCAGCAGACAGGAACCCCTCCAGCCCCCCCTCTCTCATTTATCTCTTACACATGATGCAGCTTTGCTGAGGGATCTGGCGACTTTACATTCTTCTGATAGGACGATACGAGTTTGTCTAAATCTTTTCCATATGACAGTTCTCACATGTCTAGTGTCTGGCTGATGTACTTGGAAAGGTCAAGGGGTCCAAATTCAAAGAGTCACAGAGGAACTTTGATTAGGTGGGGGGGGGGGTGTTGATGATTGAAAGGGGGGGTGAAGGGAGACTCTAAAATGTGCTACACATTAACTTGTGTACAAGTTTAATTTGATAATCAAACCAAAGAGATACAGTGGGTGTTTGAGAAGAGAATATTTTTTTTAAGTTTGGTATCTCATGACAGTCTTAAGCACTTGTTAAATCTGAAATGGGATGGTGCTTAGACTAGTGCCAATGATTTGCTCTTTGGCACCAGGAGAAGCAATGACCTCAATACTAGGGATGGGAAAGACAGTTGTGTACTGTTAACAGGGAGCTCATGGCATTAAAACTGAAGTAAAAGTTCCAACCCATCATCAGGAGATGGCACAGTCTGCCTCCAGAGAGCTGCATTTCACTATGGTACTCTGTGCCCACCAGACAGAACGATAAACAAATTTTTAAACTTAAATTTATGTTTGTTACTTCGGGCCAGTTCCATTCTGGCCTCAGTGACATTTCCTCCAAAAACAAAATTCCCTTTGTAAATGTTGCTCAATCAGTGAACCTTGGGCCTGGTTTCATTGCCTAAGGGCCTATACCGAAAAGAAAACAGTCTCAGCCACCAGCAGGAGACACTGAGATTGGAGGGAGAGAGGCTGAGTAACCTGCCTTGCTCCAGGAGAGATACTGAGTAGCAAGCCTGCCACACTTTGCCAAGTCCCAAAATGTTACTTTTGCTCCTATCCTGGCTGTGGCTTCACTTTAACTTTAAAAAGGTACGGCACACAACTTTACCACAGTCCACACTAGAGGATGCTGGGAGGAGCTTCTAAGACGTAACACTAAGATGGTACCGAGCTGAATGAAACCGATGAAAGTGTGGAAAGGGGAAGATGAGACTTTGAAAGCTGGGCTTTTAGTGTTCAGTTTATGTTTTAGAAAGTTCCAGAAAGCGCAGTCAAAAATTTGACTGTCCAGTGCAAATTGGAAAACTCCAAGATGACCAGTCCATTACAGTATACAGAGAAAGGGGAAGTATACTCTAGCTCACATCCCAGGACATCACGGGAAGGAAGATAGAGCAGAGGGGGACATGGCCTGCGTCAACCTGTCATTTCACTTCTCCTTGCTGGGATCTGGAGCTGGTACTGGACATGGGCCAGTAAAGAGGCTCATTTACAAGCAGTCAGACAGGGCTCACTTCGCATGTAGATCCCCCACAGCAATCTGTGGTGTTCTCGAGAAAATTAAAAGTCGACTCTGGAGCTTCTCGAGGTATGTGCGTGTTTGTTTTAAGCCTTACAGATAGGATTGAATTCAGGATGAACTGATCAGAGTGCCATCCCTTGGGTTTCTACAGGGGGCTGCCCTGAGCTGGTTCACATACCAAGAGTATTAAATTACCTGCCCGCTGTGCCAGGAGCTGTTAAATTATGCACCCACTGGGCTTATTGAGTTACCTGGGAGATTCAGATCGGGCATTGTGGCCTGATTGCTTTGCAGAACTCAGTCAACTCAAAAGGGTCAAACAGCGTTCATGTGTTTTTGAAAGAAAATCCACCCTCCTCTACTAGGAGCTAGTCAATGCTAAAGTAAGTTTCTACTGGCACTGGGCTCCCTATGGTACCTTGCTCAAGGGGCTACCGTTCATGTGCATGCCCTAAAAATTAGCATTGGCAGACTATTCTACCTTGGAGGGCATTGTAGCTGAGCCTGATTCCTCCCCCACCAGAGGCCATTTAAGTGCACTTCCAAAGAAGGGCTACTGGACAACAATATGGAAGGGATACCTGTAGCTGATTCTTCCCTCCCCAGCCAAGGATGCAGAGGGAAGTTGCAGCATTCACACCGCTACCTCAGCTGAGATCAGCTATACTCAGCACAGGCCGACGATCAAGCCTAGGACATTCCTAGTCCATACGGCTCAGTCCTACTCCGAGCTGTACAATTGCCAACTGAGTCACTGGGGGAGCTCAGTCTCCTGACTGAATCGGAAAATGGTATCGCCTTTGAAAGTCAATGCAGACCAACCCACTCCCTCTCTGAGCACCATGGGTGGAAACTATGCCAAGTGGTAGCTGTGGGTACTAAAGGGGTTAATGGTCTTGAAACTCTCAAGACTACTTTCAAGAAATATCAAGTGGAACCCACCTGGAATGGGAGACTCAGCTCAGAATGAAAGGGTTTATGCAGCCAATTCACTCCAGTGACCAAACTGCTCCCGTTCCTGCTGTTAATGGCACAAAGTATTAATGTTGCGATGCTACAACATTCTTGGCTGTCTCACACTTTCCCCAGACTCATGCTGCTGGGCCATTTACACCATTTCATGTGGTGTTTACTGAAGGTTGTGCTAATTGTGTAAAAACAAACAAGGACACTCTGTCCTTAAAGATCTGTCCAGTGATGTTTATGCATCACATACAGTGGGAGGAGCTCAAACACTGTCCAATTGTTAAGGGGCCATTGTGTGTCTGTCTGTCTATATTCGTGCGTCTGTGTGTGTGCGTGTGTGTGTGGCAACTGATTCCCATTTCAAACCTCTAATTCTTTTGTCCCCTCTTCACTAAGCCCCCATCCACCAACCACCCCCCCATCCCGCCCCGGCTCAGGTTGGGATATGGTTCTATGGGCGAAGAACCTTTCTGCCACCTCAGTCCATAAAACCATAGATGTTTGTTTACAGTACAGGAGGGGGCCATTCAGCCCATTGTAAGTGTTGGATCTTTTCTTGGGCAATCCAAAGTTAATCTCCCTGCCCTGCACTCTCCCCCTAGCCCTGTACCTTCATCTGCTTCTAATATTTATCCAGTTTTCCCTTAAAAGATGTAATGGTCTCTACCTCAACTATCCTCTTTGGCAAAGCATTCCATGCTCCAACAACCCTCTGCATAATCACATTTCTCCTAACCTTTCGCTTCAGTCTCTTTGTTCATATATGAGCCTGGATAGTGACCGTCAACAGGTTATTTCATCACTAAGGATGCCGTAACCAAGCCCGTTTGCATCCTCATTTAATGTCCACGTACACAAACTTCCAGCGGGGGTCACTGAGTAGTGATTAGCAATGGGAACTCAAACAGAAATTTCAAGTGCTGGAAATACACAACAGATCAGTCAGCATCTGTAAGGGGAGAAGACAGGTTCACGTTTCTGCTTATTCACATCATTCCTACTTATCTTATCCTTATCTGATGTAAAGCATTTTACACCTCTCTCCAATATTTCAAAATCTGTCACTAAGTTGTTGAACTCCTCAGTTGACGGTACTATTTTTCCCTCCGTCTTTTTCCTCTCTTTTTGGATGCATCCTGATTTGTGTTAGGCAGTCCTATAACGGGGGCTTCTGCAGTCTGACTGGCCAGTTCTGATGAGTGGTCCCACCTGAATCTTTTCTCTTTCAGTTGCTTATCGACGCGCTGCACATTTCCAGCACTTTCTGCTTTTGTTTCAGACTTCCAGCATCAGCAGTTTTTCCCCTTTCATCTCTCTCTATTTTAGGAGCTTTATGTTTCTGTTTAAGCACTTGGTAGACTTCAAAATTCCTAGACAAGCTGATGTAAAACTATATGATGACTTAATCCCCCGAATGCAAGATGCGTCGGTGCCAGTGTCTGCAACAAGTAACTGACTTCAGGCTGCAAATTTGTGGATAAGAATCCGCACTCTCCCAACATCTGAGGCTTTGGGACCTGCAATGCCCGTTTCTGTGCCAGCAGAATGACCAAAAACAGAACAAAAAAAACTTTGGCTTGGCTCTGACCTCAGTTCAAAAACATTCCTCCTCATCTTCTATTGCTGGCTCATTTCTCAACCCACATTAGCCCTCCGAGGTCCCTGGTAACATTTTTGCAATACTTCCAAAAGTCATTTTCTTTAAATGTTTATTTATATAAGTGCGATATCATTTATGAGACTAAATATTTGAACTTTATGTCACTGATTTAAATCTGATATTCTCACAGAGTGAAAATAGCAATGTGATAACACAGTGACTGATAACACTGAATGATGTTAACAATTGGCTGTGTTGGTACCAGTCTTGTACCAGCCACCGGGTGGGGACTAATTCAAGACCCTTTTAACCAGTGATTGGGCATTGTCCACTTCACGATGTCCTTATCTGTACTAGTGGCAGTCCCATACCAGCCCTTGGCTGGAGTCCAATTCAAGACTCTTTTAACAATATTGTTCCCAGCCCTATACAAGTGGCTGGGTGGGGTCCAATTCAAGACCCTTTTAACTGCACTGGTTACCAGCTCTGTACTCAGCCACTTGGAGACCTTTTTAACTGTATTGGTGCCAATTTTGAAACAACCACTAGGCAGGGTACACTTTAAGATTCTTTTAACTACATTGGTATGAGTCTTGTGTCAGCTAGTGGCTAGGGTATAATTGAAGACCCTTGTAAACAGACTGATACCATTTCCATACAAACCACTAGGCAGGAGGGAATCCAAAACATTTTTAATTATGTTGCACCGGGCTGGCATCAGCATAGTTAAAAGGGTCTTGAATTGGACCCTGCCCAGCCCTGAACCAGCCAATGGGTGGGGTCCAATTAACAGCATTAGCATCAGCCTCACAACAGTTGCTGGGCAGGAGCCACAAGGTGTTGGCAAACAGAGAGTGTCACACTGGTACAGTAGGGGCTGCTCTTCTGAGATTGGGGCTAAAGCATATTGATGAAGCAGAATGGAGAGAGATTTGCTCTGTATCAGCCGAGAGTTCTCAGTAGTCATCCTGGTATCTGGATGCCAGATGTACATCCCAAAAAAATCATCCCCTACCAAAGCTTTAAAGATAAATAAGGTTCTATAGGGCTGCTAAACTTCATTGGGTACTAGTATGGTAGAGTGTATTATTCAATTTCCTTCTGAAGATTTGACTGAAGAAGGAAAGCTGCATTTTTCCAATTCTTGAAATCTTTCACGTTTTGTTAGTAAAATCTCTTCTGTATCTTATTGGCATTCCAGCAGCCAGTTATAACCCTTGGACAGTTCATGCAGGAGTGTGTGATGCTGTTGGTCATTGTAATATCATACAGAACATGCCAGGTTGTACAATATAGGGTGTACTGTTAGTTAGACCCAGTGATAACATTGTAATCTAACATACTGGTACCGTTGCACAAGAGCTTAAACTGTACGGTCCAACATTGTGTGGACACACTTCTTGTAGAATCAATTTCCAGGAATTTCCTCAGGGTTCTTCCACTCCATCGCTGGAACTTCGGTGGAAGTTCACTGCTATGTGGCTCTTTGGTTGCTGGTATCCCTCTAGCTCTTCACCCAAATGCCTTATTGTTTTGAACATTTCCAAGCTACCTGATGCTGATTGGAGGGCATAAGAACAAAGCTCAATCCTGTACTTCCTCAATGCTCAGATGAACGGACACCGCGCAACAATCGCCAAACAGGAGGGTTCTCTCCCTGTCGGGGAACACTTCAGCAGTCATGGACATTCAGCCACCGACCTTCGGGTAAGCATACTCCAAGGCGGCCTTCGAGACACACGACAACGCAAAATCGTCGAGCAGAAATTGATAGCCAAGTTCCGCACCCATGAGGACGGCCTCAACCGGGATCTTGGGTTCATGTCACACTACACGTAACCCCACCAGCGAACAAATGTTATCTGTTTTTAATATAACGGGTCATTGACTGTCTTCCTTCTCTCTCTCTCTCTCTCTCTCCTTTTTTTTTGGGGGTTTGTATATTCGGTGGCCTTTTTAGGTGACACCTTTCTGTCTGCTCACTGTGATTGCCTTGGCAACGGGCAGTAATCATCAGGCATTGTTCTGTGATTTTAAAATGCGAAGGATTCGAAAATCTCATTTCCACACCGTTCACCTGACGAAGGAGGAAGCCTCCGAAAGCTTGTGGAATTTAAAATAAATTTGTTGGACTATAACTTGGTGTTGTAAAATTGTTTACAATTGTCAACCCCAGTCCATCACCGGCATCTCCACATCAATGCTCAGAAAGACACACCTTCCAGCAGGGGTCAATGAACAGTAACCGGCAGTGAGAGCTCTGGCTTATTTTTTTTCCCCTCATCTAACCTAGAAGCACTGAGACCAATTGTAAAACCCCACCACCACCCAGCTGAGATTAGTCATTTACGAGCATAAACGAGGTTTTTGCTGATGTTATGGCAGCGGAATGGGAGAAGTTCTGCGGAAATTCCTGGTGATAGAATTTTATATGGAAGGAGGCCATTCAGTCCATAGTGCCTGCTCTCTGAAAGAGCTCTCCATGTAGGCCCATTCCTCTTTTCAAATCTCTGCTTAATCTTCTATTCTTAAAAAAAGCCTCTGTTTCTCTAGTATTTCATCCCTGTTTTGATATAATCTCCTCAAATTGCTCCCACCAGTGACAGACCAGTACCACAGTACTTCACACTAGCATAACACAACTCAAAAAGCCCCCTCCAGACACAACCCAAGACCTCCTCGTGTTATATCTAGAGAAGAATATTCCAGAGAGTCTGAAATAAAAGCAGCCTTTGCATTGGCACCAACTTAAGTGTTTATTTGGACATAACAGTTGGGTTTAGCGAATTTGGTGTTTCCGCCAGCTGGATAAGACCTATGTGTCATAAGGCGGCAACACCAACACTGCATTCACCACTATATAAACATCTGGTTTCATTTTTACTTCCTCAATCACTTTCTGGGTTCATCTAAGAGCACAGTATTTTCTTTTTGGAAGTCAAAACCTGTGTATAGGGGATGAGAGGGAAGATGAATTTATAGTGCAATTGGACAGAAATCCTTAAAATATAAACTTAAAGCATAGGATTAAGTGTGATATATCAAGGACTTGGATGTGTTGTGACATCACATAGCAACATAAGATGGGGGTGAGGGGAATCGGCTGCTGTCAGAACGTATTGAAGACTGAGATACTTGACTGAACTTTCATTGCCAGGTAACTTTTCCCCCTCACAACCTGGGGTCAGTTCTATGTGTAAAGGTAGCTTAAGATACAGTAGAAAAGCAATTTGTTATTGAAAGGTCACCTCTCTTAGTTTACAAATCACATCAGTGCCTCTTAGTTCTTGGTCTTAAAGTAGCAATGTTCCTATTGAAAAGCATCTTATTGCTGTCTTAATAATAAGATGAAAACCATATCACTAACGCTCACATTTTCACAGAGAAAATGTCCCCTACAGAACAGTCCTGGTGCAGAAAGCATGGTGGCTCAGTGCTGACATGCTAGGGCACACTGAACCCCCTTTTCTCCTCCTTTAAATTCATGAGACATCTGTACTCATCATTTATTTCCCCTTCCGATTTTTTCCCCTTCACCCCTGAAGGCACTGACTATTGCTGGGATCCAATGAGTCTTAGAATTTTACAGCACAGAAGGAGGCAAAACAGCCCATCTGGCCCGTGCCAGCCCTCTGAAAGAGCTATCTACTTAGTCCCATTCTCCTGCCCTTTCCCCACACCCTTTTCTCCCCATATATTTATCCAACTCCCTTTTGAAAGCTATTCTGGATTCTACTTCCACCGCTGGTAGAGCACTCCATGTCCTAACAACCCTCTGTGTAAAAACATTCTCCTAACCTCTTCCTTCATTCTTTTTTTATTATTCGTTCATGGGATGTGGGCGTCGCTGGTGAGGCCAGCATTTATTGCCCATCCCTAATTGCCCTTGAGAAGGTGGTGGTGAGCCGCCTTCTTGAACCGCTGCAGTCCGTGTGGTGAAGGTTCTCCGATGGTGGTGTTAGGAAGGGAGGTCCAGGATTTTGACCCAGCAACGATGAAGGAACGGCAATATATTTCCAAGTTGGGATGGTGTGTGACTTGGAGGGGAACGTGCAGGTGGTGTTGTTCCCATGTACCTGCTGCTCTTGTCCTTCTAGGTGGTAGAGGTCACGGGTTTTGGAGGTGCTGTCGAAGAAGCATTTTTAGTGATGATCTTAAATTCATGACTATTCATGATCCTCTGGAATCCTTCCCCAGGTTTCCTATACATCAACAGTCACTGAACACCAAATGAAATTCATTTTACGAGGCAGTTTGAAATGTTTTGGAGCAAAGCAGTGGTGAATAAATGGAAGTGGCCGTTCGTCAAGTGTGAGCATCGACAGAAAGTGTTGGCAGGCTATTCAACCATCAAGAGTTGTCACAGCTGAACCCGATCCTGTCCTCGCTCGACATCCCCATGTGAATTTTCCAGTAGCAATGCAACCGGGAGCAGGAAGTCTTGGTGAGCATTTTTTCTTCGGTCTTCCCCACCGCCCCCCCCCACCCAAGGACAACTGTAGGATTCTCATTACCACCGCCAATCAGATTAGGTAACTCAGCATGGACCGGGAATCGAAGCTGGCACTCTCTTTCTTAAACCAGAGAAGGGTATTTTACACAAATATCCCAATCTTTGCACTCTTCAGACTTAAAGCTGAAAAGACTTGTACGTTTTTCAAGTTACCAGGAAATATCCTGATTTGAAAAATAAAAGCCTAGCTGGAATCCTGCCAAGCAATAAGCATCGATACCTAAAGCTTCCAAAGCAAGCTTTAACTAAAGAGATTAGACAACTTTGCAAGATTTTAGCCGTTCAAAAATGAGAAAAATGTTCCTAAGCTTCTTCGGGATAAGGGCAAGCAAACAATCTGCCTTTTGTTACTCGACCGAGCTTGACGGCAATAAATTGAGACGAGGTGTTCGATCACTGTGTGCGGGACACTGAAAACATGACTAAACCATCACCACTAAAGCAAATGAGGCTGAGCATTAACACAGGGATTAGAAAATTTGGCTTGTTTTCATGGTGACAGAATATTGCTCACCCACGAACAGGGGGCACTGCTGGCGAAGTGGTTATTAAGAAGTTTTCTGCTTAATTCCCTCAATCTCTGGCACAACGTGTGTCCATAAAGTGTGGGGAGGGGGCAGAGGAGAGAAAGACGTCTTGTTTTTGTCGAAGTTCAGTCTTTGTGAGAATTTAGGCTTCTGATTAGCCAAGGGACCACCTAAGAAATTCAGCCAAGGAACATTTGAGGACGGGTGGGTGGGGGAAGGGAAACAAAACAAGAGAGAATGTGGTGAACCTGATTTTGTCCACGCTCACTGCATCGTGGGGAAACACTCAACAAAGGCCTTAGGGTTTCTCAGCAGTGGTGAGTCACGAAGCATAAAAAGAGGGGAGAGCCATGAGTTGAGGGGTCAATAATGAAGGGCCAGACATACAAGATTAAATGTAAGAGATTTAGAACAGAGTGCAGGAGAAACTTCTTCACAAAGAGAGTTGTGAGGCTGTGGAAGTAGAAACTATGTCAACATTCCAAATTAGTTTGGCTAGATGGAGGAAGAAAAAGGGGTTGAAGGGATATGGGGACAAGGTGGCAAATGTGATTAGAACTATTCACTCGCATGGAGGGTAAACGCCGGCACAGGCTGGTTGGGCCAAATGGCCTGTTTCCGTGTTGTAATTTCTTTGTATTTCTAAGCATGTATATGTGAATGCCCCTTTGCCATTTCCTAGGTTATGGTTATGTGAAAGGGGAGGGGGAAGGGGTAATTGGCAGAAGCCTAGGAGGTGACATCGCCTTTCCAGCAGTCGGCCAACCAAGTGAAAAAAAATGAGGAAAGTTACATACGAGCAGGGAGAAATTTGCCCAGAAAGTCAATTAAAAAAAAGAAACAGACAATAGCTCTAGAGCCATGCCACTTCCAGTTTCAAACATGTCCCTCACCTCAGACCACTTCTACCGTTGATCTGCAGAGTATCCGTGGACATGGAGTGAATAAATTGATCACAATACTCGGTCGAGCAATTTGCCGCAATATCCCACCACAAATCCTGCAATTCGCTCCCCAAGAACCAATCCCAGAGGCAGTGAAAACACTGGTGTCTGGTGGGACCTCACATGAAAAAATCACTTGCCCCAGACATAATGTGTCCTACGTTGTAACAGGATTGAACCCAAGCTTCCTCTCGGACTTGCTCTGTCGGCTGCAATACTGAAATTGAGATTGTTAGCCCATTGGTATTAACTGTACAAGACATTTTTAACTTACACATTGCTTCTCCCCCTCATAACCTGACTCACCCCCAGCAAGTACTTCTGCAGTCTTTCCTTATCCTAGTTGCCCATATTCTAGATCACTCTAGTTAAAAAATGGACCAGTAGATGCCCTTATCCTAGTTATACCTTGAATTCCCATTGCTTTCAGTTGCAGTAGCAGCCTTTCATAAGGAAAATTATCAAAGGCTTTTTGTAAATCTAAGTACCACATCATGTGGCTTTCTACTGTCCACTTGGGATGTTACTTTCACAAAGAGCTCAAGGAAATTAGTTCTACAAGATTTAGCTTAATTAGAAGCCCTGAGTTTTGAGTTTAACTGATGAAGTCCAATAAACATCCAGACAGAAACATTTTGATTTTTTTTATAAGCTTAGTAATACCACAGACACAATCCAAAAATATGAAAACCTCAAGTGGTTTGATCTCCTTTCTGCGCTATTTCTAGGACTTTGGCGAATACAATTATCTTACATTCCTGTCAGTGCTATTTAACATTCATTATAAAATTTGCTTTACTCTGCATTTGACTGTGTGATAGCTGACTTGGGAGTGCTTGATGCTGACACTGAGTGCCTGAATGGGATGAGTTCCATTCCCAGCACCAACACCCCTCACCTTGATGAGCTCAAAAATTAACAAAAAAAAGTAGACAACTCAAAGCAGTGAGTTGGTGTTTGATCAATGATAAATAACCATTGGAAATCATGTCAAATAGACAGGAAAAACTAAAGGCTCTAATCTTAATTTGTCCTAGGATAGTCACATCAAATGCAACCGCCATCTTTGAAATTGGTACAACAGGACCTGCACTGTCAACCAGGGCAAGAACAATCCTGTCCTTTGCCGCCATCTCTGATACCAGTCAGTCCAACTCTCGGTACCAGTCATCATTTTATTATCGTGATTCTGATGTTAATACCACCTATCACGCATTGCTATAGCAACCACGTTAAGCTCAGTGCCAATGATAAGAGGATTGCAAGCCACTACTTCTTCATCTGTCAGCATACACTGCAATGAGAAAACTCACACCTCAATGACATTTTCATGGTTTTCGATTAACACTCTTGTTTAATCTTAGGTTTCATTTTTGCTCCTATTGCCTCAGAAACACAATATAAGGCAGATTAAAACAAGTTTCTATGCTACGTTTGCACATAAATCAGCAGAAGTGTGACCTCAAATTTCTAACTTATTTAGGTGCTAATGAGCAACACTTGTCTCACTGCCTCCGTGAGCAACATGTGTCCCACTACCTCGATGAGCAACATGCGTCCCACCGTCTCCATGAGCAACGCGCATCCCACCGTCTCCATGAGCAACGTGTGTCCCACCGTCTCCGTGAGCAACGCGTGTCCCACCGTCTCCGTGAGCAACGCGTGTCCCACCGTCTCCGTGAGCAACGTGTACTGCCAACCAAGGAAAGAAGAATGCTGTCCTTTTTGTCTCCATTACTGTTAAATTTGAAAAGAGCATTAACATTTTTAGATTTCAATGTCGCAGCTGATCCCTCCCTATGACTTCATGAATAAAGACATGGTCTGGTGTGAACCTGACCCATACAGAACAGGAAGATCCCAGGTTCAAACTGCGTCTGTGCTGAGTTTATCTGATTATAGGTGGGGTGGCGACAAGAGCAGTAAAGTTGGTATCAACTAGAAAAGGAAAAAAACAATCAGCCAAGGTTCCCGCTCCTAATCGCTCCAGCAGCTCTTGTTAAAAAATGGACCAGTAGATGCTGATGAGAACAACATTATGATGCTTCCCATGGTAAAATAGCCAGCCAACACTCACTTGTTAGATTCATGTGGAGAATGTCCATTGGAAGAGGAGCTGGAGTGCCACAGGTAAACGCAAAACTGTACCCAGAAAGAGCCAGTGTGTTCAGCAAAGGAGGGATCAGAGTGGGACATATACTGGAGCAGAAAGAGAAAGAAATGGTATAATTGAACAAGAAATGAACCTCTAAGCTTTCTGTGAACTCCAGTGGATGCTCAATGCTACAGAGACAAAGTAATACAGTCAGTAAAGGGTTAGATACTGACTGTGGCACACCTACAACCTGCTGGTTCTATCCAGGTACCACCTGTGTGAAACTTGGCATCAGCTTGTTACCGTCTGCTCCTCCATTGTCACAACAGGTGCCTGACTGGCAACATTAAGTGCAAAGGTGGTATTTGTACCATGTGACTGCCCAAGTCTTTCTGCTATTTGCATCTGGGCTCTGAGATAACGAAGGTCCCTTATCACAAAGTTCTGATTGCAGGGACACTCCTCCTTTATCAGTTCGCCCTTCAGTGTAACTGGGTTTCCCTGTTAATGAGACTGATTGTTGCACCCGCTACAAGGTCAATTCAGGCAACTTGCAGGCTAAGTATAAAACCAAAAATAATGTCAAACCCAAAATCCACATCAAACCCTCCATAGAGAATATTCATTGAATATACTGCAGTAATCTAGAATATGGGTAAAATGACATTATCCAGAAGATGCGCATTTTTAAAGGAGAGGATATTGGCAAATTGTGTGATTTGATGTGTTTGTACACTCTCCTTTCACCCCAATAACTTGACTTCCAATCTGGAAAAGAAAGGACTTGCTTTTAAAAAGCACCTTGGATGACTTCAGGATATCCCAAAGTACTTTACAGCCAATTATGTACTTTTGAAATGTAATCACCACTGTAACATAGGAAAAGTTGCTGCCAATTGGCGCACAGCAAGATCCCACAAACAGCAATGAGATAATAACCAGATAATCTATTTTAGTTGGTTGAGGAATAAATATTGGAAAACTCCCCTGCTCTTCTTTGAATAGTGCCGTGAGATCTTTTACGTCTACCTGAGACAGCAGACAGGGCTTCGGTTTAATGTCTCACCTGAAAGGTGGCACTTCCGACAATGCAGCACTCCCTCAGTACTGCACTGGAGTGTCAGCCTGGAGTATGTGCTCAAGTCTCTGGAGTGGAGCTTAAACTTGAATCTAGTCCAAATTGATGGGATTAAAGTCTTCTGTTTCTCCTGTCTGTAAGGGTCTGAAGCAAAATCAGTTTGAAGCAGTGGAAAAGCAGTTTCTTGCGGGTATATGATTACCTTGGCATTATATTTACAATAAATGGGCATTCACACTCAAAAGAAACCATAGGATGACTGATGTGCCACTGGTGCAGTAGGGGGCGCTCTTCTGGGGTTGAGGTCAAACTACTGGGAGTTTAGATTCATCTATTTTTTTAAAATATCTATTAGCTTGGTTGGTAAATTACCATACAGAGTACAATTGAGTCGCACTGATCAAGACCCCAAGTTCAGTATTTGCTCTTTACTGGGTTAGTTTATTTCAGCCGGATGGCAGTTGGGGAAAAACAATTGTCCTCAGCCCTCCACAGTGCTTGCCTCTTGTAGTCAAACAGCCTGTTGAAACTCAAGGGCCGATTGTAACTTTTGGCGGTAGCAGAAAATGAGCAACAGCGGATCGACTGCCCGTTGACTTAAATGGAAAGGAAAATCAGGCAGGATGTATCACGGGTGGCCGATCCACTACTGCCAGTTTTCCACCAGACCCAAAAGTTAAAATCAGTCCTTCACTGTCTTGACTTATATATGGACAACGATCATTTAGACGATGTACTGGAATGTGGCCCTTGCAAATCATGGAAATATACCCCAACAAGAACCCGCTCATGGACGAGAGAAAATTGGCAAAAAAAACCCTTGAAATTTCCAATTTGTTTCCTTTTGATTGAAAAAAGCAACATTTTCTACAGCTGCCGTCCAATTGAACATACTTTTTTAGCTAAGAACACCTCAGTGATCAATTAACTCCCTACTACAGAAACTCTATCGGATTGTTAGAAAGAGACTCATTTTT
This sequence comes from Heptranchias perlo, assembly GCF_035084215.1. Classification (NCBI taxonomy): domain Eukaryota; kingdom Metazoa; phylum Chordata; class Chondrichthyes; order Hexanchiformes; family Hexanchidae; genus Heptranchias; species Heptranchias perlo. Next base: position 6,704,458 of record NC_090356.1, read on the forward strand.
GCAGAGTTTGACACAATTGAGTTGAACAAATAAAAACTATTGGAAAACTGATGAGGAGAGAAAAAACTTGGGTGTACAGTTGTCACAAGGTTCTATATGTCCCTTCAAGGATTCCTGAGGCAGAATTCTTGACCCTTTAAGGAAACCATTCCTTTAAAGTGCTGCACTTTCCGTTGAGACAGTGAGAAGCAAGCAAAGCCTTGGCCTACATGCTGTAGGGCAAAATTTACGGGAAGCTTATTAGTGGCATCATTACAGCCCTACTGATGAAGAAACTTCACTGTGCTTAATGAGAGCCGTCGAATATTAAAACAATTGTATATTCAAAGTTTACAGCGAGTGGAAAATTACCTTAGGACAGTGTTAACCTTCGTGATCAATGCATAATCAGATAATGGCGCCAGCTTTTACAAGGGTTTAAGCAAAGATCAACCACTTAAATTATAATTCAGGGCTAATTACTCCCTGTTAATTGCTCGTGGGTTTCAAACACAATTTCATTATGTTGAACAGCACACTTGACATCAATAGGTCTGGTGGCGTGAGACAAATAGTCGTACACTAAGCAAACAGCAGATGCTGCTAGTCCCAACGTCCCCAAGAGCTGCTTCCTAGTCTGTGCAATACAAACAAACCAGTCCTTTTTTTCCAATTTAGTCGGATCAACAGAGGACATTTGGGAGATACGTTAAGTGGGAAAGATGACAGCAATAATAGAAAGAATTTAATCTCTGCCTCCAGTAAAAGTACAAGGTAGCCAGCTATGATGTGGAGATGCCGGTGATGGACTGGGGTGGACAAATGTAAGGACTTGCACAACACCAGGTTATAGTCCAACAGTTTTATTTTAAATCACAAGTTTTTGGAGCTTACCTCCTTCGTCAGGTGAGTGAAGGGTTCTAAAACACAGCTAGTGTGGGACTCAGTGGTTACAATAAGGGTATTAAATAGCAATTTTTTAAAAATCAAATATGTAAAACATTTCGACATGATAGTGGGTCTCCATTGATTGGGGACTGGGTTATGCATACTGCCCTTTCACCTCTGGGATCTGGGCTTGAATCCAATTGAAATGTTGGGATGTACATCTCCCTTTTACCTCATCGTGTGCCAACAGCGAAGGCTCAAAGTGAAATGTGTATTTGGGCACAAAATAGTCTCAGTCATGAGAGGCCACAACATGCTGGTGTGGGGAAATGGACAACTCACACTGGAGCTGTAGGAGTGCTCTGAGGTCAAGGTTAATGATTTGGGTTGGGCAGATGAGGTCTTTAACTTAGCCACGTTACACCTAACCCAGGAACACAGTGCTGTGAAGAATTTGTGTGTATTTTTTAACAACGTGGCCTTACTTTGATGAGCACAAAGTCATCAAAAATATATCAAGCTTCAGAAACCCAGATTGGTGCTGATAGCAAGGCTTTGTCAGCTGCATGTCCATGGGAGTCTGCCTCGAGGCCCTGCCACTCAAATCATATTTGGGATACATTTCATCAGCTCTTGCAGGACAAGGCCGTTCCTCAGACAAAAGCGGGGGAGGGGGACAGACAGCCATGGCAACACACGTTCCCTTGCCGCATGCACTCTGTATTGACCAACCGTTGAGCAGTATTAATGGGGTAAGCCACACCTTGGTCATAGATGGCATTGATGGCTGAAGGAGGTTGAATGGAACCTGGAGGCATCATCTAAACTTTTGAACCCATCATAAAAAAAACAAGCCTAGTAGGCAAGTCTTTTCGAACATCTTGAATTTAATCTTCATGAATAGAATGATTTGCCAGTGTCAACCTGGCTCAATTGGTAGCATGCTTGCCTCTGAGCCAGAAGGTTCAAGTCCCACTACAGACTTGAGCACATAATTTAAATTGGTACTTCAGTGCTGTACCGAGGGATTGCCATCTTTTGGATGAGAAGTTAAACCGAGGCCCATCTGCCTGTTCAGACAGACATAATAGGTCCTATGACACTGTTTGAATAAGAACAGGAAGGTGCCCCATGTCTTGGTCAACATTCTTCCCTCAATCAACACCACTAAAAAATTGTAAACAATTTTACAACACCAAGTTATAGTCCAGCAATTTTATTTTAAATTCACAAGCTTTCGGAGATTTTCTCCTTCCTCAGGCAAATGTTTCAGGATCTCCTTGAAGCCTACGCATTTATGAATGCGTAGGCTTCAAGGAGATCCTGAAACATTTGCCTGAGGAAGGAGAAAATCTCCGAAAGCTTGTGAATTTAAAATAAAATTGCTGGACTATAACTTGGTGTTGTAAAATTGTTTACAATTGTCAACCCCAGTCCATCACCGGCATCTCCACATCATGACCACTAAAAAAAACAGATGAACTGGTCGTCATCTTATTTACTGTTTGTGAGACCTTGCTATGTGCAAATTGGCTGCTGTGTTTGCCTACAAAACAACAGTGATTGCACTTAAAAACATTACTTGGCTGTAAAGTTCTTTGGGATGTTCTGAGGATACAGTGAGATACTATATAAATTACTTCAGTATAATTTATACAATTATATTATACATTATATTTCCAACCTTAAAATAACAAAAAATTAGGTAACTAGAATCCTGATGTTTTGGGGTATGGTACCATAGTGGTTATGTTACTGGATTAGTAATCCAGAGGCCTAGACTAATGATTCAGAGAATGTGAGTTCAAGTCCCACCATGGCAGTTTGTGAAATTGAATTTAGTTTAACTTTTAAAAATCTGGGAAAGAAAACTAGTATCAATAAAAGTGACTGTGAAGCTGTCAGATTGTTGTAACAACCCAAATGGTTCACTGTTGTCCTTTTAGGGAAGGTAACCGGCCTTTATGTGACTCCAGTCCCACACTAACTGCCCTCTGAAATAACCTACTCAATTCTGTTTTCACCCAATGTCCACACACACTCGCTTTCTAGCAGGGGTCACTGGATACTGAGCAGGGACAGAAACCCTGGCTGATTTCCACCCTCCCTCGCCCAGGGTGGCAGAGCCCAATTATACCATCCTCAACAGTCACCATTGACCGAGATTGGTTGATTCATCACAGACTAGGAATTCTACCCAGGACCTTCCTTAGGCCCAAGTCGTGTTCACAAGATTAATACGGCCGAGGAAGGCCATTTGGCCTATCTTAGTTCATCCATCCAGAAAGACCCAGTGGTCTACCCATCATAGAATCCAATTGTTTTACACGATTCCAAGGTTTTTGTCTCCACTACTCCATCCTCATTCCATTCCAAGTATTGATCACTCTTTGTGTGAAGAAGAACTTCCTGATGTTAGTCTTAAATTTGCCTTTTACTGGTTTGAATCTGTGTCCCCTTGCCCTACTCTCACAGTTTAAAGTAAATTTCTAGATTTATCATTTCTATACCATTTACCATCTTACATACCGCAACGAGATCACCTCTCAGACCTTGCAAGACTGAAATTCTCAGTCTTTCCTTATACTTCAGACCTCTGACCCCAGGGATCAGCCTGCTGTTCTCCTATATTCTTCTGTTCAATTCCCCTCTTCAAAGTACAATCCCTCTGACTAAGTTTGCCACATAAAATAGATCTATTGATGTGTCTGAAGGCGGCTGAGATCACACCAGTTGGCATATTCAAATATTTCACCATGAATTTCTGCCAAGTGATCTTTCTTGTTACAGATTTGAAAACGTGTAGCAAAAAAAGTTTATTAACTTAATAAAAAATTAGGCTCAGACTCAGCTGTCACTGAAAGTAAATGTGGCAGACAGTGTGCTGTTGATCTCAATACTTTTAGCACCTCTGTGCTGTTTTTCCTAATGCTTCCACTCAAAAAAACAAACATGCAGCTCCGACGCAAGCACATTTGGCTTCCTCGCTCGTTTTCTTTTTCCTCTCAAAAATAAATGCTATCACAGAGGTGTTGAGTGAGAGGCCCTGTCTGTGTGTCTGGGCCTTAGACACACAAGCTTGTTACCGGACCCTCGGCCAGTGATGGAAGCTAAGTGCTGAATGATGGACGATGGGAAGAAAACATCACGGCTCATTCCCTCCAATCACATCAGCCCAGAAAGGTTTGCCTTCAGAGATAATTTGTTGAGCAGTGCGTTAACCCTTTGGCCTCATCACAAGACTCCTTCTCTCTCTTCTGTTGACTTTCAAAGAATTCAGTAGTAATTTTCTGCTCGAGGTGAAGGGTTAACCACTTCAATACAACAAGAGCTGAAGAAACTTTGGAGTCGATTTATGAAAGACTTGTTAGCAATTTCCAATTTCGACACAACTTGATTCTTGTGGAATTTGTGTGACTAGGACCTGTGGGGGTGGGAGCAGTCATTAGTCTAGTGAAAGGAAAAAAAGAGTATTTTGTGCTTATTACAGAGCAGGGAATGTTAGCCCTGAGGAATGGAACACTTTCCCATTTCAAGAACACAGTACCAGTACTAAAGATTCCCTGTCAGGTATAGCTGCAGAGTAAAATTTCCCCGACACTGCATTAGAAGAGTGCCTAATCTGAACCATTGTGCCATTTTCCATTTCCCACACTAGCCATTTGAGTGAGGCTACCAATTTGATACCAAATTAGAGATAGTTTTGTGGTGTGGGCCGATGCCCTACGAGAACTGGAATGAGACTACCCAAACTCACTTCATATAGGATGTTTACAGCCAACAGACTGGGTAAACCTTTACTCCAGATGTCCGGGAAGGATTCAAACCCAAGTCCCAGAGGTTAAAGTGTGTGAATCTGCACCACCACCCAATTTCCTGTTCTAAGGGGTAAGTATAGAACTGGTATCTGAAAGGACAAAATGCCTCTTCAGATGATCTGAAAGACAATCATTTCCTAAGAGCCCATATATCCACCTGAGATTACAATAAACATGAACGAGGAAGGCCTTCCTGCCCATTTTAGCTCCTTAATCCAGAAAAAACCATAATCCCTCCTTCACAGCATCTAACTCTCTCTTAAATGATGCAAAGGTTTTTGCCTCCAATTCTCTACCCAGAAGTCCTTTCTAACTGTTGGTCACCTCTTGCATAAAGGACTTCCTGCCATTAGTCCCAGATTTTCTCTTGATATGCTTGAACCTGTGCCACCCAGAGCAGTGTACGTTTTATGATGATATCATCCAACTTGTACAGTACTGACTCAACAAGCATATTTCTGCTGACTTAGTTCATACCAAGCATTATGCCTTTCAATGAAACCATCACTGTCCAACCACTAGGCTACACAATGCAATGGACACACTCCTGCTGCTTCTAAGTGAGACATCCTTTCTCCAGTGTTGTGCTTCTCCAATGTCACAACAACAACCCACCTCCCACAAGCAAACACAGCTAACATGAGAATTACCACTGCTGAATGAACCTTTATTCGTGGCTTTCTTCCACACTACCAATCCATTAGCCACAAATTTCCACCTGCAAACACTAACCCCAGATCAGGAAGCAGAGGCCTCGACAGGTAACTCTTACTGGAAAGAGCATTTGTGGGGAATCTGATCAGGACAGGATCAAGCTCAGCTGTGATTCCTTCCATGATTGAGGACACTACAACTGGCCACAGTTAGCCTGGGCTAGGGAAGAGGAAACATCAGCTGGGATTCCTGCTCACGATCACTATTCCAGCAGGTGATTCCTGCTGGAAATTGCACACGTGTGTTTGCTGGGATGAGTTGTGAGCTCAGCTGTGTCGGCCTCCATGGTTGAATAGCCTGTTGATGATCACTGCCAAGGCTCATCGGCGAGGATTGGGCACATGGATGAGATACTGGAGTGTGATTGGTGCCTGTGGAAACGTACCCCACCATCACGCAATGCCTTCGCCCGAGGTAGTGGGGGAAAGAGAGAAAACTGGACGGAGAGAAAAAGATGCAAAAAGAATGTACAGCATTCAGCCAAACAGAACCACCAGACAGACCCACTTGCATATGCCAGTCTAGATTTTCCAATTAGTTTTATTTTACTGTCAGTGTTAACCCATTTAAAATAAATAGGTCATCTGCGGCACTTAAAGAACGCCAATCGGAAGATCTAGGCTACTGCGTCCATTTTATCCAAATTACCTTCAAGACCCAAACAAAAGTAGCCATGATGTGGAGATGCCGGTGATGGACTGGGGTAGACAAATGTAAAGAATCTTACAACACCAGGTTATAGTAAAATAAAACACCAGGTAAAATAAAACTGTTGGACTATAACCTGGTGTTGTAAGATTCCTTACAAACAAAAGTAGACCTGGCCTTTTTTTTGATTGTTCAGATTTACAGCTGTGGGAAGTGGCTGCAAAATCCCTACCACCTCATTGGTCACAGACAAAAGCTTATCTGCCTATGAGAAATGGTCGTCAAACCAAGCAATAAACCCTACAGACTCCAGAGGCTGCAGGCTCAATTTTGGAGACTATGCTGGAAACTAATTGCTGGGCACCCAAGAAAAAATCATTGGCGGGCAGCTTAGAGGTTTGCTCATATTACAACAAAGCTTGAAGAGGCTTCTCCCCTCTAATGCCCCCTTATCGTGCAATGAGGCAATTTAGGAGATATGAAGAAAAGTCACTCAATAGCAGTTTCCCTGAAGGCCAACATATGCCCATCTTTGAACCCAATACTAATGGCTCACAATTAACTTCAGTTCCATTAAAAAGTCCTACTTGCTCTTCAAGAATTGACTGTCCTTTTTCTCCCCCTTCTTTTAGGAGATTTAAATGGAGCAGAAGATGAGCTGCACTCCCAAAACTTCAGCCCATGTTCTGACAGACCTTTGGTCACAGTTAGAGGGAGGTGGTGCCCCAATAGTTTGGGAAGTGCAGTCTTGGTCTTTGAGCATCCAAAACCTAGACAGGCTGAAAATTTTATTTCTTTCAACACCAGTGAGGCGTCTACATATATATAAACACTCATATATATTAAAAAAACACCATTTTAATGAAAAAAAATCACTTTCTGTAACCAATTCTTGCATATGCTAAACCATCGGAGCTAAATTACCAAAGAGAAGACGCTTTGAGAAGACGTGTGTAATCTTGTCTTTAATCCAGTAGTTGAAGTTTAGGACAGTGGCTGCATTCACGCAGAACAAGCCATCCTAAGTAGCAAAACTGTACGAACTACCTGCTCACAGCAGAAGAAAATTTCCACCCCTCGTTCAACAGCAAAATCTGCGCATTATTAGCAGCTCATGAGTCTGACTTCCGACAGTAAATTTTGTCCTGTAGCTTGTGTTAATGGGTAGTAAAAGGATGGATTGTAGTGTTGTCAGCCTGAGAGCTTGATTTTCTTCCCCCCTCTTCTTCCAGTACATAATGAACCTTTATTTCTGTAGGCACTTGAGATGTGTTTATGTTGTCTGCTCTATAAACTAATAGACTGTGCACCGGGGCCGATGATATCTGCTGCCAAGCAGCATATCTCAGCAACTTTTCCTTCATCTAAACTGTAAGTCTGCTCTCTGTCCTGCCTTCATATAATGGTATTCCTTCTTTCCTTCAGTGGAGCTCCACATCTGTTTCTCTGCATTGGTAACAGTGTTCATTTTTCACTGTTTGCCCTTTGTACATCACTTATTTCTCTCCTCTCTCTGAGGACCTTAATTCACTTATTCAATGGGTGAGGCATTTTGGAGCAGAGGGATCTCGAGACCAGGCACACTTCCACTGTTCCTTGACAGAATATTTTGCTACCTTTTCAAGTGAATTTGTTTGGATGGGAAATGGGGTGGGGGAGGAAATAAATAATTTGGCCTTTCACTTCACTTTTAACCCTTTTATGTCCAAACATTTGTGATCCATAGAAAGCCTTTTTCAAAATGTGCGTTTGAAGTTGGTGGGGCCAGGGTAGGAATTTACTGCAGAAAATGGTTTAGTTTGACCATATTCATTAAAACACTTATTTCCCCTTTTTAATTCTCTCCTCCCTCTCCCCTGAAAAAAAATATTCATTTTTTAACCAAGGACCAAGACTAACAAATAGCTCCATAGGATGTTGTTTAGTCACAGAACAGCACAATGGGTAACAGCAGGCTTCTATAACTGCAACAACACATCAACAACAACAACTTGCATTTTATATAGCACCTTTAACGTAGTAAAATGTCCCAAGGTGCTTCACAGAAGCATTATCAGACAACGAGCCTCATAAGGGAATTGGATAAGTACTTGAAGGGAAAAAATATGCAGGGCTACGGGGATGGGGCAGGGGAGTGGGACTAGCTGGATTGCTCTTGCAGAGAGCCGGCACGGACTCGACGGGCCGAATGGCCTCCTTCCGTGCTGTAACCATTCTATAATTCTATGATAAGGAGATATTAGGACAGATGACCTTGGTGAAAGAGTTGGTTTTAAGGAGCATCTTAGAGGAGGAAAGGTAAAGAGGTGGAGGGGTTTAAGGAGGGAATTCCAGTAAGCTTAGGGCCTCGATGGCTGAAGGCACGGCAGCCAATGGTGGGGCCAAGGAAATCAGGGATGCAGGTACTACCTCTTCTCATACTAGCAGAGGGGTGGGTGAGGGGGTCTTGGGTACAGCCTGACTCATTTCTGATTTCACTCTCGGCCTCAAATTTTGGGTACGGGAGCTGGCTGGGTCAGAAGGGGCGCGGATCAAAACAGATCCTTGTATTTTCATTCAGATTTCGTTCGGCCTTAAATTAGTTTCCTAATGACGTGCTGTGGTGTGAAAGAGTACACAAACATCAACAGGTCCTTTTCATATACAAGTGATCCAATGTGATGATTGCCAATTTGTCTTGCCCCTTTTTTAAAATTTAAATAAACTAAACCCTATCATACATTGCAGTCCTGTCAGGGGACGTCACTGGGGTGTAAGCAAACCACCCACTCCTCTATTTGTGAAATGTTTAAACAGTCTGATCTTCAGATTGCAGTTTCTCTCTCGGGATCATGCTGTTTAAACACGTAACAGATGGCGCTGTTGAAAAGAATGCGGCGGACAGGCAGACTTGCCCTCCTCTGCCACACTGGATTACCCATCATCACTGTCGCCAGTTTCAGCTGTTAAGAAAGTATTTGGGCCATTGCTTGTGCCTTGTTAGGGCCAAATGTTGCAACGGAGTGCCTAACCATGCCAGCAACCCTGAATATTCAACTGTATGTATCCTGGGACAATTCTGCAAAGGGAATTTATAACATTTATGTTTGTGCTCTCTTTTGTTGAAGGAAATAAAAAAAAGCTTTGGGGGAAAAAATTAGGATTAGGATACCATTTCAAATTTCAATTGGTTTCGTGGGTAGAAATTCAAACCGGCAAAGTTCATTTGCGGTATGACATTTCTGTGTGACCTATTTTTCCACAGGTGTTAACTTCACTGATTGGAATCTTTGTCCTCTCACATGTATTTGGGTGCATATATGTGTGTGTGTTTGTGTGTGTATACATATCGATAAGTGTATAAGTGTATAAACCAGACTTGGGGTTGAACCCAGGATGATTCTGGTCAGTATTGGTCAGTTCCACTGAACTACCGGGGGAACTCTGATTTAGGATAATTAGTTATGCTGGATTAGATAGTAGTTTGTGAATTACTAAGATCATAATATCCATCAAACCAAGTGGCTAAACAGGTACATGTAAATGGGAGTTAAGAATCACTGACATTATTCTGCTCATTAATGTCTTTACACATGGGTACAAAATTTCTTCAAGCCAAGCAAATGTTTTGTTATATTATTCCTCTCTCACCTCTAGTGTCCAACATTCTCTCTCTTTTTCTCTGCTCTATTTTTCTCTTCTCTCACTACTTTATCAATATACACTGGCCAGTGGTCCTCTGAACTTTTCCTCCCTGGTTTCTCCTAGGCTGTAAATATACTCACTCTTCCCCTTCCCTCATCCTCACCGTGTTGAACTCAGAACTCATCACATTGTCTCCTACTTCAGCTCTTTTCTAGGTTCTTAAAACTCTGAAGCTACACTTGAAACAAGCTTGTAAAGCCCAAGCTTGGTGCTACCTAACCATTATTCTTGATTCAGCTTGTCTTCTCTTCTACATTTTTCAACTTTGGTGTTGTCTTGCACTATGGGTTTTGGCCGTAGAAAAAGACGCTGAACACAACAGGTTTCATCTGGAATGGAGAGGTACAGTGAGCACCTACCGATCAGAAACCTCAACACTCAGACGCATCATCAACAAAGCAGAGAGGACATATAACAGCAACAACAGCGCCTTTAACATAGAAAAACATCACAAGGCACTTCACAGGAGTCAAATCAGGCAAAATTTGACACTGAGCCATATAAGGAGATATTAGGACAGGTGACCAAAAGCTTGGTCAAAGTGGTAAGGAGGATCATAAAAGACAGAAAGACGGAAAGGTTTAGGGACGGAATTCCAGAGCTTAGGGCCTAGACAGCCGAAGGCATGCCGCCAATGGGAGGGGCAAAGGAAATCAGAGATGCACAATAGGCCAGAATTGGAGGAACACAGAGTTCTCGGAGGGTTATAGGGCTGGAGAATGTTACAGAAGTGTTACAGAAATAGAGAGGGGCAAGGCCATGTAGGGATTTGAACACGAGAATGAGAATTTTAAATTTGAGGCGATGCTGGACCTGGAGCCAATCTGGGTCAGCAAGCACAGGGGTGATGGGTGAATGGAACTTGGTGCAAGTTAGGCGGCAGATTTTTGGATGAGCTCAAGTTTATGGAGGGTGGAACATGGGAGGCCAGCTAGGAGAGCATTAGAATAGTTGAATATGGAGGTAACAAAAACACAGATGAGGGTTACAGCAACAGATGGGCTGAGGCAGGTGCGGAGAACGGCGATATTACGGAGGTGGAAGTAGACTGTCTTGGTGATGGAAAGGATATGGAGTCAGAAGCTCAGCTCAGGGTCAAGTAGGATGCCGAGGCAGTGGTAAAGTAAATTGCAATCTCTTTGCAGTGTTCTCTATGGTTTGGGATTGATGGAGCTGAGGAACCTGAGACCTACATTCTCATGAGGTACAACGATAGCTCAGGGATCGACTAATGATTGGCTGATATCAACAGGGAACCACTACCAGCATCAGAGAGACCTAATTTAACTGAGAACATGGCTCCCTGAGCACAAAGGGGGAGTAAAACAAAAACAGATAAGCTTGTGTACTCTATAGTGACATAGTAATACAACTACCATCATCAACAGTGAACAGTACCAATCAGCTGGGTAACGCTACCGCCCTGGTCAGTAGTGAGCAGTTGTACCAATTGGTATAATACTGGTACATTGGTGCTGATACACTATGGACCTTTTGAATGCTGTACTCATACCAGTTCTGAATCGTCCCACAGCTAAACCATGGCTTTCTCTGATTGACAATCTCAGACTGTCCTGTGACCTGGGCTTAGATAGCTCAGTATTTTCCTTTGTTTACGTACTTTCACAGTAAGAATGTTCTTTTTAAAAAAAAAAGTCTCTGTTGTGACAGATCGCAGGCTGTGCCAGGTCACATGGTCTCCTGCTGTTGGCTAGCCAAGATGCTCTGTCCCTTATTACTACTGTCAGGCTGCACTTTACAATCAGTGACATGGGCCGCAAAGTGAATTGACAGGTAAGCACTGCCAATCTAGATTTTGAAATTTGATAAAACCTTCTCAAAGGCAATTAGGGATGGACAATAAATGCCGGCCTTGCCAGCAATGCCCACATCCCATGAATGAATTTTTAAAAAATAGACAGCCCAAGCCCCAGAATCTCATGGAATAAGTGAAGTGGAAAAATGCAACTTGGTTACACAGGTGCAGTGCAAAAGGCCCATGGAATGGTAGGACAATGGACTCCCCCAGCCCCCTTCCCCCACCAGTATCCAGAGTAGCAGTGAAGAGACATCAGCCAACCTTGTCAGATGAAAGGGGGGGGGGGATATGTGTGGATAGAGGCACTTAAATAGGGAAAGGAAAAGTTAACACAAAAAAAACACCCTGGCATATTTACTCTAGTTAAATAGATTTGCAGTGGGTCTCAGTCTTTTCAACATTCATGGGTTATAGGTCAAGGAGCTGTTTGGGAGAGGGCCTGCTAAAGGCAGTCAGATTGCACTGTTCATCCAATTCCCAGGACATTGTTGAGCAATTAATAGCTCTTATTTTTTGAAGACGAGTGAAAGGGGAACCATTGGGGAGTTCTTGGAACAGCCTTCTCTGAAAGCCAGCCTTCAAAGTAGCTTGGGGCCACAGAGAATGTTTGCATTGCTGCAGACAGGAGCGACATTTGCTTTGCAGGGACCATGTGCAAAGATTTGGTTTGGAGTCCCTACATGGATAAAATAGAGATCGTTAAACAGATCCGCTTGGGGCCCTGGACTGGCTCGAGGTCCCATGCAATTGCACAGGTTGCACTGTGTTAGGGTTAGAGTTAACAGAGTCAATGCCTGTTATGTAGTAAATTTTTGTCACCTAGTTTTTTTTGCACAGTTACCTTAATTTAGAGACTCAGAGAGAACAGGACAGGTTTTCCTCTTATTGCATTCATTGTAATGGATCGCAGAAAACTGAATGAGCTCCGTTACAGATGTGCAATGCGAACCCACCCAATTTCCCTCTCTGCATTACATCCATGCGATCCTTTACACCTGTGCAATTGGAGGAACTTTTGCCCCAGCATGTTTAATGACGGACAAGATTGAGGGGTGGCAATCTTATGCATTTGTTTGGAGACATCTTTAAAGAAATAAAATGAGAGGCTAGAGAAAAGTTACAGAGGTGGTTAGAATTCTTGGACACAAACAATTGTCGAAGTAGAGCCCATTCGTGCATCAAGAGGGAATTAGATAGTTGCTTGAAAAAGAGAAATATTAAAGAATAAGGGGGAGGCGAGCGGGTAGGGTATAAATAGGTGGGTCTTGTGAAGAAAGACACCAGCACAGTCTTGATGGGACGAGTCGTCTGTTTCCATTACATTCAATGAGGTGATTTTCCGACTTTGCATTGCTGGTGAGGACCCCATATCAGGAATTCAGGCATGTCATGCATTTAATTTTCTGAACATTATGATTCTGTCTTACGATGGCATCTGGGAATCCATTCATACAACAATACCTGTGCAGATCCTTCAGCTAAATTATCACAATAAGATAGAATACCCTTTTCTCCAATGCCATATAGCCTTAGCCTCACAACTGTGCCGAGTGCAGCCATTGTTAACATTTCAATATAGTATTTAGTACACTTACCATGTCATCTAAATGGACGGCACTTACACTTTGTATTGTGGTACTGAGCCATTCAGGCCAGTCCTTGGTCTCTGCCGACTTAGCTGTCAGCTGGGGTGGCCGTGAGGATATTACAATTCACCTCAACAGCCCTGTGCTGGGGGAGGGTGGGGAGAAAGGGGAAATAAAAATCAGGGCTCCCCCTCCCAAGAATCAATGCTGATTGAGGAAAGCATCAGGCATGTCCATGATGCCCCCAGTGATCGAACAGCCTGCCGACAGTCACTGCAGAGACTCGCGCATGAAGAACAGGTGAGGTAATGGAGGGCAGCTGATGTCTGCAAAATCGTACCCAACCTTCAGGAGAGGAGGAGAGATAATTGGAAATAAAATGATCAATATAAATCAGCAGAGTTAAGGATTCAGCAGTTCAGAAAACATTTCCAAGCTGCTTGAACTTCCCACTACTTGGATCATTGTCTTCAGCTAGATTAGTTTTGAAACTGCCACTGAGATATACATTGCTGGAAAGGTTACACTCCTGTTCTCCAGATTTGAGGGAGTGGTACTTCAAACTTCTTTACTTATCACAGCCTTAGGATATCCAAAGTGCTTCCCAACCGATGAGTTACTTTTGAAGTGCAGTCACTGTTGTTATGTAGGCAAACATGGCAGCCATTTTGCACACAGCAAGATTCCACAAACAGCAGTGAGATGAAAGGTGCTGTTGATTGTGGGAGTAATGTTGGCCAGGATATTAGGAGAACTCCCTGCTCTTCTTCAAAAAGTACCATCCACAGGAACCTCTCGCATGACCCACCGCAGGCCAACAGGGCCTCTGTTTAGCAGAATGATGGAACCTACAACAATGTACCATACTGGTGTGTCAGTTTAGATTATGTGATCAAATCTTGGAGTGGGCTATGAACCCAGGACCTTCTGATTCAGGCGAGAGTGCCGCTAAGTAAGCTAACTGATAAAAATAATGAAACATAGGAAGAAGAGTAGGGCATTCAGTCTGTTCTGCCATTTAATTAGATCTGTACCTCAACCCCATTTACCCACCCTTGCTCCACATCCCTCAAAACCCTTAACTAACAAAAATCTGTCTATCTCAGTTGTGAAAGCTTCAATTCACCCAGAATCCACAGCCTTCTGGGGAAAAGAGAGTTCCAGATTTCCATTACCCGTTGTGTGAAGACGTGCCTCTTGATTTCACTCCTGAATGGCCTGGCTCTAATTTTAAGATTGTGCCCCCTTGTTTGGAATTCCCTCACCAGTGGAAATAGTTTCTCTTTATCTACCCTATTAGGAATATCGGAAGGCTATTCAGCTGCTCGAGCCTGTTCCGTCATTCAGTTAGATCATGGCTGATTTGTATCTTAACTCCATCTATCCGCCTTGGTTCCGTAACCCTTAATATCTTTGCCTACCAAAAATCGATAAATCTCAGTTTTGAAATGTTCAATTGATCTCCAGCCTCAACAGCTTTTTGGGAGAGAGAGTTCCAGATTTCCAATAACCTTTGTGTGAAGAAGTGCTTTCTGACATCACCCCTAAATGGCCTAGCTCTAATTTCAAGGTTATTCTCCCTTGTTCGAGACTCTCCCACCAGAGCAACTAGTTTCTCTCTATCTACCCTATCAAATCCTTTAATTATCTTAAACACCTCAATTAGATCACCCCTTAATCTTCTATATTCAAGGGAATACAAGCCTAGTCTATGCAATCTGTCCTCATAAATTAACACTTTTAGTCCCGGTATCATTCTGGTGAATCTGTGTTACACCCTCTCCAAGGCCAATACAGCCTTCCTGAGGTGTGGTGCCCAGAACTGAATGTAGTACTCCAGAAGGGGTGTAACCAGAGCTCTGCATACCTGTAACATAACTTCCACCCCTTTGTATTCCAGCCCTCTTGAGATAAAGGCCAACATTCCATTAGCCTTTGTAATTATTTTTTTATCTGTCCTCTAGCTTTTAGTGATTTCTGTACTTGGACCCCTAAATCTCTCTGCTCATCCACAGCTCTTTACCATTTAGAAAATACTCCGATCTATCTTTCTTAGGTCCAAAGTGGATGACATCACACTTTGCCACATTGAACACAGTTTTGCCCACTTAATCTATCAATGTCCCTCTGCAACTTTCTGCTCCCATCTACATTATTTACTGTACCACCTAACTTAGTGTTGTCAGCAAACTTAGATATATCTATTCCTTCATCCAAGTCATTTATAAGTGTAGTGAAAAGTTGTGGCCCCAGTACTAATCCCTGGGGGACACCAGTAGTCACATCCTGCCAATTTGAGTACATACCCATTATTCCTACTCTCTGAATCCTACCTCCTAATCAATTCCCTATCCAAGCCAATAGGTTGCCTCCAATTCCACGAGCACTCATTTTTATTAACAGTCTTTTACGTGGAATCTTGTCGACTGCTTTCTGGACGTCCATATAATTAACATCCATAGATATTCCCTTATCAACCACGTTAGTAACCTCCTCAAAAGATTCAACTGGGTTAGTTAGACATGACTTACCCTTTACAAATCCATGCTGGCTCTCTCTGATCAGTTCATATTTGTCCAAATGTTCAGTCACTCTGTCCCTAATAAGAGATTCTAGTAACTTCCCCACAACAGACGTTATAGACTAATAGACCTATAATTGCCTAGTTTATCTCTCTTACCCTTCATGAATAATGGAGTGATATCGGCAATTTTCCAATCCAAGGGGACAATTCCTGAATGAAGAGAGTTTTGAATCCTTTTATAATTTGAAACACCTTGATTATAACATCCCTCAATCTTCTAAACTCAAGGGAATCCAAGCCAAGTTTATGCAATCCTCATAATTTAACACTTTTAGCCCTGATATCATTCTGGTGAATCTGCACTGCACCCCCTCTAAGGCCAATATATCCTTTCTGAGATGCAATGCCCAGAAATGAATGCAGTATTCCAGATTGGGTCTGAATGCACTGAAACATACGGTGAAGTACTTTGGATGCAACGACTTATGTGGACAACACACGATTTACCAACAATCCCGAAATGGTGATGACAGCTGCGACTGCAGAGCAAAATTGGCAATTCCAACATCAGGTATAAAATCTGACAAAGTCATGCTAGAACAGTCCCCACCACTACCAAAAACACACGAAGAAAGGAGTACCCAAACAGGCTCGACTGGACCTGGACCTGGTCTGGCTACTAGACTACACAGCTGGTTCCCAGTTCAAAATAGTGCATGGGGATGGCATTTAAAAGGAAAATTGTTGCATGCATTAATGAAACAGGCTTGCCCATGCTAAAACAGGCCAGCTCACATTAAATGAGGCTGTCTGCACACAGGGGACAAATGTAATCAAAAACTGGACTCGTGCTGTTCACATTTCAATGGCCAAAAATGACTATGTAGTGACCCATTCGAAACCGGATCAGTAACTTCGAAACCAGGCAGTGGTCACCCTACCAGTGACCAGAAAGCAACACCTAATACTTCAGGCCAGAACCAAACCTCAAGTGCTTTTTCCAGCATAGGCCATATTTTACACCAAGAGTGGCACGAAACTTCACACAAGTAGCACATGTGTAGTTTCTTCTGCGAAGCAGGGAGCACAGTGCATGTTCTGTAGTTGGTATTATCAGAGGAAGTGGGGCTAGTTCAGTACTATTCGCTACATATTGACAGATTAATCCCTGCCTACAGCACTTCCTCAAAAGGGAATACCCTAATTACCGAACTTCGAGAGCGCTTAAAATACAATGAAAATTGAGATTGTAAGTACCCTGGAACCAGAAGCTCTCATTGTCTTACTGTCAGACTCTGTCAGCTTAATGCATTAATTACATCCTGTTTATAAACACTTACCAAGAACCGGGCAGGAGGCTGGAGGAGGGGGGAAAAAAGACAAGGCCCGAATTGTTCGCTTCATACACAAGCAATCGGTGATAACCATTCAATCACAGGTCAGGAAGGTTCTAGCTTGCTGACAGAACTTTGCTGTGAATGGTAACTCAACTTTGCATGTCTGAGTCCCAGAATGTTCAGTTACTGTATTCGATATATAAAAAAAGGAGCTCTGT
The DNA here is from genome assembly GCF_035084215.1 of Heptranchias perlo. Taxonomy (NCBI): domain Eukaryota; kingdom Metazoa; phylum Chordata; class Chondrichthyes; order Hexanchiformes; family Hexanchidae; genus Heptranchias; species Heptranchias perlo. Next base: position 6,721,673 of record NC_090356.1, read on the forward strand.
AATCTTGGGAAGAATGAATTAGAATATGAAGAAATACTAGGAAGTATCAAGAGAATGAGTACAAGATAAACAGAGAAGAAAGCCCATTTGGCCCACCTTAGCTCACCAGTCCAGGGAAAAGAAACCTTACAATCCTCTCCACTAAGTCACCTAAATTAGATATTGAATGAATCTAAGGTTTTCACCTGCACTATCCTACTCACTAGACACCTCCAAGTATTGATCACTCTTTGCAAGAAGATAATCTTTCTGATATCTGTCCTCAATTGTCCGCTCACCAGTTTTAACCTATGCCTCCTTGTCTTAGTGTCTTGGCCTATCTTGAAGTTCCAGATTTACCTGTATACTTCAATAAGATCCCCTCAGTCATCACCGTTCATGGCTAGAATGGCCCAGTTTTTCCAATATTTTCTAACAACTCGATCATCTGCCACGTAGGATCAGCCTTGTGCCTCTTCTCTGCACGCCTCCATAACCCAAATGATTCACATGTCTTGGTGGCCAACCTGAGCAGAGATCTCAACATGTGGCTGGACTAGAGCACTGTATAATTCTGCGCATGACATCTGCACTCATTTTATCAAGGATTGCTCAAGAGGAGGAAGATTGGATATTTTTGGACCAGGATTTCTCATCTCAAGCAACAACAATGATCTTTGCACTTTGATGAACAAACCTTGATGGGTCAGTTCTCCTCATACTTGTTTTCTTAAAGTGGCAATTAACATTACCGAAGACACATGAAAGCAAGTACAGGTAGAGATGGTGTGTGGAACACGTGGACTCCTAAGCTGTCAAGGAAGATAGTTAATCAGGGGACAGTAATCTAGGATTTAAGATTGGACAATATTTAAGAGTTTTGCTTGATTTACCTTTGAACGGGGCAGGGAGAAACTTTCCTCTGGAGATTAATGGTAGGATCCACAATAGATCAAATTGTACCTGATCCCCAGAAGGAATGGGCTGGATGGTCAAATGGCCTTTTAATTATTCCTTATGTTCTTATTTATTGTGGTTTCAGCATGCCAGCATCCGTTCTGAGCATTGAACAGTTTGTATGTTGACACCTTACAATTTGATGTCCAAGTCAAAGAGCAACCAACTGAGATCAAGATTGCAAGATACAGATGAGGGAAGCCATTCAGCTACTCTTATCTCGTACATCAAGAATTTTTTAAAAACTTACATTACCCCCCCAACCCCCAACCACCACCACCCATTATAATCATCTAGCTTTCTTGAATGAATCTTAAGTTTGATTCCCGTCACCCTACCAAGAAGACTATTCCAAGTTTTGGCCACTCTTTGCTGGAAGTTCTTCCTGATATCAATCCTAAATTGTCCTTTCACTAGTTTTAGCTGATGTCCTCTTCTTCTAGTATGCTGGCTTACTTTAAAGTAGTGCTGTGGATTAACTTTATCTGTAAATTCTAACATCTTGTTTACTTCTTTAAGGTCTCCTTTTAGCCACCTCCTTTCAAGGTTAAGAAGCCCAGTTTCTCCTTGTAACCCAAGAAGCCCAGTTTCTCCTTGTAACCCAATCCTTTGATGGTAGGGCTCAGCTACGTGACTTTTCTCTACACGACTTCTATGACTTTAATGTCTCCTTTATGATTTGGTGACCAAAACCGATCACAGTTCAAGGTGCAGTCTGACCAGGGTACTGTTAACTAGTCAATACCCAACATCCCTGTGTTCAGGCAGGCCTTGTGCAATTCCCTAATCAGTGGCATGGAGTTTTTCTCCACTTTCAATTCTTTTTCTTTTTACAACTTTAACACTACAATTAGGCCCAGCACTTTGGGTTGGGGTGGGGAATAATCAGCCAGAGTTCCCACTCCTGATTGCTAACTAGCATCCCTGCTAAAAGAGTGTGTGTGTGTGTGTGTGTGTGTGTGTGCTGTGTGTATACACACAAGTTGAATGAGGACAGGACTGGACTTAGAGTCATAGAGTCATAGAGCACGGATAGAGGCCCTTCGGCCCATCGTGTCCGCGCCGGCCATCAAGCCCGGTCTACTCTAATCCCATATTCCAGCATTTGGTCCGTAGCCTTGTATGCTATGGCATTTCAAGTGCTCATCCAAATGCTTCTTGAATGTTGTGAGGGTTCCTGCCTCCACAACCCTTTCAGGCAGTGAGTTCCAGACTCCAACCACCCTCTGGGTGAAAAAGTTCTTTCACAAATCCCCTCTAAACCTCCCGCCTTTTACCTTGAATCTATGCCGCCTTGTTATAGAACCCTCAACGAAGGGAAAAAGCTCCTTAGTATCCATCCTATCTGTGCCCCTCATAATTTTGTACACCTCAATCATGTCCCCCCTCAGCCTCCTCTGCTCCAAGGAAAACAAACCCAATCTTCCCAGTCTCTCTTCATAGCTGAAGCGCTCCAGCCCTGGTAACATCCTGGTGAATCTCCTCTGCACCCTCTCCAAAGCGATCACATCCTTCCTGTAGTGTGGCGACCAGAACTGCACACAGTACTCCAGCTGTGGCCTAACCAGTGTTTTATACAGCTCCATCATAACCTCCTTGCTCTTATATTCTATGCCTCGGCTAATAAAGGCAAGTATCCCATATGCCTTCTTTACCACCTTATCTACCTGTTCCGCCGCCTTCAGGGATCTGTGAACTTGCACACCAAGATCCCTCTGACTCTCTGTCTTGCCTCGGGTCCTCCCATTCATTGTGTATTCCCTTGCCTTGTTAGTCCCTCCAAAGTGCATCACCTCGCACTTTTCCGGGTTAAATTCCATTTTCCACTGTTCTGCCCATCTGACCAACCCATCTATATCGTCCTGCAGACTGAGGCTATCCTCCTCGCTATTTACCACCCTACCAATTTTTGTATCATCAGCGAACTTACTGATCATACCTTTTACATTCATATCCAAGTCATTAATGTAGACCACAAACAGCAAGGGACCCAGCACCGATCCCTGTGGTACCCCACTGGCCACAGGCTTCCAGTCACAAAAACAACCTTCGACCATCACCCTCTGCCTTCTGCCACTAAGCCAGTTTTGTATCCAAAGTGCCAAGGCACCCTGGATTCCATGGGCTCGTACCTTCTTCACCAGTCTCCTGTGGGGGACTTTAGCGAAGGCCTTACTGAAATCCATGTATACCACATCCACTGCGTTACCCTCATCCACACGCCTAGTCACCCCCTCAAAAAATTCAATCAAATTAGTCAGACATGATCTTCCCTTGACAAAGCCATGTTGACTATCCCTGATTAATCCTTGCTTCTCCAAGTGGAGACTAATTTTGTCCTTCAGAATTTTTCCAATAATTTTCCTACCACTGATGTTAGGCTCACTGGCCTGTAGTTCCCTGGTTTTTCCCTACTCCCCTTCTTGAATAATGGTACTACACTAGCGGTTCTCCAGTCCTCTGGCACATCCCCCGTGGCCAGAGAGGTTCTGAATATATGTGTTAGAGCCCCCGCAATCTCCTCCTTTGCCTCACACAGTAGCCTGGGATACATTTCGTCCAGGCCTGGGGATTTATCCATTTTTAGGCCTGCTAAAACCGCCAATACCTCCTCCCGCTCGATGTTAATATGTTCGAGTATATCACAGTCCCCCTGCCGTATTTCTATGTCTACATCATCCTTCTCCATAGTGAAAACAGATGCAAATAATTCATTTAGAACCCCTCCTACATCTGCCGGATCCACACACAGATTTCCATTTTTGTCCCTAATGTGCCCTATTTTTCCCCTAGTCATCCTCTTACCCTTAATATACTTATAAAACATCTTAGGATTTTCCTTTATTTTGCTCGCCAGTGTTATTTCATGGCCCCTCCTTGATCTCCTAATTTCTTTTTTAAGTATCCCCCTGCACTTTTTGTACTCCTCTAGGGCTTCCTCCGTCTTTAGCCTTTTGTATCTGCCAAAAGCCCTCCTTTTTTTCCTAATCCATTCTCGTATATCCCCTGACATCCAAGGTTCCCTGGAGTTCTTGGAACCACCCTTGACCTTTACGGGAACATGTTGCCATTGTATGGTCTCAATCTCCCTTCTGAAAGACTCCCATTGCTCCGATGCGGATTTTCCTACAAGACTTGGCTATGATGCCCCCACCCCTCAGGTCAGATAGCCTGCTGATGCACTATCTAGGCTCACCTGTAAAGAATGGCTACTTGGGCGAAGTACTGGAGGGCACATAGTGCTGTGGAACCATACCCTGGCCAACACTTTGAGGAAAGGGGAGAAAATTGGCAGAAAAAAGAGGAAGTAAATATAAAATAACAAGTTTCAGGCAAAAAAACGCAGTAAAAGCTGGATTAGGAACAAGTTTTTAAATCTGGGAATCTAATCACAATCATCAAAAAATTATTCTAAAAGCATACGGAAGAGCTTTTCATTTAATGGGACAGAATTTATTTTTTTACTAGATCTTTCAGGGATTTAAGAGACTGTTCATTAGACAAGCTGAACCCCCCTCCCCATGTGATTTTTGGCTGAAGTTACAAACTAACAAATTCTTTGTGAAAGCGAGTGCATTTAGAGAATAATTTTTAACAGGCTGTTATGCATCGGTCAGAATAACCAGTATCAACATAGCCCATTACATATTCTGCTTGGCTCACAGACACACAAGGTCTCTGGATGATGGTACTATTTTTAATGAGATTTATGAAAATAAATTATTATCTCCCCCCTCCCCCACAGTTGTCTCATCTCCTGAAGACGCCAGCTTGTTCTGGGTTTCACGGCAATCAAGTTTTCCAGTACCTCACCCAAGTGGTCATTCTCCATGTGTGAGCCCTGATGGTGAGTATTGGGTGAGGACAATTTGACCATGGTGGATGGAAGCATCATAGCTGGACCTGATTCAGTCCTTATGATATGCCACCGCCATCCCCACCCTACCTCCTCAAACACACACTCACAATCGGGGCTAACGTTCGACAGCAGTTTGACCATGCTGCTAATTCCCCGATATATTTCTTGATTTCCTTTGCTGGAGAGATAGGCAGAGAATGCTATAGAGATGGGGGCTATCAGCATACATAGCAATAGCAAAAGCCCTCTATTAAAACTATATCGGGTTGGGTTAGAGGACTCAATTATCAACTACAGAGGACTTTCATTGCTGACATGAATGGTGGGATAGCTCCTCCTCCATCGCTGTATTTTGCTTTCCAGGGAGGGAAAGCAAGAGAAAATTTATAAATTCCACAAGCAGGTGGGCTGTGAAGAGAGAATAAATACAGGAAAGAGGGAACAAGAGGAAAAGAAATGAACAAGGCAGGAAAAAAAAGATAAGAGAAAAGCAGAACACATTAATGGCACTTTGGTTGGATCTATTAACCAAATTTATGCTTTAAAAGCAACACCTCAGATACATGGCTGATGGTCCTACTCCAAGGACTTGGAGTTAACAGCCCTGTTATCCCCCCGCTACCACTATCTTATTTCTGAACAATTATGGGCCGATCTTCAATTAATTATGCATTCCGCAGTCAACATTGTTCCCTGTCATCCTTAATAGCTTGTTGTTACACAAGAAGACAAAACAAGTGCTGTCGAAATGTTAGTCTGCAATAAGGATGTTGTGAAGATTCATTCTGGGATCTGACAGTAATTATAATGTAACATCACCCCTGGGACCAGTGCTAACTCATGCAAGTCGAGTCATTCTGAGACGCTACACAGAGACTCATTCACAGTATATTCCATTAGGAAACTATCCCCTACATACTCCCTTACTTCAACTATCCTAATGTCGTTAGTGCAAAACCTGCAACAATTCTGAATTATAATAGAGCAAATAAACAACCTGTGAAGATATAGTTACATAAACATACACACATACTAATCAAACATTACAACATGTAATTCACTGTATAATTTGGATTGATTCAAAAATATTGAATTTAATATACTATAAACATAATAAATGCAGTCTGGGGTAAACTTAAAACTAATTGCTGTTAGGCAGACTGAGGTTAACTCATGCTTTTAGCACAGAACATGGCCTGCAAGGAGCGCTTATTGTAAATGTGGGCATGGTGGTCAGTGGGCCCCGGAGGCATTGGACACAGTGGTCAGTGCTTCCCACTGGATTTACAGATGAACTATCTTGTGAGACCTGCTGAACCTCATGCCTGAGTTCCTGATATGCCCGTTCTGTGGGCGAAGCTCTATGTAGGGAGTGCAAATTTGTAAAAAGGGTGCAATGTGGGGTTAGAGTCTCCAAAAAAGGATGCATCAAAATATCTTCATTGGATAAATAAAATCCCTGACCAGAGACTGACTGAATATACAGAGCAACAGGGCAACAGAAGCCACAAGACCACTGAAATTATGCAATTATACATTATAATCTAAAATGTACTAATATTTACAATTCACAGTTGTCCACTTTCGTCATGAAATTATAAGGAACTGTAAGTTAAGAACAAAAAAAGAACAGGAGGAGACCACTCGACTCATCAAAGCCCAGCCCTCTGGTCACCAACTCTCCTATTGCACATCCAGCGGCATTCTGAACATCCCTAATGTGTTTGTCCCTATGACCCTACCTGCCAGGTTATTCCAGATATTTCTTATCCTTTGAGTAACGAGTTCTTTCATTTATTTTTTGTAATTGTGCATTACAGTGCATTGTATGGTAGTGCACTGTACAAAAATACCCTGCGTCTAGTGCTCACCCGTCTATCTGGGTGTGTTGGCCCAGCCTGCGTCTGTCTTGGTGCCGGCGTGGCCTTCGTCTGTCTGGGTACACTGGTGCAAAAAAGGACCAGCAGACCATGATATTGCCAAGTTTTGTATCAGGAAGTTCAGCTAATTAACTTCATGTTATAATTATAGACAAACTTATTCCTTAGACTGCCAGCAGCTCCAGGAATTTAAATTTCCTTGAGTTGGCCATTTTTAAAAAACTTTGAGCTCCCTCAGTGTGATGCTGAAGGGAACTTTAATATCACAGTAACATATCTGTTTAGTTATCAGAAGTAATCTATTACTATAATAACCTTACACAACAAATAGCAAAAAATATTTTTGAATATTTGATCTTTGCTCATTCTCTCTTCTATTTACTTCTCCGATTCTTTCATTCCTCCCCTTTCTCTCCTCCTTATAGTTTTAATATTTAACTTTTCTATCCATTATCTCAGCATTCCAATTATTCTATACCTTTTTTGGCTGATGTAAGTTTACTCACCTGATATCGGCAGCCTTCTGGCTGTTCTAAAGGTGGGGCCCAGTCAAAGCCTCAAACCTAAAGTTGGACATGGAGTCCAGGCCAGGTCCTGAGTTAATTTAATTCAGTTTTTTTGTTTTTTCCTCCTCTCCTCTCCTGAAAGTGCCAACTCTCACTAGGTATGATTCTATGGGCATCAGTTGTCCTCCAGCTCTTCACTTGAGTGGCCATTTTTAATTTGTGAGCCCAAATGTCTGGTGTTCTGAGGGAAGGGGCTACACTCAAAGTGTTAACCCATCTTTTCTCTTTATAAATGTTTAAGGGCCTGCTGTGAATTTCCAGCATTTTCTTTATTTCAGTGCTGACAGGCTACTGGAACTTGGAGGGACTTACAGCTGAGCGAGCGCACACATTCACACACCCATATTCCAGCAGGAGTTACTGGCAAACCATCAGAAGCAGGAACCCGAGCTGATTTTCCACTCAGAAGCCCAGGGATACGGAGGCCAATTGCACCAACCCTATCGCCGCTCTATTGCTGGGATCAGCTAATTTTGTGCAGATCAGTGGTTGAACCTGGCACCTTTTTGAACTGCTTGCTGCAGCATGCCCTTCCTTGCCTTTACCCACAAGGCAAGCTGGCACTCCAAGGGTTAAAAACAACCCTGACGTCTCAGTCACCTATAGAAAAACCCCAACCACAACCCTTGGGCAGAATATGGTCAGAAGGAAAAGGTCCACTTCAGCCCAGGACAAAGAGGGGGAGGGGGAGGGGAATGATTTACAGCAACACCAAGTACAAATGGTAAAGATGTCAGCACACAAATACTGAACAGATAGTCTGTTGCCAGCATTTTTATTTAGCTCAAATGTTTCTTTTCCCTGTAACCAAGCTGCTATCTCAGCTGGCCACAGACTCGGCACAGAAATCAAAATTGATGATACAATTCTACACATGATCCAAGAAAGCAGGCTTTGGGGGTTAATTTGTGTCTATGAAGTTTTGCCAAACTGAGAAGATCCGCTGCTGCCAAACTCAAAGTCATCCGAGCAGAAATGTTGAGCTTCAAGTAAACAATCTTCTTTGTTTATCTCCAGACTCTCACTTCCCTGAATGCTATCAGTCTATGTAAGAATATAAGAAATAGGAGCAGGAGTAGGTCATACGGCCCCTCGAGCCTACTCCGCCATTCAATAAGATCATGGCTGATCTTCGACCTCAACTCCACTATCCCGCCCGATCCCCATATCCCTTGATTCCCTTAGAGTCCAAAAATATATCGATCTCAGCCTTGAATATACTCAACGACTGAGCATCCACAGCCCTCTGGGGTAGAGAATTCCAAAGATTCACAACCCTCTGAGTGAAAAAATTTCTCCTCATCTCAGTCCTAAATGGCCGACCCCTTATCCTGAGACTATGCCCCCTAGTTCTAGACTCTCCAGCCAGGGGAAACAATCTCTCAGCATCGTCTAGTGAGGCTCCTTCTCTTCCCAACTCCCCCTTACGTCCTTCGCCTCCCCCGTCTATCCACCCACCTGCCCCAAACATGTGTTGTCCTCCTTCCATTAGATTTGCTTTGCTGTGGGCTGTGAAGCATCAAGGAATTTAACAGAGCTGCCCAAATGTATTTACTTAGTTGGTGACTTCAACCTATAAGTCAATATAAACTGCTGGTGTCACTAATCACCGCCATGGAATTTATTTACACAATAAGAGTTTGCTTGCTCATGGGGAGATTATGGTTTGGACCGAGCCCCACGGGCAGTGGTGATACAGAGCTGGGATGTGGGCATTGCTGGTAAGGCCGGCATTTATTGCCCATTGCCCTGAGAAAGTAATCGGGGTCTCCATGGTACCCATCTATTCGGCAGGTTCCATGTTACTCGCCTAATCCACGGTATCCATCGAATTGAACACTCCTTGGTAAGTATCTAATTGGAACCCCATGGTACCCACCTAATCGGGGACTCTATGATACCCACCCAGTCACTGGGAGCTGCTATTCTTCGTTCTCGGCTCCAGATAACCTTGAATGCCAACGGAGTAATGGGTAGGGTGGTCCTAGGTGGACAAGCAGTGGGAAGGTTACTGGTAAGCTGCATGGTTTTAGCTGGTTAAACTCCAACTTCCCGGCGAATACTCAGAAAACTCAAACCTTGGCTCTGCCATTCTGTGTCTAAGCTCTCTGAACTCAGATTAAGTGGGGTGTTGTCCCTACAAGGAGAGAGTGTGCCCTCTATATTGGGCAAACAGAAACCCTACCTGTGTGGAATTTGGGGACTCGGAAACATGGTGATGGGTTTCCATGTGTCAGACGTCCAGCTAACCAAAAAATATCATACCCAACTTGAACAAGGGGGACCCTCAAGAGTGTATCAGTATTTACAGCAGATCACTGGAAGTGTGGCATTATATGCAGGGGTTCCCCAGGAGTGTGTCACTATTTATAGTCTCCCCCCCCCACCTCACTGGCCCCACAACACACACACAAATTTGATAACCGCTGCTTTATGCTTTTAAATTGCTAACCAGAAGTAGCCATTTTATGTGCACTCCTCCCCCTGAAGCATCAGTGATGTCATAAAGGGACACTGTTCCTACTGATGTCAAAAGGGGGAAATCAGTCTTGGCAAATTGCCACCCGTTTTACACCTCGCCCGATTCTCTTTTCCACAAAGGCAAAATCGGCCAGGCCTCATGCTGATCACATCGGGGAAGGGTATGTTGGTGGAGGCGGAGGGTTTTTTTGCCACCACCCCTCTGCCTGCCCAGTTTGCGCCCCGAGTTAAAATCGGGGGCTTCAGGTTCTGTACAGTGAGTGGACCCCTGATTCATGGACTCTCTAACCCAATATCAGCTGCAATCCAATCAAGGTGGACAATCCTGGAACTGGACCATGACCTGTTGCTGGAGTCATACCAGTGGCTGGAGCCATACCTAGGGCAAAGGAAGATGGTAGTAGTTGTTGGAGGCCAATCATCTCAGCCCCAGGACATTGCTGCAGGAGTTCCTCAGGGCAGTGTCCTAGGCCCAACCATCTTCAGCTGCTTCATCAATGACCTTCCCTCCATCATAAGGTCAGAAATGGGGATGTTCACTGATGATTGCACGGTGTTCAGTTCCATTCGCAACCCCTCAGATAATGAAGCAGTCCGTGCCTGCGTGCAGCAAGACCTGGACAACATCCAGGCTTGGGCTCATAAGTGGCAAGTAACATTCGCGCCTGACAAGTGCCAGGCAATGACCATCTCCAACAAGGGAGAGTCTAACCACCTCCCCTTGACATTCAACGGCATTACCATCACCGAATCCCCCACCATCAACATCCTGGGGGTCACCATTGACCAGAAATTTAACTGGACCAGCCATATAAATACTGTGGCTACAAGAGCAGGTCAGAGGCTGGGTATTCTGTGTCGAGTGACTCATCTCCTGACTCCCCAAAGCCTTTCCACCATCTACAAGGCACAAGTCAGGAGTGTGATGGAATACTCTCCACTTGCCTGGATGAGTGCAGCTGCAACAACACTCAAGAAGCTCGACACCATCCAGGACAAAGCAGCCCGCTTGATTGGCACCCCATCCGCCCTAAACATTCACTCCCTTCACCACCGGTGCACAGCGGCTGCAGTGTGTACCATCCACAGGATGCACTCCTGCAACTCGCCAAGGCTTCTTCGACAGCACCTCCCAAACCCGCAACCTCTACCACCTAGAAGGACAAGAGCAGCAGGCACATGGGAACAACACCACCTGCACTTTCCTCTCCAAGTCACACACCATCTCAACTTGGAAATATATCGCCATTCCTTCATCGTCACTGGGTCAAAATCCTGGAACTCCCTTCCTAACAGCACTGTGGGAGAACCTTCACCACACAGACTGCAGCGGTTCAAGAAGGCGGCTCACCACCACCTTATCAAGGGCAATTAGGGATGGGCAATAAATGCTGGCCTTGCCAGCGACGCCCACATCCCATGAACGAATAAAGAAAAAATGGAGGATTCCTACATAAAATGTCCGCTTACAGACTGTCTCTAACCAGCAGTTTAAAAACAAAAACTGTATTACCAGAGAACGATTGTAGGACACAAATGACAACATGGAGGGGTTAAGTGATAATTCAGTAAAGTTCACTACCAGCTTTAAATTAGAAGTTAGACTGTGGTTGTACAATATCTTGTGAGTTCATATTTTGTTCAGGCTTGTATAATATTTGTGTAACAATAAATTATAAACTAGAATCTTCAGATTTTTAAAACCCAACTTGGTACCACCTATCCACTACTTCCTGGTTTACCTTAAACTGGCATTGCACTCTTTTCAAACTTGACAATATCTTGCATGGTAGGCCTTGGCCTTTCCCCTACTTAAAAAAACTCCTAACACATACAGGACCCGAATCAAGATTTCGGGGGGAAAGAGGGATGAGCAGTGGGCAGGAGAGACAGAAGGATAGAGTTTCCTGGGAGAAATTAAGCAGAAATTACTTGCACATAAAGAGTACCAGTTCATTGCTTATTTTATTAGGTATAAAATCAAATTTATCTGCAGTCCCACCAATGGTAAGGCTTTGAGAAGTGATTACGGTAGAATCTAGCTAGGTTTACCGAGGTCCTCTGCCAATATTTCTCCAGATCCTGAGGCATGTCTCATAAGCAACATGGTAAAATTCCCAAGTATGAAAGGGAGGGGTTTAAGCTGCCACTTTATGTTCCCCAATTTTCTCACCTCATCTCCTGAATTCTTTGCTAGATCTTTCAAATCCACCTGAAACAGGACCTTGGCCCCATCCAAAAGGACTGCAGCTCTGATATTGCAAGACTACCTGAGCCTGGATTATGTGCTCAATCCATGGAATGGGGCTTCAACCCATAACCAATCGAGACAAGCTGACACTGGTTTATGTTGAATGAAAACTTTCCCATTTCAGGCACTCAGTGTCAGCTTCAAGGACTCCCAGGTTAGGTACAGTTAGATATAGAATGAAGCTCCCTCTACTCAGCCCCAACAATGGATCTTAGCCCCAAGCTCAGAAGAGCACCCCTACTGCACCACTGTGACATTTCTCCATTTCCTAAACTTACCATCCTATGCCTTTTAGTGAGAATGCCAAATTGGGCCTATGCCCACTAGGAACTGCATTGAGACTGCCCAATTTCATTTCATATAGGACCCTTACAGGCAAGCAGACAGAATTGACTTTCATTCCATCAGCCTGGACTGGATTTGAACCTGGGTCCCAGAAAAAAGTTACAAATAGATGATTGGCAACATTGGGAAAGATGGGATGGGGGAGGGAGTGTGACTGGAACAGCTGGGGTGGAGGAGTGAGTGTGACTGGAACAGCTGGGGTGGAGGAGTGAGTGTGACTGGAACAGCTGGGGTGGGGAGGGAGTATGTGAAATTGCTGGGGGTCACAATGATGTGGCATGTGACGAGTTACTATTTTGTCGGGAATTCTAGCGTTGTGTTCTGTGTGTAAAACAAATTAAAGTGATATCCTTTAATTGCCATGAAAAATCAAATTCTACCAACCAAAAATGAATCAGTGGACTGTTTCTTACTTCCTCCACCCATTTTCTCCACTCCTCTATTCTTCTGAAGGCATCAACTCCCTCCTGATGTATATTTAGATGCATTTAAGGAAAAACTAGGTTACCACATGAGGGAGAAAGGAATAGAAGGATATGCTGATAGGATTAGTTGAAGTAGGGAAGAGGGAGGCTCGTGTGCAGCATAAACATCGGCATGGACCTGTTGGACTGAATGGCCTGTTTCTGTGCTGTACATTCTATGTAATTCTATGTAGTTCTACAGGTGCCAGTCACCCATTCGTGTAGTGCCTAATTATTCATATACGGGCCTTGATGGGTAGTTTCAGCATTTTACCATCAGAGAAGGGGGTGGAGGGTGATATCAGCCTGAACCTGATTCTGTCATCACCAAATGTCCAGCCACATACACTGTCTTGCAAGAGGTGAGGGGGGGGGGGGGGGGGCGGGGGAGAGCGGGTGGGGGAAGGGTCACTGGATTAACAATCAGGCACAGAAAAACTAAGGCTGATTTCTCCAATCCAGGGTCCCGAGGACGTGTAGTGCCGGTTTGTAGCTCCAACAGTCAACAGCTAACTTACCACAGACTGGGAATAAAACATTGAACCTTTCTAGTTGGAAAGAATTTCCTGTGACCTCACAAGGATGGCCACATTCAAATCTGCAAAGAATTACCTCAATTCCAATGTATTAATTGTTAATTATCTCTGCCCACACCCAACGCCAGTCTCATCGAGGACAGAACGGTACGTTCAAATACAGTCCATGTTCCTCATTTCACCTCAATCTGTGGAGAAAGTGGCACGTACATAATTGGAGGAATTTCTACTCCCAGAGGGTCGTGAATCTTTGGAATTTTTTACCCCAAAAAGCTGTGGAGGCTGAGTCATTGAATACATTCAAGGCTGAGTTAGACAAATATTTGATCAGCAAGGGAGTCAAAGGATATGGGGAAAGGGCGGGAAAGTGGAGTTGAGGTAAAAATCAGATCAGCCATGATCTCATTAAATGGCGGAGCAGGCTCGAGGGGCCAAATGGTCTACTACTGCTCCTATCTCTTATGGTCTAATTGTCTTCCCATCATGTCAGTCAGCCTGGCTGAACCTGCTGAGTTAGAGATATTTTGGGGTACCTGTGATTTCTTTAAGAAGGTGTAGGCCTCTGGATTCATGTTCAATGTGGTACTGAGCCACACAGATCAGGAAGATCCTCGTTTGATCCCCCGCCTGTGCTCTGTTTGTTACTCTAAGACAGGGTAATGGTAGGGGTGCGACAGTGTCCTCTGCTCCCTCTGGTTTAGTGAATGAATATTGTTCAGGGCTTCTGCACCTGATAACCATCCAGTGACCCTTGTTGGACATTCCCCCAGTCAAAATAATCTGGTGGTACTCGCCGTCTTGGCTGACACCTGTAGAATGGCCACTTGGGTCAGGTATGAGAGGACATCTGGCACCTGTGCATCCAAGAGTCGAGAAAAGAGGAGTAATGGAGTGGTGAGGGCACAGGGAAATAGAGAGCCACTCAAAACTCCTGCACTGAGCTGAATGTGCTCCTTCCGTGTTGTATGATTCCATGAAAACTAGCTGGTGGGAGTGGAAAAAAGAAATCACACCTACCACTTCTTTAAACGTAATGGCCACATTGGTGTCTGATGATGTAATGATTACAATGGAGGAGGGCAGGAAAGACTAGGGAGGGTCAAAGGTCATAAACAGGAATGAGGGAATTTTTATTGCAAATTTATTCCCTTAATGAAAGTATTACAAATATATTTGGAATTTGAAACATAAAAGGAATTTGGCCCTCCCATGTCACTTTATGTCTTGGGTCATGAACTTCCTTCTCTCATGGGATAAATTGGTGGAACTTCAGCAAAACAATGAAATTTGTTCTGGCCCGACATGTGTTTTTTCTATGTAGGTGAATGGGATGCGAGTGACCTTGGTTCCCGTGTAATGATCGCTGCATTTTTTCACTCCAGGAAATACCAGAGTGATGTCACAGCAGGTCAAATGACGTCATTGTCCCTCCACCCCCTCGTACAACTCTCACTAGATTCCCTCGGAAAGATTTCCTGTTTTACTTCAATTTCCCTTCAAAAGAACAATGCATGGATGATGGTGTATTATCCTCCAGAGACATGTCTGACTAGTAACACTCCTGGCACCAGCTACATGTTAAAAAATGGTACATCTGACTCCTCATCTTCGTGTTTATTTAAATTTACCTTCCCTTCACCATCCAGTTTTCCTCTCCTCCTCTCCTGAAGGGATGCTAGGATATGGTCCCATGGGTTTTAGTACCCTGGTACCTCATCTATGTAGCTGTCCTTCATGCATGAATCTAGATAGCAAGTGTTAATGAGCTACTCCGTTACTGTTTGGCCCAATTCTGGGATCTTGAACGAGGGTTGCTATTAGTATTTTCTAAATGAGCATCTGAATCAAGGGGAGGGAAGAGTAGAAGTCTTCAACTCAATATCACAAATAAAATTTTCAGAGAAATCTTTCCATTCACCGCAAATCTAAAGAACACCACCACCTCACCACCTGCCACCCAATTCTCCCTTGTAAACATTTGCCCTAAAATTTATGGATTTGGAAGGGTGCTACCAGAAAGGGGGAGGACCAAGATTTGGCATGGGACTTGGTTCCGCTAGGGGTCCACTCCTTCCTCTTCAATTTGAGAAGTTGTGATTGGGATACGGTTAGTTCTTGCGCCCACCCTCTCTCTTCTGTCCTGGTATCAGAAGAGGCAGGACTGACAAAATGACATCACCCATCAGCAATGCTGCCAATTCTGCCTGACAGAAAGTACACCTTCCTGATGCAGATATACATGCAACATCGATGTGGAAGTGGGGCCCACAATGCCAGTTTCCTAATGGCAGATTCAAAACCTGTACTTTTTAAAACTTTAACCATCTTTTCCCTCCTTCTCCCCCCAACTAGGATTACCATCTCTAGTTGGACGTATTCCTGAAGATTTGATTCATGCCTCCAACTGCCTCACCCAGTCAAAAGGCCTTTATCCCCCCATCTCCAATGAATAAACAAAAGCGTTCAAAGAAAATGTTTTTATAACAAATTTTTAACACCTCTGATATTTCTCCTGGCTTGCTTGCAGCAGTGCTCAGGAGGTTAATCTTTAATTCCTGGAGCCTCGGGGACAATTCTGGAGGGTTGGCAACCCTACCCCCAGGATGGAGTAGGTTGCTGGTCTGATATTCCTGGCAGGGTGGACGCCTAAGAAGCACTGAAAATGGCGCAGGTGCTTGTCTTCTTTATGTAATTGACTCTCAACTCCTAGATTCAGGACAGGGACAAAGCAAGCACAGCTGGAAGTTCCATCCTGCCATACTGCTGTTGATAGAGCAGCCCTCCTGGAATTTCAGATCCATTGTCGACAGTGACTGCACTGTTAAAGCAAAAGATGCAGTGGATTGTGCCCATATTCGGAGGTGGGGGGGGGGGGGGTAGGGAAATGGATTGTTCTCAACAATGTAGGACAACCAGGCCTGGACCACGAAAACTGGCCTGTCCCTCCTGGGACTGTGGCACATAATCCTGCACATATCACACCATAGTATACCACTGTTAATCAGACCACAAGTGTGTCCTAAAGCCGAACATTTTCATCCAGATTTGTCCTGAAACCAATTCAATAATTTGTGTCTGGAGAGCAACATATTGAATCTTAAAGGGCCATTACATGCTTGATAAAATACAGTTGACTTTGTTTCTTTGTTAAGTCTCTTATTAAGATGTTTGTTAGCTCCTCACCAACTTTGGTGTTACACTTGGAAAATCTTTCAGATGGAGCTTGAATGCCAATATGTTTTTGGTTCCAACACAAGGGAGGTCCACCCAAAGCTTGGCTAGACTGATAGTCATTTGGCTATTAATATTTCTAGCTTCTAGCCAACTTTGAATTAAGTTTTTAAAAAAATACCCAGTGCCATTGCATTCCACATCATCCCAGAAGGTATTCAGATAGTGAACAGTGCAGATGTGCTTTTGAACCCAATTCTACATGTGTAACAGGAGCTAGTTAACAAACTGTAGCCAGAATATTTCAGCCACAAGCACCGTAGTGATGATCTGATGCAAAATGCCTGATTTTAATACACATTAGGGCCAAGTCAAAGTTGGGCAGAAACCCAAATTGTTATGGTATGGTTGGGTTCTGGTGATTTGCAACAATAGCATGTAAACTGTGGTGGGCACATTTCATGTAGAGCTGGCATTGGCCCAATGAGGACACATGCAGAGCAATGCATCTCATTCTACTCTGTGTTATCTGCCATGGTGCCCAGAGAGGTAAAGAAGCAAGGTCCATCCCTGAACAACAACTTTTGCATAAATTCTTACAGCTTAAAAAAATGGAAGCATTTGGCCTGTTGCCAAATTTGGTTTAAATACTTTTTTAGAAAAGGTATTTTTGTCTCCTTAGAATGCTTATGTCATAATAGCAAGTGGGCAGAACCAATGCCACTCTGAAACTAGCTGCTCGAACATACATGACTACCCCCTGCTAAGGGCTCTCAATTTTCTCTGCCCTTCCAAAGGACAACACTTGTCCTCCTCTCTGTCAGTCTCAGTGTTGTAGAGCTGAGGTCAGTGATTCAGTGTGTGGAGTAACAAAGGCCATGATATTACCAAGCTGTGCCATAGAACATTGGCAACCGGAGGCCAGAATTGTTTTGACACTCAATCTAATCCAAATCAATGGGTACAAATGTCTCTTACCTTCACCTTTTGATATTTTTAGTAAGCCTTTTGAGTGTCCAAGTGAGCAGGCCTGGTCCAGTGGTCAGGTGTTGTATTTTTCAACCAAGTGATTCTTGGTTTGAATGCCCTCACTACCAAAATGTTACTGCATGATTAATCCTCTGAATCAAGGGACTCAATTTAAGGTGGCTCCATTCTTCACAGGTTCTAAATGGGTATCAACAATGGTTGGAAGTTAAGGGGTCCCATGTGAAGATACAGACCCCTGTCCACATTAATTGCACTCTTGGTTCTGGGCCTGTGAATTAATTGTATTAAGTGTGCTGGACATAGCTAATGGCACAAACACTGCACCAGTCTAGTTTTGTTCTACTCAGGTAATTCAACTTGGATCCTTCCTAGGATATCTGATTTGAATGCCTATAGTCCTTTGGACATGTTAAAACAAAGAGTCACATTTTCCCATAGCTAGTCCTTATTCAAAGATGGGGAGTACAATTAATTCACAGGCCCAGAACCAAGAGTGCAATTAATGTGGACAGGGGTCTGTATCTTCACATGGGACCCCTTAACTTCCAACCATTGTTGATACCCATTTAGAACCTGTGAAGAATGGAGCCACCTTAAATTGAGTCCCTTGCTTCAGAGGATTAATCATGCAGTAACATTTTGGTAGTGAGGGCATTCAAACCAAGAATCACTTGGTTGAAAAATACAACACCTGACCACTGGACCAGGCCTGCTCACTTGGACACTGATTGGATCGAAGTCTGGTGAGACACAAACATCTAATGGACTTTGTCGCTTGCTCAGCTAATAACCACAGGCAAGGGGGAAGTGATGCACATAAAATGTATTAATCAAGTAATAAATCTCTTAATCCCAGATTTAAGGATGTGAAAGAACAAACTCAATCATAATTCTCTCCCGTGCCTTTTATCTATGCAGTAGTTGATGTAGAAAGCAATATTTATTTAAAAATTCCACATTTAAACTAAGACTCAATGAAAGGAGCAACTGAAAAACATTTACTGACTGAAGGCTCCTCATGATGCCACGAGGAAACTGTACTAAGATTAGAAAGGCTCTTAACACATGCACAAATAAGCCTCAGCAGCTGGACTGATTCAACAAGCAAGCAGAAATGCATCATGCAGGATCGAGCTAAAATTTTAAAAAAATAATCCATGGGCAGCCCCGATGACTCAGTGACTTCATCCACTGAAGGTCCCCTGTTCAATCCTTGCCCTGTGCCGAGTTAGCTGATCTCAGCTGGGGTGACAGTAGGAGCAGTACAGATGGCCTAAGCACCCCTGGGATGGGGGGAGAAAAACAATCATCTAGGGTTCCTGCTCCCAATCACTACCCAGAGACCCGTCCTTGTAGTGGGAGTATGTGGATTTTAGGTGAGGGCAGTAATGGGCTTGACTGTAGTGCCATCCACATGGACTAGCCTGCTGGCACTCATTGTCCAGACTCACATGAATGTTGGACACTTGGTTGAAGTTTAGGAAGGTGCTAGTTAACCCATGCGTCAACAGGGAGGCAGTATCTTCAGGAGGAAAGTGGGAGGGAAGAGAGAGAGAGAGAGACAACACAGAGAGGGGAGGAGGGCAGAGGAGAGGAAAGAAGAGGGGAGCGGGAGGTAGATGAGAGGAGAATGGGGGTGAAGAGGGGAGAGGAAAGAGTTGGGAGAGATGAGGGAAAGAGGGAGGGGAAATAGGCCAGAAACATATCCCTCCTTACAACCTAACAAAATAATAAAATGTAGCAATGCTATATAAAAGCAAATTTATCCTCTAGGTTAATTGTATCCAAGTTTACTAAGGCCATTCCTTTAAGGCTGCCCTGCTGCCTGAAACGCAGCTCGCCACACTTCTGGTGCTCATGTGATCGAGTGTTACGTGATTGGATGTCACATGATCAAACCTCCAGAGTTAGGGTCGCCAACTAGAATTGGCTACCCAAACCCGTCATCTTCTGACTCAGAGGCAAGAGTGATCAGTGAGCCAAGGCCAACACCTTAAAAATAAATAAGTTGCATGTAAGTTCTCTCATCTCTCCCAACTCTTTCCTCTCCCCCATTCTCCTCTCATCTACCTCCCGCTCCCCTCTTCTTTCCTCTCCTCTGCCCTCCTCCCCTCTCTGTGTTGCCTCTCTCTCTCTCTTCCCTCCCGCTTTCCTCCTGAAGATACTGCCTCCCTGTTGACGTATGGGTTAAGTAGCATCTTGCTAAACTTCAACCAAGTGTCCAACATTCATGTGTGATTCTGGACAATGAGTGCCAGCAGGCTAGTCCATGTGGATGGCACTACAGTCAAGCCCATTACCATGGCAACATCACAGCTGATTCCAATGAAGCCTTCACCCAATATCCACATCCACACATCTTCTAATGTTGAGGACTGAATAGCATTCAAGAGCAGGAACCCTGGCTGATTTCCCCCCTGCCTAGAATTGGGGGATCTGAAACCAGTTGTAGCACTCTTATCATGACCTTATCTATGATCTGCTAATAAGGCAATCCAGGAATCAAACTTGGACTATTTCTGGTCCTCTACGGTTCAGCTCCTCACTGGATAGTCATCTGAGCCATCAGGGAGCCTAAGGTGGTCAAAGAAAAGACGTCCTTCAAACGTTACTTGACAGGAATGGTTTTACTTGGAAATTTTTAATCCTCTGAGGACAACATTAGTACCTTAGCAAAAAAAACAATTCTAAATACTGCAAAGTCAATGTTCATTTTGATATTATTATAGTCAGTGCTCCTCTGAAACTCTTTTCTCTTGTTCCCCTATGTTCCAAATCCATTGTCCTATGCACTCTCCCTTGCATCTGTTGGAATCAAGACTCATTGCACCAGCTCCTACCCTAGCTTATACTTTCCCAGGACCTCAACAACAACTTGTATTTATATAGCACCTGTGTCGTAGTAAAACGTCCCAAAGCGCTTCAGAGGAGCGTTATCAGATAAAATTTGACACCAAGCCACATAAGGAGATATTAGGACAGGAGAGATAGATTTTAAGGAGCTTCTTAAAATGAGAAGAGAAGTAGAGAGGTGGAGAGGTTTAGGGAGGGAATTCCAGAGCTTAAGGCCAATACAACTGAAAGCACTGCTGCCAATGGAGGGGTAAAGGAAATCGGGGATACACAACGCCAGAATTGGAGGAAAGTAGAGATCTTGGAGAGTTGTAGGGCCGAAGGAGATAACAGAGATAGGGAGGGGCATAGCCAAGGAGGGATTTGAATACAAGGTTCAGAATTTTAAATTTGAGGCGTGTAGCTCAGCGAGCAGAGGGGTGATGGGCGAACGGGACTTGGTGCAAATCAGAATACGGGCAGC
This sequence comes from Heptranchias perlo, assembly GCF_035084215.1. Classification (NCBI taxonomy): domain Eukaryota; kingdom Metazoa; phylum Chordata; class Chondrichthyes; order Hexanchiformes; family Hexanchidae; genus Heptranchias; species Heptranchias perlo. The sequence continues at coordinate 6,742,468 of NC_090356.1, forward strand.
TGAGTTGACCTCAATTATACAACTCAATTCCCTCAGTCTTCCTTTTCTCCTATGACCTAAAGGCTTTAAAACCCCAAGCTTCACTTTGCCTAGCTACAGCTTCTTTTATTTACTTCATCTTCTGCCCTACTCCTTTCAATCTTGGTGATATCCTGCAGTATGAGATGGGGTATGGTAGGTGTGGTGGTTATGTTACTGGACTAGTAATCCAGAGGCCTGGACTAATAACCCATAGAACATGAGCTCAAATCCTACTATGGCAGTTTGAGGATTTGAATGTAGTTGAAAAAAAATGCAAATAAAGCAAGCTGGTATCAGTAAAAGTGACCATGAAGCTGTCAAATTGTTGTAAAAATCCAACTGGTTCATTAATATCCTTTAGGGAAGGAAACCTGCCATCCTTACCCAGTCTGGTCTACATGTGACTCCAGTCCCACACCAACATGGTGGACTCTGAACTGCACTATGAAGTTGCCTGGCCAACCATTCCATTGTATTATAGCAGTTCAAGAAGAAAGCCCGCCACAACCTTCTCAGGGCAAGTAGGGACAGGCAACAAATGCCGGTCTTGCCAGCAATGCCCACATCCTGAGAATGAATTTTAAAAAACTATCTATCCTGGTCCTTTACCATTAAGATATAATTACATGTCAGTGACTAATACAAAGTAAAACAACTAAAGCCTGGAGTGGAATTCTCTTGCGCATCCTTCCCTCCCTTCACCCGATCATTGGCAACTGTACCTTCAGCTGCCCAGGTCCCACACTCTGGAATTCCCTCCCTAAATCTCACCGACTCTCCACTTCTCTCTCCTCCTTCTAGAATCTCCTTAAAACCCACCTCTTTGACCAAGCTTTTAGTCACCCCATCTAATATCTCCTGCTTTAGCTTGGCATCCATTTTTGTTTGATTACCCCTCAGTGAAGTGCCTTGGGATGTTTTTCTACATTAAAGGAGATGTATAAATGAAAGTTGTTATTGATGTATCTGCTTGTGCCCAGATGGTGGTCTCTGGTGCCTAAATAAGCTCTTTTTCCCAGATCCAAATGATGATATGATGTAACACATTTGTAACAGTGCTATGAGTGCCAAGTCTTGGTGCACTTTGAATCCTACTTGTAGAACTACAACAAATGAGAATGCTTCAAAGGGAATTGAGTCTTTAAAAGACTGAAGGAATATTGTCTTGATGAAAAAGTATTTGGCAAATTTTTATTTTTGTTGGGGAGTTGGATGAGGCAGAAGACCACAGTGACAGTGTCAAGACGCAAGGAAAGTAATGATCTGTTTCACTATCACTCCATTGTGCATTTGCCTGCAAAGCAAAAACTGGTTTATCAAAATATTTTTGTCCATGAGGAAAGTACTGCTTGGCTTTATATTGCACACCATGAACACAGGCTACACTCCTACATAGCCGCCTTATCCTGAGTAAAGTATTCACACAAATGGGTTTTATCAACTTGTACACAAGATTGCAACGGTGGAGAGTTGGCTTTTCTTCCAAGTGACTTTTGGCAAAACAATTTTTTTTTTTAAATGCATGCATACAAAATATTTCTAGCTTCTAAAAGACTGCAGCAGAGACTGGGAATGTTTCCCAGGACAGAAGAATGTCCTGGCCTCCAGACTGCTCAGTTTGCCCTGTTGCAGTACTTAATAGCTGTCAGTGGAGGCTGCTAGTGAGTTATGTTGTAACACTCGTGCCCTTTAATGGCAGAGACCAGCGGGCATGATTTTAGCTCAGAGCCGGGAACCCAGCGCCTCCGCAGATATTCGCGTGGGGAACCCGGAAGTCAAATGAATGCATCACAATCTGCGATTGATAGGCTGGCTGCCTGTTGGAAGTGAAAGGAGCCACAAATCGGAGAGGGTAGAGGAAGGGAGAGAGAGATCGTGGGCCATGGTAGAAATCAGAGGGGTGGGGGGATGTGGACGATATCGGGTGGGCCTTGGAGAAACTCAGAGGCGGGGGTCCAACATCAGGGGTCCAGCATCTGCTATTACCTGATGTGAATCGGAAGAGATGAGAAACCCAAACAGGTAAGATTAAATTTGTTTGACATTTCTAATGCACAAAAAATTAAGTACCTCAGCTATCGCACTGAGGTACATTGCCCCTTTAAGTATCAGCCCGCCGGCTTTAAATATGGACGGGATTTCCGGGTTTCTGTGCATCCAAACGTGCCTGGGTTAAACCTGGAAGTGGGCACGTTGGAGCCAGGACGCGGTCCCGCTCCAAAAATCAACCACTTTTACTGCCCAGCTGCCCCAAGCCTACCCGTTCTTGGGGGTTAAAATTACCCCCCAGGCAGCTTCCTCCTCCTCCTCCTCTTCCTCCCCCAATCGCGTGTTTCTTTTAAATACACAAGCCATTTTGTACTGAAATGGACACCTTTCTTCTTGCTACCCCACTTCTGAAGAGGCCGAGTCTTGCTGGGGTACAGTTACACTGGGCAGCCAATTTCCAGTACCTGATGCAAGTAGCTATTTCGCATGATAGAGCCTAAACAATGAGCATTAGCGAGCTTTTCACCTTGGGGAGCATCACAGTCAAGCGTGAGCCTGTTCTCACCCAATATCCACACACACTTTAACGTAGGTGTCACTAGATAACCATCAGGAATGGGAAACCTGGATGACACCCACTCCCCTAGCACAATGACAAACCTCTTATATTTTGGCCTTGGAATAATATGTAGACCTGAGAAACCAAGACGGGTCTTCTCTGCTGACCAACTCCACCCGGCTTTCCTTTCTTGTTCTCTCATTTTCCTTTCTCTCTTTCTCCCTAACATAGATGTTATTTGTGCAAGATCCACTTGTCTGAAAAGGAAGAAAGGAAGTGCTGGCTTCACCTGGGGTCGCTAATCCCTTCGCCTGACACCCTGAATACCAGTTTCTTCCTTCCTGGCTCTTGCTGTTCAGTTCTTTTTTTCTGCTAAACAAAAAACAACTTCAGAAACACATTGACATTGCTGTATGCAGGGTCCCCTTGCTGGAATTGTATTAAATCCTTTCCATTTAGTTCCTACCAAGATAAGATCTTAATCACAGCCAAATTATATGCATTGACATTTATCAACCCTAGTCATCTTTCTTCTAACTCCTTGCCTGACCACTGCTTTTATTTTCTTCAATAGAAGTTAATTTGAAGTACATGATTTATCTTGCTGTGCTAACAGCATTGAGCGAGCACCTTTTGTAAAAGCTGGTCAGAGAGTGAATTATCATCAGGTTGTCGAATGATTGCATTCTGTTGGGAGCAAGAATAGGCGGTCGGCGTGTTGCCCTGACATGGCACTGGGACCATTCATGGCACACAGAAAAAAGATTAGGCCCCTGACAGTGGGCTGACAGGCGGCCGTTATATCTCCAGACAATAGTGGGAATACCTGAAGGGATCAAGGCTGCCTGGAAAGTCGCAGGCTGCCTCTGCTCTCAGGCTGCAGCGGTTTAACCCTGTGAATGCCAGTCAGATCATTTGTATGGGGAGAGGGGGGGAATGAAATCATTAAGCGTTATGCCCACCTACTGGGCCTACTCAAAGGCTTCTGTCACAGTGACTGATGTGAATCTGTTTGAAGTTTGCATTTATCATGTCACCTGCAAAATCTGAACCATGCTTTTAAAAACCGTTCCTTGTATTTAGAATGCAAATCCCGGGAGCCCGAAGTCCCGGGTTTATCTGACCTCAGATAATTGGGAAGAACTGCATTTTTTTTAAATTAAAAAAGGGGGCAAAAATACAAACCGCAAAACACACTTAGGGGTGCATCTTTTAAACAAGTCAGAGGAACGAATAGGAATTTTATAGTTCATAACTAGCTAGGAGTCAATTTGGATTTGATAGTAGGCCATTCACTTGCTCGTCATCTTAAATGCCATGAAGATTGCCTCTGTAGGTGGCTTTAATTTTTTTAGTAGAATTTCACTCCAATCATTTCTTTGTGTAAGGGCAAACAGCCCCTCTGGGTTATTTTCTCCTCTACCCTTGTTTACCTGTCCCTCATATCATTTGCGTCGAGAGCACGAGCAGATGTTGCTAGTCCTGGGTTTCCCCCAACCAGCCAATAGGAGATGTCCAAGGCTCCTCTTCTCGCAAACGTTTTTTTCTCCCTCTTTGTAGCAGGTGGCAATCTTGCAAGCAGTAAAGAAATTTCACATTCTATATATTATATAGGTGTCAGCTAGAGCTATTTAAAGGCAGCAGCAGAGCACAAGGTTGAAATGATTAAACAACCAAGGTTCATCCCCATAGTTTCCACTTACTGCTGCCTTGGAGAACAATATCTCTGTACGTTATACAAGTTTGCCCATGATACAAAACTAGGTGGGAAAGTAAGCTGTGAGGAGGACACGAAGAGTCTGCAAAGGCATATAGACAGGTTAAACGAATGGGCAAGAAGGTGGCAGATGGAGTAAAATGTGAGGTTATTCAATTTGGTAGGAAGAATAGAAAAACAGAATATTTTTTAAATGGTGAGAAACTATTAAATGTTGGTGTTCAGAAAGACTTGGGTGTCCTCGTACAAGAAACACAAAAAGTTAGCATGCAGGTCCAGCAAGCAATTCGGAAAGCAAATGGAATGTTGGCGTTTATTGCAAGTGGGTTGGAGTACAAAAGTAAGGAAGTCTTACTACAATTGTACAGGGCTTTGGTGAGACCTCACCTGGAGTACTGTGTACAGTTTTGGTCTCCTTATCTAAGGAAGGATATACTTGCCTTAGAGGCGGTGCAGCGGAGGTTCACTAGATTAATTCCTGGGATGAGAGGGTTGACCTATGAGGCGAGGTTGAGTAGAATGGGCCTATTCTCTCTGGAGTTTAGAAGAATGAGAGGTGATCTAATTGAAACATATAAGATTATGAGAGGGCTTGACAGGGTAGATGCTGAGAGGTTGTTTCCCATGGCTGGAGAGTTTAGAACTAGGGGGTATAGTTGCACGATTAGGATTCAGCCATTTAAGACTGAGATGAGGAGGAATTTCTTCACTCAGAGGGTTGTGAATCTTTGGAATTCTCTACCCCAGAGGTCTGTGGATGCAGACTCGTAGAATATATTCAAGGCTGAGATAGACAGATTTCTGGACTCTAGGGCAATCAAGAGATATGGTGATCGGGCAGGAAAGTGGAGTTGAGGTCAAAGATCAGCCATGATCTGATTGAATGGTAGAGCAGGCTCGAGGGGCCATGTGGCCTACTCCTGTTCCTATTTCTTATGTTCTTATTCTATACTTATTAAATATGTGCCGGAGTCTCTGAAAGGGACGCTGTCTCTTTAAATCCGACCCTAACATTTGTGCATTTAAGGGGCCCTGTTTCATTAGGTATTTAGCAAAATCTTTGGCTTAAGGAGGGAGAAGAGTCATGTGTCGTTTTTATTAGTGTAAAGAGAACTAATGATGAATTGAATGTAGTTGCTTCGCTCCTGTCACAGGTTTGAAGACAAATGAAGAAAAACCTGATGCCAATCACTTTACCTATGAAGACAGTATCCCTTTAATTATCAGGTCATTTCCAGGTGCAATAATTGACAAGAGGCTAATATAACCACCTGTTGGCTACCTCTTTCGTACCTGAGCATGTCTAGAAGAATCTTAGTCTAAGGTTGGATATGCAGTACTAAATCCATCACAGACTTTCAATTGAGGAGCAGCTACTGCTTGGATCTATCCACCTGTACCGCCAGCAGGTTAAATTTGGGATCATCCTGTAAATCTGAACTGGGCAAATTGGGAGCAATTCTGATTGGGAAAAGGACTTTGAAATTTTTTTTTTAACTAACTTACGTAGTCTCAGAGTCAAGGTTGTGGGTTGAAGCATCATTCCAAAAACTTGAGCAAATAATCTAGGTTGATGGTTCAGTGCAATATTGAGAGAGTGCTGCGTTGTCAGTGGAACATAGGAATAGGAGTATGCCATTCAGCCCCTCGAGGCAGTGGTGCCTTCTTTCACACAAGATGTTAAACCGAGGCTCCATTTGCCTGTTGAGCTGGACATGAAAGATTCCATGGTTCTATTTGGAGAGGAGGGAGCTCTCCCAAGTGTCTGAACTAACATTCCTCCCTTAACTAACATCACCAAAAAAAGATTATCTAACTGTTCATTCATTGTTGTTTGCGGGACCTCACTCTGTGCAAATTGGCTGCCACATTTACCTACGTAACAATGACTACACTTCAAAAGTATTTTCAATGGTTGTGAAGTGCTTCAGGATGTCTCAGGGACTTGAAAGGCATTCTATAAATGCATGTTTTTTCTTTCCTTCACCTAATTTGCCTTGGTGCTACAGCTGACTTCTATTAGATAGATAGATAGATAGATAGATATCTATATATATATATATATTTACACACATAAAACTTGGACCACCTCAGTGGCTCACAGTGGGTAAATATGATGCTCAGCCTCATAGATCAGAAGATCCCAGACTCGATCCATGATCTGTGTTGATTTAACTGATCTCTATTTGGTGGCAGTTGACAAATGGCCTCTGCATCACTGGGGAGGGGAGGGGGTTAAAAAAAGCTACTCCTGGTCACTATCTATCTCTGAAGTGCATGTGTGGATGTCAAGTGAGAACAACATTGAGCTTGGCTATGATGCCTCCACTGTCAAATTGCCTGGCAATGCTCACTACCCAAGCTCATTTGTGAAGAATGAACATGGAGAGTGGAGGAATTGGAGGACTGCCAGCAACTGTGGTAAAATACTTAAGGATGAGTCAGAAGCTTCAGATGAGGTAGGAAGAAAATCAGGGATCAAAGGACTTGCTTCCAAAGACAACATGTGACTCGCCCATTGGGATTGTGCCTCTTGTTGGAAAATCACAAAATGATATTGAAGGTGGCCACAGAGAAGGCCATCGCCCATCTGTCCTGCTTAAAAAGGAAGAAACAAGGCAGTGGGCATCTCCTCAGAACATCCCACTCGCTCTGGGGAACATGCCAAGAAGCTCGCCCCGGAGTGCCCCATCCAATCAAACACACAGAGGGAGAGAAAATGGAGAAAATAGGGAAGAAATCAAGTAAGAAATCAAGAAACAGAGTGCCAGCTTTATAAGTACTACTTGCAACATGTCGGGTGGCTTTATACAATTAATTTTTTCTAACAATGATCCAAACTTTGGAGATGTAGAAAGCAAATCATCTTGTGCTTAAATGTTACTTAATGATTCCACCCCCCCACTCAATATGTGGAGTTTTCTGAATTCATTACAAATGCAAAATCATCTAACCAGTGAAGCTAATGTAATGAAGCTGGTAAAGCATCTAATTAGCATGCTGTTTCTTAGACAAGTTAAGAATGTAATTAGCCTGAGTGGGCGCGACTCCAAAAGGAATGTGTCCTGTAGGTTGCCATAGGAATGATTGCTCAATCTATTCATCCCCTTTGCCTTAATCAGTATCATAAGGAAAGGATTGAAGGATGGATATAGGTTGCATCGGACTGAATTGCTAGTCAACATTTTTGATATGTGTGTGTGTTAACTCTATATGTTCTGAAGTCACCTTTCGCAGTGTAAGGGTTTCTCTTCCTCTGCCCACAGGATCTTTGAACTTGTATACGAGGGCACATTTGACTGCAGTTAGTATTGGGGCAGTATTCTTCCTCAAATGGAAAAACAATATAAAGTATTGTGTAATGAACGTGGGTCATCTGCTGCGCTCATTTCCATGCTGGTTCAGAGCCATATCACAGGTAAGCCTGCCTTGGTTTACAGGGACTGGCATGGTGGTGCCAAGTGTTAGCTGTATCGGTGACAATGGAGCAGCAGAATTCTAGTTTCAGTCTGGATCAGGTGGGGGATATGCCAGACAGTGGTTCTGGCATCTCCTAAGAAGGTAGAGGGGAAAAAAATAGGTGGAATGCCCACTATTTGGCATTCAGAGTAGGGATTGGCTGAGGTTTAAAAACCTGCCTTTATACTGCCTGACTGTTCTCATTTATGTCAAAATGTCTTGAAGCTCTTCACATAATAAATTACTTTTTGAAGTGTTGTGTAGGTAAATGTAGCGGCCAGTCTGCACCAGCCACATTCCACAGACAACCAGGAGATCAATAACCAGTTAATGTGTTTTTGATGGTGTTGGTAGAGGGAGGAATGTTGGCCAGGACACTGGGAAAACGGTCTGCTTTTCTTCCAATATTCCCAAGGAATCTTTTATATCCAGGTAGATTTGACCTTGGTTTAACGTCTCATTTGAAGGATGATGCAGCATCTCCTCAGTACCCAAAAGGGGCCATTTTCCTAAGTGTGCACCAGCGGCTGGTAACTTTGCTTGCTGCCGCCACATAATCAGAAAATCACAGGCGAGGCAGCCCCTACCAGCACGTACTCAGAAAATTGCCCCTAAAGTTTCAGCTTGGATTATGAACCCAAACCCACAGCCTGCTGGTCCACAGGTGAGAGTGCTACCGACTGAGCCAAGCAATGAGTGAGCTGACCAATACCAGAGAGTAAAAGGACAATGCATGCCCTTCATTGGAGAGTATAGTACGCAGAGCCAAATATTAAAAGGAGGATAGAGCAGGCTAAGGGAATGACCCCAGCACTCACCCTGGAGCAGGTTATCAATCATGCAACTACAGACTCTTATTTGCATGAAAATCATTATGATTATTGTATGGAAATTCAGCATAATTAATCTTTATAAGAGTCAGCAATGCAAACTGGTCATGTGTAGCAACAATGGAATAGGCTAAAGCATGATTTTATTTCCTATGAAAGATTCTCTACTGAGACTCTTTTATGCTATGGAGCTCTTCCCCACATCACACAGGGTCGAGGGGAAGCATTTATATTGCACTTCATCACATCTCTCACAAAAGTCTCAAAGTGCTTGTCTTGCTGAAGCAGGCTTGACATGAGTTCTATTACTCAAGACTGGACCATCTGTAGTGTTCAATGATCCTCCGATTGAGGTAGAACTGTAATATACTCCTAAACATGTCGACTTCACCCAGCCTCACACCTCAAGTTATCCAAGAATGCACATGCAAAAATGAAGGATAGGCCACACTCATGGAACCCTAGACGTTTACAGCACAGGAGGAGACTATTCAGCCCATCCTGTCTGCGCTGGCTGTTTGCTAGAGCAATCCAAAACTAATTCCACTGTCCCATTCACTCCCCATTGCCCTTCCTGTGCTTCATATATTTTTACAATTTTCCCCTAAAAGATGCAATGGTCTCTGCCTCAACAATTCCCTGCAGCAAAGCATTCCATACCCCAACAACCTAAGAAATTTCTCCAAACCCAAAAAGAAAATAGTGCATCATTGCAGAAACATTGTTATTAGTATTGTGCAACAGAAATGTGCAAGCAAATGAAAATAATAAAAAAGAATCTGGTGACTTCATCCCTCGATAACTATAGGATCCTGCAGAAGTTCATGTGCACCGACCGGGACAGGATGAACTGAACAGCTATATCTCAGAGTTTGTATCAAAGGCAGAGATGCTACAATTTGTCTCCGCACTTCAGGCTAAGGAATGAAATAAAAAAGGCCAGAGACCTCCACTCCAGATCACCATCCAGGGACTTGTGATGGAAAGTGCGCCCCTGTGGCTGTCAGATAAGGACAGGACTGGGTTTGGCTGTGAGATCCCCCCACCCCACCCCGAGTCTAATAGCCTACTGACGCTCACTGTCTGGAATCACATGTAGAATAGGCACTTACGCTAGGTTCTGGAGGACTGCTGGCCCCTGTGGAACTGTGACTTAGGATGAGTCAGTGTGTTCAGGAGAGAAGGGGAGAAAATAACCAAATGAAGTTTCATTTCCCATAGAACATGGGCACCAGACTGATCAATACTTTTTAAAGCATGGAGCCCAACACAAAAATCTCCTCCTTCACAATCCTCTTCCTCATGGCCAATTTCAAAGTATAATCATCAAAAGCAGGACCATTGTTTAACAGTAGCTCACTAATTCAAATTCTGATTTAATTCCATAGGTTTCTGGAACTTTTACCAGCTTCGGGATCGCATTCAGCGATTCCATTGATTTTTCGGCACATGTCTCAGATGAGACCTTCTGGTAGAGCTCAGTTAACCAATGCTTTCTCTTTTCACAAGATAATTACGGATGAAGAAGATGATTTGGCCCAACTTAATTCATCAGTCCAGAGAAATTCTAACACCACCACCACCCCCTGCCATTGTAGCGTCCAAATTGTTCTTTAAATGATTCCATCTCCACTGCTTTATCTGGAAGTTTATTCCACACACTGATCATTCTTTTGTGTGAAGAAGAATTTCCTGATACCAGCCTTAAAATAACCTTTTACTGATTTGTTCTACTCTCATGATTTAACTTAAAGCAATATTCTAAGTTTAATTATTCCCATTCCTTTAAGAATCATGTATACCTCTATAAGATCTCGTCTCAGACGCCTCCTTTCTAGGTTGAGAAGCCCAAGTCTCTCCAGTCAGTCTTTCCCCATAATTCAGACCCCCGCCACTAGGGATCAACCCCTACATATTGTGTTGCATTTCCAGAAGATTTGTTTCTTCATTCTGGATATTAATTTAAGTTGTAACTTTGATAGATGTGTCACTGAACATGCCTCCCCTTTAACACTGCGACACACTTCATTATCTCTCCTAAGCTAATTAGTGTAATCCTGTAAAAAGATGTAAGCTAGCCTGTTTAAACACGGTGTCAGGCACAGAGAGGGGGAACCCACCACCACAGATTTATACAGCACATCATTAAGAACCTGCTAAACAACAACAAGCCTCACTCAGGATACTAACAATCCTTTTGTAAAGGCTTTAGCAGAGTGCATGTCTAAGCTGAGACCTGTGGCAGGATTACAATCAGAAGGGACCACATTCATGTGATACTGTAACTGTTGCAATGTTTCTTTGTCACATGGAGAACAAATTACTTTGATGTGACGGTTAATGTCTTTGAAAAAAAAATCCCCCAATTTTCCTCTCTCTGTTCCTTAAATGTGCTGACTCATGCTGGCATACGGTTCCATGGGGATTGGACCACGCACCTGTGCCTTGCCCAGTTGGCATGCGTGAGCCCAGACAATACGCAGATAAAAAGGAAGGACTTGCATTTATACAATGCCTTGTCATGTCTCTGAAAAATATCTCAAAGCGCTTCACCCAAATTACTTCTGAACTACAGCCACTTGTTGTTTTGTGGGCAAACATAGCAGCCAATTTGCACTTAGTATGGTCTCATAAACGGCAATGAAATGACAAGTTAATCTGTTTTGGTAGTGATAGTTGAGGGAGGAATATTGGCCAGGACACGAGGAGAATTCCCTGCTCTTCCTTGAAAATGTTACAGGATCTTTATCATCCACTTGGACATGCAGACGGAGCCTCAGTTCAACATGTCATCTGACAGACAGTATCTCTGACAATACAGCACTCCCTTAGTACTGCACTGAAGTATCACCTTAGATTAATTGATCAAGTTGTGGGGTGGGATTTAAACATGAATTGTGATCCCAATAGTAGTCAATGAAGAGTGATCAGTAGGGATGATGACATGGAATTTCTGTTAACTGCTTCTGGTTATAAAAGCTACAACTGCTGTTGGCTGCTCTTGGAAATATAAAATGGCCTACTCGCCTTGCCTTGGTGGCAATGGAGACCTGCCATTTTGTTGCTTATGTTAACTGGATCCAGCAACCCTTCTTTAAATGTAAAAGTGCCTATTCATGTGCAGGGACCAGTAGACATATTGAACCAGTCAATACCAAGAAGAAGTATTTCTCCTTTTTTTAAGATTGAGAAGTTTAGATGAAAGTCCAAAACCTGTAGTGTAGGACACTACCAAGACTGAAAAGGATAGGAGAGAAGACAAGGTAGATCAGGAAGTGGTGAATTGGTGACAGAAGCTTGGGTTTTAAAAGTTTGTGAGAAGGAGGATAGGCAAACAGATCCATAGTCTAATATTGCAAGGTTCAGTGAGATATATGCAAAAAATAAAGACCACACATGTAACTCAATAAGTGACTTAATGCTAGTCAAAGTTATAAATGGTGCAACTCTATATTAAACTGCTGTTGAAGAAAAGCTATCTATGATCATGCAAGGTCACTCCAAAGGGTTGTCATTCTAAAAATTGTGACTTATAAATGTAGGAAGTTGAAGACCAGTCAAGGCAATATCAATGGTGCAGTGGTTCAGTGACCCACTTGACACCTTATGTGCATCTGCCTCCCTCAGCTCCCTGCCCGCATGACCAATAATAGCAATTCCATTTACCAATGCACGTTGCAAGTTTAATTTCTTCTCAGTCAAGTTGCACACTGATGTATCTCTTTGAGGGATAACATCATCGAACTTTCATTTCTCCCTTGAGGAACATGCTTCACAAATGCCATTACTCAGGAGAGACTTGTGCCCAGAATCAACAGGATTGGAACTAACTCACTTGAGTTACACCAGCTCAATATAGATTGAAACTATTCGAGGGAGTTTTCTCTCCTCGCCTTCTAAGAGGTTAGGTCTAAAATTTTGCAACCCTTTCAGCGCACTCCCAACATAAGTCTAGCGTAAGTAGAAAGGCTGCTAATTATGAGATGACCCAGATTCGCCAGGTATTCTCTGGCTTTCCCTGCTAAGTCCACAGTTTGGGGTAGAACATGGCCCCAAACATGTTCCCCCACAACAGAGAGGGACATGGTTAGGGGAAAAGGAGAGAAGGCATATTGGTCTATTCTCAGTCCAAAATAGGACTCACTTGAAGGTCCTGGCCTGGCACTTGGGTTGGATCCCCAAAGATCTTCCCAAATTAATTTTTGGGGGTCAAAGGGACACATTTTAGTACATTTATGGGAAGGGGTGGTGGGGGGAGGCAGCCTACGCTGGAATTACTGGCCTCCTTGGACTGGAAAGTGCCCGAGATGTGCCCGTAATGGCATGAGCACCTGCACCATTTATATAAGGTAACCTCTCCCTGACCCCGCATACTTTGCCAGAGTCAGGAGCAAAGGTCACCAGTGAGCATACCCCAGCAGTTACACCAAAATGTTGGCCCCATGAAAGTTCATCAGACAAGTCCTGTTCCAAACATTTATTTCATATGCAGACAGTGAAGAATGATTCAGTTACAATCCACGACACAATTGCATCCAGTGCAAGGGCACCTTGTCATGGGGAGCATAAATAATAACAAGAATTGGTTGGGCTGAAGGGCCTTTTTCTGTGTTGTAATTTCTATGTAATTCTATGTAAAGGGCACATTTTCACTTCTTGTCATAGGGTAAGTCCTTTTAAAGGCTAACCATCTGCAGTAACTAACTGGGATGAATTTGCTGTGCTAACCCAATGAGGGGAAGCGTAATCTGCCCCTTCCCTCTTCCCTCATTGCCCCTGTCCACCATGGCAATGATGTCCAATTTGTTCAAGTCAATGTACTCAAATAATTGAGTCTAGAGCAAGACATTGAACCTTTAATTTGCTTTCTATGACAGTGAGTTTAAGGAACTCCTTAACCTTTTACCCTACCCCAGCGTCACCATGACACCAGAAACCAACCATCTTCATGTCTCAGTAAATCCAATTGTTGAACTAACCTGTTCTGCGACTTGCAAGATGTCAACGGGAGGGCAAGAGAGTACATTTGTAAATACAACCAATAATTAGAGAAATAAACAAACGAAGGTGATTCAAAAGATTAAAATTAAATTACAACCCTACAGGCTTAAAAAAGTGGGGCCGTTGAGTTCTCCACTGCTTGTGTGAGAGTTTCATTTTACAAGATTGAAGCTCGACATGCCCCAAGCAGCCCCCTTTTTTCCCCCCTGTCAGGCACAAGTCTGCTTTTCTTCTTCCCTCAATAGCAGATAGCCTCCGGAAAACACCAGCCACACAGCAGTGCTCAGCACGGAGGAGGAAGTAGTGGAATTAGGGGCAGACAATGCCGAACGTTGGCAATGAAGCCAAGACCATTTGCCTCTTCACATGATAACAATCTAGCAGCATGAACATCCTCTTTCATAATCTGAAGGTTTTCATTTTTATTTTTTGCCTTGGGTTTTTCGTCTTCTATGTGCCCTGTGAGAAGGTGGCTGAGTGGAAGCTCACTAAATACATTCCCTTACACTTGTGGTGCAACAACCTATTCAGCACAGATAAGCCCCTTAGAAATGAAGGAGAGTTTAATTCAGACTTTGAGTGACAGCAGGAAGATTTATCCCTCTGCTACACAATACCGCTTTTTCTGCTTTAATCTTACAGAGACAATGACCTGTTTTTTAGGCCCCATCTTGTGGCTTTCCCACGATGGAGAGTGATTAGCGGGGCTGGACTGGATGCTGGCCACTATCTCTCATTTAATGTGTTTGAGAACTAACAGGATCAGCAGGGAAAGTCTAGGCCAAGTGCATTGACAATCAAGAGACAGGAATGCCAATTTGGAAATGGCAACTGCAGCTCTTTATTTTTGGAGGGAGGGGGTGTGGAAGAGAAACAAATTCACACAGGAAGTGATATTACAAAAAACACAACACCCATAGTCTACACACAAAAGAGACATTTGCTCCAAGATAATTCTTTTTATATGTAAAAAGAACAAAATAGATTCTTTGCAGTGTTAAGACAATAACCCTCACAGACTTACAGAGCATTTCTGTACAAGTCAAACAGCTTAATAGAATAGTTAACTTTGAGTCCAGTAAAAAGCTGATGGATTCCATAGCCATTTCTCATTTGACACACGTTCCTAATAAACTGCATTACTTCAATGCTCTAGGAAATCTTTTCTTAGCCTGCCCTTTACTTTGTCCCAGAATTGCCCAGAGTTAAATTCATTATCTCTGCATAGAACTTTCACTTCCCACTGTTATATGTTCCTAAATTTTACCAGCGCGAATGTTGACAAAAGATATAACGTGCTGGTCATAGATGTTGCCAGGAATTGATCGCAAGTTAATTCTGCAGTGTTCAAGGTGCCATGCATCAACGGTACACAGCATATTGAGTCAAAGTTGGCACCAGTAGCTGCTCCCCATGCATGGACAAAAAAGTCACTAGCACCATGGGTTAATGACATTTCCAAGGTTGTAGGTTAGGGTTCAAGGGGCACCATCTTTTCTGAAAAATGCTTAGCTCACTTTGTGACATGATGATGCAATTTGGGTTGAAATGATTCACTGCGTGGCTTGGGCATGACATCAACGCAACAAAATAATAGCCATTTGCTTTCCCTCAGTGACTTCCTTAAGATGAGTGTTAGAAATCAAGGAGAAAACCTGGGAGTCTCCTGGTCTGCATGTCTCATTAACACACTGGGCAATGTGTTTACTGAACGGACTTCCTCTTCAAATACTCATCTTTCCTCCCTCTATTTGCATGTTTGAACTTCCCTGCGTCCTGCAACTCTCAAAGTGTTTGGTGGGATTTACGTTTATTTCTGGAGTTAGCTGGGAAAGCAATAGTTGCCTTACAATTGGTTCAAGAACTCCTGGGCTGGGGGGGGGGGGGGGGGGGGGGAGTGGGGTGGTGGAATGGGGTTCTCGCTTCTGATCGCTAATGTGTGGCATTATGCTGGCAAGTGCATGTAGAACAGTCAAGAGTAGGATTGGGCTGGACGGTGATGACCCCTTCTCTCCATAATGGAACAGCCTGCCATTCACTGTGAATGCCCAATTGGGGCGGTAATGTAGCACTGATGATGCCAATGGAACATAACCCCAGCAAGGGTCAGTGCCTTTGGGGGAGTGGGGGCAGGATTAAAATTAGAGGAAAAAAATAACTCAGAACAATCCAGCTACCAATAGTACCTCTATAAGGGGAACTACCTGTAGAGGCAGTGCAGTCCCAGTCTTTCCACAGCTGTGTGTGAAAACATTCCATTCTTGGTCACAATTCACCTTGATTGCATTTTCAGGGAGTAAGCAAGCAGCACATACAAAAAACTAACCACTTATCTACGATACCTACTGTCAGCAATGCTCAGTCCCCTCAGTGGAGAAAGCACACAAGTCTCTCCAGAAAGAACCTGTTGATTGCTGTGACCATGTAATTCCAATCATCCTTCAGCACCAGTCATTACAACCTCACCTACATCATCGTCTTTGCTTCCCTACACTGAAATCTTCTCCAACTGAACTACAAACTCTGCTATTCAGATTTCTGTTAAAGGGGCCGCTGTCTTCATTATAAGGGTTTTGTTCAGTCAGGAAATGCCTCCTGCAATTTTACTGAACCTCACAGCCCAAAGTGTTGAGTTTGATCCTCACTTTGTACGGAGTTAGCCGATCTTGGCATGGGAGATAGATTGGGTGATACAATTAACCTCAGCAGCGCTAAGTTTAATGAAAAAAGAATCGTGCTTCAGATTTCTATTCCTTTGGAAAGTTATAGATTCCAGGTGGGGACAAGATTGGGCCGGCTTGTGATGCTCCCCATGGTCAAATAATCCACCAATACCCACAGTGAAGGTTCACATATGGAGACTAGCCATTCAGGAGAGGTGTCAGACAGCAGGCATTGCACATGGAATCATACCAAAGAAAAAAATGAACAGAAAAATGACAGCGCTTGGCAATTTATTGTTTGTTTGTTTGCAGACACAGTGATAGAAAGCATGTTAGTACATGTCATCATGCCACATACAAGTGATGTCCTCTCCACCTCTCCTATAAGAACCTCGTTAAAACCCCATCTCTTCGATCAAGCTTTTGGTCACTCCTTTGGCTTTGGGTCCATTTTTCCCTTATGCCTCTCTGAGGTGCTTTGGGATGTTTTTCCATGATAAAGGTTCTATATAAATCCAAGTTGTTACTGTAGTCATCACCAGATCACTAACTGACAACCTGTGCCTCATCACGTCACATGCAAGTGATGTCACTGACTTGCATGTGATGTGACGACACTGCTCTTCTATTTCCTTGCACGCAACATCCTGTTAACATGTGAAGCACTGCCAGTACTGAAGGACTAGTCAAAAGAGTTTAAAGTAGAAAAGAAAAATTGAGCTTTTTAAAAAAATTGTTAACTGAAACCCATCCAGACAGCCTACAAAATCTGCTAATATGGAAATAGTTGAAAATCAGTAATTTTCTGAATAAAGAATTAATGTACTGCATCATGGACTGATAGGTTGCTGAGCATTGTTCTGTGCGTTATTGAGGGTATACGTGTGTGTGTGTGTGTGTGTGTGTGTGAAAAAGAACACAGGTGATACTTGAGTGGAGATACTTGACTGCGTCTGAAGCACTTCCTCACAGGAAGAATCAGAGAGAACACACTGAAGAGCCAATCATCCCAATGAATTGCTCTGATGCGCTTCCTAGAGGGTAGATAGAGAACATCATTGGCAGTGACCCAGGAGCAGGTATCAGTCTCAAAAGAAATCTTATGTGGTATTGAGTGGAGGGGGGCTAGCGACTCAAAAGGGAGAGACAATAGTAAAAAACTATAAAAGTACTATAAGCTCAGCCCTGAATAATTAATAGTTGAGCTGTGATGACTTAAACGCAGAGAACCAAGATGCTCAGGGTGAGGAACCTCAAGTTTGTTGGTCTCAAGTAAATGAATACCTGCGTGCAGATTATGAATATATTTTAGTTCTGCAAATTTTTGCCCAGGGTACAGTTCACTGAGGAAACTCAGGGCCTGTTGCTGAGCTCCTTTATTTCAATTTTCACTTGTTTTTCCTCTGAAAGCACCAACTCACAGAGGTCCAGTAGGTCTCCAATACCACACCCATTCTTCACATGTTAGCCTAGATAATGGTTGACCTTTGAGGGACATGGCATTCAAGTTACCTTTCCCTCACACTCACCAAGGTTGTCATTGCCTCACATTCATTAGCCTAATTTGAGCAAGTAAACAAGTCCAGGATTGCTTTCTCTTGAACTTCCTTGTCTCCAGTTGGATAAATTTGAATCCCAAGCTACCCAAGACAGGTGGGTGTCTTTAGGGTTCACTTTGTTTGAGCTTACATTCATCAGCTGAGTGAGTTTTGGCTGCTCCCAGTTGTGTTGCTCTATACATCACCATGCACATTATTTGATATATTCATCGCATTCTACAACTCAAACGTATTTGAATTACTTCTCAAGTCAGTTGGTATTGATGTCAAAAGTAACAGACTTTCAACTGGAAGAAGGCACAAAGTGGATCAGAGTAGAAAAGTACATTTGAAACACTTACTACCCACAGTACCCTCTGAGCCTTACCATGCGGAATAGTGTGTGGTAGAGCAGGACAGTCTACAACTGTTATCATTTTATAAAACAGGTCATTGGCTACTGATAATTTGAAAAAAGACAAACATTTCTCAGCATAGACACAATGTTTTTGTTTAGCACTGAGTTGAAGTGCTGAGTTCCTGACCTGGGCAGTTTGTCATGGGGTGCTGACAGGCTATGGACCAGACCAAACAATAGGTAAAAGCTTAACAGCTGTGGGTACCAGCTCATTTACTGCATTCTGACTGCATTAGCAGTTTGAGGTCTTAGTTTCCTTTCAAAGAGCAGTGCAGACCAGTTCAGCTTCCTCATTGCTTTAGCACGAAGGATATGCCTCAATGTTAAGAGAGGCACCTTACCAAGTCATCAAATCGCTTCAGACAGCGAATTACTTCTGAAGTGCAGTCACTGTTGTTATGTATGCTAAGGTGGCAGCCAGTCTGCACCATCAGTGTCCTGCACACAGCAATGAGATGTTAAATGTTAACATAAAGGTGTGACCCAAAATTTAACAGGAAGTTGTACAGGAAATATATGCGTACACAAGACTTTTAATAATATAAATAGATTATTAAATATTAAACTTGCTTCTGAGTATAGCGTGTGCACTTAGATCAGGTGGGATGGTTGATTACTTTGCCATTTATTTGGTTTTGCCTTCTCCATATTGGAGTTCACATCTTTCTGGCCACAAAATGCCCAGGAGGGAAGCCATTCAGCCCATCTAGCTCTTATTTCCAGAGAAACCCATGATGTAAAATAAATATATCATCCTAATAATTGTCCAACAAAAACCAGAAAAACAAGACACTCTTCCTCATTCTTTGTCCAGTTATCTACAGTCAATATCCCTCAATGATTATGGGAACAGATCCTGACAAAATCCAACAAGCAGAAAGCCAGTACACATCGGCCTGTGGTATCATAAAAGTTCAAAGGTTGAAACTGGCCAAATATTACTGAAGGAAGTCAGAAAATAAGGTAGCTTTCTCTCCTCTCTAAATCCTAACGTACCTCCTAATTCCTTTAAAAATAGAGATCCACATAAAACAAAAGCTTGAACTTCAGTCTTTTGTCTTGGAATCTTCCAGAAGTACAGGTGCTTGCTGTTAACATATCTCATGTTTCAGCTCTGTTGAGAAACTGAATGGGGTCCTATAGAAGTACCATTGGATGAAATACCTTCAACCAACCAAACATAATACTTCCCTTTTCACAATGCATCCAGTTTGTTCACCCAATACAACGGTGAATAAGCCAGATGAAAAGTAAAGCCTACTATGGCTATGCCTTTCATAAAGTTATCATCCTTTTCTTCTCCCCACTTTCATTTTTCTCCCTTCTCCTCCTGAAGACTTCGACTCATGCTGTTTTATTTTCCATCGCACCAGATGCTCTTCGCTATCTCACCCAAGTGGCTATTCTTCATGAGTAAAGCATGGACCTTAGGTGTCAGCAAGCTATTGGACCAATGAGGTCATCATAGCTGAACCTGATCCAGACATCTACATGCCAGTGGTCACTCGATAATGATTGTGAGTGGCAACCTGTGGCCAATTTTGCTTGTCCTTAGCCATCGAGGTCACTTGTAGTACCTCTATTGCCATCCTAGGACAATTATTTCAGTACATGCCTGGAAGAGAACTGGGATCTTCCTAGTCTCTTTTCGCACAATTTCATACTAGGTAAGGCATTGCCAATTAAGACTTGGGGGACTTTTTAAATTGTTGCCCCTTCAACTTTTTTGGGCATATTAATGAGTATCAATTGATTTATAGATTAAGGAGTGTCCAAGCTTTTTGCCTTCTTGGGTCACAAAGATGGAGCCTTAGGGGCCACAGGCAAGTTTAGATCAACATTCCGGATAACTTGCATATACCTCGGTTGCTGATACTAGTCAACAGATCTCTGGGTGTTCTGATTTAGGATTTATCCGCTAATGAGGCAACAACAGTAAGAACAAGCCTTTTGAAACCTCCAGGCCCATGAAATTCGAACAGAGCAAATCAGTGAGCAAGATATACAAGCACAAATATGACTGAGTTGACTGGGCTGCAAAGGCCAAATTATCATGGTTTTGGTACCACGTATGGTCAATGGTCCATAGATTGAACACCCCAGGATTATTACAATAACAAGATGGCATGTGACTTTTTTTGTGGGGGCGGGGTGGGAGAAGGGAGCTAAAAGACAGAAGCAAAAGCAATAAAATGTTAATTAGTCTAATATCTTTTTGCAGCCGTTGTGCTGTGTATGTGAAAGATTTCAAAAAGCCGCGTGATTTTATTTCTGCAATTGTTAATACAATAGAACAGTTAGTTTGCTTTCATTTTAGTAAAGTATGTTGACTAATTTTTAATCTTTAATAAATTTATCACACACACATCTATAGTTAGGATTAATTACTCTGAATAGCTGGAGTTAAAATTGCACCAATAACATTAATTATTTACCTAATACTCTAGACGATACTCTGACAATATAACTTAAACAGCTACCACCAGCAAACTGTAAATGGATCCACATTGGAAATAGGTCTGATTCCTAGTCTGTGCTGAGTTAGCTCATCTCAGACAAGGCAGTAGCGGGGGGCACTACACACTACAGTGGGCCTCAGCACTCTGGGCTGGGGAAGAGGGGCGGGGGGGGGGATCAACAAGGGTTCCCATTCCTGAGTACTGTCCAGCGGCTAAGAATTTGTCCTTAATTTTTTGACAACTAGCAATGATGACACTGAAACCAGTTATCAACTTTATGCAAACTCTCTTTAATTCATCCCATTCCAGACTCAGCGGGTATCCAGCAGTAGTTACAGATTATTTGAATAAGTATTTTTAAAAAAAATTCCGCATGTAAAATTAGACAAGGTGAGCTCCTCTGATGGCTCGTGGATAAATGGATTGCCTGGCACTGAACAGTACCAGCCAATAAGGCTCGAGGCTCAATCCTTTGCCTGTGCTGTTAACTGATCTCAACTAGGCTAGGAGAAGAGGAGAGGAGCTAAAATTGGTCTCAGCACCCTTGGGCTAAGGAAAGGGGCCAGCAGAAAATCAGGCAGGTTTCCCACTTCTGATCTCTATCCAGTGATCTCACTTGTCATGATGTGAAGATGCCAGTGATGGACTGGGGTTGACAATTGTAAACAATTTTACAACACCAAGTTATAGTCCAACAATTTTATTTTAAAATTCACAAGCTTTCGGAGGCTTCCTCCTTCCTCAGGTGAATGTCAAGAAATCCTCGAACCTCTCGCATTTATAAATCACAGAACAATACCTGGTGATTACAGACAGTCTTTTCAACTGCCCGTTGCCAAGGCAACCAAAGTGTTCGGTGGCCCTGTAGGTGTTACCTACAGGGCCACCGAATATACAAACGGCCAGAACAAAGTCGGGGAACACTTCAGCAATCAAGGACATTCAGCCACCGACCTTCGGGTAAGCGTACTCCAAGGCGGCCTTCGAGACACACGACAACGCAAAATCGTCAAGCAGAAATAGATAGCCAAGTTCCGCACCCATGAGGACGGCCTCAACCGGGATCTTGGGTTCATGTCACGCTACACGTAACCCCACCAGCAAACAAAAGTTAACTGTTTTTAATATAACGGGTCAATTGCTGTCTTTTCCTTCCGGATGTTTCTATGTCTCTGCCTCTCACTGTTTTTTTTTGTTCTGGCCGTTTGTATATTCGGTGGCCCTGTAGGTAACACCTATCTGGCTGAACACTTTGGTTGCCTTGGCAACGGGCAGTTGAAAAGACTATCTGTAATAATCAGGTATTGTTCTGTGATTTATAAATGCGAGAGGTTCGAGGATTTCTTGACATTCACCTGAGGAAGGAGGAAGCCTCCGAAAGCTTGTGAATTTTAAAATAAAATTGTTGGACTATAACTTGGTGTTGTAAAATTGTTTACACTTGTCACAGGCATGGGCCAATTTAGAAAACCACCAAAAGTTGACCAACTTCTCCGTAGGAACAGGAGTAGACCATTCATTCCCTTGAGCCTGTTCCACCATTCAATTAGATTGTGGCTGATCTGTACCTCAACTCCATTAAAACTCAAAAATGCTGGTGGCTCAGAAATAGCCCAGAGGAGGAGAGGTTGCACTGAAAGTGCCGTGGGAAATGGCCAGGTCATAACTTAAGCTGCAGGTAAAGCTAAGATTTGATCATTTTTAATGTAAGGGGGGAAAATCCTAAAGAATGTAAAAGTGCAGTTTGCAGCAATGATGATTTTAGAAATTACTGAAAAGGGACATAACTGACGAAGCTGTGAGAATTTATTTTCAAGGGGTATCCGGGGGACATGTCTCCAGAAAGTATTGATTTTTAACACTTTATTTCATACATTTTCTGGCAGTTTAGAGCTTATAGTAATTTTCACACTTCAAACCAAAAATAATTTCTCCTGGAAGGGTTAGAGATATCTTAAATATGAAAATAAAAAATTGTTGTACATTTTTCAGCAAGTCAAAATAAATGGCATAACACCATCCATTACAATAGACAAATACAAATACAAACACCTGAAAACAGCTGACCACTGTCATCAGCGATCATTTCTGGCCTGTTTTGTTCTTTTGAACTGCCAAAAAGAAAGTTTATTTTCTTCTACTAGAATAAAAAAAACCTTACACAATGCAATCTTAAAAGTAAGGTGCACATGAACTTGTTTTCCAGGAACTGGCTGGGAGAGCTGAACTTTGTGCTCGGAGGCTCACCTGCCTGATTGCCTCCAGTCTGGGGATGGCCATTATACTCTCATTAATAATTAATGCCACTATCATATTTCCCTGTAAATGAAGACCACTCTAATATAGGGTGTGTGGGCTCTGTCCCTGATTAATCCACAGTAGCAAAGGGGCTTCATCCATTTGTGCATAAAAAAAATGAAAACAGTTAAGTTACAGCACATAATGAAGCACTGCAACACGCACAAAGAGCCAAAGGTCACAACATATGCTGTAGTAAAATCCAAAATATGGAAATCTCAGTGTAATTTATTTAAGCTAATTAAAGCTCATCACCATTTCTACCCCACTCTATTTCCAAATCCTAATAATTCCACCATTGCAGTGATAGGAATGCTCAATAAAACCAGTCAGTGAATTCATGCCAGAGAACATTTTATCTAAAAACAAATATAGCTGCAACTAGTTTTTAAGAAAATAAATCTTTCTATAAGACTTCAGCTGGGCAAGACCCATATAGTTCCGTTAAGGAAAATTAAAAGTTTTTACAAAGCTGCATTTTAGCACCTTTTTTGTTATATTCAACTTACTTGGGGGCAAACATTAAATAAAAACACCTGTAACTGTGATTCTCAGAAACCATCAGCTCATCTTAAAACTTTTCTGCTTCAAGTTTGAGCACAACCAACAGTGGGAAGAAATAATTGGTTGTAACAGCCATCAGTTCTAACTAATCTGATTGGTTATGACAGCTTTAGGTTGTGTCTTCAAGCTGATCTGAACCTATCTCCAACCCCTGTGAAAAAAAGCTGATTTTTCTTATGAAATGACGACAAGCTGACAAAGAGATGGCAAAGCTGATGTCAGCTTAAAAAGCTGATGGTTAGCATGTATGGTAAAGGACGTGTGCTGATGCAGTGTGAAACCAGGATCAGGCTGGAATGTGATGCTCCCAAAGTTCCAGATATACTGCTCCATATACTCTTCCTCCTTCGTGCATCTTCACTACATTGTAATCACGAATAATTGCAGTCACCCATTCCAAGTATCCTAAAGACTGTGGAACACACCACTCTCCTGCAGTCTTCAAATTTCAAAACCTAAACTTGGCATCACCTAATCACTATTTTTCTGATTTACTTCATCCTTGCTTTTACCCTTTTCAATCTCAATCTGAAAGAAAAAAATCTCTCAACACTCACCGGCAAGCAGCACAAATGAAGAGCAGCCACGCGGCTACAGTGCTGGGAGGGATGGGTCACTGGTGCTGCATGTTTGGGTGAAGGGGGAGAAAAAATTGGGAGAAAGGGGGAAAAAAATACACCAAAATAAAAAGAGAGTTTTCAGGTCTAGGCTCCTGCATCGAGGCCGAGATGGTTAAAATAAGAGTCCTCCTGTATTTAACTGGACTCCAGAGTCTTTACAGGGTGAAGTGATTTCACCTGGTCCCCAGGCATCATCGATCCTGGGCCTAATCAGCTCTCCTACGCATTTTCTCATTGTTATCACCTGAGCCCTGACACCGGGTCCTCCAGAAATTAAACTGTCACTCACAGTCATTCACTGGCAGCCTGCGGGCGAGCTGACCGGTCAGCTAGAAATTTTCAGGGAGACTCCAGTATAGCCTTAGCTGGAATGAGAGAGACACGGTTTCTGTTGCCCTTCAATAGCCTTTGCCCTAAGCTATGGCCTGACACTGCTGCTATTATAGAGAGACTCCCTTGTTTCCTTAATGGTTTTTGTATCAAACACATTTCAGCGAGAAGCAGCCTGCAGGTACAGTAGGAAGGGCCACACACACACCCTGAGCACTGTGCAAGTTCAAGTACTTCTTTCTCCTCCATTAACCCTCAACATACTCAATATTCTTTGCAAGACAATGTATATCCACTCCTTTTGTACTATGTAGAATATTGTAAAGGTTAGAGGTTTCCATGTGTCGAATATTATAATTTGAGAAAAAAACATTCAGCCATAAATATTTTATGTGGCGTTTGTCCCATTCAAGCCAAAATACATTGTTTTCCCCAATTCCTGCCTGCAGTTTCCCTAAACCAACCATGTTTCTCCAACTGTGAGGACAGGGTGCAGATCCGCTATTAGGCCTTAATCAAGTCTGCTCTACAATCGGTTGCTAGGCAGCATTGCAGCCCTTTTTCCCAGTCCAAGTCATAAAGGGGGCAGAATAGGAGTGAGGAAGAGGAGTGGAATTGTGACTTGAGCTCTCATGTTTAATTCCCACTGAGGAAAATTCATTGAAAACCTTGATAATACCTAACACCTCTGTATCATGATTCAGAATCAAGTGGAAAAAAAGATTACTGATCTTGGAGCACTGTTTTAATTCCTAGACACACCACTCAAAAAAAAGCCTGACTGGCCCAAAATAGGATTGGTATCAACCTGATTTCTTGGAGGTACAGCAAGCACAACCCAATGTGACTAGGTCCCTGATTTCCCCCTCTTCCTGCAAGTACCCTCAGCCTGGTACAGTCCCTGTCTGGGATCATCAGCTCAAATTGTCTCCTATAAGCCCAAAGTGGAACATGCTGAGAGCTTCATCCTTGCCTGCCATGATAGTCTGACTCTTAAAAATATTTTGTCTCAAAATAACATTGCAGAATACTATTGAGGCATCACCCTTTCAACTTATGAGTCCCCGGTGTGGTTTGCAATGAAGTCGCCACAAGGTGGGAACTGAGAGCAGAGGGACCATTTGAAAATTAAGCTGTGTTGTACACAAGAATGAAATTGAGAACTACAACCCTGGACACACTGCAAAGGAAACAGGATGGATGTACTGGGACAACAAGTTTAGATTGACAAAATGGCCTCTCACTAAATATAAGTAAATAACCTTTTATTAAAATAAAATGGGAGAGAGTTGGGTGAAAGGACAGCACAAAGCTTGAAAAGAGAAGACAAGATAAATCAAGAAGTTGTGGTTAAGTGACATCAAGCTTGGCTTTTAATAGTCTATAGATTGTAGGAGGAGGGGAATAATGAGGGAGGGCAGGACATTACACAGGGTGAACACCTAATGTAATCTGTCCACTATTTTAGCTTTATAAACAGGTTAAACACCTGTGTTAAAATAGCAGACAGAGGAAGGTCATATGAACAGGCTAAACATTTGTCCGCCAATCTCACCATCAGTAATTTCAAGGCTGCATAGTTTGAACTCCTGGGAAAGAACAGGTTAGAACAGGAGGTGGTTGATTTCAACACAGTGAGGATGCAGAAAGGAGGAAGAGGGTGTAGGATGATGCGGTTGGAGTTTAAGAGGCAAGAGAGACAAAAGTTGAGAGGAAGGATGACCATAGTAGCACTGATAACAGATCCTGCTCCACAAAGTCAACTCACCTTTAGTCGCTACATCACAAAGAACCCTGTACCAGCACATATTGAACGTTATATGTTCTCAATAGGCCCAATTCCATGACCCCACATTGTCAACAGGAAGCTGCATTTGCAATAAGTGAGGGCGGGATTGCGGAATGACCTTTAATGTTGTCCCTTGGATGTCAGTGAACCACGATAGTGAGTGTGCAAAATGTACTCTTTCCGCTTGAACTGTAAAATACACCCAGTTACACAATGATAGATTTTTGTCCTTCTGAACTAGGGCTGTGTTTGGCAAGAGCTAGATTAGCACAATGGTGAAAAGTCTATTCAGTGATGGAAGCAATTTGAGATGATTTATATCGCCGTTATATATATCACTGTTCCTTCATCGTCGCTGGGTCAAAATCCTGGAACTCCTTATCACTACCTTCTCAAGGGCAACTAGGGATGCGCAATAAATGCCGACATTGCCAGCTACACCCACATCCCAAGAACTGTTGAAAAAAATCTTTATTTCAAAGCTAATTAGCAATGGGATAGTTTGCATGAATATTTCAAGATTGTACAAACAACTTGCAGAGAGATGCCATGGACAGGTGTTGCAGGCTGTACAATACATCTCTGATCCAGAGCTGAGGCACTACATTGCGCAGCGACTGTTAGCACATTGCTCCTCGACAACTAGACAGCCAAAACAAGCTTTTCTCAGAAAGGCCCCCTTATACCACAGCAGCATTTGTCCCTCACAACAACCAAGCTCTAAGTTCACACAGTGGCACCAAAGACTATCCTTTCATTGCATACGCAACCATTCTAGATAGGGAGTGTAGGATGACTATAGGGGCTGCACAGCCAAGCCCTATTGTAAGAAGATGGCTGCATTATTCCCCTCCCTAGCTCTGGATTGCTGAGGCCGATTGTAATACCTCTACCATTGCCTCAGCAGGGATAAAATAATTCAGCATAGCCTTGGGGGTCCAACGTAGGCCCTTCCTGGCTTGTGTGGCTCAGTAACACACCAGGACAATGCATTCAGGGAGGGCAAGATATAAACCAAGCTGGTCTTGAATGATTTAAAGGGTAAAACGTTAATCAGGACGATGTATGGGCTTGGGAATGGAGTATAAATACTGCATTAGTTCCTACCAACTGATATTGGGATCAAAGGGTGCACTCTTCCTAGCGAGGTTTAGGAAAATAAAACAAACAGCTTCTCTGAGAATAAAATGAACTGTAGTCACTTTGTCATCCAACCTTCATTTGTTCATCACTGAAGAAAAGGTAGGAGGAGGAGGAGGATGAGGAGGGGACGAGGAGAAGTAGAAAGCAATTGCTGCAGTGCTTGGCCGTAAGGCAGGAACCCAGCCACCTGCAATACACTCTGATCTTTGGCAATGATAAATTACACATTATTTCATCTGACAACGAAGTCAGCCAGGGCAGAATTTTAATAACTTTTGTACTGTCTGTCGCACAGGTTTGAAAAGGCCAAAAAATTTGGAAATAAAATCTTTTTTCTCCCCCTCCCTTTCGGTTTTTGAAACATTTATTAACTGTCATGTTCCCGAAATGTCCTTTGCAGGGAGAGTGTCTCTCTCGATGCCTGCTGATGCAGAGTCGTGTACGAGGTTAATAGGTTATTGACTGCCGGTGCTTTGTGACTGAGTGCTCATTGCAGCTTTTAGAATCTGTGGTTATCAGGAGTTCGCTGGTGATGTGGTGCACGGTTCAGGGCCTAGGTTTTTTTAGAAAACCTCCTGCTCATCATGAGTCTTCTCCTGGTGTATTAATTTTAAAAAAAATTTTAAGATGAAGAAGCCAAGTTAAAAGCACTACTTCTTTTCCACACTGGATCCTACTTCTAACAGATTTTTTACAAAACTGTTCTCCATCTTCTCTCAGCACCGGAGAACCTAATAACCTCAGAATCAAAAGGTTGTGGGCTCAAGCCTCACTCCAGGGCATAAACACACAATCCAGGCTGACCTGCAGTGCAGAACCGAGGGAGTGCTTCACTCTTTGAGGTGTTGATTTTCAGCAAGACGTTAAACTGAGGCCCTGTTTGCCTGGTCCGGTGAGGGTACAATTTTAAGTTAAAGATCGCATGGCACTATTAGAAGAGGAACAGGGAGTTCTCCCGGTGTCCTGGCCATATTCCTCCCTTAAACAGCACCCCTCAAAAACAGATTAGCTCGTCATTCTGCTCATTGTTATTTGTGGGATCTTACTGTGCGCAAATGGCTGCCACATTTGCCCACACAACAGTCAGTACAAGTAATTCATTTAACACAAAGCACTTTCATGCATTTGAGTGATGCGATAAGACACTATAGAAATGCAAGATTATTTTTAAACTAACCTGCTAATTGCCTGACACTTAACCAAGCAAGAATCCTGTTCTAAACTGTAGCCAATAACAAACCATTGGAAATTTATATTTTGTCATATCTTTTATAATTGAAGAAAAGCATTAACGTGTGCACCAAGAAGATATTTAATATCATAATTCAAATGCATCACAACAGAAACCTTGTGGCTTGACATCATTATTTCTTTTTTGTTTCCTTCTCCCTTCTGGTAGCTGCTCAGTGCTGGGCACAGGCCCCTTGTTGGGAGGCACACTTGCCGTGTGAAAATCCGTTGCCACATTTGCTTACAAAACAACAGTGACTGTACTTTGAAAGTAATTAACGGGCTGTGAAGGACGTCCTGAGGACATGAAAATGCGATATGAATGCAAGTTCTTTCTTTTAAATGGGCCTGTACGTCCACCAACTGTTGTCCATCCACTTCTCTCAGCACAAACATCAAACAGTTAACAGAGACACTCTATAAACCATTACTTCTGCTTTTGCTTCTACTTTAACCTGAAAATTTCTAACCTATAACCAAAAAAACTGCGATACGTGCCAACAACCCACAGAACCTCCAGCCCTTTTTTGGCCCTCCCCTTCTTCTTCAGGGGTTGATTCCTTGATGGGTGCAGCTCCACAGGCATTAGTTGCTCCGGTACCTTCCCAAGTGGCCATTCTTCGTTTAAGACAAACCCCTGCCCCAGCGGAAATTGAGCATGGAGGGCAGTCAAAATCGAGCGAGAGACTTACCTACTGGTGTCCCAATTTTAAATTGCAGGCGCCAAGGACACCCACCCGAAGCTGGTGGAGGCCTTATTTAAATATGTAAGGGGGTACTAATGACATCACTGGGACACAACTGCAATCTCAACCCTAGGCCTACGTGGGGAAACCAAACCTGTGAGGAACAGAAGCTGGAGCCAAAAGAAGACCAGAAAAGTAGGTTTCTTTCCTTTTTTTTGGTTTCCTTGTGGGCCAGGGAGAGCAGGAATATTCCTCCGGGCCCCACAAAGAAACCTTGGGCCTCCCCTGTCCTGGGCTTCCCACCCCCTCCAACCATCCGACTCCCCTCCCAAACTCTTATCTTAGTGCTGGGGAATGTTCGATCGGATCACCAGCAGCGACCTTCTGCCGCCCAAAATCCTGCCGCCACCCACCTGCCACGTAGCTCTACCTGCCAGGTTCGGGCGGGAGACCACTGCCAATCAAATGGATGAGGCCTGGGGATGTTAAAATCATCCGAGCTCCACATTGCAGAGGGGTGGATTGCTTCCTGCTTTGCCCCTGGCTGCACCGATCCTGCCCTTCCTTAAAATCGCGTTCCGAATGTCTGCAGGCTATTTGACTGCAGGGAGCTTCTCGGCCGAGTTCAGTCCTGCTTTCACCCGCTGCCAGCATTTTCAGGCAGGGTTCACTGGATAATGATCAGCAGCAGGGCACCTGGATGATTCTTTTTCACTTCCGAGCCCACTCGGGGTGGCACTAGGGGTCCTGCAATTTGCCTCACATTCCTGCTACCACTCTGGCTGTGATCAGCTAACTCAGCGCAGATTACAAATTAATCTCGAGACATCAGAAAGAGTAATAACGTCGCAGACACATATATACCACAGCAACTTCATAACAGCAGTCAGAGAGACGATAGTCCAGGGTAGTTAACAGAATTAAACCAATTAATGTTCAAAATGGCCATCAAGGTCCGTTAGTGATTCCAAATCCATACTTATCATCTGAAAAAGGATGTTCCATTATAGTGCTTTGGCCACGGCTTTGGTGTCCCATACAGGTCAAGGATTAAACCAACAAAATTCATGCAAGCTATTGCTTTAATAACACATCACATTTATTCTAGTCCTTTTCTGGTACAATTCTCTCAAGTTTGAGAAACTTGAAATATCCCCTCAAAGTTGACCTTTGTATTTTTGGTTAGATGAAATCTTACATTAATATCAGTGCTCATTACCCATAATGCCACATAATAACCACACTGGAAGGTACCTCAAATGGCTCCAATTTTAAATTTGTCCTCTGATCAAAGCCACAAGGATTACACGTTCACCAGGTATTAAATAAGCTTATAAACAAAACTAACTGGCAGCATGGCACAGTGCGGAGCTGTAGAACAAGGGGATTCCATTCAGAGGGTACCAACGTCCCAATTTGATCATTTTGTTCAGTTGGCGAGTGTTGCTTCCTCTAAGCAGGACCACTAGAGGGTGCATGTCTCTACGGAGGCACCTGTGGTGTGGTGTGGACTGTCCTATCCTTTTGACTCAAAAGGGAAGTGGAAGTGTATTTGTGGGAAGGCTGCACTAGGGGAGTTCCATAACCCACAGTTGCCCACTTTCCTGGTCAAAGGAGAATGGATGCCCATGATGGACTGTAGTGTGGGTTTAAACTACAAAGTGTAGTGCGTGAAACAAGATCAGAGGGGCTGAATTGTTTTTCCAGATACCACTTTATACCCAGAATCTCTGTGATGTGCTTACAGCAAATAACTGAAGTCCCATGGTAACTTCACTAAAGACCCATGCACAGTTGGCATAAAGGTTTCTAAAACCCAGTGTGCCACATATCCGTTCCTCAAAAACACAAACAAAACTAACACACATCATTACAATTCGATGGTGATAAAAATGCAGATTTTGGGGTCTGATAGGCAAACGTGACTCAAAGAGGAGCTCCCCATCTGCCTTGGCATAAATCATTGCAAATTCCAAAATAATCTTAATACGACCTTCCTTTCTCCTCTTCCTCCCCATCCTCCAATTTACTTCCCTCCCCTTCTGAAGGTGCAGACTCTTGCAGCTGTACATTTCCACTGGTGCCAGCAGCTTTCTGCGAATGAATAGTGAGTGTCAACAGATTACCCAAATGTCGAGGGCATCGCAGCCAAGCCCGATCGTGTCCACCACCAATATCTATACATTTGTATTTTCTGGCAGGGACCACTAGATAGCAACCTAAAGTAGGAACCCTTCCTAGCCCAAGGCTAGCTGTACCAGTGTGACTGCACCTTGGCTACAAGATAATAGCACACACAGTGGATCAAAGCTGGGGCCTTTGCGTTTGTGACGTTTTTGCAATGTGTGCCCACTGTGTTAAAACTGAAATCTAAAAAAAAAGCTCTGAATCAAACTTCATTCTATAAAACTCATATCTATCACAGAAGAGTTTGAATATATCCCGTAGCATCCTTTTGCACTTGTTCCAAAGAGCCCATTAGAATTCTAGAAGATTCTCATTACATGGCTGATTTTCCCCCTCCTTTCCCTATTAAGCATGAATGTTAGAGAATTCTAGCCTCAGTTCTTTTCAATATAGGCAATGGAGACAATACCTTACCTGTACACTAAAACTCCCCCACCACGAACCTGAATACTTTGTTCCAGAGCAATCTCCGGCTCTCCTCAGGGAAGTGCAGATCTATTTGCCAACCATCCCAGACATGTTCAGGTCCCCAATTTAAAACTCAGAAGAATGAGAACGAAGCAGCTGGGACAGAAAGAGGAAGGAGCGCAGGAAAGGAGCAGAAGTTCTATAATCAATGTGGTCTCTATCTTTTATGGGGCAGAAGCTTTTTGTACAAGAGGAACATTCACTAGAGACGGCTTAACCACTATCACCTTTAGATGGTTCCCCTATTTTTAAGATTCTCCTTTTACCTCTTTATTCTAATTATTAATTATGTATTTCAAATCAGCCTCTAGTCCTTTGTAATATATATTAAGGCAGAAAGCTCTATTTGTTATTCTAATTACTAACTGGCTAGGAGCTAGCTGGTTGCTGGGAAGGTCCAAGAGCAGCCCAGGTAAAATGTTTGCTCTCGTTGGTCTTACCCTCAGTAAGGAAGTATCTAGTGTAGCTAAGATCAAGAGTTCCGCAGAGTGTACACTAGTGTGTGTAGTTACTGAGTCATACAGACCAGGAACATGCCACGTTCAATCTGACACTCAACTGGGGTGTCACAGTTGTCCTCAGCCCCTCTGGGTTAGGGAGGAGGAAAAGGAAATTCAGCCAGGGTTCCCACTCTCCTTTGCTATCCCAGTGACCCCAGCTGGAAAGTCCAC
Organism: Heptranchias perlo; assembly: GCF_035084215.1. NCBI lineage: Eukaryota > Metazoa > Chordata > Chondrichthyes > Hexanchiformes > Hexanchidae > Heptranchias > Heptranchias perlo. The sequence continues at coordinate 6,775,108 of NC_090356.1, forward strand.
ACTGGTTGAGGACAGGATCAGATTCGCCTTCTGTTGAGAGTCCCACACAAACATTTCAGGAGGGCAGCTAGCACCCATGGAAGCGTAACACAGCATGAAATCAACATCTTCAGGAGAGATGGGGAGAAAATTGGGAATAAAACACAAAGGAATTCTGATCAGGCTGTTCGAGGAGCTCAGAAATGAATCCCCAAGAGCAGTGCATATTTTTTGTAACTGAGACCAATAGGGAGAGAGATCTACAGCAACACAAAGAGAGATTAACAAAAATAGAGGTCTACAGCAATACAGAGAACGATCTACAGCAATACAGAGAGAGGTCTACAGCAATACAGAGAGAGGTCTACAGCAATACAGAGAGAGGTCTACAGCAATACAGAGAGAGGTCTACAGCAATACAGAGAGAGGTCTACAGCAATACAGAGAGAGATCTACAGCAAAAATAGTCACAGTACAGAAGAATAACCAATGGTCCTTTTCACTGTGCAGACTGGCCCTATTATAAGACGGGCCTGGCTTAACAACCAGTAAAAACGGGTGCTATCCAGCTGGATTCGATCCGTGCTAACAACTTAATTAGTCCAGACTTGCACCTAGATTGAAAAACGGATTTTATACGAGAGGCATTTTCCTTTTGGAGCCTCTCATCAATCACTGTCCATCTGAATTCGCTGATGGGGTTTAACTGTGCCATTAAGATGCAGTTCATATTTTCTCAAACAACAAAGGAAGGAGTCTACACAGTGGCTGACATTTTAACTCACATCAGTCCTGCCCATCCACGTGAGCCTGATTAATCAGCTGTAAAACACTGACAGTTCAGGATTGCTTTGGGTGCCAACTCTCGCCTACTTAATAGCACAATTTGAGCACAAGTCTGTTTGTTCTTTTGTTTATCCCGCTTCTACCAAAAGAAACACTGGCAGAAGGGGATGGGATGGTTTAATATCCTTGGGTGGCTCACTGAATAAAGTGTTTGCATAGCATTCCTTTGCATGTTATTTAACTGCGGTTCCTCCCCTGTGTAAAACAAGTGGGTTAGCTACTGCGTTAAAATAGCATGTAGCTTTTACACAAATACGCAAATTAATGCAGTACCAAAAGGAAATTAAACCCTAAGGACATACATACCAGGGCAATATTGTTCTGCATTTGAACGGTGATCTGCTCTAACCAAATGACATTCCAGAAAATTTGGAGGACGTTACAGGGACACTTATTCATAGAGTCATAGAGTTATACAGCACGGATAGAGGCCCTTCGGCCCATCGTGTCCGCGCCGGCCATCAAGCCCTGTCTAATCTAATCCCATATTCCAGCATTTGGTCCGTAGCCTTGTATGCTATGGCATTTCAAGTGCTCATCCAAATGCTTCTTGAATGTTGTGAGGGTTCCTGCCTCCACAACCCTTTCAGGCAGTGAGTTCCAGACTCCAACCACCCTCTGGGTGAAAAAGTTCTTTCTCAAATCCCCTCTAAACCTCCCGCTTTTTACCTTGAATCTATGCCCCCTTGTTATAGAACCCTCAACGAAGGGAAAAAGCTCCTTAGTATCCATCCTATCTGTGCCCCTCATAATTTTGTACACCTCAATCATGTCCCCCCTCAGCCTCCTCTGCTCCAAGGAGAACAAACCCAATCTTCCCAGTCTCTCTTCATAGCTGAAGCGCTCCAGCCCTGGTAACATCCTGGTGAATCTCCTCTGCACCCTCTCCAAAGCAATCACATCCTTCCTGTAGTGTGGCGACCAGAACTGCACACAGTACTCCAGCTGTGGCCTAACCAGTGTTTTATACAGCTCCATCATAACCTCCTTGCTCTTATATTCTATGCCTCGGCTAATAAAGGCAAGTATCCCATATGCCTTCTTTACCACCTTATCTACCTGTTCCGCCGCCTTCAGGGATCTGTGAACTTGCACACCAAGATCCCTCTGACCCTCTGTCTTGCCTCGGGTCCTCCCATTCATTGTGTATTCCCTTGCCTTGTTAGTCCCTCCAAAGTGCATCACCTCTCACTTTTCCGGGTTAAATTCCATTTGCCACTGTTCCGCTCATCTGACCAACCCATCTATATCGTCCTGCAGACTGAGGCTATCCTCCTCGCTATTTACCACCCTACCAATTTCATCAGCGAACTTACTGATCATACCTTTTACATTCATATCCAAGTCGTTAATGTAGACCACAAACAGCAAGGGACCCAGCACCGATCCCTGTGGTACCCCACTGGCCACAGGCTTCCAGTCACAAAAACAACCTTCGACCATCACCCTCTGCCTTCTGCCACTAAGCCAGTTTTGTATCCAAAGTGCCAAGGCACCCTGGATTCCATGGGCTCATACCTTCTTGACCAGTCTCCTGTGCGGGACTTTATCGAAGGCCTTACTGAAATCCACGTATACCACATCCACTGCGTTACCCTCATCCACACGCCTAGTCACCCCCTCAAAAAATTCAGTCAAATTAGTCAGACATGATCTTCCCTTGACAAAGCCATGTTGACTATCCCTGATTAATCCTTGCTTCTCCAAGTGGAGACTAATTTTGTCCTTCAGAATTTTTTCCAATAATTTTCCTACCACTGATGTTAGGCTCACAGGCCTGTAGTTCCCCGGTTTTTCCCTACTCCCCTTCTTGAATAATGGTACTACATTAGCGGTTCTCCAGTCCTCTGGCACATCCCCTGTGGCCAGAGAGGTTCTGAATATATGTGTTAGAGCCCCCGCAATCTCCTCCTTTGCCTCACACAGTAGCCTGGGATACATTTCGTCCGGGCCTGGGGATTTATCCATTTTTAGGCCTGCTAAAACCGCCAATACCTCCTCCCGCTCGATGTTAATATGTTCGAGTATATCACAGTCCCCCTGCCGTATTTCTATGTCTACATCATCCTTCTCCATAGTGAAAACAGATGCAAAAAATTCATTTAGAACCCCTCCTACATCTGCCGGCTCCACACACAGATTGCCATTTTTGTCCCTAATGGGCCCTATTTTTTCCCTAGTCATCCTCTTACCTTTAATACACTTATAAAACATCTCAGGATTTTCCTTTATTTTGCTCGCCAGTGTTATTTCATGGCCCCTCCTTGATCTCCTAATTTCTTTTTTAAGTATCCCCCTGCACTTTTTGTACTCCTCTAGGGCTTCCTCCGTCTTTAGCCTTTTGTATCTGCCAAAAGCCCTCCTTTTTTTCCTAATCCATTCTCGTATATCCCCTGACATCCAAGGTTCCCTGGAGTTCTTGGAACCACCCTTGACCTTTACGGGAACATGTTGCCATTGTATGGTCTCAATCTCCCTCCTGAAAGACTCCCATTGCTCCGATGCGGATTTTCCTACAAGCAGCTGATCCCAGTCCATTTTGGCCAGATCCTGCCTTATCCTATTAAAATCGGCCTTCCCCCAATTTAGAACCTTTATTTCCGGCCCCTCCCTGTCCTTTTCCATGACCACCTTAAATCTCACTGAATTATGGTCACTGTCACCAAAGTGCTCACCTACTAGCACTTCTTCCACTTGGCCGGATTCATTCCCTAGAATTAGGTCCAGTACCGCCCCCTCTCTTGTAGGACTTTCTACATGCTGGCTCAAAAAGCTCTCCTGGATGCACATTAAGAATTTTGTACCCTCTAAGCCTTTTACACTCTGAGTATCCCAGTTAATATTGGGGAAGTTGAAATCCCCCACTATTATTACCCTATTATTTGCACAATTTTCTGAGATTTGCCTACATATCTGTTCCTCTATCTCCCCCTGACTGGGGGCCTATAGTACACTCCCATCAAAGTGCTTGCCCCCTTTTTGTTTTTAAGCTCCACCCATATGGCCTCATTAGAGGAACCTGCTAATATATCATCCCTCCTTATGGCAGTAATTGATTCTTTAATTAATATTGCGACCCCCCCTCCTCTTATACCTCCCCCTCTGTCTCGCCTGAAGATTCTGTACCCCCGAATATTGAGCTGCCAGTCTTGCCCCTCCCTCAACCATGTCTCTGTGACAGCAACAATATCATACTCCCATGTGTTTATCAACACCTTCAGTTCATCCACCTTATTCGCAAGACTCCTTGCATTAAAATAGATGCCATCCAGCCTTGCCCTTACATATTTGCCCTGTCTTCCAAGCTGACTTGTTTTTTTCTCTATATTTGGCTGCACATCACCCCCTATTGTAGCTCCACTCTGTATCCCATCCCCCTGCCAAGTTAGTTTAAACCCCCCCCCCAACAGTGCTAGCAAACCTCCCCACAAGGATATTTGTCCCGCTCTGGTTCAGGTGCAACCCGTCCGACTTGTACAAGTCCCACCTTCCCCAGAAGCAGGCCCAGTGATCCAGGAAACTGAAACCCTCCCTCCTGCACCAACTCTTTAGCCACGCATTCATCTGTTCTATCCTCCTATTTCTATACTCACTAGCCCGTGGCACTGGGAGTAATCCGGAGATTACAACCTTTGAGGTCCTGCTCTTTAATCTGCTACCTAGCTCCCTAAATTCTTGATGCAGGACCTCATCTCCCTTCCTACCTATGTCGTTGGTCCCAATGTGGACCACGACCTCTGCCTGCTCACCCTCCCCCTTGAGAATGCCCTGTAGCCGCTCAGTGACATCCATGACCCTGGCACCAGGGAGGCAACAAACCATCCTGGAGTCACGTTTACGGCCACAGAAACGCCTGTCTGTTCCCCTTACGATAGAATCCCCTACCACTATAGCTCTTCCACTCTTTTTCCTCCCAGCCTGTGCAGCAGAGCTACCCCTGGTGCCAGGAAGTTGGCTGCTGCTGCCTTCCCCTGATAAGTCATCCCCCTCAACAATATCCAAAGCGGTATATTTGTTTGAGAGGGGGACGGCCACAGGGGACCCCTGCACTGCCTGCCTGCTCCTCTTACTCTGCCTGGTGGTCACCCAATTACTTCCTGCCTGTACAACCTTTACCTGCGGTGTGACCATCTCACTAAACGTGCTTTCCACGACGTTCTCAGCATCGCGAATGCTCCATAATGAATCCATCCGCAGCTCCAGTGCCGCAATGCGGTTTGTCAGTAGCTGCAGCTGGATACACTTCCCGCACACATGGTCATCAGGGACACCGGAAGGGTCCCTGATTTCCCACATAGAGCAGGAAGAGCATAACACGGGGCTGGGCTGTCCTGACATGACTTACCCTTTAACTAATTAATTCAAATTAAATGAATCCCACCAATTTCACTTCAATTAAAAGGTATACTCAAGGGCCCTTGCTGAACAGCAGTCCCCCACTACACAACAGAGACCCGAGAATCCACAAACTCTAACCTTAGACAAATTCAGCAGGAATTTTTATCAGCCTTTCCTTCCTGTTAAATCTTCAGGTTTTTATATTATTGACACGGCCTCGGTGAAGGTCCGAGGCTCATAGTGCAGGTCGGACTCCATCAAGGTTCAATAAAAATAGGAGGGAAGACAAGGTAAATCAGGATGTAGGAGGTTAGGTGACGCCAAGGTTGGGTTTTAAAATCCTGTAGGAGGAAGGGAAAACAGAAAGCTAAAGAGTTCCATAGCTTTCAAATCCTGGAAGAGAGTAAGTTACAACTGTGTAACATTGGCAGGACCATATCAGGAATAACGGGTATCTGGGAAAAGAATATAAATGTAAGCCTCAGATGGAGATCTGAATGCCAAGATCAAACTACGGCCTTTAAATCACTCCAAAGGTACTAGATATGACATGGAGGATTTATTTAGTTCTATACTCAATGCTGACACCCATTGCCAGTGTACCCCTTGTGCTGCTGGCACAGGGGGACTACAAATTGGGATAATCCCTGCTGCAAGTGTAATGAGAAACGAAGAATTCTGTAACCAGTACGTATTGTGTCACTCTAAGGTGTTCATGAGGTCCATTTTATACTCACTACTGCAAAGCATTTTGATTTGAGTCATGGTAAAATGTAAATGGTCATCATTGCTGTCAGTACTTTGCCCGGCATCCCAAGGCAATTTTTTTAACAACAGATTAGCAGGGTTATTCCCTTCCTTCTCTCCTGAAGGCACTGACCTGTGCTGGTTTAATTGTTTGCAGGTGCAGGTGACAATAGGGAACCTCATCAAAGTAGTCATTCTTCAAACACGAGCCTGGACACCACAAGGTATCATGTTAGGGGGAGATTCCTCAAACCAGACACTCCCAGCAGCAAGCATCACTCGTAAGGAGCGAGTCTCGGGACGTTGCAGGCCCAGCCCATGATTATCCATCCATTCATTTGGAAAACCGTAATGTGCTCCCTCTGGACATTGCTCCACGTTGGGACTGCAGGATTGGAGAATCATCCATTATTCGAACTTGGAGGACATCACAGCTGAGTCAAAGATGAGGAAGACCTATCCAGTTGAGTATTTCTGTGACATTTCCAGTCTAGACTCACAGATGAGGAAGTACTGGAATGAAAGCATTACCTCTTATCTGTACAACAGAATGAGTCACCAGCTTTTGGTGAGGAGAATAAATTGGAAAAGAAAACAGACTCAAACCAAGTCATCTAAAGCACTAAATGGAGCTCATTTATCCCTTATCCATACTTCCATCAGCCTTTCCTTCCTGTTAAATCTTCAGGCTTTTGAAACCAAAATTTGGCATCACCTAATCAGCACATCCTGATTCACTTTGCCTTCTCTTTTAGGCTTTTCAATGCTGCTGTGTTGAGCCTTGGATCTTCACTCAGGTGTCGCAATAAAAACGACAGATTGGACATCAGAACTAACTGAGGTAACTGATATAAAGAGGCTCTAGTCCACTTGCAAAGAGACTTGGAGGATATCCAAAAATATATAGAAAGTGCTGTTGGATATCTTTAAAGGAGGCGGGATTGCAGATAGCATCCAATGGCAATCCCCTTTCCAATAATGGAATCTAAGTATGAGGGCGGGGGCTGAAATTATCTGACTAACCTCGATAATTTTCAAGTATGGTTTTCAGTTTTCCCCGATGTCCAAAACCAGACTAGAGATGGGATAGGGATGGGATCCAAGATATGCTTTACCGCCAATGAAAATTTCTCAAAAACCTCAATAGCTAAAATATTAGAGGATGCAAAAGCAAGTGTTACGTAATGCAATTTTACTTAAAAACTCAGCATAGAAATTTCTGGACAGGCTATTTAAGAACTGGCCTGTCCGCTTCACCAATGGATCCCCTACAAGAAACTCAAATGAAGGAAACCTAAGACAGAATTAAACTTAAGTTTTCAGCGAAATTAGTACTGGCTGCAGATTACAAGGCAGGGTGGGGTCCTTTCGGAATTAGTGGTGACTCGGTTATCTAAATAGCAGTGCGATAGAAGTCCCTCCTGTGATGTAATATATAGGTTATATTTATTTATTAGCAGATCTCCTGTGGCATTGCTCACAAGTCAGATATTGTTTTATAACAATGAGGTGTGGGGGGTGTTATCAATAAAGTATGACCAGAAAAATATGACAGCAGGTTCGTGTGACACTTAAAGAAATTGTGTGCCATATGCAAGACTTTTAATAATATTATATTAAACATGCACACAATATAAAAATAAACTACAAATATATAATTGCCTGGACTAGTCTTAAACAGTTCATATCATACATTTGTTTATTGAATGTATTTGGGATTGTATTTTTCTTCAAAGGAGTTCCTTTAAAATAGTACAGAATGGACTGTTCTATTTCCACTCCTCCCTCTCCCCTTGCTGTGAGTGGGGCAGCCCGGCTACGCCAACACCACTACTCTGCAACAGGTTAATAGAAGTTGGAGTGGCTGGAATGGTTCCTCTTCCCCAAAATGGAGTGCTCTGAAGGGCAGAGCTTGTCCGGACGGTTTCTTCAGTCTCAGAAACAGAATGGTCTGCAGGTGCACGATTGCCACTTGCCTAGTCTTAGATTAGCCGAGTTTTGGGCTAGAAATATTTCAAATTTAAACACCCAAAATCTTTTCTTTAATAAAAAGTTCAATTCCCCTCTGTTACAGTGTGCTACAGTGAACAGATGCTACTCTCGGCTTTACAAACACTGAGAAAGATGAACCCATTTCATACAGTGAAGTGCATCCATTTATCAGAAGTGGATGGAGGAAGTGTATTTGGATAAATATTTGAAGGGGAAAAATTGGCTGGGCTATGGGGAAAGAGTAGGGGAGTGGGACTAATTGGATAGCTCTTTCAAAGAGCTGGCACAGGCATGATGGGCCGAATAGCCTCCTTCTGTGCTGTATCATTCTATAATTCTATTTTAGGTGCAGCTTGTTCAGGTAATACACAGCAGTAAACTGTTAGAAACACAAAGAGAAATGCCTTGACAATAAATGTGTGCTGGGAGGTCCCCACTCTTGACAGCTCATAACTGCCAGCCAGTTAGTCCACACTGATAGCTAAAGAAAGCACAAGAAGGCCAGCTAACGTAAATCACAGCAGCACCACAGAAATCATTGCCCTTGAGAGACCACAGAGTCCAGGTATCAGGAATTTAAGATATGAGGAGAGGTTAAGGAAGTTGGGCTCATCATCTTTGGACAAGAGGAAGCTTTGAGGTGATCTAATTGAAATTTAAGATTTAAGATTTCAGCCGTGGCTCAGTGGTAGCACTCTCGCCTCAGTAGATCGTGCATTCAAGCCCCGCTCCAGATATTTGAACATATTATCCAGACTGACACGACAGTGCAGTAGTGAGGGAGTGCAGTACTGTTGGAGGTGCCGTCTTGCAGAGATGTTAAACTGAGACAATAGAGTTGTGGAATAAGTTATTAGGAAAGAGGGTTGAAACAGGCACTATAAATATGCTCAAGAGGCAGTTTAATATGTTTCTGGAGGGAAAAAGGGGGTAGGTGAGGTTCAGATCTATCAAAAAGGGACAGGCTTGTAATGATTTCCTAAAAATTATTGCATTTATATGATCACACAGTGATACCAGTGAGAATTAGTGAAACATTGGTGTTAATTAGCAAAAATGCAATTAACTTGTTCGATTGAAACATTTTAAAGAGGAAGTGAGCGACAACTCTGTCGACCTTCACTCATCCTTTCCTTCAATTATTATAAACGTTTTCTAGCTTCAATTCTTTAGCTCTGTGCTCATTTAGACCGCCTGCATTGCCATGACAGTTCATGCTGAGAATTATGGGCAAATGACATCAGTGAGGACTTGTGGTTCCTGTGTGAAGCCCAATCTCTTCACCCATCCCTGTGATTGTAATTAAAATGGCTCCAAACAGGAACTGTGCCCCCACAGCACCATTGGTAGATTTAAATCCTTACCGCACCTGCATTAAACATTGCTTGCGGACACAGAGAGGAAATTCTGGTGGGGAGGATCATACACCTCTTACAGAACCTACGGATTTCTTCTTCCATTTATTTCAATGGAAGGAAAATCTGGCGAGTTCTGTTACCGGCCAGTGGTCCTTCTGGCCAGATTTTCCTCTCTGCATCCCGCCGGATGACATTTAACACCCAGAGGGTAAAGACAAAAATCCACCCCCTATTTCACATCAAGGATTCAGATGGTCTCCGTGAGGTTGCGGTGGAGAAGTGTGTTGCCTGAAGCAAAGAGATTAAACTCAGAGGCTTGGTGAGCTTTTAGTCTTCTCAAACGCAACATACAAATATGGCAACATATTTTAAATTGTGCAATTCACAAAGAGAGCTTTACACCTTTGAGCGCAGAACCTACCCCTTTTTTAATCTGCTTCCTACACTTTCAGTTGCTGTCACCAAAGCACAGTTCTCCAGTTGAGACTGCAGGTAGGTGACCCACTGCTGGGCTCAGGCCTAGATACAAACTGTGGTGCACTGGTAGTACTCTTGCCTCTAAGTCAGAAGATTGTAGATTCAAGTCCCACTGCAGAGGTTTGAGCACAAAATCTAGGCTGATACTTCAGTGCAGTACTGAGGGAGTGCTTAACATCACTAAAACAGATTATCTGGTCATTATCTTATTGCTGTTTATGAGACCTTGCTGTGTGTAAATTGGCTGCCATGTTTCCTACATTACAACAGCAACTACACTTCAAAAGTACTTAATTAGCCTAGTGTTTTCGAATGTCCTGAGGTCATGAAAGGTGCTATGTAAATGCAAGCTCTTTCTTTATTTCTCCCACACAACTCTAGCTTCCAGTTCAGTAACTAACTGATCATTTATTTCTATTGGAAAGTGCCTTACTTCTGTTTTCCTCCTCCCATAATACAGGACAACCAGGTGAGGAACTGTAAAGGAGGCAGAAAACCCAGCATTGCACAGCAACAACCATTGCATCACCCGAAACACAAGATGTTTCGGGAGAGCTTGGCTCCAGCTAGTGATTAGTAATTTTGCTTTGGTTTGTAGTTCATTTATGATGTAAAGCTGCTCGCGAGACCTTGATGATCCACCTCTGCAACCCCTCCCCCGACATTTTTGTTTTTTTTAATCTCTGTGCTGAGCTTGAGTAATGTGGATTTACCTCAGAACTGGAGAGTCAAAATAGATAAATATCAAACAGTGCAACTTCCCTTTCTTTTTGTTGGAACTAGTGACAATATTTATTTAATTTAATATCAACATTTTTTCTGCTTTTTCCAATTTTTTTGTGGCTTTGTACAAAGAAAATAACAAAGAAAAATAATTGGGTTGGATTGAATTGGACTGGTTGCCCTCAAATGCTCACGATCATCATTTTTAAATAGTAGATCTCTTCTCTTCAAAAATAGTTATTAAAAAATAAAATAAAATGAGTTTTATGATGTGAGCTGACCTAGAAATTGACAGATCTTAAATTTCAAAGCTCAATTTATAATGAACCTCTGCATCTTTACTGATTAGCTTTATAAAGAATTCATGAGGTGGGAGAGTGTAATGTGAGGACGTGCTAGAGAGAAAGGGGAGAGGTAGCCATCGTCACACAGTCAGGGTCCTGGCTCTTCACCTGCGGTTAATTGGTCTGGTACAAGATGCTCAGGCGCATTCAGTGCAGTGTGTCATGGGTGGTCGCTAAGTGGGTGTGCACGATCGAAACAGATTTGAATATTTGCCTTCCTTGTCCTAAAGGTAATGGTTGCCCTGTGGTATCTGGTCCAACAGGTCATCCTTCGTATGTGAGCCTAGAAGGAGAGTCTGAAAACATTTCCCCCATCACAATATGCAACTGGCTGTTGAACTATCAAGGACTTTTGCCTCCACTACCCTACCCCAAAGTCTATTCAAAGTGTAGGTTACTGTTCATGTGACGAACTTCTTCCTGCTACCAATCCTAAATTCAGTTTTCACCAGCTTGAACACAAGTTATCATAATTAGAATAACTGATATATAGGCCACAGACTTTACTTTGAACTATAGAATCAGGAATGTTTCAGTGCTACAAGCCCCCATTAATCTTTCGCCCTGAATGGTCTATGTACTCTCCAATTATAATCCAGTTTACCAGGATTGGTTTAGAGAACAGGCACCAACAGTGCCCACGAACCAAGGCAGAGGTTCCAGGTTATTCCACTTAAACCACTTCTGTCAACAGAGTTCCTCACACATTAACCACACTCAACTGCCAAGCTGGAGGAAGCTGGTGATCAATATTTACAGAATAAGGCCGACAGAAACATTTCAGTAAATATTTAAGACGGAAATTGAATGTTCTATTATTCTTATTTGTTCTTTCAAAAATAATGCATATGTATAGTTCAAAGAAAGCACTTATTAAAAGGGGCCTGAAATCATTGCTTAGCAACCACATTGGCCTCACCATAGGCTGACACTAGATGAAATTGAATACTCCATTCTACCCAAATAATTATTGAAGGATTTGATGAGAATTTAGTTGAATCTGGATAGGACAGTTATTGTGACCTAGCAGGCAGGCCGTAGAACATCTGCTTCATGGTTGTCGATTTGGAAGCTACAGCTAACAATTGAATCATTGGCAATAATGGTGGAGTGGAGAGAGTGGGAAACAAGTACAAGCCTGAAGTGTGCTGGGGCGCAAGACTGGACAAGATCTCTAAGGTAGGGTGGGGCCAAGCCCTGGAGGGATTTGAAACTGAGGGGAAGGAATCTGAAGGTAATTAACTGGAACATGGTGAACCAGTGAAGCTTGAAGAAGATGGAGATGAAAGGAATGGGAGACAGGGCAGCTTGTGTATACAGGATGTGTATGCAATCTATGACTGATAGTTTTTGGCATTATTTTCTAAGTAGTAATGATCGGCAATGTCACAATTTCTCAGACTCTGGTTTGTCTCTCTCTTGGACACAGCGGTGGCTTAAGGCCAGTTAATGATCAACAGTTATGCCCGCAGTCCAGGTACAGGGGTTGCCCCTCAGGCTGGTCGGCTCGGCAGGTGCTGTGCCCTGTATCCATCCTAGTGTTTTCTTGTGTGATAGGGTCTGCATTTCTTTGCATTTAAAGCTTTACTGTGCAGCTGCCTTGTGTTTCATCTTTACAGGAACAGATTTCTATTGGGAGGTCAGGGATCTTGCTTTGCATTGGAAGTTCTATTCCAATGGGGAAAGGATGGGATAAATAAAGTTAGGTTCAGGTAAAGGTACTGGGACATGGGAAAACAGACCTACAGCTGAAACATTAACCTTTCCTCTTCTTTCAGACGCTGAGCGACCTGCTCCGTGTCTTCCATTTTTATTATGCACCTACATACATCAGAATATTTTCACTGAAAGGTTAAATTGTAATTGAAATAAATTGAGCCACATGAAAATTTTTAAAACTTAAATATATTTGGATTTGTTTCAGGTCTGAACTGCAAGCTAAACAATGCACACCATTCAATGCCTCATAATTACCTTGTGTCCCTGTTTTTTACAAATAGTGAACTCTCATGGTTTATTTTGCACTGTAAATGCAACATATGGATTATTTGATTAAAAAAAGGAAAAATTTCTCTCAGGTGCTGAACATAAATGCTGCAGAATGGAATTTTTTCCTCCATTTTTGGGACCATGTACTAGTTATTAAGGATACCTCAGCTTTACCTATACCTTTCCCAAACTCCAGCTAATCCAAGATTTTGCAGCTTCTCCTACACAAGGGTCTCCAATACCCATCACCCTCAACCTTGCCAATTTCCACTGACTCCTGTACCCCAGTGAATCAGATTAAAGATCCTTAACTTCCATTCTCAACGTCTCCCATGGTCTTGCTCTGACACATCTCCATCCTTACCATTCAGCTTGCACCCTCCATTCCTCTGATTCAGGATCATTGCTTATTCCCCACTCTCTCTGCTCAGTCACTGGAGGCCAAACATTCAGCCACTACACTCCTGCTCACTGTTTCTCTTCCAAAACCACTTTGCCTTCCTGTCTCTTTCCCTGTCCACTAAAGCCTCCTGAAAAACAATCTTTTCAACCACGTTTTTGGTCTTTACTTCCTTCTTGGGGTCTAACTTTTCTCTTGTCCATCTCTGTGAGGAGTGCTCTGTAAATGTAGCGTGTAAAGCAGAGGTTAGAAAAAAAGGCAAAGCACCATATGCTCTACCCAACAGCGTTATTCCGGCCCCCGAACCAGAAACACCAAGGCTAATTATAGTGTCCCATTCAGTATTACAGTGAAATCAGTTAAATCAGTACAGACTTTGGATTGAAGCCAAGACCTTGCTGGTCTCCTTGACTCAGTGTCACACTGAATGGTGCATATACTCACTGAGCCATTGGGAGAATTTAAATGGCTCTGGAAAGTGAAAAGCAGAGCTATGGATGAAATGTAAGCTTTGGAGTGTTAGAAGCAAACATCCTTTTATTGGTATATACACTGTGGAATGATGTCACTCACCAACGAGTTAAAGTAGAAAAGCAGTGGGGTGGGGGGGAAGGGAGGGAAAGGGAGAGAAGAGATGGAGAACAGGCTGCCTGTGAGGCTAAAGGAGTGACTGGTGTTGGTGCCGTGTGCCATACAATACAAGATAAACATCTGTTGTTATTTCAGTAAAGTTAACTCAGATGTGCAAGCCTTTCACCTCAGACAGAGTTCTTTGTCAAAAGAAAGGCCTACTTCATTCCGATGCCCCTAATCATCGTCAGCTCTAGCCCTGTGCATCCAAGTACAAGCCTTTTAGAGTGAGAGGAAAAAAACCATATGTAACACATTTTGAGTTTAGTTTTGGCATCTAATTGTCATTAATACATTGAGGAAGGAGAGTCTCACATCTAGATCATTGTGAAGGTGCAAATTATCAAGCGTTCTGCACAGGCAGAAAAATGTTATAATTGGGGACAAGGTGCATTTATACTCAATAATGATTCAAATGACACTACCACCCGCAAACAAAAATGTCAGCAAATCTAATTTGTGATCACAGTTTTGCATTTGCCTCCTGAAAGCACTGGCTCAAGATGGAATACAGTTCCATGGGTGGTATCTTGTCCAAGTGGACAAGTCTGAGCCCAGATAGTGAGTTTTAGCCTGTTATTTTTCCATCCAGAACCTGTTGTCCAAGTACAATTCAAGACTATTCAAGAGAACACAGGAGAGGGAAAAAAATACACTTAATTTTAAATTGGGAGTGACGTGCAATTTGAGGGACTTTTTACAAACTGCATGACAAAATGGGTGTCCTCTAGTTAGGAAGGGGCAGACTCTGGCACTGACTAGACCTGGCTGTTTTAGGACAGAAAAGGTAGCCTCAGAGGGAACATTTTTGCTCTCTCCACTGAAGCAGGGAGGCAGGATTAAAAAAATAAAAGTAAAACATTTTATCTCCTCACCCTTAGTTTAGCAACTTACATTTGCAAGAATCTCAAAACGAATGAGAGTGCCATGCCAAAAGTTAAATAAATTCCATTTCATACACCTCGTGGCATCTTTAGATTGTGGGCAGCTCAATGGAATTCAGTAATCCCCGGGCCAGCCATTTAATACATCAGCTCTCATACTGAACCCTCCTCCCCTCTGTGAATATGACAGTAATACTTCCAACACATCAGGAAAAGCTTTAACATAGTAACAAAGGATACACTTTAAAGAATCATGTTGCCTGTGCTCTCTTCCATCCTCAATTCCTCTTCTTTCTTCTATATTCATTATTTAAATTTTTATTTTGCATAATCTTAAGCATTTTTTTTCCAATTTAAATTGGTTTTCCTCAGCCTCCATGAAGCTACAGCCCAGCATTCTAAAATTCCAATCCCTGATTGGCTGGAAATTGATCCGGAAGGCTAATTTCCATCCATTCAAGGGACTCGACATTAAAATTTGACCTACATATCTGTCAGGCCACATGTTGCCCTTTTTTTAAAGCTCTTCATGCTTGCAAAGGAGCAATCCGAGAAGAAAACTTGGTGGCCCAAGGATTGAGGCGGCTTTTCAGTACTGTTTGTACACACAGCATAAGTGCAATGTCATATGCAGAATTATTTGTATCACAGGCCGTATCAAATATATTAAATGCTGATACTGTGTATTAAAAGTTTGCATTGCAAATATTTGTGCTTATGCAACTGTCCCTTCTGGCCAATATGGAAGCTCGAAAATGGTTGGTCTTTGCTGTCTCTGATCCATCATATTGCTAATGTTGCTTTAAGAATGCATCGTTACATCCTATCAACCCATTAAATCGGTTATCTGCAGGCTTTACTTAAAAACATGATCAGAGAGAGCAGGATCAAACCAGGTTATACAGGAAGTGCGTGGAATTAAAGATCCAACCTCCACAACTCACAGCCTCTGTGTAGTTGCTTCATTAATAGGTCTCTAATAAAGACACATGCAAACATCACACAGACTGCCCACAAAATCTCCCCCAAAAAGGGGAAGAATATATAAACTCATGTTGGCCTGCTGTTTTTTGTGTGAAACAAGTTGGTGGACACAGCCACTATTGAAGTGCAGGACTGGTTAGGTTTTCAAGGAAAACCTGTGGATTACTTGTTTAACGGATAGATAGAATGTAATGGTCCCCTAGCATTCTTAAAGCAACATTACCAATATGTTGAAGTATTATATGTATTGAAGGGGTGCTGATGAGCTCTTCAGCTGCTTTGGTACAGCCTGCTCTGAAAATGATCATTGTACTGGGGTTGGGATGTTGCCATGGGGAATCAGGATTTTTTTTGTTGACGACACCAGCAAGGACAAAATTTACTCCAGACTGCTTGGACAGCACTAAGATTCAACCATGTAGTGTGGGATTGGAGTCACATGTAGGGGTGACAGGTTCCTTTCCTTGGAGGACATTAGTGAACCAGTTGGGTTTTTACAACAAAAACCAACAACCTTTACAGTGAGTTTTTCCCCCTAGAGCTAACCTATGTATTACCAGATTTATTGAATTCAATTTCCTAACTGGCCAGGGTGGGATTTGAACTCATGACCCCTGGGTTATCTAGTCCAGTATCATAACTACTAGGCTACCATGCCTATGTTATCAGGTGATAATAAATGGTGTACATTTTTCCCCTTAGTTAGTACTTAAGATATATGCAATAGACACCATCATCAACCACTCCAAATCAGAATTTGTGTATTATTTTATAGCAAATATTTCACATTTTGGGGGTGGAGGAGAAAATTAAGAAATGGCAGAGACCCAGGTTGACAGAAATATCTCTAAAACCTTAAAATTGTCAACAAAAATATCCAGCTTACTTGAAAGAGAGACCTTCAGGCTGTTTGGTTCTTGTTGTTTGCTGCTTATGCAAGAAACTGTTTATTTCTTGGATGAATTTGACAAACTGGAATCATGATTTCAATGGAAAGGTTCACGGTGGGTTAGTTGCAGAATAAAGCCCCTCTACACTGTCCCATTACATACTTCCAAGTCAGGATCAGCACGTATTTGATGCAGGGTAAAGCTCCCTCTACACTGCCTCAAACACTTGTAGGCCAGGCACAGCACAGGTGAGATGCAAATACTTCTTTGTGCTAGTCTGCTGACATATCTCTGTTCCAGCCTCATACTGCACCCCTGTGGAAAGTGCATTTCTTACTCAATCCTCATTACTGCTCAGCAAGACTTGAATAAATATTTCAATCAGCAAACTACACATAATTCCAATTTAGTCACTAGGATAAGAGTTAAAACTGTGTTTACATCTATTTCACTGGGACTGCTAGCAGATGAGAAAAGCAAGAGAGAGAAAAGAGTGTGATAAAGAGAGAAAAGACAGTGAGAAAAGAGTGAAAAGGAGAAAAAGAATGGAGAAAAAGAAAAAGAGAGAAATAAGAGTGATTGTGTCAGAGAGAGAGAAAAGACTAAGAGCAAAGCCCACTATCCACTGTCTGGATTTGAGCCCAGGTTCAAGAGCAGGAAGAAAATCAAATCAAACATACTGTGTCAAAATTTCTCACCAGGATGCAAAGGGAACTTTAGCCAGCATGTTTAATTTTTCCAGGGGCAGCATTTCAGTCACAGAAATCAAATGTTTGACTTTTATTTACAGCGAAATTCTGAATTAACAAACGCAAACCTGACCTTGACCTCGAGAAAGAACAGTGCCTGCGGATTAAAATAAGGACCAGAAACACACACACAGGATCTGCCAACTTTGGGAAGACAAGGTGCACGACTCCAATTCTCTCAAGGCGAGCCCCAGCAAAGAGAGGAAAATTTCATGGGATGGGGGGGTGGAAAAGAGGGCTCACAATGTAAGCCGATGAAGATTTGCCAGGGAAAGGTGCTTAGGCAAGGTTCAGACAACATGGCAGAAACAGCGTACAGATTTGAAGTCTGTCTGAAGTTTACCCCTTTGACATTGAATACATTTTAAATGTTATTTAATATTTAAAAGTAGCATTAATACTTTCTACAGATACCTTGAAAGGGAATGGTGCAATCTATAGGAATTACAATTCAGGCTAGACCTCATACATCGAAAAATCTTATAATTCTGACCACTGAAGAAGGTAATATTAAGCATACAATCAAGTATTGTGGGGGATCTCAGAGTCAGAGTAAGGCCGCATTCTTTCACCGGGACCCTTTTCTCACAATGTAATACACTGTCTGGTAGAGGGAATTCCCCACAGACCGTTCAGGGCTCAGGCTGTCGGTAATGGACTGGTAATACCTACTTTAGCCTCTGGTCTGTTTGAATCAGGATAGTGTGGCAGTGGTGGAAGCAATTTAAAACTCCTGCCAGCCAAGAAAAGCTTCAGGAAGGGCGAGAATGATCCGTTATCAAAGGCTGCTAACAGAGTGGGCCCAGGTGGTGCTGCAGAGCTGACCCTGAACAGTCATCCCTTGCAATTAGCAAAGAAGATTCAATGCTGACGACAGCCCTTCACAGCCCTCCAAAGAACCTTTAAGCCATGGTTTAAAAAAATGACAAAGTTCAGTTGTTCTCCCTAAGAAAAATCCTTCTATCAGTGTGTGTGAGAAGTGAACAAAACAGGTTGCATTTTAGAAAGCAATTAGTGTAATTTTTAGTACACAAGTATCCCTTTTAAAATTAATGCACAAAACTTGTTTTGCTGATATTGCATTCAGTCCTCCCTCCGTCCAGATCAGATAGAGTGACAGACCCAATAGTGAGTCCACTGCATCCGTCATTCTTCTGAATGTTGCCTGGGTAACACAAGGTCACAACGCAGGTGAGTAGGAACCATCCACTGCTAGGTGCTGATCCTCTTCACATTCAGGAGGTAGTGGAGCAGCCCTGGCTGGGCCAGCGCTAGACATTAAAATACACACAATATCACTAATTCTACTGGTACTGGGATCACGATTTAAGAGGTATTGCCCCTTTAAGTTGAGAGATCCAAGATTATGTGATATCTTATTATGAGGAACGATTTGAATACCACATTGACTTTTCATAGTTTGTCAAAATTAAAATGAGGGAAAAAATAAACGTATTTATTTTGCAACCCCTTCCATATACCATTCCCCAGCTTAAGGGGGCTGGGAAGAGGACGGGCTCCCAGCTCTCCGCAATAGCACCTGCCATTAGGAGGTATGTGAGAGACATCCATATTAAGTTGGATTTCCATCTCTGCCCAAAGAACTGCCCAGTGTGTGCTTCTCGTGACAGTCTTGTGTCACTGCGTGTTACAGTGCTGCACATTGCCCACCAACACAGTCCTAATTCTGGTGAAGGGTCACACCTCAAACATTAACCTATCTTTCCCTTTTAGATGCTGATTGGCCTGTTATCCCATTCAAATTTCTTTTCGGAGAATTCCACCAGTGACAATTCACCAACATTTATCCTCATGTCACTAAAATACACTGGGCAGAGGGTTGGCACATTTTCCTTTCCCCTCTGTGGCCGTTGTTTGAATTTCACTCAGAGTGCAAGTGTCTTGTACCAACTGCAAGAGTCCTATGGGAAATGAGTTTGGGACAACTTTAACCCACTTGAAAGTAGTTGCCAATCCACAGTACAAAGCAATCCATAATTCAGTACTAGTTGGCAGAAAATTGAATTAATAAGCAATGTAAATACAGTAAATTGCAAAACATATTTGTTTTTACTGTACGACAGACTTGTGGTGATTTAGCATTGAACTGAGCCATCTGAGGAAGTGTGATGTTAAAGAGTTAACTCTTCTTAGTTCAAAACCAGTGAGAGTCCAACATCAGCCCTTGAGACATTTCTGTCATTCTTCCTCATAATTTAACTGGCAGCCCTCTGAGAGCATAGACCAATGGAGTGTTGGCAGACTATTTGAACATGGGGAGGTGGGGACATCACAGCCAAGGCCAATCCTGTCATTGCGCAATATTCACACATGCACACTTTCTAGCTGGGGGACACTGTACAATGATCAGGACCCCTGGCTGATCTTTGCCCTACCGAGTGCAGCAGCATCACAATTGATTGCAAGTGCCTTGGGTGAGACACAGACTATGCTTAGAACCTGTGACCTTCCTCTTTTGTATGGCTCATTGCCATATTGGGCAGTGGATCTACCAACTGAATCCAGTGAAGTGAGACATTAAAACTTGAAAGGCTCAAATGTACCTTTGTATATGTTTCCAACAAGATGGCCAGATGCTTTGCAATGAAGCCTGCATTTTTTTGTTCTTTGGATGTGGGCAATGCTGGCAAGGCTGTATTTATTGTCCATCTCCAGTTGCTCAGAGGGCATTAGGAGTCAACTACATAGTGTGGAACTACGAGTCACACATAGGCCAGACTGGGATGGGATAACAAGTTCCCCTCCATGAAGGACATTAGTGCACCAGTTGGGTTTTTACAGCAATCCAGCAACTTTTGTGGTCATTTTTCTGGTGCTAGCCCACAGGTTGTATTTGCTGTTACTAAGTGGATGATGCAAGAAGTCCCTTTTTGTCCAGCAAACGATGCCAGTAATGATCAGGCCCACTGCTAAATTAAAAAGAAAGAGACTTGCATTATTCAGTATCTTATATTTCTCAGAAACTTCTTAGAGGGCTTCACATAAAATGAATACTCTGAACTGAATTTGATAGTTGTTAAGTTGCACAGAATTATCAGGGCCAGAGTGATCTCCTGGGCCAGTTTCAATCGCCAAAGGGGTCGGAGAGGAATTTCCCAGATCTTTTTCCCCCAAATTGGCCTGGGTTTTTATCTGGTTTTTCACCTCTCCCAGTGTGGGGTGAGGAATGTATATATTGTGATACCACTATCGCAATTGTGTGGGACAGGGTGGATCGACCAGAGGTTCTTTTCCTGTCCGTCATTGTTCGTAAGTTCGTAAGGAGACAAATGCCGCAGCTAATTTATGTACAGCAAGATCCCACCAACAGCAAGGAGATGAACAACCAGTTAGTCTGCTTTTTGGTGGCATTGATTGATGGAGGAATGTTGTCCGGGACATCAGGAGAACTCCCTGCTCTTCCTTGACTATTCCCATGGGATGTTTATTGCCCAACAGGACAGGATTGACAGGACCTTGATTTAACATCTCATCTGAGAGTATGACAATGCAGCAGCCAGTGCCAGCCTAGACCATAGACTCAAGTTCTGGAATGGAACTTAAAGCCACCGCCTTCTGAGTCGGAGACAAGAGTACTACCAAATGAATTGCTTATTTGTCATTTCAGGTCTTAGTGAAAAACTATTTCCTTAAAAGTATGGGGTCGATTTTAGGATGGCCGAGCGGGTGCATTGGGGGCGGGAGGGCTTGTAAAATCGGGGAATCCCGGAGCGGGTCCAGAGCCCGGCTCCAACCCGCCCACTTCCGGGTTCCCCAGTGACGCGTTCAGGTGCGGGGGCAGCTCCTGCATGCGGAACTCCCACCGGCAATTAAAGCTGGCGGGATGACAATTTAAATACTTACTTACCTAGTTGAGGTATTTGACAGGCCTCATTGACAGGAGATTTTGGCAGGGGTTCAATTTTCATGGATCCTCAGCATTTCCCGTACTGTGGGAAGCACTCCCTGTTGGAGCAGATGTGTTTCAGTCAGCAGCCAGTGGGAGATGCAAAGGATTTTTAGACAGTTGGGAGGAATACCTCATTTATTGCAGCAGGGCACTCTGTCACTTCAGACAAAGTTTTGGCTGCAACACCTTTGTCTTTCCACTCAAAATTATTAATTTATGCCCTAAACTCTGCTGTACAAACACATTTACCTACTTTGCGGACCCCCTCAAACTCACACCGTCAGGATGGGGTGCGCCATGGCTGCATTCATCACTTCATCCGAGGACGAGCAACATCACCAGCCTCGCCAGGCATGCCGACGACCTCCGCCATGTGGAGCTCCACAACACAGTGCTGCACCACAGGCACCTGCACAAAACAGTCGTGCAACTACTCATACACCCACTGCAGGGTGAGCCAATGGGTGGCATCAAGCGTGGGTGTTCATGGAGAACCTCATGAAAGGGACTTATTAAACAAGCCAGTCAAGAATAGCCAAGACGTGGCAATAGTGGTGACAATATAATATTTAATGTGGGTTGAACCAAAATCAAATATAAATAAAAAACATGACAAACCGTCAAACACCCTTGTGCATTCCCTTTGTGCTCACGAAACCTTTGCCTTACGCTTCCTACTACTCATACGTGATGCATCCCCTGTGGCTTTACCAGAGGTAATGGCAGGTTGGGTGAGGGTGACCGTGAAAGAGATGCATCAGAGGGTGAGTATGAGACAGAGCCATGAGATTGTATGAGGATTAGGTTGAGCGGTAGTGGTGGGGAGGTGAGTAAGTGCAGGTAAGTTGAGGATGAGGTTCGAGTGGGTGTGAGGAGCGATGTGATAGAGTAGTGTTGGCAGTGCTGAAGGAGTTGTGGGGTGGGGGTGGTGATGTGGAAGACGGAGTGTAGGAGAAAGAGTAAGTGTGCTTACTTTGGCTGACCTAGTTAGGTCATTCAAGCACTTCCTGCATTGTATCCAGCTGCTGACCTCCTCTGCCACCTCCAGCCAGGCCTTCTTGGTGGCAGAGGCAGGCCACTTCCTCCCATCCGCCGGGTAGAAGATCTCCCTCCTCCTCCTCCTCACCCCATCCAGTAAGAGCTGGAGTGAGGCATCATTAAACCTGGGAGCAGCCTTTCCCCTGGGCTGCACCATGCTGTAATTTCGGCTGTTTGCTGCAGGAGCAGCATTGGAGGACTGCTCCTTTAAATAGAGCTCCGCCAGCTGACAGCCTGTGATGCGGGTGCGCAGTCTGCCCACTGCGTAGGTTTCCAACTGGAAACCCGGAAGCCAAGGTAAGTGGCTTCAATTTACTCGCGATCGCGTGGGGAACCCACCGATTTTACTGGGCGGGTTACCCACGTGCCCAGTTGATCCCCCGCTGCCAACCCACCTCCCTGGTAATACTGGGGCCTTTGTGTTGGATACAGTTTAAACAGACTCACATTTTCTCAATCTACCTAGGAGTGCTGTGATCAAATGTAACACTCCTTCCATTCGAACGAAGACAGCTAATTCAACACAGGTCAGGGATCAAACCTGGGGCCTTCACATTCTGAACACCTTAGCTACTAACTGGATAAACTCTCAGCCAGTGGGGGAGCCCCAGCACCAATGTTTATCTACACAAATAAAGCGTACTGCAGTCATCCAATACTCCACTACGCAGCAATAATAGACTGAGCCAGCCATACAATAACGCAAAATACCATTTAACCACAGACTGCCAACAACATTAAGAGCTAAAAGTTACACTCTACTGAAATAATAAATGTTTCTTTTTAGTGCTTGAAAGAAATAAAGAATCCGAACCATAGAAAACTTTGCAAGCATGTTTTATTTTTGTTAAACATATTGCCCCCTCTGGCTACAAATACTTCTTGACATTTTTAAGTGCCGAGACCACATTTGGCTAATATCACTCAACAGAGTCTGTGCACACAAAGGAAGCTGGGAGATGGTTACTTGATGTTCCACTGACTATTAAGTGACTATAAATGTGTAACATTTTCTCATTGTTGATTTACACACAATCGGAAAGGGAGCTTTTCCTCAGCATAGAGGCCAGGCTTCTAACAAGGGAGTAAGTAATAATCTTCACAAGTGTCTAGAAGACGACAAATTCCGACTTTCAATCCCACAATCTTTTCCTCCCTTTTTCTCCTGAAGGTGCTGACTCATGGTGGGGTACAGTTCCACGGGCACCAGCCACCCTATGTTACCTCACACAAATGCCCTTCATGTGTGAGCCTAGACAGAAAGTGTGGGCAGGCTATTTGTCCATGGATAGCATCATAGCTGAGCTGGCTCTTGTCCGCATCTCATGTCTACACACATGCACTTTCCAGCAAACATCACTGCATGGGAACTCTGACTGATATTCTTCCCTCTTCCCCCTTGGTGCCCAGTACAGCTACCTACTGCTGCCCCAGCTGAGATTGGCAAACTCAGCACAGAACGGAGTCTCGAACCTGGAACGTTCCGGTGTCTGTATGTTTCAATACTTCAGAGGGCAGTACATTTAGTGTAACTTAGTTTTTGAACAATCCTGTAGATAGTGTGAGCTTTTTGGAAGGCAAAGAAAGACAGAAAGACACACAGAGACATTGAGTGAATGTGCTTCCATTCACATGGAGGAGGATTCTGGAGTATATTTATATTAGCGAGAAACCAATGCAGCCTGTACTAGTGAAAACAAACATGAACCATCGAGTGACCATAGGGGATTGTCAACTTTTATAAATGAAGATAAATGATCTCAGTTAGATAGCTTTACGATATAAATTATAAAAGCTTCTGCAATTACAATAATTAAACACATTTGATATAAAATAAAGAGATTCGACCGAGACTGGCACATTAAAAAGCCTCTGCTCTTCCTTTGAGAGAGGTTGGCCCAGCTCTAATTTGTAGAACCAATTACCACAACAGTAAAAAGTCAATTGCCCTTTGACAAGGTGGGCATTGTCATGTTACAATAAGGGTTACATCCACACGGAGATCTCCATTGCCTAGACATTACCACACTTGTTAGTACCACGCAAACATTTAATATGTTCATACAGTAACACCACACAGCATTATTTCTATTTTAGTGGACCAGTAGTGGATAAAATAATTTCAGACAAATCCATTTATATCATGCAGCATCATTTCTAGGCTCATTTTCTTTTGAACATTCAGATAGTCAATGTAACTATGTTTTTAAAAAGCTTTGCATATAGTGCACATTCATCATACTTCAAAAAGATCAAAAACATATTGAAAAAAAAAGAAAAAAAATTTGAAATTTTAAGCCTTTCTTCTGACCTGGAGCTAGGAATCTACAACCACCCACTAACCTACAAACATTCCTCACCAACAGCAATTAAACATAAATGCGCCAGTTAGACTTTGTGGCCTTAAAGACACGAGGCCACATTAAATACAGATTCACCTCAGTAGCATAATGTAACATTGTGCATTCCATGATATAATGCTGCTGTCACAGGTATATTATCATGGAATTAAATAAAATGGAAATTCCCTTAACACTAAACACTAAACATCACTGCAGAAAGGAAAAGACCTTCCAAAATAAAACACAAACAGGAAAAGAAATGTCTTCAAGGGTCACAATAAGGGATCAGGAAATGCACAACTGTAAAATGGTACTATGACACTTTTAAAAAATAAATTGACAAACCTATGTGAAGGTCCAAGAGCCATAGTGTAAGACACCCAAAAGGTTGAAAATAGTAGGAAAAAATTAGATAAATCAAGAGTGATGATCAATTGGGTTTTAAAAGCCTGTCAATCAGAGATGGAAGAAAGACTAAAGGAGATGAGAAGTTCCATAATATAGAGTAATGTAATTGACATCATGTGCTTAGCAAGTTCAGTGAAGACTGTGTCCCTTTAATAATAATCATTATGATTTTCTATAAAATCTTCTACAGCAGTGGCTTTCAAACATGTGTGCATGTGTATATGAGGGTGGGGGGCACTGCAAATATCAACACACTTTCAGGTACCCCCTGCAATTATTGACAGAATCCTGGGGACCATGTGTCCTAAATACAGAAAAAATGCATAATACCTAAACCTGATAACAGACAGACAGAAATCTGATGACTTTGGGAACCTCTAGGATCAGAGGATCCCAGTTTGAAAGACTACTTTCGTCCGACTTACTTCAAAGAAATGGTAATACTGGGCACACCGATTTTATTTTTCCATCAAGATCCGTAAACATATGAATGGCATAGTCATCATGCAGATAGTCAGAGTTCACCAATGCAATGCTCAAAGGAACAAATGAACATAAGAAATAGGTAGCAGGAGTAGGCCATCCGGCCTCTTGAGCCTGCTCCGCCATTCAACAAGATCATGGCTGATCTTTTACCTGTTAGTCTACCCAAACAGAATTTGTGCTAATCAGATCTCACCAGTAATGCAGGCACCCTAGAATTTAAAGACTACCCTCCTCACCCAAGTAGGTCATTATATTTGTTGAACTCCATGGTTTCTCCATTCTATTCTCATTTCTTTCTCCAGCCACAGTGAGGTGAAAATCAAGCAGGACATGGTAGACTACCTCAGCTCTCCCTTCTCCTGATGGATTCCACAATTTCTCTCTGAGTCTTGCTTCTGCTTCATGCAGCCACCCAGCTAAAAGGGAGCTCTCCCTCAACTGACACTGAACAAAACCTAGAACATAAGATTTTTTAGCAACAGCAAAAAGGCATTAGGCTTAACAAGCATGTCCCTTTTTGAAAGATCTCAATATGCTCTTGAATGCATTCTCTATCCAAAAACACACACTAATGGCTCTTGAATCCATTTAAAATGTCCATTTCTATTGCCTTCCTTGGCAATTCTTGACCAAAACTCTAAAAGACCTTTAAGTGAAAGAATTCTACTTCACTTTACCTGCCTACTCGTGGCTTCCTAATTTTTTTTAAAAAACTTGTATCTCAAAATCAAAATAACCGTGGCCCTAGGCCTCGAGCCTGTAGGCCTTTAGGCTAGAAGCTGAGTACCAAAGCAATTGAGTTAGCAAACCCTCCATCGCCAAACTTAGAAATATCATGTACAACCAGAAAGGTTTATTGTAAGAAAAATATATTAGCCTGATTTCAGAACACTCATTATTAAGAACATGTTAAAAGGACTCAGCTTCACTTTTATACTTGTCACAGACACAAACAACAGTTTGACTTTGTACCAAAACTGGTGAAGAGTATTTAGTGGAAAACAGGGTGTTAGACAATTTATCTTGTCTTGCACAATCTATAATGCATCATTTGACAGCACATGTAGCATTATCAGACCTTTCTTTCTGTAGAGTTATAAATAGGGATTTCCTTTTCTGCTGTAGATGCTTAAAAACTCAAAAGCTCACTGAGGAATTCGAATGACATCAAACCCACAAGGGATCATTTTTAAATCTCGCCAATTTTCTCCCCTTTAAAGACATTGACCCTTTGCAGGGGTATTGTTCCACAGATGTTGGGTGGCTCCTTGTTCCCCACCCAAGTAGCCATCATTCATGTATGAGGAGGAACTTCAACAATGGGGATCATCTAAGCCTCATCCAACACCCACACACATGCTCTTCCATGAGCCCACATGATCGTGATCAGGTGCGAGAAACTTGACTGATTTCTCCCATTCTAATCTAGGGATGATGATTGAGTTAGCAACCCCTCCATCACCAAATTGTCATACCCTTGGTCATTGCAATTTCCTGAGATCAGCTAACTGGACTGGCAATTGAAGCTGGGACATTCCTGGTCTGTGTGGCTAAGCTACTCCTTGGATAACCTCGCTGATACATCAGGGAAGCCTCAAGTGTGAAACTTGAGCTGTTTATCATCATTTAGTTTATAGTCACTCCCATACACATAACCACACTTTTCTCTATTCCAGTTTTCTCCTGAAGATAGTAATTGTTGCTGGGGGTATGGTTCCATAGATGCTACTTACCTGTGGATGCCACACGCATTCAGCCATTCTGCATACGCAAGCATAGACAGTGAGCATCAGCAAGGTGTTTAATAATGGGCAGCTGAGCCCAACGCCGTCCCCATCTGACACCCATATATGCACACTTTCCAGCAGGAGTAGTGGATAGCAATCAGGAGCATGGACCCAGAATGTTCCCTCCTTAGCACCCAAGGTCAAGTGCAGTGCCCTTAGAGCAGCCAATTCAACACAGACCAGGAACTGAACGCGATTCTTTCTGGTTGGTATGGCTAATTTACTTTTTCATATTAACTTTATCAACTGAACCATTCGTTGGGGGAGCGCTTACTATAAGTTTTTTCTGATCAGTTGTCTTATAAAAAGTCTGTACCTCTTCCCAGCCAACACTGACACTGGGATGTTCCACTCAGTTGATGTACGACAACATCTCACTGCAAATTTGCTGGGAAATAATACTGCTTTATACATGCCACTCATGTTGAATGTGGAACAATCCTATTCAGTGGAGTACGACCAAAGGAACAGGAGGTCCAGTATTGGTTTGGTGCCAATATGCCGATCATTGGCCTGTGCAGTCTGCATAGTTAAGCTGCAGCTACAGCACGCCATTTCAACAGCAAGATTTTCTCACCTTTTTGCTAAGTTGTTGGCATTCGTGGGTCTCAAATTTAATACCGCTCTAATTTTTCTGACAGTCTAACACTCTGTCAATTTTTATTGAGGGAGCTGAGACATTGCAGCTGTTATCAGTCTCAATTACAGAAATTCATACCATTGTACAGTCACGCACAAGGCAATGCAGTCCCAAGTCCTTTCAAACCTTCTTATACCCCCTCCGTGTATAGAGCCTCAATAATGTATATTTGGGAAGGTCACACTAACAGCTGAATGGCTTCAGAAAAGACTGTGCAAAGAGATTCTTTTCTTGCTGGTTTAAGAGGAATACTTATTGTGGAAAGGAGAGTTATTTTTTTAAAATTTAAAAGCAGCTAGCAAGTCCAATAGATATAAATTTCTCAGGTTCCAATAGCATCGTGAACTGTTCTCCTGCTTTATGGCATCATCAAGAATCACCTTGTAACACAGTCACAGCCATCCTTTCACATATATGTATATATATCCACACCATTTAACTCTCTGCCCTGAGTCATCTTCAAATTCTAACAGGCTTTCTTCCTAATGCTGAAGAAGAGAGGATGGGAGCTGGTAGACGCTCGACACTGCACTGAAAGCATCAGTTTTACAAAAGTGCTATAGTGAAAGCGTCAGAATGTTTTAAAATTCTACAAGAATGCTCATCACGCAAAAGGCTGCCCAGATAATGGTGCAAGTGGAGCTTTTATCTCCGGCAAAATGAGTAATTGATTTCAAAGTCAAAACTTATGCAGCATATTTAAAAGAGGGGAAGGGGATCAAGGTCTCAACTCAACTTACAGATTGCTCATAAACCCATCTGTATAATATAAGATATCCAAACTCTGCCTGGAACAGATCAAATAGCTGGTCACATACTATTTTTGTTTCTTTCCTCCAGTCCCCTAGTATCTCCATACTGGGCATGTCCTGGTATCTAGGCCACTGCCAATACTCCTCTCAGTCAGCCACCAGGAGCAGTGGTGTCAGGACATCTTTCCCTTTTGATTTATGGCCCTCCCTACCACAATGCAGCACTGATTAGGACTCAGAAATAGCCATTATTACACAACTTCCTAACTTTATCCTCTCAATTACAGAAACACACCTCCCAGAGATGATCATTGGCAGTGGAATGATTTGGCCTAGATGAGTGTATAGTCACCTAGGACACCTGACTTTCCCAAGAATGACCTCTGAACTCTGCCCCAACTTTTAGAAGTAATGTCATGGTTAGAAATACTGATTACGATCCACCAGCTTTAAAAACCCCAAGCATGACACCACTTAAACACTTTCTTATTTTCACTCCTACTCTTCTTAACATCAGTGATGTCCTCTACTACAGGCCTTGGCCCTTCACCTAAGCTCTCAAATAAATGTTACAGTAAACACTGTGAAACAGCATCCCTCTGAGGATTGTGGGTCACAGTGTCTTAGATGGAGATGGTTGCTGCCAGTGAAGCATCATTTTATTATCAATTGTAGCTTTAAAACAAATATTTGGGATGTCAGCTGCTAGCTTAAAATCTGTGGTTGTGTCACTAATAAGATAAACCAATTTTATAGATTAACACAGTCAAAAGTTAAATTTCTCCACTTCCATTGCATTTGTGGGTGAGTTTCAAAGAATTAGTTCATGCTTTTTTTAAAAAGAAAATAAAACAGTCCACTTTGTAAGGGAGTCATGCACACTCCAACAAGAAACCCCTACCAGTCCATAGTAGTAACCTGTTAGCACACCAAAACGTGCTTAATTTTGCTAAAGGTCAGTGTCCGAAACCACCATCAAAGTCCTCTCTTTCTATAAGCCAGTTCAAAGAAGGTGGGACAACACAGGGCCCGGTGTCATCCACTCAATATTTCAATCCTTTGGAGATGTTTGAAAGTGTGCACACAGCAGAGATACAGGTCAATGAAATACCTGGACTTGCCAATCCAGTCCCCTCACATTAATTATGCAAGCTCTTTTAATACATAAAAATATGTCCTACTATAAATGGTGGGTAAAATTTATATTTACCCCAAATCTAACCCAATGAGACCTTAAATGTCATCTATAATTTCCCCGCACCCTCATATATCGGCGATCCAGGGTGATTATTGCATTCTTCACACCTAGTTGAGCTAATGTCTTCTATTCCCAATCATGAATTCAGCTCTGATACTCAACAGGCAAGTGTCCAAATTATGGTAGGATTTAAAAATACATAAAATCAACAAAGGGTTGGGGGGTGGGTATTACTTAGGTATCGTTTGGGATTAAGAGAATGAGATCTTCAACTCAAGTACCCAGACTGCTCTCTGATGTACGCTTTGTTAAATACGCAGACCTCATCCATTAGTGCTCAACTCGTAAACATGGATGGACAACACTTTCTCTTCAGCTTCACACATCCAGACTCAGCCTGGAGCAGAATGAATCACGAAGCAGGTTTTATTTTTAAAATACCTGGTCAGAACAATCTCTCGATGATTATTTATTTATGTTGGGGGCGGCTCCTAACATTTCATACATTTCATTTCTTTTAAGCTGGTATGTCGCATTTTTTAAAAATTCCACTCCTCCCAATTAAGTTAAATTGTATTAAGTTTTAATATTGTATTTTAAATACGGAGTCCCTACCACAGAGATACGATGAGGGCGGTCGATTTGAGATTGACAAAACGCTGTCTGAAATTGACACGTTGAACAGGTAACGCACATATTTGAAACAAAAAGTTCGGAGGACTACAAATACAGCAAATATCATACAGGATGCCAAATACAAGTATGTTTGGAGTGCCGAGACCTTAATGGGTTAGTTTTCCCAATTTTGAAATGAGCTAAATCATATTTTTAAATTTATTTCTTCCATCACATTGAACTGTAGAAACTCCGTTTTAGTTTACACATATAAAATGTTACATTGTGAAGTGCTGTTGAGTCTTGTACTGCAACAACAGACTCTCTGCCTCTCAGTTACATTGGTGTAATTGTGAAGATCATTTTTCTAAATAGGTTCAAAACGCCTGCATTCAACGTTTTATCGCCAGCCCACGAAGTTCTCGCAAAAGAAGGCAGTTTATGACCCAGCGCACTTGACATTGAGGCAGTGCAGGGAATAATAGACAGACAGAGGAACACGAGCATACAAACCAAAATACCACCTCTCAGATCAAAGCCAAAAAACATAACAACGGCCTCTGAATAATCAAATCCAGTCTCCCAGCTACTATATATTATATATATTATAATTGCCGAACCAATCTTTGACTACATTGATTATGCAATCAACCCAACATCTATAAATAAGTGGGAGGGCAACAATTTGCAAAGTTTACCTCCCTAATAATCTCAAGAGCCCGTTTACTTTCCAGACTATTTCGGCGATTGTGTTTTGCACACAAGTCGGTAGATCTGGTAATAAAACAGGGGACGGAGAGAACAGGCTCAATCACTCATTACATTGAAATGATTCCTAATTATTTAATGGAGTAAAAGTTTCAGAGGCAGACGTTGAGTTCTGAAGCTTTGCCAAACGAGGTAAATTGAATTACGCGCTCCCAGCTCCAGCATATCTTTAATAAGCAATAGCACAATTACAGCGTTATCAAAAATAACGTTGCTGTTGGATAGAAAAGGAGTTAGATGACCCAGAGAACGGAAACATAAAGAGATATCTGCACTCATTACACAAATCCAAAAATAATATGCAGATATGTACTGTATTTTACACATTGATATGTTATTGTCTAAAAGTTATTTGGGGGGGGGGGATATACGACTTGTATTACAGGAATGGCACTGAATATAACAGGGAATGAGTTTTATCTAGTGGAAATGCAGGAAGAAATAGACACTGCAGCACATGACTGGTTGTTTAGTTTGTAGTGCCCATGGCATCATGAATTGACCTCTGTGCTCACTTGACCTCAGGAGGTACCCAGGACGAGGGCAAAGCCTCACAAAGGCTAATCTACGAGTAACAACATCCCAGGTGTTTGATAGTGACAAGAATAATGTGGCAGAGATATGATGACTTGGATGGTGAAATATACATGTAATTTAATATATTGCTAAAGGGTTATATATTTTAGATGTCATTGCCATAAGTATTGCACTCTGCTATATATAAAACATATATAGCTAGAGCATAAAAAATATAAGGGGCTTAGTGCTTTACAGGGAAATGTCCGTTACCTAGCAAGTTAAGACATAACAGGTGCATTTAATACTCAGCAAAGTCTGCACCCAATTGTTTATCCGATTGCCACAAATCTACACGGTGAGGCGTGCGCTGGCTAGTACCCCACAGTCACACTCACTAAAACACATGGAGTCGTGCAAAGATGCAGGGGTTAAACTGGTATTGGGCTGAGAGGGATAAATCCTAACAAATTAAAGGGGGGCTTGTAATTTAAAGAGGGGGAGGGCAAAAGCGATGCTGAGGTTGCAGAGTGTTTATGTGTATTACACAATATATAAAACCTACCTATTCCCTTCAGTGCTCCGATTGACAGACTCACCTCAATGTGTACAATGAAAGCTGCAATTCAGTAACATTATTCCCCCGCGCAAACCGAATGAATTACGCAGCATTGCGGAATATTTGTTTAAGGAAATTGTGTTCGACATTACAATATCTGTTTACATTTTTTTTTTAAACTGTGCACTAAATTTCCTTTCTTTCGAAGTTTATTAGGTTGTCAAATATCAGGGTTTGTGTCAAAAACGATTTGTGACAATGTAAAGAAATATTTCATAGGGAGGGATTTGAAAATTACGAGAAATAAAAAATTTTTTTAATAAAATGAATCAACCATGAGGGGGTCACGCTACACAACTGAGAGCTGATAACTTCTTAACGTTGTTTGGTGTTTTTTAGAAAATATACATAGAGATCTGAAAATCTCCCAATCCAGCCGAGGAGACCCTTTGAGAGCTCGGATCACCGCGAAGAAATCAAACTACTATACATGCAGCACGGGAAGTACAAGGATGTGTACGACTTGAAAATGTATATATAGATACATTTTGTTCATATTTTTAATTTGTATTTGTAGCTTATACAATTCTATTATCTATCTCTTTGTGTTGTAAACTTTTGTAAAAAAAATGCTGCGACTCTACAATTATGGATTCTTTGTAGTTTTAATATACTATATAGGTGTAAGTTTATAATAATCTCTAACACCATATATATTTATGCACACAGCCAACTCCTAAATTGTGCTTTTAAGATACAATAATTAGGATACAGGAAAAAGCCAGCGCTCTCTATTACATGGACTAGAGTTGGTGCAAGGAGTAATTGTAGTGAAGTTAGAGGCGTGTTAGCTATGTGAGAGCAAACAGTCCAAAACGACTAGCTTCCATACTAACAACTCACACATGAAATTCAATCTGAGCATATTCTCAGAAATGGGAGAAAGAGCTAAATTGAAGCCTGCTTAAAGCGTGTGTTAGATATGTACGTGTGAGTGTGGTACACAATTTACGAGCATGTGTGAGCGGCCCACAGTGTGGGTCTGTGAGGGTATTGTGTGAGTTTGAATACGCGAGAGGATTTGCGTGTGTGTATGTTGTATGACGATGCGTGTATGATTGTGTTTGAGAGTGTGTATGTACGTGCCTGTGACTGAGTGTACGTGTGTGGTCCAGTGAATAAGTGAATTTGTGTGCCGTGAGAGTGCATGTTTGTGCAAGTGTGTATTTGTGCCGTGTGATTGTATTTGTGTGGGACTGTAACATTGTGTACATGTGACTGTGAGAATGTGTATGCAAGCACTATTTCTCATTTCTAGTCGGATTCCAGCACACGGTACTGTATGAGTTTAACTACAACACACACATCGCACTAACAGCTCGCAAAATTATACGTATTGCATTTTATAACATCTTAGTCATTTCCAACACCTGAAGTAGGAAAACACTAGCAAGCTGAAAAAGTTGTGCCTCTTTAATTTCGCCCCGTCAGTTGTGTGTGTGTGAATGCGGAAGATTGCAGGAGTCAATGTGAAGACTAAGGGGTGGAAGCTGTGGAGTTGCAGCTGTGATGTGCGGTAATTCGTGGTGAAATTTTTGAGAACCACGGGGCGTTGAATCAGCTGTTTCTGCTAGAGAAGGGAGAGAGTGAAACAAATACTGCCAATGATGAGGTATGAGAAGAGATAGGGAATGTGTAAGAGGAGAAAGGAGCACTACAGATAGTAAAAGGCAGAGAAGAAATGTGTATATGAGAGAAAAAGAGCGAGAGGAAGAAGATGGTGTGTGCGGGAGATAGGAGAGATACCGAGCTAGTGATACAGAGAAATGAAAGATATATATAGAGCGAAAGAAAAAGTGAGAGGGAGAAGCGGATAAACCATGAGAGGGATAGTAAGAAAGGGACAGAAAAACTGAGAGAAACGAGAGAGAAACGGTGAGAGGGGAGGAGAGGCGGCGGCGGGGGTGGGGGGAGCAGTGAAAGAGAAACGGAGAGAGAGAAAGCGCACTCTGGCTCCAACCTCTTTCCCCTGCACTCTGACCCGATTACCATAGCAGCATATTTCCTCGCTTGTAACTCGGAAAAATGTCTGATTGCCGAGTCAGATTATTGTAAGGAAATCAAGCAAAGGGGGGCGAAGGGCCCGGGGGAGGAGTCAGAATACAGCCAGAACACCGCAAACATTCTTCCGACAGTGTCTTGTACAAGCCAACCAACACAGCTCCTGAAGTTAGCTGTTTCCCCTCCTAACCTGCCATTCCCATACTCAAAAAAAATATTTACTAAGCATTTTAATTTCTTTGAGCCTCACATCACAGCAACATCTATAAAGCTCTAATTTGTAAAATCATTTTTGTAAAACGTTTTGAAATGTAATTACTGCATAAACGAAGATTGAATTTAGCGAGTAAATTATTAATATGCTTTCAAAAGTAAAAATGACACTTAAATTAGTTTACAAAAATAAATTTGAAATGCAGACAAAATAGAAGGAAAAGATCACAGCTGATGTAAATATAAAATGTTCCATTATATAAAAGCTCATAATACGTGTGTGTATTGTGCAATTGATTTTTTAAATCTACATGTTCCATATAGATTGACGTGTCTAAATATATAAATGGCAGTCATTTTCCTAATCTAATATCCGTATGTACACAGAGACAAACGTTTATATGTATTAATCTCCATTGTGTATAAATAAAACCCTTTTAGAAGGTGATGGGGTGCCCTTGAATAGTTATCTTGCAAGCGTGCAAAAAAAATTGTTCTCCATACATTAGGATATTGGCATCACTCAGAGAGCTGTAAAAAAACACCTTTAAAAGTTTTCGATAACTTTTATTGAAACCGTCAATTTTCACATTGATCAGACGTGCTATTCCAATTTACCTTAATTATCGAGAACTGTTTTTCCAACTCCCCTTCTGTTTTGTCAGTTTCTCCCATTGTGACAAACAACTCGATTTCAAGTTAAGAGCATTCTAATCACTGGCTCTCTTCCCCCTCCCCCTCTCTATGTATATGAAATCTGTCCTGTCCACATTGATCCTGGCCTCTCAGCCCCCGGGTGTAGTAATTGCTTTATTGGAAACCCATTACCGTGGCCACTTTTCCCCCGTGCAGCAGTTAAACATCAAAATCTTTCACAACTTCTTTGTTTACTGTTTCAATTACGTGGTCTTAATAAACAATCCATTACCTTCTAAACATCGAATCATAAAACGCTAGCAATTAGCACTCCCATCTACTATTTATAAAATTACCCCAGATCTGTCGGGAGAAATTTACCAGGGGCTGCTTGGTGCAATACAGTCCTAATTCTTTCTAAATTTACAATCCAATCTATAATAAAACAGTGGCGTATTGTAATTACAAACCCTATGTTGCTTAATTGTTTCACTCCATTCTTAAAGTAAGACTATACAAATACCTTCATATATTTGATAGATTAACGCTGATCCTGGTTTTAAATCATCCAGAAATTACAGAGAAAGGATCCACTGTTTAGGAGGTTTTTTTTAAAGCAAAAGAACTTTGTGAAATGATCAAGCCTATAGTTGGAAGTAGGGTAGCGCACCATTAAATAAACACACTGATGTTTAAAAGGACATTAAAACCTTAAAAGTCCCCTTGTTGTAAATCTTCCAGGTGTGCAAGGGTTTGACTGCGTGTGCGTGGACTTTAAATACACGGTGCTAGAGCATGAAAAATAACTAATGTCTCATTGAGATGCCTCAATCTAAACCTACCGAGTGGAAATGTTTACAGCTGTTTAAGTTCATCTGAGCGTTGAAATTGAAATATCTGTTTAAATAAAACATAGATTAATTCCTTAAATGATAGCTAAACGAGCAAGCAACGATTTCTCCTTCGTGTTCAAGTGTTTCATTTAACTATCATTCAAACTGTATCTATTCAATAAAAAAACTACAAACCCAAAAAATAGAAGTGTGATGGAGGTATCAAACTTCCTTAGAAATAAACTGAAGTGAAATGCAAAGAAAGAATTTTAGATGACAAAGTCTATAACTATATACACACACATATTTACACACATACACATGTATGTAAAAAGCAAAGGACAGCCTTTCTGTGTGGCCACGCATAATTGCACTGTTATACACATGCTGAGTGCTATTGCAGTAGTTGTGTCTGGCAATCTTATTTGTTTATTTTTAGCTACGGCCTGAGTTGAATTGTGGTTTCTTAATACCCCCCCTCCCAACCCCCTTCATGAAAATCATATTGGAGGATTGTTAAAGTTAATAGCGCGGAGGCACATATTGTCACTTCCAAGTGCGATCTGGGGAGCAAGTAATGTTATCCACGTGTATTGTACTGCAATCTTCCATTGAAAAGCATTCGACTCAGTCCCAGTTTAATACGATTGTTTGGGACGGTGGTTTTCCTTCCTCATCTCCCAACCTACACACACTACCTTTGAAAAATATCAC
The DNA here is from genome assembly GCF_035084215.1 of Heptranchias perlo. Lineage (NCBI taxonomy): Eukaryota > Metazoa > Chordata > Chondrichthyes > Hexanchiformes > Hexanchidae > Heptranchias > Heptranchias perlo. The sequence goes on from NC_090356.1 coordinate 6,811,914, forward strand.
CATCAATCCATTTCTTGTTGCGGGGCCCATATGAATGTAATCAACCCTCCTGACTCAATTAAAGACACTTTCCTCCCTGCCTGAAGCCGGCATTTACTGCACATCATTTTTTAATGGTAATAATCAGTAATCCGAGCTCAGCGGGGACCGTATCACGCAGACTAAACACACATTTATTTACAAACAAAACAACTTAGAAAAATACTGGGACGCGGCCATTCATCAAACAATTTCGCCACTTGCAAGCAACAAAAGCTACTGCAATATAAATAAATTGTGGTCTAAAATTATACTCACTTTCTAGAGAAAAAAGTGTTTAAATCCATTAGCCAATTTGTTAATTAATGCGGTTAATTGCGGCTGTTAAATATTTATAAATACGTTTACATCTGATATATATACATATATATATACATCCACGTACATACATACGCATATATCCCTGGAACCATATACACTTTAGAATACAATCGCATATACGAACAGGCTATTTTAAAAGCGCCCTCAGTAATTAATTCTTCTCATTAGGGATTTGAAATCAGGGATCACTGGATACCAATCCTCTCCAGGGAATAACTTAAAACAAATGGCATTCTGCCCGTGCAGCATAGAGTGATATAAATATATATATATATATATTTCAACTTGACCTAAATACCTGTGAATAAACTTTAATTTCTCTTTCATTTTTTAAATGACTCGTCATGGCAATTAATAAAGGGCATAGATTTATTAAAAACTTCAAGAATACATAAATATATAATATCAAGTATACAAATATATAAACACTATTATGTATACATACTATTATATATGAATATGCAGACTTGTTTCTGCATACAGCGGTGACTATCAATAGTGCCGACAGTTTAAACTTAAAAAGTTAAATATTTTGCATCTTTTATTTTTCAGAAGGGTTCTGTTAGGTTAAGGAGAGTTCCCGCTTTCGTACAGTTTGAGAAAAATAAGCTGACGAGAATAGCGAGGCTTCAAACTGAAAGTAGGAGCAGGGCAGACTCACACACACATTCACACTGACCAACGCGGTCGTGTAAGAGAGGCGGAAACAGAAAGTGTGGACCATAGCGAAGCCAAAAAAAGACACTTTCCAACTACAGAACGGCCTATCTCCTTTAAAAACCCAACAAACAACCGAAACCGGCACAGATATAAGCTGCATTCAGCCTCACAGAAACCTCTAAACCCCTGACACGTGAATATAATTTCATTTAAAACACACACACGCGCCTTTCTTCGGGCTACGGGTTAAAGATTAATATTCAGCGTAATTCCAACATTTGACACATCACGAGCCAAAATAAAATGTTTTTATAAATTAAAATATATTTTTAAAAATCCATAACGCTTTGAAAAACTCTCTTCAAGCTCCGAGACTTCCTTCTCTTAAAACACTCTCTCGATCTGGCATGGTTAAATTGAAAGTTTAAACTTGTCAGTTGTGTTATTCCAATCGGATCCCTGCAAGTCCTGTGCGATTCTCTCTCGCTCTAAGTTGACACTGCTAATTCCCCGAAGCAGCCCCAAAAACATTGTTCCCGGTTTCTCAGAAACCCCGGTACGGTACGGCACGGCTCCTAGCGTACTCAATCTATTAAACCGACTCCCCCAAGATATTTTGCCCCCTTTCAACCAGAGAGGAGCAGTTGGCCAGCAACTTCCAGCTCTTCAACGGTGCTCTAGCGCCCACTATTTAAGACTCTGGGAAAACTGTTTATACTTTGCAATGGCTCTCTCTCTCTATATATATAAAAGTTACATATCTTTTCGTCAACTTCAATAACTTTCATTTTATTTTTTTGTTGTTTCTCTCCAACTTCTCAACCTCTCGGGTCGAGACGCGGGGGGCATGGAAGTTTCTCTTGAATGAGAGAGAAATAAACAAGGTATGGAAACTTGTGCAGAGAGCTCCGCGCCGCTCTTGTGGCCAGAGCGTTCAAGTCTTAAGTTCTTGCGCCCCAGCCTTTTTGCGAGCCCGTGGTGCACATCATTCTAATCGTCCCCACCGCACCGACATCATCTGGAGGAGAAAATACATTCCTGATCGCTTCTTCACAAAGACCTTGGGTGTACAGCGGATCGTCTGGAGTTGTTGGTTTTTTTGGAGGGTCTTTTTGGAAGCCCATACAGAGGATCTAAAAAAAAGTGCGGAGAGATAGGAGAAGAAAATAGGGACCTACTTTTGGCCAGTTTTCTCGCCCTTGCCTTGGATCTCATGTTGTCTGTCGGCGTTGGTCGTGATTTCAGAGAATCGCACACGCTATCTCCCTGGCATTGTCAGTTTGGACACCTTCGCACATGCGCACAGAGCCTTCAATCTGACACCATCACGCAGGGAAAAGTTTGAATATATTCATCATTTGGCCGCGATCTGTCCTCAACTCCATCAGACCAATTATCTCTGCCTCCCTAACGCCATTTCACATTTTATTCCTCTCCCACTTGCACGAACCCCTCTTTCTTCTAAACCTTGGGAAGTATCTGCACGGTAAAGGCAGTTCGCCTAAAAAAAATCACATTACTTTTTTTTTAAATGTTCTAAAACTCATATGCAGAAGATCTGTCGCTGAAATTTACCAAAAAAAATCAAGTTATCACAAAAGTAATTTTAATTCAGTGCACAAGTTACTCGCGTTAAAATAACATGTTAAGTTAATTGACAGTAGACTTGACCGATTTACAGTATATAGTTTTATCACAACTGGTAGTGGCAGGGGAACAGATTGGCATGCTATCCTAACTCAATAATGCGTCCTAATAACCCCCATCAGTTATGACAGTATTAATTAAAGCTATCGATAGCTTTAGCTGAATGAATAGTCCCGGATAACAGCAGTGATTTAACACCAGGTGCTAGTGCAATGGAATAATAAACGTGGTTTTGGGACTACACAGTCATATATAGAGCTAATTGGCGCTGAGAACCGGACATTTAAACAGACATTTTTTTCTGTTCCTAAATAGCAGCCTCAGCACCTCCTTCCCTACCTTAAACCCAGTACAAACCTGAGAGTGTCTCATTTAAAGTGCATTATTTTAATGAAAGAAAAAAATCATCGGCTACTTTGCATTGTCTTCTCAGACCATTTTTCTTCAAGTTCTTTCTTCAAAATGAATGGATCCTGTAGTTTGAGAAAGAGAGAGAGTGGGAGAGGGGGAGAGAGAGAGAGAGAGAGGAAGAAGCTGGGTTTGAACACAGTAAGTGCTTCACGTTTCCATCCGTCTCTTATGTGTGGTGTTTTATATAGCTAATGTATTTAATTAGGACATATTTTAGTACACCGAGAAAGGTGGCCGAAATGATCTTTTAAAAATTGTAATGCAGATTGAAAGGAGGAAATTGTTATTTTAAAAATCATTGCTTACCAACAGAAAACATAACAGATTGAATCAATTGCGGCACAAATTGGATTATTTCAGAATGTAGCTCGTATAGTTATGGTTAGTTTAATTGAAATAGTTACAAAATCTAAGAGTCCCTTGGGTCTTGAAAAAGGCAAACAAGCAAAATCTATGTTAATAATTCTGTATTCCGTATCTGGTTAACTACGTTCTACTAGATTCCTGGGCTATTGTGTGAGGGGGGTTAGTTATATTAATGTCATGTCTCTATCCCTCTGTCAGACTAAACGTGTTTGAACTTCAGGGGAGACACATCGCATGCGCCACGTTACGGGCTATACAACCGGTGAAAGGTAGAGGAGAAGGGTCTTTGGAAAATTGCTACATTGTCAGTGATCACCTTTTCACTGACTGTACCACACGCACTTCACAGAGTGAGAAATTATACCAGATCATTTCGAATTCAGTTTTTGAGAATCGCTAGAGTACGTTTGTATGTGTTGTAACAGCTCCTTACGGCAAATGTTTCGTATCTAGATACAATAAATGTAGATCGTATAGCATAACACGCACACACACAACGCCAAAGTGGGGCTGTAGATAGACGGCTGAGGTGATGGTTGGAGGATGGAGTTCTCAATGCAGCCCGAGACATTTCAAATTCTGTGTTAGATTCGCCGTGCTTCTTTAGGTGAGATTTACTGTTACTATATGTTGATTTTTAAAACAATATTTGGAAATATAATTAATTTTGTTGAAAACTGACCTTTTCACAATGAACAGTATTTGAATAATCCCTTAAGTAAAGTTTCACTGGAGCATGGGAAGGGGAAACTGGAAGATTTTAAAGAAGAAAAGATATAATTATAACGAACGAGGTCTTTCCAAATGAACTGCACACTCGGGCAATTCACTTCAATAGCATGATATAAATTCGTAACTGCGAATAAAATCTTTGTTTTTTAAAAGTAGGATTGTGTCACAACCTGTGTCCAGTGCGGGGACCCCTTCTGCAAATCCTGCCGACAGTTAAGTGTCAGCGCAGTCCTCTTTGTTGCTAAAATTAATAACATAAAATACATCACTGTAGACGAAATGAGCACGAGCAAATATCTTCGAAGGAAGGGTTAGTTCTTAACTAGTTATCTCCTATTTTCAGAAGCTTGGCAGACATGATAGTATGTATACAAAGTATCTTTCACAAACACATACGCAATTAGTGTTACTATAAATGTTATTTAGGAATTTTCAGGGCTAGATATAACAGCTAAATTTAGCGCACCCTTTATTTTAGCATTAAACGTGGGATTGCAATTTACATCTCTAAGTATGTTGCAAACACCGTCAAACGTGCTCTCCGGCAACCGGAACCGCGCACAGAAGAGACAGGGGTCTCTGTGTTCTAGACGATAACGTTTAACCAAACTAGTTTTTACACTGGGACATATTTGGGTGAAGGAATAAACACAAATCGATTCATTGTTAGTGCCTTAGGAAGATAACACCCGTTAATCCAACTTTACTTTGTGCAATAAATTTAAATTGTAATTACCAGGAATATCACAAAGGGCGGCAACTATAAAACACGATTTCGTTCAGTAAAAGTGCAGTAGAAAATTCATGTCTATTCACAGTAACACGATTTTTAAAAATAGAGGTCGGGAATAAGTAGGTAGTTGGAAATAAATTAATTAATGTGGTCATAATACTGATTAAAGTTGGATGATTTCAGGTCAAAAATCTGTTTCAGAAAGCATTTGTTTAAAGACCATGGTTTCAATATAGTCCGTTCTTTATTCCTATTCTATCTCACTCAGTGTACATTGTTAATACTTTAGATCGTGGTTATATGCAAGGAATTAATTTCCATAGTAATATCTATCACAATGTAATCCTTATTACACGCAACACGGGATGAGACATTCGCACAGGTACTTTCATTTCTTTTTACAACTCATCAATTACAATTGTGTAATGATTCTCGATCGCCTTTAGCTGAATTTAAGTGAGATATAACGTTTATCCGGTAACATTAGCAGTTACGGTCTATTGAGGCCTGTAGAATTTACTGATTTACCCCTGAAAAATTCCTTACACTGAGGTATAAAGCAGTGAATTAACCCTTAATGTGGACAATTAAGTGCGTGCAAATAGTAAAGGTACAGATTATAAAATTTCTGTGTGGGTGGAGTTGTTCTGTTTCAGTCTGAATAGCTGTATAAAATCGATATATGAAATGTGTACAGTGCATGACTCCCTCACCTGACTCAACAATCTGATTGTGTCGCCTCTTGTATAATATAGCCGGGCAGGCTGTCTCAACCCAGCTGTGTTTTAATTATGCAAAAATCTCCGAATGTAATATGACACGCTACCTGCAGACGCCACTGGTAATATTTAGGTAAATATTTGTTGCGCGTATTTGTGTGTGTGAATGCGTTTATAAACATACATTTAGTAGTTGCATGTTATAAACGAGAGAGAGAAATAGATTTTTTTAAAGGGCTGTGCAGGTAAATTTACAGCAGGGTTTGTATTGCTGTAACCCCGACTGAAACATCCCATTTTATCCACACACAATGTAAATCCAATTGGGAATCACTTCTCCTCTATAGCAACGAAATGGCCAGAACAGAACCCAAGCAGTAACTGCACTTCGATTTCAAATCATACATTCCCTTCAACTCGAAGTAAACTTCACAGCTCTACTTGAAAAGAAAATTGTTGGGTATAACGGATCACTGTCTGGTTCAGATTATGGTTTGGTAATAAGGGTTAGAGTTACAGATGCTAATCGGGTTAAGATTATTAATTGGAAAACCGAGTCTGACATTTAGAAATCCCACTTCTACAATCCCTAATTGTGTCAATTGGTAATTAAATTGTGTTAAACAGTTGCTGATGAAAGTCTTTGGGGAATATGTTTCTGCTCCATTTAAACAGGCACATTTTCTAGAATCAAGGATATTTTGAAATAATATATATATATATATATTTTAATCGGTTTAGATTTAGGAAATGCTGCCTGTTCTCTGGGAGCTGAGGTCGAGCGGGCCGCTTGTACTCAGTGTCCGCCGGACAGGCTTGCTTTACCGATTCAGCTGTCAAACACGACTCGTTTCCCCATTCTCGGTCCAATATTTCCATTTTATTCATTCATTTGTTTTTTTACTGGCTCATTAAAGTGAAAGTCAAATTATTCTGCAAAATTAAACTTTCCACACAGACATTTGCTAAATCCATCTCTTAGCGATAAGGTATAACGTGTGCAATCAATAGACAGTGGGGAACATTCATAGGGAATTATGAAATAATACACGTAATTTAACCTGTTATAGATCAGAGATTAAAATCGCAGAACAAAATGAACCCACGTTGAAAAATGATTTCAAAATCAATTGACTGAAATTACAGACAATCTGTAATCAGTCTAAAGCCCCGTGAAAACTCCTTCTTCTCATCTTTCTCTGTCCCCATGTTTCCGTCACTAAGCCTCCTCTCCGTCCCAATACCCCGAGGAAATGGGGAAAAAAACGAATCTTGAACTGTTTCCGAATGTGATGCTATAGTCATCTGAGGTTTAAAGCAGAGGACAGACAGGAACCTGTCCATGCAACGGATACTAGTTATCAGTAATGGTCAGTGAGTATTTTCCCTCAGATTCAGATTGTATAGTACCAACCAAACGTTTTAATCACACTGCCCTCTGTCTGTCCACCCCTCCCCTTTATCTCCCCTACTCGACTTTTTAATACATTTGTAATCTCGCTAGACCATTTTTTTCTAGAAACGTACATTAAAATGACTTCAGATCCCAAACCGAGGGACATAGGAAACATGGGAACATAGGAACAGGATCAGGCCGTTCGACCCCTCAAGCCTGTTCCGCCATTCAATTAGATCATGGCTGATCTGTATCTTAACTCTATTTACATGCCTTGGTTCCATATCTCTTACTACCCTTATCTAACAAAAATCTATCAATCTCAGTTTTGAAATTTTCAATTGACCCTTAGCCTCAACAGCTTTTTGGGGGAGAGAGTTCCAGATTTCCACTGCACTCTGTGTGAAGAAGAGCTTCCTGACATCACTCCTGAACAGCCTAAGTCTAATTTTAAGTTTATGCCCCCTTGTTCTGGTCTCCCCCATGAGGAAATAGTTTCTTTCTATCTATCCTATCAAATCCTTTAATCATCTTAAATACCCCAATTAGATCATCCCTTAATCTTCTATACTCATGAGAATACAAGCCTAGTCTATGCACCAGTCTTCATAATTTAACCCTTTTAGCCCCAGTATTATTCTGGTGAATCTGTGCTGCACCCCTTCCAAGGCCAATTTATCCTTCCTGAGGTGCAGTGCCCAAATCTGAACACGGTACTCCAGATGCAGTTTACCCAAAGCTTTATATAACTGTAGCATAACTTCCACCCCTTTGTATTCCAGCCCCCCTTCAGACAAAGTATAACATTCCATTAGCCTTTTATTTTTTTATCTGTCCACTAGCTTTTAGTGATTTCCCTAAACTTGAACCCTAAATTTCTCTGCTCCTCCACAGTTCTTAGCTTCTCACCATTTAGAAAATACACTGCTCTATCTTCCTTAGGTCCAAAGTGGATGAACTCATACTTCCCGACATTGAACTCCATCGTCCACTGTTTTGCCCACTCACTTAATCTATCAATTTCCCTCTGCAAAATTCTGCTCCCATCTACACTTCAGAGAGAGCAACCAGGACAGTTCTTTGGTGTTAGATACAGGCCCCAGCTCATTTTATCCTGGTAAGGGATCCCTTTTATATTCTTTAAGATTTGATAGGCATTTCGCACAAGATTACGAGACAATTTCTTCTTCCACCTGTAGTTGCCCTCAGCATATTAGTTTTATATTGCTAAACAACGGGGAACCATTTAGGCACCGAAATGTACCACTCGCAAATCAAAACTTGATGCAAACTAGTCACCAGTACAGGAGGGACGGTCAGATAGATTGTTTTTGATCAAGGTATTTCCTAATTTTGGACCCGTGCAAACTGCAGAATGCGAAAATGAATAAATAAAGTTCAAGCACACCAACAAAAGAAAATTTCCCATTCATTTGAGTCTGGATCTCAGTATTTCAGAGAGTTTAGAACTTCTCCACCTAGCGTTTTACAGTTTGCTGCCCCTCACTTTAGTTCCCATTCTTGTTTCTTAAACAGACATTTCTCTCCGCTGTCTGTGATATAGTGTCAATTTCTGCAAGCAGTTAAGAAGTAAAATGTGGCAGGTTTGGAAACCGGCTTCACCGGGCTTCCATATCAGCCTAAATCTACCATTTTCAAGCAATTGCTATGGTGTGTTGATTCTAACATAAACGTAGCGACGGTCAATATATTTAGGATGTGCACATGGTCACTAATTGGTTGGTGAATACATGCAGGCTTTGTAGATGGTCATCAAAGATAGGATGGTCATTATTAAATGCAGTTTCTGGCTATGGTCACTGCTGGCAGCCTGGCCAATACCTGCCTGTTTTGTAGATGGTCATTAACGATGAGATGGCCAGTAGATGCAGGGTTTCTGGATGGCCAATAATGGTGAGTTGGTCAGCACATGCAGGGTTTCTGGATGGCCATTGATGATGGCTGCAGGGTGGGTGGGAGTGGGGGCGGGGGTGGGACGAAGTGTTTAGCCATGATGGTCCGGCCATCATGGCGTGGGGCAGGCTTGATGGACCAGTTAGTCTTTTCTTGCCCTTCAATTTTGTATGTTTTGTATGGGATGGTTAGTAGATGCAGGGTTTCTGCATGATCATTAATGGTGGAATGGTCAGTAGATTCAAGGGTTCTGGATGGCCATTAACGACGAGATGGTCAATGGATGCAGGGTTTCTGGATGGTCATTAATGGTGGGATGGTCAGTAGTTGCAGGGTTTCCGGATGGTCATTAATGGTGAGTTGGTCAGTAGATGCAGGGTTTCTGGATGGTCATTAATGGTGGGATGGTCAGTAGATGCAGGGTTTTGGGACGGTCATAAATGGTGGGATGATTAGTAGTTACAGGGTTTCTGGATGGTCATTAACGGTGGGATGGTCTGTAGAGGCAGGGTTTCTGGATGGTCAATAATAGTGAGTTGGTCACTAGATGCAGGGTTTCTGGATGGTCATTAATGGCGAGTTGGTCAGTAGAGGCAGTGATTCTGGGTAGTCAATAATGGTGGGATTGTCAATTGGTGCAGGTTTTGTGGATGATATCTAACGGCAGTAGATGTGTGGTTTCTAGATTGTCACTGATGGTAGGACAATCAGTAGATGCAAGGTAGATGGCTAAGATTGTACTGGTGAGTAAAAACAGAGTAAATGGCCACTAATGATGTGATGATCAGTAGAAGAGGGGCTCTAGATGGTCAACAATATTATTTGAATTTAGATGGGTACTGGAAGTACCACTATTCACAAGCATGGACACATCAGAAATGAGTTCGCAACAATGCTGCACAAGTGTTGCGAATTCATTTAAAAGTACTTCCCAGTTACCTTTATCCTTCTCCATGCCCTTAGTAACATTGTACATTTCTGAAGTTCACCTAATATGTTCACGACATACTTGGGGGTCACTAGTGTTTCTCGGAGAATGCAGAATGTTACAGGTAAATCGGGTTGCTGCAGCTAACAGCTAATATTGTCCAGTTAGTAGGCTATGCACGTTTCCTCATTAACTGGTAGCTGTCAAGCCGACATTTGTTTTCAAAAAATGTACGACACATCCAATATTTAATAGTCATAAAGAAGGGTCTTTATACTTTGAAGGTTTTCTTCGATTCTGGAGTCTTTCTGGTCTTCGAGCATAATATTTTCAAAGTGTCAGTTTGTTATATCTAATAGGAACTGTTTACGTACTTGAGCATAGTGCCACTCTGTATTTTTGCTATGTATAATTGAACCAGTAAATCATGTTTTATATTTAACATGTGCATTTCACGTGTGATGAAAGGAGGCTGATACCCATCCACAGGGTTCTAGTTGTATTAAAAATTCCAACCAGATAGTTACATTAGTGATATTTGCGCATAATTCGCAGCTATTATGATAAAAGCTCGTCTAGTTTTTAGACCAACGGTTTTTTCTCTCTCTGCATAATGAGGTTAGTAGACAGACCAAGTCACTCAAGAGCTTGATCATAGTAGATCCTTCTCATATCCGGAGCTCCGACTAATGATGCAGGGAGGGATTGTGGAGGAGTTTAGAGTGTAATTATTAGCCATTAATTGGGTTCAGGACCTTTGTGGTTGTGGTAAATGAGAAGTCTGACCGCTAATCCCAATCAAGATATACAGCTGGGGGCTAGAGAGAGCCAGGACTGGCTGGACTCAGCCTGCAACACTCCAGGGGGTCAAAAGCACAGATAACAGCCACATCCAAACCGTAAGCTGGAACAGAATGGCAAAGAGGGCATGAGAAAACACAACAGCTACTCGGCATATTTAGATCTGTATTTCAAGGGGGCAAACCTTGTTTGAAGGATAATGTGTTCATTAGATATACCTTTAATGATATGGGCTAGCAGACGTCAGAGCTGCAATACATTGCTCAACTTTGTATCAATAGGTTCGCATAGTTCTGGTGCAAATAAATCCCGTTATATTTTTGGAAACCAATTAATTATAACACAGACAACAAAATGATTGTGCGTGAAAGGGAGGAGCGGATACAAACTGTTACACAGATCTACTGGTGACCCATACACATTAACCCCCAAATATATTTTCTTCCATTACTGTTGGATACAAATTAGTGAATTATTAAATGCTATAATTTCGAACAAACACACGTGACACTCTGAAGGTTAGTTTGGGTGTTTAGATGCACTGGTTGCCCTTGTGTGCTAGACGTGGCTGCTTACTTTCAGATTAATCCTTACTTTTCATTGCCCTAATAGGCAACCTATTATAAAACTCAGCTCAAACGGGTTAGCAGGTCAGGATTTTAAAACCCCGCTGGTTACAATGGGACATATAACTCGTTTCATTTACAAAATGTACTTTTTTACAATTTAATTCTTGCATAAATATTTTTTAAAGCGAACAAAAAAAAGGAGGGCGGAGTACAACATTGTTTCAGCGTTGCTGGTTCATTGCAATTAACTAGATCCACTTTGGAACGCAGCAGCGCTGGGCTTTGCGAAACGTAAGACTCAATTTGTCAGTTTTAACACTGGTAGGTTTTACCTGCACCGGACTCGGTTGTTTGCTCCTGGGAAATTAACGCTATACTGTGCGTCCCGGCGGGGCTGGGCATTGAATAAATCCTGAGCAAGGTACCATAGATTCATTTAACTTTTCAGGACGTACTTTCGAAAGGGAATCAATGGCAGAACAACAGTCGAACCGAACTCTTCTCAAATATATATCTATTAATATTTTAAACTTCATTTTGGATTTTTTTTTACAAATGTATAATTGCCGTCCCGAATTAGATATTCCTGGTCTCCACTGAATAGCGGAGGAGTCGTTGGAAATAAAATTCACTGCAAAAATATCTGTTAATATATTGTCTCCAAATTCAATACAATTCCAGTGAAGTGTCCTGCAACCAATAACTTCGAGATAAACAGGAATCCTGATAAACACAATCTATACACCATCGAATGGGAAATTATTTCCAAAAAAATGAAGCATCTAAATAATCGATTGTTTCGTGGAATAACAAAACATAATAGTTATTGATAAGCAACTTATGGCATTACGGAGCAGGAGAATGATCTCCAATACACGGGTCTCTGTTATTTTTTTCAGAAAATAAGGTGTCTCCAAGCAAGTAGTCAATATTCTAAATATATTGCTTCACAACACGGCACCCAATATTGGTTCAGGAATATATTGCATTTATATTTTGAGGGAATGATGGATTGCTGCCAGTGACTAAGGGCACTCATTTCTCAGGTCTGATATAGTACCACCTTCCAGTATCCTTTCATTTTGCATCGCTCACCCTATGAGAGAGTGTTGTAAACTTGTCCACTACTGCGGTGCCGCGCCTACAGCCCCCAACTAATGGAGAAGGCTGTCGCTCACACCGATAAACAAATTGATTAGGTTCAAGAACGCGAATACAAAAAGGAAGAGCCCCTTCCCCTTCTAGGACATAGGTCTAGTGTGTGAAGCCCGGCTCTAGCCCAGGGCATGAGGTGTCGCGTGTTTTGGCGTCTCCTTTGATGGAACTGCCCCAGGCATCTTAATGAAATGTGTCTCTGCATTCATCAGAGTTTATCAACCTGATCACCGTGGTCCACGCCACCCTGTCCTAGATCTTTACACCGTGACCTCTATTTTGTGCGTTTCTAATATTTTGACTGATTGTCTATTGTTTCCACAATATGTATTTTTTTTAAATTATAGATGGAGGGAACGTGGGAGAGACAGAAAAATAAACAGATAAGAGAGACACACAGAAAGAAAGACAGGGGGAGACACACACGCTACACACACACACACACACACAAAGTCAAACGTAACTAGATTGACATAAAATACATATATAGATAAACAGAGAGAAAGACGCACAGACATGGTCACAGTCACCGACACAGACATGGATACAAACATAGACACACAGGAAGACAGGCAGAGGGGCACGAGTGGGTGCTATAATCCTGTAGCGAGATCAAATATTTGGTGCATTTGACATTAGAAAGTGTTCCCATCCTGTCTAGAACTTCGGGCGGATTCAAAGTTCTCGTCCAGAAATCCAGAACACGTTCGAGCGAGAGATTCTGAGATGCTTTCACAATTTCTGTAAATAACAATCGCACTCAGCTACCCTGTCCTGTCACTTAATTCAGAAAAACTATCCCTTAACTTTTCTTTGTTTTAGTTTTAATAAAGACACAATTCCTCTCGTGGAATTAAGTGGTCAAATAATGATATTTCCTAATTAACTTCTTGAAACGGTCCAGATTTAAACAGATGTCATTTATAAAATGTTCTGATATCACGATTTCTGTGAGACTTTATTGCTCTCCCCCGAACTTAACTAAATTCAAATGTATTTCTTTCACTTGTCTCTGCTCCCATTTCTTCCACTTACATTGACTATCTGGGAAACAATTGAGTCAAGCATTACAGAGGGGTGTTGGGACCCCCCCCCCCCCCCCCCACCGCACCACCACCTGTATCTATCATCACAGTAATGCTGTGAAAATATATTTAAATAACTGTAATCTTGAACTGGTCTTTTCTGAAATAAAACTTTAATAACTTTTGTTTTATATTTAGAGAGGTTTGTCTCCAGTCACTTTTCAGGAGCTATATATACATTGTGAGGGGAAGGCTTTGGAGTCAGATGTTGGGTAGGATTTTTTTTCATACATGGACGCGACCGCCCCTTGGAATAGCATCAAATCTTGAACTTGGCGGATCCTGAGTGCCCCCTTCGGTAGGTGTTTACAAGCAGCCTACATTAACCAGGCTGCATCTCCTCCAACGTTTCTGTATTACTTATTTTTTTGTTTGGTCACTGCGGCCAAGATGCAACTGTTATAACAATGACTGCCTATTGTACGTGTGCGTGTGTGTATGTATATGTATGTGTGTGTATTAATGTATGTGTATGTATGTGTGTATGAATGTATGTGTGTGTATGAATGTATGTGTGTGTATGAATGTATGTATGTGTGTGTATGAATGTATGTGTGTGTCTGTTTGTGTATATAGATATATATATTTTATATGTGTTGGGAGAGATATTTTTGTAGTTTTTAAGTTTTAAAATTGTCGTTTCAATGATAAATATATGCAGATCTATTTTTGAAAGCTGGCATAGGACTAACATATTCTTAAAGATATAGCAGCCTTTAGTGATCAAGGAACGTATGCATTTAATGGCACATTATTCTTCATAGCTTGGGTATATATCCAATCCGTCCTTAATGTGCCATTGTATTTCCACATCTTACTATTAGAGATCACAAATATTGAAGTGTAGAAATAAACCAGTTTTATAAATATAAATCGTGTGTGTTACAATATCTCGCGATATATTTATTATATGTAATTATTTGCAGTGATCTTTGACTAAATGAATATGATACATCACCATTGGGTTGCATTTTGCTGGATGTATTAATATGTATTAGTGGTGCAGCCTTATGTTTTACTTCTGTGTTGGCCTCTCCAGTTGTGTTTGAAATAAACATTCCCCTATATCTTTGGAAGACGGTTTATATTTGAAGTGATATTAATATTCCACTGTGGATAAGAGATAATGAACCACACAGGTGTGTGACAAGAACGTTTGTCACTTTTATTAAAAGGGATCTTTAAACCGTTACTAATACTTCAGATCCAGAGAGTGCGAGAAATGGGGGATGGCTGTTGCCACTTTAAGACCCATGCCCTGGCTGTATAGGCAGCTCGCCATTGCAATCCCTGTTTCACTTCATTGCACTCAAGTCATTAATCCATACGACTAAAACAACGAAGCTGCACGTCTCCAAAGTGTGCAATAAAAATGCGCGAATGCAGAGCCCCGGGGCAAAAAGAAAATTACCAGAAGTAGAAGTGACCTTAGGATGATGTAATCAATCAAACGACCCGTAGGGACACGTATCACAGTCTTAATCTTTCAAGGGAGGCTAGATGAGAGCGTCATGTGATTTTAAAAAAACACCTTTTTTTACCCCTTTAAAAATGTTGTTACCTCGGGCACGAGAGGTAGAGAATAGCAGAGGAGGAGTGCATAAATCTTTTATGAAAGAATAATATCAGACCGAATAGAGCCCTTAGCACAGGGAGCTGGGTCATCTTTATGTTCGGGCTTTTTTTTTGCTGTAAACGAAATGACAAATATTTAATTTACTCTAATATGCCCATGGTCAGGAAATGTGTTATTTAAAACATCCACGCTGCTTTAGAGGCGGGTTAGAATGCAGTCAAGCTATTTACTCCAGAATTGAAATGCAAAGTGGCGTCTGGTTCAACTGGAGGATGTTACTTTGCTTGAGATATATTGTAATGGCGTTTATAAGCATAGACTATGTTGTTGCACCATCCATGTTTTACAAAGCAGCTCATTTTTGTGATATCACACCGAATCGTTTTTTTTAATCAAGTTGACAGATTCACGTTGTATAATTTCCCAAAATTATTCGAAGTATTTTTTTTAAATATGGCAAATTACGAATATTACAATACTTCAACGTTCCTTTATACTGTAAACGGTTGAGATTACGAATCTGTAATGTTTCGGTTAAAGGGGAAAGCGTCTTCTGATGGATTGCCTTGTAATCGCAACATGTTCTCAAACAGTGATTCTTGGCCCTTTCCTAAGGGAACCTAAAGTAGGTGTAGCAAGTTAATGTCAGGAGCTGGCCGGTTCAAAGCTCCTGCTTTATGTGGACTGAATAAATCACCTTCATTTTTTTAAAACCGGGAGGTGTTTTGGAGATTGTACTCTGCGATCCTATCGGTTTATAGTTAGATCCATTGGCTTATGGAGACTGAATAAGTCAGTTTCTGTTTTTTTTATTATTAATGAAATTCCGGGACTTTCGATTAACGATCGCATTCCGTGATTCTGTCTATTTTTTCGTGACAAAATAGCGGCCTTAAGGTTGGTTTAACCGTGTATTATTGCAACAAACCGATTGCCTTACAACATTTTATAAATTAAAATACTCACTTAGAATATTAAAATATTAGTCTTATATTTAAAATATTAGATCGTACTATTATTGAAGAGAGTTTATTGCAGGCACAAGTCAGCGAATCTTTTGCAGCTTATTCCTTTCCTACCTGGGACAATGTGCAATTTGCAAAGAAAGTGTCTGGTCACAAGAGGCTTCGCCCCCTGAGCTACTTTTCGACAGTGACCCTGGGTCAAGAAGAATGGCCGTAAGGGGAGAGATATTTGTTTGCGGGCTGATATCTCTCAGTTGCCTCTTGTTATTACATCATTGTTAATCCATTTGCGAGATACGATGAATGGGATCCGTAGCTCACTCTCCCCATTCATAACCTCATTGGCTTACAGCTCAACTGTGTCACATGGGGAGCGGGGCAGTTTTGCACAAAATGTAAGCAGTAGTTTTGAAGAGTAAAAGGGGCGAATGAGGAACAGTGCTAAGTAGAAAGGGATAGCTGTACAACATTTGGGCACACTGGGGCAGCTAAGCAGGATATTCCCTCCTTTTAAAAACTATATATTTATATATGGCTAAAATCGTAGTCCATTGGCACATTGAGGTGATGTCAGAAAGAGCTCAAACCTGCCTAGCTCCAAAGTCTTGACTATTCTACAACCTTTTAGATAAGGGGCTGTACGATCATCACTTTCCTTTAAAATAAATACATAAAGGAGTATCATTATTTTTGCAATCTGTTTCTTTTATATCTGTGGTCATTTAATATTAATTATTTTTATTGAAGTAGTAGGTCCTGATGCTATTAGGATAACTGTCTTGAAGGAGTTGCCGATCTTCAATGTTAAACTATTGGATTAACACGTGGTTGAAAGCACAGTTATTAAAACACGCTGGATTAAGAGTTGAATCGCTTGTGATAACTCCCTCGCCGGATTGGGCTCAGAAACTCTTTCAGTTATTTTATTGTCAGCACTATTGAATATTATCTGCTAGACAGCCTATAGACATTGACAGAAATATTATTTTGTAACCGTCTTTTTAAAATGGGACACTAATGTCCAGACTCTCAATTTAAAGTAAATCCAACTATAGGGGCGTGTTCAGTGCGGGTGATAGTGATCATCTGTTAATGCCGAAGGGGGTAAGGACATAATTTGAGAACAGCCAGGAGACAGACTTACCTGACTCAGTGGAACACGCCTGTACAGATAAACGGATCCATCACTGTTTGTGCTAAGGACATGACCAAAATGTTCTGTAAATAGGGCTCTCGTGGGTGGGGATCCGGGTGCAGCTTTCATAGAACTATCCCATCTCGGGATAAACTGAAGCCTCCCTGGCTAGGACGAATTCCTTCCATTTCTTAAATAAAAGTACAGAACAATTTGTTTCTGTGGAAGTTAACAAGGAGTGCACTTGTCAGTGAAACAATACCACTCAACAGTAAATAGCTCCCTGACTCCTGAGCTGCCTCTAACGCTGTGTGAATATTTTAAACAACACATTTCGAGTCCATAGGCATATTAGCGGAAATGATAAATGTCTGCCCATTTACAACAGCCTCCTGATATAAATATAATCTTATTTCACTGACAAGTGTACCCCGGTTGTTGATTAGAAACGTCTTGTCTCAAAAAAACCTAGGGGATTAATAGCTTGTTCTTGCCTAGAGGGCTCCGATTAACCCTTTGAGATCTGCACCTGAGTTCTGTAGAATACCCTCCCCAGGGTGAGGTAAAATTCCCCTATCCCCTCGAAAGGGGAAATACCGAATCTTTAAAAGGAGCCGGTGTACAACCCCAATATATCACTCCGTCTCTCTACAGTCAGTTCACGAACTCACAGTCTGACCACGTTAATCTGAGCCATTTCTAGGATTGTTGCATTCGTATTTATTACACCATTAACACAATAACGACTAATACAAATAGCGTATACCTTTTCACTTCACAGAGTGGGTTATGTTTTCACTACAACCTCATTAGGGCGCTAAAACAAACATGCACTAAAAATTCTGCCGCTTTATTGCTTGTTAGACAAACAGTAAAGGCTGTTTACCTAAGGATCTGGGTGTATTTTTTTATCTTCCTGCGATTTAGCGCGTATCCCCCCATCTCCTCCCATTCATTTGCCTGTGTTTGATAAACACCAATTCCTTGTGTTTTCATTGATCGATCACTGCCAATGTACCCGGGTGAGGCAGAATATTATACGTCAGCTCAAGTAAATGCCTTCAAAGTGTTTCCAGAAAAATCATGATACATGTATTAATAAAATAATTGTAATTATTCAGGGTATGTTTTATTTGATAACTCCCCCCAGAACTTAAGCTACATTTCAAGGATGTCTAAAATTGACTGGCACTGTATTTTGTACTTGGATGCTAATGTATATTTCAGTCTATTGCGTCTATGGGTGAATACCACAATCCAGACCTGGTAATTCATATATGACACCAATGTTCACTCTTAGAAATGATGTCCTAAAGTATTTTCTTTAACTTGCACAACGTCAGTTAGAAAATATCATAACTGTACGTTCAAAATACTGTATTTAAAAGGGAACGGGGTCGGACGGCAGCTTTGAATGGACGATGGCTGGTTGTCCAATAGTTCTGTTGTAAGTAATTTTAATTATTAATTAAGTGTCTCATTTTCAAATGGGACTGGGTGTATCCTGGCTAAAAACATAGACGCACGATTAACTCCTCGTGCGCGGGCGTGTCGCCCTCTCTCTATCGGCTGGTGATGTTTAACTTTCCTTCCAAACCTTTAAAAGTCAGACCGACTTAGGCTGCTTTCAGAGTGTTGATCAGGTGTTGATATAGATTCCAATGGATAATCGAATTGCTTTAATGTTAGGTTTGTTTCCGAGGCAAGTAATGGACATTTTTCCAGCACTCGCAGGCCTCTAAGTTTGTCTCGTTAATTGCACACTTCAGACAATTAATTCAATTTTGTTGCATTATAAATGTAATTTTTGTAGCAGGAGATGCATATACTGGTACACTTTTACTTTTTCAGGTGCGATGTGAACACATCAACTCAAAATTTCTCTCCGCCACCCACTCTTATACAAACAGATTTACACCACCCACCTACACATTCACTCACACACACACTTGCACACACACACTGACTGGCATATACTACACACATACTTACACGCACCTAAAATATATAAGCAGACCCATGCACATCTACGCACACAGATACAGACTGAAAGATGTATACACACATCACAATACACACTTACAAGCCTCAAAATACATACACACACTTACACACGCACACTCAAAAGTACACACCCACACACATATATTTACACACATTTCGCAGACTTACACACGCATACAGACTCAACTTTCACAGTTTTAATCTCTCATGAACATGCAAACAGACTCATGCTATTTACACACATAGCTACACGTTAGTACATGTCCTTTGATTTAACGAGGAAAACAGAAGAAATGGCTATTTGCAGGTTTAATATTTTATTTTCTTCAAGAATTACCTTAGAAAAATCAATATATTATTTTGGTTTAACACTAGCCAACAGGGGCGACTTAATTAAGATTAAACCGCCATAAAGTAACTAATGACGTCACGTTCATTAAAATAAACTGTCGGAAATCGTTCTCTGGTTCTCCTGAATCCAAATTCCACACAATTATGGATCTACAATTACAGCCAGTTTAATTCGTTTAACAAAATACCGATCATTTACTGGACTAATTTAATATTATTTTGGGAGGTAAAGCAATAGCCTGAGCGGAATTTCTGTAAATTATTTAAACGATTTTTTCCCTGCAAAAATGATCTCTCTCGTGTTTATTCTCTATTTGCGTCTCAAACTCCAAGAGTTTGACGAATAATCACTGCATTTCCGTACCTCGTGTCCATCGCAACTATATCGATATGTACAACATGAGAAGTGTTAATTGGAAACGCTTAGATGCTTCAACAATTTATGACTGCCTGATTTTTTTGTGTGAAATCTACATTTCCTCTTATCAGTTGCAATGAGAACTGATTTAATCACATTAGCGATTGCATTCCTGTTTGTATTTGATTCGAACCCATTGCTGCTTTAGGGTTAGGGTTCCTAGTTAATTTAAGGTTTTCGAACTTTTTTTTGGTTTGGGGTACAGGGGGAGGGAGTGAGACGGGCCGCTGGTCACATCTGTCTCTGCTCCTGGGCCAGATGCCAGATGAGGTACCTGTTTTATTGTAGTTACATATTATTTTGGCAGCTTAGTTAAACTGCCTTTTTAATTAGCAATTTCAAACCAGAAACTGCATGGCTAAAATAAAAAAAGAGAGAAAGCGCAGTAGGAAAGAAAGGGTTTTTAAAAAATCTACTTATTTTCAGAAAAAAGTTTTCATTTTACAAATACACAGTATCAAATATTGAATATTCTTCATTAAACGGAGGAGGTTTAACTCAATAGCTATTAAATAATCCCGTCCTACTTGCCCCATTCGTGCCAGTGATTATATTTTAGGGAAGGACAGAAGCGATGCTTGTAGGAGTCACACTGGACTCACTCACATTGTGCTGGGAGCAGAGTACGAGGTGTTTAAATTTGACCAGTTGTATTTTGCAAGTGTAAAAATCATTTCGCACAACACTGTAACCACTCCAGAATTTCAACGCAGCTGCAGTGGTTTAGCTATTTTTTTTCTCGTGGAAGTACTGGTTGAGACGAACTAATGCAACTGGGAAGGGCAGCTCCAGGTTGAAGGTTTATAGCTACTGCAGAAGTTTCTAGGTCCTATTCTTCAAATTGAAATAACTGGGACACAATTACTTAAATTAAGTGTATTTTTTAAATAATAAGACGCTTAACAAATCTGCGGCAAACCGCGCTTGCCAAACGGCTGAGCAAATCCCTCACCTATACCAATATTTATAAACCCGTTGAAACACATGCATAAACACGAGAATCACTTTTGACAGGCGGGAGATATGTTGATAAGATATCGTCCTTTGACAATGTCCATTTTGCAAAGGGTAAAACCAACTCGGTTTTAATTGCTACATTAATCAGATTTATCAGTCGGGTAGCAATTAAAGTGTTCACAGAAGCAAAGGTTTATAAGAACCAGGCTTGTTTGAAATATCGTTTGACCCGGTGCTTGAGAATATAATGGACATCAAACTAAACACGCCCCTTACCAGTAGATTCATATCCAAATTGATAGAGTCCAAGGATTGCATAAGAGAGACATTCACACTTCTAAAGATTAATCCTTTAATATAAAACCAAGCAATGATAAGATAATTAATTCGAACAATTAATTTTAAACGTGACGACCTGCTTTCAAATCTAGTGTGACTTTTGCAGGCTCACATTTTTAAAGAAATTGATTAGTATCTAGGAAAGAAATAGATCAAGAGATTTGAGAGCAGAGAGAGAGAGGGGGAACTACAGAGGGATAAAAGGACAAAGGGGGGGAAAGAGAAAAGAGGTGTATTTTAAGAAAAAAAGGGCACAATCCAACAATGTTGATCTGCCAAATCAACTGTCGTTCGCAATTAAAAGAGATAAACGAGAAAACAAGGATAACGAATACAAAGACAATAAAGTACAATCAACTTCTGGTGATATGGAGCACCCACGATTCTAGGGGGTAAGTTTAAATTCTTTCAATGTGGCAGGAAAGACACGAAAGCAGTCAAATATTTGTCCCCCATCTCCTTAGTCGATTTGATGGATTAATCTTTGAGGAGGGACAGACTGAAAGACATAATATGAATTATTTTACTAGTTAAAATGTTAGTAGTTAAAATGTGACTCGTTTATCACTGAGTTCCTTCTGCACTATTCACAGAATTAGATCATTTCTTTCCCAGTCGTTTTGATTCTTTTGCCAGGGTTTTCCCCCCTAGCATTTATTAAACTTGGATTCCGTAAATGACATGAAATAAACAACAGCAACTAAAAAAGAAATTGCACAGCGATTGAAACAACAAAGATCGACCTTTGACCAAAGCGAATCTGACAGCCTGTGAACACTGTCACTCAATGTTTGTAAACGTGGACTCAAATTAAACATATCCACTTGGGGAGGGCGGCGGAGAAAGACTTCATTCTGCTAAAATGGACAGTTTCCACTCTGATCTAACAGCAAGCAGGATTAGACTGTTCCCAAAGTGAACTTCACCCTTCTAGACGCGTTTCCCCCACAGTCTATGCAGAATATATTCACATTGATACTTTAAGGCATTTTGAACGAAAATTGCGTGTTAAAGTTGAGTACCGACCCTACTCTCCAAAATTGCACCCTTTTTTACCACAAATTCCAAATCTCTGTTCTATCTGGAAAATGTAATCCGATTTCGTCCCCAATAATAATTTACTCAGATTTACCATAAAGCTGAGCACAAACTGAAAGATGTCGCGATGCAGACACATTAATGGTGAGGGAGTAGAAATGTATTATCTTATTTAAAAGTTCAGTGTAAGTAGATATTAATTTACTCTAGAAAATAAGATTTTATACTGTGAATACTATTTACTGGATGTTTGTGTTTATATGGTTAGAATTTACAAACATTAGTCTAACAGAAGTTGCAATCTCTCAGCTCTACCCTGGCTGCATTCTATTTTGATTTGTGACACAAAATGATTCGATAACATCTAGTCAACACTATTAAGCAAACTAATGTGGGTTAGCTGGCATCTTTGGGTAGACGTTTGCACAAGTTAATAGTTACCGAAAACCGGACACAAATGTTTTCACTTTTTACCCCACTTATGCAATATAGGATTTTATTATTTAACACTCAGCAGCACCTATTAGATTCGCCAATGGACTATTTTGGAAGAATATATTACATTTTCACGTTGATATTTTTATAACTCCTTAAAAATATATATATGATCCTGAGAAAAGGTAATTTCTGTGTCATTTTAGGCTAGCATGTGATGTTAATGTTCCACTGTCCCAACAAATTGTTAATGCATTGGAGATTAGTCCTAGCCATTTAAAACTAAGAGTGCGATTTATATTAAAATATTTAAGGTAATGAATTTGATTTTTTTTCAGAAATGTTTTAGTGCAAAAAATATGAATTATTCTGTTGGGTTTAACACGCCTATAACAAATTATACATTAAATTCTGTTGCATAAAGGTCGTGGAGGAAATTTCCCCTTTGCAGAAAGATCACAAACAGAATCAATGGAGAAACATATGAAATTGTTTTTTTCTCTCTCTTGCACTGGACAAGTTTGGAAAGTTTCCTGTTTATTTTGGAAACGCGTTTCTTTATTATCTGCCCTTTGCTGAGTGTACATGACTTGAGACAGAGGAATTGGTGCATTTAAACCCGCTGGGGTGTGAAGCCCTCCGGTGTTCATTTCCTGGCTCCTCGCTAGATCCGCCACAGTTGTCCTTAATTGCCTTCCTTCATCGCTGTACAGAATCCGTCTTTTCTAACGAAGGCGAGAGGGTCTCTGCCGTTTCTTCAAATTCTTTACGTATTATCCTGTTTCTTATGGTAACTACCATGGTTATGGTGACTGGCCCAGTGCAATCACACGCTGCTGAAATGGATATTCTTTACTTCCAATCGATATCGCGTTCCAATGGTTAGATCCTGCAAGGCCAGCGTGGTAGAGCAGGTCTCGACTCCATTAAATTTCACTCCTATGTCTTCTAATGTAGTCCGACTGCATCATGTCTGCTGCACATGTTTTTCCACCTAATCTTTTCTGCTTATCAAATCATTTAGTTCTGCTTATCCAGTCATTGGCAGGGGCCCACTTCCCTATCTCCAGTCATTGGCAGTGGGTCATGCCCATTTCTTCAGTCATTAGCAGTGAATTATACAGAACTCTGGTTAGACTGCATTTAGAGTATTGAGTTCAGTTCTGGCCACCACGACTCGAGAAGGGTACATTGGCCTTGGAGGGGGTGCAGCATAAATACACCAGAATGATACCGAGGCTAAAAGGGTTAAATTATGAGGACAGATTGCATAGACTAGGCTTGTATTCCATTGAATATAGAAAGGGTGATCTAATTGAGGTATTTAAGATTATCAAAAGAGTTGATAGGGTAGATAGAGAGAAGCTATTTCCTCTAGTGGGGGCCCAGAACAAAGGAGCATAGCCTTAAAATTAGAGCTAGACCATTCAGGAGTGATGTCAGAAAGCACTTCTTCACACAAAGGGTAGTGGAAATCTGGAACTCTCTCCCCCAAAAAGCTGTTGAGGCGAGGTCAATTGAAAATTTCAAAACTGAGATTGATAAATTTTTGTTAGGCAAGGGTATTAAGGGTTACGGAACCAAAGCAGGTAGATGGAGTTAAGGTACAGATCAGCCATGATCTAATTAAATGGCTGAACAGGCTCAAGGGACTGAATGGCCTACTCTTGTTCCTATGTTCTTATGAATCCATGCCCATTTCTCCAGTCATTGGCAGTGAATCCATGCCCATTTCTCCAGTCATTGGCAGTAAATCCATGCCCATTTCTCCAGTCATTGGCAGAGATTGAATGCCTCTTTGTCCAGTGGCATGCCCACTTTGCCACTTATTGACACATGCTGTTTCCTCCGCACTACTGCATTAGCTGAGCTTTTACCATTGATAAATGTTAGATTAATTTTCATTCCTCCATTAATTCTACAATTTTTTGGTATCTTTATCCTCCCCCCCTCCATGCTTCTAGATCAAGCACCATTCCCAGACTGAAGTCAGGGAGGAAGCACTGTGGAAGTATCTTCACCACACATACTGCGGCGGTTCAAGAAGGCGGCTCACCACCATCTTCTCAAGGGCAATTAGGGATGGGCAATAAATGCTGGCCTTGTCAGAGATGCCCACATCCCATGAATGAATTTTTAAAAAAAGCCTGCTCACAGTCATTTGCCAGAGCAACTCTGTAATCAGCCAGTAGGAGTAGGACAGTGACCAGCCCTTTACTTGCCTTTTACTTTATCTCTGTCCTGTGGAGACATGTGTTTCCTGTTCTCAGACAGGTAGAAATAAATAGAAGTAAAAACAAAGAGAGAAAATCAATTGTGCATTGAAGCAGCAGGTTTCCCTGAGGGGTCAGTGAGAAATGTACTGTGTAGTGCATTACTGAGTCATAGAGAACAGGAAGGTCCCAGGTTTGATTCCTGATCTTGACTCGGCTGTGATTTCCCTCACAGTTGAATAGCATGCTGACAATCACTGTGAAGACTCACATGAAGACTGGCTACTTGGATGAGGTATGGGAAGGCTGCCTGGACTCATGAAATATCAAAAATCAGCTCCACCAGAAGAGTGGTGGTGGTGGGGGGAGGAGAATAAAAAAACTGACCAGGAATAACTTATAGTGGCAGTTCATTGTTACCTTTTAGTGACTGAACGAATCCTAGGCTTCAACAAATCTCTAGTCACATCTATGGTCCTGCACCTTTCAGATCTAGAAACCTCATGTTGTGCTAACCAAATGCCACTTACTCTAGTTTATATCATGTTATCATGAAATTCCAAATCCCTAAAGCTCATTTAGATAATTAAGCCTTTTTCATGTCATAATACAGTCTGTACAATGTATTATATTTTCAAAAAGCCACAACAAGCCTAAATTTAATCTTCAAATATGTCTAATCTTTTGCTTAACTATCCCAGGTATGACTGATCCTGTCATTAACCCCTTTGAATATGCTGCCATCTGAAGATTTAATCTTTTAATCCTTTCTCACTTGTCTTTGCAACATTTGTACACCATTCTTATTCTCTCATTCCCTTTTTCTTACAATACGTTTATCTTTTTTGCACAATTCTGTTTCTTTTGCAGTTCTACTTCTACCCTTTCCATTTTGCTTTTGAAATGTCATAGCCTTAGAAATGTGGCTGAGAAAATTGGGTGATATGAAGGCCCCATTATACTAACATTCTATCTAGCTTATCCAGGGATGCATCACCTCAATCAATCATTACCCAATTAGTTACTATTATGAATCACAGACAGCATCACATGAAATTGGATGAGAGAACTGGCCTTAATGAAGTCATATCTTTTTTAAACAAGCATATAATTTTATTTTGTACAAGCACTGCACTCTCAGGACATGGTTTTATACAATATTTGCCGGTAAATGTAATGATGGCCATGCATAGTTTTACAGTTCTATACATCAGGACAAAGGGTGCTTGGTGACAGGGCTGAAGTCCTCCCTGGTCAGGGGGTGCTGGGGCTTGCAGGTTGGGGTTTGAGGTGCTGCAATAGATTACAAAAGTAACAGATCCTTGTTGGCATTGTGGGGATTGTCTCCTCAGTAGGTTGCCCTGGGGCTAGTCAAATTGTGAGGGCTTGGGTGCGTAAGAGACTGGCCCACAGGGAGGGTCCCTATATGTCCTGGCGTTACTCAGTCCAAATGAAAGATGTCTCACAAATGCTTAGACCATATGTTTGTTGTAGGGGGTGCTGAATTACACCACAACAAGGGGATGCATCTTCTTGTTGCCAGGACCAAGATCTGTGCAAGCTTACAAGTGATGTGGATTCCTTGCCTTGCTGGAAGTATGTATAGTATGCATAGGCTTGGGGCCAAAGGGTTGATCAAGCCTGTCATTGCTTCTGAAGATTCTGAGTTGGCCCTCTGTCACTCTGCTACAGACAGAGGCACATGAGAACCAGTCTCAGCATCTCCTTCCCATCTTCCCCTTAGAGTGGATGTCTAAAGTTATGCTCCCAGAAGCCACATAGCTATTTTTGTGCTGTCAGATGCAGAGATGGACGTTATTGAGTAGAGGGCTGAGGTTCATCTATGGGATGGTTCTGTGTCGTAGATGGTCACCTCAAATTGGGTTGGTTTGAATTGGATTTTACAGATCACAGTGGGGTCACTGGTTGAAATGGCAGATACGGAGTTGGCAAAGTGGTCTTTTTGGGTGATGTGAAATTTGTCAGCCAGTTGCTAGAAGGCTATGTTCCAGCCCTGCTGGACCAGTTTGTCCAACCCAGTAATGTCCATCTCACACCACACTTTGAAGTCTTTGGCACAGATATCCCCCAGTAGGTTGTTGCTTTGCCATGGTGGGCAGAAGACCATCGGGCTCATTGGCACCTTTGGTATGGTACATGCTTCCCTTCAGATTGCCATGGTCAGGAATATGATTGGGTGTTTTGTGCACCCATTGATCATGTACAAGGGCTTGTGAGGGGGAACGTATTTCATGGACGTGTTAGGGTGGCACTTGCCTCCATGTGAAGCCAGAGATTTTGGGGTGAGGCCCTGTTCCAGGCGTTGATGGCCTGCCAAGTAGAAACACACAATTTGGGAGACTCAGCTCAACTTCTTCTTTGAGAAGTTGGAGCTATCTCAGGTGTAATCTTGGCCACCATCTTGTCAAGGGAAAGGGGGTAATAGACTTTTCAAGGTCCTGGAACTGCTGAGCCAAAATGCAGATGGGCAACATGTGGAACATAGGGCAGCACCTTCATCAATGTGGTGTTCGCTCTCCACACCTCTGACAAGGCTGTTCTACCTGTTCTGTTTGCTGGAAGGGGAGAAAGGTTTTTCCTGTAAAGTTCTGGGAGTATGTGTAACTAACTTCTCTTGACACTAAGTCTGTCTTTCTCCAGCCAAAGGGATAGTGCTCATCCACTTGCGTAGGAATTTTCTGAGCAAGAGCCATGCCTTCTATTTTTGAGTAGTTGAGTTTACAGCATGATAGCTGGTTAAATGTTCTGATGGTCTGAAATATGCTGGGGACTGAAGTGGTAGGTTGGTGACATATGGCAGGATGTATTCTCATGGAGGGATATTTTGATTAACTGTCTTGAAGAAGAGTTAATATTTGCATCACTTGCACAGGCACAGAAAATATAAATACTGTATTAATATAAGCGCACACTTAACAAAGAGCTCAATAATTTAAGCTGGCAGGGATCTTATCCTCATTCTGAACTTACCAACTAATCCAGAGAAGTAGAGAAATTTTATATATTAACTTGATCGTTCTGGAAAGATACTGGTTTACCAAGTTCCCACTGCGATCTCTGTTCCCAGAAAGACAGCAGATGGCATCATTACTGCAGCAGTGCAGAGGGCTTGGGGCTGCAGTATGTGAAATGAAAATGCATAGTGGCAATTTATTAACTTTGCTTTATATGATTATGTTTTGTTTCTGAAGCAGATGAAGAAAAAAGATTCCAAAATGAAGACAAATCCTGAGCATTCAGACCTATATACATTAGGTTGGACCAAGCAATAGACAATATGGTATAAATTGGTTCAATTTCACGGTTCTATGTCCTGCACCTCAAGGACACTTGAAATATGTTTGATCCCATATTGGGTTGGAATGGTTTTTCAGGTGCCTCTGGTGGCTATATAAAACAGGCATTAAGATCCTTGCATATGTTAAAGAGGAGCCCATCGCCTGTCTTAGGACCCCTCTGCAAAATTGAGCTGCCCTGAGTGGAGCACGCCAATTCGGTAAGGGAAGGTACTGGACGGTAGGCAGTGTCATGGAACCATACTCCAGCAAGAGTCAACACCTTCAGGAGAGGGGGCAGAAAATTAGTAAGAAAAAACTCTGTAGGGAGTTCCTACATTAAAATTGACACAGTACATTGATCCTCTGTCAGCAGGTCAGTAGATATTAAAACATGGTGATAACTAGCACCAGTTCTGGGCATTAAGAGATTGACAAAGGTACCTTTTTATGTAGGTTTGATTAAATAAATGCAAGGGGAGAGCTGGGCACACCAGAAACGATGGGGTATTCAAGAGCCTGAGCTCTTTGTTACACCCAGGCACAGTGGCCAGGTCTAACAGAATAAATACTATTGTTTGGCGGTTCAGGGCATATTACGTCATGGAATAAATAATAACATAATAT
Source organism: Heptranchias perlo (assembly GCF_035084215.1). Taxonomy (NCBI): domain Eukaryota; kingdom Metazoa; phylum Chordata; class Chondrichthyes; order Hexanchiformes; family Hexanchidae; genus Heptranchias; species Heptranchias perlo. The sequence continues at coordinate 6,840,744 of NC_090356.1, forward strand.
CCCACAGGGGAATATTATGTGGTAGTACATTATTATAAAGAACATAAAGTATTGAATGAAAAATTAGTGTGTGCTATTTTTTTCTGTTTCAATTGGCATGATGTTCACCATCTTTCTGACCTACAGATCTAATAGAAGGAGTGAAAGAAAAGATTCAGATATTTAGTTTAAGATACAAATATTAGTAATATTCTGGAAGACTTTGTATAGATTTGATCTGAAATTAGCTAACCTGGAACAGAAGTATATTACATTGTGAGATTAATAACGCATTTATCATAGTTACTGGGATTTGAGAAAATACATTCTTGACAATTGATGTGCAGTGGAATCAAAGTAATATTTGAAACTGTACCTCTCTTAGGTTGTTACCAATGGAGACCTTTTGTGCAAGCAGCCGAATCTCATCCCAGACCTCACCTTCATTGGAATTATCTAAATCCCTCTTCCGGATGATCCAACACTATTACAGATATCTATGGTCGTGGATATAAATAAAGCTTGTTCCTCAGAGACTAATTCTGTCTGGACTAATTTCTTATCATAGAAACTATGCAAAGAGAAAGAGGAAAATCTCTCCGGGCCTCAGCATGCGAACTTGTCACTTGCCCTGGACCCCACCCCCATGCACTGATCCTGACCTGAATTAAAATCGAGCCCATATTTTCTGTACTTCACATTTGCCTGTAATTAGTTGCTTTCACAACTAGAAAATGTTACATCCCAATAGATAGAATTACCTATTTTACAAAAACAGCAAGAGCTTGCATTTATATAGTGCCTTTAACATAGAATAACAACCAAAGGTGCTTCATAGAGGAATAAAAGTGAACACTAAGCTAGAAAGGGAGATATTAGGAGGGGTGACCAAAACCTTGGTCAAAGAGATGGGCTTTAAGGAGGTGAAAAGGCAGAGGGGTTTAGGGAGGAAATTCCAGAGTGTGGAGTCTAAGTTGATTGAAGGCACACCTACCTATGGCGGGACAACGGGAGGAGGGATGCACAAGAGACCAGTGCAGGAGAATAGAATATTTCACTTTTGGTACCCAGTGTTGGCATCAAGAACTCCTAGGTCACGTAAAACAAGGAGCAGGGTAAAAGACCCCTCTGCTCCTCCCTAACAAAGTGCCTCAACTGCAGCCTCACAAGAGCATCGCCTTCTTCATCAACTTAAATGTTTCTATTATGACAACATCCTCCCTTATATCCTCTTTCAACAAGATACAAATTAATTAGAAATTAATGCTGAATTGTGGGCAGTTTATATTGCAGACTTGCACTCAATATTTCACTAATATCTTTGCAGCCAATGGGGAAAGAAGTCTCTCATTTCATCAGCTTGGACTGGGTTCAACTCTGAGTAAGAAGGTCCTAGGTTCAAGTCACACTCCAGGAACACGAGCATACAATCCAGGCTGACACTTTAGTACAGTACTGAGGAGTGCTGCACTGTCACAGCTGCTGTCTTCCGGATGAGACATTAAATCCGTCTGCCCTCACAGGTGGACGTAAAAGATCTTATGGCACTATTCAAATAGAAGGGCAGTTTTCCCAGTATCCTGGCCAATATTTATCCCTTAATATTTACAGATTATCTGGTCATTATCTAATTGCTGTGTGGGACCTTGCTGTGTGCAAATTGGCTGCTGTGTTTCCTACATTACAACAGTGATTACGCTTCAAATATACTTTATTGGCTGTGAAGCGCTTTGGGGAGGTCCTGAAGTCGTGAAAGGCACTATATAAATGCAAGTCCTTTCTTTATTCAATTGATTCTTAAATGATTTCAGGTTTTTTTGCCTCCAATATCCTACCAGGAAATCCATTCCACACATTGACCACATTTTGTGTGAAGAACTTCCTGACAATAGTCCTAAATTTGGTCTTTGCCAGTTTGAATCTGTACTCCCTAGTCCTTCTGCTATGATTTAACTTGAAGTAGGATTTCCCTTTTCTATATCTTTTAATACCTTACTAGTTGATCTTCCATTGAGTTGCAGGGAGTCATGATGAAGCATAGTCTTCAGGTGAAGCAAGGTTAGAGGGCTGAGGGATGATTGAATGAGGTATAGATATAGAATATTAAAAATATATATATTCAGTCTTCATTTTAAAGTCATACTTTTTGTCCTTATTTTGTATAATGTATTTTGATTTAATATTATTTGTAGTTACAAAGCAATGTGAGGCAGAGAATTAGAGTTGGTTGCAGTATAGGATTTTCTTTGCATTTCATGCTTCAGCCTTGAGATGTAAAACTGAAGTGTTACAGTGCCACCACTGGTGGGAGGTTGTAATCACAGGGTGACAAGTTTACATAGGCAGTTTCCATTATAAATATGGACAAAGGAATTCGCAATGAGAAAAAGTTGACACAGAAATGTTACAAAAACACAACAGCAGGAATTAAAGTTTTGTACACAGGAAGTGCACACGAATATAAGCGTTTTAATAACTTATAAATAGATATATTTATACCCGTACCTGGGCATTTGGAGTGTATTGTTACAATCTAACAGCAGACAGATAAGGTCAGAACACCCCACAACCAAAGCTACTCACGGAAATATTAGTTCCAGTTGTTTATTTTTCATTCAACAGTAAGAGATCATGGTCGATAAGAGATCATGGTCGATTAAAGTATCTGCTATTTTTAGCGTTAGTTGTTATTCTTACAGGAATTCCTAGAAACATTTTCTGTGAACCACACACGACCCCATCTCCAGGTACTCGCAAGCCGTAATCCACATTTCCTGAAAGGAAGTCAAGCACGTTAGGATAGAAGCCCCAATCCAAACGGAGTATTTCCTCTCTGGAGGGGCAATGACTTTCACCGGCACTCCCGCGGGAGCCAGCAACTGCAGCTCCTTCAACAGCCTTTCATCCAGACCTGGGAAGAGCGTGGAGCCACCCGAGAGCAGCACGTTTGAATGTAGATACTTCCGCAGGTCGATATCACATTTCAAGATGCTCTTGAAAACCAGCCTGTGAACACCTGGACATTCGAAGCCCACGCTGGCAGGAGAAAAAAGTATCTCCGGGGCTCTGAAAAGTTGGCTTTGGACCCGTATCACATTTCCATCAGGGAGCTTGTATTCCTTCTGGATGTCTTCTCGCTTTTTCCTCATTTCCAACTGTGGATCAATGGCCACGTAGCACAGCTTCTCCTTTATGTCCTTCACGATCTCTCTCTCGGCAGAGGAGATAAAGGAATGTCCAACTTCCATCAGGATCCTGACGAAGTATTGGGTGATGTCTCTGCCAGCTAGATCGAACCTGTAGACGGCGTGGGGGAGGCAGTAACCTTCATAAATGGGGACGGTGTGGGTCACGCCATCCCCACTGTCCATGACTAAACCAGTGGTCCGTCCTGAAGCGTACAGAGCTAGAACAGCCTGGACAGCCACATACATTGCGGGCACCTTGAAACTTTCAAACATCATCTCGGTCATGGTCTCTCGGTTGTGTAAGGGGTTCAGAGGGGCTTCGGTCAACAGCACCGGCCTCTCGTGTGATTTTAAGCGGAGCTCACAATCATAGACATGTCTCCAGATCTTTTCCATATCGTCCCAGGAGGTCACTATGCCATGTTTAATTGGGTATTTCAAACTTAAAACGCCTCTCTTAGCTTGAGCTTCTTCCCCGATGTAGTACTCCTTGTGGCCAGCCCCAAGCATGGTCGCCTTTGCTTTGGGGCGCCCTACGATGGATGTGATGACCGACCTTGGGGCATTGTCCCCGGCTAACCCTGCTTTGCAGATACCCGAGCCATTGTCTATGATCACGGCGGAGTTTTCCATGGTTTTGATCCCGTTAATGCCAGTGGCGAAGTCGGGGAGTCAGTTCAACCTGACAGGGAAGTTTGGAGTGAAGGGTGTGAGTTTTGAGAGTTCTCTTTTGATGAGGTCACAGAGCAAGGCCGTGCTCTTTCCCTCTATGCGCCAATAAGAGGTCCTGTCTCGGAGTGTCCTACACTCCCCCGCCTCCGGACGGACATTGTTACGCAAGATGACAGGGGCGGATGCACAAGCAACGCAAATTACCAATTCATAGCGCTAGAAATTGAGCTATATATAATGCAGAGGATAGATGAGCAACAGCGAGGTATATAAGACAACCGAGAACAAGAGATAAACAACAGGGAAATGGAGAATAGTGGGATATGGAAGACAATGGTGGGCAATACAGAATAGAAAATAGACAATGGTGATTAATTGGATATTAAGACTAGGCAATTGGGACACAGTGGTATAAAAAGGATAAGCAATGGTTAAATATAGATGACAAACAACAGGTAATAAAAGAAGAGCTTGCAGCTCTCTAACACCTTCCTCAGGAATTCCCAAAACACTTTACAACCAATGGATTACTGTTGAAGTTCAGACGCTGTGGTTATGCAAATAAACGCAAAGACAAGTCCAACAAATAATGAATTAATGAGCAGTTAATTTTTTGGGGGTGTTATTGATTGAAGGAGGAATATTAGCCAGGATACCAGGAGAACTCTCCACTATACTTTGAATAATGCCAAAGGATCTTTTACATCCACCTGAACAGGCAGATGGGGCCTAGATTTAACATTTTATTTGAAAGACACCATCTCCAGTAACACTCGCAATACTGTACTGGACTGTCAACCTAGATTATGTGGCCGTCCATATTGGGGTCCAAACCATGATCTTTTGACAGAGACAAGAGTGCTTTCAACTGAGCCAAGTCAAGACAATGGTGGGATATAGGGGACAGATGGTAGGTAACAGTCGAATTTAGAGGTATGCAGTAGGTTTATTTTTATTCGTTCATGGGATGTGGGCGTCGCTGGTGAGGCCGGCATTTATTGCCCATCCCTAATTGCCTTGAGAAGGTGGTGGTGAGCCGCCTTCTTGAACCGCTGCAGTCCGTGTGGTGAAGGTTCTCCCACAGTGCTGTTAGGAAGGGAGTTACAGGATTTTGACCCAGCGACGATGAAGGAATGGCGATATATTTCCAAGTCAGGATGGTGTGTGATTTGGAGGGGAACGTGCAGGTGGTGTTGTTCCCATGTGCCTGCTGCTCTTGTCCTTCTAGGTGGTAGAGGTCGCGGCTTTGGGAGGTGCTGTCGAAGAAGCCTTGGCGAGTTGCTGCAGTGCATCCTGTGGATGGTACACACTGCAGCCACAGTGTGCCGGTGGTGAAGGGAGTGAATGTTTAGAGTGGTGGATGGGGTGCCAATCAAGCGAGCTGCTTTGTCCTGGATGGTGTCGAGCTTCTTGAGTGTTGTTGGAGCTGCACCCATCCAGGCAAGTGGAGAGTATTCTGTCAGACTCCTGGCTTGTGCCTTGTAGATGGTGGAAAGGCTTTGGGGAGTCAGGAGGTGAGTCGCTCGCCGCAAAATACCCAGCCTCTGACCTGCTCTTGTAGCCACAGTATTTATATGGCTGGTCCAGTTAAGTTTCTCGTCAATGGTGAGCCCCAGGATATTGATGGTGGGGGATTCAGCGATGGTAATGAAAGACGTAGCTGAGAGGCCTTGTGAATGGTAGATCGTTAAGGATAGACAATGAGCAACAGTGGGATACAGAGCAGCAGCAATTGAATCAACATGCACTGGGAAACAATGGATTTTGGAGACCTGGAGTTCTGCACATCAGTCCGAATGCGGTACACAGGAACTCTGTATGTGTAATTGCTGAGAGTGATGTAGATTCAGTCGCACCGTTATTTTTTAAGAGTTTAACCAGAAATAATTCATCTCAATATCAATCTCTACACATATTCAACCAAGAACCTGACAGCAGGTGGCAATAATCTGAAAATTAGTTTTTTTTCCTTTTTAAGGGCATGTGATCCTATAACTTTCCCCTCCTTTTTATTTCCTTCATGTCTACCCAGGCCATGCACCTCTTGTGACAAGAAGGAGGATTTGATTTTACATCAAAAACATTCAGTAAATCTGCTAATAACAAAAAACGGTGTTATATTTTAACCAGTTTATTGATCAGGTGATAGTGGTGTCAGTTTGTAGCAATCTCATTGGCTACATTTCATCATGATGTAATTTTCTACCAATCTCATTGGCTGTTGGTAAGGACATGACAGTGTTCTATGTTTTATTGGCAGGATCAATGCTGGTAAAAGCAGGGATGGGTTTATAAATAATGGTAGCTGGCTCAGTCCCAGCCCTGTCTCTGGCCTTGCCACTTGGCTCTGCTTTAAACATGCTTCAAGAGAGGATACAGGCTGGTCTGGCCCCACAGAAGCAAACAACAACATTACTCCTCACTGCCACTTCTAACCATGGTGTCTTCGCCAGCACTTGTCAACAGATTCCTCTTATATGGATAAGGACCTTTCCTGATCCTAGCTTTCCATTCCACACAACTGCCTCTCAAACTTCTGCTCTTCTAGAGGCATGGGTCCCACTTTTATTCAGCTACTGTGGTGAAGGCCTGCCTATGCTCCACTACCCAGATGTGGACCTACCTTCAGTCCTCTAAGCAAGCATGGATTTGATCACTTCAGTTCCCCCAACCTTAGCCTTACTTCTGTTGAATACACAAATCATGGAAAGGCAAAAATAAGCTCACAAATTGAAACTGTCAAAAGGGAATGTTTTGTAGCCACAGATAAATAATGCCTCAGGATCCCAATATCTATTAAGTACAAATTCACACTGAGTAACTTAATACTATATATGTGCAGACTGTAATAGCCAGACAGAGGAGGCTTTCTGGACTGGAAATTAACCCAGGTCCCAGAGGTGAAAGGTCAGTTTACAACCCACTGCACCATCCAATCCACTCGCTACATCTAAACATCTAAATTAATCTCACTACTTAATCTTACATAGAATTTACAGCACAGAAACATGCCATTCAGCCCAACTATGCCGATATTTATGCTCCAGACAAGCCTCCTCCCACACTATTTACTTAATCTCACCCTAAGGACATATCCTTCTATTCCTTTCTCCCCCACATAATTGTCTAGCTTCCCCTTAAATACATCTATGCATTTGCCTCAACCACTCCACATGGTAGCGAGTTCCACATTCTCACCACTCTCTGAGTAAAGAAGTTTCTCCAGAATTCCTTAATGATTATCTTATATTTATGGCCCTAGTTTTGGACTCTCCCATAAGTGGAAACATCTTCTCCAAATCTATCCTATCGAACCCCTTCATAATTTTAAAGACTTCTATCAGTCACCTCTTTTCTAGAAAAAAGAGCCCCAGCCTGTTCAATCTTTCCTGATAGTTATACCTCTCAGTTCTGGTATTATCCTTGTAAATCATTTTTGCACTTTTTCCAGTGCTTCTATATCCTTTTTGTAATATGGAGACCAGAACTGTGCAGTACTTTAAGTGTAATCTAACCAGGGTTCTATATAAGTTTAATATAACTTCTCTGCTTTTGAATTCTATTCCTCTAGAAGTGAACCACAGTGCTTTGTTTGCACTTTTTATGGCAATCTTGTCAACCATGATAGTACAGTGCACTGTGGCTCTTCACCTGTTAAAAACAATATTAATTAAATGAGTGTTACTATATCTCAGAGTGAATTATAGCTGTCTTTATCTTTTATTTGGTTAAATGTCTCTGTAATTCCTTCCCTCCCAATTTTTTTCTCTCCTCTCCTGAAGGCACTAATCCTTACAGGGGTACAATTCCACAAGCGGCGGCAACTCATTTAAGTAACTATTTTCCATATGTGAACAGAGACAGTAAATGTTGGCAGGTAATTCAACCCTGGAGATCATCACAGCTGAGCCTGATCCTACCCTCATCTGACATCCACACGTGCGCGCTTTCCAGCAGGAATCATTGGGTAGTGGTGCAGCAGGGGTCCTGGCTGATTTTTCTGCTCCCAACCCAGGAGCTCTGAGGTCAAATGTAGGGGTCGAATTATGTCCTGCCTGAAAACAGTTAATTCAATACAGACCAGCTGAACCTGGGAACTTCTGGGCTGCATGGCATAGTCCTCCACTAGCCAGTGCCATTATCCAACAGTAACTGTGATTTTTAAAAAATTAATCCTTCAAATTTTAAACTTTTGCCCTTGTCTTCAAATTCCTCCATGGCCTTGCCCCTCCCTATCTCTGAAATCTCCTTCATCCCTACAACACCACCCAAACCACTATTCCTCTTACTCAGGTCTCTCATTCATTCCCATTTCCTTTGCCTCACCCATGGTGATGTTGCTTCAGCTACCCAGGTCCAATGCTCTGGAATTCCCTTCCAAATTTCCTCCACTTCTCCTCTCTTAAGACTCTCCTTAAAACTCACCTCTTTCATTAAGCTGTTGGTCACCCTCCTAATATCTCCTCTGTGGCTTGGCATTGGTTTTCCTCCTGCCTCTATGGGATGTTTTCCTACATTAAAGGCACCCTGTAAATGCAAGTTGTTGTTGTTGATTAGCAATAATTTCTATTTATACTGCTCTGTAAAAGATTGGCCTGTGCTTGCAGGACACTATGTAATTCTGTACTCTGGTTCTGAATTGGTGAATTTCTGTGGAGAATTCCCTATCTGGATGAAAGATTTATGTAGCAATCTTAATGCAAGTTTCTATCCCCAAAACTTTTTTTTCTTTGTTCATTTTGAATTTCATTATCTGGAAAGAATATCTATAAAATATTCATGAGCTTAATATTTCCTGTGTTTTTCTTTGGCAGGGCAAGCTAAGTAAGGAGTTCTAAGCAACTTGTTAAATGTGACGGTCCATATTTTCTTGGCATGCCAGGTCTTGCTACCTCACGGGGCCAACATGAAATTGTTCAGCTTGGTGTAAGAGCTTTTATTTTGTGACATCAATTTAAAATGGGTGATGCTTAGAATCACATTTGGTACAAAGAGTTTGATTCAAGTCCCTGATTTCTCTCTGCTTCAAGCTAAAACCACTGCACTTCCTTTGATTTGTTAATTGAGACTGCCCATGGCATGATCTGGGTCACTGCAGAGGCTAGCAGTGCTGTATAGGTTATGCTGAGCCCTGTTCTGTGGGACACATGCTACATTCAGAGGGCTTTGGTACCGAGCAGCTTCCAAAATAAATCCTGACATTTTAAACAAAAGAAGTTAAATGTGAAACTAGCACAGAAAATGCTGGAAATGCGCAGCAGGTCAGTCAGCAGAAGTAAAGGAGTAAATGTTTTGAGTGCGTTGACTTAGTGGCAACCTCAGAAGAACACCTCCCACAGAACTAGTGTGGCACTATTCCATTTCCCACCTGTGACCTCTCTCAGGTGAGGCTATCAATTGAGCTCCAATTAGGCGCAGTTTTGTGCTGTCGGCCCTGGATTAAGACCTGACCAAACTCATGTCATGTAGTCAACAGATGAAGGGTCCTACCTGAAACAATAACCTGTCTTAATTTCAGATTTCAGATTTACAAAAGTTTTTCTTCCCCTTTTTATTTCTAAGTTGCCTGTGAATGTTACTTTTTTAAAAACTCTTTGGGGTTGAATTTCTCAGGAGCTTCTCCCGATCGTCTGAGGTAACTTCAATGGAAGATCCATGGAAATCCTGGAGAAACGGTGTAAACAGTGCTTATGGCAGACAATCAGAAGGACCCCTGTGGAAATTCTACGCTTTTATTTATAGATCTTTTGTAAGGATAAAATAGTGACAAATACAGAAGGCAAAAAGTCCATTAAATAAACAAATGACAAATCCAAAGAAGAGAGCAGTTAAACCTTTAAAAATGAGCTCTAAGCAGTCAAAACATCAACATTTAGATTTCAATTACCAAGATATCTTTGGGATCAATCTGGAGCATGCTGGGAAAATAAGGAATTCTATGGAACATATCAGAGGGAAGGGATCCTATCCCAGGAGAAAACTTGGTCTATCTAAGGAATTATGCACGACTTATTTCCAATTCCACTTCTAGCTGAAGTGGTAGGCTGACACTGGTGATTGGACTTTAGTATCTCTTCTGGGAGGTGGCACATATTGGGCCATCTGGTAAGTATGAGGTAAGTATGAAAGGCCATTCTTGGAAGTAACAAAAGTAGCTGGAGGTCTAAAGCAGTGAAATATCCTTCTAATGAACGGAGAAGTACAGAAAACTCAACTCAGGACAGTGGCAATGATCACGAGTTGCTGCTGAGGGAGGTATCTCAGGATTATCGCACATCAAAGAGCAGGGGGAAAAGCCCAATGGCACGTTGACCTGATGCTATTTTCATAAGGCTGCTCCCAACAACAGGGCAAGTTGCAGGTACAAGGACTCACCACATTTGTCAAACTCAAGCCAGAGAAGAAAGTTGCTCTATCCACACCCAAGAATGCATCGTGGAAGCAGAGGGCCAGTCAAACACACACGCAGGGTCGAATAGCCCAGTAATAGAATAAGCATAATTAGAGCACTACCCTCCTCCCTGCTCAACAGGTCAATGCAATAGCTTAAATTTCATGTGATCTCCAGCGATCAAAGCCCACAAAGGGCGATTTCAATACATGGATCAGCAGCATTTGTAATAAAAGTAGCTTGCACAAGATCTTCATCCTAAAAGTACCAATTCTTCCATCCATCCCTGTCTTGAGAATGGGGCTGGGGGAAATTGGCATGGTTGAGTTGGGGAGATCTGCACCCCCAAAAACGGAAACCCTGAATTGGTAAAATGAAAAGAAAAGGAATAAAACCATAGCCTCTGATTTGCTATAATTGATCTTCTATCTGGACAGGTGGGCAAACTGCAGCATACTACCAAAACACAGAGACTAGAGGCAAGCAGAAGATGATTGGAAGCAAGAAACAAAAAAACTGTAGATGTTGGAAATCTGAAACAAAAACAGAAAATTCTGCAAAAACTCAGCAGGTCAATCAACATCTGTGGAGAAAGAAAGAACTTGCATTTATATACACCTTTTAAGACCACAGGATATCCCAAAATGTTTCTCAGCCAATGAAGTACTTTTGAAGTAGTCACTGTTGTAATGTAGAAAACACAGCAGCCAATTTGCATACAGCAAGGTCCAATAAACAGCAAGGAAATAAATGACCAGATACTCTTTATTTTTGTAATGTTGGTTGAGGGATAAATATTGACTAGGACACTGGGGAGAACCCCCCTGCTCTTCTTCGAATAGTGGTATGCAATCCTTTATGTCCACCTGAGAGCTGACGGGGCCTCAGTTTAATGTCAAATCCAAAAGACGGCAGCTCCAACAGTGCAGCACTCCCGCACTGCAGTGTCAACAACAACAACAACTCGTATTTATATGGCACTTTTAACGTAGTAAAACGACCCAAGCTGCTTCACAGGAGTGTTATCAAACAAAATTTAACAATGAGCCACGTAAGGGGATGTTAGGACAGGTGACCAAAAGCTTGGCCAAAGAGGTAGTTTTTAAGGAGTGTCTTAAAGGAGGCGAGAGAGGTGGAGAGGCAAAGAAGTTTAGGGAGGGAATTCTAGAACTTAGGGCCTAGGCAGCTGACGGCACAACTGCCAATGGTGGAGTGATGAAAATCAGAGATGTGCAAGAGGCCAGAAGTGTCTGCTTAAATTATGTGCTGAAGTCTTTGTCATGGGGCTTGAACCCACAACCTTCTGACTTAGAGGCGAGAGTGCTAACACTGAAGCAAGGATCACAGTCTGGAGAGAACAGGTGTTAACATTTCAGGTGTAGATCCATTGTAAGTTCTTAACTTACCTGTTCTCTTCACAGAAGCTGACTGACCCGCAGAGGTCATCATTGGACATAGAGTGAGATTTTATGTTCTTGGCCTGATTCCTCGTTCTGTGTCCTGGTTAGCTTGAAGGCATGCTGCCAGAATATCAGTCACCAAGGCGGGCAGAACAGACAACCCTGTCACATACCTTGAAAGTCTGACAAAGCAGGGGGAGGGGTGTAGATGTTCAACGTGCCGCCCGGGCTTAAAACTAGCATTGCGCATCAACTATATGTTACAGAAACCGCCTGATTTGTATTTCCACTGACTTCAATTAAGTTTTCTATAATCCGCAATGTCAGTTTTTTGCCCTGGCAGTGAGTTGAATATCTACCCCCAGGTCTACATGTGAAACATAAACCTGTCTTTTCTCTTTATAGATGCTGATGGGCCTGCTGTGTATCTCTAGCCTTTTCTGTTTTTGTTGCTAACAGGCAAATAAGTTACTCACTAATTGTGAAGCAGGGCAACCAACAGAAATGTTTCGTCAATCAAGACAGAATGCATGAAAGACCAGCGTTTATATAGCACCTCATCATGCCTCAGAAATGTGTCAAAGTGCTTCATATATAGTGAATCTTTGAAATGCAAAAACTTAAGTAAGGAGATATGGTAACCATTTTGCACACAGGAAGATCCACAAACAACAGTGGGACGAGTAACCAGTTAATCTGTTTTTTTGGTCGTGTTGGTTGAGGGAGGTATGCCGGCCAGGACACCAGGAAAACTCCCTGCTGTTTTTTGAATACTGCCGTGGGATCTCTAACATCCACATGAATCACTTCATTATGTGCTCCAGTCTTGAAGTGGAGCTCAAATGCAAGGAGAGAACAGTGGCTCGTGAAAGGGTTAAACTGCGCTGAAAATAGTATTGCACTTTTGCATGCTACTCTTGTCAGTTTGGACACAAATCTATTTCTTTCAGTCTTTAACATAATCCAATTGTGTTGCTTTTCTATGTATCACGTTACAAGTGGAATTTGTTCAGTCCTTACTAATGTGCAAAGTTAGACATTTTGTACAAAGTGAAATGATTTTGAAAAGAACACTAACTAATTTCAAACAATGAAACTTCTCTCATTCCATCAGAAATGAAATCCCAGGAGAATAAGTACCCAGGAGGTACAGCAGCAGGTAAAGCAAACATTACATGTTTCAATTAATCCTAGGACTCTTATTAATAAAGAGTAGAGGCAGATAAAGTACATAGTACATGTTTCAATTTGTTCATTTTCTTCAATGGCTTCTAAAATTGTTACATAAATCTGTTCAGTTTTACAGCACCGATAAACGTCACATTGCTGTTTTACTACAGATCTCCATTTGAGAAAGGTGTGCTTAGATTGATGCAGAGTTGGCAATATATACTCTGCATCAATCTCTGACCAGGCAAAGTGAAGCATGCAAGTGCAAATCTATGTTCAATGGCATCCATGTGCAGGTTAAACCTTTAATGTTAACTAACAGCCAATGGAACGGTCAGCTCTTGGCTGATATGAAACAGTTTAAAAATAAAGTCAAAACATCTCGGGGGGTCCAAATGACCATGTGGGACATTATTAAAGATCATTTCACTTTGATTGGTTTACACTGGAGGAACAGAGTGAGGCTACTTCCTTAAAGTGGTCTCAACACTTGACAGAATTCGCTCTGGTCGACCAAATTGTGTTATATAATTGGCCTGTCTCTGTCAAAAGAGCTTAACAGCTCATGGAGAATAACCTCAAACAGACCATCATTCGCAGCAAATTACCCAGCTTTCAGGAGAACAGCGTCCACGACACCACACAACCCTGCCACGGCAACCTCTGCAAGACATGCCAGATCATCGACACAGACACCACCATCACACGAGAGGACACCACCCACCAGGTACATGGTTCATACCCCTGTGACTCGGCCAACGTTGTCTACCTCATACATTGCAGGAAAGGATGCCCCGGAGCATGGTACATTGGCGAGACCATGCAGACACTGCGACAACGGATGAACGGACACCGCGCAACAATCGCCAGACAGGAGGGTTCCCTCCCAGCCGGGGAACACTTCAGCAGTCAAGGACATTCAGCCACCGATCTTCGGGTAAGCGTTCTCCAAGGCGGCCTTTGAGACACACGACAACGCAAAATCGTCGAACAGAAATTGATAGCCAAGTTCCGCACCCATGAGGACGGCCTCAACCGGGATCTTGGGTTCATGTCACGCTACACGTAACCCCACCTGCGAAAAAAAGTTATCTGTTTTTAACACAACGGGTCATTCTCTGTCTTTCTCTTCCTTTCGGATGTTTCTCTCTCTCTCTCTGTTTTGTGTTCTGGCCGTTTGTGTATTCGGTGATCCTGTAGGTAACATCACTCTGTCTGAACACTTTGATTGCCTTGACAACGGGCAGTTGGAAAGATTATCTGTAATCACCAGGTATTGTTCTCTGACTATAAATGCGGTAACCTTCCATGGAATCCCACACTCGCTCACCTGACGAAGGAGAAAGCCTCCGAAAGCTTGTGATTTTCAAATAAAACAGTTGGACTATAACCTGGTGTTGTAAGATTCCTTACATGGAGAATAGAGCAGGCCTACTGAAAAGTGTTTAGCTGACTCTTTAATTGTACTCCCTGCAAAAAGTATCTTTCAGAGGCAGGCTTATGCATCCCACAAACAAAAATGTATAAACTCATGCATGAGGTGAATGGGATAGTGTGCTTCAAGATTAACCATCCTCCTTTTTACCACTGGATGCCTACCACATCCTCCTTGATACCTTTGATGTATGGAAAAACACCACACTGTCAGACCACTTACTTAAGGCTAAAACTACAAGTTCAGCTTATTTATAGGATGAAATTCGCACAGAAGCAACATGAAAAGAGCAGAACAATATAAGTCTTACACACAACATACTCCTTGACTAGAAAGTAACAAGGTGTTCTAGAATTCAAGAGTTCCTTTTCAGACTATTTAAACTCTTTACTGTAGGGAAGTGTGAGGAAATCCCAAATTCTCTCAACAAACTAAAGATCAATATAAAGTACTTCTGTCATCCAAGTGGATGGGAAATATACCGCAGTTGCTCCTGCCCTCATTATCTGCAGAATGTGTATAAGTCAAGTTCGAGACAAGCCTGTTGCAATTTTATGTCTGTCATGACACACCCTTTTGTGAAACATTATCACCACGAATTTTCTTGGGGGTTTCTCCTAATTGGCTTCCATAACTTCAGCAGAATATCAGAGGAAACCCAATTTACGTGGCGGCAACCGAATGGGAGGACCCACCCGCCCCGAGGAAATATCTGGTATACGTGACTGTAAGCCAACTGTACGCTTCCAACATTTAACAACCAAGAGAGAGAGAGAGAAAGAAGGGCCAGGAGTTTCCTCTGAGCTGTTCCCCTCTCTGCCTTCTTAACTTCACCAAAAATGTGGCGGAAACATTGTTTATGCACGTAAGCAGGGATCCTGCTGCACTTCCAGGAGTGGAGTGGGAGCATCTCCAAGAAAATTCCCGGCCAATGTATGTGCAAGTAACATGTGATGCCCAGACAAAATTGTATATTACTGCTAGCTCTCCAAATACACAGAAAGACAAAAGAAACCCTTGAAGAAGGCAGTTAGCAGAAACCAATTAAAAATTGCCACACCTGGCCTGGCTAAAATTTAATAAGTAAATGATACAATGTAGAAATATTTTAAAACATGGTGCAGGAAGGATCCTGCATCAGTCAGAATGAAAATATAATATACAAATCTTTTCATTCAGTGCACATCATTTGTTCTCAAAATTATTGGCATATCATAATTGTACTTTTCAGACACAAGAACAGCATTGATTAAAACCTAATGTTACAATTCTAATTCAAATCATGTGTAAGAATGTGGGAGGCAGAGAGGGTTCTTACTAGAGTCATGAAATGAAGAAAACAACTCCTGAAATTTCAACAGTAAACAGATCCACAATGCACAATTAGCCAACACTTACCAAGACTTGCTTTTTTCCCCTTTTTTCCAGTAATTAAGTTGCATGTAATTGATTTCCTGTTGTCTATCAAAATGGGCTATCTCTGCTTGTATTTCTGAGCAGTTGTTGTAAATGTGACAGACTCTCTTGAGGCCTATCATAATGGTCTGCCTGTAGTTGATTTACTAAACGGTCATTCAGTATGTCCAATGATACAAGTGATAATGTACTGGAGAGTTCAACAATCATGGGGTTGAGGTACAGATCAAGCATGATCTAACTGAATGGCAGTACAGGCTTGAGGGGCTGAATGGCCTACTCCTATGTTTCAGTCAATGCATCTTTTCCCCATTCCATAAATTCAGAATGTTTAAATTTTTCTGCTTTGAAACTGAGTAAAAACACTGGCAATGAAGAAATTATAAAGTTTTGAAGACGTATATTTCTTACAGTCTCAGACTGTTTATACCAGGGGTGACAAACTCATTTTCCATATTGGGCCTGATCTGATATCTGGCATTTGGCATGGGCCACATACAGCAAAAGTTATTAAAAAAGAAATAGATGAAGATAAAATATATTGGCACTTACTTACATTTAGATTTTATTTACCGCTACTGCTGCTCCCTGATACCTGGCACCTCTTAGCTTGAACTATTGCATCAACATTTGGAGCAAATGCCTGGGCTGAGATCTGTCTTGGATAAAAACACAAGTGCCACTTGTCACTACAGAACTTTGTGCCCTAGCCACTAATCCTAGAAGTGAATTCCACAGCCTCACAACTCTCTGTGTAAAGATGTTTCTCTTGATCACTATTGTAAATCTCTTAAATTTAATCTTGTATCCACAGCTCCTCGTCTTGACTCCTAAACCACTGGAAGCAGCCTGCTTCTCATTCGACCCCATCCCATCTTGCATAATTTTAAACATTTCTATCAAATCACCTTGGAATATGTGTTCAACATAAAAAGGATGAATCCTAACAGAAAGGGCACAAAGTCAGAATGGGCCTGAGACTGAGCCACCTACCATTCTGGTCAGGAATGCACCTATCTTGTTCGACTTCCTGTACTCCCAATCCATTATACAAACACAACTGGCTGTCTTAGTGATTATTAGCTATGAACCACAAGCACAAAACACTCTCTGCTGCTCATAGCTTGTAAGCATTATCTCTAGGTAGGAAGGAACTCTGGTGGGAGAAAAACTGCAAGAAGAGGGGGGAAAAGGAGCCCTTCCTTTCCATGGCAATTTGCGTGCTTTACTCTGTAACCTTTACTGTTGAAATAAAGTAACTCCTTTCAGACTTTTTTCAAGGTTTCTTAGGATGACCCTTGCCCCCCCCCCCACCCCGGGTGTGGAGTGACTATTGACAAGATGGCCGACCAAAATCAATGACATCACAATGACTATTGACACCACAACTCAGCCCTGCATTGTGCTATTGTAATGGCATGATTTAGGGTTAGTGGTTATTATGGGTTAGTGATTAGAGTTACGATTGGGGTTAGTGGTTGGCGCTAGTGGTTAGGGTGGCAGGGGCTGGAGTTAGGGTGTTTGGTTTAGGGGTTAGTGATTAAGGTTAGGAGTTAGGATTAAGGGCTAGGATTAAGGTTAGGAGTTAGTTTTAGGGGTTAGTGGTTAGGGTTAGAAACCACGATTGACAACGCCATTGTCACTGGACCCATTCTTTGCATTTTATGTTTTTTGTACCTCACACAGTTGAGTCACAAAACTGCCTCATGAATTGTTCACTGAAGAGACGTTCTTTCTGATTTCCTCCGTTTTTTCACTTCTCTACATTTCTCACAGAAACAGACGTCACAATACATTAGACTTTAAGATTTTGGTGCAAGACCAGGTGGATCCAGATGTTTCACTGGTTACATCCAATCATCAGCCTGCTTGCAAAGAACTTCTGACAATAACATGTCACCAGGTCCCACCAGTTGCCATCTGATTCCACCCTCATATGTTCACCCATTATCAGCTTTTCTCCTTCACTGGAGCTGGTTTTGCCACAATGACCATTCCCCATATTGAGGCACTCTGATTCCCATTTTATAGTCTTAGAGTGTAGGTGGTCCCTGGATTTGGTCTCGAAGTGTAAGTGATCCCTGGATTTGGTCTCGAAGTGTAAGTGATCCCTGGATTTGGTCTCAGAGACTAAGCTCGCTGTCATCGCTTCCTCCACCCAGTCGACTTCACTCAACCAGCCTTTGACCTTTTCCTCCGCTTTCTTTTTTTTCAGCCTTCGTGTTTTGCTCCTTTTAATGCGGGGGCGAAGCGGGACCTCTCCCCGTGGAACCCACCTCTACTTTTCCATTTCCCTGCTCCACCGTTCATTAACACAGACATCTGATTTAAAGCGGTATTTTAACCGCAGAGCAGCAAAGTGTGTGAAGGCGACTGAAGGACGGGCGCCAGCTGCACAGCCAAATCCAACGGGAAAAGCGCGAGCGGCTGGAGAGAGCGGGAAAAAAGTGAAGCTGTGATTGGAGGATCAGCGCGCACGAGCGGGCGACAGATGTCAACAGCGCGTGGCACCAAGCGCGGGCAGAAGGAGGAGGAGGCGAGGCGGCAACTTCTTTAAGATCCCCCCTGAGCCCCTTTCCCCCGGCCTACACACCCCCAATTTCCGTAGTCTCTCTTTGCAGCTCAGATGCCTAATCCCCGGTATCAGCCTAGTTGCCTATAGTGGAACATATTTGACCAACAAATGATTAATCTACTAGTACATTGACATATGGAAGGACAGGTTGGTGTTAATTTCTCTTATGGAGCTCAGATTGGGGAGGCGGGAGGGTGGGTTTGAAATGTTATCACCAATACCTCCCATAAGTGCTTCGAAATGTTTATTATCTTTGAATTATAGTTCTCTTGTTTGCTTGTATCCACAAGGGAATGTGTTTTGTCATTCACTGGGGAAGCTTTATACCCTACATCTGTGTAGCGTGCGGTGTGACAGCGTGATTTATTTTACCCTTCAATCTGGCTAAGCAGCAACTTTTGCATTTCATCACAGCTTCAAAGGGAACACGTTTTTGTGGTTGTGGGATTTCCTTGTGGCTGTGCCAACATTTTGCAGTCTTGCTTAAACCTTAATAAAGACAGACTCCTCACCACCCCAACATGCAACTTCCTGATTAAGAGAATTATTTTTCTTCTGCATGTATTACAATACAATACAAAAGTCCCAGCAAAGTGTTTGGAAATGGAAACCAGCTGTAAAAGAGAGAGCGGGCTGCCTGCTGCGAGAAACAATTTGTTAGGCTGAGAAGTTGTATTGCAATAATGAACCCAAACGTTTGAGAAAGCAGGGACGACACATCTGATTACAAGTGCGTGAGGCCAAGGCATTATTGCACAAGTGTGCAAAAACAGTGATTTCACAAATGCCCAGTAGAGGAAGATCCTTCACAAACGTGCAACAAAGAAATTGTGACACAAACGTGCATGAACTGAATTACTTCAAAAGTGTGCAAGCAGGTGTTTCACAAATGTGTAGCTAAGGTGATAGATTTCACAATTGGGTGTTTTACAAGTATGCAATAGGTTGTTACTTCACGAGTGTGTAACTAATGGAGTATTTCACAAGAATGTAATTAGGTAGTCGATTCACAAGTTTGTAATCGTGAGATTAATTTACAAGGGTACAATTGTGTAAGCATTTCACTAGTGGGCAGTGAGGAACTGTTTTACAAGCATGTATTGGAATGTTACTTCCCAAATGTGCAGTTCGGAGGGATAATTTTGCAGGTATCTGCTGAGTAGTTATTTTAGAGCCCTGAAACACCATAGTTATTTTTCAAATGTGTAAATTAGGGAATTATTGAGTCCAATTAAATTATTTCACAATTGCTGAGGCCTTAAGCAAGTAACTTTTTGTAAGTGTGTGATAGCTATGTCACAAGCATGTTATCATTGTGTCAATTCACAATTGGGCAATATGAAAATGTTCATAAATGACAAGTAGGAAATTTGCACAATACAGGCATTACTTCCCTATGGAAGAGTTACCAAATAATAATGTAAAGGATTATTTTTTAAATGGCTAATGTTTTATAAATGTGTCATAGGAAAGTTATGCCACATCATTGAGGAATCATTGGGCAAGGGCATCACTGAAGTAATTTCAGAAGAGTGTAACAGAACAGCTATTTTACACTTGTACAATCAGAAATACTTCACACAGCTCTTAAACCAAGGCTGGATAAATTTGAAACTACAGCACTAGCAACTCAGACAAAGTTTGTATATGTGGATTGGAAGGGTGAAATGGAAGATAGAGGCCGATGCCATTCAAAGTAGGCTGTAAGTTATCTGTGGGTAGCTGGTTTAGAATTTTGCTTAAGCGTGCTGAAATGGTGGGTAGGTGACATAAAACCACAACTAAGAGGGCAGGATGTTTTGCAGAAATGGAATCTATGTGGATTTAGCATCAATAAAGCAATAAATTCAACTCCACAGCTCAAAGAGGCTGTCATGAGTCCACCACTCCGGGAGGCCTTGGGTTTAATCCTTGTTGATTATTAATGCTTACTTAATGATCACGACATAGGGACCCCTAAAGGGCGCAAAAGAAAGAGGAAATTATGGAGAAAGTGATTTATGCCATCACATGGCGCTCTATATTTTCCTTGGCCTTTTCGTGTTGCTCCGCAGTCACCCCTCGCCGAAAACAGTTGGAAGCTAATTTTCATAGCTCCGCCTTCCCACTGACAACTATGTCGATCGCCATTTTGTTGGATTCACACCGTTGCCACCTAGACTTAAAAATAATGCCGGTGGCGGCCTGGCAGCAGTGTGATTTATAGCTGATAGAACGTTATTTTTAAAAATTGCTCGTACGATTAAATGTGGGCCGGTCTGAGGCTAGTGAGCAGGCTCAGCACATCTGTGGAAACTCCGTACTCAAATCCACGACACTTTTAACACCACAACCTAAATGGAAAACAGCCCGACCTGTTCCACCAAGAAGAGATCGGTCTGGTGGGAGTAGCTCTTTCGATGAGTGCCATACAACGTCTTGGCATAAAAGTCAGTTTTTAGACTTTCCATTGACACTCCGTTTATATATTCGTCGAATCGCTGGGGATAAATTGCAGCGCCGCTTCCGATTTGCCGCCATCCTCTCCATGGAGGAAATTACGATGGCGAGACCAGCGAGCTAGATGGCTAAATTTATGGTGCACGTTGCTGATCTTGCTGCAGGAAAATTAGGGCCCATGTAAGGCATTGAAGTGTCTGCAATAGGAATTTTTTTTCTTTTTTTGGGGGGTGTGTTTTGTGCAAAAATCCAAAAGAAAAACCAAAACAAGTTCAAATTATAATTTTATTATCCCGGTCCAGGATGCACTCCAGCCCCTGCGGTGCCCACCAGTCGCGGAAACTACAATAGGAATTGCACAATCTGGAGCCAAGAATGGATAAATTTGAAGTGTTAGAACCGCATCCCCCCCCCCCCCCCCCCAAACTCTCT
The DNA here is from genome assembly GCF_035084215.1 of Heptranchias perlo. Lineage (NCBI taxonomy): Eukaryota > Metazoa > Chordata > Chondrichthyes > Hexanchiformes > Hexanchidae > Heptranchias > Heptranchias perlo. Next base: position 6,861,841 of record NC_090356.1, read on the forward strand.
TATAGAAACCTGTATATGATAGAGAAAACCCTAAGGAACATTTTAGGCCCGTTGAATCTTTGAAAACAAGCCCATCTCTGCTGTGATTTAATTTATTTTGCCACTTTTCACAAGTTGGCTCCTGGTTAAGGCAAAATATTTAAGAATAGGAGATGGAATAACTTTAACAGTTTGCAATCAATTTCTTTTTCAACCCACAATGTATAACAAGGACATTGTTTATGGAAGGAATTGCTTCTCAACTATGGGATATAGAGGCTGATTCACGTTTGTGTGTAATCAGGAGTTAATTTAAAACATGTTACAAACAAACAGCATAGTCAAGATACAAATGAATGCGGAAATTGCTTAAAAAAGGAACGGTGAGCTCAACAGCGCTCATCGTTGTTAGTGGCGAAACGGAGGAGAAAGTTCCAGCATTCGCACATGCGCAGTCAATCGCGGAAATCCGGAACTTGCTCCTCCTGGTTCACCGGCGATATGACAGCTTCGCATTAAAGGGATATTGCCGCTGGAAGCAACAGAATTAATGGACCAACGCCAACTTGCTCTTCTGCCCAGCTGGAAAGTAACTAATATCGCCACAAAATAGGTACGCTTAAAAATACTAACGGTCACAATCACTGCTAAACAACTAAAAATTAACTTTTAAAAATGTCTCAATACTCTTTATTTTAATAGTTTTGGTCATTAAAATGTTTTTTAAAAAAAGTAAAACATTTTTTTATTTTTTACCTTCTGTCTCTATTTAATTTGATTATTTCTTCCTCACTTTTTTTCACTGTTCTTAACTGTTTTTACCAATAATTTTAGTGTTGTACCTTTCACTTCCTGGGTTGTACGTTCCAGCATGCAGTAACCATTCGCAGTGTGTCAGCAATGCTGCAATCTGATTGGCTTGCTTCTCCCACAGGTCCTAGCTTCACTGGCACCAAGGCTAGGCTCTTCTCCGCTTCCTATTAGAGGAAGTGCCCACGGTAAAGACTGCGGTAAGTTAGTGTGTTAGCATAAATCTATGGAGCAGCGAGCACTGTTGGTTTGCTGCTTGGAGCAATTTCTGGGCCAATATGTTTTGGGTAAGAGAAAGGATTGAGGGATCTGGTTAAAGGTGGGGCTGAGATGTATCAAAAAGGGACAGGCTTGTTGGGCACAATGGTCTATTCCTGCTGCTAAAAATTCTTGCTTTAATATATGTATGTCTGAAATAAGATTAAATATTTGCTGTGTTTTGCCTAATGAGACTCTAGTTGTAGTCATTCTACTGGGTGTTAAATGCACACGTAGAAATAATTAACAGCAACGGAAGACAACCGACCTAATCAATAGTCACACAATATGATATTCTTAATATAGAAATGGGAAGAAGCCTATTTCCCCAGGCAAGAAATACTGGGCTATGATAATCCTAGAGAAGCTGACAGTAAGAATAAGTTTTAAAGAACTGATTTAAGCTCCCCCCTTGGTGGGGCAAATGCATCACATGTTGTAGCGCTAAGTCATAAAACTCTACGGTACAGTCCGTGGTCTGTGTTGAGTTAGCTGACCTCAGCTAGGACAGAAGGGCACCACAATGAGTCTTAGCTCCTCAGAACTGGAGAGGAAAATTATCAGCCAGTGTTTCTGCTCCTAGTCACTACGTAGTGCCCTGTACTGGAAAGTGCACGTGTGTGAATGTTGGATGGGAGTAGAATTGGGTTTGGCTGTTCCCCCTGTGGTCAAGTAGTCTGTGCTGCTCACTGTCAAGGCTCACCCATGAAGAATGGTTACTTGGATGAGGTATCAAAGGGCTGTTATTATCAATGAAACCATAGAGAATCAAGGAATTTTGCAGCACAGAAGGAAGCCGTCCAGCCCATCGTGCCTGCACCAGCTCTCTGAAACAGTTATCTGTAGTCCCATTCACCTGCCCTTTCTTAATCCCTTTTTGAATTTTTTCTTTTTTAAATATTCATCCATTTCACTTTTAGAAGCTGTTATGGATTCTTCTTCAAACACTGCTTTAAAAAAAACTTCTCCTAACCTCTCTGTATTTTTGGTTTTGTTCTTAAATTTATGCCCTCTAATTACTATCTCAGCAAAAATGGTTTCCCTGCTTACCTCATCAAAACCCCTCAGGGAAATTTTAACTTTCCCTGCTGGTTGGGAATGGAACAGGTGAGCAGTTAAAATGGAACTGCTCCATTTCCCGTTCCATTCCTGCTGATTTTAACGCCATTGGTTTTGGCCTCATGATATGTGGGCGGATTCAGGCGGGAGCTTCATGCAAAAGTGCTAATCGGGGTCTTATGACATCAGGAGGACCCCGATGGGATTTTAACTGGGGCCTGAGCAGGGAAGCTGTCGGGGCCTGAACGGGGAACTCTCCCGCCAGGCAGAAGCAGGTCTGCAGACAGAAGAGGCTCTTCTGGTAAGTGTAAAACATTCCATTGTGGAGCCAGGAGGACTAGGAGTGTTCCTCTGGGCTCCACATGGACAGTCTTGCCCCTTGCATCCTGCGAGACTCTCTGGAAACACCATCCCCGCCATTTAATTGGAAACCAGCAGGCGGCCAAGGGCCACCCAATCTTTGCCTGCTGGCGGCTGCTCTACCCCTCTTCACTCCTGTTCTGGCAGGAAGCAAACCAGCGGCATTTAAATGATGCCAAGCGGTTAAAATCGGCATGGCCTTCTGCTGCCTCTGCCAAGTGGGAAATAAACTCGCTGGAGTGGTTTCCCGGGTTAAAATCCACCCTCCGAGTTTTGAAAACCTATTTCAGATCTCCTTTTTATCTTCCCTATTCTAGTGAAAACAGTTGTAGTTTCTTTAGTCTCTCTTCATAACTAAAGCATCTCATCCCTGACATCATCTTAATAAATCTCTTCTATTGCATTATCTTGGCCTGATGTCCTTCCTAAACTGGACACAATAGTCTAACTGCTGCTTAACCAATGATTTGCTTAGGTTTAGCATTACCTCTTTGCTTTTGTACTCCATGTCTCTATTTATAAAACCTAGGATTCCATATTTTTTTTATATTTGGCTTTCTCAGCGTCCTCCCACTCTTAAAAAAAAATTGCATACCTCAACCCTCTGTCTCTCTGTTCCTCTATTCCTTTTAAAATTTTCACAGTTTAGTGCGTATTTCCTCTCCTTATTTATCCACTCAAGCTCTCACCTCACACATTCCCGCATTAAATTTCATCTGAAATCTATTTGCCTAATCTGAAAACCCGTCTGTGTCCTCCTGAAGACACATACTGTCCTTTTCACATTTAGCCATGTTCTCTGTTTTAGTGCCATTTAAATTTTTTAATATTGTGCCAGATCATTTATATAGATTTGTTGTAGAGAAAAATGAGGTGATACATTTTCAGAGAAATAATGATAGGAATTGCATACTAAATGGTAAAAAAGGAGTAGAAAAGAGCAATGGTTTAACACTGAGCCTGAAGGGACACCATTGCTTACATCCTTCCAGTCCAAAAAACATCCATTAACCACTACTCACTGTTTTCTGTCCCTTAGCCATCTTCCTATCCATGTTGACACACTCCCTCAATACTGTGGGCCTTCATTTTATGAACAAGCCTATTATGAGGCAACTTATCAGATAACTTTTGAAAATCCACATAAGCAACATCCACTGCATTTCCTTTAACAATTCACTCTGGTATTTCATCAAAAAACTCTACCAAATTTATTAGACGTGATTTACCAGTTATAAATCCATGCTGGCTGTTGTTAATTAATCCACGTCTTTCTAAGTGGGTATTAATTTCATTCCACATTATGGCCTCTAGAAGCTTACCCACTAATAATGTTAGGCTGATTGGTCTATAGTTACTTGGTTTATCTTTCTTCTTGAACAGGTCTGACATTAGAAACCCTCCAGCCTTCTGGCATAACTCCCATATCAAAGGCTGTTTGAAAGATTGTGGTCAGAACCTGTATCCCAACAAGAGTTACCACCTTCAGTGGAGGAGGGAGAAATTTAGGGGTGAGTGAAAAGAAAACTTGACCTAGCTCTTGCTCAATTCCAACTTGTCAAGGGATGTAGTATGTGATAATAGTTTGAGTGACTGAGGGAACATGAGAGGGTCAGGAGATAATTAAACACTATAAATGAAGGTTTTGTCTGCACGTGTTCCAAATCAGGGCCTTTCCACTGCTGGGTTTGTACATAAGGTGCATCCTCAGGCACTTGCAGTTTATAATCACATCTTTTATTTGTTAAATACAACAATCCCAAATTCAACGGACTGTCAAACAAAGTTGTAATAATTTTTTTGTTACAACTTAATGAACCCCACCAGATATTTTGACTTTGAAGTCACAATACCATGTGTTTATTTGGTGTCAGTCTCAGTGTTTTGGAAACAGATGCAAGTTTACAAAAATTGTTACCATTTGGAGAAAACCCTGAAAAATAAATGTCATATTGGTCCCAGGGTTGTTATTAGATGGTGGCTGGCAGGGAATGTAGTGACAGTTTGTAGTTATAAGATTATTTTTATTATAAGGAGTAGTCAATCCAGCACTTTTTGGCAACTTTTTTTTCAAACATGCATCCTTGGACACAGACATTATTTCTATAAAAGCCACTATGAACATATTTGTTGGCAACCTTTTGACACATTTTTGAACTTCTTACAAGTGTTTCTACATATTCTGTTCTGGACACTGAACAGTATCGCTAGAAGTACATCTTTGGAGCCCTGTATAGAATCAATATAGAATAAATTGTTGGATCCCTGAACTATAACAGTAGGATATATCATTGGATCCCTGCAGGGTATCTCTATTGATTTTTTTTTCATTCAATCTCAGGATGTAGGCATTGCTGGCAAGGCTGGTTTAATACATTGTTGGACTCTGGAGGTATCTCTACAGATAAGTCATTGGATCCCTGCAGGTTATCCCTATGGATGCATTGTTGGATCCCTGGAGAGTATCTCCATAGAAAGGTCATTAGATCCGTGGAGGATATCCCTCGCCTCATTTCCTCCCCCTACCACCCTATCTCTCCCCATCCCTCCCATTCCGTCCCTGCCCCTCCCCTCCCCTCCCTCTTACACTTGCTTCCTCTGTTCCTTACTCCCTGGCTTAGTGGTAGCACTCTCGTCTCTGTCAAAAGGTTGTGGGCTCAAGTCCCACTCCAGAGACTTTAGCACATAAACGAGACTGACACTCCAGTGCAGTACTGAGGGAGTACTGCACTGTTGGAGGTGCCTACTTTCGGATGAGACGTTTAACCGAGGCCCCGTTTGCCCCCTCAGGTGGACGTAAAAGATCCCATGGCACTATTTCGAAGAAGAGCAGGGGAGTTCTGCCCGGTGCTCTGGCCAATATTTATCTGAAACATCACTCAAACAGATTATCTGGTCATTATCACATTGCTGTTCGTGGGAGTTTGCTGTGTGCAAATTGGCGCCTGTATTTCCTATATTATAACGGTGACTACACTTCAAAAGTACGTCATTCAATGTAAAGGGCTTTAGGATGTCCTGAGATTGTGAAAGGTGCTATGTAAATGCATGTCTTTTTATAGATACATTTTGGATCGCTGGAGAGTATCTCTATAGACAGATCCATGGAAGATATCCCAATAGATGCATTATTGAATCTCTGGAGGATATCTCTAGAAATACGTTGTTGGATCCCTGGAGGATTTGTTTTAAATTCATTCTCGGGATGTGGATGTCGCTAGCAAGGCTGGAATTTATTGTTCATCCATAGTTGCCCTTGAAAAGGTGGTGCTGGGTCTTCTTCTTGATACACTTTGTGTGGCGAAGGTGCTCCCACAATGCTGTTAGGTAGAGATTTCCAGGATTTTGACCCAGCGACGATGAAGGAATGGCGATATATGTCTTTCAGGATGGTGTGTGACTTGGAGGGGAACTTGGAGGTGATGGTGTTCCCATAGATATCCCCATAGATATATTGTCTAATTCCTGGTGGATATTTCAATAGATACGTCTGTGGACTGTTTACCTGGAGATAAATCTTTGAATCAGAGGGGTTCGCCTGGTGTCCTGGCCAACACTTATTGCTCACCAACATCATCAAAAACAGATTATCTGGTCATTTATCCAATTGCTACTTGTGGGATCTTGCTGTATGCAGGTTGGCTGCCTCATTTTTCTACATTAGGACCACAAATATACTTTGAAGTACTTTGGGACGTCCTGTGGTTGTGAAAGGTGTTATATAAATACAAGTTCGTTCGTTTGTTCGTTCGTTCTTTTTTATCTCCACAGATACATCTTTGGACCCTGGACATAATGCTAAAGAAATATATCTGGACTCCTTTGAGTAGTATTCTTATAGATACATCTTTGGAAGACTCTAGGAAGAACATCCTTTAACAATTCATCTTCTTTAGTTCTTATCCGTATGTCAGTTTAAAAAAAAATCAGTTCATCATCTGAACTTCTCAATTAGATTGTTGTACATGAATTCCCTGAGAGCTATCTAATGTCCTCGGCATATTCTTTCAAATGTAAAACTAACAAACCATTAAAAAATTATTTTACAGGAATAATCTCAAATCTCAAGTGGATTTACAAAGCAGGAGAGCTCTTCCACTTTCCTGCTATAAGCTTAATATACCATCAAATCCCTGGTTGGCACTTTGTGATATAACGTTAGAGTTCAGTTTCTTTGCAATTCTGGTCAATTATTTCCTTGTACATTGCAGAGAAAGAGACTGTGAAGAATTGGATTTTGCCTGAGCTGAATTTTTATATTTATATTTATATTTCTGTGTTGCTAGATTCAGCATTTTCTCTACAATATAAGCCATCAACCTGATAGGAAAAAAAAAAGTCTTCTGCATCTGCTGGTTGTTTGGATATCATGTGAAATGAGTTTGAGAGTCCAAATCCTGGTCCAAACAGACATAAACCCATAGCACAAAACTGCCCCTAATTCAGCAATCTCACTCCAAGTTCACAGAATAGCTGGTCTGGGAAATGGAAACAGTAGTAGTGGAAGGGGTGCGCTTCTGAGGTTGGTGTTAAGGAATATTGTTGGAGCAGAGTAGAGATAGCTCTAGTCTGCATAACACACGCTGAACCAGACTGCCCAATATGGAAAGTGTTCTATTCCCTAGCACTAACAGTGCCTCACTTTGATAAGCAAAGCTCACATTTTAAAAAAAAGCTAAACAGATCAAGTTGGGGGCAGGTAACTTTGGCGATAAGAGAAGTCCATGACAACCAGATGCCACAGAGTGAAGAGCTTATACAGTAACCGACTAGACCTTGCTCAAAGAAATAAGATAAACTGATGCCTTTCACTTCTACAGCTGTGGAAGGGTCTGGCAACCATATTATCAAAGCTTTGCAAAGCACCCTTGTGACTATGATCTTATAAACTGATTCTGCACCTCAACTGATGAAAGGACCACCAAGGATCATATAATTTGCATACTACTGAGGCAAATTTACCATTTCAGAGGGAAATAATGCACAGGTTATTACCGGTACATGAAGCGCCGAATACTCCCCATAGCCACTGAGGAAGCCCATATCCAGTTACATTTTAATCTGTAAGTTATCAGCATAATATTTCTCTAACCACTTAAAAAACACAAGAGGGGCCAGATATAAGCACCTTGTGTAAATGCTGACAAGTTTCTTCCCTTTTTTTGCCCACAAGTTCTCTTCTAACATTTATTTTGCAGTTCAGTAGGAATGGTTCGGTCCCCTGGGTCTTTTGCCCTCTTTGATTCGAGACATGGCTAAGATTACTCTGTTCTCCTGACTATCCCAATTCAAAGGTTTCTCATTTACAGCATTTTCAATTAAATCCAAAGTAATAAATCATATCTGTCACAATGAAACGAGAATGCCGCAAAGTCCTGTTAAAAGCTACTAGGAACACACTGCTTCAAGTCGTTGTAGGAGTGACAGTTCCCTTTGTAGACCTACAACTTCCCATTTAATCCTTTACCTAGCAGGAACACAAGCAGATATAAAGCATTTACAATCTCCCTTCTTAGATATTTATTCTCATATCTATTATCAGCACCCTTTTCTCTTGATCTTTCTTACTCTTATTTTATCAACATTTATATTCACAGTGGTTGCTTTTGTCCCTGGGCAAGGCAGAAGATAAACCACCTCGAGTTCTTGCTATCCAGTGACTCCTCCTGGAAAGTGTTTGGCGGCCGCGTTTCCCTACATAACAACAGTGACGATACTTCAAAAGTTTTTTATTGGCTGTAAAGCGCCATGGGATGTCCTGAGGTTCTGAAGGGCACTATAGAAATGCAACTTTTTTTCTTTTAGTCAGTAACCATTTCATTATTCCTTGCTTGGGGCTGCCTTGCAGGTGTGGGCTGTTTCCTATTGGGGAAAGGGGAGCACATACATTGGCGTGGTTAAATCAATAGTTATTGAGGAGATCAATAAGGTAAAATTAGAGTATTTAGTAAAAAGTTAAGTAAGACAGGACTAGGAAAATAAATTAAAGAAATGCAAAATGTTGAGAGATACTGTTTGAAAATAAAAGTATTCATGCAGACCTCAATGAAAGTCATAACCAGAGGCAAAGCAGTTATAGAACATGTTAGAAATACCATGGGGTAGTTCCTTTATATATTTGACATGGTTGTCAAACAACATGAGCATTAAGTATTTTGTAAAGTGAAATAACAAGTCATATTTCCTGTACAAGATGTCTGATGATGGTCATTAGGAACTGATTGGAATGAATCATGGTTGCATCGCCATCTTTGTTGAAAGAGTTTTGCATCCTTCAAGGCTCTATTCACAAATAAATTATATTTATGGAGTTCAATAACTTGAGAAAATCTGACTCTGGGGTAGATTTTCAACTTGATTCCCAGGCATAAAACTGGCACTGTGAATCAGCCAACCATTGTAGAATCTGTCCTGTGAAAACTGGGCGGTATCTATAATATGCCAGCGATCCGCAATGCTAGTTTTACACCCGGGCAGCAAATTGATTATCCCCATTAGCTTTTTTTAAGCATTATTACTAGACCTAACCTAACAGATAAAGCCCTGGCTATAACTCCAACATGTGAATGCCAGGTTGGTGATAAAGTTGCTACAAATGCCTCAGAGTCTTTGGACGATTGAGAGAAAAAAAGATCAATCACAGTTGTTGCTGCCCAGAGTTCCCTACTGGAACAAACTCACATGTGAATGTTGAGTGAGGACAAAATTGGGCACAGCTGTGACTTCCTCATGGTTGAATAGCCTACTCCCACTGACTCTACATTTACACCTGAAGAATGGCAACTTGTGTAAGGTAACATATAGTTGGTTGTGTCCAAGGAATTTTATCCCAGCACCTTCAGGAGAGGAGGGGAGAACTGAGGGGGCAGGGTAAGTAGTGAAGGAAAGGCTGTCATGGAATTAATAATGATAATGAATAGGCAATGTTTGCTGAGCTGTGCCAAATACTGAAGATTAAGACCAAAGTCCATCAAGCTTCTTCATGTTCTGTACAATTCAAAAATTCTAAGTCCTTTGCTAATGAAAAGGAAAAAATAACTCTAAATGCTGGCAATCTGAAATTAAAACAGAAAATGCTGGAAATTCACAGGATGTCAGTTAGCATCCTGGAGAGAAAACACTTGCTGATGTTTTGGTTGTAGATCCTTTACCATAACTGAAAATGATGAAGAGTTAAGACGTCAACTTGACTTTTCTCTTTACCTATGCTGACTGGCCTGCTATGTATTTCTAGCACTTTCTGTAAACACTTCGCTATTTTCGGAGGCCCTCAGCTGCCTGTGTTTTAAACCTATTAGGACAAAACAATCTTATTATGAAATCCCCAAAGCTATCTTCAAATGAATCATCCTCAGCAGAGAGCTGAGAAGACATGGGGTAGAAATCCGTCTTGGGGTGGTAGCGCAATGCAGGCGATAGCGAATCGGCCGCCCGTCTTACACCCTGCCCGATTTTATACCCCTTTTATCTCATGCACTGCTGCTATCCTGGCTGTTGGAACCTCAAGTTCTTCTTATTTATTACTTAATGATAGATGAAAATGGTAACACGGCTAAAATCTTTATCATAAAAAAAGTTCCCTTGGTGGCCTAGCAGGTAAAGTCACTGCCAAGTGCACCAATAGTGCAAATAGGCAAGCACGCCCCTGAAGCTCAGCCACGATAACAGAAGGTGTGCTGTAATGGGCCTCGGCACCTGTGGCAGGTAGTAGCAGATCGGCGGACCATTATACACCCACCTGATTTTCCTTTCAATTGACTTCAATATAAGGGAAAATTAGGCAGGTGTATAATGGGCGACCGATCAGATACCCACCAGGTTTCTGCCCTTGCCAATGTTGACTTTCACCCCCTTGTATATTTTGGGGTGGCTTTTGGGGAACTACAAATGACCTCAATGAGCATGGGTGTCTGTTTATGTATCACTGAAAGAGGTTAAAGCTGTAATATCTCAATTACATGACTGAATTTTGGTGTCAGATTGTCACAGATGTTAACAGGGTATTGTATTGTACCAGTGATGGGAATTTCAAGTAACTCTTGTTTTAATTTTAAAATGCAATATTGAAATAAGTTAATCCCCGCACTGTCAGTGGAACCCAAGTGAACAGGCTGCCTGTACACAATGCTCTGCTCATGGTAAGATAGTCCACAGCAGGAACAAACATGGCCTGGCACTGCTCCAGCTGGCTTGAGCTGGCTCACAGCCTGAGATCAAAACTGCTGAGAAAGTAAAATCTTAAAAATCTTTCCCTTCAAATATCACATTCCTCTTGGGATTGAAAGACAATCATTGGGGTAGAAATTGGGCCTGGTTGTGCCAGTTTTACAGGCATAAAGCAGGCATGAGGATCAATTTCGGGGACCAATATCCCGTGACCAAAATATGCCTGAAATGCGTCCAACTCAATATTGGTTCGGGCTATTTTTCAGGCATCCCTGGCAGCCACTTAAAACTGGCATTAGGCCCCTTACATGTGTAAATGAGTGTTTTAGGCCCCTTCTGGGAAATTGGATAGCGATGAGCGAAGCAGGGGCCAGTCCTGCTCTGCTCAGGATTCTTCAGCAGCAACTGCAGCCTAAGCTGCTGTTGCCAACAGAAGGTAAGGTTTCTTTTTTAAAAAAAATTAAAATTAAAAAATCATTCCTCTGAAGAAAAAAAGACAGAAGTGCTCCTCTGACTCCAGAGTATTCCTGATCGCCCCCCCCTCCCCCCGGGAATTATCTTTGGATTGTTGCCAGCAAGGCAAGCAGCCCGACATTGATCTTTATAAAATTTGTGAGCTGCCTATGGGGGTGCGACACGTCCCAGCATCTCACTCACCTAGTATTAATGAGGTCTGAGGTCGATTAGGCCTGAAAATGGGCCTGAAGGAATTTCCATTCTATGTTTATTCACCATGCTTAGTTGAGTGCTTCAGATACAACCTTCAAACTGTCAGTGTTCAGAGGTCAATTCCAGTTTAGTCCATGGTTTTACTAAGTCCACCTTCCACAAGGTTATCACAAAAAGATGCCTTCTCTCTTCTTCACACTCTCTTACTCTCACTTGTGGCTAGAAATTCCACTCTGTGTTACATTTACTCCCAGCAAAGTCACAGTGAGTACAAGACTTTGCCCATAGGGCACTCATGGAGCAATTTGGTTTTTCTCACAATCTGAGTCTCATTTTTTTCTCCCTCAGTCTCAGTCGCTTTGGTTCACTCTCTCCCATTCTAGTTCCCTCTCAATATGACTGAAATTTCTCTTTCATCAAAAAAAACTGTTTTTCTCCATAATTGTTGATAAAATCCCAGGAATGCTCAGCACTGACACGTGATTTTTGGGAATATGATTCATTAATTACCAACATGCTTTCCTTTCTCATTAACAGAGGTATTTCACTCATTGCGGTATATCTTATGACCACAATGTCCGTATAAATGCTTAATGTGCTTGCTCTACGTTCCTCTGTGCACATGCTTAATGCAGGTCCTCACAGTTTAAAATAAAAGTTAATGTCTGCATTAAAATAACGCACGAGGGATTTAGAATGAGTGCATATGCTTTCCTATGGGAAAAGTGCCAATTGGAAATATGCTCACTCCATTATTTCTATCTTACTTTAGTTTTGCGCTCCTTGCTCGCTCTCACATACTCCATTTCTTACTCTGTCACTCAATTCCTCTGTCCCACTCTCTGGTGCTTAATCTGTCTGTTTCATTTTCTGTTGCTCACTTTATCTGTTTCTTACATTCTGTCTCTTGCCCTTGCTCCTCTGATTTCACTACCCTTCTGCCCTCCCTTAATTTCTCCCTCCACTTAAACTTCTACCCATATTCACCTCAACCGTGTCATCTCACAAGGCCTTCTACTTCCATTATCTCGATCATAGACAAGGCCATCTCCAACCATTTCGTCGTAGCCACATCCCCTACCCCCTTCCAATCCTATTTCCTACCACGTCCGCCCTGGAAAAATCTCCTCCCAAGTCACTTAAAACTGCTCTTTCAAAGTTCCAATGTTCTATCCTTTGGCCTTCCATTTACCACGATACATCTGCAACTGTTGCTCTGCTCAACCATTTCTTCACCATCACCTTTGATGCCCTTGTCACCACTTTAATCCCTTATTCTCTGCCAGCCTGGTAGTTCATCCTCTTATGGTTCTCATCTTCACTCCCTCAAGTCCAAGGGGCGTTGACTAGAGCATATCTGATGCACAAGTGATTTAACCATCAATTGCCAGATCTGGGTGAAACCTATCAAGCACTATCGGGCCTTGCTCTCCTTTTCCTAAACTGTTTATAGCTCCAGGATCATCGTGGAAACCCAAGACAACCCCTGGCTCCTTTTCTCCACAATTAGCCACCTCCTTAAACCCCTCTTCCCTGTCCCCTCCACCCTCACCTCTAAAGTAAGTGCATGGAGCTCATGGACTTCTGCTTCTGCTGCAATCCCCTGCCTATGAAGCCAAGCCTTTCCCAAGGTTCCACCTTGCCCTAGCTCTCAATCCAGATTGTTTTCTAATTTTTTTTTTTAATTCATTTTTGGACCTTGGGGAGTTTTTTTATTTTAAAGGTGCTATATAAATGAAATTTATTCTTCTTCCTGTTGTAAACTTGTGCTGTCTCCTGACCTATCTATCTATCTACCTTCTTTAAAGGCTGCAATAAAACTTCTGCACCAGGCAAAATCTACTCTTTACCAAAGTGTAAAGTATCCTTGCTTATTTACATTCCAGTAGTTCTGTTAAATAATGCTGTCCAGTGGAAGCTCACAGAAATCTGCTGTCTGAATGTTGTGGGAGAGAAAGCAAGTAACTCATCATGACTGAGCAATCTGAATTCTGAGCCTCAGAATCAGATTTGATGGCGATTCTAGGGGGATCTCAGATTTCTTTACCTCTCTAGATGCTCTGTGGAGTTGCAGCATTAGGTTAGAGCCAATGCATCTGGTCTCAATGTCTTGAAACAACATTTATCTCAATGGGTCATCTGAATCAGAACAGACCCTGCATGAGATAAATTCAAACATATCTGAATACAGTAAGCTTGTGTGGAGTCCATTCAGAAATTCGTCCAACTAGTTCAGAACTGGGCCCCATTTAAAAAAAAAATCATATCCAAATACACTGGAATTGATCCCCATTGGGATCTGAACAGATCAGAACTGGGCCTCATTTAGATTCATATCCAAATACATGGGAATTGGACCCCTCAGCCTCATACAGAGATATATCTAAATAAATTAGAATAGGGCCCAGTGGGGAAACACACCTAAACAGATTGCAATCCAGCTTAGATGGATCCATTCAGTATTTCAAAAAAAAACTCACCTCAAAACTAGGTGATGCTTGCCTTCAAACTCTGACTTTCAATCTCATTTTCCAAGACCCAGCGAGTATGTGTAGATGAAAAATTCCAAACGTACATGCCAGGAACACACCTTCCATTTAAAAAATAAGGCAAGGTATTTATAATTGCACTGCTTTTTTCTCTCAAAGTGGGGTTCTAATTCATTCCAGGTTTTTTTCCCCTTTTATTGACTATAAATAATGTCACATTTTTTCTGAACATTTTAGTGATGTGTGTTAATATGGAATATGGAAAGGCAATGCGCAAAGTATTTGGGTTTCAAGTGTTGAAAGACCAAAATCAACCAACAGAAAATTGAACAAACAGAATACCTTTCAGTCTTAAAGTAAGTGTTGTACAATTCTCTATCTCGCTGAACAAATCAGTAACACACAACTCAACATTTCCAAAGAGATCCTAATAAGCAGATGTAACATGGCTTTACCAAGCTTTTTTTTCTATGTAGCATACCTCCTGTGGCATTGCTTAAGGATAAGTCAGATGATGCGCTGTTTTATAACAACAGCAGCATTATGCCACGTAATGCACACTATTATTCTGCTGCTTAAATGCAGCTGTGTCTATCTGAGTCTGTCTCTTTAAGACCAGAAAGTCTCATTTCTGTAAGTAGGAGATTCTGAAGTTAATTACAGGTTAATTGAAGTTGTTGAGGGAAATTTGCAGATTTGCAAGTCTGAAGAAACCAGCGTGAAATGATTGGCTTTGTTTTTCTTTTTTTATCCTTTTTGATACTTTGAAGTATGATGTCTGAAATGGGATGGACTCAAAACACTTATAAATATACATAGGGGATATATAGCAGGTTAGGATAGGGGAAAGGGAGTGAGGGACGAAAACCGTACAACCCATGAATCCCAAGTTTGTCCAACACTTGAGTGTTGCTTCCATATCTGGGGAAGCTCTTCTGGCATCTCTCTGACACATCTGGGGAGGATACAAGAGGAAGTTTGTTGTTCCTCTCTCTCAACGCTAGCCTCAACCCTTCACTCTGTCATAATTTTTCTCGTCCCTCTCTCTTTTGTTGATACTATTATACGGTGCTCCTCTGAACGTTTCTCTTAAGCTCCAACTATACCATTCCACACAATCTTTCTCCTCCCTGAATCTTCACTGTGTTGATTTCAAAACTCATTGCACTGCCTCCTACTCTAACTTATTCTATCGCAGGATCTCAAAATTGTGGAATTCATCACATCCCTCAATCTCCCCCCTTTTCAACAATCTACATGCTTTTAAAAACCCAAGCTTGGTGCCATCTAATCACTATGTCTGGATTTTCCTCATCATCTCTTCTACTCCTTTCAGTGTTGCTGGTGTCCTGCATTATGAACCTTGGCCCTTCACCTAGTTTTCTCAATAATAAATAATAATGAAATCAAAGCTAGGGAAGAGTTTGACCAAGGGATAAATGAGCTCTTTCCATGAAGAAACAGTTTTAGAAACAGTAGCTGGATCTACTTTAATTTTTAAAAATTTCAGTGAATTTTTTGTGCTCGTCCAAGAGAAGGAGGGCCGAGGCTACCCAGCAATCTCACGTCAAGTGTGGTACCACCAGATACTGATCAAAGCTCCCTCTACCTGTTTTAATCACAACTACAGATAAATATCTTTCATTGCACAACACGCCATTGGGAAATTAAACCATCCGACAAATACAGTCATGAACCATGACTTTAAAAGAAATTCGCAAACTGTGGAATTTGCCCTTCAAGACCAGCAACGGCGCTCAGGTAAGTTCTGAGAGGTGGTTGGATTAGGCAACAGGGGGGCTGATAGCCTGGCCTGTTGAGTGGGGGGAGCACTCCTGCTGCTCCTGGCTCCACAAACAGGTTTTGTTTAAAAAAAAATTAAATTAGCACTTACGTTTTGTTTGTGGCTGAAGAATCCTGAGCGCTTATTGGTCAATAATTTCTGAAAGGAGTCCTTTAATAGGTGGTAGGCCCCTATTTTACATATTCAAGGGGCCTAATAACTGTTCTAGGTGTCCACCCAGGGCGCCTTAAAATTAGCTCCACGAATTTGACAGTGGGACCAAGGGCTGTACAGATTGGGCACAGTATGTCCTATTGCTAAATTGGTATGATTTGCGCTTGTTTTATGCCTGAAAAACGGGCGCAACCATTACTAATTTCTACCACAGCATCTCCAATGACGCACACCCTCAGTACTGCACTGAACTGTCAGTCTATATTATGAGCTCAAACTCTTTAATGGGACCTGAACTCTCAAACTTCTAACTCAGAGGAAAGAGTGCTACTAACGGAGCCAAGTGGACACAGAACTCATTCAAGACAGCTATATCACAGTATAAATCAGTATATTGTGTATCATTACCAGATTGTGCTGCATATTTTCAGACCCAGAGGGGATTTGGTGTTTTGTGCTTTGGGTCTGCTAATGAAAATGTTCGTTTCTGGCTCCTGATGTGTGAGATCCACCTGGTATATATTTGTGATGTAACAGAAACTGTCGTACCTGATTAATTCAACAAAATAATATAGCCATGTAAATATAAAATACAAGAGCTATGCTGCAGTTTGAATCAGTATTTTGATGGAACAACATCTTTCTGATGACATACACGAGGGATGGGACTGTAATGTAGTATATGTCGAAGTAACCCCTGCTCGGGTTTCAAATCATTTAATCTATTAACATGGATAATGGAAAAACCAATGTAAAGTATGAAGGTTCAAGAGATGTGGGTCTAGCCCAGTAGTTTGTAACAAAGGTAATATTATTGCTGAGAGCTTTATTATGAGGGAGGGTGTGCATGATAGCGATAGAGTACATTTTCCGATTGGTTATATTTGAACAACAGGCATAAAGTGGGCGAAGATCCACTACGATGGATTTCCAGCTAATAAGCCCCATATAATTTCTAGTTGGGCTTTCCAGTGAGACCAGAAGCAGCCAGCAATTTGTAGTTAATTGTATTAAATTTAGCTCTGATTACTTCACTTAAACATTGATGCAATTGCTCGAGTGCCAGTGAAGCACTCTTGTCATCTACCCGCCCATATTAAATGGGCATCCAGGGTGCACGGTTTAGAGAATTGCATTTAAAGAGTTCTATAGCAAGATTTGCAGCAGCTTTGAGAGGCTAATTCTGAATCATTTTTGTCTTTGCGCCAAATGTTCTGGCACTGCCATATTTTTCTTTACATTGGGACAATGGGATTCCCAATGTGAATCTCCTTTTGTGTTTTCTTGAAGGAGGAAGTGAAGAAGCAATGGAGGGATGAATACCAGGCAGGTCAGGGCTACACCAGAGGCAAAATGCTGGTGCCATCCCACTCACATTTATAGACAGAGGCAGAACTAGTTATACGTGCTCTGGGGCAGCAGACAACCCAGATATAGAGTTGTATCATCTCCTGCAAGCATGTCTGTAGGTAATATGCACATCGGGGGGGCTGGCACTGACCATGATAGTAATGGTCAATTGTGCCCTCAATATTGTCCTCTGGGGAGGATGCCCTAGAATGTTAAGCAGGGCCATCTCATTCTATACCATCTCCACTTCTCCAGGTGTCAAACAGGGGGTTGAAGTGATTTGCGACTCCACTTAGGCACAGACTTGGTTTCTTGCCTCCACATATTTTGAGCTAACCATTGGGTTTTGCCAGGCATTTTTTCCACCCAAGCATCCTTTGCAAAGACTGAAATATACATTAAAATATAAGCAGCCTTAGTAATTGCTATCAACATTTTTATCCCCACATCCATTTAAATGTACCCGTCAGTCTTTGTAAGCAGATCTTTAAGGGCTGTTTCCTGTGACTTCTGCCCCTTTCTGTCAAGGAATATGGGTCAGGAGCTCACCCACACTCTGTCAATGAATTGGACTCTGCAAAGTCAGACGCAGTCAGCGCACTAGTGGTTAGCAGATGCCAATAATGTGCCACTTGGCCAATGTTTAGTCGGGAAATCTGCCTCAGTACTATAGCTGACAGCCATGTTAGGAAGGAATGGGTCGCTGTGTTGATATTTTACACCTTCCAATAACCATTGGGAGTACAATTGAAAATAGTGTATAACAAGGAGAGTGTTATAACAGAGCTTAATAATGAGGGTGGCATGACAGGATGGGATGTAACGGAGTGTTAGAACTGAGAGCCTTGTGATGAGGATGACTATGTAACCTTGAGAGAGTTATAACTGAGAACCTTGGAGAATCATAGAATTGGGAATTAGAGTGTTTCAGGTAGACGTAAAAGATCCCACAGCATTATCTTGAAGAGCAGGGGAGTTCTCCCTCGTACCCTGGCCAATATTTATCCCTCAACCAACATCACTAAAAACAGATTACCTGGTCATTATCACATTGCTGTTTGTGGGACCTTGCTGTGTGCAAATTGGCTACTGCGTTTCTCTACATTACAACAGTGACTACACTTCAAAAGTACTTCACTGGCTGTGAGACGCTTTGGGACATCCTGAGTTTGTGAAAGGCGCTATATTGAAGTAAGTCCTTACCTTTTCTTTATTTCCAGAAGCATGCAGAGTATTCACAAAATTCAAATATTGCATGATTTAAGACTTTCAGATAAGTAATATTTACAAACATGTTATCTATTTCCCTGTCCGTCCCAGACTCCATCATACTTTACTGAGTATCTTGACAAACCAACATTCTAAATAGATTGAAGGAAATTGAATAAAATAATACTTTTCATTATTGACCTGTACAGTTTCATATTTGTTATGTTATAAATTTTTATTAGACCTCTGTTCTCGATTTTTATTCCCTTTCCAATTTTGTCCCTGGAATTTTCTTCCCATCCTTGCTTATGGCATGTTCGGGTACGGTTCCATGAATGCCAATCACCTTCCGGTACCTTATCCATGTAGCCACTGATATGTGTGAGCCCAATGATTGTCAGCAGGCTACACAACTGGTGGGCATCACACCTGAACTCAATGCTGCCCTCAACCTATGGTCACAGGTGTCACTGTGCAGAGATTGGGAGTGGGACCCCTAACTCCTTAGACCAGTGGCACTGAGCCAATCATGATACCTCTATTGGGACCCTTGCTGAGATAAGCTAATTCAGCACAGACTGGGAATCAAACCTGGGATCTGCTGGTTCTGTAGTGGTTTTGTTCCATTTTATTAGAAAAATATTGTCCTAATCTGTAAGGCACCATCAATGTGTTAAGGTCAGAGCATTGTATACTGACTGAACTTTAAATAGCAGAGTTCAAAAGCGGCCCTGTGAAAACAGACTATATCCATCTCAGCTCCAACAGGAGATTGCAACTGGAAAGTCCCTGTTCTATTTGCGGACTCAAGCCCCTGGTTGAGGAGAGGGGACTGCCAGAGCGAGTGGCTTGATGGGAAATTAATACATGTCACTTTAACAGTGAAGGTGTGGAATGGTATACATTTCCCTCAAATGTAAGGTCATAAATTTCTGATTTCACGTCATTGAGTTGTCATGATGTCATGACACATTGTATCAATCAATACATCACAGAATGCCAGCTCATGGTGATCAAAGCTCAGAGCAAGAAATACTCATTCACCACAATTTAGTTTTACAACCTCAAAAGTGTGGTCTTCATTTTGTAAACTTTTGAGATTACTTCATTAAAACTGCTGATAACACCTTTAAATGTGAAAATGACAATTTTGTCGTCATTTCCAATCTCAAGGACTTGCCGTGCAAAAAACAAAAGCTGTCTTAAGTTATCTTTATGTTCTGTCCTACTGCCCCTCTCTCACCTTCCCCCACTAACCCCTCCCCCCTCTTCTGATTCCCAGTCAGAGAAAGTACAACAATACGACTGATTCTATTTCACAATACACAAATTCCCCACTGGGGTATGTGAAACCATGGGGAAACTACGGCTGCTTTGCTTTTTTCACTGTCCAAATATAGATGCAAGAAAAATAAAGAGAGAGCGTGGAGGTGGATAGAACTCCATTAGGAAAACTCATACAAAGCCCGATGGTTGGGTTAAGTGCTAAGGTTTCAGCCAAGGGATTCAGCTCTGAATTAAGCCCTTTGCATTCATCTCAGATAATCAGAATGATGATGTATGTCCCATTAAAAGCACAGGGCTGCTGACATAGAGAACAATAACCTTCACAGCAAGGCCAGGAAGCTCTCCTAACCAGGTGCGCTCGGAGGCCCTAAACAGTACAAATCATAACCCTCTCTGCTATTGTAGGCTGCTGGTGCTCTATTCAGGGACCTGTTCAGAGACTGGGCCAAGATTTATTTCTGCCCGTCAGGAATGTTGAAAAGATGCGACATTTGAGGAGGCAAGGGAGTGGTTTGTTGGGGGAAAAAAAATCAGCCTCTTACCTACCACAGTGAAAGAATGGGCAGTGACAATGGAAGAATGCGGGACCTTGGCCATTAACAGAGAAAAGATGACCCTCGGGAGGCTGGCAGAATGGTCTTCTGGGAGGGAATGAGCAGCTGTCAATCACCAAGTGATTAAAAAAGGAGAGAGAGAGAGAGACCCCTGTGTCTGGCCACTGAAAACAGCAGCCTTGCAGATCCTGATGGGAACATAGCTATTCAATCCTCACTGCATCAGAAGGAATAGATTTGAAGGCTTGGCTGCACGAGGCAACAGTCCCAGACAGTAACATGGGACAGCCTGTGTGGTCTTTCTCAGAGTAAAGTGAAACGAGGCCTACAATTACAAGAAGACCAAGTAAAAAAAAAAGGACTCTTGGGAAATGGGACCGAAGAGTTACAAATGACTGACTGTTGTTCTTCTATTAATTCAATTTGTATAAAACAAATTATTGGATGTATTAATTAGCAACTATTTCAGTTAAAGCACAATATTGAGGTGGCACAAGAGTTGCTTTGTGCAAAATTCATGGTAAACACTTCAATTTATTACCATTAGAATACAAGTGTCACTGAAGAGACAATGGGGTAGATCCTGACTTTGTGCGATTGTGTAAAATGGATGATAGTGAGTCGGCAGCCCATTTTATATCTCTCACGATTTTAATTTCCGTTGACTTCAATAGAAATAAAAATCGTGAGAGATGTAAAACGGGCTGCCGACTCGCTATCACCCATTTTCCACTATTGCACAAAGTCAAGATCTACCCCGGTCACTTCATGAGCAGTCACTGCTCCCTATACTGGAGACAGAGATAGCATCTGTGTGCATTTAAAACATGATTTCTGAATTGCAGTTGCTGCTCCAATCTAGCACACAGCTGTTCTACACAGTCACAAGATAGATTTGGGTGAGGAAGACTACTCAGCCCTTTCTAGACTACCCATCCAGAAACAGCTTACAGTTTCCTTTATCGTAGCATCCAACTGTTTTTAAATGATGTCACGATTTTTGCCTCCACTCCCCTACCTTAGAAGTCCATTCCACATGCTGATCACTCTTGTGAAGAACCGCCTGACATCAATCTTAAATTTACCTTTTGCCAGCTTGAATCCGAACCCCTTTGTTTCACTAACAGTTTAACTTGAAGTACCATTCTGGATTGCCTGTTCCTCTACAGTTTATTATTTTGTAATGTGGAGATGCCGGTGATGGACTGGGGTTGACAATTGTAAACAATTTTACAACACCAAGTTATAGTCCAACAATTTTATTTGAAATTCACAAGCTTTCGGAGGCTTCCTCCTTCCTCAGGTGAATGTGGAAATTTCCACATTCACCTGAGGAAGGAGGAAGCCTCCGAAAGCTTGTGAATTTCAAATAAAATTGTTGGACTATAACTTGGTGTTGTAAAATTGTTTACTATTATTTTATATGCATCTATGAGGTCCCCCCTCAGCCACCTATTGAAAAGTCTACGCTTCCATCTGGTAATGAGCGTACGCTTCCTGCTCGCCATATTGGAGGTTTAGGAGGCTGTTCAGCATCTGAAAGTGAGCGTGCGTGGTCGAATTTCTAGGCCATGAATTTGCCCCAAAGATTTCTGCATGGAGGTTTCAACCTTTGCAGGTTTATGTTATGATTGATTGCCCCCTCAGGAGATTGAGTGAATTGCGGTAGGTAATAGGGTCAAATTGCACAAGTGCTGCGTAGAGAAAGGACTTGATGGGCTGAATGGGTGTTTTCTGATTCCATGCTTTCTTATGTTCATTTCCTTGAGTTTTGAAGACAAGCTCCACACAAGGCTCTTTGTCTCAACAAATTAAACCATTCTCTCAATTCAGTCTGGATCTCTTAAAAAAAAAACCCAAAACATTGTGTTTGAAATATTCAATGTACTGCACATGAAAAGCGTTGTGTGGTCCTCACAGAAGATGAAAAAATCCCCTGCATTAAAAGATAATGTTATTTAAATACATAAGACTATAAAAGCCTAGGGAAATGGGATACTGTAACTTTGAAATGTGGAGTGGCTGTGCTGAGAAATGCTCATTTTTCTTCGTACTACTGACAGCTTAACAGTTTTTCCAACTGCAAAGGTCATCCTGTCTCTCCTGCAACACCATCAAATAATGTTGTCACTAGGAACAGGGATTTCTGACCTGTCGATAGGCAAAGAGAAATGAGAATTTCTGCAATGTCCACGTGGAGAAATCACCTGCCATATCCAACAGATAAGACGGGGGGAGCAATACTTTTACTTGGTGACAACATTATTTTAATGTTTAGGATTCATTTTGCTTGTCTGAGTGTTTATATTCTCCCTAGTGCAGTAAGAAGTGAAGGATATGGAGATAATGTTACCCAGCAGTGAATGCTTGAGGTATAAATACATACCTTAGCATCCCAAAAATGTATCCTATTCTATTCATTTATGTATGACCAACTTCTCGCTTGTAAAATCTATTCCTTAATAAAAAAAATTGAAGCTGGTAGGTATTGTATGGTCTTTAAAATATGATCACATATACCACAGACTGTGATACAATTCACTTTCTCTTTGACTCCCTCACTCAGAGATAACCATACAAAAAGTCCTCTCTTTAACATTCTAATATAGAGTGACACTTCACTGCAGAGTATCAGCTTAGCTCAGGTGATAGCACTTTTATCTTTAAGTCACAAAGATCTTGGGCTGAAGCCCCACACCAGTACATAATCTCGGCTGACACTCCAGGGCAGTAGTGAGGAAGCGCTGTATTGTTGGCGATGCTGTGTTTTGCATGAGACGTTTGTTCTAGTAATTTCAACCTAACTCCCTGAAACTGACGGGGTTGGAAGTCGATGGAAAGTAAAATTGGGCAGGATTTAAAATGGTTGGCCAATCTGATCCAGTCAGTTTCCGGCTGGGTGGGATAGGTTAAAATTACCCCCAATGGACTGACTGGCTTCCTTCTGTGCTGTAAACTTCTATGGTTCTATGTTAAACCAGTGCCTTGTCTGTCTGTTTCTAGCTGGATGTTAAAGATTCCGTGGCACTATTTGAAGAAAAGCGGGGCGTTCTCTCAAGCTCCTGGCCAACATTCCTCTCTCAACAGCCAACACTATCCAAAGAAGATTAACTGGTCATTCATGATCTGTTGTGTGCAAAATAGCTGTGTGTTTATCTACATTTCTCCAATTACTTCACTTCAAAGTCACTCTTGGTATGCAAAGTGTTTTGAGACATGGCAAGGTGCATTATGAATACAAGTCTTTCTTTTCCTTTATGTACCAAAACTTCATAATAATACCTATTGTTTAAGACTCCCTCACTAATAAACTAAACCTAATTTTTAACATTTTCTGATATGTCACAGTTTCTTGCATGCCTTGATCATTTTTTAAAAATCATTCATGGGATGTAGATGTCGCTGGCAAGGCCAGCATTTATTACCCATTCCTAATTGCCCTTGAGAAGGTGGTGGTGAGCCGCCTTCTTGAACCGCTGCAGTCCGTGTGGTGAAGGTTCTCTCACACAGTAGGTAGGGAGTTCCAGGATTTTGACTCAGCGACGATGAAGGAACGGCAATATCTTTCCAAGTTAGGATGGTGTGTGACTTGGAGGGGAACGTGCAGGTGGTGGTGTTCCCATGTGCCTGCTGCCCTTGTCCTTCTAGGTGGTAGAGGTCGCATGTTTTGGAGGTGCTGTCGAAGAAGCCTTGGGGAGTTGCTGCAGTTCATCTTGTAGATGGTACACACTGCAGTCACAGTGCACCAGTGGTGGAGGGAGTGAATGTTTAAGGTGGTGGATGGGGTGCCATTCAAGCGGGCCGCTTTGTCCTGGATGGTGTCGAGCTTCTTGGAGCTGCACTCATCCAAGCAAGTGGAGAGTATTCCATCACTCTCCTGACTTGTGCCTTGTACATGGTGGAAAGGCTTTGGGGAGTCAGGAGTTGAGTCACTTGCCACAGAATACCCAGCCTCTGACCTGTTCTTGTGGCTGGTCCAGTTTAGTTTCTGACCCCCAGGATGTTGATGGTGGGGGATTCGGCAATGGTAATACCGTTGAATGACTAGGTGAGCTGGTTAGACTCTCTCTAGTTGGAGATGGTCATTGCCTGGCACTTGTGTGGCGTAAATGTTACTTGCCACTTATCAGCCCAAGCCTGGATATTGTCCAGGTCTTGCTGCATTCGGGCACGGACTGCTCCATTATCTGAGGGGTTGTGAATGGAACTGAACACTGTGCAATCATCAGTGAACATCCCCACTCCTGACCGTATGATGGTGGGAAGGTCATTGATGAAGCAGTTGTAGATGGTTGGGCCTAGGACCTCATTAGAGAGCCCATACAAGCAATTTCCTTACAATATGGCTCTCAAAGTGCCTCTAAATGTATGGAAGCATTGCAGCATTACTCAAGTGCACCCCTTAATCTGCATTGCTGAATTCAGGTTCGATTGACGTATTGCTAACTATTATTCTATGGATAGCCAGGGCCAAACTAGCCACTTAACTCAAGTTAACTGCACAATACAAATGCAGGTTCTGTACCAGATGTTACATTTCTGGGACTTTTCTACTCTTATTCTACTTTTTATGCTCCTGTATCTTACAACAACAATGACAACTACAATTTGCATTTATATAGTGCCTTTAACTTAGTAAAACATCCCAAGGCGCTTCACAGAAGCGATTATCAAACAAAATTTGACACCGAGCTACATCAGGAGATATTAGGACAAGTGACCAAAAGTTTGGACAAAGTGGTAGGTTTTAAGGAGCGTCTAAAAGGAGGAGAGAGATGTAGGGAGGGAATTCCAGAGCTTAGGGCGTAGGCAGCTGGTCAGGGCTGCCAGTGGTGGAGCGATTAAAATCGGGGATGCACAAGAGGCAAGAATTGGAAGAGCGCAGATATCTCGGAAGGTTGTAGGGCTAGAGAACGTTACAGAAATAGGGAGGGGCGAGGCCATGGAGAGATTTGAAAACAAGGAGAAGAATTTTAAAATCGAGGCGTTCCCGGACGGAACGGGAGCCAATGTAGGTCAGCGAGTACAGAGGTGATGAGTGAACGGGATTTGGTGTGAGTTGGGATACGGGCAGCAGAGTTTTGGAAGAGCTCAAGTTTATAGAGGGTGGAAGATGGGAGGCCGGCCAGAAGAGCATTGGGATAGTCAAGTCTAGAGTTAACAAAGGCATGGATGAGGGTTTTAGCAGCAGATGAGCTGAGGCAGGGGCAGAGACAGGCAACGTTATGGAGATGGAAGTGGGCGGTCTTGATGATGGAGCGTATATGTGGTCGGAAGTTCATCTCAAGGCCAAGGCTGTGAACGATCTGGTTCAGCCTCAGACATCTTAGATAATACATTTGATATAATTACGATCACAAGCCAGCTCCTGGTATTTACACTACTAACCCCTTCTCCCTTATCCTGGCTACAGAATCACGGACCCATGAAAAATTGGGAAATGAATCAGCTGCCAGGATAAGGCAGTTGGAGTTATCAGTCTAAATGATGGCAGTTGGCTTATGGACACCAGTTTCTGGTGCCAGCCCACTAACTATAGGATTTATTGGACTCACAAGTTGTCATCGAAGGATTATGAACTCACCACCCTTGAATTGCTAGTCCAGAACCATAACCACTAGACTATCATACACTGTTCTAAATCAAGAAGTAATGATTAGGTGACTCCCTGGTTTGGGGTTTTGGTTTTAAAGCCCTATAGATTTAGGGGGAAAAAAAGAAAAACTGGAGAGGTGAGGAGTTCCACAGAAAAATTGAGGCTGTTTTCATTAAAACTGAGAAGATTATAGGGTGATTTGATAGAGGTGTTTAAAATTATGAAGGGATGGAACAGTGTAGATAGAA
The DNA here is from genome assembly GCF_035084215.1 of Heptranchias perlo. Classification (NCBI taxonomy): domain Eukaryota; kingdom Metazoa; phylum Chordata; class Chondrichthyes; order Hexanchiformes; family Hexanchidae; genus Heptranchias; species Heptranchias perlo. Next base: position 6,887,832 of record NC_090356.1, read on the forward strand.
ACAGACTGTTTCCAGTGATTAAGAGGTCCATAACAAGGGAACATAGATAGTAGGGGAAACGTTTTTATACAGAGGGTTGTGAGACTGTGGATGCGCTACAGTGAATTGGACAGAGATCATGTCCATATTTAAGAATCTGTTACATAGGTGGCAGAAAGAATAGGGAAGAAAGAGATGTGGGAACAGAGCAGCCACATGGGATTAGGACTACTGCTCACGTGGATGATAAACACCAACATAGATTGGTTGGGCCGAATGGCCTGCTTCCATGTTGTAATTTCTATGTAGTTCTACGGGGACTAAATTCGTTAGCGGCCCAAACGAGGCGTGATTCCAATGGCGCGCCTGATCGGAGAGGCTCAAGGACTGTCTTAAATTCGACCTCAGGCCTCATCATAATAATGCAGATGAGCAGCGGGCGTCAGTTACGTGCACCAATACAATTCGCCTGTCGGGGCGTATCCTATATCAGCCAGCGCTGAGGCCCACAGGTAAGTCCGAGGGTGGGGAGGCGATCGGGAGGGGGGTGAGCTGCCCGTCGTTGTTTTGTGGAGCCAGAAGGAGCACTCCTACTGCTCTTGACTCCACAAATACACATTTGGGTAAGTTTTGGGGCCTTTTTTTGAGCGACCTGCAGTGGTCCCTTTAACGATCACTGATCAGGCTGCTCAAGACTCAAAAATAATAAAGCTTGTGCATCACAAGTTACGACTAATCCAAACAAATTCAACAATCCGGGTGTGAAATGAGTGCAGGAGGCTCATTTCAATATTGAAATGACGTTTGTGCTCATTTCAAGCTGCCGCTTAAAAAAAAAAGGCCCAACCAATTCAGCAGTGTCCCGTACTCCCATGTACATCAGGCACAGGCCTCTGCCCTGCTAATCTGGTTATAATTGCATCTTTTTTAGGCCCACAAAATGAACACAACAATGTTGAATTCATACCGTTATATCTTTTGGGGTTGTGGGCAGAAATGAGCTAGGGTGGGAGACTGTGTAATAAGTTTGAGTTTAACACAGTGAAGATTTTGAAAGGAGGAAGAAATGGAAGAGGAAGAGAGAAAGAGCTGATGTTCTGTGTTCCTTCCAGCATTAGAACTAAAACTTGGCTGGTTACCTTGTTCTTTAGCACTTAGGTGGCAATTGGGATTACCATCCAAATAATCTCACCGGGTTCAAATAGGATGCTTTAAATAGAATGATTTTCATTCTTTGGCTCTAATGCTGTTCATTCACCTTCCTTGCAATTTGGGGCTTGGTATCTTCTCACGATGCCCACAGTAGTTGTTAACCTAACAAAAATATTCCACCCCTCCAACCAACCAACTACTGAAGTTAACAAAAGGAAGTTGAGGACAATTTCTTGTAACTGACTAAAAGAAAGATTTACAGTTACACAGCGCTCTATTACATTTCTCAGAAACATTGCAAATACTTCACATACAATAGGCTATTTTGAAGTGTAATCACTCTCGTTATGTAGAGGGACACCATAACAATTAAGTGTGTAGGAAGATCCCACAAATAACAATGACCATTTAATGCATGTTGGCTAGGGTGAACTCCCGTCTCTTCAAATAATGTCACATGACATCCACCTGAACAGATAGATAGGGTCTTGATCTACTATTTCATCTGAAGGACAGGACTTTGACAACACAGCACTTAGTACTGTACTAAGGTGTCAGCCTAGATCACGAGCCCAAGTCTTGGAGTGGGGCTTTAATATAAAACTTGTGACTCAGAGATGAGAGTTCTATCAACAGAGCCAAGCTGACACTGAGTGTTAATAGATTTTTAAAAGAGTTCTGATTCTGGCACTCGTTCTTTAAGCTCTTTATACCTATTTCTCAGTTTAATGTGTGGAATTATGCTGGATTAAATTTTTGTTCTGCATCTTGTCAGAGAATGTGGCTGTAGACGAGCTCTTTGTGTGGAGCAGGCTTCACCAACAATCCAATTTAAACAATTTAATTTTGCACTTGTGCTGCAGAAATATTTTAAAGAAATCTATGTGTAATGAACGTCCACTTTCTTCAAATGGTGTTTGCTCTATCTGGTATGATCAATTATCCCTACAATACAACTGATGTTGGCACTGAAATCAAGCTGGGTGTTGTTTTATCATAGAGGCCAAGCACAACCGTGTTCTCAATTGATATCTTCACATGTCCAGGGTCATTGAATAAAAGGTAGGATCCACTGGTCAATATTGCACAGTATTCTCATGATGCCCATTGACATCTTGGTTCTTGTGGATGGGTGTGTACTTGTTTGTCACTATTGCAGCCTAGCTGCTTCATGTTCCTTAGTTTTCAGTGGCATTTTGCCACCGGCTAGTGTTCAATGTTAAGGTGAGTGGAATTATGAGGAAGAACTGGAAACCGAGGAATCATTGAGAAACTGACAATTGGAGCAGCAAATCAGCACTAAACCAACACAACTCCTGCCCCTCGTTAGAATGATTTTCCTTAATGGACTGAGTGACGACCTTCTCCTCTTCCAAAGCTGCTGGGCTACCAGCAAATCTTTGATATATTGTCCAAGTGACCATTCTTCAGGTGTGCATCCTGTCAGTGAATGTCAACTGGCTATTTAATAGTGGGGCCATCACAGCCAAGCCCAATTCTATTCACAGCTGAGCTCCACGCACATCCATTAATCACTGAATAGTAGTTAGGAGCTGGAACCCTGATTGATTTTCCCCCTCCCTAACCCAGGGGCAAGGAGGCTAAAAGTGCTACTTCAAGATGCACTAGGACAGCGCGCATAGGCTCAAAGTGGTGAAGAGGCAATTTAGGACGGAATGTCAGGAAAAATTCCTTCACACATAGAGTAATCAAAGAAACACCAATGAATATGGTGGAGGCGAAAGGTAACAGAACCAACAGAATGCTGGCTCTGTAGACTTTTATTTTCTACATTTTCCTACATTACAAGTCGCTACACTTCAAAAGTACTTAATTGGCTGTAAAGGGCTTTGGGGTATCCTGAGGTCGTGAAAGGTGCTATATAAATACAAGTCTTTTCTTCCTTTTTGTTTCTGAGCAGATGAACAGAATGGCCTCCCTTATCTATATTTATCTTGTGCATTCCTGCCTCAGCTGAAAACAGCTTAGTATACAACAGGATTTGAACCTGGGACCTTCTGCAGTGCATGACTTAGTAACGCACTGGGCAATGCCATTACCTAAGCCAACAGGGAAGCCTGGGTGATAATCCTATCCATACTACCCTTTCAGACAAAGATTGCATGCTCTACCGTTACCTGCTGGACAGGAAGAGGGAGTGTTATGAAGAGGGTCAGCTGAAGGCTTACTGAGAAAGAATACACCCTATTTTACTAGAGAATAATGCTCCTGTGTATATTGTAATACAGATACTTAAGAACATGCTTTGAAACAGAACAAAAAAGACTGCAACAAATGTCACCTGTCTCAGGACCTATTGGGTCTCTACTCAGCTTTTCATGTGTTCGTATCTTGGAAAATTATCGGATACTTTTGTACACCACTTGAAGACAACAAGGACATATGAGGGGACTCGTAAACAATGCATGATCTCTGAGCGACAGAATCTTATCCTAAAGTCTCCGCAAAGGAACATTAAAAATTAATTGTAAATCAATACACTATTCATTCTGCCACATAGATAAAATAAGCTGTTTGAGTACTGAAGCTTCCCAAGATCAAATAGTCAGTGTCTATAGAACCAGCACCACGTACTGGCCACAGAGCAGAATGGCAAGTAAGACACAACGAGTTTAATTACACTGTAAGAAATGTATACCTCTCCTAGACTAACCCTTAAGAAATTCAATGCAGATGTGAAAAGTAGATGAAAGATTCCAACGACTGGCTTAGCCAGGAGTGTTGTCGTTCAGCTACGTGCTTGAAACAAAGTGCTCTTTTTCAGGGAAGGTAGGGATAGGAACTTAATGTTTCTAAAAAAAAGAGGGATCAAAGGGTGGTAATGGGGAGAAGCTGATGATAGAATAATCATGGATGGAGCAGGCTTGCTGAAGCAAATGGCCTTTTCTTGCTTCATATTGCCTTATGTTCTCAAACTACCAATATTTGTGAGTTTCAGCTTGAGGGTACCTGGGTGTCCAACACACTAGGAAGGCCATTGGTATGTTTTAGAGTCTCCAAACCAAACCATTGAGTAATGCGTATAAATAAACTTTCTGTTTGCCTGATATGGAGTTTACTGTCTCTCCCTATAGTGACACATTCCATTTAACTAAGCACACCTGTACAGAAAGATAGGGTCTTGATCTACTATTTCATCCGAAGGACTGGACTTTGACAACACAGCACTTAGTACTGCACTAAAGTGTCGGCGTAGATCATGTGCCCAAGTCCAGAGAACTTAGCCACAGGTTGGCAAGAGCCAAGGCTTAGAAACTCCTAAGTGTGCACAGTTGTAATGTTGAAGTTTAACCAGCTAAAAGTGCGCATGGTACAAGCACAGACCACTGATAGGCCTCCTGATGTTTTCCCATCAGGACCTTTGCTTGCAGGGTTATCTGCACGCCAATGCTGCAATAGACAGATTGGGTGGTCCTGCTGGACAAGCATCCTGAAGCTTTCTATTCAAAAACCTTCTCAGCAATATGTGCAATCCCAATTCTTAGCCCTTTTCTGGGCCACTCTCAATAAGTGTAAAATATTTTTACACTCGCCGCATGGAATGCGTTATTCTGATGTAGAGATTGATAGAATTAACCAGCCCATTTACCAGAACACATACACTTACCACTGTGATTAAAAATAGCAATAGTCTCTAGCTCAGGAATTCATGTTGGCAGGATGCAAAGGCTTGGAAACATTAAGGTTCCAGTGCATTGGTATACTCATAATATGGCCTAGAGGCCCAACTTCCCTTCCCCTGTGGCATTTAATGTTGCATGTGTCTGTGAGCTTCCATTCACAGGCTTACCCGGGTGTGGGATGTTCAAGTTGCACTTCAGTGCTTGTTACTTGCTCCAGCAAAAGAAAAAGGAAGGGCTATATCAGCTACCATGCAGCAAGTAAAAGAGCCCTGTAATAGTGGTCCTTTAGGTTTTTTTGTTCTTCCTGTAGCTGCCCTTCATTTGGGAAGTCTCTACAATGACTTGATTGAAACCAATAGCTCACCGAGAGGGGAATTGGATTGACAGACCCACATGCCATCAGCAATACTTTTGTATGTATACTTTTGAGAGTGTCCCTAAAGGAAGATTTTGGTTGGGATTGTGGCCCTCAACAAAACATTAGCAAGTAAGATTTGCCAATTATGGTAATCAAAATGGTAGGAGTTGACAACTTGGATCCTGCTGAGCATCACACACCATTAAGAACAAACTGAGACTTGAACCATCTCTGCGTAAAGAAACCTCACTTGCTGTCAGCTGATCCACAGAATAGCATCGGTGCTAGAAGCTGTGGGAATGTATAGTGACTAATACGAGGAAAATTAACTATAATAAGGAGCAACGAGTTTCATATGGAATGCCTTTACAGATAGATTTTGATATGATATGAAGAGTTTTGTAGTTAAAACTAAAATCCAGCGAAGGGATTGGTTGGAACTGGGCCATCTTGTCAATATTGTGTTCAGGTTACAATCAGGCAGGGTAAAGAAAAGGTAAAGTGAACTTATAGGTGTCACATGTAACCACCTTTGTCCTTCAACTAGAGACTTAATTATTATTCTTACCAAGAAGACATTGCAGAAAAAAGTTAAAAGCAGTCGATTCTGATTGGTTCCACATGCTGATATATGAGGCTGAATGATAAAATAACTTGTAAAGACAGCAGTAGTGTATGAGGGACAATAAAGGTTTGTTTAGTGCTGTAAACCATCAACTTGTCCACATTTTGATTTTTCCACAGGAACCCACTGCCCCCCAGAATTCATCTAAATTTGTTTTATGGATGTGGGCAATGCTGGCAAGACCACATTTTATTGCCAATCCCGAAGTCTCCCCTGAGAAAGGGGTGAGAGTTTCTTCTTCAGCGATTGTTTGTGCAAGTGGCAAAGGTAAATTCAAAGGATATTGAGAATCCAACCACATAAGCATTAGTGAACCAGTTCAGTTTTTACAACAAAATGATAGCTTTTATGGTTATTTATCTGATTAATCAGACCACTAATGACCAATTTCACAAATTACTGTGGTGGAATTTGACCTAATGACCTCTGGGCTGCTAGTCAGAATCCTACCATTACACTATTGCATCTCTCCCAAATAATATTCTTGATATGCGAGCCCAGAAAGTAAGTGTTGGTAGATTACTAAACCATATGGGACATCGTAGTCAAGTGCGATCCTGTCCTCACCCAATGTCCAAACGTACACAACTTTCTAGCAGAAGCCGCTAGTTAGTATCAGGAATGAGAACTTTCTGAATTTTTTTCCCTACTTAGTCCAGTGGTGCTGAAGCCAATTGTCATGGCTCCACCGGAGATTAACAAACTCAGTACAGGTGAGGGACCTTCCTGGGGACACACCTGAATGCTACAATGCAGAAACAGGCCATTCAGCCCATCAAGTCTGAAAGGCTTGCAATTATAATTGTATCTTATCATTTCTTTTAGAAATGTCCAAAAGTACTTTACTTACAACGAAATACTCTGAAGTGCAAACGCTATAGTTATGTAAGCAAACGTGGTAGCTAATTAGTGCACAGCAAGATTTAATAGTGTGCAGTGCATGCAGGCTGGCCAAGGTCCACTGAAACTCCTGGCCTGGGTAGCTGGCAGATTTTAGTGGTGTTGTCAATCACTGCAGTGTGAATGGAATGTGCTAAGTATCCACTGCCCTTGTTTTTCTATCACAGCAGTTGACGGACTGCGGCACAGTGTGTGTGAAGGGACCACATTGCCTGCACTTTTGGAACATTGCTCATTTGGTGCTTCCAAGGGATTAAAGAAAGACACAGACATTTTTTCAAACCTGATTGCAGAGCCTGGACGGGTATTGAGATTGAAGTGAATACTTCAGCAGGTGTTACTCTTGTAAGAGGGCAGAGAAATGAAAGTTTCTTAATTTAGCTTTTACAGATCTTGTGTCTGGCCTTTGTGTGGCATAGCTAAGATTGCCAACTCAGCAGTGTAGGGGTTGGCAGACATAGACCCATGTTCTGCCAGGCATTGGCACTGCAACTCACTGAGTGCTGTGGATGTAATTAGTCTGATGGTAAAGGTGTATGAACGGCATGTGACACAAGATGGTTCCTGAACTGATAATTCTGTGCTGGCACGGAAATGCCACGTCAAAGAAGGGTGGGTAATATAGGATGCAGGGTGAGACAATCTGGATTTGATTGATTTGCCCTTGAGAGTCAGGGAAACACTTTGCAAAACCTTTCCTCAGGAAATTAAATGGATTGGGTAGAGTAGACAATAGAGCAGATTTTAATGGTCTGTGGACAGAATGGATTTGACGGACCCAACACTATATCTTGTTCTATGGCTTTTTATATTAAATGGAGAGTCTCCACAGGGAGGGAAATTGACAATCTGCAACTATTTCCTATGTCAGGAGTCTTTTTCATATAATGTGAAACGGGTAAGAAAAATACTTGATAATAAAAATTGCGAAATTTTTGGGCCAGTGGTAGCACCCTTGCCTCTGAATCAGAAGGTTGTTCAAGCCCCACTCCAGGATTTGAATACATAATCTAGGCTGACACTTCAGTGCAGTGACTGAGGGAGTACTGCACTGTTGGAGGTGCCATTTTTCTGATGAGATGTTAAACCAAGGCCTCATCTGTCTTTCAGTTGGATGTAAAAGATCCTATGTTGCTATTTGACAATGAGCAGGGGAGTTTCCCCATGTCCTGGCCAACATTTATCCCTCAACCAGCATCACTAAAACAGATTATCTGGTCATTTATTTCACTTCTGTTTGTGGAATCTAGCTGTGTGTAAATTGGTACTGTGTTTGCCTACATTGCAACAGTGACTACACTTCATTGTCTGTAAAGTGCTTAGGAACATCTTGAAGTTGCGAAAGGCTCCATATAAATGCAAGTTCTTTCTTCCTAGGTCTTCAACTAGAGCTATCTAATCTAATGCTGAAATCCCAAGAAAACTAATATTAAATCGGGGACAGGAACTCGATAAAATTATTATAAGTAAAGCAACAGTAATGAAGAAAATAATAGCACTAAAGAGTGACAAATCCCCAGGAACAGATGGTTTCCATCCCAGGGTTTTAAAGGAAGTAGGTGAGCACATTGCAGATGCCCTAACTATAATCTTTCAAAGTTCTATAGATTCAGGAACTGTCCCTCTAGATTGGAAAATTGCACATGTCACTCTGCTTTTTAAGAAAGGAGAGAGAGGGAAACAGGGGAATTATAGACCAGTTAGCCTAACATCTGTTGTGGGGAAAATGCTGGAGTCTATAATTAAGGATAGGGTGACTGAACACCTCGAGAATTTTAAGTTAATCAGAGAGAGCCAGCATGGATTTGTGAAAGGTAGGTCGTGCCTGACAAACCTGATTGAATTTTTTGAAGAGGTGACTAAAGTAGTGGACAGGGGAATGTCAATGGATGTTATTTATATGGACTTCCAGAAGGCATTTGATAAAGTCCCACATAAGAGACTGTTAGCTAAGATAGAAGCCCACGGAATCGAGGGAAAAGTACGGATTTGGTTAGGAAGTTGGCTGAGCGAAAGGCGACAGAGAGTAGGGATAATGGGTAGGTACTCACATTAGCAGAATGTGACCAGTAGAGTCCCGCAGGGATCTGTCTTGGGGCCTCAATTATTCACAATATTTATTAACGACTTAGATGAAGGCATAGAAAGTCTCATATCTAAGTTTGCCGATGACACAAAAATTGGTGGCATTGTAAGCAGTGTAGATGAAAACATAAAATTACAAAGCGATATTGATAGATTAGGTGAGTGGGCAAAACTGTGGCAAATGGAATTCATTGTAGGCAAATGTGAGGTAATCCACTTTGGATCAAAAAAGGATAGAACAGGGTACTTTCTAAATGGTAAAAAGTTAAAAACAGTGGATGTCCAAAGGGACTTAGGGGTTCAGGTACACAGATCATTGAAGTGTCATGAACAGGTGCAGAAAATAATCAAGAAGGCTAATGGAATGCTGGCCTTTATATCTAGAGGACTAGAGTACAAGGGGACAGAAGTGATGCTGCAGCTATACAAAACCCTGGTTAGACCGCACCTGGAGTACTGTGAGCAGTTCTGGGCACCGCACCTTCAGAAGGACATATTGGCCTTGAAGGGAGTGCAGCGTAGGTTTACTAGAATGATACCCGGACTTCAAGGGTTAAGTTACGAGGAGAGATTACACAAATTGGGGTTGTATTCTCTAGAGTTTCGAAGGTTAAAGGGTGATCCGATCGAAGTTTATAAGATATTAAGGGGAACAGATAGGGTGGACAGAGAGAAACTATTTCCGTTGGTTGGGGATTCTAGGAGTAGGGGGCACAGTCTAAAAATTAGAGCCAGACCTTTCAGGAGCGAGATTAGAAAACATTTCTACACACAAAGGGTGGTAGAAGTTTGGAACTCTCTTCCGCAAACGGCAATTGATACTAGCTCAATTGCTAAATTTAAATCTGAGATAGATAGCTTTTTGGCAACCAAAGGTATTAAGGGATATGGACCAAAGGCAGGTATATGGAGTTAGATCACAGATCAGCCATGATCTTATCAAATGGCGGAGCAGGCACGAGGGGCTGAATGGCCTACTCCTGCTCCTATGTTCCTAGTTCTATTTCCTCATTTTCCCCCATATCTTTTTACATTCTTCCTTTGTCTAATACTTCAATTTAATTGATGTTATATATCTTATGATGATATATGTCATTTATATTATGTCATAGTCTCTGCCTCAATCGCCACTTGTGGCAAAGTATTTCAAAATCTTTCAGAATTTTGAAATCATCTACTAAATTTCCCCATAACCTTTTCCATTCCAGTGAAAAAGTCCCAATTCTTTGAGCCTTCCTTCATAACAGCAAGCTCTCATTCCTGGTATCATACTAATGAACTTTGCAGTACCCTTTCCATGGCTCCAATATATTCCCTATAATGGGATAGAACTGCGTACAAAGGAGGTCATTTTAATTTTTGGTAATGGTATAAAACTGGCGACACTGGATTGGTTGCCAATTATACAACTCTCCTGATTTTCCTTTTTTTTGACCAATGATAATCATCCGTTTTAAACTATCACCAAAAATTAAAATTACCCCCAATATTCCACCCTTAGCCCAATGAATGTCTTGTACAACTTTAACACCACATCCTTGTTTTTATATCTAATGCCCCTATGTATAAAATCCAGAATAACATTTGCTTTTTTTATAGCCTTTCCAACTGCACTCCCACCTTTAAAGATCTAATTATGTGCATCATTATAACTCTCTGTTAATACTGCCATTTGGGGTATACTTCCTTTCATTTTTCTTTTTTCCTAATATATACTACTTCACATTTCTCTGCATTAAACTGCATCAGCCACCTGTCTGCCCAGGAGTCTGTAATCTCTTGAATTGTTCCTCACAATTTGCCATGTTCCCTAGTTTGATATCATGGAAAAACTTTGAAATCATTCCTATTGTACCCTAGCCATCTCTCTATCCACGTGGTTGTATTGGCACCAACACAGGCTTGGTGAGCCAAATGGACTCCCACTGCACTGTGATCTCTATCGTTCTGACATCACTTGTAAAGGGAAGAGGCAGAATTCCATTTATTCAGCACAAAACAAGCTACAATCCACCTGTTTCAGCAATCGAACACACTCTTACTAACCTGGCAGGGGGTGAAGTGAATGGTAATATTCATGGTTGATATGTGTAGCAACATTGGAAGGGCTTTCAAAATGTATATCTGCGAGGAAACCTCCCCTCCCCCATCTCATGGTTGGCAACTCCCAATGTATTGCAAACATCAACGAACATCAAATTTTAATTTTGACTAAAATTAGAATGGGGATCATCATGGGGAGAGAGGAGGAATAAAGAGTTCAATATATCGAAGACTGCAGATCCAAGAGAAATCGTTGAATGACGTGTAGCTTCCGGTTGTTGGATTGTTTCAAGTGCTGGAGAAATGCTTCCACATTAAACAAATGAATTCAGCTGCCTCAGATTTTGCAACAGCCCCACTGAGCACCAGTAAACATTCTGTTAAAACTATACAACATCTAATAAAATCCTTCGAGCTCTGGCACTTACATGTCTTTATTGGCTCATGTTGGCAGCCTTTTGCAAGGCCAACAGACCACTTCAGCCCTAGTGAATGTCCACACATCAGTGAAAATCTGGCTATTATAAGCTGATCTTGTTTTAAAATTTCTTCCCTCTTATGTCCTCCACCCCCGCCCCCCCTCCCCACTGAAAGTGCAGACTCGTTAGGGTAGAGCTCCTAATGGGTGCTGGCTGCCCTCAGAATTTCACCTTGCGGGCCATCTTCGTGTACGAGCTTGGACAGTGAGGGTCAGTTCACTATTCGAGCGTGTGGTGGGAGGGGACATCACACCGAGCCTGATACCTGTCTTCACCTGGCATCCACACAACAACTTGCATTCGTATTGCGCCTTTAATGTAGTAAAACATCCAAAGACGCTTCGCAGGAGCAAAAAAGTACAACCACTTATATAATTTATCAAGTCACGGATTAACACCTACATTAAAATGGAGGACAGAGGAACGCCTTATGAATGGACTAAATGCTTAGATTGCCAACAGTAACTTCTATACTCTTAGATTACATGGGAGGGGGGAGTAATGAAATGTCCAGTCATGATACTCCAGGCACCATGAGTGTGGGGCGGGCTTGATGGACTAGCTGGTCTTTTCCTGCCTGTCATTTTTATACATTCGTATGCGTCTCAATTTGATACCGAGTAGTAAATGTACCAAGTGAGCCATTTGGTGAGTCCGTAAAGATGACATTCCTGGAGTCTAGGTGATTCTGTGGCCACTTTAAGCTTAGAACACTGATGCCCTCAGCTGTTGGCTCAGGAGGCACAGTGAGGCGCCTTTCAAATTTTAGTTCAGAGGCCCCTGACCTCTGCAAGATTTGTGCCACCTTCAGATAAACTGCAACTATTGTCTTTAGATATAATTTTAATAAAAATAAGTCATGAATGTTAAGACAAGACTGGGATGTGTCCAACAGAACCCTCTACAGAAGGTTGATTGTTATAAATACAAGTGACCCACATCATTATAAGCAATACCTTTCAGCTTTTAAGTCTTTTGAACGATGAAGGGAGGAAAATGCTTACCCCAGCACATTAAAGATTAGCTGCAAACAATTACAATCAGAGATTTACAGAGTGACAACCCAGGTGGAATTTTTTATTTTGCTAATGTTGGGGTAGTGTTTTGAGAAAGTAATTAACTCCCAGGGGACTGGAGTTCCTTTGACAAGTGAAAAAGTCAAGACCACATTTCCTTAAAAGGAATTTTTATACAATAAAATGCTGATTTACTGGCCCAGGAGTGTCTGAGGTGAACAAGCAAAAGCATCAATCTTTGCCCACCGTGGTGTTAGTGGCTACCACAGAACATTCCAGGATATTAAGGAAGTTTTTAAAAGTTGTCACAACAATCAATGTTTTAACTCAAACAGTTAAAGTTCTTGTCAATAAAGAGTACAAAAATGTACAGTTCTTATTTGAAATGCCAACTAAAATATACTCCCTTTGCTGCTTGAAGTTGCCAATAATAATTCATTGGAAGAAAGGCTACAGTAGCACTGCCACACCACATCACTACACCTACTATTTCACTCTCCATGCCATTCATTGCTATAGAAGAGCCTTCGAAAAACATTGCCATGGCTGCCTAATGGATAATTTCCCTCTTGTCGAGAAGAGTTTGCAGGTTCTTTATAAGCCCAAGCACTTTTTCTTCAAATAATAAATTTTCCGTGGCGTTGCCCACAGTCAGTTGATGAATATAAGTTTTTTTTTAATATACAAGATGGTGACAAAGTTGGGTGAAAGACTTAAGCAACTTGCTCCACTGAGCCAGCAAGTGACCAGAACAGACAACTACATTGTAACAGTTGACATAGTAAAATTGAATGGGAAATGTTGACATTGCAATTTATTATGGTAAATGTTGACAGAAAAGCTTGACCAGAAATAGTGACAATGGGAAGTTCGGTTTCTGGACTGGAAGTGCCTAACCTATGTAAGATTTCTAATAATACATAGAAATATCCTGTATTTTTCTCCCTCTTTCCTTCCCTAACCCAGCCATTCTTAGAATCATAGAACCATACAGCACTGAAGGAGGCCATTCAGCCCATCATGCCTGTGCTGGCTCTTTGAAAGAGCTATACAATTAGTCCCACTCCCCTGCTCTTTCCCTATAGCACTGCAAATTTTTCCTTTTCAAGTATACAGAAGCTTCTCTTCTGCATTTGGGAGAAGACAATGGTGCATTCTTTGGAGGCCTCCACAAATGTAAATCATGCTATACTAACCTGCCAGGAGGCATCTTTAGTCAGTTTGTGAGAGTTTCCTCTCCTCTTCCCATGTAGAATTTAATGAATACTAACAAATCACATCTTTAAGGGAGGCCCAAGTATAAAAATGAATATACCTTCTAATTCAGATACAGTTGGTGCTACAACTACCAGACCATCTTGGAATTAAAGGATAGAAACTGGGCTTTGTCCATTCTATATGACACTGTAACAATTTTTCCAGCTTTAATTATTTGTTTCTTTGTTTCTTTCCTTATTCTATTAATTTAGAATTTCCCCTTTAAGAGACCCACTAACCCAGAATTTTTCAAACCTCCAAATAATGCACAAAGCACAACATTAATGCAATTGAGAGTGTTAAACTGTAGTTCCCCCTTAAACCAAAATCTAGACAGATCGGGGAATGGGGATTGTGCCTCCTTAAGGGACCTTGGCAGTTCAACAGTGAATTGGAAAATATTGTTACTATCTCTACTCTTTGTGAAGAACAGCACCTGTTATTTTACCATGAAGTCCTCAAATCAGATTTAGTAATCAGGGAGATAGAAGGCCGCTGTAAATACAGGTGGACTGGAGGGTTTAATTAACTGACCACATGCTTCTTTTTATTGGAAGGAGCGTACAACTTCTAAAAAAAATTGAAACACTATTGGTGTAAAAGTGAACCGCTTAGCAATAAACCCAAGTCCCATTTGAATTATGTGTAATGCATGTAGTTGGATTGTTAATTCAGAGTTACAGATCTAAACACACAAAGCAATAGTCATCTCCTACTTCTGACATTTGAACACTAGCTCTGATCTGCTCCTCTTTCCTCCCCCTTTCTCCTTTCTTCCTTTACCCTTTTTCACTCTCCCTCTTTCCTCTTTTCCTTCCTTCATCCCTCTCCCTCCCCTCTCTCTCTCTCTCTCACTCTCACTCTTTCCCTTTCACTTGCCCTCACTTCTTTATCACTCTCCTTCCTGCCCTTCCATCTTGCTCTTCCTCTCCCTGTCCTTTACCCGGCCTCTCACTCTCCCAGAGAAGTGAGGTCACTCATATTCTTTATAAGGCTGATACTTAACTCCAACCAAAGCCATCTGTAATAGTAAAGCAATCACATGCCAGGTCCTGTTTATTAGATGTATGAGAGGCTGCCAAAGTCAGAAAAGGTTTCTTCAGAAACTGAAAGTAACATTAGAAGTTCCTCCAATGGCTCAGTTGATGAATGCATTGTTGAACTATGAATTGAATCCTGCTATATGTTGAGTTTATTGATCTCAGCTGAGGCAATTTAGGAATGCTACAATTTGCTGCAGTGTCCTGTGTTAGAGAGGGGAAAATTCTATCCGGACCCCCACTAGATCACTATCCAGTGGAAAGATTTCGTATTGATACAGTAGCGGGGGTTCTTCTCAGGTTGGGGCCAAGAAACTGGTTGCAGTAGATAAGAAGGAACTTTACTCTGTATGAAATGAATGCTATACCTGGATGCTTAAAATGGAATAGTGCTTCCATTTTAGCAGCAGTTTGGCTTTAGTAGTAGCATTCTCACCTCTGAGTTAGAGGTTGCAGGTTCAAGCCTTACTTCAGGACTTGAGTAGATAATTGAGCTTGATACTCCAGGGCAATACTGAGGGAGTGTTGCATTATTAGATGAGTTGCTAAACTGGCTGCCTGTTTAGGTGAGCATTAAAAATCCCTTGGCACTATTTGAAGAAGAGCAGAGAGTTCTCCCGATGTCCTAGCCAACATTCAACCCTTAACCAACGCCATTAAAAAAAATAGATTACTTTGCCATCCAACTCACTGCTTACGGAATGTTGTTGTGTGGCAAAATGGCTGCCAAGTTTCCTTTCATAATAACAGTCACTGTACTTCAATATAAATCATGTGAAATGCTTTGGGATGTTTCTGAGAGATGTGATAAGGTTCTATATAAATGTAAGTATTTCTTTCATTGTTCCTGGCCTTGAAGAACACAAAATTCAAAAAAAGAAAATTGTGCAGATGGAGGCACGACATTGAGAGTTAGCCTGGAAGTTTCACTGTGTAATACTGTTTGAGCACTTAGGGCATTTGTATCAAATTCCTTTGTCTGCCATTCTAACAGAGAGGCTATAGGCCTGATATTAAACTCCATTGTTCATAGGTTTGATACCAACCGGTTTGCTTAACACATCCATTAAAATTGTGGATGTTGAGAGGAATTTGATATGAATGTGTTAAGTGTTCGAACAATAATATTGCACAGCATAATTTCTAAGCTGATATTGTCTATTGAAAGTATTGCTTCTCCCAGGTGACTGAAGGATGTATTCACCACAGTGGAGGTACTTTATATTAGTGACAGCTAGTAATCAGAGTAGGAGGAACAGTGATCTCAGTAAGAACTGGAGGAGGCAGTGGTTTGGGAGGGTATGATAAACAGTCTCCTCCTCCAGACCCCGAGGTTGTAGCAGAGATGATTTCAGAAGATGTACGGTCCTATATCAACCTCAACACTGGAGTAACTTGAACTTTTCAGCCTCGGAAAGAGGTGATAGAGTGCTGAGCTTCTACCTGTACATAAGATAGTAAATGGCATGGAAAAGTTAAATTGTGAGTTTAGGACAAGTGGTCACAGATTCAAATATGTTAAAGGCAAATTTGGGACTGATATCAGAAAGTTTTTCTTCAATTAAGAGTAATCAATACATGAAATAGACTCCCAGATAGAAAAGTGAAGGCACAAACCCTGGAATCACTTAATTGCTGCAAAAGGGAGATGGTAGGGGCTTTCTGGATGGATATCTAAAATGGGATGAATGGTGTTCCTCATCCGTATTTATGTGGTGATCAACATATCGTCAGGAATGTGTGGGGAGATCTTTGTTGTTACTGCTTCAGCGTAAAACATCGTCTAGACTGAGTACGGAGAGGAGATCAGGCAGGCCTTGTTACAGGGGTGCAATGCTTCCCATCCAATTGTTCACTCTGTCCAGGCGATTACGCTCAGGCAGTAACAATGAAAATCTATCTCATGGTGCCTATTTGGGAGTCCACCAATTGGGATTTATAATTAATAACGACGACAACTTCTATTTATATAGTGCCTTTAACAGAGTAAAATGTTCCAAAGCGCTTCACGGGAACTTAATCAGACAAAAATTAACACCGAGCCAAAGAAGGAGTCATTCGGACAGGTGATCAAAAGCTTGGTCAAGAAAGCAGGTTTTAAGGATGATCTGATAGGAGGAGAGAGAGATGGAGAAGCAGAGTGGTTTAGGGGGGAGTTTCCAGAGCTTAGGGCCTAGGCAGTTGAAGGCACGGCCGCCAATGATGGGGCGAGGGTAATGGGAGTGCACAAGAAGCCAGAATTGGAGGAATGCAAAGTTCTCGGAGGGTTGTAGGACTGGAGGAAGTTACAGAGATAGGGAGGAGCAAGGCCATAGAGGGATTTGAACACAGGGATGAGAATTTTAAATTCAAGGTCGTTGTGGACCAGTAGCCAATGTAGGTCAGCAGGTCATCAGTCTGTGGAGTGGGGTGAGAGAAGACCCCTTAACTTTTTGCATCTGACTTGATTGAGCATTCAGCTCCGCAGCCCAGATGACAGCTCCAGGATTCAGTGTAACTAGGCCCTGGAGCTGTATAAATGTGATAAACATTGCCCTGGTGCAGGGGAGTTAAATGCACTGATGAATTGGACATGGCAGATGGCTGCAGGTCTGGAAAAGGAGAGTTTCATTCAGGAAAAAAATCCCTTGCTCGAAAGAGATAAAAGACAGAAATGACTGCATAAAGTGTATTTTAATTGCTGCAGGTGTACGTTAAAATGTCCCAGCTGTTTTATGTAATGACACTGGTCACAAGATCAAACTTTATAACAGGAAGCACAGCCCAGTGCTTGGGCTAATGATAAGGTTTTTATTGAAAGAAATTATACTGTAGTAACTCTGTGCTGTACCAATTTAAAAATGAGCCCCATTAACTAGATGAGTGCCAGAAGGTCAAATCATAGAATCATATATGTTGCAATGTGCTGTGTGTGGTATATTGCCATGTGATGTCGCAATGTGTTGTGTTTACTATGTTGCAGTATGTTTAGTGTTTGTCATATGATGTTGTCATGTATTCCTAGGTGCTGTGTTTGGTATGCTGCCCTATGCTGTTATAGTTGTGTTTGGTACATGCCATTATGATGTTGCCATGTGTTGCTATGTGCTGTGTTCGCTATCATTGGATCATAAAATCTTACAGCACAGAAGGAGGCCATTCTGCCAAACGTGCCTGTGCCGGCTCTTTGAAAGAGCTATCCAATTAGTCCTAATCCCCTGTTCTTTCCCCGTAGCCCTGCAAATGTTTTCTTTTCAAGTGTATATTCAATTCCCTTTTGAAAGTTACTATTGAATCTGCTTCTACCATCCTTTCAGGCAGTGTATTCCAGATCATCACAACTCACTGCGTAAAAAAAAACACACCAAATACAACATAGCAACATGTAACAACACATCAAACACATGTAAAAATACACCAGACACAACACATGTAACAATACACCAAACACAACACAGTGACATTCAGTAACATATTAAACACATCACAATGACACTCCCAGTAACATACCAAACACAAAATAGTGATACTCAGTAACATACTAAACGCAACACAATGACACTCAGTAACATACCAAACACAACACAAAGCCGTGATGAATGAAAGAACATATAAATGAACCAAAGGAATTCTCCAGTTGAAGTGTTTGATACAGTTGTGTAGTGCTACTCTGTGCTGAGTTTTGTTATTTTCATTATAGTATTAAACTATTGAGTTGTAGTAAAGGCTTATTGGCTTATTAGATAAAGCAATCCCTTCTCCAAGAGAAGAAATCCCCAACAAGATACGTAAGCCTCAATCTCAGACAAGCACCTCATCCTCTACTGCATCTATAGCAATTTTAAGTTTTCGCATCAGCCCATCTATGTGAAATAAGCTAGGGGTCGTTTAACCCATTTCTTATTGGACATGAGTTCACAATGCAAACTGTCCAAAATGAAGCATTAATTAGCACTATATTGGAAGTACTGTATGTTAGAATGCTAGAGTACACATTAAGCTATGAGAAATGTGTTCTAAATGGGTAAGACCTGGTGCTAATCTCACCAGAATGGTAATGTACAAAAAACATTCAATTTCCATGGATCAGCCGATTTGCATAATCATTCACAGACCTATATCCACTTTTGAGTGCGTGCAGGGAGCACACTAGTAGTGGTGCAAAAAATTACGTGTAAGTAAAATGTAAAGGGATGGAGGCAATTAAAGGGAAGTGTAACAATAGGGTGACAAAACCCGTGAAAGCCTTTAGAAAAGCTGAAAAGGCATTTCAACCTATTAGCATCTTTCTCTAAGGTTGAAAGGGCAGGAGATTAAGAGGTGATAGGCAAAAATAAAGGGAACGGAAACCCAAGCTGCAGACAAGTGATGGAGTGGCACAACACCAGATGCCTTGGTTGATGGCTGCTGAACTGGAGTTGATGGTGATGAGGAGAATTGCCCTTTATGCCGCTCCACAGCACTATCCCTCTGTTCACTTTGCAACATACCTGGAATGAGCTGGAGTGAGGCTCTAAATGATCAGTAATGTCACAGGTTGAGCCAACCATATGATGACATTAGTAACGGGTATCCTTACAGCAAATGGCATCGCTCTGCATCTGGCTCTCTGCAGATCTGGACCCTTTGAGGACTATTTCCCACAGTCACTGCCAGGTAGGTGCTATAATGCCTTAAAATATTCTTGGTAACATCTTGACGGATGTGGCCAATCAGATAATGCTAGCTGGTGATCACCCGGTCATGCTTTCTTTCATGTAGAACTATGTAAAACATGACATGCTGTGATTGGGTTGCTTCTGAAGAATCATCCAGTATAATAGTTAATCAGGTTCTCACATGCATCTGTGATATTGTGCCTGCTGCCACAACCTATCTTGAAAATTGAATCCTCCAAATACACTATTCATAAAGTGGGTATTGTTCACCTCTGTCTACAGATGTGGGTGTGGATATTGGCAGGTGGCCCCAGAGCACCTCTCATGACTGGCCTGCCGTCCTTCTGTTGGTCCTACTTCTCTCCTTTCAAGTATCTCAGATAAGGGGAATTCCAAATGCCCTTAATGGTGCTGGGGGCAAAAAATAAATAAAAGAATTGGCACAAAGGCTCATGAGAACCAAAGTACCAGTAGAAAAACAAAACAAAACAAATTAAGTACACCAGGTCCGAAGATGCCTGCTTAGTCGTTGAATATATTCAAGACTGAGATCGATGGATATTTGGACACTAAGGGAATCAAGGGATAGGGTGGGAAAGTGGAGCTGAGGTAGAAGATCAGCCATGATCTTATTGAATGGTGGAGCAGGCTGGAGGGGCAGTATTGCCTACTCCTGCTCCTATTTCTTATGTTCATATGCCTATAAACTGCTGAATTAATGTTCTTACTGACCTTCTAACCTGACTCCCGTATATAGAACGGTGCCTAGCAACTCTGGATGTCCATTGCCCAAAGTTGCTAGGCTGCAAAATGACATGTGAGGTGTTATTACATCACTCCCATGTCATTTGACTATTATAATGGAGCAGAAATTGCTCGGAGCGGTGAACCAACAGTGCTCGCCGCTGCATAGATTTATACTAACCCACTTTGTCGGCCACTTCCTCTAATAGGAAGCGGAGAAGAGCCCGGCGTCTGTTCAAGCAAAGCTAGGACCCTGGGAGAAGCAAGAGGATCACACGTTCCCCTTGACCAATCAGATTGCAGCATTTTTGACACTCTGCGTAACTGTCTGTGCAGGCGTGAATTGTTAAACCAGGAAGTGAAAGGTTCAACATTAAAATCAATATAAAAACAGTTATAGACAGTGAAAAAGAGAGGGTAGGAAATAATTGAATTAAATAAAAGAGACAGAAGGGAAAAACAAAAAATTTTTTTTTTAATGGACCAAAAACTATTAAAATAAGGAGCGTTGAGACTCCACATTTTTAAAAGTTTAGTTGTTTGGCAATCATTAAGACTTATCGCACTGTTAAAACTTAGTTTAGATCTGTATTTTTAAGTGTACTTATTTTGTGGCTGGGCGGATAAACAAGTTTTCACTTTTTCAACGATTTCTCTGATTGCTGTGTGTGATATACCTTTAATTCGAAGCTGTCAAATCGCCGGCGAACCAGTAGAAGTTCTGGATTTCCGCGTTTCACTGCGCATGAGCGCTGTTGAGCTCTCCATTATTTTGCGAGCGATTTCTGCCCCAATGAAGCTCTCACCTACAGGTAGGAGCTTCCTCAGCCCACCCCAGCCCATGGCAACTGCTACCAAATGCAACAGAGGAGGAGGCCTGGCATTACGGCTCTCCGCCCCTTTTTCTGTGCTGTAACATCCAATGAACTGGCACACACAGGACATTCACAAATTGCAAATTGGCCCCCAAATCTCATACTCTCATTTATTCCTTTCCAGGATCTCAAAACTGTGTAACTCTTCATTTCCCTCAATCTTGTCTTCCTCCTTCAGTCTTTAGGCTTTTAAGACTAAAGCTTGGCATCACCTAATCACCACGTCCTGATTTATCTCATTCATTTTTGCTCTGTTGAATTTGGGTGGTGTCCTACTATGTGGGATTTGATCCTTCCCTTGGTTTCTCAATTTTAAAAATAGCTAGTACACAAAATATAGTCTAATTGAGAGAGGTGATAAAAATGGAAAATCCCCATTGTTCCATAGAGGGTGAGGTGCTTGCCTGTGGTTGAGATTCATGCACTTTGTTGTCTAGCTTTGCTCTCAATCTAACTCTTGCTATAGCAGCCCTGGGACTTCCTTGGTGCTGATACTAAATGCAAAAAATCGTGGAAAAACGTTTCACATCTCAGGACTACAATCCTTATGCATACGACCCCACCTCCTCAGAATGATAGAAAACTAAAGATTCACTGGCTGAACTATGGATAGATAAGCCTTGTCCTTCAATCAATGAGGCTGCTGCCTAAAACCTAAAAAAAGTCACCGATGACTTGACTGCAGAGAAGAAAATAAGCCACAGTTATAAACTAGATTGGTAAGGTTAGACTGGTAAATTGAATAAAAGGGTTGGGGGAGGATCCTTTGCCTTTATTGAGATCTAATATCGCAGCTTAGTATATACTTATGAGGCAAAAGCACAGAAAAGTAATTCTGTTTTTTTTATAGGTCTCTTAGCATGGGTTAAAGTCCCCTCTGCACAATCAGCATATTGCCAGTTAACAGAGTGCGAGAGAAGCAAACTGCTCAGTGCATTCTCGGGTTTTATGGCCCCATAAAAGTTAATTATTTCCTCAATTGCACATTGTGATTAGATAATTGAAATTAATAACAAAACAAATGATTCTTTTTTTCTACAGCCGGAGATTACTCGAAAGCTGATGATAAACACTTGGGAAAGAAGCTGGGGCAGAATTATACTCTTATCTGCAAGTGGTAGCACTGAGTAAATGGCTGTTAGTGTCAGTGCCTAGGTGACTATGCACTTTACTGATCTTCTCGGTATAATCATGAGTGCATCTGAATTTAAGTCGATAAGATAAGGACTGGCAGTTGTAGGATCCATTGCCTCAACTGATTTGTACTGTTCTATCCTCCATTAAAGGTTGGCTTTATTATATTTTATTACACTGTTGTTTTATAACCAATTTTCTTTCCCCCTCTCCTAAGTTTGTGTCTCATTTGCCCATCTACATGGACTAGTGTGTTAGCCATGGCTCAGTTGGTAGCACTGAGGGTTCAAGTCCCACTCCAGAGACTTGAGCACAAACTCTAGGTTCTCACTCCAATGCAGTACTGAGGGAGTGCTGCACTGTCGGAGGTGCTGTCTTTTGGATGAGTCATTAAACCGAGGCTCCGTCCGCCCTCTCAGGTGGATGTAATAGATCCCACAGCACTATTTGAAGAAGAACAGAGAAGTTCTCCCCGGTGTCCTGGCCAATATTTATCCCTCAACCAACATCATTAAAACAGATGATCTGGTCATTATCTGATTGCTGTTTGTGGGACTTTGCTGTGCGCTAATTGGCTGCCCTGTTTCCTACATTACAACAGTGACTACACATCAAAAGTACTTTATTGCCAGAAAGCGCTTTGGGATGTCCTGAGGTTGTGAAAGGTGTTATATAAATGCAAGTTCTTTCTAATTGGCCTGGGTTTTTATCTGGCTGATTATTCAGCTGTGGCAGAGCATCGCAATCAAACCCAAACCTACCCTTACCCAACATACACACACACTCACTTTCCAGCAGGGCTCAACGAATAGTGTCCAGAAGTGGCAAACCTGGCTGATTTTTTTCCCTTTTCTTAACCCATGAGTATTGAGGCAATTGTCACAGCTCTACTGTTGGCTAGCCTGAGATCAGGTAACTCTCCACAGACCAGAGATTGAATTTCAGACTTTCCAGAGCTATATGGTGCAGTTTTGCACTGCACACTGCATTTACCAGTTGAGATATGAGGGAAGTTTTGGAACGGTTTGTTTGTAATTTTGCACGCATAACAAATACAGTGAAGCATACATAAATTACAAACAATGCAAATCTCATAAAAGAACTAATAAACATTAAACAATGCATACTGTTGTAAGACAGAACGGAATGAAGAACAGAAGACTGCATCAAGAAGTACCTTGCTGATCATTCAAATCCAAGCTTGTAATCATGGAATTCCTGCATAATAACAAAGTGATAATAATGGAGAAAATATATCTCGATATTTCAAATTGAAGAGGCTCCCAGCAACGAAAAAGAGGACTGAAAGAAGAGTACGTTTTAATAATGGAAGAGAATCCTCAGGGAGGGAGGAGGAGGGGAGAAGAGGAAAGAGGAGAATACGAAAGGAGAGGAGAGGAAGGTACTGTAAACCCTTTATTGGAAGATTAAAGAAAGAAAGAGCTTACATTTATATAGCATCTTTCATGAACTCATGATGTCCCAATGTGCTTTACAGCCAATGAAACACTTTTGAAATGTAGCCATTGTTGTAATGTAGGAAACGCGGCAGCCAACTTGTGCGTAGCAATGAAATAAATGACCAGATCATCTGTTTTTGGTCTTGATTGAGGGATGAATATTGTCCAGGACACCAAAAGAACTCCCCTGCTCTTCTTCAAATAGTGCCACGTGATCTTTCAGGTCCACCAAAGAGGGCAGACAGGGTCTCGGTTTAACGTCTCATCAGAAGAATGTCACCTCTGACGGTGCAGCACTCCCTCAGTACTGCACCGGAATGACTGCCTAGATGTTTCAAGTCTCTGGTGTGGGGCTTCTGACTGAGAGGTGAGAGTGCTACTGACTGAGCCAAGGCTAACACCTTAATTACAACATGACAAGTTTACATAGGCAGTTTAAACTATGAATGTGGGGTTAAACGTGGTGGGCTGAAATGTGGTGGGTGGGACTTCTACTTGCCACTTTGCTGTCCCACTGATTCTGTCCTAAATCCTTGGAATGGACTCATTAGGATATTCGGGATGGGTGCCCACACAACTGAGGAGATGGAGGTTGGAGCAGCATCCTGCCTCTCCGAGAGGGGGCACCAGAGGCCCGAAGAAAAATGGCAAAAATATTTTCTCCATTCCCCTCATGGAAAGGAGAATTGAATTTATAAAGGTAATTGATTACTTTTGTTCCCTGCATTCATGGGGCTTTCTTAAGGCTCAGAATGAGAACTACCCCTGTTTTCAGGAGGCAAAGGTCCCATTGGGCCTATCAAGAGCACGCTGGTCAGGATTTCTAGGGTAGTTTGAAGTTGTCCTTCAACATCACAGAGACAGGCTTGTGCCCCCGAGCGCAATATAGTAGGAAACCTAAGAGGAGCGGAAACCTGATGGATCCAGATTCCACCCCAAATTGCAGCCTGCGACCCCCCTCCCTCCCGGCTGGAATTATATTGCAGTTCACCTCTCACCCCCTCACTGGCTGAAATTTCTACATGTTTTTCAATATTGAATATTAGATTTTGAATACAGCCCTCCAAAGATTCTTCTACATGCAGCATCAAGACAGCCAAGTACTTTAATACGAAGGTTTGGAGTTTCTGTGCCATAGTCCCCTGCCGTTCACATTTCAGTGATGCTTGGCAATTATCAACTTGACCACTCGATCAAGGCTTTGTACAACAATGGGAGTAGGAATGGAAGACTTACCAGTGCCGATTTTCCTGGTCTCCTTTGCCCTGGAAGTAAATAGAAGTGCACTGCTCCTGCCCAGCACAGGATCACCTGGATTGCTATTTAGAAGACTTTGGATTAGCCCTGGATTAGACTTGCCTGCTGGCAAGGCTTAGTGCCAACAGTAGAAGCAGGAAAATCAGGTGCAGCTGCAGGCCTCTCAGTCCACAGCACTGACCATCCCAGCTGCACATGAAGATTTAGGGCATCATTTTAGCACCCGCTATCTGGTGCGTTCCTGGCGGGGGGGCTCCGAAAATCGGGTATCCCGGAGCGGGACCGGAGCCCGGCTCCAACTTGCCCACTTCTGGGTTCCCCACTGACGCGCCGGCGTGCGCGCAGCCCCCGCTGGTGGGAATCCCGCAGGCAATTAAAGCCAACGGGATGCCACTTGAAAGTATTTATTGTGCTATTTCAGGTCATTAACTGACCTGATTAAGGGATTATGTGAGGAGGGGTGGGATTTTATAGAAAACTGGGACTGTTTCCCGTACTGGGGGAAACACTCCCAGTTCAAATGGACGTGTTGCAGCTGTCAGCCTGTGGCAGCTGCAAAGGTCCATTTGACAGGTGCGGGGGGTGGGGGGAGACCCTCACTCATTGCAGGAGGCCACTCTGTCACTTGGGACAAAGTTTGGCCTCCACCACCCTCCTCCTGACAAGAAAATTTACCAACTTGCACACTTACCCCGGGGTCCAGATGTACATCTTCCGGATGGGGCCCGCCGTAGCTGCAGTCATGACCTCCTCGGAGGGCGAACATCCTCACCAGCCTCGCCATCCACGCCGTCCACCTCTGACACGTGGAGCTCCACAACAGAGTGCTGTGACACATCCACCTGTACAGCAGGAGGGAGGGCTACCGCAGAGAGAGATGCGTCGCAGAGGGTACTACCCTCACCACGGTCCACAGACCGAGGCTCAGCTTCCTGGACCTCTCTGAGCAGCAGTGCACACGGAGGCTCAGAGTCACTCGACATTTAGTCGTGGACATCTGCAGCCTCCTTCATGCCGAGCTGCTCCCAGCTGGCCCGGGCACCATCTTCTTACCTGTCGCTGTCAAAGTCACCACTGCCCTCAACAACTTCTCCTCCGCACCCTTCCAGGGTGCCACCGGGGACATCGCCGACGTCTCTCAGCCGTCTGCACAAAAGAGCCCTGCAAATACACCTACACCCACTCTGCAGTGACACAATGGGTGGCATCAGTTGTGGGTCTTCATAGTGATCCTCAGGAAAGGGCATTATTGCACAAACCAGACAAGATTCGCAAAGACGTGGCAGTAGTGGTGCCAATATAATATGTAATGTGAGTTGGTCAGAAATTAAATATAAGTAACAACCATAACAAACCCTCAAACACCCTTGTGCATCCCCTTCATGCTCACGACATGTTTGCCTTACGCTGCCTACTGCACATATGTGATGCATGCCCTGTGGCTGCAGCACAGGTAGTGGCAGGTTGAGTGAGGCTGACTGTGAAAGAGATGCACGAGAGGGTGAGTATGAGATAGAGCCATGAGATTGTATGAGGATTGGGTTGAGTGGTAATGGCGGGATGAGTACTGGCGAGGTGAGTAAGTGCAGGTAGGATGAGGATGAGGTTTGAGTGGGTGTGAGGGGTGATGTGACAGAGTAGTGTTGGCAGTGCAGAAGGAGGTGTGGGGTGGGGGCGGTGATGTGGCAGATGGAGTGTAGGGGAATGAGTAAGTGTACTCACTTTGGCTAACCTACTGAGGTCATTGGAGCGCCTCCTGCACTGTATGCAGGTGCGTGATATGTTGGTGGTGCTGGTGACCTCCTCTGCCACCTCGAGCCAGGCCTTCCTGGTGGCAGAGGCAGGCCGCTTCCTCCCGCCCGCCGGGGGAAGATCTCTGTCCTCCCCCTCCTCCTCACCCCATCTATTGATACCTGGAGTGAGGCATCATTAAACTGGGAGCAGCCTTCCCCCTGGGCTGCTCCATGCTGTAATTTTTTCTATTTGTTGCAGCATCTGTCAGTGGAGGACTGCCCCTTTAAATAGAGCTCCTCCAGCTGACAGATCTTACTGCGCATGCGCAGCCCGCCCGACGCGCAGATCAGCAGTGGGGAACCCGGAAGACCAGGTAAATGGATCCAATTGGGCTTCGATCGCGCGGGTGGCTGACTAATTTCACAGGGCGTGTTACCCATGCGCCCAATAGCCCCCCCGCCGCGAACCCGCAGCCCTGGTAACATCGAGCCCTTAATGTCCACACACATTCACTTTCCGACAGTGCTCATTGGATAATGATCAGGAGTGGAAATTTGGTTAGGTTTACTGTCCCTGGGCCAGAGATACCAAGGCCAATTGCAACACCCCTACTGCTCCCCAGCTGAGATCAGACTCAGTACAGAGCTGGATCAAACCTGGGTGCTTTCTGTTTGCGTGTCTCTACCACACCAGGCAGTATATTATCCACTGAACCATATGGGGAACTAGACAATGGATTATGGACCATTTACCACACGCTATTAGCTATTTAATTGATGATTCACCCATAACACAGATAATCACACAGCTGTGTTCACATTTCAATAATAAAAAAAACAAAGGTCAGCATCCCTAAAAGATAAGAAGACATCATTATAATCCTATCTGAAGACAGCCAGTCCAGCTTTGGGCTGTTTACTGCAATGGGATTAATGAATTGAGGGGAAAGGGGCATCTCCTGTGATCTGTAAAGGCTGAGGCAGCGTCAACAGGACAGTGAAAATAAAAACCTGGAATGATATTTTGTTGTTACTATTGATTCAAACAAGGGCTGGTTGCTAATGAGCACGGTGCACCTTGAAAATAGAGAGATAAATTGCAGGAGTGAACTTCAACCTTCATCGATCCCTGTGGTTATCACGTACGTGACTGCTGCTGCTTTGCTGAGTGTCTTCACATTGTCCAGGCCAAAGTTTAAAAGGAAGGTTCACCCATCCTGTTCCATTGTCATACCTCAGCAACAAATACAACGTGGTCCCTGTTGCCCTATTGTCCTGTAGGAAGCAGAACTGTGATCATGTCACACCCTGACACGGTAACACATTTATGAGCCTGATTTTTACATTGTATCAAGCTGGCATGCGTGCTAACATTGTATATTGTTTAGTGTCTTAATCAAGTTACAAACCACTGTACTTGAATGTGGCTTTCACTACAGACAGTAGTAAAGTTGTGTTGTGGGAGAAATGGCAAAAGTCAACAGACATAAAAGAAGTGATCATTCTTTCACATTTTTAAAAAATTTCCTCCCCTCCTTTTCTGAAGGGTTTGATTCTTGCTGGGTATGATTCCACAGGTACCACCAGTCCTCTGGTACCTTACCCAAATGGCTGTTTTTCACCCGCAAGGCTAGACATTGAGTGTTAACAGGTTATTTGACTGCAGAAGGAATCACAGCCAAGGCTGATCCTGTCTTCATCTACCATTCGTACATGTACACACAGGTATCTGTTGATGCCAATCATCTGGCTTACTTGTCCCTTCCTGATCCCGGGTGGTATTGTAACACCACAACCACTGAGATCAGCTAACTTCGCATTAACCAGTGATTAAACCTGGACCCTCTGGTTTGTGTGGCTTGGCATCCAACAAGGAAGGAGAGGAGATTCTTTGCAAATTCAGTTCATTGCTGATGTTTGGTTCACACTGAACAATCTCTGCCCTCTCTGCCATTTTGTAACCATCAAAGCCCCTTTCAAAAAATCAAACTCTTACAAAGAATAATGATTATTATTCTTTTAATTTGTCAATTTGAAAAGAAAATCGTATTTCGCTTTAAGTAATTTGTGCTGATGACAACAGTCGAGTTACTGGCTCAAGAAGATTGCTGCTGTCCTGACTTCATGGAATCATACAGCGCAGAAGGAGGCCATTCGGCCCATCATGCCTGTGCCGGCTCTTTGAAAAAGCTATCCGATTAGTCCAACTCACCATTCCAACTTAATTTTTCCTTTTCAAGTATATATCCTATTTCCATTTGAAAATTACTATTGAACCTGCTTCCACCACTGTTTCAAGCAGTGCATTCCAGATCATAACAACTCGCTGAATAAAAAAAATTCTCCTCATTTCCCCCCTGGTTCTTCTGTCAATTATCTTAAATCTGTGTTCTCTGGTTACTGACCATCCTGCCACTGAAGAGTGTCTCCTTATTTATTCCATCAAAACCATTTGTCGTCAAGCCTATATTTTAACATTAGTTCAGCCCTTGTACCATTATAACAGGAATAACTGTTGGCGATATTAGTAGATGAACACTCAACACATTGTTGTTTCTCTGTCTGCTATTTTAATGGAGGATTTAAACCTGTTTATTTTAAAAGGGTTGATGCTTCAACTAAAATAATAGAGAGAAATATCATATGAGCCCATTTAGTGTTTGCTAATTACACAAAATCATAGACCTTTACATCATGGAAGGAGGCCTTTCAGCCCACCGTACCTGTGGCAGCTCTCTGATGGAGCTATCGACTTTGTCCCACTCCTCTGCTCTTTTTCCATACCCTTTTCTTTTTTTAATATTTACACTCAATTTTAAAATTCTCATCCTTGTGTTCAAATCCCTCCATGGCCTCGCCCCTCTCTACCTCTGTAACCTCCTCCAGCCTTACAACCCTTGGAGAACTCTACATTCCTCCAACTCTGGCCTCTTGTGCAACTCCACTTCCTTTGCCCCACCATTGGCGGCAGTGCCTTCAGCTTTCTACGCCCTAAGCTCTGGAATTCCCTCCTTAAAACTCTCAGCCTCGCTTTCCTCCTTTTAAGATGCTCCTTAAAACCAACTTCTTTGATCAAGCTTTTGGTCACGTCCTAATGTCTCCTTCTTTGGCTTGGTGTCAATTTTTGTCTGATTATGCTCCTGTGAAGCACCTTGAGATGTTTTACTACGTTAAAGGCGCTATATAAATGCAAGTTGCTGTTGTTAAAAGCAACCATGGATTCTGCTTCCATCATTGTTTCTGGTCAGGCATTCCACTCCTAACCTCGCCCTTCCTTCTTTTAACCCAGGCAGACAGGGTTAAAATTGCCCCATATATTCCAAGAGTGACTTAACCATTGCCAACGGTAATTTCTAGTCTTATATGGAAAATTGTTAACCTTGTGCACTTTTCCCTGTGTATATAGGGCTGAAGTTTTTCCATCTGTTTCTGCTGTGACATCTTCTCAGCTCCCCTTGTATATATAACTGAGGGTATTATCTCTGTTTATACAGTGCCATCTTGAGGATTCTCGTCTGTGCACATTCAGCTGAGATTATTAGGCTTGTCTCTATTCCAATTTAGATAGAGCCACGTCTCTTGCATTATCTTATTGCAATATCCTTGAGGATTATTTGCTCTGTATGTACAGTAGGTGTGTACAATTTGCAGTCCACAGGAACCCGTTGCGAGAATGCTATATAGATGGAGGCGACAGTCGCTTATAACGAGCGCGTTGGTGTTAATGCGATTTGCCTGCTATTAGCAGTGGCTGTTAAAACTACTGTGTGATGTATACAGGGTTACTTAAATGTTTGTTTCTGTAATAAAAGTTTTGCACGTGTCCGTTTAAAGAATGTACAACATACATCATTCATAATAGTATGAAATTGCCAGATAGAGCAAAAAGCAAAATTGTGGATTTTCTCTGGGTCTCCATCTCTGGATTATTGTGATTTTTCCTATTGCTCCAGAGGACCCTGTGGACGCAATTTGCCACTGTTAGATCCGCCATTGCCCGAAATAGCCGACGGCATAATACGTTATAAGCAGTGCTTTTGTAATTGACACCTATGGTAATGTCAAATGGTTAGCTCCATTTGCCCGATATAGGCGGCTGCCCATGATAAGCGTGGACGGTGCAAGTGATGGGGGCTATACCTCCAAATGGATGTGATTGCCTGAGCCTGCTGCATTTGGTCAATGGACAAATCATTGGGTAAATTCAGTGTTCCCACCAGTGACAAGTCACGCTCAAAGGAGTACAGGTCAGCACAAGGGCTACAACAGCGTAAGAAAGAAAGAACTTGCCTTTACATAGCACCTTTCACTTCCTCAGGACATCCCACAGTGCTTCACAGTCCACAAATTATTTACACAATATAGCCACTGTTGTTTTGTAGGGAAACACAGCAGCCAATTTACACCCAGCAAAGTTCTGCAAGCAGCGAATGAAATAAATGATCAATTGATCTGTTTTCTGATGTAGGTCAAGCAATGAATGTTGGCCAGGACACCAGGAGAACCTCGTGCTCTTCATCGAAAATGTTCCAAGGGTTCTTTTGTGGGCAGATGGGAGTCTTAGGTTTCGTCTGAAAGACAGCACTGTCAACAACAGCCCTTCCTCGGTTTTGGCCTAGGTTGTTTGCTGAAGCCCTGCAGTAGGGCTTGAACCCACATTCTTCTGCTTCAGAAGTCAGAGTGCTACCAACTGAGCCAAGCTCACAGAACACCAACTCTCCGACCCGCACTTCCATCATGCAAGGCTCCCTGCTGGGAGCACAGGATCATTTACCCCTATTAGAGTCGGATTAGCTCCAGTGACACATTGCGGGGGGTAATTTTAACGTTTGCCAATAGTGTAAAGTGGGTGATATCGGATCGGCTGCCCATTGGAAAGGAAAATCAAGACAGATGTGTAACAGACGGCCGATCTAATATTGCCCGTTTTACACTATCGCCAAAAGTTAGAATTACCCCCTTCATCCCTGAAGTACAGACACAACTGATGAAGTAACAGAAGCTCGTCAAACACCAGGCAGCCAATGGCGATTCCAGGTGATTAACCTTTAACGCAACATCTTAATTTACTGTAATCCCTGTCAATGTAATGGCTCCTAAACTGTACTGCAAAGAGAAAACAGGGCTAAAAGCTTTGTGCCATAAACAGACTATCTTTCAGGTAGTAAATACTGTCCTCCTACTTAATACAGTCATACAGATTCAACACATGGATGATTGTAGCCTATTAACCTGGTTAGAAACCTTTCAAAGTGTAAAGGCTGCAATTAGTGGATGCTAATTGCCAATCACAAATCTTGTTATCAATTAGAAAAACACATTAAAGCTGTATCTTTTTTTCAGGCAAATAATAGCTTTATAATACTAACCACTTCAAAAGGCCTGTATTCAAATGTTTGAGGAGAATCAATAAAGCACATTTTATTGGAGAACAAATTAACGGCAAAGACCTGGCATCGAGTGTTGCTATAATAAACATACTAATGCCAGGTTAATGCATTTGACAGGAGGCCACTTAGCCTGAATAATGGCAGAAGGAACGATTGTGCAGATTTGCAACACAAACAGTATTTTATTCCAACCTGGCGCATCAGCAGTGGTCAAGCAGAAAATCCCATTTAAGAATCTGATTGAAGAAGTGATTACTGATTGCAGTACATTGATGAGACTGCAGCCCTGCTGACCAACACAGTGTCAAACCCTTTACACAGGGTGTGGTGCCAGCTATACTGGTTTTCCACCAGGATAGCCTGGGCTCTCCAGAAACTTCTAATATCAAAACCAGATCACAAAAGTCTAATTTTTAATACAAGCCCATCTTGCTTCCCACTTACCTCTGCGACCAATGATTGGGGTTGCCAACCCTCCAGGATTATCTTAGTATCGTAGAAAGGTTACATCATGGAAGGAGGCCGTTCCGCCCATCGAGTCTGTGCCGGCCATTTGAGTCCATTATCCTAGAGTCTCCAGGAGTTAAAGATTAACTTCGGGGACAGTTCAGGGAGCAACCCAGGAAAAAAAATCATAGGGGCATTAAAAAAAAATGGTGTGTTTTTTTTCATTTTCTTTGACCACTTTCGTTTATTAGTTAAAAAAATATTGAAGATGGGGAAAATGGCTGTTTGACCGGGCGGGACGGTTGGAGGTGGGAGGTCATATGATGGAACCTCTAGGAATATTAGCAACCAGAGTTGGCAATTCTATGTGCGGGTGCAATACTTATTATCTGCTTTTAAATTGCATTAATATTTCCTACGTTACAACAATGACTACACTTCAAAAGTACTTCATTGGCTTTAAAGCTCTTTGGGACATTATGAGGTCATGAAAGGTGCTATATTCTTTCTTTCTTTCTTTCCCCCTCCTTCCCTCCTTCCCTCCCTCCCATATTAGTGATGTAGGTTCCCAATGCCTGGATCTTGTGTAATCGTTTGCAACCTGAACATAAACTAGTCGGGATTTGTTAAGTCCAGCAGGCTTGAAATTCTAACAAACCGTCTCCCCTGCCGCTGGTTTTAGCAAATCCCAGGAAATTTCCTTCTGATTTTATCCAGATGCCTGTGACCCAGGTTTTGCAAGTTGGTGCCATTGGCAAAATGTTAAAGCAGCTATTAAATGTCATTGCAATCAACAAAGCAAATCTCACAAGGCAAGCCACGAACAAAAATGGTCTTCCATTTTAAAGTTCATACTTCTAACTTCTGGATCTACCACTCAAACACTGAATAGTCCAATCCCAGACCAGATGGGATGAGCCTGGCAAATGGAGTTGTGAAGATTACCTAATAGGCATGAAAAAGCTATGAGGTACAATATAATCAGACCTAGGGATTAATGTGGTAACATCTATGAAACAGTCAGTCTCATGCTTGGCTGTGTTGCAAAAAAAAAGGCAAATAAGGATGTGTTAAAGGATGAATAGAGTGCAAATCAATAGAAGTTATTTTGTTGGTGTAAAAGGTGTTGATCAGACCCAAGCTGGAATATGGTGTGCAGTTCAGGTCTTCTTATCTCTACCTTTAATTATTTCAAAGACCTGGATCATGTCTGTCCTCAGCCTTTTCTCTGAGGGAAAATAAATTTAATTGCTTGAGATTTGCTTCATAATTTAATCTCCCAAGGTTTGGAGTCACCTGGTCACTCTCCTTTGAAACTTTTTTCACGTATCTATATCCCTTTTAAGTTGGGTGATCAAAACTGTATGTCATACATTGGACTCATCATTGATCTGTACAATGTCAGTATAACTTGTTCCGACTTGTACTTCATTTCCTTCCAGATGCATCTGATGCCTGACTTGCCTTATTAATAACTGCCCACACTGGCCAGATGCTTTCAAAGTGTGGTCAGTGATCACTTCTGTATCAAAGGAGACCCTTTCATGTTATACACATGTTTACTGTTATCTGTTCCTATTTGCATTTCCCTACTTTATCCACATTAAAATCCATCTGCTTTAGCTCAATCCATCTACTTAATTGATCTGAAGATAGTCAGTCTCCCTTCTACTTGTTACCTGCCCACAGAGCTTTGTGTCAACAGCACATTTAATACTGCTACAGAAACCCTGTTCCATATCATTCACAAATATTGTAACTAGAATAGATCCCCGTGGAACACCCCTGGTTACTTTCCTCCTGAGTAGTTTATTTTCCATGTATCACCACCCTCTGTCTTGTGTTACAAAGACAATTCTCAATCCATCTAGACAATTTGTCAACCATTTCACGAGCCTTAGGCTTCCTTACCAGCTTCACAGTGAAAGAAGTGATGTGGTTTTCAGGGTGTAAGCAGCTGTTGATAACGATTGATCTAAAGAATAATGTCATCAGGGACTGTGTGGTGCAGTGGTTTAACACAACTATCCTTTCACTTCTGGGAACTAGGCTTGAATACAGCATAGATTGATTGCTACTGAATCTGGACAAATCTCAACCTAGTTCCCTAAGAGTTTGAACACATGGCTCAAAACTGGCACTAAATGGCAATCTTCCTCAGAGAGACTGTAAGAAAGGCTGTATAGACGCTGCAAAATGTCGCACAGGAGCTTTAGGGGGTGATATGCTGAGGTTGTGGCTGAGGTTCATTGCTGGAGCAGAAAAGAGGGAACTTTACTCTGCTTATAACCCATGCTGTAGCTGATCTGAGTGCCAGCATTAACATCCCTTACATAGATGAGCACAAAATCATCAAATGAAAAAATGGGTATCACTTGATGGCTACTGCAGTATAATGGCATGTTTCTCATCGGTGATGGGGGAATGACAAGCACATTATATATCGTAAAGCAGATGAAGGTCTTAAACTCTTTATTGTATATTTCTTACTGTATTCCTCATTGCATTTACTTTCACTTCCTTCTGGTAGAGAAAAAAAAATGAGATTCTAAAAGGTTTTAAGTTGTGTGGTAGACATCTCGTGGTGAAGGGCACTCAGGCTCAGGGTAACCATGTGAACTTAAGGATTCCACTATTAATGTTACAGTGATGGTCAAAAGGTCCTCATGAAATGCAAGGCCCACCTGGTTGATCTTTCGGAGTCTGGAGTCCAAGCAAGTGTGATTTTAATTTTGTGACCATGATACTACTTGAGACCACTCTTCTAATCAACCTCATACAATATTCACCTACCCACTAACCATGCATTCTCCCAGGAGATTGTTTGGTTAGAAGGTGGTGAATGGTGTACAAAGTTTTACCGTTGTGAGGAACCCCCTGGTACCTGGTGACCATCTAGCAGGGACTCAAATCCATGCTTCTCTAATTACCAACTATTGATTATACTCCTTGGGGAGGTGATGAGCAGAGACTCATGAAATGGCTGGATGATGGAAGTTTTGAATTAAGTCATCCTTCTATGACAGACTCAATAATTGATATCTGAACAAGGGAGGTTTGTAATACTCCAGGGAACTGTTGATGATTGATCATCCAGATCGACTCTCTTATGGAACCTGGAGGGATAGATATGTCATTGGGAGCTGGGAATCTTCATCCTCGGCTCGAAATAACCCTGCAAGCCAATGTCCTAACAGGCAAGCTAGGATAAGCAGTGGGAAGCTCTGTGC
The DNA here is from genome assembly GCF_035084215.1 of Heptranchias perlo. Classification (NCBI taxonomy): domain Eukaryota; kingdom Metazoa; phylum Chordata; class Chondrichthyes; order Hexanchiformes; family Hexanchidae; genus Heptranchias; species Heptranchias perlo. The sequence continues at coordinate 6,923,317 of NC_090356.1, forward strand.
CGGTTAGCTGTGCAGTTTTGGGACCACCCTACCCATTAGGGGATTGGCTTGCAGAGTTATCTGTATACTCTCCAGCACTACTCCTGTTTGGCTTTGCTAAGCTCTCTGGACTTTGGGAAGATGGAGTGTACCCTTATGGAGAGAGAGTGTGCATTCTGTATTGGAGAAACAGAAGCTCTCTCTATATATATATAGATTTCTAAGTACTTGGATTTGGAGAATCTTAAATGTAGTAATGGGTGTCTGTGCACGTCAGATGTCCAGCTGACCAAAAAAAAGACTAATATTAGTCACATGATACTAATTCATGTCAGTCACATCATTTATATCTAGAAAGAAAGAAATTGCTTTTATATAGCACCTTTCATGTCCTCTAATCTTTTCAAAGACTTCACTTTAAAGTGCAGTCATGTTATATAGGCAAGTGCAGCAGCCAATTTGCACAGCAAGGCTCCATCAACCGCAAATGAATGAATGATCAGATAATCTGTTTTTGGTGGTGTTGGTTGAGGGAGGAATGTTGGCCAGGGCACTGGGAGAATGCTCTGCTCTTCTTCAAATAGCATCATCTTTTACCACCTAAGCAGGCTTCCGTTTTACGTCTTATCCAAAAGACAGCACCTCTGACAATGCAGCACTCCCTCAGTACTGTGCTGAAATGTCAGCCTAGATTATGTGATGAAGTGCTGGAGAGGGGGCTTGAACCATGACATTTCAGTTGAGCGACAAATGTGCTACCAACTGAGCCAAGCTAACACTTTGAGTGGCATTTAAGTAGGCATCCCCCCAGTTAAACACCACAATTGCCTGTGCAGTTTAAAATTGATGTTGGGCACTGCTAATTGTCAATACGTTTGTGTTCTTTTTGTTTGCTTTCTTCTCATCTGGGAAAAAATATAAAACTGTACCAGTGCGCAACAATTAAAGAGTTTTAATCTTTACCTTTAATAAGGGTTTGACCTCTTGGTTGCTGCACTACTTGTAAATTGCTTGCTGTATTACAAGAGAAGCTCTTAAACTGACTGTTAACATCTGTTCAGTGAAACATGAACAACCCAAAAAGAATAGTTAACTTTACCAATGAGCCATTTCCTCTTTCCTTCTCAGTTTCTCTTTTCAGATACCTGCTAATTTTCACCAGTCCCTCATTACTTATTCAGATAGTTCAGATTTTCTCAGACCAGTCAACAATATTCTCATTTTATTAAACTGCTTTGTTGCCTTGTTTGCCTCAGACTCTTCAGCCTTGAAAAGAAGCGAATGAGAGGGAACTTTGTAGAGCTTTATAAGACACTAGGTGCAATAGAAAAGGTTAAACCTCAGCACTATTTCAAGGTCAGCCATGACTACATGACAAGGAGATTTAGGTACAAACAGGTAAAAGGCAAGTTCATACCTGATATCAGGAAGGACTTCACATAAAGAGTGATTAATACCTGGAATGAACTTGTGGGTAGGGTTGTATAGGTAAAAATACTAGACTAGTTCAAGAGGAAGATAAAGGCTGTGATAGAGGAAGGATAAGTTTCTACAGAAAGATTAGCTAGATAGGCCGAAAGAGCACCTTCATCTGTGCTTATCTTTGTGATGTTTTAATTACACTGTCTCGGGTACAGGAATGAAAAGATGATGATTCATTGACTAACAGTGATTAATGGACTTCCAGGTAGCATAGTGGAGACAAAAGCCTTATGTCATTTAAGATACAATTTGATCCTGTGATGGGATAATGTCAATTTTTCTAAATTCGGTTTTGGTCAGCTGGGTGTCTGATGCACAGAAACCTGTCAGCGTTTTTAAAAGTCCCCAAGTCAGACTTTAAAAAAATTACTCCATCTGTGTAGTATTCGAGAGGTCAGAATTGGGCTTAGCTGTGATATTGCCTGTGGTGGAACAGCCTGCCAACATTCATGATCCAGGCTTTCACATATAGAAGGAGCACCGAGGAGAAGTTCTGCTGGGCCTTTCTGGAACTGTACTGAGTCAAATAGATTTTAGAAGAGTGCTATCAGCACTAAACAACTATAAACGCCTGCGCTTTCCAACAAAGGCCACTGGATATGGATTAGGAATGTGAACCATGTCTGATTTATTTTCCTCTATTCTCACACTTTGTTTTCCAAAGTTACGGGAAGACTTAATAACCTGACAATTAGAGTAAATTTTGTTATTATGTGGGAAGGGTCAGCGTTATGAAAAACACTCGGATCGTAACGTGTTGAATCTGCATTTAAATCACCCAAGCAGAGATGATGAAGCAGGTACAGGGCAGTGCCACCTGTCAGCGGTACTCTTTAACCAAATAATAACCTCTTGCTTTTAGAACTTTGCGTGTCATCAGTCAAGTAACCTGTGCACAATTGGCTTTCTGTGCACTTCTTATATTCAATATAGGAAAGTAAAATCAATTAAATATGCTGAACACCAATATCTTGCTGTGCTACAAAGCATTTTAGTTTGTCGATAGTTCTTTTGAGAAAAATGTGTTGTGTAATGTTTCAAGTTTCAAAGTTAGCCACATTCAGTTGGGCTCAGTGTCTTTTCGTTAAATTTCATTTGGAAGTGAGCAGATTCACCTCAGTATCACGCAAAGTGAGGATTCACCTCAGCATTACCCAAGGTGAGGGGATTCACCTCAGTATCGCCCAAAGTGAGGAGATTCACCTCACTATCACCCAAGGTGAGGAGATTCACTCAGTATCACCCAAAGTGAGGATTCGCCTCAATGTCACCCAATGTGAGGGGATTCATCTCAGCATTACCCACAGGTTTATCCATTCATCGCCAGATCTGGCTGGACCATATAAAGTACTATCAGGTCCTGCTCTCCTCTGCCAAAACTGCTCCCTATTGCAGGATCATCCCAAAGTGAGGGAATCCTGGAATGCAAAAATAATCGCAGGCTTCTCTTCACTACAAATTGTCTTCTTAAATCCCTTTCCCCTGCCTCCTCCACCCTCACCTCCAACAACAAGTGCGAGGAGCTCATGGACTTCTTGTCACTAAGATTGAGACTATACATACAGCTGCCTCTGCCACTTCCCTCCCTTCCCCTAGCCCACCAATCCAAACTTCCCCTAAGGTTCCCCCCTGCCCTAGCCCTGAACTTGCATCTTTCTCTAGTTTCTCTTCTATCTCCTCTCATGCCCTCTCTGAGCTCATCTTGATCATGATACTAACCCCCTGCTCCCTCGATCCTATTCCCACCAAACTGCTGACCACCCAACTCCCCTTCCTGGCCCCCATATTAGTTGATATTGTTTCCTCTCCTCAGGTACACTCCCCCCCACCTTTCAAATCTGCCGTCATCATCCCCCTCCTCAAAAAACCCACCCTTGACCCCTCTGTCCTTGCAAACTACCATCCCATTTCCAACCTCCCTTTCTTCTCCAAAGTCCTTGAACGTGTTGTCGCCTCCTAAATCCGTGCCCATTTTTCCCGCAACTCCATGTTTGAATACCTCCAAACAGATTTCTGCCCTTGCCACAGTACTGAAACGGCCTTTATCAAAGCCACAAATGATATCCTACGTGACTGTGACCCTGGCAAACTATCCCTCCTCATCCTTCTCAACCTGTCTACAGCCTTTAACATGATTGACCGCACCATCCTCCTTCAACGCCTCTCCTCCATCATCTAGCTGGGTGGGACTGTGCTCGTCTGGTTCCATTCTTACCTATCCAGTCATAGCCAGAGAAACAGCTGCAGTGGTTCCTCTCCATGCTCCCGCACCGTTACCTCTGGAGTCCCCCAAGGATCTATCCTTGGCCCCTTCCTATTTCTCATCTATATGCTGTCCGTCGGCAACATCATCCAAAAACACATCAGGTTCCACATGTATGCTGACGACACCCAGCTCTACCTCACCACCACCTTTCTCGATTCCTCCACTGTCCCTGATTTGTTACACTGCTTGTCTGACATCCAGTACTGGACGAGCAAAAATTTCCTCCAACTAAATATTGGGAAGCCACTGTCTTCGGTCCGTGAACAAACTCCATTCCTTAACCACCAACTCCATCCCTCTCCCTGGCCACTGCCTGAGGCTGAACCAGACCATTCGCAACCTTGGCATCCTATTTGAACCTGAGGTGAACTTCCGACTGCATATGCACTCCATCATCAAGACCGCTTACTTCCACCTCCATAACATTGCCCGTCTCCACCCCTGCCTCAGCTCATCTGCTGCTGAAATCCTCATCCATGCCTTTGATACTTCTAGAATTGACTATTCCAATGCTCTTCTGACCGGCCTCCCAGCTTCCACCCTTCATAACCTTGAGCTCATCCAAAACTCTGCTGCCTGTATCCTAACTTGCACCAAGTCCCGTTCACCCATGATCCCTGTGCTCGCTGACCTACACTGGCTCCCGGTCCGGCAACGCCTCAATTTTAAAATTCTCATCCTTGTTTTCAAATCCCTCCATGGCCCTCGCCCCGCTCTATCTCTGTAACCTCCTCAAGCCCTCCAGCTCTCCGAGATGTCTGTGCTCCTCCAATTCTTGTCTCTTACGCATCCCCAATTTTAATCCTTTCACCATTGGCAGCCGTGCCTTCAGCTGCCTAGGCCCTAAGCTCTGGAATTCCCTCCCTAGACCTCTCCGCCTTTCTGCCTCTTTCTCCTCCTTTAAGATGCTCCTTAAAACCTATCTCTTTGACCTAGCTTTTGGTCACCTGTTCAGATAACTCCTTATGTGGCTTGGTGTCAAATGTTGTTTGATAATGCTGTTGTGAAGTGCCTTGGGACATTTTACTATGATAAAGGCACTGTATAAATGCAAATTGTTGTTGTTGTATCCCACAAGGATTCACCTCAGCGTCACGCAAGGTGAGGGTTCACCTCAGCGTCACGCAAAGTGAGAGGGTTCACCTCAGGGTCACCCAACGTGAGGGGATTCACCTCAGCGTCACCCAACGTGAGGGGATGCACCTCAGCGTCACCCAACGTGAGGGGATTCACCTCAGCGTCACCCAACGTGAGGGGATTCACCTCAGCGTCACCCAACGTGAGGGGATTCACCTCAGCGTCACCCAATGTGAGGAGATTCACCTCATCCTGTTCCATGGCCCAGACTGAAACCTCCAAATTGCTTTCAGTGAAAGGATCTGTTTGAGGTTCTAAAACTGACATTGCCTTACTTATTGCAATTACAAATGACAACTCCTTGTGCCCATTGTAAGAGTGTTAAATGACGATGGGTAGCACAGTGTCGTTAGCCACCCCTCCCCCCATTCAGGTTTAGCAGGCAGCAGTAGCAAGTGGTAGGAAGTCTGCACTATGGGAAAATATAATGAGAAAAAAATTAATTGAATCACAAGAGAAATTGCTAACAGTGAGCATCAATTAAATGTGAACCTTCTAAACAACATGTCTTTTAGTGAGGGAAGATAATTAGCCATTTACACATGCTTAAACAAGTGTGAAACAGCTGTTGAGTATGTTTCCACAAATAGGGTAATTGAGAGAATTGATGTCAAATTAGACTCACTGTCAGTGGCTGTTGATACAGATGACAGTGTGTCACCCATCAGATTGTACCTGTGCCTCCTCTCTGCCGTCACTGCGCAACTGACAGAACAGAGTAGATGCTCCATATACTGTGATTAAGGTAAACAAACACTTGTTATTAAGCAGCCTGGCACACCTTGATAGCCTGAAGGCATGCCATGCTTGGAATTAGAATTAGAAGTATATGTACAAGATCATGCCGTATCTTTCTGAATGATATAAATTGGACATTGGATTAGTGTTTATCTTCCTGAGATGGAGACTGGACGTTTGGTAGAACAACAATACCACAGGAATTCTGGGCTAAAACCAGGCCTGTCAATATTTCAACATCTTTAACCATTTAGTTACTGGATATGATTTAGTATTCTCTTTAAATGTACCAGGGGACCTCCCGTGGCATTGCTGACAGGATGTTTGTGGTCTGGACCATAGTTGTGATCCTTAGTAGCTAACCTGGCCTGTCTCTTTAAGGCCATTGTTCAAGTCCTCCCTGTAGGAACCCAACTAATGGTAGCTGCTTGTAATTGTAGCTGAAGTCAATTAGAGGTCAGTAAATTGCTTGTAAATTTCAGGCGGCAGATAAGTACCTGGCCCTCTTTTTTTTCCGAGTTGTTTTGCATCTATAACCAACTTTGGCACCTGGATGTTAGACACAAGGGCCTGGCATCTCCTCCATGGGCACATCTGGGAAATTAAACCCAAAAATGCACCCAATATAGTGCCCATTTGAACATTTGACCTTGCTATGCGCAAAACTTCAAAAATATTCCATTGGCTGTGAAATGCCTTGGGATGGTCTCAGATCGTGAAAGGCGCTAAATAAATGCAAATCTTCCTTTTTTCTCATTTTGCCATTGTCAAGTTATGCCAAAGTATGCTCCCACTTTCATTAAAATACGCTCAAACTTAGAATGGATGTAAATCAGTGTAAAGAAAGCACCGAACCCACACCATATATTTCTTCTTTAAGTATGAAAGTTTAAGTTTAACTCATTTAACCATCATCCAGTCACATCAGGCACAGTGGCCCTGAATTTCCGATTTGGGCGCAATCGGAAATTGGGTGAAAATTGCGCCGGTTAGGTTTTATTGCTAGTTTCCACTAAAATACATTAACATAATCACAAAAGTAAAATCTTCCATGAATCAGTGCAATCCGGCAGCTTAACGGGGCGTAATCGTTTGATTGTTTTCTATTGCAAAAAAAAATTGATGTATTTACGATGTATTCAAGAGTGATAACCTGATGCAATTTTATTAATACAGATGAAAATGGGTTTATCACAAATAATAAGCATTTTTAAATCATAGTTTCTAATCCTTCACCAGTGAGTAAGCTGATTTTAAATCACTGAAAATGTTTTAAAAATACTATTCTGAAGCATTTACTACTTTAATTGCTGTACACTAGTCAGTTTCTTAGTAAATTAAATATTTTCTAATATTAAAAAATGTTTAAAATATGCCTACTAGTACTTGTGTTCCTAAGAAAACAAGCTTAATTTTAAGACCCTCCTTGAACGGCCGCAGGCTGGCGCAATTGGCAGAAACTCATCATCCTCGTTGTTTCAAGCGAGGGGGTGTGGCCAGTTTTGTGGGCGGGGCCGGCTTCAGGGTGCCTTTCTTGGGCCCACGCAAAACATTGCGGAAACTCAAATTATGTTGGTGTAAATCGAAATTCCGTGATGTTTTGCATTGATTCGGCCTGATTGTGCTGATAAAGTCAGTGCAATCTAGTGGAAACTCAGGGCCAGCATGTTTAAGAACATGCAATGGGGAAGTTTTTCAGTTTTTAATGTGACTCATACTTATGCCATAAAAATGCATTTAAAGAAAGAAAATACAGAGCAGGTCTCAGTGAGGATAATTTTTTAAAAAACACTCAAAAAATTGCAATAAAATACCAGAAGAATTACTTCCTTTCCTACTGCATCTGAAATTCTGTTCACAATGCGAAGAGACCCTCTGAGGTAGCCGATGATGTCATGGAGTGGGGGAAGGGGGGGGCGAGTAGGGGGCACTGCTGCTTTGGTGAGAAATTTAAAGAGCAAAGTTCTCCCGGGCTGCTAGCAGCAGTGCCTGGGAGATTCATGCGTCATTCCTGGAGACCCCGGCAATCGGGGAGGATTGGCAACCCTGAATGTAATTCAGGCCCAGGAACACTTCTGCAGTTAGGTAGACAGGAGGCATATTTCATAAAATGTGAGTGTCTGCCTAGTGATTCAGCAGCCATTCTTCAGAGGCACCACTGGTAATATGCAGAAGATTGAAGATTTTTTGAGGCTTAAATGGAACCAGGTAGCAATGAATAAATCTGTCTGTTTTCCTCTCCCTTCCACCACATACCCCTCCCCCTTTGCAATGAGTGAAGTTCTGCTCCATTAAGGACAGCAGCCTAGGCCCATGAAGAGAGGAACTTAAAAAGAATGTTAGTGCAGAAATAAAGCTTTTCCTCCATCAAAATTATAGAAGTGGAAAATTGGACAGAATGAGTTCCCGACTGTGAATTTTAAAGATGGGAGCCAGTTTTTATATCAGTAGCCACTGCAAGCAAATAAAAACGCAAAAAGCTGTCATTAATCATGCTTTGGGTTATCTCAAGTGAGAAGTCTAGGCTATATATGTTTCTCTAATATATGTTATATGTAGTTTTGGGGTGAATTTACATTCATCAAGATGAAGGATATCAGTGTTGAGGTCAGGAGCAGAATGCTTTCATTACCCAGTGTCAAGATCAAGCATCTATAAGTCAGGGACAGCAGAGTGAGATACAAAGTAAAGCTCCCTCAATGCTGCTCCAGCAATGTGCCTCAGTGCCAACTTCAGAAGAGCCCCCTCTGCTGAACCAATGTGACTTTTTTCCCCTTCTCTCATCTGGCAATTCTTGTGGTCTTTCTAGGTGAGACTGCCAATTTAGTACGTTTTGTTTTCAATCTCAGGATGTTTGCATCACTGGCAAGGCCGAAGTTTATTGCCCATCTATAGGTGCCCTGAGAAGGTGGTGGTGGGCCTTCTTCTTGAACCACTGCATGTTGCAGTTTGATACACCAGAGTGTCATGCTGGGCTACTTCAGAGGTAACACACAGGCCAGACTGGGTAGGTACAGCAGGTTCCATTCTCTAAAGGTCATTCATGAACCAGTTGGGTTTTTATGACAATCTGACTGCTTCATGATCAATTGATACCATCTTTCTTTCCCCCCCCCCCAGATATTTTTAAACTGAATTCAAATTCTCAAACTGCCACGGAAGGATTTGAACTCATAATTTCTGGATTATTAGTCCAGGCATCTGGATTACTCGTCCAGTAATTTAACCACTACTCCATTGTAACCTGTGTTTTGTCCTGTGGGGCCAAGCCCACAAGGAACTGGATTGAGTCTGCCCAAATTCATCAATTTTCCCATGAGGTGGACCTTATAACATTTCTCTAGGAATGTCCCTTTTAGCTGTCATGTCAGCACCATCAGGCTGGACTTCAATATTCTAGGCCAGAGCCACCATGGTGGGGGGTAACTGACGACAAGTCTGTACTCTTCCATAGCATGAGGAAGGAATGAGAAATTTTGGGCAATTCTTCTAAAGAAAGGAAGAACGCATTTATACAGCACCTTTCACAACCTCAGGATGTCCCAAAGCGCTTTACAGCCAATGAAGTATTTTTGAAGTGTAGTCCACTGTTGTAATGTAGCAAACATGACAGCCCATTTGTGCACAGTAAGGTCCCGCAAACAGCAATGTGATAATGACCAGATAATCTGTTTTAGTGATGTTGGTTGAGAGATAAATATTGGCCAGGATACTGGGGAGATCTCCACTGCGCTTCTTCGAAATAGTGCCATGGGATCTTTTACATCCACCTGAGAGGGCAGATGGGGCCTCTGTTTAACGTCTCAACCAAAAAATGGCACCTCCAACAGTGCAGCACTCCCTCAGTATTGCACTGGAGCATCAGCCTGGATTATGTGCTCAAGTCTCTGGAGTGGGACTTGAACCCATGACCATTCTACACCTCTCAGCACCTGGCTATCCAATCGGAAGGCGCTCGGCTAGCCCGAAATTGGGCATCGAGCCTCATTAATATTAATTGGGCAAGCTGCCGGCGCCTCTGGTGCCTCCGCAGGCATTGGAAGAAATGAATATTGGGTCACTTGGATTGTCGGCAGCGGCCTGAAGGTAAGCCCTGGAAGAGAGTTGGGGGGAGAGGGGGCGTGCTCCGCCTGGCTCCACGGCAATGTTTTCTCACATTTTAAAAAAAACGTACCTTTCGTTGGCAGCTATTGCTTAGGCTACAGCAGCCGCTGAAGAATCCGGAGTGGATCAGGCCTGGCTCCTGCTCCACTCTGCGATATTGAACTTCCCAGAGGGGGCCTAAAACCGGAGTTGGGCTTTTCATTTACACGTGCAAGGCAACTGCCGGGGACGTCTGAAAAATGGCCCAACTCAATGTCAGGTTGGATGTCGTTCAGGCATCCTTTGGGTGCGGGACTTTGGACTCTGAAATTGGTCCTTGTTGCGCCTGTCATTGTTTCAGTAGGGCTCCATGGTAAGCAACTTAAGTGGTTGTCTAAAGGTGCATTTACAGTACAACTGTAGCATCGTCGCAAACTGTGCTTCATACCAAGGCTACTGTTATGATGTAACTGCAGTGGCAGAGCTAGGTTGGGTTGACTGGAGGGGGTCAAACTCAAGATTTGGCCGACTTGGCAGGAAGGGGACTGAGCTGGGAATTAGGGGAATGCCAACATACCTGGTCCGAAGGCTGAGCCAGGAACTTCATAGACGCAGGCCGAACCTGGAGGTCGAGGTTCGCGGGAATGAAATGGAGACAAACTGCTCATTATGCGAGGTCCCAAAACCCCCTCTGCTACCTCCACCTCATAGCTTGTGTCATCTCTCAGAAATTGGCTCTGTGCCATTCTACCCTGCAGTGTGGGCAAGCGTCGCCACTGGATGTTGTTCAAGAAGGGATAGAAAGATAAACTGGGTAACAATAGAGCAGTTAGTGTAATGTCAGTTATGGGAAAACTCTTAAGGAGTAATTTTGACTTTGGATAAAACAGGCAGTTATACATCCCTATCGATTTTCATTTCCAATGACTTCAATGGAAATTAAAATCAGGAGCGATGTACAACGGGCAGCTGATCCAATATTGATCGTTTTATACTATTGCCCAAAGTCAAAATTACCCCTTTAGAATCCATAATTAGAGATAAAATTAGAAAGCCAGTGCCAATTTGTTAAGTGCAAGTTGTGTTTGACAAATGTAATAGAATTTTATGAAGAAATAACTGATTGAATAGATAAAATTAGTGCAGTATTTTCAGAAGGCATTCAGTAAAGTATCTGACAACCAGCAACGCAGGACAACTGGGAGACGATGACCACTATCACTGAAAACCCTAAGTCTGTAGAAAGAGAAGATATTAAACTTAATACAGATAAGCCAGTAGGAGAGGGTGAGGTCAGAGGCGAGCTTGCAAAAAAAGGTTAACAAAGGCTGGGCAAGGTTCATTATATGTAGTTTCAGCTTCATGTGCTTTCTCAAGATATTCAATGCCTTATACTCACCTGCTATTTCTTTAAGGGAAAATATCTAAGATGACACTTCATTTAAAGGGACAAGCACCTTCACCTCTCGTCATCATGATATGCATGATCTCATATCTTAAGGGAAGATTTGATGCGTACATGAGTGAGAAGGGAATAGATGGATATAGGAGCAGGGTGGGAAGATGTAATAAGAGTGGGAAGAGACTTGTGTTGAGTACCAACACCAGCATAGATCAATTGGGCTGAATGGCCTGTGCTGTAGATTCTATGTATGCAAGCTAAACTAGCTCCAGAGTGGAGGGAGTTTGACTCTGTATCTAACTGTGCTGTGTCTGACACTCTGTCTGTATCTGTGCTGTGTCTGCTAGTACTAAAAGCTAGCACCGAGCACTCATAGCAGAAAATTTGCTAGTCCCCAACACTAACAAGTCTTAGCTTGATGACCTCAGAAAGTTATTAAGAACACAAAAAATAGAGTAAAATGCTACAGTAAGCTGAATAGCAATAATGCATTTCAATGTTGGCATGTCTGTCTCTTTCACATTCCTCATACCTCACTATTACATACATTCTTAAAACAGTAATGGCTGTTTGGTAATATTTGTGTCATCTCCTGAGTTGTATAACAGGAAGAGCCCTGGCACAATAAACTCTGTGCATTGTAATGAATTCTTTTCCCCATGTGCTATCCCTGAGTAGAACGCAAACGGATCTGATTCTAATACTTGTTTTTAACTTGGCTTCAGCACAGACAAGTGTTGGATAATTACTTCCAGAAGGTGCTGAAGCTACTGATTTGTAATTTGTTGTGGTTTTTTTGCTTGGTCCCTTAAATGAGAACGTGCAGCAAAAGCAATTGCACCTTCCCGCTCCCCAAAGACCTGTTCAGTTCATTCCCTAACATTAGGGTCACTGGCGGAGAGGGTACGCAGGCCATGCTATACTCAAGAGCCGCTAAACTCCATGGGTGTGGGCCCCTTACTTAACTGTCAATGTTCCTGTGAGAAAATCTTGTAGGTCCGACCATCAGTGTTGAACTGAGCAGGACAAAGTTTGATCAGTGTGTTTGATTGAACGATGTTGCATTTGGACGACTTGTCAGAAATGCTTGTAATGCTATAGCATTCTAATCATTTAAAGCAGAATTGGAAGAATCATTGGCTACAGGAAAGGTCACTCATTGCTAAGTAAATCTTTCCTTTCTTTGTTAATCTTTTGACAGTTGGTAGAAATTAAACACAAAAACAAAGCGAAAATAAAAATCTTGAAGATTGGTCCACACTGCTGGAGGGGCTTGAAATGCTGGAGACTCCAGTCGGATCCTGAAGGTTTGACAGCTGTGCCCCAGAGGCATAACATTTTATAATTTATTCTGTGCGAGTTCATTTGATTCTCCCTGCCCAGGCATGGGATAATTCACTCACGAGGAAAATAAAAAAAACACAATGCTCTCAAAGTGAATTAGCGACAAATTGACTGTGCCACACATCGGTGTTTTGGAATGTGTTTAGTAAAGTGGCTGGAAAATGACCAATGGAATCAACAGAACTTTGAAATGGCAATGGTGCTCCATGGGTGTGAAAAGATCCTTCAATATTGATCTCCTTCAGACTCGTAAAAGAACAGCTGTAACCTGCTGTTACCAGGGCAAACTCCTGTATGAAAGTCACAAGATGAAAGTCACAGCAGAACAGTATCTCCAGGCTACACAAATATTAGGCTACTAAATTATAAGCGATGCAAACAATGTGGTTATATTTTCCATGTAATGATTCTTGCTTTGATAATGTCCGCCCTAACAGCTGGTCAAAATGTTCTAGTACCTGTATCATATCATGTGGAGCTCGGCAGATCTTCACAGGAACAAAATTTAGAATGCTTTCCAACCTCTTGCAGCTAGTGCTGTGCTAGGGTGAGTTGACCAGACACGAGAATAGGCCCATGCTACTGAAGTACAATGGGCAAATGCTGTTGGAGATTTAATGGTGAGGTAATTCTTGGTGAAGACTTCAACAGAGAAAAAGGAAGCAGTAAGAACAGTGCCTATGAAAATGGGGCGGCCTTACTCAGAGGGTCCTTTTCTACATATCTACCCTGTGAGGTTGATGTGTTGAAAGGGACCTCTAGTTAAGGCCACTCTTGAACACTGATTCATTGCAGCTTCCTGCAATAGATGCTGATAGGCCTCCAGGGATAAGTCCTATAAATAAAGGTTGTTATAAAACAAGAACTGACCAAAATTATTAGAAACCTGAGAAAAACTTGACTGAGAAGTACCAACCCAACGGAAGCACTCAATGAGTGTGTCCCTATCAAAATGGGTACAATGTGAATTCTTTGCTATGACCCCAACTTGGCAAAATTTCAACTTAAGACAAACCATGGACATTCAAAAGAAACTGGATTTCATGTTGAATTCAATACTCATCCATGTCAGAGCTACAAATCAACGTGGTGCAGGACTTTGGATAGACTACACAATTAATGTAAAATAGATAACATCATAATGAATTCACAACATTGCAGAAATTAAATGTTTTCTATTCTATTCCTTCCTCTTTCCTGGTCAAGAGGGTGAACCAATCCTGCCAACAAAGATCTGAATGGAGACTATCAATGCAAATTATATGATTCACCTGCCAGGAGGTATGCTTATTAATGGATGAGAGACACCTCCTGATCAACCATTCCTTTCTTCCTGCAGATATCCCAGATTCTAGTGGAATAACTAACTCACTAGGGAAGATAGAATGCAAACACCAAGCTGGGACTCCAACTGAGGTGTCAAGAGTTAAAAGTGCCTCAGTGATAACATCTAGGTTGTCCCACTCGAGCACAGTAGCTACTGGATATCCTGTTCTGGCATTTCAGCTACTAGATGCTACTAATGCTTTGCTCCACAAAGCAAGTCCTCCCTTATTGCTTCAACTAACATCAGGTATGATGATGTGAAGTATCAAGCTGACCCTTCCAATACTTCTCTGGAGCCAGAATCAAGATGTTTCCCAAAATATTCTAATTCCAGAACTTTTGTCAGATTCATGTAATACTTGAATATTAAGCCAAGGTATAGGAATTTAAATTATTAAAAAATAAAATTAAAATAGATATATTAGGAAGAATATTTACTCATAAGAAATAGGAGTAGGCCATGCGGCCACCCCCGCCCCCGAGCCTGCTCCAACATTCAATAAGATCATGGCTGATCTTCGACCTCAACTCCACTTTCCCGCCCAATCCCCATATCCCTTGATTCCCTTAGAGTCCAAAAATCTATTGCTCTCAATCTTAAATATACTTAATGACTGAGCATCCACAGCCCTCTGGGGTAGAGAATTCCAAAGATTCACAACCCTTTGAGTGAAGAAATTTCTCCTCATCTCAGTCCTAAATGGCCAACTCCTTATCCTGAGACTATGCCCCCTAGTTCTACACTCTCCAGCCAGGGGATACAGTCTCTCAGCATCTACTCTGGTAAGCCCTCTTATATAAGAATCTTATATGTTTCAACGAGATCACCTCTCATTCTTCTAAACTCCAGAGAGTAAAGGCCCATTCTACTCAATCTCTCCTCATAGGACAGCCCTCTCATCCCAGGAATCAATCTAGTGAACCTTCATTGCGCTGCCTCTAAGGCAAGTATATCCTTCCTTAGGTAAGGAGACCAAAACTGTACACAGTACTCCAGGTGTGGTCTCACCAAAACCCTGTACAATTGCAGCAAGACTTCCTTACTCTTGTGCTCCAACCCCCTTGCAATAGGTGTAAGGAATCTTACAACACCAGGTTATAGTCCAACAGTTTCATTTGAAAATCACAAGCTTTCGGAGGCTTTCTCCTTCGCACTTCACCTGACGAAGGAGAAAGCCTCCGAAAGCTTGTGATTTTCAAATAAAACTGTTGGACTATAACCTGGTGTTGTAAGATTCCTTACATTTGTCATCCCCAGTCCATCACCGGCATCTCAACACCTTGCAATAGAGACCAACATACCATTTGCCTTCCTAATTGCTTGCTGTACCTACGTGTTAACTTTCTGTGTTTTGTGTACAAGGACAGCCAAATCCCTCTGAACACCAACATTTAATGGTTTCTCACCATTTAAAAAAATATTCTGTCTTTCTGTTCTTCCTACCAAAGTGAATAACCTCACATTTCCCCACATTATACTCCATCTGCCACCTTCTTGCCCACTCACTTAACCTGTCTATATCCCTTTGCAGTCTCTGTGTGTGTCCTTCTCACAGCTTACTTTCCCACCTAGCTTTGTATCGCCAGCAAACTTGGATACATTACACTCGGTCCCTTCATCTAAGTCATTAATATAGATTGTAATAGGGAATTAGGGGTTACGGGGAGCGGGCAGGAAATTGGACATGAATTTAGATTTGAGGTTAGGATCAGATCAGCCATGATCTTATTGAATGGTGGAGCAGGCTCGAGGGGCCGATTGGCCTACTCATGCTCCTATTTCTTATGTTCTTATGTAAATAGCTGTGGCCCAAGCGCTGATCCTTGCGGCACCCTGCCAGTTACAGCCTGCCAACCTGAAAATAACCTTTTATTTCTACTCTCTTTCTGTCTGTTAACCAACCCTCCATCCTCTATTCAGTGATGAGTGTTTAGACTAATCTGATGGGGGAGAGGCAACTAGTAAAGGCAAAAACATTAGGAATGCTCAAAATGCAAATGAATGCTACAATTAGAGAGGACCCAGCTTCAAAAAGAGAGTTAAGGTAGTGGATGGATAAGTTTTGATAGGAGAGTTAGGGTACCAGAGGAATGGGCTTCAATGGGAGAATTAGGTATTAGAGGGATGAATTTCAGTGGGAGAGTTCGGTGATTACTGGAGGGATGATCTTTGATGGAGAGTTAAGGTACATTGGCTTCAATGGGAAAGTCAGCAACTAGAGGAATGGGCACTAAATGAAGAGGTGGGGACTAAAGGGATGGACTTCAGTGGGAGAGTTAGGAGATTACTGGATGGATGAGCTTTGATAGAAGAGTTAGGGTACTACAGGGATGGACTTTGATGCCAGAGTCAGGCTGGGCTCAGTGGTAGCACGCTCTCCTCTGAATTAGAAGGGCACAGATTCAAGCCCCACTCCAGAGATTTGAGCACATAATCTAAACTGACACTTCAGTGCAACAGTGAGGGAGTGCTGCATTGTCAGATACGTTAAACCAAGACCTTGTTTGTCCTCTCAGGTAGGTGTAAAAGATCCCATGGCACTGTTTGAAGAAGAGCAGGGATGTTCTCCCCAGTGGCCAATATTTATCCCTCAACCAACATCACTAAAACAGATTAACTGATCAATACCTTCTTGCTGTTTGTGAGACCCTGATGTGCGCAAATTGGCTGCCGCGTTTCCTACATTACATCAGTGACTATACTTCAAAAGTATTTAATCGGCTGAGAAGTGCTTAGGGGCTTCCTGAAGTTATGAAAAGTGTTATATAAATGCAAGTTATTTCTTTTCTTTCTTGAGATGAACTTCAGTGAGAGAGTTAGGGTATTAGAGGGATTTGTTTTGATGCTAGAATTAGGGTACTATTGGGATGAGTTTCAATGGGTGAGCTAGGGTACCAGAGGACTGGGCTTTGATGGACTTTCGTGTCCTTGAATATGCCTAAATTCTGATAAAGCTGCTAGGATATCTTGCTCTTGGTTTCATAGCTATTGAAATGGACTACTCCAGCACTTTAGCACTGTACGGTTTCCCCGTTCTACTGATGTAGATACCAGGGCACCCACAGTTCAATTTTGATGCTACTCATCCACCCTGCTCTAGCACAACAGTTCCCTGACCATTCCTCCGGAGAGCTATACTGGGCTTCCGTGTTGTGATGTAAGAATATACAAATTATTATAAAGGTACATTTGCAAGAAAATCTCGGAGAAAGTTCACCAAAGTGAAATTAGATATTTGCTTAACAAGGGTGTACATCCAAACATGTTTTCCAATCTCTCCCCCCCCACCCCCCCGATCATGACAAACCACACACTGCCTTCCCTCTCCCCTCTGTTCTTTAACTTGGGCATTGGTTGTATTTTATCACCAACCAAAATTAAATTGAGGTGTCTGTTTCATGGTCTAATTAAGTATCACTCCCTTTTTCTTTGCTATAAAATTAGACTTCCTGTGTTAGGGACCTGGCGTGGACCACTGCCAAGGGTTTTTGCTGTGAAGCCCTCGGGGCAAGATGGCAACACAAGCTCTCATTTATACACACACATCAAACACGCACACACAAAAACAGCTTTGCCGTGGGTTTCAAAAAATGCTTTTACAGGCTAGAATTATTTTTTCGTTATAAATTAGGTGTTCTGCAGATTTTATGGCTGGCAGGACGACATTTTAACTGCCTGTACCCCTGACCCTATTGTAATTCTCTCTCTGGAAAAAAACAGGGCTCGTCCACACAAGCTAGCGATTCAGGATCTGTGAACACTCTTATCCACATGTAAGGCTGAATTAAATAAAGTTTATGTTTCTGCTCTTTTATTATTCAGGCAGTTCTGATAAAAAAAGCATTTGTCATTGATTCTAGCTGCTTGGAAGCAATGTGCTAATACAGTCACTAATGGGTTATGAGTAATGGCTACTGATATTGAACAGGGCAGGCACTCAATTTACTGATACTGGATCCGTACTAATGTATAACATACGGCCTAGTACTAATCCTAGACCTACACTGGTATACACTGTTCTACTGATACTGTTGTTGGACTGGTACTGCGGTATACTCTGCTCTATCCTTTTCTTAAAGGGGCTACCTCACGGTAGGGTACAGTTAGAGAAGATGCCATCTACCCTCTGATACCTCACCCACCTGAGTATTCTTCATTTTTCAACCAGAATAGTGCTATTCAGTAAGCTATTCAACCACAGTGAGCATCACAGCTGAGTCCGATCCTGACCTTCCCCCTCTCCTCCCTTTCCCACCCCCCCCCCCCCCACCCCGCTCTCCACAATGTGTAAGCTTCCTATCAGGTGTCACTACGTAATGATTAGAAATGAGAACCTTGACTTAATTTTTCCCTTCCCTTGTCAGTGACAGCAGTTGTAGAATCCCTACCGCCATCCTTGGCTCAGATCAGGTAAGTAAGCAGAGAACAGGGAGTAAGTCAGACCTTCTTGTCTGTGTGGTTCAGTGCTGCTTCATGCTGTGCACTTACTCAATTTGTCACCAGGCAACCCGGTGTGTCACTTGATTTTATACATGTAGCTTTCTGACCAGTGGTGTACCTGATCACTTGAGTTTCCCACAAAGAAACTACCAGTAATTATTGTCATGTCTTGCAAACATCATGATAAAATTAAAGCTCAGAAATGACTGTTTGCAGTATTGGCATATGAACACACAAAGCATTTGTGTGAAGCTTGTTTGGCCTGCTCTTTTAACAGAGGGGTTAACCAGTATGAAGTAATAAAATAGCAAACAAAGGAATGTCACATTAATACGTTAAGCATTCGCATGCTAATATCACAAACAGTAATTTGTAGGCTCCAATATTTAATGGGCCAGATTTTGCTGTAAAAATAATGGTGAGGTTAACAGTGCTCACCATTGTTTATATGCAAATCAGACAGCAACTTCCGGCAACCACACATGCGCAGTTAAATGTGGAGATCCAGAAGATGCTGTCCGATGTGCCCTGCTCCTCCAAAAGCTGTGCGAAAATGGCATCTCACTCTCTGACTCACCATTCAAATGTATTGAACGGCGTGTAGTTCTTGTACTTACCTCATATATACGGACTAAACTCGTTGAAGTTTATGGACTAAAGTTAGAGCTTGTCCATTCTAGTGTAAGTACCCTTTTAACAGTATGGTAAGTCTTAATTACTGCCAAACCACCTTTCTGGTACTGAAAATTAACTTTTACAAGTGTGGAGTCTCACATTCCTTCAGCATCTAGTGTTGGACATTTAAAAAAAATTAAATAACTTTTTTTACTTCTTCTTTCTGTCTCTTTTATCTCTGTCTTTTAATCCAATCTTTCTTTCCCTTTCTTTATTTCGCTTTCTGTGTCTGATTTGACATTGAATTCACTATTCTAACTGACACTTCCTGGTTCAGACTCTGCACTGCTCATTAACGATTCTTCAATCTGATTGGTTAAGGAGATGAACAGTTGCTTGCCCTGTTCACACATGTCCCAGATGCCCTGTAGTGGGCACCGTGCTATTTGGATGGTTGGTTGACAGCAACTTGCCATGCAAAAGTGCATAGAAAGTCTGTGGGCAAGTGCAAGTCTAATGAACGGCTAGCGTTGTTCGTTCGCCACTCACAGCAAAATCTGGCTCAATAATTTGGGGTAAAGTTTCTGACTGACACTGTTGCACCATATTCCTCTGTGCCATTTTTAAACTCGTTGTTACCCCATTTGTTTCTAAACACCCACTGGAAAACAGACCCCATAGAGATTTCAGTTTCTATCCTCATGGGGTAATTCTCTACCCTGTGCTGTTAGCAGAGGCCCTTTGCTTGCAGGAGCCCATATTAGAAATTTGGGTACAACTGTCAGAAAATTAATCCCTTATGTGTCTTGGTTATAAATACTTTGTCAACTATTTATTTGTGCTTATCAAAGCCTGCGATGTTAGTGCTGGGCAGTGGGACATTTTTTACACCCAGTGTCAGCACCAAGTGACACTGTGTCATTTTCCACTTCATACACAAGTCATCCTTATGTCCTCTTTGAGTGAGACTGCCAATTTAGTGTCAAATTAGTTGCAGTTTGTGTTGTGAACTCACATCACCCCAAAATGGAACTGAAACTAGCCAGACTCATTTCACGTGCAACTTTATTTCTAATTCATCCCCCCTCCCCTCTTCGCCTCATTCTGAAGTAGAATTCTACATACACAGCCATTGTCTAGTAATTTACCCAAGTGGCCATCCTTCATAAATAAATGTAGCTGGTGATTGTCCACAGATTGTTCAAGTTAAGCCCATTCCTGTCCTCACCCAATGTCCATGCTTTCCCATAAAGATCACTAAGCTAGCGGTCAGGAGAAGTTAACCTCGCTGATCATTTTTCTTTCCCCAAACCAAGGATTTTGAGGGCCAATTGTAGCCTATCCTACTGCCACCCTGGTTAAGATCAGTTACCTCAGCCCAGACCAGGGACTGAACCTGGGATCTTACAAACCTTGCAGCTACCAGATAGTGGAAACCATCCCTCAGAGCCAGATCCCAGGGATCAAAGAACTGTTTCCTTACACAATGCACTACTCAATCTTCCAATACAACGTGTTACAGTTAATTCCCTGGTGATGATTGGTAATGGTGATGAAAGGAACAGATTAATATTTGCAGTCCTAATGCTTCAGGGAAAGTACGACTCACATGGGCGAAACAATAACTGGCATTTCACTCAACATTCATCAAACAGAGGAATGACAAGGCCATAAAGTTGTAATCAAAATTGTGTTGTCAGGTTTCAGAATTTAATTTATAAATTTTCATTCAGAAATAACATTTATGAATACATTTTAATTTGATTTCCCAATGAATATTCATGATGCCAACGTCTGAGTTTGAGACGGCAAATACCAAATGGTTCTGAGGGGTTTCCTAGCCCACCTGTTGAAGTAGTCCCACAGCTGCCAGTTCAATCAGACATTACTGTGATGTCACTGTAGAGCTCCGTCTAGAGTTGACATGCCTCATGGGGTCCAGCTGTAAACTGTCCAAGTTCAACAAACCACAGCAAGCTGGCTTTTGAAAGACATACAGACTGAATTCTCAGACTGACAATGCTCTCCCACCCTCTGAGTGCGAGTGACAGGCACCAATGCCCTGGGATTCAGTCTGACTCAACTCACCCAACATCTGAGTCTGAGTGACAAGCCGCCACCGCCCTGGGATTCAGCCTGACAAAACTCATCCAGCATGTGAAATATGTGCATATGAGTGACAGGCCCTCCCCCACCCCCTGCCTGGGACTTAGATTGACTCAACTCACCCACCAACTGAGTCTGAGTTTCAGGCCACCGGGTGAGAACTGAGAATCCCAAATTTAGGCAGACTTAATGCTTAACTTGGCCAACCTATGAATACAGTTCTGAACCTGCTCCTTACATTTTGTATTAGAAATATACTCCCAATCCAGACCCAAATACTTTTCAGGCTGTATTGGACCATGGAGGTAACTCTGAAGTTAACAGGCAAGGAGCGACACAGCTTTAACAATGTTTGGATCTCTTAAACGAAGCAGGCTCGAGGGGCCGTATGGCCTACTCCTGCTCCTATTTCTTATGTTCTTATTATCATTACAGATGAAGATTACAAGCAGCTCCCATTCTACAAAAAAAACTTCCCTAAACAGTTAGCCTCCATTTTACCTCAGGATGTGCCTATTTAGGTAACTTCCCTATAGACAGTACTTGAACCTTAAAGGGACAGGACAGATTTAGCACAACTCCATCTTAGCAACTAAACCATAACCGTGCTTTAGACCCTGAGCTACCCAGGAGCAACATCACAGGAGATCAGCTAGTGTTTTCCAAATTTATCAAGGCACACCTGCAATGGGATCAGAGCATCTTTAATGACATCATCATGAATAAACATATACAATATGAAACATTTTATCTGGAAGCTCTCACCCCTTTAAGTTTTGCCTAGATAATTTTGTCCTATCTTCTTGAAGGCATTTACTTATGTTGGGGTACAGGTGAGCTAAGTATCAGCTTGGCTCAGTTAGTGGTACTCTCAGTAAGTTGTGGGTTCCAACCCCGCTCCAGAATTTGAGCATATTATCTAGGCTGACACATCAGTCTAATCCCGAGGGAATGTTAGTGCTGGGGCTGATTTTCCCATTCCTGGGTCACTTGGGCGCAGTGCACAGAGGAAAATTGAGTAGGGAAGCCCTGATTGTCCATCCTTTTAAATTGGCCAGGCTCCCTGCTGAGTGTGTGATCCTTCCTGCCCTATTTTCCTCTATTCGCTGTGCCCAGATGACCCAATATGCTTAGGCATAGGAACAGGAAATTCCGCTCTGAGGCATTTTGGATGAGATGTGAAACTGATGTTTGCTTGTTCAGGTAGCTTTATAAGATCCATGACTCTATTCAAAGAAGAGCAGGGAGTTCTCCTCATGACCTGCTGAATATGTCTTCCTCAGCTAACAC
The DNA here is from genome assembly GCF_035084215.1 of Heptranchias perlo. Taxonomy (NCBI): domain Eukaryota; kingdom Metazoa; phylum Chordata; class Chondrichthyes; order Hexanchiformes; family Hexanchidae; genus Heptranchias; species Heptranchias perlo. The sequence goes on from NC_090356.1 coordinate 6,945,526, forward strand.
CACCAAAAGAAAACAGATTAACTGGTAATCCATCTCATTTTCCATTTGTGGGACCTTGCTACGTGCAATTGGCTATTGCACATGCCTATTTAACAACAGTGACTGCACTTCATTCATTGGCTGGGAAACACTCTGAGACGTCCTGTGGGATGTGATAATGCACTATAAAATTGCAAGTTTGTTCTTTCTTTCATACACAAACACTTTCCAACAGGGCTCACTGGATAGTACCCCTACTCCCGCCCCAATGACGAGTTAACGGCATAGACCAGGGATCAAACGCTGAATTTGCCTGTTCTGTATGAGTCAGAAGTGCCACGCTGCATGTTGCATCTACAGACTGATCCAGTGCAGCTTAGACATCACCCTTTCATTTGTTCAAATGTTCTAGAAAAATATAAATCTCACATGTAAAACGCATTTGTGGGGTGCAGGTTACAACAGAAACTCAGTCTTTATTCTCAGCCTCTAAGCAATAGAAGAAGTCTTGAAGTCTGTTTCATAATTGGTGTAGCATATTACTTAATGATATGAAATCAAAGGCAGCAATGAATTACCAATCTCCTCAAACAAAAAGTGGAAAATATCAGTTTCTGATGGCTATTAAATCTGTAACTCAAAACCTCTAATGAAACAGATCTGTGCAAACCACTCCATTCAAACATCTCAACCTTCTTCACAAGATTACAAAATTGGGTTGGAAGAAGAAGGATGTTCAGTCCATTTGACTTCATCCTTCCAGAATGATAAACATACCACTTCCCCATTACAGCACGAAGCTCTTCCTTAAAGGAGTCCAGTGTCCTAGCCTCAACCACCCTTCCTGGCAACTTGCTGCAACTGTGCATCACTCTGTGTAGAGAAATACTTCCTGTTATCTGTTCTAAATGTGCCGTTCACAACCATGAACCAATGGTTTCTTGTCCAGCTGCCGGCTGCCTTGGTGTATCTGAAAGTAATGGTTTGGGTTTCCTTTCTCTCTCCTGTCAAGTATCTTTTTACCCGCTATAAGGCCCCATTGAACGTTTTGTGGCCTATCTCAAAATTTCCTCTCACGTAGACAAGTATTTACATCAATAATCTGTTTTATCTGTTCCCATATTCCATTGTTTCCAGTCTTGAGGGATTTTTCCCTCCACCCCGATTTTGTCCCCTCCTATTCTGAAGATGCTGACTCACGATGGGGTATTGGGACCTCCTGTCCTGAAGCACCTGACCCAAATAGCCAATCTTCACATCTGAGCCTTTCAGTACGTCTTGGCAGCCTATTCAACTATGGGGAGCATCACAGATGAACTCGATCCTGTCCTTTCCCAATGACCACATGAGTCATACTTTCTAGGGGAGTCAGTGAAAAGCAATCAGGAGCAGGAAACCATCCAGATTTTTGCCCCTCCCTAGGTGAGGGGCACTGAGGCCAGTTTCGGTGACCCCAGCTCTAATGTGGCCAAGATCAGCTAACTGAGCATAAAAAAACAATTGAATTTGGGATTTGACTCATTACCAGATCATACACTCCATTCATTCACTGCACCATCCAAATTCTTATGTTTTTTGTAAATTAATTCTACTATACAGTCCCTATTATAACTAGACCTTTATATTTCTATTCAATAGTCACATATTGAACCCAGTCCTGACCTACAGTCCATATTATACACCTGCTGTCTGTCACTTTCATATTCCATATCACACATAGCTACTTATTATACACATCTTAAGCTGGGTGTGGAAAAGTCATATTGCCCAATGAAACTGTATCTGGAATTAGGGGGTGTGGGAAAAACTACATTCTGTGGTGTTGAGTCGGAATATTTATCCATCGCAGCCATGGCTCAGATTATTGGGGTCATATAGCCCATCTCACTGACTAAAGCAATCAGTGAAATGTAAGCAAGTGTTCCATTGCTGGCCTAGACTACATGGTAATGTAAAAGAGCAAAACCAATTCCATACTTGGCTGTGAGGCTACCAGTGAAATATTAGATAACCTACTCCATTACTGACTTTGGCTGTCAGAGACACTGTTGCTTACCCCATACCTACCCTAGCCTTAAGGATGATATTACTGTCCTATACCTTCTCCAGGCTATAAAAGTAATGGAAGAGAACATCTCACATCTTAACTGGCACAAGCCAGAAGGGTACAATGTAAGACAGCTTTCTCAATCCTGTATCTGAGCCTGGGTAAGAAGGCGTCCCATGCCTCGCTCAGGCTATCCAGGCAATGTGAACAGGGTACCTGTCCCATACATGTACTGCTCAGTCTAGCCTTAATCTCCTTCTCGGACCAGTCCAGTCTTAGTTCCTGTAAATGAGGTATGCTGTTGTTGCATTCATCAGTGTTCTGGTTCAGACCTATGCTCTCAAACTTGTTGATGGCAAAATGCACTGGAAATCCTCACCTGAAAATACTGTGGAGATTTTTTTTGAACGATCAGGAGGCTAACTACTCTTGGATGTGCGGAAATCCACACGCTCTGTCAACTTCTTTGAGAATCCTGGTGATCCAGGAGGCTTGATATTAGCCTGTAAATAAGAAGTTATAATATTACTATGGTACAAAAGGAGGTGGCACTGTGGAGGTTGAAGTTAAGGCACATTATGTCAAGCAATGTTTAGTAATTATCTATCTAAAAATCTTTAGGCTGATTTTCTTCTCCTCAGTTCCCAAGAACAAAGCAGCGGAAAAATGGGAGTGAGACCCTTTATGCCAGGTCTTCTTCACCCTGTGTGCATTGCCCTAGGTTTCCTGAGGAACCCTGTGGGGAGAGGACGGGAAGCAGAACATTTATGCTCCCAGGAGGTGCAGCCATGCTAATGAGGCAGAAGGGGACAATCCTGGCTCTCCCTCATTTTCTTCCCAGATGTTGGAAGCACATTCATTCTGAGGGGTATTAGGAGACATGGGTAGAAAAGGGTTAATGTGTATTTTAAAGAATGGCAGAGAGTCTCATGCATTTGCTTTCTCTACTGATATACTTCAGTGGCCCTCTGCTGATCATGCTTGAGACCCTGATAGAGAAACCACACATGATACAATTAGACACTTGCCCATTGATACTTAAGGCTGGTTGGGCGACCTTGGGAAGAACAAGATAAGTGGTAGAGAAAATGTAGAAAAATAGCATGGTGGAATCTGAGATCATCTTCATTCATGTCAATTGATAGCATAACTTTACCCATTGGTCATATGTATATTCTGTAGCTTAGAGATGTACAGTGGCATGCATTAAAAAGGCATTTAGATTAGCATTTTGTAGTCAAGAAAGGTATGTAAACCAACAAATTTTAATGGGAATTTGGATTCGCCCTTTGAATAAGTGAAACATCGCTTGTGTGCATATTGTCTTGCCAGCATCGAATGAAGATGCATAAATATAGCTCACTAGCTAACAGTATCAAGAAGAAGTGGGTCTTAAGCCCTGCATCTAGTCCCTCTTCAATCATACTGGAATCTGAAATAAGTCCCTTTTTCTTTCGAGGACAACAGGACAGGCACCGGAGATGGAGGCTTTATTGATGATGCAAATAAAATTTGGTACAGTGCAAATCAACATGTGTTCTGTGTCACAAACTGGGCTTTAACACATTGCCCTGTCATGATTAGCTCTTAAATAGCAAATCACTGCACTAAGGGGAAAATCAAGTCCATTGTTGAGGGAGTCTTATACTGCATCGAAATCCTGACTTGGGACTACTCAGAAAAATTACAGAAAAATTCTGGGGTCGTTTTTTACTCCCGGGCAGGAACGCAGCCTAGCGAGTGGCCATCCCGTCCTGGAGTGGTAACAGGGAGGCTCGACTGATTTTAATGGTTGGGCCTCATTTGTATGCCACTTGCCGAATTCCCAACCAAATGGCTGGAATGTCGGCGGGAAGTGGTTGCCCAGCCGTTAAAATTGGGAGGCTGTACAGCCATACTTAATAAAGGAGTGCTCAGTCAGATATACAGTAGTGTAGCAGTTAAGACATTGCCATTTGTGAAATTGAATTCATTAGATCTTGTAAACGTTATGGAAGCCACCGGATTGTTGTAAAAACCCAACTGTTTCATTAATGTCCTTCAGGGAAGAGAACCTGCCTCCCCTACCCGATCTGGCCTACACGTGACTCTTGTCTACACACTATGTGGTTGACTCTCACTGCCCTCTGAAGTGGCCTAGCAAGTCACTCAGTTTACGGATGGGTGATAAATGTGACCTTGCCAGTGTCACCCATATCCCAGGAACAAATATAAAAAATACTATAGAAAGTCACAATGGGGCTCTAAATTTTGCTGTCCACGTCATTTTGTGCAGATCTACTGCAGGTGCAGTGTGCAGGAAGACACATGCTTGTACCTAGTGAGGCTCCATTACCAGTGTGGAGCTCTGGCAAAATTCTCCCCAGAGTAGTCTCTAGAGGGGTAATTTTCTGACTTCGTACTCCTGGTGGTGTGCTCAACTTTCCAAGCATTTAAAATGAATAGGTAGAAAAGGGTGCCCTATTCATGCCCTGCATTCTGATGGGCTAATGGTAGGCAAAGCCCCTCCTCCCAGAAGCACAAAGTGACCCCATAAATATTGAATCGGGCTGCTCAGTAAGCGCCCAGGGCGCGCGACTGAAATTAATGAAATTAGGTCCAATGCATGTGCAAATTAGAGACCTAATGCCTGTTTCAGGCCCCTTTGCCAAATTGGACTGCATGCCATGCACGCTGTGGTCAATTTCTTCAGCAGCCAAACCTGCAGTCCTTAAGGGACAGAAAATGCTCTATCCCCCAGGGATAGGCACCTTGGTTTAACCAAAAAAATACTCAAGACTCTGAAAGAAGGGGTTTCCAACTACAATATCTATAAAAATAAATATAACAGAGTACAATAAAGCCACAACCACTAACACATCCTGACTTGGTAAAGTTTCACCATGAGCAGACTGTTCCGATGATCAATGGCTCACTGATTCACATGTGTTTACCAAGCTTTGTTTTTACACTTGGTATTCTATAGTTTAAACTGGAGTCGGATCTTGTCATAAGGTTTGATATTTCAGATCATTTGGGGAACCAACTGACCTGTTTGCTCAAGCTTCTGAAAACACTTGTACAGTTTTGAATAAATGTAAGCACAGATATTCTTTAAAAATATTTTAGGGATGGCAAGATTGAAAGAGCTTGCATTTATATATTACCTTATCACATCCTCAGGGCATCCCAAAGCACTTAAACACCAGTGAATCGCTTTTGGAGTGTAATCCTTGATGTTATATGGGTAAACACAGCAGCCAATTTGCCAAAATCCCCCAAATAGCAAATGAGATGAATGGCCAGCTAATTGGTTCTTGGTTGTGGGAAGACACTAGGGAAATCCCTGCTGTTCTTTGAAAGGTGAATTAGGATTGGTCACTCTCACTTGAATGGGCAGACGCTTGGTTTAGCATCTCATTTAAAAAAAACATTTCTAGGAATGCTGCACTTCCTCAGTACTGCACTGAAGTGTCACTCTAGATCATGTGCTTGTATGTAATAACCCACGACCTCTGACTCAGAGGACAGAATGCTACCAAATGAGCTAAACTGACACATGGAATTGTCTAATATAATACTTTACAGTGTCAGCCTTGGTCAGAAGTCAGAAGTTTGTGGATTTAAGCCCCACTCTAGGTTGACACTTCAGTGCAGTACTGAGGGAGTGCTGCACTGTTGGAGGTGCCATCTTTCAGATGAGACATTAAACTGAAACCCTGTCTTCTCTCTCAGGTGGACGTAAAAGATCCACGGCACTATTTGAAGAAAAGCAGGGGAGTCCTCCCCAGTGTTCTGGCCAACAATTATCCCTCAATCAACACTACCAAAAACATTATCTGGTCTTTTATCTCATTGCTGTTTGTGGGACCAGGTTATGCGCAAATTGGTTGCACTGTTTCTCAACAGTGACTACACTTCAAAAGTATTTAATTGGCTGTGAAGCACTTTGACCTTCCTGAGGTTATGAATAGGTTATGAGGGGATATATAAATGCAAGTTATTTCTTTCTTCTTTAATTGATATATTATAAAGCTTAACAATTTGGCAAAAGAGTTGACAGGATTCCTTTGAATCATACAGTAGAACAGGGACTGAAACACAGGACAACTCTCACCAGAGTTATGTGTGGGAGCTTCATTGATGGTGTACAGGTAAATGCAGCACCCAATGTGGTAATGGGTCATATAGAACAGGCAAATCCTAGGCTCAATCTCCGATCAATGCTGTGTCAGCTAATTGCAGTTGACGTGCTACATTTGACCTGAGCTGCGGAGGGGCAAATAAGTGACGCTCTCAATCACTATCAATCACTATCACTATATAGGGTGTCAGTCTTGGCTCAGTGGTAGCAGTGACTATACTTCAAAGGTACTTAATTGGCTGTAAAGCTCTTTGAGACATCCTGAGGTCGTGAAAGGCATTGTATAAATGCCTATCTTCTTGCCTATGTTCTATCTTCTTTCTTTATCTATTGAGCCTTGCTGGAATGTACATACCTGTGGATATTGAATGAGGACAGGATGCACTATTGCCCCTCATGGTCACACTCACTATCTAGGCCCACGCATAAAGAATGGCCACATGGTGAGGTACAGGAAGGTGGTCAGCACCTTTGAACTGTGCTTTGGCAAGAATCAGAATGTTCAGGAGAAAAGAAAATCGGAGGGGAAAGGTAAGAATTTATTTCTTATTATTCCAAAAATTTCAGGCACGGGCTTTCATCAGTATCCCTCCATCCCCCTTCTGCCCGCTCTATAATGCATAATATTTAAGAGGACGCTAGATAAGCACATGAGGGAGAAAGAAATACAAGGATATGCTGATAGGGTTAGATGACGAGGGGTGGAAGGAGGCTCATGTGGAGCATAAATGCCAGCATAGACCAGTTGGGCCGAATGGCCTGTTTCTGTGCTGTAAATTCTATGTAATTCTATAAGAATATCCCTCCTGTCAACTCAATGCAAAGCAAGTATCAGTTCACAAGGGAAGGAATGGACAGCTCACTTGTCTACCTAGCCAGTGGAGGAAGTCTGTATGTAGTGAAATTCCTTGCTGGGGGGAAGAGCAGTGTAAGACCCGATAAAGAATGACTGGAAATAAAAGAGCCAGTCTTGATGAGGAGTATAGGCCTGAGTTCCTCCCTACATCTTGGTATGTTGATCAGTGGGCCTCCATGCTCCTTGTAGAAATCAGAAGTTATGAGCTGCTGGACTCAGAATAGTGAGACCTTTCCGTGAGTCACTGTAATTGGACGCAGAAAAACAGAAATGGCTGGCATCTGCAGATGATTTCAGGGACTATAAATCAGTTGTTTTTCTGCTACATTGGCACCCCGCCAAAGTTTCCCTTTTTTTACTGAGACACAGGAAAATAAAGATAAATGAGAGAACTTCCCAGGTTTATGAGTTCTGTTGTCTTTCTAAATGCTTCGTTTCAGTTTAATTACTAAAAATACGCCTTTCTGCTCATATACTTTGATTGCAAAATGACATTATTGCTCCTGGCCAATTTGTTTAACTGTGAAGTACAAGGAGAACAACTTTCTGTCTTCCTCCATTTGGCTGAGGTACTCCCTCCCCAGTCAGGTCAGTCTTTAAATGGAGATGGAGAGAACGAGAGAGACAGAGGAATATATAGGCAGAGAGAGAGAGAGAGAGAGACATAAAGAATAAAGAAAGAGGCCAAAACAGAAATAGGGAGAAAAATATGGAGCAGAATGTATAGATTGAGATGTATAGAGAGTGCCACATGAGCAAGCACCTCCAAACTATGCATATGAACTAAAGGGTGAATTTTACAATTGCCAAAAATCGTACGGGGTACGTACGCAAAGTCTCGATATGTGCTGCCAGTGGAATGAGGCTCTGTCCCAGAAACACGCATTGGAATAATATCCTCTCCAAAACAGAGAGCAAAACAGCGAGGCAGACAGAAGGGAGCTGGAATTGTGTTGTGGGGTGAAAGGGGCCATACTGTAGTTTTAAATGTAGACATAACCCAATATTTGACAGATCAGACAATGATATCAAGCACTAAATGCTGTGTGATATTATCATACAAACACTTAATGTGCTCATACTAAACTCATTTGTCTGCTATTTTAATTAACACCTCAGTTAAAATAACAGACGGCGAAATTGGATACAGATGTGCTAAGCCTTTGTGAGATAACATTGCACGGTGTAGTTGCCAGTCTTAACTCACTTTTGTTAATATTAAACCTACACTAGCAGTGGCCTAAACAGGTTGATGTTTTATCTTATTAACGAAGCAAATCAGAGATCATTGTACAAATCTAAATGGTGAAGATCTCCTCTGTGCGATGCGTGCAGCAAAATTGGAAACACTTTCTTTATAAATGAGTTTATGATTTCCCCAGTATACAGAGGATATCTTCCCCTGATGTCGGCCTCTATCCCCCCATGGTATTGAACATACAGCTCAATTCATTAGATCTATATTAGTGCAAAAAAAAGTTGATACAACATTTATATCTCTGGGTGTAACATCAGAACTGCCCACTGGAAGGGGAAATTTTTCAATGGGTGATCTTAATGCACCAAATTCTTGCCAGTGTTATTTTATAGCAGGCATCAACCCGTTAATTGCTGATACTAAAAAAATGACCCTTTGGAAAATTCCCCCTTAAATCTCCTATTTTACCGTCCAACTGTGTTTTGAATGTCCCTATTGTTTTTGTCTACATTACCCTGTCTGGCAGATTATTCCAAACATTCATCACTCTTTGAATAAAGAAATTCTTCCTAATATCTGTTTTACATTTACGTTTTCACTAATTTAAATTGATGTCCTCTGCTTCCACTGCCCTGGATAAATCTGAAGTTACGTTCTGGGATCATTGTCCACACCATTTAATATTTTCTACGTCTCAGTGAGGATCCGATTAACTGCCTTCTTCCCACACAGCGATAATCGTTTAATAAAATAATTGCATTCTCATTAAAGAGATCACCAAACCTATTCCCTGTCCCCCACCCCGCCACCCCACCTGCTCCCCAGGTGAACATTTTAACAGGACAAATTCGCTCCCCAGATCCCAGCTGCTATACAACTGGAGTCTCAATAGAAGGTTGCTGAATTCACATTACGTTTCAGAGGGGAGGAGGGGGAGGGGCGTGAGATGCATTTCCACAAGAGTGTCAGTAATAAAATGGATCACATCAACACCAGCAATATGCCAGGGATTTTCTTCAGTAACTCACTTCCTCCACCTCGTCAGCATTCAATACCACAACAGTAGTTTGGACTGAAGTGTGTGAAATCGCAGGGACAGATGTTATGTGGCAGTCCTGTCATAAACATAATTTATTTGTCAGTGTCAGATAGACCACGTACCCTCTGATGTTCTAAGGTAGTCCACATCTCAGGCAACTCAAGCAGATAAAGTTACCGGCAGACCTGCACCTAAGACCTCTGGATGAAATGCGTGACGGAAAGGCACGCTGAGATCAATAGGGATGAATATGTTTTAAGTTTCTTTTTTCAAGACAATTTTATGGTACTATCACTACAGGGGATTAAGAGCAAAGGGGGTGAAATTTATTCTCGACAGTCAGAATTCAATTTCATTTTATGATTTTCATATTTATATCTAACTTCTTGTTTTCCCGGATGAGGGCACACCATGATCAACCAATTACTAAACATTTCAGTTAAATATATCCCAAATTGAAAAAGATGTTTATTTTTCTGCTCCCTTCTATCATGCAGGTGCCAACTCTCTTTGTTGGGGTAAGTTGGTTCTGCTGGCACCAATCCCCCCTCCTGTACTTCACCCAATTGTCTATTCTTCGTGCGTAAACCCAAATAGTAAATGTCAGCAGGTTATTCAATCATGGGGGGTGGAGTGGGGGGGGGCCGAAAAGAGGGGGAGGTGGTGTCACATGATGGCCACACCCGATCCTATCCTCACCTGATATTCTCACACAAGGACTTTCCAGCAAGGAGTGAAGGATGTGATCACGAAATAGCAATCAGGAGCTAGAGGCACTGTGGCCAATTCTAGCACCTCTGTTGCCAGTCCCATCGGGATCAACTAACGCATCACAGCCGGGGAAGCCCCTCTGTTACTGGCCAAGACTGAGTTCAGCTCATTCAGCAGAGCTGGATTCAGGCCTGGGAACTTCCTGCTCAGATCCACCCAACTTTATTCAATTACCAACTGAGCCACTGAGAATCTAATGTTTTTTGGTTAAAGTCTGAACTATTATCAATTTTTATTTAGAAATAACTCTAATGAATGATGGCTGCTTCTACAGTATAATATAATAAGTACATTAGATACCAGTGAAATCATTTTATAACATACTAATAATTATTAGTGGAGAGATTGTGTCAAACTTGGTCATTCTGTATTGTGGACACTGTCACCCATCAAACACACATCTAACTGCATCCTACACTACACTTACTATCTGCAAAGAAGAGGTCCAGACAGGACCCGAATAGTACACTCTAGGTACGAAAACTCCACAGTACACATAGTATAAAAAATTACAACAATACTGGTGTAATTTCAAGACTGTATCTCATCCTGTGGTACAAATGATGGCTGTCAACTGCTCGGGCTCTGTTACTGCAGTTCATAGTGTCACCTGAACTTCCTAATTGTTTATTGGTTTGTAATTACTTCTGGGTTTCCATTAGCCTGCATATAAATCATCTGAACCCCTCGATTAGATTCCAGCCTGTAACTTACTCCCGGTATCAATTATTCTATATATAAATCATCAGAACCCCTCAAATAGATTCCAGCCTGTAACTCACTCTGAGAATCCACTGTTCTCTACATACCTTGCACTGTGTTACCTTTGTGGAAAGGTCCATATGTACAGCCTCAATCACATTCTATATTCTTCCCTTTGCCACTGCTTTGCCATATTTGGCTTCCATCCAAAACTCAACAGTTTAAAACAAAAAAAATCAGTTCAAGTACTTCATCAATGCAAAATTTTTCATTTTTGTTAAACATAAACCAGACAATTTGTCTCAGAAGAGATGGATCAGTATTTAATTATTAATTTGCGCTAACGCTATTGTTCCTGATACATAAATACACTCTGCCTTTGTTATAGGATTGTGTTGTAACAATGTATGAAATGAGCAATGAAAGATTCAGCGTGAGACCAATTTTGAGAAAAGTTGAACCCTATTTTTGCAATACCAACTTGCTTCAATAAAAAATGACATTCAACCAGGTTAATCGATGTTGTACCCATCAAAATAGCAGTGATACTTATCCATACTTAGGGGAGTCAAAATCTTTTAGGAGCATAAATAATCAATATCTCAACAACAACTTACATTTGCATAGCAACTTTAATGTAAAAAATGTCCCAAGGTGCTTCACAGAGGCATAAGGAAAAACAGATGCTGAAAGATTAGGAGGGGTGACCAAAAGCCTGGTCAAAGAGATATAACTTCAGCTGTGTTGTATTCCTCTCATGGTTTCACGGTCTCTCTTCTGATACCTGGCTTCCCTTCTGGTTCCTCACCTTGCCCGCTTCTCATTCACTCTCTAAGTTTCGGTACCATTGGGTCCAATACTCAAAATGGCAGTGGTGTTTACTCCTTGTTCCTTTAAGAAATTAAGAAAAAGTCAAGTTGAGAAAAAGTCTTTTGGCCCATTGAGCTTGTCCCTGTAGTACTGCAACTCACTCAGCCCAACACCCAACTCACCTAACCCAGCATCCAACTCACTCAGCCCAACATCCAACTCACCTAACCCAGCATCCAACTCACTCAGCCCAACACCCAACTCACCTAACCCAGCATCCAACTCACTCAGCCCAACATCCAACTCACTCAGCTCCGCATCCAACTCACCCAACCCAGCATCCAACTTACCCAACCCAGCATCCAACTCACCAAACCCAACATCCAACTCACTCAGCCCACTATCCAACTCACTTAACCCAGCATCCAACTCACCAAACCCAACATCCAACTCACTCAGCCCACTATCCAACTCACTTAACCCAGCATCCAGCTCACCCAACCCAACATCCAACTCACTCAACCCTGCATTCAACTCACTCAGCCCAGCATCCAACTCACTCAACCCAGCATCCAACTGCACCTTGAACTCCCTTAAATCTTTGTCTTAATATTACCTTATCTGATAGATTATTCCAAACATTTGAATTTTAAGACAAGTGAAACCTTTTAAAACTTTTAAAGTAGTATGATCTGGGTTGAGGAGAATGGTTGGATGGAAAAATAACCTTTGGTGAAGGGCCAACACCCATAGTGCAGGACACCACCAAGAATGAAAATAATAAGAAGGAAGATGAGGTAATCAAAAAGTAGTGATTAGGTGATGACAAGCTTGAGTTTTAAAAGCCTGTAGACTGAGGGCTGCTGAGTTCCAAGGCTTTTGAGATCCTTGGAAAAAATGAGTTCGAGAGTAAGGCAGTCTTGAGTTCAACAGAGTGAGCATGCAGAGAGGAGGAAGAGGATGGTAGACATTGCATCTGGAGTGCGTTAAGAACAAAACAGGAAAGCGCAAAAGGAGCAATTGATCTCAACACTGCTTATAAAACAGAGAAAGACAAGCAAGGTTGCATGAGAGAGAGTGTTTGGAAGGTAGGCATGAGAGAGTGACCACTGATCAGACAAGCTTTTTATCATACTTTTCCCAGAGTGCGAGAGAGGTGCTTGAAGAGCCTCTCCAGTTGTGGGAGCTGACATCTTAGGAACATAGCAACTTAGAAACAGAAGTAGGCCATTCAGCCCCTCGAGCCTGTTCTGCCATTCAATGAGATCATGGCTGATCTGTATCCTAACTCCATTTACTTACTTTGGCTCCATATCCCTTAATACCCTGGCTAGCAAAAATCTATCGATCGCAGATTTAAAATTATTAAATGAGCTTGCATCTACTGCTTTTTGTGGAAGAGAGTTTCACACTTCTACCACCCTTTGCATGAAGAAGTGTTTCCTAACTTCTCTCCTGAATGGCCTTTTTGAACCATACCATGTGGTAGTAAATCCTCATTATGCACTAAATTTTATGCTGATGCTTTTACTATTGAAACCTCTTCTACGCCATTTCACCTCATTGCCCTAACAGACTGCTATCATATGTACACTACAGCCTTATTAGAACAGAGATAGTGTTATAACCGGCCTTACTCAGTGATGAGGGTGATGATGGGTGTGGCGGGGGGTGCGGTTGGTGTTGTAACTGCATTGTATCAAACAAGTTAAGTACTAATCCCAGGAACCAGTTGGACCTGGACCCAATTTCCACTGCTCCACCATTGGCGGCCATTTCTTCAGCTGTCTAGGCCCTCAGCTCTGAAATTCCCTCCCTACACCTCTCTGCCTCTCTACCTCTTGCTCCTCCTTTAAGACACTCCTTAAAACCTACCTCTTTGACCAAGCTTTTGGTCACCAGTCCTGATAGCTATTTATGTGGCTCGGTGTCAAATTTTATCTGATAACTCTCCTGTGAAATGTCTTGGGATGTATTACTACGTTAAGGCGCTATATAAATGCAAATTGTTGTTGTTGTTGTTGTTAACAAGGCCTTGCAGCAGAAATATTATTGAAATGGCACCGTTTTGGTTAGGTTAAATCCTGATTATGATGGATGGGTCAATTTCACAGCCCGGTCTCACATCACAAACTTTAACACTGTCATAAACCTGTGTTTTTAAATTATTGTTTCTCATGTAACCAGTCTCCTGAAGCAGCCTTTGACATTTCAAGAGATTCCTTCATTGTCCCCCCCACCTCAAACAAAAGTTTGTAAATCATTTAGATGTTTCAAAATGCTCTTTGATCATGCAATCTTTTGAAGAGTAGGGTTCATTGAAAACTATTTTATCTTAGATGGCAGGCAAATACCAACACTCTACAGTGTTTGTGGAAGTTTTATAGGCTGAGTTTGGTACTATCATACTCAGTTTACCAGCCAAGTGTATTATATTACACAATGGCTTGTGGTATTATTCAGACTTACAAATGCAAGAGCTACTGGACAGGTTGGGTTCTGCGCTGGTTTCTGATTGAATATGGACCGAAATTGGCCAGTTTAGATTTGTTCATATTGATCAGGAATATCTAGTTTGACAACACACGCTTAATTCATCAGGTAAAGGCTACCCTAAGTTTCTGCTACAGCTTCTGACCCTGTAGTAGAAAACTACTTACTAGATCAGGAAAGACCCAGGTTGAATCCCCACTCAGGTTGGCTCAGTTTGTAGCACTCTCGCATCTGATTCCAAGGTTTTGGGCTCAATCCCCCACTATGCTTCTGAGCACATAATCCAGGCTACATTGTGAGGTGCTGCCTTTTGAATCAGATATTAAGCTGAGACCTGTCTGCTTGCTCATATGGACACAAAAATCCCAGGCATTATTTGGAGAAAAGCTGAGAGGGGGCCACAGAAAGGAAAATCGGGCGAGTTATTTAATGGGGGGCCAATTTACAGCCGCCCAGTTCATGCCCCCTCCCCTTTTGAATTTCACACCCTGAGATTTCTCCCAATGTCTTGGCCAACATTCCTCCCTTAACCAATACCAACATTCATTCATTTGCTCTTTGTGGGAACTTGCTGTGTGCTAGTTAAAAGTCACGTTTGCTTACAATATAAAGTACTTTCAGACTGAGCATGTGATAAGGCACTATATAAATGCAAGTTCTTTCCTTCATTCAGTCTCTTGAGTTAGCTGACCTTGTGGGGCAGCAGTGAAGGGTCTATAATTGGCCTCAGGACCCCTTCACCGCTGACCTAAGGAGGAGAAAAAAATCAGCCAGGGTTTCCCACTCTTGATTTCTATCCAGTGTCACTTGCTGGAAAGTGTGGGTAGGTGTGTGGATAGGATCGTGATCGACTATAATCCCCCCCATGATTGAATGGACCGTTTTGACGCATGGCTTATACATGAAGAATGGCCTCTTGGATGCAACAGCAATGTGATAATGACCAGATTTTTTTTTAGTGATGTTGGTTGAGGGATAAATATTGGCCAAGACACTGGGGAGAACTCGCCTGCTCTTCTTTGAAATAGTGCCATGGGATCTCAGGGGGCAGAAGGGCCCCAGTTTAACATCTCATTTGAAAGATGGCACCTCCATTAGTGCAGCACTCCCTCAGTATTGCCCTGGAGCGTCAGCCTGGATTTTGTGCTCAAGTCTTTGGAGTGGGACTTGAACCCATAACCTTCTGACGCAGAGGCAAGAGTGGCCACTGAGCCACAGCTGACATCGAGTCACTGCTTAGTCACTTAGTCACTTCTTATCTTGGCTATTAGTGTTTTATGGTGTCAAAGCTCTATGGAGTCTGCTCATGTGCATACAATGTGCCAGAATCTGAAGACACAGCAGGGGGAGTCTGTTTGTTCATTCAGAACTGAACATGTGCCAAAACTTGCAAGAAACATGTGTTGTTTGACTGACAACGAAATGCTGTCAGGTTGAATGTTCTTTCCAAAAATAACATATCCCACCAGGCTACCAATCACATGAGGAGAGGTGATAGTCTATGTAAAGAGTGAGGTAACCAACTTTTCAAGAAATCAGACAACTTGAGCAAAATACAAGACCACTAGACCATCACAAAACTCACAGGCTGTGAATCCAAAGATCCAGCAGAATTTGTTTGTGTAACGTTAAACATGTCTGCCTGTTCAGGTGGATGTAAAAGATCCCACAGCACCATTCAAAGAAGAGCAGAAATTTCTTCCAGTGTCCTGGCCAATATTCCACCCTCAATCAATACCACCAAAACGGATTAAAAAGTTCCCTTATCTTATTTGCTGTTTGTGGGGCATTGCAATGTGCAAAGTAGTTGCCACATTTACCTACATAACAACAGTGGTTGCAGTTCAAAAAGTAATTTATTTGTTGTGAAGTATTTTGGGACATCATGAGGATGTGAAAGATTCTATAAAAATAGAAGTGCTTTCTTTAAAGTACATGAGGAAGCATCTTCTGCCTTTGGAGCCCTGAGACAACCAAATGAGGTGATTTCCCCAACTGCTCCTGACAGCAAATTTAACACACTGGTGTCTTCCTGTTGGAGATGTCACATCTTCTGGCTGCCAGCATGGCTTGGCACATTGCCCTCACTGGCAGGCAGTAACAAGGTCACAAATCACCAGCCAAAATCAACTGTACTTGGAGTAACCTTGGCAGTTGTTTTTCTGTCATTCCGGTCCTATGGAATCTAAACTGCAATACAAACATTTGTATCTGTTATCTCGGGGGCTGCGGGTTACATTTGACACATCGGGAGGCAATCTTCAACATTGCTGCCTGAGCGATAACTTGGTGGAGCGCGCCACCTGCCCTTTATGGAGGTTTACGCTCTATTGACATCAATGGATGAAAATCAGGCGGGTTCTACAAAGGGCGGGCGATCCGCTCGCTAGGTTACTGCCCGGGTGGTGATGTTGAAAGTTACCTCTCCATTTTTGCGTTCCTGAAATATTTAAAATAACAATGACCTTTCCTGTCATCTCATCTAAATCAATTGTATCTTTTATCACTCAAAGTATTTGGATTTGAAATACTTCCTGAACAATATTAACTTGTAATTTTTATTGCAGTGTAACCAGTTAATGTGCCATTCTGAAACCATGTGTAATCGAAGATCAGCCATGATCTTATTGAATGGCAGAACAGGCTCGAGGGGCCGTGTGGCCTACTCCTGCTTCTATTTCTTATGTTTCTTATGTTCTTAATCTGCTCCTTACTAATTCCCACTCCCCTATTACCCCAGTCCTTTTTGTCCTCCAATCACTCCCTGTTCCCCCAGTGCATTGAAGGCAAATCACTCTGTGGTCTTCCTATACCTTACCTCAGCAATCTGCTCCAGCCCCATATTCCAACTCCCAACACTTTGGCCTGCTGTTCACCCACTTCCTCTGCTCCACTATCAGCGACAGAGCATTAGCGATCGTGCCCCTGCAATCCCCCTAAATTCACTCCCAAAACACCTCCGCTTTGCTACATCTCTCTGAACCTTCTAGAGCTTCTTCAAGATCTACGTCTTCAGTCACCTCCCCTAACAACAACAACAACAACAACTTGCATTTATATAACGCCTTTAATGTAGTAAAACGTCCCAAGACCATTCACAGGAGCATTATCACAATTTGACACTGAGCCGCTTATTGAGATAGTAGGACAGGTGACCAAAAGCTTGGTCAAAGTGGTAGGTTTTAAAGAGCATCTTAAAGGAGAAGAGAGGTGGAGAGACAGAGAGATTTAGGGAGGGAATTCCGGAATTTAAGACCTAAACGGCTGAAGGCAGAGCTGCCAGTGGTTAACTGGGATATGTCCCACAGATGTTTTATTTACAGTAGCTATGATTTCCCTATGGAAGGGGGCATTGCATCTTTTTACAGCTAACACCACGATTTTTGCAGATGGAATGAAAATCGCTTGCTGGAAAACATCCCTGAACTGGAAAAGGTTAAACCGTTCTATTTTATTACCAGACGGTTCTTCGTTATGCTTCACCTTGCACTTGCTGCAGTTTCATGGTGAGCAACGCTGTAATATTTCAACTCATGTTGAGCTGTCTTTGTGCCCCCCCCCCCACTTCACTGGCTTTAATTGATTTTGGCACTTACATTAATTACATTAAACTCTCCTGTATTCATTGAAAGCTCATTTGCACACACAGCAGTTGAGCAGTACAACCGAGGGAGAAGTGACTGCACCACCTTACTTATACATTACTGAGAAGCTTTCATTAACAATCAGGACCTGCTTTAAATTAGGCCACATCATGTTCATTTCTGGTATATTGGGCAAATCTAATATAAAATTGGTCAGTGGGGATTATTTTTCTTCTGAGGTGCTGCTTAATTGATGAGATTGTAACAGGCAGTCGGTCTGCGGCTCCTGTCCCCAAGATCCCACCTTCGAGGACGCAGTCAGATACCCTGGCTTATTTATTTAGGCTTTTCTACTTAACTTCTTGCTTGCTCTGGCCTTGGGACAGCGACCACCATGCTCTGCTTTTCCTGTTTAGATTTATGGTCAACCCCTTGTCTCTGTTAGGTCCGCTGAGCAATCCAGAGACCTGATCGTAGAGGAGAGCAACCCTGTGGGACTAGCTCCCCACATTGAGACTGAGTGACAAGAGACACCTGACAAGATGGATTTCCATTGGTATTGGTTTCCTGTAGGTCAGGTGGTTTCGATTGCGAGAGAACTACGTGGCTGCACTCTGCCAATGGAAAAGCACCTTGGGCTCCATCAAGGGGAGAGGTCCATGGGGCAAAAGGAAGGGGGAGGTCAGATTGCATTTCCTGGTGTATGCCTATCATTCAAAAGCCACTAGTGTTGCCTAACGGGCAATGTGTTCCTTAAGCTCCTCCTGCTAAACATTTCATGAGCACAGAAGGCAGGTTGGATATCCTGGTAGGACAACTTAATTTTCCACATGCATGCTTTTGGTGGAGAACGTTGGCCCCCGCCCACGGGTTTCTGACAGTTCATTTTAATGGATGGAAAGTCACAGGCCGCGTGTACACAATTTTGTGCTATGTTCTCCCAATGGGCTGGGCTCCATGCTAGGAATGCATAAGCAAGAATGCATCAGCAGTAAACAGACCCTCTAATACAGAACTGTGGTTGTTCAGCTTTCATTGGGGGTAATGTCCCATTACCATAAAGGCCCACCTATTACAATGACACTGGAGCTCGCTAACTGCATTTGACATTCGTATACACATTGAAATTTTCTAAAGGTGTTTTGTCCATTATGAAATGGATGACACTCTTAGGTCAGGTATAAAATGAGCTTAGAATATTTGCAATGTCGAATTACATTAAAGTGCTCCACAAACCATTGCACCTGCCCCCAATCTTTGGGGCATTATGGTGAATCCGCATGTTGCTACAATACAGTTGCCCTATGCCTGAAGCATAAGGGACTGGGTTATGTAGTTGGTTAGATACTGGCCTTTTACCTCTGTCACCCAGAGTCAAATCCAGCCCAAACTGATGCTGCTTCTATGGTTCCTGAATGATTTAAATTTGGACAAGTCTCAATCCATTTCCTCGTAGGCATGGGCCCATGGCATAAAGCATGCTTCTAATTTGCAACCAAGTGACACTAAACTGATTTAGAGAGGCCCCAGCTTGACTGGTATAGGAAATGGGAAAATGTCTCCTTGATGCAGTACAGAGGGCTTGTCCGAGGTTAGGATTGAGGTAAGTTGTTGGGGCAGAGTGGAGGGAGGCGTTACTCTGCAACTAGTCTTGTTGTACCAAGCCTCTCAGTGGTTTGGGTAATCAAAATGGGGAAAGTGTCTCATTTTTTGGCACAGCAATCCCTAACTTAAAACACAAAAAAAAATTTGCAAAAGATTACTACAGCACATGACTCCTCCATGTATAAAATGCTGTAAAACACTATCTGTGAAATTTAATATATAAAAATATGAAACAGTCCAGTTTAATGGTGGCTGACCTTTTAACCCTTGAAATTCATCTGAGACTTTTGTCAGTGTAATAGCCTCGCTGAAATGATCCCCATGGTTTGATTAACTTTGATGTTTGGTCACAAAGGTTCATCAATAGTCTATTGCCGTTCATTAGACATTCGCGATATGCATTCACTAACAAAATCCATCACATGTTTCACGGTCTGTTTATCCATAAATATTTGATGGACGGTGATAAAACAGGACTAATCTCAAGAAATAAATCTACAGAACAGACAGTAGAGAGTAGAACGGTTTCTACAACACATCTGCAGGTCAGCGGAGGTCTTGTCTCCATAAGGGGAGACTGAATGGGTACAGTACATTAGAGCACTGCTCTTTTAAAGTTTATTGAGAGAATTGACCAAATTGATCCAGAGAAATTGGTCACTTGGGTGAAGGGTTTGAATCCCGGGAGACACAAGTTAAAAATTTGGAAGTTAAGAGTAAGAAGGGAAGTTGGGCAAAGCTTTTTTGCTCAAAGGATAATAGAACTGTGGAAGCCAATCGAAGGAGGCAGTATAAATGAGTTAAAGGAACAGTTGGGGGAAAAATTCGATAAGGACCATTTTCGATTAGGGGTAGCATGATGCGCTAGTACCCCAAGCCTGTTGGCCCATATGCAGGCAACACGTGAACTTCGTGCTGCCTGCTACTTACCATGATATCTCCGTGCAGCCAGCGCTACCCGCTGCTGAGAGGCTGCACAGAGAATGAGGAAGTTGGAAATGTGGCGTGCACAGCGCACGTCATCAGCAGCCTGCACCTCTTAAAGGTGCAGGTGCACATTTCATATGGCAGGTGCACAGTTTACTAGGAGGAGGGAAAGAAGGCCACGAGGATAGCAGGACTGGCACGAGAGAGGGCTCCACGCTTCTCCGATGATGCACTGGAGGCCCTGGTAGAAGGGAAGGATGAAAGGAGGGCCAACATGTACCTGCAGGATGGCAGGAGACCCTCCAAACTGCAGTTCCGCAGGCATTGGTAGACTGTGGTGCAGGAAATCAATGCCAGGAGCATTGCACCACGCACGTGGGTGCAGTGCCGAAAGAAGTTCAATGATTTGACATGAGTGGTCAAGGTGAGTGAATGCAAGTATCAAGTGGCACATCCTACCAACTGCACCACTGCTCCACGCATCATACTCCCCATCACCCACCCACCAATAACACTGCCCATCCATACGCAATGCTGCACTCGGCATGCTGCATCTCACCCGCACATAGTACCACACTTGCAGGCCATACAACCACTACTCACAGGTCACACAAACTGGCAGCTATTCGACCATGACAGGCACATCACCCACACACCTTGCAGGATACTCACTTACGCACTGTCTTTTGTCTTGCACGAGAAGGTGGTACATAACAGCCGGCAGCAGGAGGAACCTGAGGGTGGACGGGCACGTTTACACGTCCTCACCCCCCTAGAGGGGACAGTGCTTCGGATTATTGGGCGGGCCATCGCTGCAGCCGTGACAACATTCCGTACAGGTGGTCCCGATGAAGTGGGGGGGGTTCTCTGCATATCTAATGCTCCTTCTCCTTTTCCACATCTCCCTCCTCCCATAATCTTTTCTGACTCACGTATCGCAGATGCTTTCAGCACGCACGTCTTACTTGCTCCTATCCCCACTCCACAACTCAACCTGTTTCCCTTTGTCTTTGCAGATACCCAAGAACACTTGGTGGCACCATCCGAGGAGGAGGAGGAGGAAGAGGGGGACACTGAAGCCACACTGTCACTCGATCTGACACTTGCTTCCACCAGCTCAGAGACTGACACTGCACGTCCTTTAGAGGTTAGGTTAGAGGAGGGATCTGCACGTGGTGAGACACCGAGCACAAGTGCGCAGGAGCCGGGGCAGAGGGAACAGATACCACAGGTGCCAGCTCGCTGGAGGGTGAGGTCGCTCACTAGTTCTGCTGCAAAGGAGTCAGATGAGGACTTTAATGGGCCAAGCTACAGAAGACAGCTGATGGGCGTACACCACCAAATGCTTGGGGCACTGGAAAGCCTGCCAGAAAGCCTCCGCACAATGAGAAGGGGCATGGTGGAGTCCAGTTCCAACTTGGCACAGGGCTTTGCGCAGAGCTTGGAGCCCATCCTTCCCAACATAGAATGGGTGGTCATCATCAGCGCACCTGTGGAACCCACCATGATGCAG
This sequence comes from Heptranchias perlo, assembly GCF_035084215.1. Classification (NCBI taxonomy): domain Eukaryota; kingdom Metazoa; phylum Chordata; class Chondrichthyes; order Hexanchiformes; family Hexanchidae; genus Heptranchias; species Heptranchias perlo. Next base: position 6,967,173 of record NC_090356.1, read on the forward strand.
CGTCTGATGACTGATGTCACAGCTTCCATTACAGCACAAACATCTGCCATCCAATGTCTGACTGCTGCATTTGGAGCTCAGACTGCTGCCTTAAAAGCTCAGACTGCTGCTATTGTGGGTCTGGGGAGCACTGGCTTCCAGGGTATCACAGCACTCCAGCAATCCGTTCTCCAGCTGATCACCAGGATTGCTGAGGCGCCTCCCCGTGCGAGTGGCAGTGGTGCCATGGCAGTCGGACCTGCTGTCCTCACTCAGGACGGCAGTCTTCCTGCTCCCATCCCTGCCACTCCACCAGTGCCCCGTTGTTGCCTATCAGCCAGCCAGGCCAGACTGCTGCAGCCCATGCTGAGATGGTGCAGTCTGAAGCCGGGCTTTCCCAGCCCAGAGCTGCTCGAAGTCGTCCTCCAAGGCCATCTGCACGCTCCTCCGTTGAAGGCCAGCAGCCTCCCACCACCCATGCTCCAGTTACTGGGGAAGCACCTCTTAGGAGTACTAGGATAGGTAAAAGCACATGAACAACAGGCACTAAGGGAATGCACAAGGGTGAATAGTTGTGTTCTGTTTGCATAATTTCATTTATTCATTGATAAATGAGACTTTGAATTTGCATTTGGTGGTGGTTTTTATTTATGCAATGAGCTGAGGGGGAAACCAAGGTGTAATCAGATGGAGGGCGATTTGATTGTCTTGTGGGAGCGGAAAGGTGGGGAGTGTGGGACTGTTGGTGAGTTGAGGGATATAGTTGACATTATTGATAGTGAGCACAGATCAGGCAAGCACGCAGAGCCCTTGCAGACAAGAGATGTGGTTCCTGTTGCACCCTTGCGTCTTCCTCCACTTCCTCTTCCGGCTCTACCCCCTCTTCCGGCTCCACCCCCTCCTCTTCCTCCTCAGCCTCTTCCTCCTCCTCCTCCTCAGCCTCTTCCTCCTCAGCCTCCTACTCCCCCACCTCTGGCTCAGGATCTTCTCCAATCATTGGTGGCAAAGGCTGGTCCCTCATGATGCCGAGGTTGTGCAGCATGCAGCATACCACCATGAATCTGCCCACCTGGTCAGTGGAGTACTGTAGGTCCCCTCCAGACCGGTCCATGCAGCGGAAGCGTTGTTTGAGGAAGCCTATGGTGTGCTCCACGATGTTGCGTGTGACAGCATGCATCTCATTATAGGCCTGCTGTGCACGTGTGTGTGGGTTCCTGACCAGTGTCATGAGCCACGGCGTGAGACCAGTAGCCAGCCTTTAACTTGCTGAGTCAGGTGAAAGTTAGCTGGCACGTTGGACTGCCGCATGACGAAGGTGTCGTGACTGCTCCCAGGTTAGCGGGCATCGACCTCCATGATTCAGCACAGCAGCTGCTCGTTTAGTGAATCGAAGCCCTTTCGGTTAACGAAGATGGCTGAGTTAATATGCGGGGCACACAGGGCAATATGCCAGCAATGCGAGTGAACCCCCATGCTCACTCGTTCTGCTTGTCTCTGTCGAGAGGGAAGGTGATGAACCTGTTCCTCATCTGGTACAGTGCGTCTGTGATGTCCCTTATGCAGCAGTACACTGCATATTGTGAGATGTTGCACATGTCACCAACAGAGGTCTGAAATGATCCTGAGCCGTAGAAATTCAGCGCCACGGTGACCTTCACAGCCACAGGCAATGCTGTCCTCGCCCTGCTCTCAGGCTGCAGTTGTGGCTGCACCAGTTGACAGATCTCGGTGACGGCTTCCTTGGTGAACCTCAGGCGTCGGATGCAATCCTCCTCGGTCATGTTGAGGTAAGAGAATTGGTCCCGGAAGGCCCTCATTGGGTAGGCCCTCCTGCTCGGTGCCCTGCGCCTCCTCGTCCTCCATCTCCTCGCAGCTTGACCTGCTATGCGTGGCTTCTCTGCATGCTCCTGTCATGCTCAATGCGCAGCGGGAGCCCTAGCAGTCTGCCCACGGTTACCAGGAATGTTGTTCAACCACGGTTGTAACTTTCCAAACCGTAAGGCAGTACCTGCCAAACCACTCTCAGATGTACTCTAGGAACTCTCAGTAAGAATAGGGAGTTTAAAAAAGCACTTCCTACTCCACCAGCAGCCAGAAGCAATAATCCAGCAACTAACCTGCAACACCTGCCTGGCCCCTTTAAATAGCACTGATGGCAGATCCTTCAGGCACTGTAAGACATGTTCAGATGGTCGGGGTTAAGACTGTGCGTTGAGTTGAGAGTTAAGGTCCAAAATAGTGTCTATCACTTTAAACCAGCGTTGCACACTGATTTTCTCCCTTACTTTACATGCTTCCAGCATTCAGTATTTGTGCATGCGCTAACTCCCATACCAAGATGGCGTCCGGCGCACGTCATGCTGGAAACGTACATGGGCACCCAAGATGCCATCTCGGATGTCAGAGAGTCCGTGTAGCGCCGAAACAACAGGCGCTACACAGCCCAATTTAGCGCCCTTAGTGTTTCTGGAGAGAGAAGGGATTATGGAATAGGTGGGGTTGATCTGTGGGAAGGGAGGGGCCTTGTTGGGCCTAAAAATTCCTGTTTGGAACCTGGTTTGACCCAAACGTAAATGCAGCTAATAGTGATGTACGGTTCTCCTCCCGTTGGCTGCACTGCAGAGTGTGAACGTCCTGGTGTTAGTGGGACTGACAGCAGCTTATGAGCCTGTCGCACCTCCGCAGGCAGCTCGCGCATCGTTGATGCCAAATGTCTGTGCCATGTGCCACGTGCCTCGCCAGCACATGCAGATTGAGCCCGAACCATCCCACTGCTAAATTTGTCAGTGTTGCGCCCATATCACACCCATAAAACGGGCACAATGCATGCAAATTACTACCCCTTAATCTGCATTTTGCCCATGTTACACCTTTTGGTGTATTTCATTTCTAAGCACTAACATCCCTCAAACCAAACAGAAAAAGACATTTATTTATACTGTGCTCATCATTTCTCCTATTAAAATTACCATTTTGCACAGTAACCATCCTTGCATCTTTTTGAGTGAGGTTGCTGGTCTGGCTGCACCCGCTAGGTTCCGGGATAAAACTGAGCATGTAGAAACTGTGCAGCTGTGAATGAGAGAGATAGAGAGAGAAAGAGAAGCTCATCCCATCAGGCTGAGCAGTATTTGACCTTTGGTCAGAGAGCTAACAGACTTACCTGCTATCTACCCAATCACCCCACTAATATGGTTTGTAAATATAATGCAATGATTTTATTTCAGAGGAATGTGTATCAGATTGGCTCAGCAGGTAGTATCGTCGCCTCTGAGACAGAAGGTTGCATGATTGAGTTTATGATCTAGGCTGACTCTTGTCTGGTATTGAGGGAGGACTGCATTGTTGGAGGTGCTGTCCTTCAGATGAGACATTAAACTGAGATTCCAGTGATTTTGGTGGATATTACAGGTTCCATGACACTATTTAATAGACACTTGCAATAATATTATGATTTATTTGTAAAAGGTTCTTTTGGGTTTGATGAAATGGGACTTTGTTGCTTTATTTTATGCATCTTTCAGTTTGATTGGACCACATGTTATGTTATTGTATTAGTGGTGACCTTTAAAAGGGGCACTTGTGGTGCTGACTTCAGTCAGGTGACACTGGGGCAACATAGTGTCACCCCTGTTGGTCCAATTAAAATAGGCCCAAGACAGTATTCAAAGAAGAACAAGCACCTGATCTCCTGGTCAACATTCCTCCCTCAACTAACACCACCAGAAATCACATCAACTGTTCTTTCATCTCATTGCTGTATGTCTAACTTTGATAGCATTGCATGGCTAATGCATTTGTCTACACAACAACAGTCACTGCAGTCAAAAAATAATTGATTCCGTGAAACACTTTGGGAAGTTTTGACATAATCAGATTCTGTGTAAATGTAAGTTATTTATCATCTTTAAAAGTATGTTTTAGACTGGGTGAGGCTGGTCAGAATGTGCTACAGTGATGGATATTATGATTGCAAGTGTGAAGGTTCTTCAGAATAAATCCTAAAGTAACAAGTGGTCCATGTACCTAATAATTACAGCTTGGAAAGAGCCTTCGTATGTTGGACATTGCAGTAGTATGTAGGTCTTTCTGTGTCCCACGGTGGAACACTAGTGGAAAAAGTGCAAATTGAGAAGGAAACATCACATTTGGTAGCTCACCTTTGGATAATGAAATCACTAGTGATCACGTTTTTTTTGGCAAACTTATGTGCTTATCATTGTGAGCGATATTGGTGCTGGAAAGACCTGCCATGTCAGTCACCCAGTCATCGTATCGTATATTCACATTCTTCCATCTACGAGTTCGGACATGGTAAGTGGTCTAGTAAATCCAGGGTCAGATGTTTGAGAATCAAATGGTCTTGGTATTTTGGTCCTTGTAGCACTACGATTGGAAGTTCCAACCGTAGTCACCCAGAGGTTAGCTTGGTTAGATGCAGAGTGAAGCTCCCTCTACTCTGCCCAAGATTGCCCATGTTAGAAGAGTACCAGTGTGACATTTTTAAAATTTCCACGCCAGCTGTCCTGTGGCCTCTCTGAGTGAGATTGCCAATTTAGTGCCAGCATGGGATGAGGGTCAGTTTCATGCTGGAGACCCCAGCGCACCAGGAACTGGATCGAAACTACCCAAACCTATTTGCTTTTCACATCGCAGCCAGTAGACAGAGGACGTTTTAATCCCATCAGTTTGGGCTGGAGTTGAATCTCAAGGGTGAAGGAGCCATTGTGACCCAACCTTCTGCCATCATTTATTAAATGCAACATTACGGGGCAATACACCTTTAAAGAGGTAATTACATTTTAAATATATGGCATTAATTTTTAATTTAAATGTACACATCCTTTAACGTTCAATCATTTAAAAAAATGAAAGTGCTCACACTTTGTGATGAAGAGTTATGGTAAAAAATCTTCAGTAAATGGCGCTGTGCAATATATATGGCAAAGGATTTTGAAATTAAACTCTTATTGAACTTAAACTGGAAACTAATTTAATTCAACGGAAGGTAATTCCATTTAAATGGAAGGCAACTGATGTATGTAATACCTATGTGATAGCAGCAATTACCTACATGGATAACATTTAGTGGGAGTAATTTGACTTTGGGCAATAGTGTAACACAGGCAATATCGGATCAGCTGCCTGTTATACATTGCTCCCGATCTTCATTTCCATTGGGTGGCTGATCCGATATCACCTGTTTTACACTATTGCTCAAAGTCAAAATGACCTCCGATGGGCAGTTCCTTTTATTCATTGTATATATACAGAAGTCAACACTGAGATGTACACAGGCCATACTGTACCAGATAGGCATAACCTCTTACCTTCTGTCCAATGTGTACTGGAAGTACAGGAGCTGATACAGTCTGGGACAATCCATACAGGTATATCTGATTTATCCCACATGTTCTGTGATGTCAGAGCCGTCACCGAGGATTGATTCTTACCTTTTACTCCATGTTTTCTGTGCACATAAATGGGTCTAAAAGTACACAAGACATGCAGTGCTGCATGTATATGGGTTCCCACCTTTGATCCATCATACACTGCTAATATAAAAGCTACGCCATGTTCTCCGCAGCCTTCAACATGTCATCAATGAGGACAAACACCTCGCTATGGCCATCCCCACACCTCCACTACTCGCCTTTAAACAGCCACCCAACCTCAAACAGACCATCGTTCGCAGCAAATTACCTAGCTTTCAAGAGAACAGCGTCCACGACACCACACAACCCTGCCACGGTAACCTCTGCAAGACATGCCAGATCATCGACACAGATACCACCATCACACGAGAGGACACCACCCACCAGGTGCATGGTTCATACTCCTGTGACTCGGCCAACGTTGTCTACCTCATACGTTGCAGGAAAGGATGCCCCAGAGCATGGTACATTGGCGAGACCATGCAGACGCTGCGACAACGGATGAACGGACACCGCGCAACAATCGCCAAACAGGAGGGTTCCCTCCCAGTCGGGGAACACTTCAGCAGTCATGGACATTCATCCACCGACCTTCGGGTAAGCGTACTCCAAGGCGGCCTTCGAGACACACGACAACGCAAAATCGTCGAGCAGAAATTGATAGCCAAGTTCCGCACCCATGAGGACGGCCTCAACCGGGATCTTGGGTTCATGTCACGCTACACGTTACCCCACCAGCGAACAAATGTTAACTGTTTTTAATATAACGGGTCAGTTGCTGTCTTTTCTATGTTTCTACCTCTCTATCTCTGTTTTTTTTTGTTTGTTATTTTTTTTTGGTGATTTGTATATTCTGTGAGACCTGGCAGGTAACACCTGTCTGTCTGCACACTGATTGCCTTGGCAACGGGCAGTTGAAAAAACTGTCTGTACTCACCAAGCATTGTTCTGTGAATTATAAATGCGATTTCATTTCGAGGATTTCATTTTCACATCGTTCACCTGACGAAGGAGGAAGCCTCCGAAAGCTTGTGAATTTAAAATAAAATTGCTGGACTATAACTTGGTGTTGTAAAATTGTTTACAATTGTCAACCCCAGTCCATCATCGGCATCTCCACATCAATATAAAAGCTAACACCGAGACCAGTACTGCCTGTTTAGCACCATATCAAGGTTCAGTGTTTGTTCCCCCGATGGCTGAAGTGGTAAATGCACCTCTCAGTATGGTATGAGAGATGTTTGGGTGAATTTAAACTTCCTCCACCCAAGCGATGTACTTACAGTTTGTTTCCCGCCCGTGCCCATTTTAACGTAGTTGTTTTCTCGGATGGTTGAGGTACAGGCAGGAGCCTCCTGAGTAAATGTAAATCAGGGTCCATTAGGCCCTCCATGCAATTTTAACTGCCTACTGAGTACAACGTCTGGCAGACTCCCAACAGAGAGTCCTCTCAGGTAAATTTAAAACTTATCTTTGCAAGGCCAGGAGGAATAGGAGTGCTCCTCTGCCCTCCCGCCCCACCTGCACGCCCTCCCCCCCCCCCCCCCCCCACACGAGTGCAGTACTGGCATTCTCCGGGCCTTCCGATCTCCATTTCAGGTGGGCAGCTGGTTGGCAGGATGTTAATGAGGCCGGGCTTTCTACTGGAGCTCCACGCGGCCTGCCAGCTTCCCATCCATGAGTTAAAACTACCTTAATAGATGAAGAAGCTCCAAGTTTCAAGACCCATTCTGGCTGAGTAGGCTTATTTCAGCAGCAGGAGCTGCAGCAGGAATGGTGCGACTGCTGTCAGTACCCATTTTCTAAGAAAGTGAAATTACCCAACGTGTGCCGCTCTTGATCTTTACCAGCGTGTGGGCCTGTGGTTCCGCCCCCGCCCCCATGGTTGAACAGGCTGCTGACACTGTATGGGCTCACAAATGAGGAATGGAAAGTTGGACAAGGAGTGGGCAGGCTGCCAGCATCTATGAAGCAAGAGTAAGCACCTTCAGAACAGGAGGAAAAGGTGGGAGTATCATCACCACATGGACTGCAGAGGTTCAAGAAGAAGACCCACCGCCACCTTCTCAAGGGCAATTAGGGATGGGCAATAAATGTTGACCTTGCCAGCGACATCCACACCCCGAGAATACATTTTTTTAAAGGTGCATAGATGTTCTTACCTAGTGCATGTTGCAAAAGTCAGCCTAAGCTTTCCGATAATATAGCCCAGTAAAAGGAATGGATTACTGTCGATGTTACCACAGACCAAACGGAACCTGAGACCTACTAGGCTGTACCACAGCCGGAGTGACAGCGGAGCTGGGTACGAGCATATGACAATAACGGACAGGAAAAGACCCACTGGTTCATCCAGCCTTTCCCACACAACTGCAATGCCTAGTACAGTCACAACATAAATATACTACTCCCCACCTCACCCGAAAGCTATGTAATCTTTTACATCCACTTAAGAGGGCAGACGGGGCCTCGGTATAACATCTAATCTGAAATACAGCACCTCCAACAGTGCAGTACTGAGGGAGTATCTGGAGTGGGACTTGAACCCACAATTTTCGGACTCAGAGGTGAGAGTGCTACCAGTGAGCTACGGCTGACACCTATTTGGGTGGTGGCGGTGGGGGGGAACCTGGAAAATTCCTATCCAACCCCTTTAGGCGATCGGAACTAGTCCAGGAGACCACTCTGACCCTGATTAATGTTATACAGTACCTTTACCCACTTCATCAAGGAGCTTGAGTAAATTATTACCTTCTGCACAGTGTGCACTACAGTGAGGCCCTTCTTACAAGCTAGACTGTAACTGCTACAACAGGCTCACATTTTATTTGCTTCTCTGCACTGAACCAGGTGACATATTATTGTACAACATTAATTTACAGCAACACGAAACAAAATCTGATTTCTGGTGTGTTGAAATATTAAGGACTGTAGAAAACTGTATTGATTCTTAATCATCACTGCAGCACTTCAGTTTAGCTTCACGTTAATCAAATCCAAAACCAACACACTATCAGTGGTCCACATGTGAAGGCCTGGAAAATCAGATCTTAGCTTTGAGGATTATCAGGTTATTTGGCATTGAAATAAAAAAAGAAATACGTAAAAAACTTTGCTTATCAAAAGGACCTGCACCTGGAAATGAAAGTACAATCATTTGCTCCACTCAGGACTTGAGCACACAATTTAAGCCGACACTCCAGTGCAATACTGAGATTTTTCTGCATTGTTCTAGGTGCCGTCCTTTGGATAGTGCATTAAACTGAGGCCCCGTCTGCCTATTACAGTGATTAAGGTGGATGATGAAGATTGCATGACATTATTGAAAGACCCAGGAGTTCTCCCATTGTCCTGGTCAACATTCCTCTCTCAACCAACACCACCAAAAACAGATGCACTGACCGTTCATCTCATTGCTGTTCATATAAGTTTGTTGTGTGCAAAATGGTTGTCATGTTTGCCGACATAGCAAAAGTCACTACACTTCCTTGTACATGAAGTGCTTTGAAATATTTCTGAGAGACCTGATAAGTTTCTTTTTCTTTCATTCCAAATTAATTTATTTCACTATAAATTGGAAATGTAAGAAAAATTATTAACTTTTTCCCTCCAATTTTTACCTCTTTTCTCCTCACGTTGACTCCTCCCCTCCTCCAAAAGCACTGGCTCTCTAAATTAGTCCCTTGACTCGTACTGGAGTACTGTTCCATGGACTCTGATCATCCTCTGGTACCTGACTCAAGTGCGAGTGGGTGTCAGCAAGCTGCTCTACCATGAAGAGCATCACACCCAAGGTTGATCCTGTCCTCACTTTATGTGCACACTCGCACTTTCCAGCAGGAGTCACTGGACAACGATCAGCAGCCAGAACCATGGCTGATTTTTCTTCCCCCCCTCTCCCTATTCCAGAGAGTCGTTGAGGCCAACTGGAGCAGCCCTGCTGTCACCCCAGCTGAGATCAGAAAACTCAGCACAGACATTGCATCCTCCTGTACTGAATAGCTCAGCAGTATACTACATTGGCCATATTTGTCCGCTAAGCCACTAGGGCCGATAGCAGCAGCTATATTTAGAAAAAGTACATTGAACAAGACCCATTATTATTATGTTTAAAAAAAGCAGAGAAGCATTTTGACCCCCGACATAAACATACAGCAAGAGATCATTTGTGCACGAGAAGTTACATTAATTATTTCAACCAGATCCTTGCAGCATTGCAACTAATTTGCAGCCACATAACTTTTAACATTCCCTCTAGTTTGCCTTCCTCTCCCTGCAATAGGCAGCCTGGGAAAATATTACTCTAATATATGAGCTCGTAAAATAGTAAGCATTATTTTTCTAGCTTGCATCTGTATTCATGAACCAACCCTCCCCCAGACTATCCATCATTTTTATAGCGTGGCTGGAGAAAGAAAATCCGCACTAGTCTAATGGTGTTTGGTTTATTAAGCACTGTGCGAGTGAATTATGAAATGAATCTTATGTTCTAGAGACAGACAGTATTCCCTTCTAGCTGCCGAGTTGGACAATAGCATTATACATGTAAATGTGTGAGCCTTACCTGGGCTTTTGCTAATTTTAGCATTTCATTTTAAGTGCAAAAATCATTCAGCGCTAGATTAATATTTAAGGCCACAATTAAGTTATGTATGGTTTTTCTTCAAAAAGGTCTGAAATAAAAATCTCTTTTTTTAATGTTCCTGTTTTTTCTTCCCCTCAGATTCCAAACCCCACCCCCCTCCCCCACCGCCCTATTGCTAGGTTGAGTTCCTTTCTTTATCCCCACTCCCTTGTTTCTTTCCCTTCCTGACCTGAAAACATTGACTCATCCTGGGCAAAGGCCCATAGATAATGGCCACCCTGCAGCACCTCGCCCAATTCCTAATGTGTGAAGCTAGACAGTAGGGGGTTCAATTTCTACAAGAGTTCTGACAATTGTCCACAGTAACTTTGACAGAAGATCCGCAGACACCCTGGTGTTTTAATGATGTTGGTTGAGGGATAAATATTGGCCAGGACAACTGCAATCTCCCCTCCTCTTCTTCAAATAATGCCACGGGATCTGTGTGTCTACGTCGGAGGGCAGACGGGGTCTCGGTTTAACATCTCTCCCAAAAGATAGCATCTCCGACAATGCAGCACTCTCTCAGTACTGCAACTGAAGTGTTAGCCTAGATTATGTGCTTAAAGTGGGAATTTTGACCCCGCCGGTAGGAATGATCCTGATGATAATTTTTAAGATAGCGCGGAGGGAGGGCAGGTGAGGTTGAACCCCATTCCTGAAACTTTCCTGCATCTTAACTAGCCTGAAATCAGACAAGGGAAGGCCGCCTGCCACAGAGGAGCGGATGCCTAATTTAAATGGCAAAATCATGTCCCGATGATGTCATTGGAATGCCCACGCCATTTTAGTCACAGGCCTGACTATCTCGGCCGTGACCTGGAGATGTTCCATGCAGATACTGGGTACCAAGACTAAGAAAATAGCTCCATTGCCCAATATTGACAGCCACACCTTGATAATCGAAAAATATTGTCCCAAAGTCGTGTCCAAGTTTGTACGATGCCATTGAGGGAGTTAAACAAAAGGGTTGTCTGTTTCATGGATGGCATCAGTACCTAAAAGATCACATTGTCCAGAAGGCCAGATTCGAATCAAGAGAACCCATGTGATGGGTGTGACACTAACCTCGTCACCCCAGGGAATCCGTACTGACATAACTCCTTCTCACCCAACGATGTCCCAGTGTCCTGGTTCCTGGAATATACAGAGAGCTCACTGTTCACTCACAACTGAGTCAGTAACATATATAACAGAACACATTGTATTCCTGCTGAGCATGCAATATATTCCACAGTGTTTTAATACATAACGGATTTGAGTGGAGTCCATGCAAACTACTGCACTGAAGCTCGTTCACTTGCAAATTTACAGCAACAGATTTGCATTAACCCTGCAGTTTAAGACAAGAGCATGCAGAATGATATTTACACAGCCTAGATTCTACAGGATAAATTATTAACAGAAATAAAAAGAGAAAATGCTGGAAATACACTGTAGGTTAGTCAGCATCGGTAAATGGAAAAGATAGATTAAAGGTTTCAGGTGTTGACTTTTTGTTAGAACTGGAAGCTGGGTCGTAAGCAAACCCCTTTATGGGATGGAACAAGATAAAAGAGGGAGAGGAGAACCACAAGTGGAAGGCAAGTATAACGTATATTGACTCCAAACTCAGAGACTGTTAATGGGTTTAATAGTCTGAATAGGATTATTAGAAAAGTAAAAAGAGGTGCTGGATAATAAGTCAAAGAACATATCACTCAGACGATGAAAAGGCATTGGAAGGACATCGGTCTTGATGTCAGCACAATGTGTTCCTGGGATAAGGAAGACTGCATTGCAGGTTAGATTGGAGCATTTGCACTTTCTGCCTTTCACTGATTGACTGGAATTAACCCAAAGCCTACACCTTTCCAATTCACCATATCAATTTTATATTAATAAAGAATTCTAATCTCTACTGTCACCTTCCAATTTTCATAGAATCAGAAATTTACAGCACAAAAGGAGGCCATTCAGCCCATTGTGTCTGTGCCGGCCAAAAAAGAGCTATCCAGCCTAATCCCACTTTTCAGTTCTTGGTCCGTTGCCTTGTAGGTTACGGCACTTGAAGTGCATATCCAAGTACTTTTTAAATGCGATGAGGGTTTCTGCCTCTACCACCCTTTCAGTCAGTGAGTTCCAGACCCCCACCACCCTCTGGGTGAAAAAACTTCTCCTCAGATCCCCTCTAATCTTTTTACCAATTACTTTAAATCTAAGCCCCCTGGTTATTGACCTCTCTACTAAGGGAAATAGGTCCTTCCTTTCCACTCTATCTAGGCCCCTCGTAATTTTATACACCTCAATTAAATCTCCCCTCAGCCACCTCTGTTCCAAAGAAAACAACCTCAGCTTATCCAATCCTTCCTTATAGCTAAAATTATCTAGTCCTGGCAACATCCTCGTAAATCTCCTCAGAATTGTTTCCAATAATTTGCCCACCTCTGAGGTTAGGCTGACTGGCCTGTAATTACTCGGTCTATCCCTTTCTCCCTTTTTAAACAACGGTACAACATTAGCAGTCCTCCAGTCCTCCAGGACCAAGCCTGAAGCCAGAGACGATTGGAAAATGATGGTCAGAAGTAATTGTTGCTGTAGGTACTAGTATAGCAGTTGGAAGTGTCTCAGGTGCTAATGTTAGACAGTAAAGAAAGAAGATGCATTCATATAGTGCCTTTCACGATCTCAGGACATCCTAAAGCACTTCACAGACAATTAAGTACTTTTTTGAAGTGTAGTCACTGTTGTAATGTAGGAAACGCGGCAGCCAATTTGCGCACAGCAAGGTCCCACAAATAGCAATGTGATAATGACCAAATAATCTGTTTTAGTGATGTTGGTTGAGGGATAAATATTGGCCAGGACACCAGAGAGAACTCCCCTACTTGTCTTCGAATAGTGTCATGGGATCTTTTACGTCCACCTGAGAGGGCAGACTGAGGGACCTTGGTTTAATGTCTCATCCAAAAGATGACACCTCAAACTCTGCAGTACTCCTTCAGTACTGCATTATCTGCCTAGATCTAGTGCTTGTCTCTGGAGTGGGACTTGAACCCACAACCTTTCAACTCAGAGGCAAGAGTGCCACCACTGAGCCACAGCTGACATCTTAATAGTCAATAGGCTTGTTCTGGCTGCTTGTATTGTCTGTGCATATATTGGCCCTTAGTTGATGTCAAATTAAGCTGTGGGATACTAGCGGGTGAATGCTTGACACATTTGTCTGCAAAAAGAGCAGAGAGAGAAATTTCAGATGGAAGTGTCCGTCTGTTAGTATCCGCGAGCATGATTTCTAGGCCATTGAATTTAGCTACAGTTAAGAGTTGGTTAATTGGGACATTCTGAAGGGACTGAAATCCTAGTCACACTTCTAATTACAGAAGAGACTTTGTACGCAACATTGTTTGCACAGGCATTTCCAGGATGATAGTTCTGCTCTTTTAAACAGAATTGTTTTTTGTGTTACCTGGCCAGATTTGTTCTATGTACTTGTATTGTCCTAACCTGGAATTTAATTTCTCACTGACCTGTATTGGCTCCCAGTCCCCAACACCTCCAATTTAAAATTCTCATTCTTATGTTTAAATGCCTTCATGGGCTCACCCCTCTCTATCTCTGTAACCTCCTACAATCTCAGCAGAATTGTGCTTTCCTCCAACTCTGGTCTCTTGTGTACCTCCCACTTAATTCATCCCACCGTTGGCAGCCAGGCCTTCAGCTATCTAGGCCCTACACTCTGGAATTCCCTCCCTAAACATCTCCAACTCTCCACCTCCCTCTGCTCCTTTAAGGAGCTCTTTAAAACCTGTTTCTTTGACCAAGCTTTCAGTTGCCCCTCCTAATAGAATCATAGAATATCTCCTTTGGTTTAGCATCCATTTTTGCCTGATTACGCCTCTGTCATGCACCGTGGAACATTTTTCTACATCAAAGGCACTATATAAATGTAAGTTGTTATTGAATTGGAGCTGATGATTGGAACAATCCAATGGAATTGGAACCCTCCCATTTATCATGTCTACCCGACTGAATAAATCTTTATTATTATTAATGCAGCACAATGTATTAAAATTGAATGCATGAGGACCTACTTGGTAAATGCGATGCCTGGTGTGATACTGAGCTGTACATATCAGCAACATCCCCAAATCAATCTGTGATTTCTGTTGAGTTAGCTGATCTCCACCAAGGCACTATAGTTGCCCCCAATGCCCAGAGCACAGGAGGGGAAACTCATCCAGGGTACCCACTCCAAATTACTATCCAATGACCCAGTCTGGAAAATGCAACGGTAACAACATCGGATGTTGGTTGAGGGATAAATATTGGCCAGGACACCAGGGAGAACTCCCCTACTTGTCTTCGAATAGTGTCATGGGATCTTTTACGTCCACCTGAGAGGGACGAAAAGAGCAGCATTGGCTCAGATACATTGTGCCCCTCAATGGCCAAAAAGGCTTCCAAGATTCACCATCTTGGTTCACACGTGAAGAATGGTGCTGGTGTGAGGTGTCAGAAAGCCGGTAATACCAGCAAGAATCAGTGCTGTGAGGAGAAGAGAGAGAAGAGGGAGAAAAGTGTGAGAGAAAGTGCCCCCAATAAAGAAGACTGTCCATTAACTATGTACTGCAGAGATAACTGTTTTCCAAACTGGGTTGTGTTAAACAGTTTTATTGCAGTCATTTCTTTTTAAATCCAAATTCGCCCTGAGTTTCATTAGCATAAATCGTTAATATGAGAGGCATCAGTGATCAGGGCATGGAAAATAGATTGGCACTTTTTGCATTGCTGTGTGGATGGAGCATTTCCAGGTTAGAGATAAACGTGACTAGGTGAACAAAAAATGAAGTTAGCAGAGTGACAACCCCCATCCAGGTTAATGCCATCCTGAGGCCATTTCTTCTGACCTGCAGGTTAGTTTATGAAGGAATAACAGTTGACCCATTGGTCATGTTTTTTTGGGAGGTGGGGTGGCAGGGGGAGAGAGTTTGCCATAGATTGAGATACAGCTCTGTAATTTCAGAACTACTGAATGTAAAACCCAGATCAAATCTTTTAGTGACAGCAAACATAAAACTTTTGCACCTATAGTTGAGTTTTTTTTAATAACTCACTTCCTTTTATTCTTTGTCTCCTGTATCATTTTCAGCGTAAAAGACTAGCGATTTAAGAAGACCATTAAATCAAGTGGCCCCTCGTAAATCTGACAAACACATGCATATATTTAATGGCATCTGGGCACCATAAACTTTGCACATAGCTGAGAGTCTGGTTTAACGATGGGCTAACATAAAACCCCACCGTACAGCAGGTTTACATGCGTCTTACAGACGATTGTTAATACTGGATTAGGGTTTGAGTAACTGATTACCTCTTTGCTGTGGCTGTTTCAGGAAACAGACCCCTCAGCACTTTCCTAATGCAGTCATTCCAACTGGTAAGCAGTTTGGATTTATGCAAATATCTACATGTGTAGCCTTAGAAAAGGCCCTTTCTTATCCCATCCTAATTTGGTTAATTTCTGGTTGATTTGAGCATCCATTTTTTAAAAAGCCATGTTTTAACAAATGAATGGGGCAGTTAGACTGTGATTTTTACATCAATTTGATGTGAAAAACCACACTTTATACATTTTTTCTACAGTTCTTTTGAAAATCAAATGTTCACTGATACTCAATGTCAAGCCATTCAACAACAACAACTTGCATTTATACAGTGACTTTAACATAGTAAAACATCCCATGGCATTTATTCATTCCTCATTAAATTGCATGGCCAAGGTCAGGATTTTATCCTAATCTTTATTTCACTCTGCAATTTGATAGAAAATATATTAAACATCTGCTGTATAGATGTGATTATTCACCATTCGAGGGTTAAGTGAAAGGCAGGGCTTAAAGGGTTAAATTATGAGGCGAGGTTGCAAAAATTTGGCTTGTATTCCCTTCAGTTTAGAAGGTTGAGGGGTGATCTAATCAAGGTGTTTAAAACGATAAAGGGATTCAATAGGGTAGTTACACAGAAACTATTTCCTCTGCTGCGGGAACCCAGAACAAGGCAGCATAATCTTAAAATTAGAGCTACGCCATTTAGGAGTGAAATCGGGAAGCACTTTTTCACACAAAGAGTAGTGGAAATCTCGAACTCGCTCCCCCAAAAGGCTGTGGATGCTGGATCAATTGAAATTTTCAAGACTGAGAGTGATAGATTTTTGTTAGGTAAGGGCATTAAGGGATATGGAACCAAGGCAGGTAAATAGATTTGAGGTACAGATCAGCCATGAACAAGCTCGAAGGGCTGAATGGCCTGCTGCTGTTCCTATGATCATGATGCAGAATCTGCAGTCTGACCACAGGGGACTTTGGTTCAGTTCAACAGGATGGTGTGAGGCCACAGTGAGAAATAATCTCACATTGCTTCGGCTTGGCACCTCCTGCAGTATAACTGTAACCAAAGCAAAGTTTTTTTTTGAAGTTTCTAAAACTTCTTGAAAATTCAAATTAAAACATTTTAGCAGCTCCAAGCTGACAGTTTAGTCCATTAATATTTGTCCTGTCACTTCTTTCTTAACATTCACAATTTCTCTGGCATTCTGATGCCAAGGGGCACAGCTCTGTACTTGTATGTAAACATGCGTATAACTCTGCTTTTCCCGATCGAAGAACAATGCACAGGCAGCATTGTTCTGCAGGCACACCCCACCTTAAATCAGGTACCGATACATAATTACCATCACACTCTGAGAATTATTTAATGCTCAGGTAATGTTATAGATTACAGATTGAATCTGGGGTCCAGAGCATGGTTGTGATATTTAGCTGCTAGTGTGGCCTGTCCCTTTAAGGCCACTGCTTTAAATAAGCAACTCCAAGTAATTGTAGCTCGTTGTAAACTGCTAATGTGATTTTTGGAGTAATTGTAACAGTTCAGCATTTTAGGCTCCAGGTTAATAACTGGCTTTCTTTCCACTTTTTAAAGATTGTTATGCATCTGTAACAAAGGACTGACATCTGCCGGATAACATCTGGAGTGTGATGGGTGAGTGCTGAACACAGGACGTTCTTACATATGTATTATGGATCTTCCGTGGCGTTGCTCAAGGTAAGACAGATGATTTGCTGTTTATAAAGACGGGAATGTGGAGCTATGTCCCTTTAAGATCATAAAGTCTCATTGTTGTTAAGTAAAAAGAGGCTGAGGTCACTCAGAGTTTAATTGTTGTCTCGTCAAGAAATTTCGTAGGTTGAAATTTCCTTGTCAGTTTCAGGCTGCAGCTGAACTGTATCCAGCAGTTTAAGACAGTTTTGCACCTGTAACAAAGTCCGCCACTTGAAGTGTGACATCTGGAGTGTGACATTTGCAAGCGCTGTTTCAATGTTTTTGATCAATAAATAGCTAGATGGGAGAATTGACTGTGTTATCTCCCCAGTATCAACTGTTGATATCATTGCACAAACATAGTGCGATTCGTTCTTCTGAATGAATGCTACCTTATGTAATGAGTGCTCCAACCATCATCATCTGGCACCAGATCTGCCATTTAATGAAATAGATCCAACGTGATTGAAACCATCTCACGGTCTCATGATTTATATGTTCTGAGTTTCTCAATCATATTACTTGTAATTAGTGTCAGCTTGGCTCAGTGGGAAGTATTCTCGTCTCTGGGTTAGAAGGTTGTGCGTTTGAGCCCCACGCCGTGAGTTGAGTACACAAACTAGACCAAATCTCTAGTACTGAGGGAGTGTTACACTGTTGAAGGTTCTGTCATTTAGTTGAGACATTAAACTGAGATTCATGGTTAAAGATGCCATGGCATTACAAGAGGGGGAACAGGAATTTTCTTCTGTTATCCTGACAAAATTCCTCCACTAAGAAATACCAACAAAATATGGAATGTAGTGGAAAATCGCTGTTGCATTTGTCTACATAATAATGGTCACTGAACTTCAAAAAATAATTCACACAGTGAAGTGCTTTGAGGGGTTTCTATTTTACTCCCAGGTATCTACGATTCTCTATATAACAGGCTTAAGATAGAAAGAAAGCCTAGGTGAAGTACTTGTTGTTCAGAGTATTTTCCCAATGTTTATAAGTAGAAATATATAACAGTAAATATAATAACATATCTTACTTTCTTAAAATAGAACTTTGACACCTTTGCCACATCTGCCAGTGTTTCAGGTGAATATATAGACTAGCAGAGAGTTTCCCCATTATTCTGGCCAACATTCATCCCTCAACCTACATTTGAGAACAGATTAATGGGTCATTTACTTCATTGCTGTTTTGTGGGACTTTGCTGTGATCATTTTGGCTGGCATGTTTCCTACATAACAACAGTGACTACACTTCAAAAATAATTCAATGACTGTGAAACGCTTTGGGACATTCAGAGGATAGGAAAGATGCTTTATAAATGCAAGTTCTTTTTTCCAAAATTGTGACCCATCATTTGAGGTCTCTTTTCCTCCAGGTGATGTCGCTCAGGGGGAAGAGCTGCCTGTGTCCCAGACTGGCTCCGTTCATTTTAACACGGGGTGCTATTTTGGAGCAGGCTGGAAGCTGATTCAGAGCCAAATATAGAAGTGGCTGGAGCACTGCCAACTCTTCTAGTTTAGGCAAATGACTGAAAACGTTTTATCAGATATTGTAGCCAACTCTGGCAAAATAAATCCAAAATTCAACAACAGAATCCACTTCAAGAAGTGGAAATCAGTGAATCCCATCAACTGAAAATCTATTTACAAGCAATTCACTGAATATCATTTTGCAGTGCCAGGCACACTTACAGGTTTGGCATGGGAACTTCACGAAATTCTGTTTTTTCCTGTTGTAGACCTCAGCAACTGAGATGAATTTCTGCATGAAACATATTCCAAGCAAAATTTAGCATCGACCAAGGTTTTACTAGTTAATTCCAAATTGTTCTCCCAGCTGTTTGTGAGGTTGTGCTGAGTTTTGGCAAGTATCCATTGCTATCTATATTAGTGTTCTTTGAAGGCCAAGAGATCGTATACAGATAAGGAATGGGGGAGGGGGGCTTAGGACAGGCCAAAGGTGACCACATGGACACGGGGAGGAGAAGCCATTAAGGGTGATGAATGGACTGCATTGAGTTAGTAGGAATGGAACTCGGTGGAAATCAGTATTAATGCGGTATTAAAGAGTGCTGGGACCTGGGGAAGATTTCTGAAAATAATTTCTTAAAACGAGCTTTTTAAAAATGGTTTTGCTAGAAGTAACAAAACCTTCCTGCTATGTTTCTGATGTTGTGAATGCATAGCAACCAGAGTATTAGAAAGCATTTGGTTGACCCTTTTTGCATTTGTTATGGATGATGATATAAACCCCCTCCTCTCCATCACCCTGCCCTCCACCACCCTGCCCTCCACCACCTTCCTCTCCCCTCCAGCACCCTGCCCTCCATTACCCTCCACTCCACCACCCTGCCCTCCATCACCCTCCACCCCACCACCCTGCCCTCCAAAACATTTTCTTGTTTTCTCTCACTGTGTAGCAGTAAAAGGAGAGTGAGTGTGACTAAATCCCATCTCCAGCAGCACTGCACAACCCAAAGTCTGTGCGAGACACACATGAGGGGGAAATGATGACAAATAGCCCGGAGCCACATTATGAGACCGCTGGGCTCGAACTATGACAAAGGAGGGGTCATTTTCTGACTTGTGCTTCCTGCAGGACAGCTTGCCCGCTGGAAACGTATGTTGGAAATTCAGGCTCAGACTGCGCATGATTTTCTGGCCATTTAAATCAAAATTTGAAAGTTCTTGCACAGCGCACGCCCAAAGTTCCAATTTGCACCCGTGTTGTGCGAGGTTTCCCACTAGGAACATGAAGTCAGAAAATTATCCCAAAGATCTACAAAAGTGCAAATCAGTCATCCAGCGCCCTTCAACCGTGTAATCTAGTTTCGTATTTCACAACAAACAATTCAGTTCTATATTTTTAATAAGTATATTTATTTTTCAGATTTTATTCACATAATTAATTAGTACAGATACATAAATAGAGGTGACAGAGTTACAATGGATGAGCAATAATGATTCTCATACAATGAGGTACTTAAAGTGATTCATCATGAAATATAAATGGATGCTGCAAACAATTTGACAAGGAGTATAAATAGAATGTAGAACACATGCAGTGATATGAGATTCTTCATTAATATAAAATTGATATGCTGGATTCAAAGAGATTAGGTTTTGGACGGGTTCCAAGTAGTCAGAGAAAGGCAGAGAGTGCGACTGCTACAGTCTGCAACCCTTTCTAGGAGGATCGTAATGGATTTCAGTGGAGCTTTGAGGGGCCACCTCACCTACAATGCAAGGAGTAAAAAGCCATCAGGGAGAGGCATATGGATTGATTTTTAATACTCTACCTGAATTAATAATCATACGGTTTGATCAGTTGGGAGCACCTGATAAATGGAATTCCCTCAGAACATCCCAATTAACAGACTCAAGCAGTAGTCCACAATATATCCACAAACAATATAAGCAGCCAGAGCAAGTCTATCTACTATTGTCTAACATAAGCACCTGAGACACTTTCAATTGCTATACTAATACCTAGAGCACCAATCAATAGTGTAAAAGAACACAACTTTCAACTTGAGAGTGCCTTTTCAAACACGCTTACATTCAGACTTCTATCTATAACAGAAGTATGGCAGAAATCCAACTAGCACCTTCTAAGGCAAGACCTAAGACATCTCCAACTACTGTACTGGAAACTAGCACAGTAATCATTCGTGTAACAAAAAATACCTCTTAATCTGAAAGTGCCTGTGCCACCAGCTTTGTGTAGAAACACCTTGGAAGCACGGCTGAAGTCTTCGAAATGACGGGAGGCGTGAATAATGTAGATGTCAGCAGATGGTTCACATTAGGCTGTGTTTGCTGAACTAGCGGATGCACGGATAAAATTGGGAAGCAAGGGTAGAGATTAGAATTCTTTATTAATACAAAATTGATATGGTGAATTGGAAGGGATTAGCCTTTGGATGTATCTCAGAGTCAGTTCAGTAATTACAGATTCCAAGAAGGGG
Organism: Heptranchias perlo; assembly: GCF_035084215.1. Classification (NCBI taxonomy): domain Eukaryota; kingdom Metazoa; phylum Chordata; class Chondrichthyes; order Hexanchiformes; family Hexanchidae; genus Heptranchias; species Heptranchias perlo. Next base: position 6,988,261 of record NC_090356.1, read on the forward strand.
AATTCTGTTTGGAGGAACATCACCTGGCTAAGCCAAATAGTTAACATGGCTGGGATGTTTTCCAGAGCTTCTGAATCTAAATGGATTGCAGAGGCAGTACCCGCAATATGCAGGAAACAAATGGAAGTCAATAAGGTCCAACTAGGATCCAGGGATTATCCAAATGAAGGCCCAGAATACACAGATTTTGATTGGACTCAATGACTATCAAGGTGATAGGCCTAACCTCAAAATATAACTCAATGTAGCGTAACCAATGACACAAGTTCAATCACAAAAGATCATTGACTTCTGTGTGACTGCCCAATACATCTCAGGCAGTCAAGAATTTCAGTGACCAGGGTATGTTAGGTTTTCAGCTGACCTTCCCTTAAATGACTCCTGTTGGAAACCTTCTGTATCACTGAGCAAATAAAGTCCCATGTTTTCTTGGAAATTTTACTACCTAAATTTGCCACATGACAATAGCAGTTCAGCACTTTAAACAAATAGTCCTGGATCCCAGTCCGCGGTCTGCAGGCTGGTAGGCTTCCCAACCTTTCAGAAGGTTTAGGCAGAGAAAGAGAGCTGCATTAGATCAACCATTGTTACCTACTTTGTAAGTGATGTACCAGATCCGGGATTTCCATAACTAAAATGATAGGGTAAATTCACTGATACTCTGCTCCCAGTGGAAGACGTGCTCAAAGGGAGTGGGGGTCAGAGATACAAACATAGAAACATAGAAAATAGGAACAAGAGTAGGCCATTCGGCCCTTCGGGCCTGCTCCGCCATTCAAAATGATCACGGCTGCATGATCATGATAGTGCTGATTCTCTGACACACACTCCCTTTGAATAAGTTTCTCACTGGGGTAAATTTATCCTCATATTGCTACTTAAAAGTGACAATTTTAGTTGTAGAAGCAGTTTGTTGTGATGGAACAGTTAAAGAGGCCCACAACTGGGAAGGGCCTGTGAAGGAATGACTCAGAGTGGGAGACGGCGGGATAGGTTTTGATTTCAACACTGATGATGCAGGGAGGAAGAAGACCATTTGGTGAGTTTTAGACACCGGTATGAATCACTAAAGGAGACGGATTAGATGCAGAGGTCAGGAAATGATTCGTAGAACTCAAACTTTGAGGGAAAGGGATGGAAGTGAGATAAATAGAAGAAAATTGTGAGGAGACCATTTTTAAAAATTACAAACTAAAATAGTATAGAAGGATAAAGATGAGAAGAATTTTTTTCCAAGCTAAAGGTTATTCGAATACTGAATGCTTTGTCACAAGGAGCTATTGAGACCAAATCAATCACAACATTTAAGATGAAATTAGATAAACATTTGAAGAATATTAAAGGCAGGCAAATGAGAGTAAATAGCTCTGATGTGGATCTAGCACGGGCACTGGTACTGCTAGGATGGACTGAATGGCCTCCTTTTGTGCTGAAATTTCTACGGTTCTGTGATTGAAAATAAAAATGGTCAAAGCTCACAGTTGCTGTGCACCGTCCAAGTTACTTTTCACATTTGTGTATTTTTATTCTCGCATAAAGCAGAAGGCACAAGGGCTTTCTGCAGTGAGACTGCAGAGTAAAGGCTCTGTACATCAGACACACAGGAAAACCAAGGCCCTGGTAAAAATAAACCAATCTTCCCAGTGACAAGCAGTCAGTCGCAGTTAATTGCGGAGAAAAGGATGACACGTACTGCGAATTCTTTGATGTGCAATATGTTGTTTTTCCTCCACAAATCGACACAGGGTCTGCACATATGAATAATTTGAAATCTCTTTCTCTGGGTAAATGTATAAAACAAGATTCCCCACCGAGAGCAAAATAAATACTCTGGACATTGAAAGCATTGAGGAGGAGAAGCTGCCTCCTATTACATGAGCCCTAGCAACTGTTGGCAGCAGATATATGAGGTCATTCCTGGATATATAATAATGCTGCACAATGATACCTGGGCATGTACAGTAATACTATTGATTTGTTTCCTGTGGTAAAGGTGTATGGAACAGAGTTTTTAAAAAATCTCTATTTGTACCATGCCATCATCTCAATGTATGTTGAACTGAAGAACTGTTTTTAATCTTTCTGTGTTATGTATTTTGTGCTAGTCAAGGTGAGAGATGTTGGCGCTGGAGAATGGAATGCTTTTCCATTCCAAGCATCCAGTGTCAGCATCAAGCACTCGCAGGTCAGGTACTGCAAGGTTAGATGCAGAATAAAGGCCCCTCTACTCTACCCCAGCAGAGTAACTCAGACCTGACCTCATAACAGCACCCACTCCAGCATCAGTGTGGCATTTTTCCATTTGCCACCCTAGTCATCCTGCCACCTCTGTGAGTGAGATTACTAATTTAGTGCCATGTTAGGAGCAGTTTTATGCTGTGGACCCATGCCCACTTGAAAGTGGGTTGAGACTGCCCAAACTCATTTCACATAGGATCCTTACAGACAGAAGGAAATTTAATCTACTGGATTGACCTTGGATTTCAGTGCCTCCTACTGCCCTAGTACCCTTGTGCACATAGAACGGAGGCCGTTTTCTCTTTCTTTTATTGTAGGAACATATTTGGACCTAATTGTTTGGTTATTTTCATCTCTACTTTTTTAGGATTGCCACAAACCCAAATATAACTTGCAGATGTGGGTACAGATGTAACACAGGCATGAGTTTCTCAAGAAAAAAAGGCATGGATATTGATAGACACACACCAGTAAAAATCCAGACACCAGTGCAGTTGTCGGCACAAGTACAGGGAGACACTGTTACGATCATTGACACAGGGAAAGATACAGGAACAGGTACAGCCGCAAACACAGATTGAGATGTAGAAGCCCATTTAATCTCCTCCTTCCAGAATACCAACTCTACTGTCTTCCCACCACTGCATCTGTCTGTTTCTTAAATGAGTCCGGTGACCTGGCCTCAGCCACCCTTCTTGGCATCTGATTTCAGCTGTCAATCACCCTTTTTGTACCTCCCCATCCCAGTCCTAAACTTCCCCTACACAACCCTGAACTTGTGCGCCTTTACCCTGCTGCCCTGATGTACCTGAAAGCATTGGCCTCAGTTTACTTTCTCTATCCTCTTAAGTATCTTACATCTCTCTATAAGGCTTTGAGACATCTCTATTCAAAGCTGAAGACCTCTAGTTGATCTAATCATTCCTACCCAGTAGGAGAAGGTGCGGATACAACGACGCAGGTACAGATACATAGGCTTCCTTTTACACAAGTCACACGGATAAAACTCACATTGCACTTTCAGTAGACAAGTTTCGCATAATCCCATACGGTTTATCCTTGACACAAAGAGCGGGATATTTCAGGCCACTCTCTGTCCATCTAAAAGTGTTTTTATTCTCTTTGGCTACCAGAAGAGCTCTAACATATTCACAATATGATGAAAGTGTGTGTATTTATGAAATTTTCAACATGTTTCTCATACATCCAGCCAAGCAGAGCTGTCAATCCAAACTTTCATGATTTGTCTACAAGCCTTTTACATTCGCATCGTGCTGCGTTACATAGCGGAGAAACCCATTAAAAATACATTAATGACTTTGTTTTCCATGTCTTGTTTGTTCCTTGTAGGCTTTCTTGCAATCTGGGTTTTCTCTTCATCTGGGTAAAAATTCGCATTTTTTGCTTGTTTTAATATTCATGCATAGAAAAAAAGGCTGTAAAACATGCAAACGTTCATTTATTATTTATTCTACCTTTCCTTAATAACATGCATTTTGTTCTGTTTTTGTACTTTCTACACATTCTGCCTCCATTAGTTGCCTCTTCAATGATTAAGTAGCGCTTTTGTATATAAATTACTATCTACAGCACCCTCAACGAGCCTGCACCTGCCAATCAATACAAAGGAGCTGAACTCCAAAAGTGTTTATTGTGCCCAAAGTCCTCTGGTTTTCCACAATTTTTGTTTTAGGTGTTACTGGTGAGTTCTTACTGGGGTTATTCCCCAACAATACAAATCATCTTTTGTTTCTCTGGTGATTTATGTCTCTGATTCTCCCAGATGAGGGACTTTCTTACACCATGAGCCCCTTAAAGCTTCTTACAGATACTCAAGCCGGGATTTTCCACCTCTGTGATCAACAGCTGGCAATCTTACACCATTGGCAGATCACCAGAGGCTGGCGAGTGCGGAATTGCAAAATCCCGGCCTCCATTTTGCATGGATGTGCATCACCTGCTATCACAAAGGCAATTTTCGAGCAATAGCACAGATTTAAATTTCCAACTTCTTTCTTGATTACTTATCAGGTTCAACCCTTTACCTTCTTAAAGTATTTGTTTTAACCGAGAAATCAAAGTGAAGAGTTATGGCGCACTAGTCAGGACAGCACCAAGTTTGTGAAGAATTGGAGAGATAACAAGATAAATCAAGAAATGCTGATTAGGTAGCACCAAACTTTGGGATTTTTAAAACCTTTTTCTTGTGTGAATTTTGTACTTGTTAAGGTGAAGACTGCTTGTGGTGATAAGTGATACACTTTGCATTTCATGTACCCAGTGTCACCATCAAGCAATCTGAGGCTTGGTATACCAAGATTAGAGGCAGAGTAAAGCCATTAATGTCCCACAACCTCCAGCCTTAGAGGAGTCCCTCCTACTGCACCAATGGTGACATTTTCCATTTATAGATTGGATTTTTAGAAGTCTGGGAAGGAGTCCCATTGTTTCTGAGGTCCTGGAAAGAATGAGATTGAGGACGAGATGGTGAAATGAATTTTGACACCCCTCCCCCCCACTCCGATCCCAGCAACTTACACCAGACTTCCTGGTGTATATGTAAAGGCGGACACCCTAGATGTGCCCTGACTGACATAGGCACCCACCAATTTCAAACAAATGAAGAGGCATCCCTCTGACCCCCAGAACTTTGGCAGGGCCAGTGGCAGAGGTCCTAGGCAGGTGCATCACAGCAGCTTCCCCCCCCCCTCCTTCCCTTTACAGAATTTTGGGGCCTTTATGTTCAATTCTATAAATAAACTAATATTGATTTAAATCTGGAACAACTGAATTCTCAGTGGTGATGTGTAGTTGACGGCAAAGCAAAATTCCTGTAGGTAATGTCAGTGACCCCACACAATATGCAGCACTTCAACGGTATGATCCAGTAGCATTCCCCTACAACAGTGCCTGCATAGCACAAAGTAACTGAAATGTCCTTGTGACAGGCCCCGTACAAACACAGAGCAATGGGAAGGTTTGTGTCAAGTGGATAATGGACAGTATGGTACAAACTCACTTACCAGCTCCATCTTGTGTCACAAGGACCAAATTTTTTAACACTTCCATCTGCTTTTACAGTAATATAACATTGTGCTGATTGAATTTGTTTCTTTGATTAGATTTGATCTACTGTATCTAAAGGCATGTTTCACAAAAAAAAATTTGGACATGATTGCTTCTTTGTTATATACATTGAGGGATGAAAGTATTTCTTATTTGTTCTTGGAATGCAGGCAACCCTGGCAATGAACATAGGAACAGGAGGAGGCCATTCAGCCCACGAGCCTGTACCGCCATTCAATTAGATCATGGCTGATGTGTATCTCAACTTCATTCACCCGCATTTGTTCCATATCCCTTGATACCCTTACCTAACAAAAATCTATTTTCAAGATTCCACTCTTGAAAATTTTAATTGTCCCAGCATCCACAGCCTTTTGCGGGGAGAGTTCCAGATTTAAACTACCCTTTGCATGAACAAATGCTTCTTGATTTCACTCCTAAACGGCCTGGCTCTAATTTTAAGATTAGGCCCTCTTGTTCTGGATTCCCCCACCAGTGGAAATAGTTTCTCTGTATCTACCCTATCAAATCCCTTTATCATTTTAAACACCCCAATTAGATCACCTCTCAACCTTGTAAACTCAAGGTAGTATTTATTGCCCATTCCTAATTGCCCTGAGGTCAAAAAGAGTCAACAACATGGAGTCACATGTCAGCCAGACCAGGTAGGGGTGGCAGGTTCCCTTCCCCCAAGGACATTAGTGAACCAGCTGTATTTTAGAGTTGTGGTCTCAAGGAGTTCAGACAATGAAGATTCCACTATGTTGCTGTGTGACAGCCCAGAGTGATTAGAAAGTTTGTACAATGTGAATTCCTCAGCTCACTTTCTGGGGTCGATCTGGACTTTGTACAGCCTGATTTTTATTTCCACTGGTCAATTCGGTATCACCTGTTTTACTCTATCGCACAAAAGTCAAGACCTACCCCTCTAAGGGCACTTCAAAATCCCTTCTATGTTTTTAATAATTTCCATTAAGATTTTACCTGCTGGAAAAAACTCATTCCTAAGATACGCTCCTGTCATGCAAAGTTCCACGTTGGGAGTGCTAGTCCATAAAACATACTTCTGTCTTCATCAGATGGCAAGCTTTCAAGCTTGTAAGCATGCTGGAAAAAATGTTCCACAAGCACTGGGAGCTGTGAATTGAATAATATCCCTGTTAATAGGGACGAGGGCAGATGGCCCAGCTCAGCTTAGCCTGGGTTCAGACTCAATTTACTGCCCATTCAAGCACCACTTTGAATCAGCACTCACTGGCTTGACCAGAAAGCAAACCTTGCAACGGCACAAGCAGAGGATTTGATTCTACCCAGCGTTGAGCTGGAATCTTGCTGCACGACTGAGAGCACGACTCACAGCTCTCTTACTCCCTCTAGAGTGGGTCAGTATATACAAGCTTGTAAGCTGCACATTTTCAGTTCTCTCTCTGTCTTGCCAGCTGATAAAGACAAAAGTAAGTTTTACAGACCAGCACTGCCAGCGTGGAACTTTGCACGACAGGAGCATATCTTATGAATGAGAGCGCAGAAGCAAACGAGCCTTCATGATTTTTCATCAGTTAAAATGAAATGGAAGATAGTGCCCACTGTTGACCTTCGCCTGCAAATTCTTGATATGCGTACCCATCATGCAAAACTCGTGTCGAGAATGCTAAATCATAAAATTTACCCCAGAGCGAATTCCCCAAGAAGCATGTCCTTACATTACAATCTTGACAAAGGAAGTGAACTGGAACAGTATTGTTTTGCATAAATCTACACAAAACCAGCAATTTTAAAACGCTACTTTGCAAAATTTCCCTCATAAAAGACAGATAGAGCCTCACTGTTACACAAGGCCTTCTCCAAAGGGCTTGGCTTTTAAACCAGAGCCTTTTCTGTTAATGAGAACAATTAACAGCGCAAAGTACACAATTAGGAGGCACATGGGACACATAAAGGAACTGCATTCTTCATCGTCAAATCTATAGAATCTCCTATAAAAGTCGACAAGTTGGACTGCATTAAAACTGCAGAATTTAAAGAGGAGGGGGTAAAGGGGGCTATTTCTCTGCAACGCCGTGAAGTTTGATGTTAGAATCAGGCCTGAGTCCATCTCTCCTAAAGGAAGCACCTTTTCCCATCCTTGCTTGTCAATAAGGGCTGGAGTTTTTAAAGGGTGCATTTAAGCTACAAGTTCAGCTTCAGTGCAAAGCAGTTTCTTCTGCATATCACTTATAAAGTTGTGCAAATTTGGAATCAGGGTGGATCAGATTCCTGAGCAGATCAGAAGGAGGCTCCCTGGAGGCAGTAGTCTCACCTCTCTTCAGGTTTGACACCACATGGAATGCAAATCCAGTGCAGTGCCAAACCAGGAGTAACAAAAGTGCCCCTGGTGTACCTTGGACCTCAATATTTTCAACACCTTCCTGCAATGAATTTAAATGCCTGTACAGTACGTGCATACAGTAAGCACGTGGTGAAATAGGACAATTCCAGCTGAAATCCAAACTGCATCAGACCAGTTGTTGCAGTTTATATGCAGCGAGAAAGTTAAATTAAGGGCAACTTTTTTTTAGGGTCCAATTGTTATGTGTTAAAGAGGCACCTTTTGATCCTGCAGGAAACTTTCACATAGGTTGATTCTTATAATACCTGCTGCAAAACAAATATTTGTGGGGGGTGGGGTGGGGGGGAGATTCATGAAATAAATTCAGTGAACTTTCTTTTCCTGTTTGCCAAGGAAAACCTATGTGCCTTTTTTTGGACAGTGACACGTGCAAGTGAAGCGATGATACATCTCAATGTCATTTATGTCACTGATCCCAGGGATTGTAAACAGGATTTGCCAGTAAAATCCTTCAAGAAAATAACTTTTCTTTAAGCTTTTTTTTAAAGATGAGGGATGTCGATGCTGGTGAATACTTTCCTTTTCAGTCACCAGTGTCGGCATCAAACACTTCCCGGTCAGATACAGTACAATTTGATACAGTATGCCAGCCTCGGCTCAGTGGTAGCACTCTCACCTCTAAGTCAGAAGGTCATGGGTTCAAGTCCCACTCCAGAGACTTGAGCACATAATCCAGGCTGACACCGGTGTCCTGGCCAACATTGATCCCTCAACCAACATCACTAAAACAGATTGTCTGGTCATTATCTCATTGCTGTTTCTGCGATCTTGCTGTGCGCAAATTGGCTGCCGCATTTCCAACGTTACAACAGTGACTACACTTCAAAAGTGCGTAACTGGCTTTAAAGTGATTTGGGGCATCCTGAGGTCATGAAAGGTGCTATATAAATGCAAGTTCTTTCTTTACAGAACAAAGCTCCTGCTATTTTGCCTCAATATTATGCCTCAACCCAACTTCTCAGAAGACCACTCCATGCTTTTTAAAATTGTTTTTTGTTCATGGAGATACAATGAGAGATGTGGATTATGTCATTCTGTTTTGGTTCGCCTCATTCATACCAATGAAAGTGTTTGTTTTTTGGGGCAATAATGCCCCTTTAATAGTTAACTATTGATTACCAAATGAGGTTCAATGAACGAATAGCTCCATAATCCATTTTTGAGGTGATGACGGAAGGACGAATGTAGGCCAGGACAGCTTTTCTTTCAATAGTGCCACGGGATCTTTTACGTCCACAGGTGGGGCCTTGGTTTTTTGTCTCATCTGAGTGTTCCCATTTGAAAGTTAACCCTATTGATTTTAGGTTGTGCACACTTTAAGCAGAGAAAGGCTTAATTATGTTTCAATCAGAGCTTGGACTTTGTAAAAATTATAGAACCAAATATTTTTTGTTCTTGATGCTTTTCTCTTGATCTACTGTTTTCATTTTTTTAAACCAAACACCTTTACCTTTAATGTTGACTAAGAAAGAACAAACCTTTTTAAAATTCATTCAAGGGATGTGGGCATCGCTGACAGGCTCAGTATTTATTGCCCATCCCTAATTGCCCTTGAGAAGGTGGTGGTGAGCCACCTTCTTGAATCGCTGCAGTCCATGTGGTGAAGGTACTCCCACAGTGCTGTTAGGTAGGAAGTTCCAGGATTTTGACCCAGCGACGATGAAGGAACGGCGATATATTTCCAAGTCGGGATGGTGTGTGACGTGCAGGTGGTGTTGTTTCCATGTGCCTGCTGCTCTTGTCCTTCTAGGTGATAGAGGTCGCGGGTTTGGGAGATGTTGTCTTACATCCATATAGTGCCTTTCACACCCTCAGAGCATCCCAAAGCACTTTACAACCAATGAATTACTTTTGAAGTGCAGTTACTGTTGTTATGTAGGCAAACGTCAGGCAATTTTGACAAAAGCAAGGTTCCACTACCAGCAAATGAATGAATAGCCAAATAATCTGTATTTGGTGATGGTGATTGAGGGAAAAATATCTTGGCGGTAATTTTGACTTAGGGCGATAATGTAAAATGGACGATATCGGATCAGCTGCCCATTGTACATCTCTCCTCATTTTCATTTCCATTGAAGTCAATAGATTTATCACCTGCTCTGTGGAAGCTGGTATAACCTGCCTCTAGGCAGCATTTGCTGGTCTACATTTGCTGGAGACAAGACGAAACTATAAAATTAGTCTGAAGTACTAATTATAATTTCTGTAGGTGTATTTACACAAGTAAAGGGATTGATTTTGGCCCATTCTCACTGCTGTTCTGTGACTTGTCCATCCCTGACTAATTTCAATTTTATTTAATGACCCTTGACTGGACAATGATCAGATTTCATTTTCCAACACGAACCACCTTGTAGCTTCTCTGTGTGAGACTGCCAGTTACCACTAACTGCCAAATGCTGGGTGGTTTTGTGCTGTAGATTTGTGACAACACAACCTGTGACCTCAGTTCATATGCAAGTTTCAGCTGACACAGGGAGGAGACTCACCAAATCAGGCAGGGCTAAATCTGAATCCCATTTGTAAATATGAAAGAACATTCTGCTATCCCCCTGCACCTCTTTTTCTTCCTACGCACGATCGCCTTAACTATCTTTATTATTAGAATTACAGAAGGTAATGGACAATATTATAGCAATATTTCAAGTGACTACAGCTAATAATAATTTTTGGCATGGCAAAGTATGTTTTGTTTGTACGTTGACATAAAATGGCAGGGGTCAGATACAACAGAGAACTCCAAAAGGACCTTTGCCGCCATGGCAGTCAACTCCAGCCTCACAAAACCACTGTCCTGTTTTAGGTAATTGTAAACAATTTTACAACACCAAGTTATAGTCCAGCAATTTTATTTTAAATTCACAAGCTTTCGGAGGCTACCTCCTTCCTCAGGTGAATGATGTGGAAATGGGTAAAGGGCTCTGTTATGTGTCAGACAATTAAAATGTATGATTGCTGTTTCTACAGTGACTGGGGTAGATCTTGACTTTGTGCAATAGCGTAAAACAGGTGATAGTGAGTCGGCAGCTCATTTTACATCTCTCTCGATTTTTATCTCCATTGACTTCAATAGAAATAAAAATGGGGAGAGATGTAAAACGGGTCTCTGACTCGCTATCACCTGTTTTATACCATCGCACAAAGTCAAGATCTACCCCAATATCTTCATGGCCCTTGTAAACAATTTTACAACACCAAGTTATAGTCCAGCAATTTTATTTTAAATTCACAAGCTTTCGGAGGCTACCTCCTTCCTCAGGTGAACGATGTGGAAATTGCTGGACTATAACTTGGTGTTGTAAAATTGTTTACAATTGTCAACCCCAGTCCATCACCGGCATCTCCACTTCATGGCCCTTGAGTGAGGTTGAAGGGTGCATGCACTTTTTGTTCAATCTAAGAAGATTTTCAAGTGTCAGCTCCTGCTGTCCTGCACATAGAGTCTCCTTGGTGATGAGACAAAGCAGGAATTAAGGCTGATGATATCGCTGATTCCTGGAATCTCCAGGGTTCGTGTAAAATCTTTGTTTTCCTATTAGTGTTTATTGTTTTACGGCAATAGTGTTAGATACAAACAAAATGACATGACCCTGGAAGTGGTAGGAAGTTGCCAAAAAACTCAACCATGGCCACAGGAAGCCCTTTAGCCACCAGGAATAGTAGACAGTGTCGCCACAATGTCATTTAAGATCATGTTTAGGAGAAAGAAAGAGTGGTGCAGAGGGTTGCCACAATGTCATCTCTAGGATTTGGGTTCAAATCCAGCTCTATGTGTTGGAATGAAAGAGGCCAGAATTCCTCAAGTCCTGCGTTGTCAACACAAGTGCGGTGGAGTGGAACGCACATCTGCCCAGATGCTTGGCCACAAATCATGTCCCAAATTGTGGGGTCAGGAACATTAGTATGGTTGGGGTGGGCCATCAGCACCTGCAAGGATGCTTAAGTCGTGCTTGCTCTGATCCACACTTCCTGGGCTGAATAAACAGCAACTTACAAAATCTTTTGCTCTGAATGGAGCCATTTACAAGTACAGCAAAGATAATTGATCCTCTCTGGGATTGATTACCTTAGTGTGCAGAGCTTCTGGGGCCTCTCCAAAGGTTTCAATCTCTCAACTGGCAAATCTCCATTAAGGCCTTATAAGGGCTGAATTGACATAACTCCCCCAGACCCATCCCCTTGACATGGGGCGGGGGGGAGGGTGGGCGGACAGAAGATCTGTCCTCCCCCTCCCCCCTGCACTGGAATTTCACAGCCTTCTCTCCACTGGGCATAATCCTGGTGGAACCGGGTTCTGCCCCATTTTCCAGGCCCCATCCAGTAGTTTCACTGATCGAAATGTTTGTGTTGGCTGAATTTGTTGCATATGAAAGTGAAGTTGCAGCAGCCCTGAACCCAACTCATTGTTGTTACAGGTCCACAGCAGAAAACCACTCAGAATTTGACACTGACTTGTAATCTCATTCACTGAGGCTACAAAGGTGGCTGGAGTGGGAAATTGAATTCCTACAATAGTCCAATTGGGGCACATAAATAAAGATTGAATTGTTCTGAGATATCTCAATACTCCCCATGGATTCATCCATAAATATCATCTGGGAAATGGATTGAAGCTGCAGGGCTCTTTTTATTTAGGACTGTCTTAAAGCCTTTAACACCATAATATGTCAAGTCCTAACGGTTATAGTGACATGCTTAGTAATAGTAACTGTAGCATGGCTGACACTAAATTGCTGGACTCACTCTCAAAGAGATCACATGGTCACTGCTGATGTAGGAAATCCAGATTCTCTTCACAGGAGTCCCCAGCTACCAATATTCAGTTCATTGGGTTGGTCTATGGTGGGTCAAGCAAAAAGCCTATCTCTTACTTTTGAATCTTGTGTAGGCAAATTCACGTAGACCAGTAGTCTTGATGAGGGTAGCTTACTCCATGCCAGGATCCACCCTTATCAACACTGGACATGTGTCGTTGGATTGTCGGTTGTTAACAAGATTGTGACTGGAACACCACCAGATGTGTGGCTGGAACTCAAACCAGATCGTCATGATTTTACCAGGATCTTCTACTTCACCTCAAACACATTAACATACAGCAAGAAGGTCCGTCAAGCCCACCCCACCCAGACATGGTGCAGCCACAGACATCATTGATCTAACTTATAATCACGTAATCTGCTGGAAGAGGCAAAAATCCTCAGAAAAAAATAGTGGGAAATTCCCCTCTGACTCCCTAAGTCAATTGCGCAAAGTTCCAAGAAACCCCAATAATCCATAAATCCTTCTAATCCCAGCCAATCTAAAATTATCCATCTGTAACTGGAAATGTCCTCCTCTCACAAGAACTTGTCCGCCTACCTTTTGAAGGACTGTAGGGAATCCACACGCTTTGGTAATCCATTCCAGAAGATGGTGACTCTCTGTGAAAAGAAATACTTCCTAACATCTACTTAGTTCTTTTCCTAAGGATTTTATATGCATGCCATCCCTATCCATCTCAAATACCCTATCCAACTGAACGGAATCTAATCCCTTAATTATTCTGTATCAGCCCAAAACATCATTATGGAATAACAACAGTGCGGCACTCTCCTGCAGTGTGCCCCTTGCACACACAAATCTAGATGTAGAATTAACCGTTACTCGCAAAGCCAGTATTGTAAATATGCATTTGGTTCTGAAATATCTATGACTTTCCCACTGATATCCCGGTGCTACCAGCAGTCACCAAGAGAGACATCTTCCCTGGTTAAAGTTGTGCCATCTATCTGTTATACAAAAAGGATAAAATTTCACACTTGTGCACTATTGGGCACTCTCCTAAGGTCAGAGTTCAAGCACAATGATGGATCAGGGTAGAGAGAGCTTTATCAAGCATCTAACCCATGCTAATCTGACCTGGAAGTATATCAGGAAAAAAAGTCCACACCCATCATGGGCATTCGCACAGCAACTTGGATGAACAAGCCAAAGAACTTGCATTTATACAGTGTCTTTCATGATCTCAGGACGTCTCAAAGCACTTTACAGCCAATGAAGCACTTTTGAAGTGTAATGACTGTGGTAATGTAGGAAGCGTGGCAGCTAATCTCCACACAGCAAGGTCCCACGAACAACAATGAGATAATGACTAGATAATCTGTTTTAGTGATGTTGGTTGAGGGATAAATATTGGTGAGGACACTAAAATATTAATAAAAAGAACCCAGCCAGGCATTACATCCTGTTTGATGTTAAATTTGCATCTCACTCAGAGACACCACAGGACGTTGGGATGGGAAATGGAAGAATTTCACACTGGTACAGTAAGGGGGTACTGGTGCAGTAAGGGGGTACTGGTGCAGTAAGGGGGTACTGGTACAGTAAGGGGGTACTGTGTTATAAACTCGATAGCCAGGTGGTGAAGGATAGAATACTAGAGTCTGGTCTTCAGTTGCTTCTAAGCCTTTATTCCCAGAGATCAATACAACCCACACACTAGATAAGCTGTCTTATAAAAAGGTACAAGAGAGTCCACAATTGATACGCACCACCTGAATACAATTAACACTAATTGATATAAATCTGGATTAAGAAGCTAGTATCAGTAATGGTAACAATGAAACTACTGGATTGTCATAATGAGGAAAGGAAACCTGCCGTCCTTACCCGGTTTGGCCTATATGTGAATCCAGACCCACAACAATGTGAGTGATCCTTAACTGCCCTCTGAAATGGCCTAGCAAGTCACTCGGTTGCACAATCCCGCTACAAAAGTCATAATAAGAATAAAACTGGATGAACCACCCAGCATCGGACCACTAGGCACCGGACATGGCAAAGGCAAACCGAGTCCAGCCGACCCTGCAAAGTCCTCCTCACTAACATCTGAGGACATATCAAAATTGGGAGAGCTTTCCCCAGACTAGTCAAGCAACAGCCTGACATAGCCATACTCACAGAGTCATACCTTTCAGCCAACATCCTAGACTCCTCCATCACCATACCTGGGTATGTCCTGTCCCACCGGCAGGACAGACCCACTAGAGGTGGCGGCTCAGTGGTATACAGTAAGGAGGGAGTGGCGCTGGGAGTCCTCAACATTGACTCCGGACCCCATGAAGTCTCATGGCATCAGGCCAAACATGGGCAAGGAAACCTTCTGCTGATTACCACCTACCGCCCTCCCTCAGCTGATGAATCAGTACTCCTCCATGTTGAACACCACTTGGAGGAAGCATTGAGCGTAGCAAGGGCACAGAATGTACTCTAGGTGGGGGACTTCAATGTCCATCACCAAGAGTGGCTTGGTAGCACCACTACTGATCGAGCTGGCCATGTCCTGAAGGACATAGCTGCCAGACTGGGCCTGCAGCAGGTGGTGAGAGATCCAATACGAGGGAAAAACCTACTTGACTTCATCCTCACCAATCTACCTGTCGCAGATGCATCTGCCCATGACAGTATTGGTAGGAGTGACCATCGCACAGCCCTTCTGGAGACGAAGTCCAGTCTTCACACTGAGACACCATCCAATGTGTTGTGTGGCACTATCATTGGGCTAAATGGGATAGATTCAGAACAGATCTAGCAGCTCAAAATTGGGCATACATGAGGCACTGTGGGCCATCAGCAGCAGCAGAATTGTATTCCAGCACAATCTGTGACCTCAATGAGGAGTATAGAAGAGTATGCCAGGAGCAGCACCAGGTGTACCAAATGAGGTGCCAACCTGGTGAAGCTACAACACAGGACTACATACATGCTAAACAGCGGAAGCAGCATGCTATAGACAGAGCTAAGCGATCCCACAACCAACAGATCAGATCAAAGCTCTGCAGTTCTGCCACATCCAGTCATGAATGGTGGTGGACAATTAAACAACTAACGGGAGGGGAAGGCTCAATGATGGCGGAGTTCAGCACATGAGTGCAAAAGACAAGGCTGAAGCTTTTGCAACCATCTTCAGCCAGAAGTGCCAAGTGGATTATCCATCTCAGCCTCCTCCCGAGATCCCCATCATCACAGAAGCCAGCCTTCAGCCAATTTGATTCACTTCACGTGATATCAAGAAACAGCTGAGTGCACTGGATACAGCAAAGGCTATAGGCCCCGACAACATCCCGGCTATAGTGCTGAAGACTTGTGCTCCAGAACTAGCCGAGCCTCGAGCCAAGTTGTTCCAGTACAGATACAACACTGGCACCTACCTGACAAAGTGGAAAATTGCCCAGATATGTCCTGTTCACAAAAAGGAGGACAAATCCAATCCGGCCAATTACTGCCCCATCAGTCTACTCTCAATCATCAGCAAAGTGATGGAAGGCATCATCAACAGTGCTTTCAAATGGCACTTACTTACCAATAACCTGCTCACCAATGCTCAGTTTGGATTGTGCCAGGACCACTCAGCTCCAGACCTCATTACAGCCTTGGTCCAAACATGAACAAAAGAGCTGAATTCCAGAGGTGAGGCGAGAGCGACTGCCCTTGATATCAAGGCAGCATTTGACCGAGCGTGGCACCAAGGAGCCCTAGTAAAATTGAAGTCAATGAAAATCAGGGGAAAAACTCTCCAGCAGCTGGAGTCATACCTAGCACAAAGGAAGATGGAAGTGGTTGTTGGAGGCCAATCACCTCAACCCCAGGACAATGCTGCAGGAGTTCCTCAGGGCAGTGTCCTAGGCCCAACCATCTTCAGCTGCTTCATCAATGACCTTCCCTCCATCATAAGGTCAGAAATGGGGACGTTCGTTGATGATTGCACAGTGTTCAGATCCATTCGCAACCCCTCAGATAATGAAGCAGTCCGTGCCCGCATGCAGCAAGACCTGGACAACATCCAGACTTGGGCTGATAAGTAGCAAGTGATATTTGCCCCAGACAAGTGCCAGGCAATGACCATCTCCAACAAGAGAGAGTCTAACCACCTCCCCTTGACATTCAACAGCATTACCATCGCTGAATCCCCCACCATCAACACCCTGGGGGTCACCATTGACTAGAATCTAAACTGGACCAGCCACATAAATACTATGGCTACAAGAGCAGGTCAGAGGCTGTGTATTTTGTGGTGAATGACTCACCTCCTGACTCCCCAAAACCTTTCCACCATCTACAAGGCACAAGTCAGGAGTGTGATGGAATACCCTCCACTTGCCTGGATGAGTGCAGCTCCAACAACACTCAAGCTCAACACCATCCAGGACAAAGCAGCCCGCTTGATTGGCTCCCCATCCACCATCTTAAACATTCACTTCCTCCACCACCAGCACACCTTGGCTACAATGTGTACCATCCACAGGATGCACTGCAGCAACTCGCCAAGGCTTCTTCGACAGCACCTCTCAAACCTGCGACCTCTACCACCTAGAAGGACAAGGGCAGCAGGCGCATGAGAACACCACCACCTGCATGTTCCCCTCCAAGTCACACACCATCCTGACTTGGAAATATATCGCCGTTCCTTCATCATCGCTGGGTCAAAATCCTGGAACTGCCTAGCTAACAGCACTGTGGGAGAACCTTCACCACATGGACTGCAGCGGTTCAAGAAGGCGGCTCACCACCACCTTCTCAAGGGCAATTAGGGATGGGCAATAAATGTTGACCTTGCCAGCGATGCCCACATCCCATGAATTAATTTTTAAAAATCACATTGATACAAATAACATACTGGTGTAGTAAGGGGCTACTGGTGCGGTAAGGGATATTGGTGCATTAAGGTGGTACTGGTGACATAAGGAGGTACCGCTGCAGTAAGGGGGTACTGATGCAGTAAGGGGGCACTGCTGCAGTAAGGGGGTACTGGTGCAGTAAGGTGATACTTGTGCAGTAAGGCGGTACTGGTGACATAAGGGGGAACTGCTGCAGTAAGGGGGAACTGCTGCAGTAAGGGGATGCTGTTTGAGGTTGTGGCTGAGGCACGATGTTGGGGCAGGGTAGACAGAGCTTTACCCTGTATCTTACTGACCTAGTAGCACTTGCCGCAAACATGATGCTGGAAAAGAAAAGTGTTCCACATCCCAGTCCTAACCCCTTTGCCTCAATCAGCACAAAAATTCACAGGTCAGTTGTATGAAACCTTGTGAAAATTTTTTTGTTTTCTTCACATTGTTTGCTCATCTTTTTTTTGGATTCTTCGACATTACTGGAATAAGGTCGAGCTGAAAGGAGATTCAAAAAGAATTTCTCAGAGAGAGAAATCACTCAACAGACAGCGAACAAATGACAATGCCCGTAATTTCACCTTTTTGCAGGGTAATTTTTTTCATAAGTAGCTTCATGACAGGCAGACAAGGGCCGCCTGTGCGTTGCGAGATTTATCTAATGGCTCGCTGATGAGCTGCTGGGACTTGGGTCCTTTAATGAGACCCACAAGCCTCTCTTCCCTGCCAGAACCACCAACAAATCAGCAGAGTTTGATAGCAGTCATCTGTTAACCTTAAATTTAACTGTCACCTTGTATTTTGTATTCATAACAGCTGATTAATATTTTAATAATAGTCAATGCCAATGCAAACTTTCCCGGAATATTCCAGATTAAACTGCAGTAACATTATCACGATTACCATTTCACTGAATTGAAAATAGCATGGAGATGTTACAAAAAGCTGACCCAGGGGTCCGGATGGAATATTATTCCTTGAATCTATCTGATGCCATAGTGTCATAGGAATCAACACTCCAGAATAACATAGATCTGTCGTAACCCACATTGTTCATCTGTTAGCCAGAAGAAAATTAAAATGAATAAATTCAAAGCCCATAAACATGAACAAAGGACAATTGTATAAGGTTGGATAAATATTTTACAGTGTTCAATCGGCAGTCTGTATATGTGGAAGATGGTTTCTAAGGGGAAGATAGTTATAAGCAACTATGACAGCTTAGTGGTATTGGTACTGGACTAGTGTCTGCAGAGCTGATGAGTTCAAATTCCACCATAACAACTTGTAGAAGAGAATTTCATAAATCTTGGTAGTGTGTGGGCTGTGCATGAAATTGCCGGTTTGTTGTAAAAACCCAACTGGTCCTACCTGGGCTGGCCTACCTGTAACTCCAATCGCACACTATGTGATGACTTTGAATATCCTCAGGGCAACTAGGGATGGGCAATAAATACTGCCTTGCTATTGCTGCCTGCATCCCAAGAACAAAAAAGTCACTGGTACCTGTAGACTATGATGTAGGCTATCAAACCCAAGTTATATTGCTGACTCCCTTGTTGTCCTGTGTCCAGCGACAACAGAGTTCTACTTCTGAACACATATTACATTTATAACATTAGCTCAAAACTGGTAACATTCTCTGATATTTAAAGCATTCAAAATTAAGTTTTAAAAGTTTCTGGGCAGTTTGGGCTTTCTTAAACCTGATATTGGACCAGACTGCAGTTATACTGCAGCAGATGTGAAGCTCAATGGGTTACACGACTTCCCTTTTGAAACCTGGTCTTACATGCTTTGACTTTAGGGCAATGTACAGTCAGGCCACCAGCTTTGCATAAAAAATCCACAACTGCATTACCGGAGAAACCATAACACTCACAAATAAATACTGATTGACGAGGAAAGAAAAAGGACCGGAGAATGAGGGAAAGGGGTAATGAGAGGGCTTGATGAAAGCAAGGAAAGAGGGAAGAAATAAAAGGAGAAAACACAAGAAAAAGAGATACAGAGTAAGGGACTGATCAGCCAGAAACTACAATTTCAAACATGAGATTTGATATAGAGAGAGAGTGAAAGATACAGTAGAAACTGGAAGGATTAAAATTCTGGCCTGAGTCCATCCAATACCAGTACTATCATTTAGTCATTTAATTAATAAGATAATGACCCTATAATCATATATGTCATCAGTAAATGTCATTGTAAAATCTACAAAGAAACTAGTAACCCAACCCTGCCTTAATGCTGGTCTTGATCAGAATCACTCCAAAGTAGAAAGACTGAAAGAACCCCAGATCCGACAGTGTTTGGATCGCTAGGAATTTTGACCCAATTTACATCCTTTAGGTCGGAGATGGGGTAGAGTTGATTGCTGTAGAAATCATATCCCCATGAAGCATGGTTTTCTGTATTGCAATTAATGGATTTTGGAAATTAGGTAGACCACAAGATCCAATAATTCATTTATATCAGAGGCTCATGACAAAAGGGAACACACATTCTCTATACAGCTGTATAACAAGTTGTATGTATACAGCGCCTTTAATGTAATAAACATCTCAAGGCCCTTCAGAAGTAGTTGTAAGGAGAGCAGATGCCAAGGGAGGAAAGGAGAGATTCGGAGAGGTAGCCGAATCATCAATAGTCAAGCCAAGAGGGAGTGGGTCCAATCTAGCTGATTCACTCATTAGTGATGAGCAATACTTTAGTTTGGGAAGATTATAATGTTAATAGTCAATTTTTGAGCTATTAAATTGATTTGAATTTTTAGATGGGATGGGAATGGAGGCGAGGTAGTGTTGGAAGAGAGACCATTATTCATCACCCTGTTGGTATCTAAGATATGGTATAATAATAAGACTGCCTACTCGCCCCAGCTATGGTATTTTTCTAAATCCCATTTCTGGTTCTAGAAATGATTTGGGGAATCTTGAGGGTATAAGAGGCACTACATATATGCCAGTTCTTTCTATAGACACTTCTGCAGCCCTGAAACCCACAACCAGAGTGGTACATAGTTTTCTAAAAATCCACAATGGCTGGCTGTTCTCTTCTCCCCTTCCTTTCCATAATCTTTTCCAGTCTTTCAGAAATGTCCTTTACCTTAGCATCTGGGAAGCAGCTAAGCATCTGGGATTCTTGGTCTGAACTGTAAAAGATAGTGCTCATCCCTCTATTGAGTCCTATTACTACTCCATTCCTAACTATATTGCAAATCCCCCCTCCCCACAAAGAACCATCTCATGTGTTTTAGTGTCACTGTAATCCATTTGATGGTCCTGCACAGAGTCCTCATCCTCCCCACAGGAAACCAGTACTTCAAACTTGTTAGAGAGGGTAATCTGCTCTGGGTCTTCTTGCTCCACCCTGTCCCTCCTCACTTTCCCTGACCTGTGGAAAGTCACCCCTCCTTCCTCAACTACTGCCAGCTCCCTATCTCTCAGCGGGGTGACTACCCTCTGAAACTCTTGCTCCAGAAACACACCTTCTATCCCTGGTGTGTTGTACTGTCTCCAACTCCACCTCAAGTTCTGAGATTTTGAGCTCAAGTAATCTCAGTTGGAGACATTTCCCACAGATGTGTTTGTCCGAGTTAACATCTGTTACTCAAAACTCTCATATCCTGCTGGAACCGCACATCACTGTCCCTTCCTATGGTGTTATTCTTACTATAAAGGTTAGTTTTGTTTATATTCTTACCAACTTGAATTTCAATGAAACTACTCTGCTCCGAGTTCCTACTCTAGTACCATTTTTCACTTGGTTCCCACCTCTCTTCCAAGCCAACTCACTCCAAGCTGTGCTCATACCTCATCTCATTGCTATTTGTGTGCAAAATGGCTGCTGTGTTTACCTAAAAAAGAACAGTCAGTGTGTTCCAAACCTAATTCATTAGCATGAAGCGCTTTGAAACATTTCAACCATGTGATAAGATGATGTATTAAATATAAGCGTTTCAATAGGGAGGAATTCTCTCCTGTCAGATGTTTACCATCCTCCCACATACTCCAAAAAAAACCAAGCAAAACATGGAGTATCTTCATTTAAGTAAGTACCTAGGCACCCAAGGCAAAAATGGCTACAAGTTGGACAAGTAATGTTGGACTGACCTGAACCATACTCTACAACATTAAACCTGGGCCTGTGAATTTAATCTTACTTAAGACAGCCTCTGAAATATAAAGTCAAAGATTTTTGAGTAATGACTGCTTTCTGTCACTGTGCCCTGTGAAAGCTTCCTTGCTGTACGTTTGAATTTGCCACAGATTGGCTTCCCGTCCCTCACTCAGTCATCTGGCACCATTTTGTGCTTCAGCCTTGACTGCGGCAACTTAACGTCTGGGCTTGAACTTTGACCTTATTGTGTCACCAAGCACAGCCACTTATCTGGATGTATGCAGCCCCTGCATGGCAGATAGAGAAGACCACACAATTTGAGCACTGAACTGTCAGCTGAGGAGATGTAAAAGATTTGTTCATATTAATTAATGGATTTTAAAGGAAAATAAGGGACAGCAACAGGATTGATTTCAACAGAACATCAATGGCGTCCAGTCTGCACTATCAAGAAATATTTGTGTGCTAGTATCCCCTTAATAACCTTGTAAAGAAATTGCCTTCCTGAATTCCTCTCTCCCAGGACACTGTTGGACCCCTTATTCATTTTGCTAATTCGTATGGAGCGCTTCAAAGTTGATCTGGTAGATCTACTACCTGTGCAGCGAGAAAGGGAGAAACAAAGAAGGAAACAACAACAATAGCTTGCATTTATATAGTGCCTTTAACGTAGTAAAACATCCCAAGGCGCTTCACAGAAGCGATTATCAAGCAAAATTTGACACCGAGCCACATAAGCAGATATTAGGACAGATGATCAAAAACTTAGTCAAAGAGGTCAGTTTTAAGGAGCGTCTTAAAGGAGGAGAGAGAGGTAGAGAGGCAGAGAGGTTTAGGGAGGGAATTCCAGAGCTTAGGGCCTAGGCAGCTGAAGGCACGGCTGCCAATGGTGGAGCAATGAAAATCGGGGATGCGCAAGAGTGCCGTGTGAAGGGAAGCAAGCCAAGAGGCAAATGAGAGAGAGAGAGAGAGAGAGAGAGAGGATCAGTTTGGTCAATTCATGACTTGTCAATCGAAAGCCATTGTGCCCACAGCACAGGTCTGCCCTTGTTTGGCCAATATATTGAGTCTATTCCAATTATCATCCTGTTTAGAAGAGGGCAGGATCAATGCCATTGGCTTAAAATAATTGAATGTCAAATGATCAAAAGCTTGGTCAAAGAGGTCGGTTTTAAGGAGTGTCTTAAAGGAGGAGAGGTAGAAAAGCGCAGAGGTTGACTTGGGATCCTGGGACTTTTTGGAATGTTTGGAAGATCACAATGCCAATTCCATCTGCTCTTCCATGAAAGATGAAAACCAGTGGCCTTGGTCAGTATGTCCCTTATCCCGAGACCCAACATCGGAGGTGCCTTAAAACTTACCATTCAGGCACAGAGCACGCACCCTGCGTCCCCCACACGCCTGAATTTCCAGGCCGAAGTATTTTCAGACCAAATAAAACTGGGATAAGAAGTAGAAAAAAGCGGGTTAGACACTGGTTTTTCACCTCTGAGCTTTGCATCCAGTCCAGACAGATGGGATGAAAGTCCTCTCTGAATGTTGGCTATAAGGATTCTGTTTGAAATGCCCTTGAACAGTTTCAGTCCAGTGCTTAGTGGGCAAATGAACACAGAACAAAATTGTCCCAAGTTTGGCACCAAATTGACCATCTCAGTCAGGGAAGACGTGGTGTGGGAAATTTCTTAAATGTCACATTGGTGCAGTATGTATGATCTTCTGAGGTTGCGGCTAGGTGCACTGTTGGGACACTGTAAAACGAGCTTTACTCTGCATCTAACTGCTGTACCTGACCTGGATTTGCTTTATGCTTTATGCTGACACTAGAGTGCTCAGAATGGAAAGTCCTCTGTTCCCCAGCACTGAGATTCCCCCAGTTCACACAAAAGATAAAAATCGAAAGTGGAATTAAGAAGGTCCGCAGTGTTACTCAGATTACAATAGGTGTCAACAAATTTTATCACCAAATTTTACTAAACCAAAAAATTTTAATTTAATATATTTGTAACTTTTTTCCTCATCGAAAATACAAAGGATTTATTTTACTAAACTCATTGGTTTACAGGTGATTAGTTTAGTAAAACAAGTTTCTTTAATTAATTTGTCTAAATTGATGTTAATGATCTAGAATTGTCAATGATCCTGAGTGATTATTTTTTAAATGTTTGGAAATGATTATCAAATAAATTGCCAATTGATTTAAAATCTAAGTGTTTGATGGGCTGATAATATTAAGTGACGATATGCTGACTGATTCTGAAATCATTCCTAGCAATGCTTACAGTCCAGCAGTGACAAGACTAGAGGGCAGAAGTCCATTCTCAGAAATCTGACTTTCATTTCCAGCCCTCAGTGGTATTTTCACAAGACTCCTCTAGAAGGTGAGATCACCAGTCTTGGATGGACTGTGAATAGGTGAATGGAAAAGCTGTGCCATCATTTTGGGTGGAGGTCAGAGTATTTGCCCTACTCAGTAAGATCATGTGAGGGAATTGCACTGATGGGATCTCTGGGACATTAACAGGATGGATTGTCTCAAGGAAGTAGAAGAGATGAGAAAGATCAATAACTAATAGTTTGATGATGCCACATTTGTATTTTGTAGGAGAAAGGTAAATAAGGAGTTCCATAGATTTGAAGTTCTGGGAAAGAATGAGTTAGAGCCGGAGATGAGCCTTGATTTTAACATAGTGAGGATGTAAGGAAGAGAAAAGGGTAGGACAGAAAGATATAAGATGTACTGTAGAATTCATGATGTAGAGAGAATGATGTTTACTGCTCTTTTCCTTTCCAAACACCTCTCACCTCTACCCATTCCTCTTTGGGAACAGTCAGAGTCCCATGGCCACCATCAATGGCAATGCCTAATCGGTCGACAGGAACTCTGATTTAGGTTGGGCTTGGCACCCAAAGTCACTTTTATTCTCCTCCCCAATGCAGTCATAATTCTGGCCTCTTGCGCATCCCCGATTTTAATCGCTCCACCATTGGCAGCCATACCTTCAGCTGCCTAGGCCCTAAGCTCTGGATTTCCCTCCCTAAACCTCTCAGCCTCTCTACCTCTCTCTCCTCCTTCAAGGCACTCCTTAAAACCTACCTCTTTTTTTGGTCACCTGTCCTAATATCTCCTTATGTGGCTCGGTGTCAAATTTTGTTTGATAACACTCCTGTGAAGTTTTACTACATTAAAGGTGCTATATAAATGCAAGTTATTGTTGCTGTTGTTATAGAGGGCTTCCATCCATCATTGTGGCCTAGAAAACCCAAAATGGAGTGGATTGGAGTGGCAAACTGTCTTCAGATTTGAGGTTGTGTCCTTTCAGACAGGTGTAGATGGCGCTCCGCTATAAACCTGTGACAAAAATTACATATTTGGTCCAGTTTTAATTAGTAGCTCTTCTGTTTAATTCAGTCACTGTATATAAGCAGTTTTTTCTTTAAAAAGGGACTGCTGTTCCGACTTCTGTACGGAGCTTATTTTGATATATATGTTGCAAGGTCAGTTCAAACTGGATTTTTAACTGGAGGCTGAGCAGAGGAACCAAGCTAACTTCGAACAAACACAGACGATGTGATTTGTTCAGTTAAATGCATGACAGCCAATTATTTTCAATCTGACTGTCAGTTCTGAAAAATCCAAACAAGCCATGGCAACTGGTGAACAGGTATTTAAGTGACTGGATCTGTTCATTGAACTGAGTTATCAGAAGGTAGAAACTTCACCAGAAAAGATAACCAGCTAACTCCTGCAGTCAGAAAAGATTGTAAAAATGAAAAAGACTAAGTTTATAAAAAGTGTCTATTAAAGAATAGCTTCGTGTTAGATTGTAACTCTTATTGTTTTGTCTACTTGAGGAGTTAGATAAAAGGCTCCCTTCTTTAAATATATAACTATTATATCATTATTATATTATTTGTTTGTACATTGTCCAATAAATTTGCTTGATATTTTAAACTTAAACGTGAGATCTGGTGTGGCGATCCACCATTTTCAAAGACTGAAGTGAGAACTTATGGAGGCATAAGATAGTCCAGTACCTAAAAGCAATCACCAAAAAGGGTTTGCTGTTTGTTCCCCTGGACATGTTATCAAATGCTTTCCTAGATGTCAAGGTAAGGATAGGCACTCTTGAAGGTACAGGGAGTTGGAATTGACTCTTAGATATGAAAGTCAAAATAAGAGGTTGAAGAGGTTTTAAAAAATGCAACAGAGGCCAAGATACCCAAGAAAAAGCATATTATTTTCCTTGAGAAACTCAGGTGGCATGTCAAGGATCACATCAACAAGGTTAAAAGGAGTTGGAAAAAGGATGGGATAAATCAGAAAGCAATGTTTGGATTTTGAAAAACTGTCGGTTGTAGGAAGAAGGGAATATTGAAGGAGCTGAGGAGTTCCGTAGTTTGAGGTCTGGGAAAGAGGAAGTTAGAATAGGAGACTGTGTGCTGAGTGTTGATTTTGACACAGTGAGGCTGCAAGAAGGAGGAAGGATATGTGGTACAGTGTATTTGCAAGTTACAATGAGCAGGAGAGGGAAGATCAGAGGAGTATTGACATAGTAATTGGGTAAGATAGAGAGAGCTGAGAAGAGTTTTGATGGAGATTAAATAAAGACTATCACTCACTCCACAAATAACACTTTGAATGTTACAAAACAGAATTATCTTAACTTTTAAACATACAAGTTTCTTAAGCAGCTGAAAGATGTTTTCAACATGTATTATGTCTCTGTATCAAAAATCCAGCCGTAGTGTTTAAAATGGTTTACATTTTCAAAACAGCTAATGGCAGTCACATCACACAGAGTTAAGTAAATATAATGTCACTGGACTGTCTAGACTTCTAGATCAGTTTTTGATGGAATACAAATGAAACTCTTTGGTAATGCATGCATCGCTTTCTTTCTTTGTGGTGCTTTTTGCACTCGGTACCCTCACCTTCAAGTCGGCCATATGTATAATTAAACTGGATCGTGCAGTACGCGCAGTCTAATGTCATCAAATGCTATCAAGAGCCTGTAAAGGAAAATCCATTCTCTGTAATGTATCTTAGCTGTGCAACACAGTTCATTGGTCTCTTGATAAATGTGTTTCTGCTTAGTGCATGAAGGCCAGTTGCTTTATTAATGGTAGTTTTACATGCTGAGATAGAAGGACGAAGGACAACAGCACTATATCCCAGTTATGTGTTGAACCCAGACAATGCAGGAGAATAAACTCCATTAACCCTTTCAGAACTGAGACCTTGTAGTTTCAAACAAACTTCAATGCTTTTCAAATCATCTAAAGCATTTATAAACTAACCTGGCACTCCTGAAGGGGATGAGCAATATCAGGAGATGCAACGCTTCAGATGAGATGAGGCTCCATCCGCCTGTTCAGGTGGACATTAAAGATCCCATTGGCAACCAGCCCTATCAATATAAGCAGATTAACTTGTCGTTTAGCTTGTTGCTGTTTGTGGGGCATTAATGGTACAGGATGGCCGCTACGTTTATAGAACAAGTCACTGCTCTTTAAAAAGTAATTAATTGTGTGAACCACTGTGACATGTTTGTTAACATAGTAACGTGCTATATGAATGCAAGGAATTTTTATTTTATAAAGCAAATTCTGAGTAATCACATACTTTATTATTAAGTTATTGATCATAATTAGGTCCTTGAATTATGTTTAGTTGGTTTGACGTGAACTATATGGTGTCAGCAGTGGCTCGCTTGGTAGCACTCCTGCCTCTGAGTCAGAAGGTTGTGGGTTTAAGTTCCACTCCAGTGACTTGAGCACAAAATCTGGGCTGACACTTCAATGCAGTAAGGAGGGAGTGCTGCACTGGTGGATGGTGCCATCTTTCGGACAAAATGTTAAACCAAGGCCCTGTCTTCCCTCTCAGGTGGACATAAAAGATCCCAGGGTACTATTTTGAAGAGCAGGGGAGTTCTCCTTGGTGTCCTGGCCAATATTTATCCCTCAAACAATATCACTAAAACAGGTTATTTGGTCATTTCCTCATTGCTGTTTGTGGGACTTTGCTGTGCGCAAATTGGCTGCCACGTTTCCTACATTACAACAGTGATTACACTTCAAAAAAAAAGTACTTAATTGGCTGTAAAATGCTTTGGGATGTCCTGAGGTTGTGAAAGACACTATAAAAATGCAAGTCTTTCTTCTTTTTTTATACGTAGTATCTTGACACCAGAGATTGAACTGAACCATTGAAAATCACTACAACAGCAACTCATATTTACATAATGCCTTTAATTAAAAAACAACCCAAGGTGCTTCACAGATAAGATCTGGAGATGCCGGTGATGGACTGGGGTTGACAATTGTAAACAATTTTACAACACCAAGTTATAGTCCAGCAATTTTATTTTAAATTCACAAGCTTTCGGAGACTTCCTCCTTCCTCAGGTAAACATTTACCTGAGGAAGGAGGAAGTCTCCGAAAGCTTGTGAATTTAAAATAAAATTGCTGGACTATAACCTGGTGTTGTAAAATTGTTTACACTTCACAGATAAGTGTGAGGAGAACAGATATCAAGCCAGGACAGGAAAGATAGAGGAGAGAGGACCAAAAGTCTGACCAAAGAGATGAGTTTTGAGCAGGTTTTTAAAGGAGAAGAGAAAGGTGGAGAGGTGGAAGGGTTTAGGAACTTCAGGTGGGAAGAACGGGTCTTACATTGACTTTGGTTTTTCTCCTTTTCTGCCACTCTTCCCAAATGCACTCACTCATATTGAAGTACAATTCCAGATGTACTGGCAGCTTCCTGATCCCTCCCCAGATTGGAGTCAACATTCTTCATTCGTGTGGCTGGAGATGAATTGTGAGCATTGGGAGGTGTGGGGGGAGGTGCATGTCACAGACCCATCACCCACATATCAACTTTCCAGCAGGGGTTACTGGATAGTGATCGGTGGTAGGATCCCCTCTAACCTAGAGATACTGAGACTTATTGCTACTTCTTGACTGAGATTGACTGACTCATCACAGACCAGGTTTTGAAACTGGAACCTGAAACCTTCCTAGTCTGTATGTCTTAGTACCACATCAGGTGATGCATTTATTTATTGTCATGGGAGGGGTGGGGGGGGAAGTGGTGCCCTGCATAAGCAATACTTTGAAATGACGATAAACACAGCAGTGAAAAGAGCTAGTTTATTAGCAGCACCCCATCCCCTCGCCCCTGCTAGTTTTTATGGTATTAGATAGCATAACAACAGGATGTGCCTGGAGGCAAGTGTATTGTGGACCAGTATTTCACTGTCCCTGGTGTCCCCTCAGCACACAGATGTGATGGAGAATCTGTGCTGGGATCCCAAAGGGTCAGCCCACAGCAATTCTCACAGTGTAATATGTGCAGAGGCATCCCTGGTTCAGTAAATAGTGGTTACCTCTGTGTTTAACCCTTTGTACTCTGCAGGCTTTATTCCAGTGGACTCATTTGTCTGTATCCTTTCCTGTTCTGATGTGCAAGAGTGCACCAGTGAGCATGCACACTGTTCCAGCTTTTGATTGGTTAAAATAATCACCGTGGCAGTCTGTTTTTAGCAAATCAAAATCTATTTTCTTAAAGTTGCTCCCACCTCCAAAATGGGCAGCAAGAGGAAGGAAGAAAGAACTTGCATTTATATAGCACCTTGGCATCCACAGGACATCCCAAAGCATTTCACCGTCAATGAATTACTTTTGAAGTGTAGTCGTTATTGTTATTCAGGCAGGCAAGCTTTCACACAGCAAGGTCCCACAAGCAGTTAATGACCATTTCATTTTCTTTTGGTTGAGGGAGAAATGTTGGTCATGACACCAAAAGAGCTCCCTGCTCTTCTCTGATAGCCCCTTGGAATCTTTTATGTCCAGCTAAACAGGACCTTGGTTAGCATCTTATTGGAGCGATGCACAAGGTATGATAGCATAGTGATTATGTTATTGGGCTAGTAATCCAGTGGCTTAGAATATTAATCCAGAAGAACATGAGTTCAAATCCCAACATGACAGTTTGAGAATGTGAACTCAGTTTTAAAAAAATCTGGAGATAAAAAGCTGGTATCTGTAAAAGTGACCATGAAGCTGTCGGATTGTTGTAAAAACTCAACTGGTTCACTAATGCCCTTTAAGGAAGGAAACCTGCCGTCCTTACACGATCTGGTCTATATGTGATTCCAGTCTCGCACCAACATGGTTGACTCTTAACTGTCCTCTAAAGCCACTCCATTATATCAGGGCACCTAGAGATGGGCAATAAATGCCAGTCTTGCGAACGATGCTCACATCCCAAGAATGAATTAAATCTCCAAAAAGGCTGCACTCACTCAACACTGCAATGGACTGTCAGCTTAGGCGCTTTGCTCAAGTCCTTGAGTGGGACCCGAACCCACATCCCTCTGTTAAGGGGTGAGAATGTGACCTCTGAGCCAAAATGGTGTATATAGAGGAAATTGAGAAGATAAATGCAGGGCGTAAAATTTGAGTTTTTAGGAAAATCAAGAATAAAAAGGGTAAAGAAAATTAAATTAAAGTGAAGTAATATATTAAAAAAGTGATTGATCAGGAAAGAAGAGAGAATAGGTGAAAATTGAACGGAGAGTGAAAAA
Organism: Heptranchias perlo; assembly: GCF_035084215.1. NCBI lineage: Eukaryota > Metazoa > Chordata > Chondrichthyes > Hexanchiformes > Hexanchidae > Heptranchias > Heptranchias perlo. The sequence continues at coordinate 7,018,306 of NC_090356.1, forward strand.
AATTAATGTTTAAAGATGTTAATTAAAGTTGCTTTTTTAAGTGTTTTTGTAGGTGATGGTGAAAGTTACAGTAATAATGATAATCCTGATATTTGAGAGTCATGTTATTACTGTAATATTAGTGTTTCATCGTCAGTGTGCCAGCTAGAAACTTACCAAACTGTCCAGCCCAGGGAGTCACTCATTTCCCTGGATATACCAGCAGACCAGGAATTAGATTTCTCAAAGTTCAATCAGGTCTATTGACTTAGTACTGTAAAACACAAGTATAGTATTTTGAACAGGTAAAATTTCTGTATTCTCCAAGGACAATTCTGAGGGTTAATGAAACATCCATCCCAACTGGAAGGCTAATTGTTTAATGATTTGATGTTTTGCATATATTTTTGTGGGGAGTGCTAATGCTGGGGTATGTAACACTTTCCAATTCTGGCACCTACGGTCAGCATCAAGCACTTGCAGGTCAGGTACAACACAGCTAAATGCAGAGTAAATCTCCCTCTGCTCGGCCCCTTCAACGTGCATCAGTCCCAACCTCAGAAAAGCACTCCCTAATGCACCAGTGTGACATTTTTCTTTTTCCCACGTAGCCATCCTGTGGCCTCTGCGTGTGAGATCACCAAATTAGGGACTGCTTTGTGCTGTGGACCCACAACAACCAGGCATTGGATTAAAACGCAAGTAACATTCATGCCACACAACTGTCAGGCAATGACCAACTCCAACAAGAGAGAGTATACCCACTCCACTTGACATTCAATGGCATTATCATTGCCGAGTCCCCCACCATCAGCATCCTGGGGGTCACCACTGACCAGAAACAGAACTGGGCCAGCCTCATAAATGCTGTGGTTACTACAGCAGGTCAGAGGCTGGGTATTCTGTGGCAAATAGCTCACCTCCTGACTCCCCAAAGCTTCTCTACCACCTCCAAGGCACAAGTCAGGAATGTGATGGAGTACTCTCCTCTTGCCTGGATGAGTGCAGTTCCAACAACACTCAAGAGCCTCCACTGTATCCAGGACAAAGCAGTCCGCTTGATCAACACCCCATCAAATGGCTTAAACATCCACTCCCTCCACCACTGGCGCACAGTGGCTGCAGTGTATACTATCTACAGGATGCATTGCAGCAACTCGCCAAAGCTTCTTCGGTAGCACCTCCCAAACCTGCAACCTCCACTACAAGGGCAGCAGGTACATGGGAACACCATCACCTCCAAGTTCCCCTCCAAGTTATACGTCATCCCAACTTGGACATATATTGCCATTACTTCATTGTCACTGGGTCAAAATCCTGGAACTTCATGCCAAATAGCATTGTTGGAGCACCTTCACTACACGGACTGCAGTGGTTCAAGAAGAAGGCCCGCCACCACCTTCACAAAGGCAACTAGGGATGAGCAATAAAGCCAGCCTTGCCAGCGATGCCCACATCCCAAGAATGAATTTTTAAAAACTGTCTAGCACCCATTTCACATAGAAGCCTTACAGCCAGCAGACGGGAGAGACATCCATCTCATTAGTCTAGATTGGATTTGAACCCAGATCCTACAGATGGAAGGTCAATAGTTTAATGTTTTGTCCATTAAAAAATAAAAATAAACGTATGGAAAATGGATCAGAATAATTTAAAACCATGCAATGTGGTGAAATATCTTTACATTTAAAGATGCTGATGGGATAGGAACCATCTAACATACAGTTATATTTCAGTTTACTGGTACTTTATAGTTCCCACGCATATTTATATTTAAATATTTATAAAGTTTCTATTATTCTATTAACTATTTATTGATGTATTATTTAAAAGATTTATGCTCAACCATTAAAAATGAGTAAGCTGGATTTCACCTATAAGAGATGTCAGATACCATATATTGCAGGGAATGTCTAATGTGGCTTTTCTGTTCAGCACAGGATGACAATCATTCAGAGGCACTGGGTCTATTTTTTAAACAGTGCTCCATGCGATTCCACACAAAACAGGGCATGTGAAAAGGATGTTGAGGTGGCTAACTTTTCATTTTAATTGTTGGTTTCTTTCCTACAATTTTTCTACATTAATCTATTTCTTTAAGCTTGTTATAGTTGTCACTCCACTCCAATAAATTTCAATGGCACAGAGAATTGAAGAGAGTTTCTACTCTGTGATAGGAACAAAAGTACTAGTGTCAGAAAAAGAAAACTCCTCTACTGTCCCAAATTCCAGGTAACTCTCGTAGTGTCCCAAACTCCAGGCAACTCCCTGACTGTCCCAAACTCTAGGTAACTCCTCTACTGTCCCAAACTCCAGGTAACTCCCGTAGTGTCCCAAACTCCAGGCAACTCCCCGACTGTCCCAAACTCCAGGTAACTCTCCGACTGTCTGAAACTCCAGGTAACTCTCCGACTGTCTAAAACTTCAGGTAACTCCTGTAGCGTCCCAAACTCCAAGTAACTCCCATAGTGTCCCAAAGTCGAGGCAATTCCCTGACTGTCCCAAACCCCAGGTAGATCCTCTACTGTCCCAAACTCCAGGTAACTCCTCTACTGTCCCAAACTCCAGGTAACTCCCCTATTGTCCCAAACTGTAGAGAACTCACCTACTGTCCCAATCCGTAGGTAACTCCCCTATTGACCCAAACTGTAGGTAACTCCCCTATTGACCCAAACTGTAGGTAACTCTCCTACTGTCCCAAACCATAGGTAACTCCCCTATTGACCCAAACCGTAGGTAACTCTCTTACTGTCCCAAACTGTAGGTAACTCCCCTATTGACCCAAACCGTAGGTAACTCTCTTACTGACCCAAACTGTAAGTAACACTCCTGCTGACCCAAAATATAGAGAACTCAACCACTGTCCCAAACTGTAGGTGACTCCCCTGCTGTCCCAAACTGTAGGTAACTCTCCTACTGACCCAAACTATAGGTAGCTCCCCTGCTGTCCCAAACTGTAGGTAACTCTCCTACTGACCCAAACTGTAAGTAACTCCCCTGCTGTCCCAAACTGTAAGTAACTCCCCTACTATCCCAAGCTGTAGGTACCTCTTTTACCGTCCCAAACTGTAGGTAACTCCTCTACTGTTCCAAACTGTAGAGAACTCCTCTACTGTCCCAAACTGTAGGTAACTCTCCTACTGTCCCAAACTGTAGGTAACTCTCCTACCGACCCAAACTCCAGGTAACTCTCCTACTGTCTCAAACTATAGATAAATCCGTTATTCTCCCAAATGGCAACTGCACTCCAATAGGGCAGAGCATTTTAGATGGAAAAAAAAACTTCTTTTTATAATTTAGTTCTTAAACAAATGAATTGTTTCTTTATCCCTAATGAAGCTTCTCTAGTCTTCTACATCAGCCTCTCTATGTGCATAACTTACTCAATTTACAGCATGTACACTTAGGAGTTACCACTTAAATACACTCCAGCTATTCCAGTTCCATATCTGAGAGAATTCTTAGTGTTTATCTGGTGTATGTGGTAAATGTGGAGGAGTTGACAACAACACGTACACTGGCTATACAGTACTGGACATGAGTGAATTGGCAGTCGTCAGCTGGAGTGTACTGCTTGCCACCAAAAAAGTTCTCATTAGCTGCTGACATTGCAATACACAGGAAAAACTGTGATTATAGTAAATGGAACAATTGACTAAAGGAAAGCAGTTCCATACTTTGACAACCTTGCTTCATGATGTGTCTTCTTGCTTGGCTGCTTCTGAACTCTGTAATGAGAAATGAAAAGATTAGGTATGCAACATATAACAACATGGCTATCGGTATATTTCATAGAATCATACAGCACAGAAGGAGGCCATTCGGCCCATCATGCCTGTGCCGGCTCTCTGAAAGAGCTACCAATCATTCCCACTCCTCTGCTCTTTTCCCGTAGCCCTGCAAATTTTTCCTTTTTAAGTATTTATCCAATTGCCTTTTGAAAGTTACTATTGAATCTGCTTCCTCTGCCCTTTTAGGCAGCGCATTCCAGATCATAACAACTCGCTGAGTAAAAAAAATTTTCCTCCTCTCTCTCCTTGCTTTTTTGCCAATTATCTTAAATCTGTATCCTCTAGTTACTGACCCTCCTGCCAGTGGAACAGTTTCTCCTTATCCAGTCTATCAAAACCCTTCATAATTTTCAACACCTCTATTAAATCTTCCCTTAACCTTCTTTGAAACTATATTTGTAACTATTGGTTCAAAGTTTAAGCAATAGCCGCTTTTCTCCTTTTGGAAACATTTTCCTGGTCATTTGCATGTGTTAACCAAGAGCGAGTATCTGAGTTGGTTGGCTTCAGCTTCTGAAGTCCTTAGGTTCAGGTATTTGAGAGGTTGAAGGGTAGTCATGATAACACAGACCACTATGTGACACCTTCCTCCCCCACAAAGATCAGGTAATGTAATGACATGCTCTTCACTGGGCCAGCAATGAGCTTGACACATCTTAAACGTCATCTTGGCTCTGTTAATAGCACTCTTGCTTCTGAGTCAGGAGGCTGTGGGTTATAAGTCCTACTCCAAGACCTGAATGCATAATATAAGTTGACACTTCAATGCTATAAAGGGGGAGTGCTGAATTGTCGGTGGCGTTCTTTGGATGAGATGTTAAACCGAGGCTCTATCTTTCTGTTTGGGTGGATGTACAAGATCTCCTGGCACTTTTTGAAGAAGAGCAGGGAGTTCTCCTGGTGTCCTGTGCAACGTTCCTCTGTCAAGCAGCACCTAAAACAGATTATCTGTCTATTCATTCATTTGCTGTCAGCGGGAGCTTGCTGAGTACAAAATTGGCTGCCATATTTGCCTACAAAACTACAATAACTACACTTGGAAGAATGAGACCACGTTAGCTATGGCATTGAGCAGTGACATCTGAAATAGATATAAATACCTTATGACTACCACCCCCAGTGATATAGTGGATGAATACACTGGCATATAAGCAAGAAAGATCCCAGGTTCAATCCCTAATCTGTGCTAAATTAGCTGATCGCAGCTGGGGCAATGGTAGGGGAGCCACAGATGATTTCAGTGCCCCTGGGATAAGAAAGAGAAAACATATCGGCCAGGGTTCCTGCAACTCACCTGGAATACTGCATACAGTTTTGGTCTCCGTACTTAAGAAAAGACATACTTGTTCTCGAGGCAGTACAAAGAAGGTTCACTCGGTTAATCCTGGGGATGAGGGGGCGGACATATGAGGAGAGGTTGAGTAGATTGGGACTCTACTCGTTGGAGTTCAGAAGAATGAGAGGCGATCTTATTGAAACATATAAGATTGTGAAGGGGCTTGATCGGGTGGATGCGGTAAGGATGTTCCCAAGGATGGGTGAAACTAGAACTAGGGGGCATAACCTTAGAATAAGAGGCTGCTCTTTCAAAACTGAGATGAGGAGAAACTTCTTCACTCAGAGGGTGAAGTGGGTCTGTGGAATTTGCTGCCCCAGGAAGCTGTGGAAGCTACATCATTAAATAAATTTAAAACAGAAATAGACAGTTTCCTAGAAGTAAAGGGAATTAGGGGTTACGGGGAGCGGGCAGGAAATTGGACATGAATTTAGATTTGAGGTTAGGATCAGATCAGCCATGATCTTATTGAATGGCGGAGCAGGCTCGAGGGGCCGATTGGCCTACCCCTGCTCCTATTTCTTATGTTCTTATGTTCTTATTTTCCAGTCACTCCTGGTGGAAAACTAAGCTGAAGGCCTGACTGTGATGCTCTTCTAGGTCGAACAGCCCATCAGCACTCGCTGTCTACACGCCTACACAGAGAACGGTTGCTTAGGGGTGAGGTAGTGAAGGCCGTCGCCTTCAAGAAAGCAGGGCTTAACATTAGGGAAAGAATTAAATACCTGCCATTTCATTTTAGGGGGTGGGGACAGCAGGAGGGCCAGGATCAATATCTACCATAACAAATCTGTGCCACAAGTTGATCTGGGTGCACAGCCTATTTTTTTTGCTTCATTTTCACCTTGCCAGTCGGAACAGATAGAGGGATTTTAAGAGCTAACTTCTTACCACTTAAGATAGCGATCAGGCAGACTCCAGGACCTGCATCTTTAAAGAGCAGAAGACTCCCCAAGAGGCCCTGATGACAGACAGATGCCTGATGGGACCCGTCGGCACTAATGGTCTGTAAAGTGCACAGGACTATCTGGAAGAGACACACTGAGTGTTTCCCTGTGGCAATAGTTATACCTGCATGGCTAACATCATGGGAACTTGTCTGATCTGTCACCAGATGTTAGGAAGTCACTCTTCACAACCTGTTGAGGTTTAGTCTTTTTCAAATGAGAGAATAGATTACTGCTGGTTATTATACGGGAAAGATTCTTCATTTTAATTAAATGAGTGAAGTATTATTGAATTACAACTGATAATTCCACTTCTTCCACCCCATCATTAGCAGTCCTTCCTTCAGCAGTCCCTTCCTCCTTCCTCTGGAATTCCTTCCCTCAATATCTCCCTATTTCCACCTCCTTCCCTGCCATAAGACTCTCCTCTCAACTGTGCTTTTGCCCCCTTTCCCCCTCTCCCCTGCTTAGTGTCCCCTCGCTAACTGGAAAATGCTCAGAGATGTCTCTTTGTACTTAAGGAGTGCTATATGAATGGAAGTCATTATTTCTCTGAATGGTGTACATGAACTAGATACTGTCATTCATTCATAAGAGTGGTGTACTGCACGAGGGAAAATTAATTGTGTGACCGGCATGAATGAAACCAGCGAGCTTAATTTGGATGTTGCTCATGAGAGTCACGCATCGGGAGTCGGTGAACCTAGTATGGCACTAAACACGTGGTGTTGGCAGAACTCAGGTGGGGGAGTGGTAAGGGTGCTAGAATTGGGTGTGGGTTCTCTAATTACTGTCCAGTGATCCATGTCGGGTGAGGGCAGGGGTTGGACTGGGCAGAAATGTACCCATGGTCGAATATCTGTCTGAAAACAAATTCCAAAATGATTCAATGCTTTCGGGGAGAGGGAAGAAAAAAAGGGAAAAGAAAATTAGTAAAAGAATATCACTCGCAGAATTATCACTGGACTGAAATGTTGTAATCTAATTACTGATTCTTTACCTACCTGCAGAGTCTTGCTGCATGAAGTCTCAGCTTTGTTTTTTCCCAAATTCTACAATACTGGAAATAGGCAGAAAATAATTTTTAATAAAAAAAATCTCAGTGAAAGGTGCATAAATTGAAAGCTGGAAATGACTTGCTGTCCTCCTGAAAGGGCCGATGGATTTGAATCTTGCTGCTTGTGATTTATCTGCCGTTAAGTGACTCTTCACAGTGTGTAATGTCATGTCTGCTTGAGCTGTCATTCCAATAGGCGATGAAAATATAATTGACTGTCATAGAATCCAAGACAAAGCAGCACTATGGCAAATAGCAGGGTGATATCAACCTGCTCGGAATGAAACTGTTCATGTTTCTTTCTCCCCTCCTCTCCCATGTTCCTTTCTTCCCTCCCTGACTCTTGTCAGCTGCCCCGTACCCCGCCTAAGCGGCCATTTTTCATGTGTGAGCCTAGACAGTGAGCATCAGGTAGGCTATTTGAACATTTAGGAAATCACAGCGGAGCCCAATTCTGCCCCCGTCTGACATCCCCACGCAGACACTTTCCAACAGGAGTCATTGAATGACAATCAGGAGTGATTTTCCCTTTCTTCATACAGGCACCTTGACTGAGTCCAATCTTAGGCTCGCATCTCACATAAGACGCTCACACCCAAAGCCCATACCAGTCATATCTCACACAGGGTACCCACACCTGGTGCCTATATCAGTCACATCTTACACAGGGCACACAACTGGTGTCTATACCAGTCACATCTCCCTCAGGGTACCCATACTTAGTGCTTGTGCCAGTCACATCTCCCACAGTGTACCCATACCCTGTGCTTATACCAGTCACATCACACAGGGCACTCACACCTGGTACCTATATCAGTCACATCTCTCACAGGGTATAGTGTATAAATCAGTCGTGTCTAACAGAAGGCAACGAACCCCGGTTTCTATATCAGCCATATCTCAGAGGACGCAGGACCCCTACTTTTAGTGTCCAAAGTAATTGTGTCTAACCCATTCTCTCAGCTGGGGAAGGTGTCTGATGAAGGAAATTCAATTATGGGAGAAAGTGAGAAAATAACTTATCAAAATAAAAATCTGTCCTCGAAAATATCAACTGCACAAAATCAGATCCACGTACCAAGGTATGTATCAAAGTCAGATTGCCGCCCATTCGATCTTTGCAACAGAAATTTCAATGATTTCTAAAAGACTTTGTCACTTTAAAATTACACTTTCAGAAACAATGTACTGATCACAATAGCAGATGCTCATTAGTTCTGATATTTCATGGCTTTATAGTTTTTTGGGCTCTTTAAATTCGTTGGGAAATAAATCCTGCATTTTTAAAGAGATCGATTCGACTGCTGTTTCTTCAAAGTATTGAACAGTTGCTAAATTAAATTAAAGTTCAATCACCACAATAAGGTGTGAGGGGAAGGGGAGGGGGAGTTTGGCTTATATCCAGGATCTTAATAGACTTAATAGGAAACAATCGTGTAATGTGCTCTGACTGCGATTGCACCTAACCATGCGTGAAAGATTGAACCTGCTCGCCTGATCTCTGCTGTGCTGATGGAATTAAGTAGAGTGAACTTCAGCGCTGTTTGCTTTTTTTTGTGTTGTTTTGTGCTCATCAAGGTGAGGGATGTTGGAGCTGGAGAAGGGAACACTTTCCATTTCAGGCACCCAGGGGATAGAAATTGGTATGTGCTGCACCCGCTTTTCGGGCGTAAGACGGGCGCAAAGCAAATCAACTTAGCAATGGGACGGCCTACGTCCAATCTGCGCAGACATCGGTTCCACTGCTAAATTCTTAGGGCCCTTTTTTAAGGCGTCTTGGGCAGACAGCTAAAACAGGCGTTAGTCCTCATAAATATGTAAATTAGGGGCTATCGCCTGTTGAAGGGCCCTTTTTCAAAATTTGGTGGTAGTGAGCAGGGCAGGCATCGGGCTGGTAGGTGAACACACCGGGGGTTAAATTCGATAACCCCCGAATCTGGGCGTGGGGGTCGCGGTGCGTGATTAACCTGCGTCCGGTCGTTGATATGCGGGCAGCATGTGAGATTCGTGCTGCTGGCTCATCTCCATGATTTCTGCGTGCAGCCAGCACTACCCGCGCTGTTGAATGGCTGCACGCACCAGCAGGAGGCCCGATATGGGGGCGTGGCCAGCGCTACTTAAAGGCAACCTGCACCTCTTAAAGGGGAGGTGCATTATCAATACAATTGGTGGAGGAAGACAAGTCTGGGCCTGCAAGACAGCGTGCACCGAGGTTCTCCGATGACGGCCTGGAGGCCTTGTGGAAGAGGTGGACACACAGAGAGCCATCCTGTACCCACAGGGTGGCAGGAGACCCTCCAAACACCAGCTGGGGAAGCAGTGGGAGGAAGTGGCCCTGGAGGTGAATGCCAAGAGCATTGCACCACATACGTAGATGCAGTGCAGGAAAAAGTTCTGACACGAATGGTCAAGGTGAGTGAACGCAAATGTCAAGTGGCACTTGTTTTTAAAAATTTTCCTGTGGAGCCGCGATCAGCCCTCCCCTACTCACCCGCCTTCTCCCCCCATTATATCCCTCCTCCCGGGACTTACCTAAGGGCCGCTGCCAGTGAGGTAGGCAGCCTGACATTGATGTCTTTGCTTGGGCAGCCTGCCTGAGGAGGAGTGACCAGCGCCGGCAGCTTGCACTGAGCAAACTGATGAGGCCCTAGGACCAATTTCCATCGATCCTCAGGCCTCTCGGTTGGGGCCCAAGTACCGGGCCCAGAAAAAAATCTACCCCAACTCCCAGAAGTGCACCCCCTGCCTGTGTGAGGCTTTTCCATTTCCCACACCAATCATCCAGTAGCCTCTCTGGACAAGAATGCCAAATTAGGAGTAGTTTTATGATGCAGACCTAGTGGGAACTGATCTGAGCCTGCCAAAACACATTTCATGTAGGACCCTCACATCCAAGAGACAGAAGGAACTTTCACCCCATCCATCTAGGCTGGAGCTGAACTCATGTGCAAGAGGAGCATCACATGGTTTATATGCATAGAGAGTTAGACACTTTGAGACGTGGGGGAAAATTTTTACTTTCACCACCTGGGCAGTAATCTATGGAGCAGATCACCCACCCATAGTAGAACCCACCTGGTTTTCATCTATTAAAACCAGCCTACCTTTCACAGACCCCCAGGATCTTTGTACACCAGGTTTGGCATTGCACTGGATTTACACTATGTGGTGACAAAGCAAAGCGATGCGAAACTACCAACTCCAGGGAACCTCACTCCGCATTGCTCTGGAGTCAGATCAGGCAATGACTCTGAATTTACAGTGTAAGTTCAGCATCAGTGCTAAGAGGAAATCGCTTACCCCGAGTCTAAGGGGATAATTTGCAAGTACTCACTGGCAGCAGGAAACTTCTCCTTCTCTAAATTTATAGTGCAATTTCAGCATTAGTGCTTATCAGGAAATTGCCAGGTCCAGTGCCCAAAACTTTCCCATTGGCGCTGGCACTGGGCTGTATTTGGAAAATGTAGGCTTAAACATTCAGTGTAAATGCACTCTTAGTTGCAGATGACAATGTGTACTTCTAAACATAATGGAACCTTGCATAATGGGCTATCTCTGTGTTCTGCTCAGTGATTCAGCTACACATGGCAATGCACGTGACACCTCACATTCAACATTTCAGCTGACCTCTTCCAATTTTCTTCCCTTTCTCCTGAGAGACTCACTCTTGTTGATGTTTGGTCCGATCAGCCCCCACTACCTCACCCAAGTGCCCTTTCTTGAATTGTAAGTCTAGACTGCTAGTGTTGGTTGTCTACTTGACTAAGGAAGATACGTTACAGTTGAGTTTGTTCCTGTCCTCGCGCCATGTCCACACATGCATGAGTCATTGCATACTGACCAAGAATGAGAACGCTGGGGCTAATATATTTCCCCTTCCCTAGCCCAGAGACACTGAGGCCAATTGTTGTTATTATGGTACTGGATTAGCAAATGGAGGACGTAAATTCAAATCCAACCATGGCAAGTTGTGAAATTGAGTTCAACAGATCTAGTAATTTGTGGACTAGTACCAGAAAAAAAGGACCATGAAAGTTGACAAATTATTGTAAGAACCCAACTGGTTCACTAGTGTCCTTCACGGATGGGATCCTGACATCCCTACTTGGTTTGACCTACACATGACTCCATCCCATTCTAAGTGGTTGACTCTAATGCCCGCTGAAGTGACCTAGCAATCCACAATCAATGAAGCCGATGGCCCACCTCCACCTTCTCTTTAGGAGCTCTTCTAAAGTCAGCTAGGGATGGGAGATAAATGTAGCCTTTGTCAGCTTTGTCCACATCCTGATAACAAGTATATTAAAAAAAAATTGTAGTACCCCTACCATTGTCTTAACTGAGATCAGTCAGCTCAGCACAGAATAGGGATTGAACCTGGGACTTGCTTGGTCCTAATGCCTAAATCCGGCACTATGTGATGCATCCATCCACTGATCCTTCAAATCCCTCCATGGCCTCCTCCCTCCCTATCTCTGTAATCTCCTCCAGCCCTACAATCCTCCGAGAACTCTGTGTTCCTCCAATTCTGGCGTCATGCATCCCCGATTTCCTTCGCTCCATCATTGGCGACCACAGCTTCAGGATTGTAGGCCCTAAGCTCTGGAATTGGCTCTCCAAACCTCTCTGCGTCTATACCTCTCTCTCCTCCTTTAAGATGCTCCTTAAAACCTACTTCTTTGACCAAGCTTTTTGGTCCTAATATCTCCTTATGTGGCTCAGTGTCAAATTTTGTTTGATAATGCTCCTGTGAACTGCCTTGGGACGTTTTACTATGTTAAAGGCTCTATATAAATGCAAGTTGTTGTTGATCCATTGAAAGTGCCCCAAGCCATAGTAATTTAATGTAAATAGGCAACTAAGAGAGCAGTTGGGTAATCCAGTTTATATACTTTACAGGGTTGACTTTACACTAAGCTGCCAGTAAGGAGCCTTGTCTTCCAGGAGAACACTTTGAGAAACTATGCAAAATCATGGGGAGTGCGCCTGTGATCTCCTGATATGAGCTCACGTTGATAAAATCGGGCCTTGTATGTAGGGTTTATCATTTATTCTCAGTACCGCTGTAGGTAGAACAACGGGTGAAAATCTTAGTATTGTGAAACCCAGCTTGCATTGGCCAATAAAGAGACCCTGTGTCTTTAAGATTTGCACTGAAATATGACTCAAGCCTGTACTTTAGCTCCTAAACTGACTCTAATTATCTGCTACCTTCTGTTCTGTGGTCCCTGCTGTGATGAAAACCAGCAACGCTAAAGCAAACTGGTTCTTAATTTTCCCTGACAGCCTGCCTTAAACATAAAGGCAAATCTCTCCTCTAATTAAAAGCACATTCAAAGTCCAAACAAATTAAGTACAATTAAATCCTCTGAATTATGAGTATCTATCACTTGGAAATATTTTTGTAAAAATTACCACATTTAGATCAAAGTCTCCTGCCTCCTAGTTTAATTGCATCATTAGGAGCATTGCAACAGGCTTCATAAATATAAAGCCTGCTCCTTTCTCTGGGAATACTGAAGGGACAGCCCTCAAGCTAATTGTTTCCATATTTCCATAAGAGGTTCATCTGTTTGAGCGAGCATAATGGGACAGACTGAGAGTTTCACCTAATTTGGTCCCCTATTATTTTACACGTTGATTTATCATTTTTCGAGGGTGCGATTTTTTTTTTTTTTGAACTGCATTCATCTGAACAGCGTCCTGGTTTTTCAAATTCCATCAAGTATCAGGTTGAGCCCATCTGTGAGATTACAATTTTCCTGTCTCAATGAGCACCAATCAATTATTGATAAAGCAACAGTCTTTCATTATGTCAGCTTACCCAGCCTGCATCTCAATCAAACAACCGACAGCACTGAGTGTCGCAGAAAGCACAACTATATTAATGGCCGTTGAGGAAATATTTAGCCATATGATCGGCTGGTATCTTGAATCGCCCAAGTGGTTATGCAAATAGAAAGACAGCAGAATAATTCAGGAAACCTACCCTACCTTCTCAGTCTTTGTCTTTCTTTCACACTCTAGACTCTTTGCTCAGCCTGAAAAGAATTTGGCACTTGTGTGTGTTCAAAATGGTTTCCTTAATCACATGATCCGATGTGACTAAAGAGAGATTAACTACAACCCTGTAACAAGCGGTTCTGGACAATACTAAAATAGCTCTCCATTAACACTGCAGCACATTTTTCTTTTTTTGTTTTTCTTAGCGTCCCTCCAGAGACAACCACCATTCCCACGCCAAGAGGAAGGCAGGAGACCTGTTCCCAGGCCTCTAACAGTGCCATTCTGTAAATGCCCAGCAGGAGGCACATAACAGCGAGGTAGGATCATATGTCCACTGCTCTCCAGTCTCCAGTCGGCATCTGCCCCCCTCCTCCCATGGAAGGGTTAAGATGGAGGACCTCAGTTATATGGAGAGACTAGAGAAGCTGGGATTGTTCTCCTTTGAGCAGAGAAGGTTAAGGGGAGATTTAATAGAGGTGTTCAAAATTATGAGGGGTTTTGATAGAGTAAATAGGGAAAAATAGGGGTAGCACTGCTGCTTCTCCTGGCCCACAACCAGTGCTATAAAAAGCACTTACCTGCTGGATCTGACTGCTCCCACCTCCCTTTAGCTGCTGGGTTTCCAGAGCCCTGGGAAATCCGCCCAGCCAGCCAGCGTTAAATTTAAATGGCTGCTAAAATATCAAGAACGGAGCCCCATTTACAAACAATAATGACAGAACTGCCTCTCCAGAGCAGGTTACTCAGACGCCGCGGTTAAAACGGAAGCCGGCGTGTTCGCGGCATGTTGGGGTTGGATTTCACATATTTGCCGATTTAACACCCCACCCCCACCCCCGCCACCCAATCCTCTCCTGCCTATCGTCAGGAGGTTAAAATTCCCTCCCTGTTTCCACTGGCAAGAGGGTTAGTAACCAGAGGACACAGATTTAAGGTGATTGGCAAAAGAACCAGAGGAGATCAGAAGGGGCCCAACATAATGCTGGAAGACGGTATGCTGACAGAGATGAGGCATTCTCGCCTCCACAGAGGCGCACATGGGTCCCATTTGGGGGAGTCCAGGCCATGAAAACACCCTGGACCCCCCAAGAAAAAGGAATTTTATTTTGAATCGTCCACCATTACACACCCCTGGAGGGAATTACATGGGGTCCCGGGGTGGGGCCGGCCTAGGCGTGCCTCATTCTGATGGGAGCACACCGTCGTGGCAAAGGCGCCCAACAGCCTCATGCTCATTAGATGCCCATCCACTGACCCAGCAAAATCCAAATCTGATGTGTGAGGGATTCTTGATAGGAATATACATCCTGCTTGTCAGAGGCATTGTGAGTAGGTGAGGAACTCACATTAAAAAAGTCACATATGTACATTCATGTATACAGATGTTCCAACCCTGTATGAACCAATATAGATCATAGGATCTTGCAGCAAGGCCACTCGGGCCATCACTCCCATGCTTGCGCTCTAGAGGAGCTGTCCACTTTGTCCCATTCCCCTGCCCTTTCCCCACGTCCTTTTGAATTTTTATTTTTCAAATCTTTATCTACTTCCTTTTTAAAAGCTATTCTGAATTCTGCTTCCACCACTGTTACCGAAATAAATTGGGATGAAAATGGGCGGGCGATCTGCTCTGCCAGGTGACTGCCCAGTCGAAGGTGAAACCTACGCTCTCCATGTCCTAACAACCTTCTGAGTAAGAAAATGCCCCTAACCACTCTCTTTTATCTTTTGGTGTTGATCTTGGTGTTGGTTACCAACTCACTGATCAGTGGAAATATTTTTTCCTAACTTAAGTTATCAAAACCGTCAAAATTTTGAACACCTCTGTCAGATTTCCTCTTAAACCTCCTCTGTTCCAGTGAAAAGAGCCTCCATTTCTCCAGTCTTTCCTCATAACTAAAGCTTCTCAATGTCTAGTTGTATTGTATCTTTGTACTTGGAGATAAGTGTGAAGTAGTGGAAGGATTCACAGGCTGGTTAACAGTCTAACAGGCCACAGTGTGAATTCTCCTTTCATGGCTGTAACCATCTTCATATCAGCTGAGGGTGATCAGTCCTATAGAGCAGGAGGGTTTAATGGGCTCCCACAACCCATACGAAGAGGTGGGGGGGGGGAACCGCAACCCATACGATTCGAGTAGCCTGCTGTGCGTTAACCCAGAATTCTGAGTCAGAGTGCCAGTCTCCACTCATCAGGACTGTCAGGAGTAGGGTTTGAACTCTGCACCTTCTGATTCAGAAGTGAGAATGCTACCATTAAGCCAAAGGCTCACTACCTCATCTCTGGCATTACCATTACCTTAGTAAATCTCTTCTATACCCTCTCTATGACTTTGACATTCTTCCTAAAATAGGGTGCCCAAAACCGATGATTTGTATACAAACTCTCCTTTCCTGCACACGCACTGTGTTAGAAATGAGATTCATCAGACCATCTCCCTACTTTAAATCATTCTTTCCCAGGAAAGAAAGAAAAAATGACCAGGTAATTTGTTTTAGTGATGTTGGTTGAGCGATAAATGTTGGCAAGGACACCAGGAGAACTCCCCATCTCTTTTAAATAGCGCCATGAGATCTTTTAGGTCAACCTGAGAGAGCAAATTAACGTCTCATCCAAAACTCAAAAATGTGGAATTCCTCACTTTCCTCCATCTCTCCTTTCTCCTACAATTCACAGGTATTCAGCAACCAAGCTTGGTGTCACCCAGTACTGATTTATCATGTGCTTATACATCATTTGAGGGGAAGCTGATGAGCACATGAGGAAGAAAGGAATAGAAGGATATGCTGCTAGGGTTAGATGAAGTAGGGAGGGAGGAGGCTCGTGTGGAGCATAAATGCTGCCATAGACCAGTTGGGCCGAATGGCTTGTTTCTGTGCTGTAGATTTGATGTAACTCAATCTGCTATCTTGCTGTTTTTATCCTTGGCGCTGCCTTGCATTACAGGCCTTGGGCTGTTCACTTGGGTTACACAATAGTGATAGATGAAGTAGGGAGGGAGGAGGCTCGTGTGGAACATAAAAGCTGGCATGGACCAGTTGGGCCAAATTGCCTGTTTCTATGCTGTAGACTCAATGTAACTCAATAATAAAGTAAATTAGTAATGGCTTCCCACACCATTAGGAAACATGTTCCAGAGCCTAGTTATTCACCCGTCCACTGCCTTCTTATTGCACTCTTTTTCATCAATGTTTTATTGAGGACTACAATCCCAAAAAGAATCTTGCTTGGGGGGGCTGATCTGAGGAACGCTGCAAGACATTGCACCACAGAATAATGGGTCACAGGTCCACACCCACGGTCCATCACACGGTGAGGTCCTAATTTCAATCATGCTCCTAATGGAAATTGCCTTATTGATTCTATGCCTTACCCCACAAAATAGGGTCAATAGTTCCATTCACTTCTTCTATGGAAACTGGGATAGCCCCATCACCTAATAACATTTCTTTGGCTTCTCTCACTAAACTAGATGGGGTGAAGGAACCACACTGAATCTCTCCTCTGGCATTGCACTACATTGTACTAGTGCCTGTGCAACCAACCACTAGCCAGAGTCAATGCCTTCAGGAGGGAAGGGGGGAAAATTGGAACCACAGAAGAAATCAGCAAAGTGAACGCAAAATGTTTCCAGATGATCTTTGAACTACTGTTACCGTGAGCCTTGTACATTTGTACATCTCTAAACGTTTTGTAAATGGGCTTTTGTTTTCTTATGTGTTTCCTTGGAGATTATTTATTCATACGCAACTCTTCAAACACCCATGACTAGTAAGAAAGTAAACAGAACAGAAAGTACTTTCTAAATTACTCATTGGCCTCTGAACCCTCTGAGTGCTGGGTTTCCTGCGCAGTGTTTTGTTAAAAATATACATCTTTTCTACATAACATCTGTAAAATGATTTTCTCTGTGCCTTTTATGCTAAGCGTTAATCCATTTATTTTAAATGGATTAAAGCGACCGCCAAAATAGCGGCAGAGGAATGGCATGGAAATGGCTTAAGCATTCATCTGCTAATATCGCCACAGTGATTTCCGGGCCAGTATTTATCCCTCAACCAACATCACCAAAACAGATTATCTGGTCGTTTATCACATTGCTATTTGTGGGATCTTGCTGTGTGCAAATTGGTTGCCATGTTTCCCTACATTCAAATGTACTTCATCAGCTATGAAGCGCTTTGGGACGTCCTGAGGTAGTGAAAGGAGCTATGTAAATGCAAATTCTTTCTTTCTTTCTATTATAGGATGTAATTTTTTTCAGAGGAACTTAAGTAACATGCAATATCTTTGCAGTCCACGGTTTCATAATTTTGAAAAACGCCCTACTTCATCTCTCTTACTCCTTAGCACCTTTCTCCGTCCAATATCTGTCCAGCTCCCTGTTCAATTCACTGCCACCATCGATCATCACTGCCTCCCCGAGCACTCTGTTCCATATACTCATCACCCTTTGTGTAAAGTAGTTAAATCTAAACAGTCTGTTCATCTCCCCTCTTTTGAAGGGGTAAAAGTGGTGTCATATTTTTGAATGGGGGTCTTATTATCTGACAGGAACACAGATTCTATTCCCACCTTTTGCTGGACTTTCAATCTCCCCTGAACCTTGTTCTGGGCAGTGGGGTTGCTGTGGGTACAGGTCAGATGGAGACCACCTTTCTGAGATGGACTTTAGGTTTCAAAGTTTTCAGTTCATGACACTGAAAATATCACTTATCCTTCAAGGTGAAAATTCAGGCCACATTTGGCTGTGCAATATCATTTATTTTTTTATTTTTATTCATTGGTGAATGTAGTTAATCATCAGGTGAGGGATGTGAAAAATGGGGCAGCCAACAATATCGAGGGGTAGAAATTGGCATGCGTGAGTTCGTTTTTCAGGCGTTAAACAGGTGCAACGATGACAAATTTAGCAGTGTGATGGCCCTCACCCAATCTGTGCGTGCATTCGGGCTACTGCTAAAATTATTGGGCCCATTTTTCAGTAGTCCCGGGCCGCCACCTGAAACAGGCCTTAGGCTCCTTATATATGTAAATGAGGAGCCTAACGCTGTTTTAGGTCCCCTTGCTGAAACTGGTTGGCGATGAGTGGAGCAGGAGCTGGGCCTGCTCAGCTCGGGATTCTTCAGTGGCCCTGTGGCCTCCACTGAAAAGTAAGTATTTTCTTTTAATTCCGAAATTGTTGCTGTGGAGGCAGGAGAAGCAAAAGTGCTCCCCTCCCCACTCCACAGCATTCGTGATCGGCCCCACTGGCCGCTCCATTCCCCTCCCGGGACTTACCTTCAACCCAAGCGGCTCAACGTTCATCTTAAAAAAATGGGTGAGCTGCCTGTGGAGGCGCCGGCAGCTCACCCAAATAATGATAATGAGGCCTGAGGGTCAAATTCAAGCCGGTCTCGCACCTCCTGGCTGTCGGCACACGGCTGGTTATAGACCGAGAAATGGTCCTTAACCAATTTCTACCCCAAGGTGTCAGCACTGAGCACTCCTGGGTCGGGTACAGCACTAGTTAGATAAAGAGTAAAGTTTGCTCTACTCTGTTCCAACAAGATACACATTAACCCTATACCACTGGACTAGTGTCAGCCATGGCTCAGTGGTAGCACCCTGGCCTCTAAGTCAGAAGATTGTGAGTTCATAGTCCCACTTCAGGACTTGAGCACATAATCTAGGCTGACACTTCAGTGCAGTACTGAGGGTGTGCTGCACTATTGGAGGTGCTGCCTTTTGGATGGGATGTTAAACCGAGGCCCTGCCTGATCCCATGGCACTATTTGAAGATGAGGAGGGGAGTTCTCCCAGTAACCCGGCCAATTTTTATCCCTCAATAAACATAATTTAAACAGATTATCTGGTCATTAATCTCATTGCTGTTTGTGGGACTTTGCTGCGCTTAAATAGGCTACCGCCTTTCCTACATTACAACTGTGACTACACTTTAAAAATACTTCATTGTCTGTGAAGAGCTTTGGGATGTCCTGAGGTTATGAAAGGCCCTATATGAATTTAAGTTCTTTCTTTCTGGTGTGAATTCCCATCTCCTGCATCAGTTGTCCTTGTGGTCTCTCTAACCGAGACTGCCAGTTGAAATCCTAACTTGAGGCAGCTTTGGATGAATTGGGTTGAGACTGCCCAAACTCATTTCATGTAGGCCCTTAACAGTGAACAGACAGATGAAATTTTCATTCCATCAGTGTGGGCTGGATTCAACCCAGAGGTGAGAGGTCAATGTTTTATCCCATTGCATAATCCAGGCCCTTTTGTGAAATTACTTTTTGACAGGAAAGTTTCTTGGGAGTAATACATTCCAACCTGAGGTGCCAGGATGTAAATGACTCAAGTGGAAATGTGGTCAGTTGACTTCAATGGAAACCAAAATCGGGCGGGGTGTAAAACGGACGGCCAATCCGCTACTGCCCATTTTCTGCCCGATGGTAAAAGTGAAAATTCATCCTGTCATGTTTTCAGCTCATTACCTTGGTGTACATTGCAAAGGGATGTAACTCAGATTAAGAGTATTAAAAGCATATGTGAAGCATTCATTGGGGTATTAAAAACATATGTGAAGCACTCGTTGGGGTAGAAACAGCGTGCAGAAAGCGCGTGCCCCAAACCGGATGCCCAAGGCTAGCCCAAAATTGGGCCTCGGGCCTTATTTTAATCATTTGAGCGAGCTGCCGGCACCTGGATATTAATTAGGAGGAGGAACCTGGATAAATTTTCCCCTTCTTAGCCTCTGGCACCAAGATGAATTGCTGCCACTGCATCTTCCTCAGGTAATTTTTTAATATTCACTCTCAGGATGTAGGCATCACTGGCAAGGCTGGCATTTATTGTCCATCCCTAGTTGCCCTTGAGGTGGTGGTGGCAGGCCTCCTTCTTTGTAGCAGTTTGATACAACTTCAGAGGGCAGTTAAAAGTCAACCACATTGGTGTGGGACTGGTGTCACATATAGGCCAGGCCGGGTAAGGACGGCAGATTTCCTTCCCGAAAGGATATTAGTAAACCAACTGAATTTTTAGACTAATCCAACAGCTTCATGATTACTTTTACTGATACCAGCTTTCTAATTCAGTTCAGTTCTGGGCATTGCACCTCGAGAAAGATATATATTTCCAGATTTTAAAAAAACTGAATTCAAATTCTCAAAGTACCACAGTGTGATTTGAACTCACATTCTCTAGAATATTAGTCCACGGTCTCCTGGATTACTAGTCCTGTAACATAACCACTACACTACCGTACTTTAATTGAGGAAACACTGATGATTGTACCTTGGACTCAAACCCTGTATGGCTCAATCCTACACTGAGCAGTCCGTCTACCGACTGAGACCTCTTGCATGAGTTTGTCCAGAAAACATAGAGGCACTGTCTGGGGTCTACATATTGTTTTAATTCAGAGTCACTCTTAATTTGCATTTAATTCAAATGAAGCAGCTGCTGGAAATACAGTAGAGTGATTCATTACAGAGAGAAGTCAATGTAGAAAGTGTCCATCTGGCCAGCAAGGATTGAGTTTGAAAGCACTTCACATTTAATCTGGATGAATGAAGTGTGGCCAAGTGTAGCTGATCCCCATTAAATCTAGATGTATGTTGGAAGCAGGGCTCCCGAGGGTCTCTTTTGCAGGGGTTCAGTTCTACAGGCACCCTTAGTACCTCACCCAAATGGCCAGTCTTAATGTGTGAGACAAAACAGTGAAAGTCAGCAGGATATTTGACCAAGGAGGGCATCACAGCCTTGTTCTGGTGTCACCCAACATCCACATCTTCTGGCTGGGGTAGTGATTAGGAGTGGGACTGATTTTCTGCAACCCCCACCCCAGCCACGCTCCCTATCCTACGGATGCAGAGACCAATTTTAGGGTTCCATTTCTTGTCCAACTGAGATCAACTAACCTAGAATCAACCTGGAGCCTTCTCTGCCCATACAGTTCAGTTCCAAATCAGCCAACCTCATTCCACCATCAGGGACGACTAACCTTTGTTTCATTAACTTGCTGTTCCAAGCACTAAAATTCTCCTCGATTGTTACAACAGATAACCCTTTCATTAGGCCTGTTGGGAATGGTATTAGAAAAAGCACCACTGTTGTACTTGAGGTTTCAAAGGCAAGATTGCTCTTCTGTGCTTGAGCAGCACACCTCATGTTAAACCGTTAAGCAAGCAATGGAATAAATCTTGCGCTGGTTGTGACTTGGGCAGTGAAAGCTACCACAGAGAGGCTCCATTGAGATGTAAAGATGACTGATAATATGGTAATGTTGTGACCCACTGCTGTGTTATTACCCTCCAGTGCTCTCTACCCAACTGTCTCTTATCTTACTCTGACAGTGCTAATAGAATATGCATAGCTCCATTAGCATATTAGCTAATAGCACCCTCGAGGAGCAAAGCCATAAAACTTTAAGTAGAGATCAAAACAGAAGGATGAAAAAAACAAGAACATTGTCACAGGCTAAAAAAAATAGTGGCCTGGGGCGATGTTTGTAGTAGCACACAGTCATAATTCCGTTCCTAGTCATAATGCAAATAGAAAAAAAGAAGCAGAAATGAAGTCCTTTTGAAAACCGAGGCTAACAATGATTATTGAGGTACGTTGAGGAGGCCTGTGTATTGGAAGAGTGGATGGAGTCATTTCCCAGTTTTTTGTTTTATGTTGTCGGCTATAATTCTTGGGTAAAACCGATGACTGTCGATTGTAGTTAGGATTTCTCTTCAGGATGGAAGCTACGGCGGCTGTTATGGCTCTCTGGCTACGGCTGAAGTGAAAGAAAGATTTGTCCTTTTTGGAAGCTAACATTGGCCTTGATAGGGCTGAAGGTCATTGAAACTGTTCATGCTGCAGGGCTAATTGGTTCATTAATTGGTCATCAAGTAAACAGCCTGTGACCTGAACAGACGTAGTGTCTTTTAGCGTTGCTGGGTTTAATCCAATGAACCATGTGTTTTTTTCTCTAATGTCTATTTTCTTTCATTACTCACCTTGCTTGCCGCCATTGTTCCTTCTCCATGTGGTAGTGAGGCAAACGGAGCAAAGGCGGATTTTCCTTTTCTTCAGATGGAGCAGCTTGCCACGGTTGGTAAAACGCTCACTTCAGAGTCAAAAGGTTTTGGGTTCTGGGTTTGAGCCCACAAACCAGGCTGTCACTCCAGTGCAGTGCTGCCACCCTGCTACATTGTCGGAGGTGAAATCCTTCAGCTGAGACGTAAAAGCTAAGCCTGTAGAGGTGGACATCAAAGATTCCATGGCATTATTCGAAGAAGAGCAGGGGTGTTCTCCCAATATCCTGGCCAACATTCATTCCTCATCCAACACCACTTAAAGCAGATTAACTGGTCATTCATCTCATTGCTGTTTTGGGAATCTTGCTCTGTACAAAATGGCTGCTGCATTAATCCACATAACAGCGGTTATCGCACGTCAAAGTAAATAATTGTTCGTAGTTAAGTGCTTTATGTTTCTCTGAGCTGTGATAAGGTGCTGTCTGAAAACAGGTCTTTCTTTCCATATGGTGTGCTATTTCATGGCCTGCTTGGGAACAGATGTAACTCTGGGGTGAGTGAGATCTTGCCTGAGGTGGATGAATGTGAATGACATGTATCCCATGGTTTTCAAATCCACGATCTTGTGAATTGAAGATAAGCACTGATTCATCCATTTGTGCAGGTTAGTTCAGGTGACCTTAACAGAGAATAACCAGTCCTCAAGCACACTGTGCAGTGGTCAGGTAGGATGTGTTTACACGCAGGATTTCCCCTTAATGAATTACTGATCGTCATCCTGCCACTGGGGGTGGGACAGGATGGAGGCCAGGAACTTCCCAACAAGGAAGGAGGAAAACAAATCACTGGGTGAATTACTCTAGGCCTCTTATGCATATCTCAGTTCCTGGATGTAGAACTACTTCAGCTGATGTCTGGAGAAAGGTTAGGTATTGGTGTCCAAGGCAGTGAATGATTGACAACATGAAGGCAGCTAAAGAAGATGAGAGAAAACTCCCTGCTCCCCCAAAAAATGTCAACATATAGGAGTATTTATTGAGTAAGAAACAAAGCAGGGGACAGTGAATGGAACAGGGAGGTGATAGTCTATCATAGAATTCTCCAGAGTTACTGTCAGTGATCTGTATTTGAATGTTGGGTTGGCTGGTCCTTTTAATTTCTTTCCTGCTACGCACACCAGTAGCAATGGAATGAGAAAAGCACACCCATCAAGGGCCACTGGATGAATTGCAATGTCAGACAGGGCTATTATTAAAACCGAATGCCACCTAGCTGATTCATGACAGTGTCTGACTCTCAGTTTGAAGCCCAGGTTCAAATCCCAGTTCTGTACTCTGGTTTTTCCCAGAGGGTCAGTTTGCAATCATGTCCAGCTCATCTAAGTGACTGGGATATGGCCCCTTCCTTTGCTGTCTGGCAAGAAGCCAACATTGGCACCAAGGAATCAGCAGGGACACCAAGGAACAAGCAGATAGCGCACCAATGGATTCCAGATTAATTTCTAACACAGGAAAAAAGGTAGAACATTAAATTTAAAAGTAAAGTTTTAGAACTCTGTAGGGCCTCTAGATGCTAGACATAGACACACTATCATCAAAGTTTCAATTTTGAAGTATAGGAGAGACTTTGCATTGCTGATGTTTGTACATTTTAAAGGTTTTTGAAGGCTGGGTGCAGCCATACTGGTCTCTTTCTCATCTTGACAGTCTCTTCCTTTATAAGATGCTGCTCCTGCCATGTGGACAGGATGCAATGGGAAGGAGACATCCTCCATGACATAATCAGCCAGCAAGCAGGAGGCACTCTTGAAGTAGAGTGAATCAAATAGTTTCTAGTTCCCTTTTTCCCGCTCTCTCTCTCTCTTGCCTCACTTTTACAGACACCCCATCTAATGATGAAACTGAGAAATGTCCTAACTCTTCCAGTGCTTTATCACAAGGGACTATTGAGGCAGAACTTATTGGATAAGTATTTGAAAAAGGACAATATAAAAGGATATGGAAAAAGAACAGAAAAACAGGATTAGTGTGGATAGCTTCAGTTGAAGAGCTAGCACTGACATAAGCTTTATGGGCTAAGTGGCCCCCATCTCTGCTATAATTTCTATGAGGGAATCAAATTTAATTGGAGGATGACTCAAAGTCACCAAATATCTAGTTTGAGCTACTTGGCTTCTTTTCCAGATGTGACATAGTGTGGACAGAGGTTTTCTTTTTCCAGTTGTTATGATCTGGAATACACTGCCTGAAAGGGTGGAGGAAGCAGATTCAACAGTAACTTTCAAAAGGGAATTGGATATATACTTGAAAAGGAAAAATTTGCAGGGCTATGGGGAAAGAGCAGTGGAGTGGGGTTGGATAGCTCTTTCAAAGAGCCGACACAGGCACAATGGGCCAAATGGCCTTTTTCTGTGCTGTATGATTCTATGATTCCAGACTTTTCTCTAGAAGTTTGATTGGCAGCTTACAATAGGAAATGTCCCTTTTTATTTAAAACACAAATAGTAGAGAAAGGAAACCGAGCAGGTCACAGAAAGGGTAACAAAGTTTTGGAATAAGTTACCACAGAAGGATTTTGAAGCAGACAATATAATTGGGTTGAAGAGGCAATTAAATGTATTTCTGAAAAGAGAAGAGATTGAGAGATGTGGTGAGAAGGCGGCTAAGTGGGTGGAACTATCGTAAAAGGACTAACTTCTTTAGCCTAATGACCCTTTCCTATTCCTAAACACTTTTTATGTTCTTATGACCCAGCTGGGTTTCTGGCTGCTGTTCTGATGCATAGGCACATAGGCTTCATGTAGTCACAATTCTATCTCTCATTCCCGGTGTTTCTTACCCTCTTTAGTGGATACGGTGATATGATCTAGTCCATGATCTTCTCCACTTAAAAGTTCACTATTCCTCAGCAGGGGGTGTCAAGGGGAGTGGTGCAGGTGCAAAGTGTTTCATTGGTGGGTTGGCTGGAGAGAAAAGGAGATAAACACTCAGCGTCAGTTGGAAGTCAATGTCCTGTTAGCCAAAGAGCGCTGACAACCATCACGGAGACAGCTGCTCCGATTTCCCTTCACTCTCAGTTGAAGGGAAAAGCAACACAGTGGGGGGCAGAAATTGGAGACAGAAACCGCAGATCATACTTTAAATCAATTGAATGTTAGGAAAGATTTGAAAGAAAATGTTAGGGGAGTTCTTAGTGGTGTTAGCTTGGCTCGGTTTGTAACGTTGTTGTCTCTGAGTCTGAAGGTTATGGGTTCAAGCCCCACTATGGACTTAAGTATGTAATCTAAGGTTACTTTTCAGTACAGAACTGAGGGACAACTACATTGGCCAATATCTATCCCTCAACCAACATCACTAAAACAGATTATCTGGTCATTATCACTTTGCTGTTTGTGGGACCTTGCGGTGTGCAAATTGGCTGCTGCGTTTCCTACATTATAACAGTGACCACATTTCAAAAGTACTTAATTGGCTGTAAAGGGCTTTGGGATATCCTGAAGTTGTGAAAGGTGCTATATAAATGCAAGTCTTTCTTTTTTTCTATTTTTGGAGGTGCTGTTTTAAATTGAGGCCCCCATTCATCTGCTCAGGTAGATGGAAAAGATCCCATGGAGCAGGAAAGTGTCCTGGTCAATATTATTCCAACACCACCGAAAACTGGATACCTTGCCATTCATTTATTGTTTGCAGAATCTTGCTGTACCTAAATTGGCTCCTGTGTTTGCCTACATAACAGAATAAGCACTTCGGAAAAGCAATCCATTGGTTGTATAGCACTTTAGAATATCATAAGGACTCGAAGTATATAAATGCAAGTTATTTCTTACTGTCTTATTAATGAAGCATATTGTTAAAGGGACATGAAGTGTATGGAAAACCTCTATTTTGTTTTCCAAATGTTCAGACACAAAGATATAATTCAGGGGAAAAAACGTCACTGCGTAAAAACAACATTGCGTTTGTTGTGTATAATGTCCTCATATTCCATGTAACTCCAGCTTTTTACCAACCCCAGGCATAAAGTGAGTGTTCCATTAACAAAGACTACTGTCTCTTTAAGAAAGCTTAACTGGATAAAGTACTACAGCCAGAAATCTTAAACAGGCTGGTGCATTTATTAAGGGGCTATTTATTCCCTGATGGCTACCAGGCTTTATTTATCATTTAAATTTTAAAAACGAGACGGTGAAATAATGGTATGAAAAACTACTGCTGCTGATAATGTGACCCTGGTTTTGTTTTGTCTCTCAATGTGTCCTCTGAGGCTGCAGTGTAAAAATGGTCAGAGCAAGAAATTTGGAGCATGTTGGGGTCAGGGGCTGGGTCATTGGGTGGCAGAACTCAGTAAATGATTCCCTCCCCCCCCCACTTTCCCCAGGCTGTAATAATAGTAACTGTCAGGGAAAGGGAGCAGTCCCAGACAAGGCCAGCCCAACTAACTCCAGACGAAATAAGAAAATCGTTGCCCGAGGGGACTTGTGTTCAAGATCTTGAGCTGTGCTAAAGGTGGGCAAACATACTGTTGTGCTTATTCCAATCCATGTCCTCCCCCCACCACCCATCCCCCATCCCCCCCCCCCCCCCCCCCCGCCCCTGAAGAATTGTAAAGGTGCAGTCATAGGCTCTGAGGACTGCCGCAGGGGAAAACCTTGGAGTTTGTGGCAATTTTCTGCATCAAATGTTTTGATAATTAAGCAAAGCTGATCAAGAGAAAAACAACCAGTCTCCAGAGCTCAGAAAGCAAAGGCCCATAAAATGGAATATCCAGAAAATGCCAAGGGCTGCCTTAGCAGATTAATGATGCTCTAGTAATAGATTTTTCCCATGCAAACCGTTGAGAAGCAAGGTCTTAAAAAATGTGCAGGTGTATTGGAGAAGTACCTGCAGGTTGTGACTTTGGGACCACTGCTAGCAACAGCCAAAACTGCTCAACTGAAGCGGATGAAGCCAACGGAACAAATGCAGCTAACATTTATGAAAGAAGTGATTGCAGGTTATTCATTAATTACCTCATAACAGAGTCCTGCTAAGTCCCCCTCCATGCCAAATCTGAAATATATGTTTCTTAATACGGTTGCAACTATTTGCTCATTATTTTTTTTCCTCCACTCCAATCTGCTTGTATTTACAAGCAGGTTTTAAAAGCAGTCTTCCGATTGGCATGGTTCACATCTGAACATTTAACGAGCACGTAAAACATTCCTTTGTGCGCTATTTTCACGTAGGTGTTAACCCATTCATTTAAAATGGGTTAACGCCGCCATAGAAACGGCACGCACATGAGTGTAGTATGAATTCATTAAACGTCAGACATATACATCATCAATCAGAATGTTCGCCGTCAGCTCCCTGAATTATCTTTTTTCACCGAGTGCTTTTTATTCCTGAACTGTATAACTGGCTGGTAGTTGTTCTGCACTTTTGAAGACCATGCACCTCTCTACATTTACTTTAGCATGTGATATTGCAAGATCAGCAGCTACCCAATGCAATGCAATGCCAGTGTTTCATTAGATGTGCCTCTAGATACCTATACTTCAGGTATATTTGGTGTGCAGTGCTAATATCTCCAGTAGAAGCCCTCTGGGACATTGTACCAACAGGCCTACTTATTGTAATTCAAGATATGGTGACTGTAAATCAAAAGATAAAGAAAGAACTTGCATTTATAAAGCTCCTTTCACAACCTCAGAACGCACCAAAACGCTTCATAGCAATGAAGTACTTCTGGAGCATAGTCACTCCTGTAATGTAGGGAAAGGCGGCAGCCAATCTGCACACAGCAAGGTCCCACAAACAGCAATGAGATAAACGACCAGATAATCTGTTTATAGTGATGTTGGTTGACGGTTAAATATTGGCCAGGACAAGGGAGAATTCCCCAGCTCTTCTTCAAATAGTGTCATGGGATCCTTTACGTTTACCTTGAGGTCACTCAACTTAGTTATTTCTATTAAAATATTTAGAATAACCTTGTCAAGATTATTTATAAATTTTATAAACAGCCAGTTTCTTAAGGGAGATCCCCCATGCTCATTTAGGAATGTTATTGTTAATAACTGTCCTCTGCTTTCCATTATCTAGCCAATTTCATTGTGTAATTTATATTTATATATTCTCCATTATCTTGTTAGATTTCACATTCACATGTCTCTTGTTAGGAACTTTATCAAATGCTTTGTGAAAATCATAATACAAGTGATATTACTAGGATCCACCAACTCTGGAGTGAATCTAGTTCTTCGGGAACCATTTTTATGGATATAGTGGGGTGGAAATTGCATAGCATCGGCCTCCCGGCGGGAGCTAGGCGCAGGGATTGTTCCCTGCCCTGGAACAGGGAGGCCTGTGGCCCGATCGAAATTGTCCCTCGAGCCTCATTTAAATTATATCAGCGAGCTGCGGACACTTGTTACAGGCCCCCAGGCATCCCGTTGGCGAAGCAGTCATCAATTTCGGGCCACTGCGACACTGGCAGCAGCCCTCAGTTAGGACCTGGGAGTGGGGGGAAGGCGATCAGGAGAGGGAGAAGGTGATTAGGAGAGGAGCAAGGTGATCGGGAAAGGGGAGGCGATCTGAAGGGGGCCGAGCAAGGCCTGGCAATGGTCTTCTGGACTTCTATGGAAAGGGAAGGAACAGTCCTGCTCCTTCTTGCTCCACAGGAAGTCTTTTTTTTTGAAAAAAAATGTTTTTCCTCTCGATGGCGGCCGCGGGAGCTTCTGAATAATTCTGGGCAGGCTAGGCCTGACGCCTGCCTCACTTTTCACTGACAAATTTTCAAAAAGGGTCCTTTAACATGTATTAGGGCCTTAAGTTACACAATCAAGGGGCCTAATGCCTGTTGTGGCATCCGCTAATGACGCCTATAAAATGGGCCCACAAATTTAGCAGTGGCTCCAACGCCTGCGCAGGTCGTCCCGCTGTTAAATTGGTATGCTTTGCACCCATTTTACAGCCGATCTCTCCTACCGTACCATTCTAATCCAGGAGTGGAGCCTCACGAGTTACCCATGTATGGTTTACTATCAGAGATGAAATGGAGGACATGATGCCATTACATCACGATGACACATACATACACGATAGACATTGGGTATAAATCATAACTAGCCTTTCATGTTGATGATTGATATAGAGGAAGTAAATCAGGGCATGGTCCCAGTATTTATGTAAATGTTCTTTTGGTTATGTGCCAGTGTTTCATTAGGTGAGCAGCGCCAGTGTTTCATTAGGTGAGCAGTGCCAGTGTTTCATTTTTTTAAAAATTCATTCATGGGATGTGGGCGTCGCTGGCGAGGCCAGCATTTATTGCCCATTCCTAATTGCCCACGAGAAGGTGGTGGTGAGCCGCCTTCTTGAACCGCTTCAGTCCGTGTGGTGACGGTTCTCCCACAGTGCTGTTAGGAAGGGAGTTCCAGGATTTTGACCCAGCGACATTGAAGGAACGGTGATATATTTCCAAGTCGGGATGGTGTGTGACTTGGAGGGGAACGTGCAGGTGGTGTTGTTCTCATGTGCCTGCTGCTCTTGTCCTTCTAGATGGTAGAGGTCGCGGGTTTGGGAGGTGCTGTCGAAGAAGCCTTGGCGAGTTGCTGCAGTGCATCCTGTGGATGCTACACACTGCAGCCACAGTGCGCCGGTGGTGAAGGGAGTGAATGTTTAGGGTGGTGGATGGGGTGCCAATCAAGCGGGCTGCTTTATCTTGGATGGTGTCGAGCTTCTTGAGTGTTGTTGGAGCTGCACTCATCCAAGCAAGTGGAGAGTATTCCATCACACTCCTGACTTGTGCCTTGTAGATGGTGGAAAGTCTTTGGGGAGTCAGGAGGTGAGTCACTCGCCGCAGAATACCCAGCCTCTGACCTGCTCTCGTAGCCACAGTATTTATATGGCTGGTTCAGTTAAGTTTCTGGTCAATGGTGACCCCCAGGATGTTGATGGTGGGGGATTCGGCGATGGTAATGCCGTTGAATGTCAAGGGGAGGTGGTTAGACTCTCTGTTGTTGGAGATGGTCATTGCCTGGCACTTATCTGGCGCGAATGTTACTTGCCACTTATGAGCCCAAGCCTGGATGTTGTCCAGGTCTTGCTGCATGCGGGCTCGGACTGCTTCATTATTTGAGGGGTTGCGAATGGAACTGAACACTGTGCAGTCATCAGCGAACATCCCCATTTCTGACCTTATGATGGAGGGAAGGTCATTGATGAAGCAGCTGAAGATGGTTGGGCCTAGGACACTGCCCTGAGGAACTCCTGCAGCAATGTCCTGGGGCTGAGATGATTGGCCTCCAACAACCACTATCATCTTCCTTTGTGCCAGCCACTGGAGAGTTTTCCCCCTGATTCCCATTGACTTCAATTTTACTAGGGCTCCTTGGTGCCACACTCGGTCAAATGCTGCCTTGATGTCAAGGGCAGTCACTCTCACCTCACCTCTGGAATTCAGCTCTTTTGTCCATGTTTGGACCAAGGCTGTAATGAGGTCTGGAGCCGAGTGGTCCTGGCGGAACCCAAACTGAGCATCGGTGAGCAGGTTATTGGTGAGTAAGTGCCGCTTGATAGCACTGTCGACGACACCGTCCATCACTTTGCTGATGATTGAGAGTAGACTGATGGGGCGGTAATTGGCCGGATTGGATTTGTCCTGCTTTTTGTGGACAGGACATACCTGGGCAATTTTCCACATTGTCGGGTAGATGCCAGTGTTGTAGCTGTACTGGAACAGCTTGGCTCGAGGCGCAGCTAGTTCTGGAGCACAAGTCTTCAGCACTACAGCTGGGATGTTGTCGGGGCCCATAGCCTTTGCTGTATCCAGTGCACTCAGCCGTTTCTTGATATCACGTGGAGTGAAACGAATTGGCCAAAGACTGGCTTCCGTGATGGTGGGGATATCGGGAGGAGGCCGAGATGGATCATCCACTCGGCACTTCTGGCTGAAGATGGTTGCAAATGCTTCAGCCTTGTCTTTTGCTGGACTCTGCCATCATTGAGGATGGGGATGTTTGCAGAGCCTCCTCCTCCCGTTAGTTGTTTAATTGTCCACCACCATTCACGACTGGATGTGGCAGGACTGCAGAGCTTTGATCTGATCCGTTGGTTGTGGAATCGCTTCGCTCTGTCTATAGCATGTTGCTTCCGCTGTTTAGCATGCATGTAGACCTGAGTTGTAGCTTCACCAGGTTGGCACCTCATTTTTAGGTACGCCTGGTGCTGCTCCTGGCATGCTCTTCTACACTCCTCATTGAACCAGGGTTGATCCCCTGGCTTGTTGGTAATGGTAGAGTGAGGAATATGCCGGGCCATGAGGTTACAGATTGTGCTGGAATACAATTCTGCTGCTGCTGATGGCCCACAGCGCCTCATGGATGCCCAGTTTTGAGCTGCTAGATCTGTTCTGAATCTATCCCATTTAGCACGGTGGTAGTGCCACACAACACGTTGGATGGTGTCCTCAGTGCAAAGACGGGACTTCATCTCCACGAGGACTGTGCGGTGGTCACTCCTACCAATACTGTCATGGACAGATGCATTTGCCGCAGGCCCAGACTGGCAGCTATGTCCTTCAGGACTCGGCCAGCTCGGTCAGTAGTGGTGCTACCGAGCCACTCTTGGTGATGGATATTGAAGTCCCCCACCCAGAGTACATTTTGTGCCCTTGCTACCCTCAGTGCTTCCTCCAAGTGGTGCTCAACATGGAGGAGGACTGATTCATCAGCTGAGGGAGGACGGTAGGTGGTAATCAGCAGGAGGTTTCCTTGCCCATGTTTGACCTGATGCCATGAGATTTCATGGGGTCCAGAGTCAATGTTGAGGACTCCCAGGGCCTCTCCCTCCTGACTGTATATCACTGTATCGCCACCTCTGGTGGGTCTGTCCTGCCGGTGGGACAGGACATACCCAGGGATGGTGATGGAAGAGTCTGGGACGTTGGCTGTAAGGTATGATTCTGTGAGTATGGCTATGTCAGGCTGTTGCTTGACTGGTCTGTGGGACAGCTCTCCCAATTTTGGCACAAGTCCCCAGATGTTAGTAAGGAGGACCTTGCAGGGTCGACTGGGCTTCGTGTGCTTTTGTCGCGTCCAGTGCCTAGAGGTCCGTCCGGTTTTATTCTTATTATGACTTTTCGTAGCGAGATTTTACAACTGAGTGGCTTGCTAGGCCATTTCAGAGGGCAATTAAGAATCAACCACATTGCTATGGGTTTGGATTCACATATAGGCGAGACCGGGTAAGGACGGCATGTTTCCTTCCCTTAAGGACATTGGTGAACCAGATGGGTTTTTACCACAATCCAGTAGTTTCGTGGCCATCGTTACTGATACTCGTATTTTAATTCCAGATTTTATTTAATTAATTGAATTTAATTAATTAGTTGAATTTAAATTCGCCAGCTGCCGTGGCAGGATTTGAACTCATGATTCTGGATTTTAGTCCAAGCCTCTGGATTACTCGTCTAGTAACATAACCACTATGCTACCGTACCCAAGCAGTGTCAGTGTTTCATTAGGTGAACAGTGCCAGTGTTTCATTAGGTGAGCAGTGCCAGTGTTTCATTAGGTGAGCAGTGCCAGTGTTTCAATAGGTGAGCAGTGCCAGTGTTTCATTAGGTGAGCAGTGCCAGTGTTTCAATAGGTGAGCAGTGCCAGTGTTTCATTAGATAGTTTGACAGATGCCAGTGGATCCAGCAGATACACGTATGGGTTTGGAACCAGTTCTTCAGTGGCTGTAACAGAGGACCCAGTCCAATAGGTATTAATAGTCCCATAGCTGCACTTTGGACGCTGTGTCAGTATTTCAGCAGATACTCTTTGGGACATTTTGCCAGTGTATCCATTGAGTGTCATACAGGGCACTGACCAATTATGCCCAGCATTTGTTCATCACGGCAATTGTCTGTATTTCAGTGCATGCATTTCAGTATCCCGTGCCAGGACAACCAGCAGATGTGCTTCCGTGTACAGTGCCAATTTGAATTAGTAGCTGTAATTCTGGAGGTGCAGCCAGTATGTGCCATGGCATAGTGCCAATATTTCAGTAGAAGCTGTTAGGGGGCAGGGGCAATACTCCAGGACATGGAATTTTGGATTTATGCTAGCTTCTAAAGAGAAGCTCCAGGAAATTGTTAATCAACATGTTCCTCCCATAGTGTGAGTCTATCCCAACAAAGAATAATTACTAAATCAATATTTTTCCATCCCCTGCAAGCAATTCCCTTCATACACTAGGACTGGCCATTGTATAAGCATTTGGATTGTCATTTCATGGAATTCAATGAGCCAAATTAGCCAAAAAGCCTTTGCCACTACCTAATCCCCACATATAAAGCCATTTTTAAAAATCAAATTTAGCAGTCTATTTACTCACCTCGTTGGGATTGTACAGCAAGGTCAATGGGCTGAATGGCCTAATCCTGTTCCTATGCTCCCATTTGTTCTGAAGGTGCTGGCTCAGGCTGCGGGCACCAGCTGCTCTATGATACCTCACTCCAATGGCCCCACTTCATGTGTGAGCCTAGTCAGTGAGTGTCGGCGGGCTGCTTGGCTATGGAGAGCATCACAGCCAAGCTGATCCAACTGCGAGACTGCTGTCCTGGTTGAGATCAGCTGACTCAGAGCACTCCAGGAATTGATCCTTACCCAAACGGCTTAGTGCTGACCAATCAGCAGTCTTTACCTCCTCGGTCATGAGGGGGGTTACTCTAAACCATTGTTTTGTTACTCTCTGTCCGTCACGGACAGTAAAAATAACAGTTTAGCTCATTCATGCTCTGATAAAATGCAATTAACATCCACTCTTGCAGTTAATTTGTTTTACATTTTTCTTATAGAAAGTGTAACAATGGCTAGTGAGTGCCAATCAGATACCTCGATAAAATGATCTGTATATGAGCGGAGAAGGTTAAGGGGTGATTTAATAGAGGAGGAACTAAATAAGGAGAAACTGTTTCCACTGGCAGGATGGTCGGTAACCAGAGGACACAGATTTAAGGTAATTGGCAAAAGAACCAGAGGGGAGATTTTTTCTGAGCAGCAAGTTGTTATGATCTGGAATGCACTGCCTGAAAGGGTGATGGAAGCAAATCCAATAGTAACTGTGAAAAGGGAATTGGATATATACTTGAAAAGGAAAAATTTGCAGGGCTACGGGAAAAGAGCAGGGGAGTGGAATTAATTGGATAACGCTTTCAAACAGCTGGCACAGACATGATGGGTTGAATGGCCTCCTTCTGTGATGTATGATTCTATATTCCTAGTCCTTATTTCTCACACTGCCTGCACATGGCCCAGTGCGCAAGCAAACGTTTTTCTTAGGTCATTGGATTTTTAACTATAAACTCTTGGCTTCACTGTGAGATAATAGAACACAAATGCTTAAAATATTCATCTAAAGTTCTAAAATTAAGTGGATTAACACCTCCTGTTAAATGTCTGTTTGCCATTATCCTACAGGCTGTCCTATATCTTTCATTCTTTTCCTCTCCTCTACTGGAGCCACTAACTCACATTAAGGTGCCAGTCACCCTGGAGTGCTTCACCCATCAGCCAGTTGGCCAATCTTCTTGTGTGAGCCCACTGGCAAAGTAATGTTGATAGTCTATTCCACCATAGGGGACAAGTCCAATTCTGTCCTAACTCAATGTCCATCCAAGTGGACCTTCCAGTAAGGGTCACTGGATGGTGATCGGGTACACAGTCTTGGCTGACTTTTCCCTCTCCCTAGCCCAGGGGCACTGAGGCCAAGTGTATGGTCCCAATTGTAGTATGCCAGCTGAGGTCAGCTAACTCAGCAGAGGTCAGGGATCGAATCCAGGACCCTCTGACAATACACTGGACAATACACTCACCAAGTGAGCCATTGGGTGATTCTTCCACCTCTGTAATTCTCTGCCCCTGTCTCAGCCTGCTGCTGAAATCCTCATCCATGCTTTTGTTACCTCCAGACTCAACTATTCCAGTGTTCTCCTGGCCGGCCTCCCATCTTCCACCCTCCGTAAACTTGAGCTCATCCAAATCTCTGCTGCCCCTATCCAAACTCACACCAAGTCCCATTCACCCATCACTCCTGTGCTCACCAATCCACATTGGCTCCTGATCCAGCAACGCCCCGAATTTAAAATTCTCATCCTTGTGTTCCAATCCCTCCATGTTCTCACCCCTCACTATCTCTGTAACCTCCGCTTTAGTATATTAAAGGTGCTATATAAATGTGTGTTGTTGTTGTTGTTGTTGTTGTTGTGATTTAGTTAGGCCCTTTATTGGGATGAGGGCTTAATGTGTAATAACCGCCAACTAATCCAAATTGGACCAAATGCAGATTTTTCTGTATAAATCCAAACTGGCTTAATCCAGACTCTTTTAGACTGTGATGTGTCTGTCCCTTTGTGGAAAATGGTGGCACTTGTGTCATGCCAAAAAATTTGACTCTATCTTAATAGTGCTAGCCCCAATTGATCTCAGAGGTCAGAAACTGGGAGTGATACATTTTGTTTGTGTTGCTTTGATGAGTAAACATTTCTCATCCTCATCATTGCTAAAGGATTTCTTTGCCAGTGAGAAAGTATTCAAATGCCTGATGGACGAATAATACCTTTGTATTCAGTCCGTTGTAGTCACAGATGGACAAGGTAGGTATAGTCTGGTAGCCTAGTGGTGGGTATGTCTCCAAACCCAACTGGTTCACAAATGTCCTTCAGGGAAGGGAACATGCCACTGCTACCTGGCCTTGCCTATATGTGACTGCAGTCCCAAATTCGATGGTTGACTCTTAATGCCTTCTGAAGTGGCCTAGCAAACCAGTCAGTTGTGAAAACAATCACTGTGATCAACTGGGGATGGGCAATAAATGCATCCCTGTCAGCATCGCCCACATCCTGAGAACAAATTTTAGAAAGGTGCCTTCTTTTTGGCAGTCAGGGTTATTCCTAACACACTGGGCCTGGTGTAGTGGATGTGGGAAAATGACTGGAAATAATATTCAAATAAGCGCAAAAAAAAAGCACAGAAAATAACATCAAGATGATATTAACAGTACATTCAAATACTTATTACTGATGTGTTCATAGAAATAAAAATTATGGTATTAAAAATAGATGAGCTATCCAATTCAGCTGAAACCATGTTCTGATAATGCCTTTAATAACAATTTTCATCACTGTTATTACTCTGCTTCCAGTGGCTGCTTTGATTTTAAATTTGCAAATAACATTTTGTGTAATCCCTTGAGCCAACTTTATATTTTTACATCTTTCACAGAAGATGATGGAAATCTGCATTTTCCATTTCATTTTTATTTTATTAGTATTATGCAGGATTGGCCATGGAAGTCGCCTAGCGAGCAGGCAAGGTCAAATATGGATCTATTGAAGTAAGACAATCATCCTGGCTCTCAATGCACGATTAATGTCACATTATTATGTCCTGGTCCAACACTTTTACTCTTCAGCAAATAACCATCAATCACCTGGCTGCTACCAATCAAATGTTTGTCATTGTAACTAAGCACTAATATAAGGGGAGCTACCTCACTATTGGATGTGACAGGAGGATATAAATCTGCCTCTAGCCAACCGACTCAGTGTGACCAAGTGTGAATGGTCGGGGGGTGGTGGTGGTGGGGGGGTGCGGGGAAGATGAGTCCGAACACCAAAAGGCTGCAAATATATCAAAACTGGCAAAAGACAACTCTGCAAGCTTTTGGAAACACTACAGGCATTTTATCACTGGACTTCTGTGTGCTCAGCAACACCAACTTGCACTTGTATAAACGTTGTAAAATGTCCCAAAGTGCTTTGCAGAGGCCAAAACGGAGGCTTGAGCAGTCGCTGGACAAAAGTTTGGGGAGTTGGCCAAAGGCACGGTGAAAGAGGGAGGTATTGAGGAGGTTTTTGAAGGAGGACAGAGGCAGCAGGGCAGAGGGGTTCAGGGAGGGAGTTTCAGACTGTGTTTCAAACTAGAATTTTTGAACAGTTACAGTTATTTTTCAACTGATGGTCGGAAAATCGTGTACCTCACATGTCCGAATTTCCAATAAGTGCTCCTAGTGAGCAAGGCTGCTCGCCAGAAATGCTAAGTTGGAAAATTGTCCCTATTATCTCCATTTCCTGGATTGTGTTGCCCGACGGCAAATAGCATGGATAAAACCAAATCAGATAAATACAAGGAAGTCTGTTCTACTAAACCATTTTGACAATGAGACCTGAGTGTTTTACCTTCAACATTTACCTCTGCTTATCTCTTCCTGTATATAGCTAGATAATACCAAAGGGTAAATTTACCTGTCCTGCAGTACCAGCAACGATTGTCACTTGAAGGGAGCTTGAGTCAGAGATAGGGTCCACCTTTGAGCAGGACTCCCTGCTGGGAGCTCAGGACTAGTAAATCTACCCACAGATTCTAACCATGGGTAAAAAGAGACAGTGAATTCTAATTCTGTTCATAGAATCCCATTCTGAAGCCTAAATTCCAAATTCATTCATAAACCTGAGTTCAAGTCCAGTTCACAGGGCTAGAGTTCCAAGCACATTCACAGGGTTCAACTTCCAATCTCAATTTCAGGCTCTGAGTTCCAATGACACTCAGGTTTTGAGTTCCAATGGTATTCACAGAGCTTGAGTTCCAATCCCAGTCTTGAATAACATTGAACTTTGCATTTAGGCAGTTTTCAGTTGGGCTACTAAACACAACACCTCCTGGGATACAGGGACTATCGGGGGCATAGAATCATAGAAATATAGAATCATAGAATCATACAGCACAGAAGGAGGCCATTCGGCCCATTGTGTCTGTGCCAGCTCTTCAAAAGAGCTATCCAATTAGTCCCACTCCCCTGCTCTTTCCCCATAGCCCTGCAAATTTCTCCTTTTCAAGTACATATCCAAATCCCTTTTGAAAGTTACCACTGAATCTGCTTCCACCACCTTTTCAGGCAGCGCATTCCAGATCATAACAACTCGCTGCATAAAAAAAATTCTCCTCATTTCCCCACCATCCATCCAGCCAGTATTGGGCACACTATTTATTGCAGAATGTATTTATTGCAATGGATAATATCACTGTAGCATGTCCCAGTCCGGCCTAGCATAGGATCAAGGTGCATTTTCGGTTTTGACTTTCTGTAATGATTGCCAGAAGATTTAGCTCACAGTAAGAGTAGTGGGCCAGGCTAGGGTCAGGGTCTGCTACAAAGCCCCACACAAATGAATAGCCTGTTGACACTCACTGTTGAGATTCATGTGCGGAAGTAAAGCTGCTCTGAGAGGGATCAAGTGGATGAGAATGGAGCCACTCCTGTTGCTGTCACTGTAAATGTGCACATTCACTCGGTCAGTAATACCCTGTAGAGCAAAGTGCAATGGGCATCATGATTGATTTGAGATGTCTATAAAGGTTATTTTAAAACTCTCATTTCACCGGGACTTGAGCTGATTTATACGACATCTAGAAATAACTATTGCAGACACTGCTTGTCAAAGCTAAACCGGTAAGAGCTCTGATTTAATTTTTAAGCAGCAAAGAAATTATTTTCCATTTCAGTCCATAATATTGCTCTCTGTGGCACAATGTTAATTTATCAACAAGCGCCATTATTCTGCTGTATTTTTAATGTGAGTTAAAAACGTACCAAAATGGGTTTGAGTAGGGAGTGGCAGTAAAGATGCAACAATTGACTTCAGAACCCTGGTATAGGAAAGGTTGGA
The DNA here is from genome assembly GCF_035084215.1 of Heptranchias perlo. NCBI lineage: Eukaryota > Metazoa > Chordata > Chondrichthyes > Hexanchiformes > Hexanchidae > Heptranchias > Heptranchias perlo. Next base: position 7,057,123 of record NC_090356.1, read on the forward strand.
GGGGGTGGAGGGGAATCAGTTAGGCTCCCCCATCCAATCATTATCCAGTGGCCCCAGCTGTGTGTGGATGTTGATTTTTTTTTATATATTCATTCTCAGGATGTGGGCGTCGCTGGCAAGGCATGCATTTATTGCCCATCACTAATTGCCCAATGTTTGATGCAACTGAGTGATACATTTCAGGGGACGGTTAAGAGTCATTGGTGTGTGACTGGAGTCACATATAGGCCAGACCGGGTAAGGACGGCAGGTTTCCTTCCCTAAAGGACATTAGTGAACCAGTTGGGTTTTAATGACAATCCGACAATTTCATGGTCACTTTTACTGATACCAGCTTTTCATTTCCAGATTATTTAAAAGCTGAATTCAAATTATCAAACTGCCATAGTAGGATTTGAACTCACATTCTATGGATTATTAGTCCAGCAACATAAACACTACACTACCGAACCCCTGTGAGGACAGTATCAGGTTTGGATATGATGCCCCCCGTGACAAAATGGCCTCACTGTTTGGGCTCAGGCATGAAGAATGGCCAATCGGACTGCGGCCCTTGAAACCGCAGCCCAGTCTGACTCAGCACCTTCAGGAGGGAAGGAAAGAAAATCTTTGGGGAAAGGGGGAAAGGAATAATTAAAATGGAGAACTGTGTAGAAAAAGAATTGCATTGACACACCGCAGAAAGGAGAACAGAATTATTATGAAAAACTGCACAGCACTTAGACAGTTAAAGGCAGTTCTTTGTAATCAAATTAACATTAATTATTTAATTAATTTAAATCCAGTGTTCCGCAGCATGATTGATACCCAGATAGCTTTCAATTAAACTAGCTTCTTAACAGTTGAAATGCAGTTCTTTATTTCTCCAGTAACTCGTGCTAGAGGTTTTCCTTGCCCCGCTGTATTCTTTTTATAACACTGCTTTCCACAAGGGCCTAATCAAATTCCTGAATATTCCCATGACCGTGTAACTTGTCCAAAGGCCCAATGGGTAAAACTATGACACAGAACCATCTGGTTTAAGATCACCTGGCTGCTTGGCACATGCAGAAAACCTCAATTGTGTTTAGACTGAGCAATAGATGAGATTTTTCTGTTCCTATTCCTGGGGCTATTGGATCACTGGGTGTGCCGAATACAGGAAAACTGGACAGGAAGAGGTGCATGCTGCTAATGGAGCTCAGCTGATTTTCTATCCATTAATTTAAACTAATGGGAAAAACGGGCAGGCTCCCTCATGGAGCTGCATTCCTCCTCGCCAGATTTTCCTGTATTCGCTGTGCCCAAGTGATCCAATAGTCCCAGGTGCAGGAACAGGAAAATCTGCCTAAAACTCTTAATCATCACTTAAGCCATTCTCACTAAAAGGTCTTCGGTTTGATTCTTGACTAAGTTGGCAGAAACCATCCAGGAATTCAATCGGTAGGCTACAATTGGTCTCATTACCCAGTGGAGGGCAAAGTCTGCCAGGGCTCAATGACTATCAAGTGACCTCTGCTGGAGAGTGCTTGCATTTGGGCTTTCACTCCACCATTGGCGGCGGTTCCTTCGGCTGCCTAGGCCCTAAGGTCTGGAATTCCTTCCCTAAACCTCTCCTCCTCATTACCTTTCTCTCCCCCTTTAAGACGCTCCTTGAAACCTACCTGTCCTTATATCTCCTTTTGTGACTCAGTGTCAAATTTTGTTTGATAATCGCTCCACTGAAGCACCTTGGGATGTTTTACTACATTAAAGGCACCATATAAATGCAAGTTGTTGTTGATTAGGCTGGGCTCGGTCATGATGTATCCTGCCTGTTCCGTCCACTCAGCCCATGGTTGAGAAGCCTGTCAACACTTACTGTCTAGCCTCACGCGTGAAGCATGACCTTGGGCAAGCTACTAAAAGGTGACGGACGCCTGTGGAACTGCATCCCAGCGAGAGTCACCACCTTCGGAAGAGGAGAGGAAAAAATAAAATTTACAGCCAATAAAACAGTTAAAAAGGAATTGTGTAAAGAGCAGGGATTCTCTCCGTGACCTCTAATTGCTGGCTTTATAGGGATTCTGAGCTCTTCCAGGCGAAGGTTTTCAACTGAATTTTGGTTTCCACTTTTAGCATTCAATGTGAGCATTGACCCTCTTGGCTGAGCCACAATGAAGGTGAAGTGTAGAGAGAAGCTCTGTGTATGCTGAACTATCGGTAGGTTTTGTGCAGTAGACATGCATTCACAGGAAACTGGATGAGATTCCCTAAGCTAATTTTACTTACAACCCTTACAGTTAATAGAGAAGAGGAAAGCTTTACCCCATTAGTTTCAGCTGTATTTAAACTCACTTTATAGCGCTGGAACTGCAATGCCTAAAGAGTCCTCCCTGTACCATCACTGATAGGCACTGACCCATAGAGACCCTCCTGTACAACACTGTTTGCTACTGACCCAAAGGATCCTCCCTGTACCAACACTGATAGGTGCTGACCCACAGAGTCCCTCTCTGTATCAGCACTGATAGGTACTGAACTATAGAATCCTCCCTGTACCAACACTGATAGGTACTGACCCATGGAGTCCCTCCCCATACCAACACTGATAGGTACTGACCCATGGAGTCCCTCCCCATACCAACACTGATAGGTACTGACCCATGGAGTCCCTCCCCATACCAACACTGATAGGTACTGACCCATGGAGTTCCTCCCTGTACCATCACTGATAGGTACTGACCCATAGAATCCTCCCTGTACCAACACTGATAGGTACTGACCCATAGAGTCCACCCTTTACCAAAACTGATAGTTACTGACCCATAGAATCCTCTCTGTACCAGCACTGTTAGGTACTGACCCATAGATTCCTCCCTGTACCATCACTGATGCACAAACTTCTTCTCTGGTGTGGTATTATTTTGAAAGTTTTAGTTTCTGAATTACCCCTTAATAATTTCCCTTAAAGTCATGAAACCGTTCATCTCGACAAGCAACATGTGGGAGCAGGGGGAGTGCGAGGCAACAATTCATTGTGTCAGTATGCCTGCAACACAGCACTGGAGATCTCTGTTTACTGGTTTCTCATGGACAACAGTCAGCCCGAGCAAAAACAGTGCCTTAACAGTTCTGAAACCAATATGTTCAAAAATATTTCACAACCTGGAGCAACTTTGTGAGAATGCACCTATCAGCGATGTGCTGCTTTAAGAGGTGCACCATTGTACATACTCATCAGTGAACTTCACCTTTAAGCGGCCTATCATTAATTCACATCAGAACAATGGATTTGTTTTCATTATTGATCCTCAGCTGAGTCAATACAAGCAGCAATGCTACATAGCAAGATTGGAAAGGAGATTGTATTTCAATTATGGAGAAATTGTTTTTTTTTGCCAAACATTTTAAACCTTCTGTCTGTGATTTCAAATACATTTATCAGATTTTTGCGTTTTGGTGGTCCCTAGGGGGAAGCTATTGGGGCATAAGGACCTTTCACTGTTTCTCAAAGATTCTTAAATTCAATTCATCTGCATGCACATGTTTCTGAAGAATGCAACACATACAAGAAGCGTAGATAAAGATAAAAATAAAAATAGCGTAAGTAACTCTTGAACCCTTTCAATCCTGGATTCTGGATGGTGCACACTGCTGCTTTACATCATGTCAAGTCCAGCTTAGACTGATGGGATGAAAGTCCTCTCGTTCTGCCAGCTGTAAAGCCCTACTTGAAATGAGTTTGAGCAGTCTTTATCTAGTTCCCATTGGCCAAGGGTCACAGCACAAAGCAGTCCAGACTTTCCCACTTTCCCACTCCAGAAACTTAAGCACATGATCCAGGCTGATATTTCAGTGCAATACTGAGGGAGTGCTGCTTTGTCGGAGATGCCGTCTTTCGGATGAGACGTTAAACCGAAACCCTGTCTGACCTCACAGGTGGACGTAAAAGATCCCACGGCACTATTCAAAGACGAGCAGGGGAGTTCTTCCCGGTGTCCTGGCCAACATTTATTCCTCAATCAACACCTAAAACAGATTGTCTGGTCACTTATCACATTGCTGTTTGTGGGAGCTTGCTGTGCGCAAATTGGCTGGCGTGTTTCCTATATTATAACAGTGACTACACGTAAAATGCACTGCTCTGGCTGAAAAGCGCTTTGGGACGTCCTGAGGTCGTGAAAGGCGGTATATAAATGCAAGTTGCTAAATGCAATGCTATATAAATGCAAGTCTTTCTTTTTAGAATTTGACATTAATTGGTGCAAGAGTTGACAATCTAATTCAGAAAAGCTATGTGTAAAAATTGGCAGATTTCATATTGGTGCTGCATTTCTGAGGTTGGGGGAATGATACTGTTGTGTAAAGAGAGCTTTGTTCTGTATCTAACCCGTGCTGTATCTACGCTGGGAATATTTAATGGGACAGTGTAGAGGGAGATTTATTCTGTATCTAACCCTTGCTGTATCTGCGCTGGGAGGGGTAGTGTAGAGGGAGATTTATTCTGTATCTAACCCTTGCTGTACCTGCACTGGGAGTGTTTGATGGGGTAGTGTAGAGGGAGATTTATTCTGTATCTAACCCGTGATGTATCTGCCCTGGGAGTGTTTGATGGCAGTGTAGAGAGAGCTTTACTCTGTGTCTAACTGTGCTGTACTTGACCTGGAAGTGTTTGATACTAATATGGGATGACAAAAATTGAAACAGTGTATCAATTTCTCTCATTGATATTGTTCACTTTAATAAGCACAAAATTCACTCAAATTTTCAAAATGCAAAATAAAAGAAGATTTTAAAAACCCTTCTTGTACTGCGATGTGGAAATTTCTTCCTAAATCCCTCTTCCTTGATACATCTCTTCCAACTTAAAAACATCCTCAAAATCTAACTCTTGCATCTCCCCTTTGGTCACCTCCCCAGTCCTTCTAACTCCGACTGAGTGATTGTTCTCCTTCTTTGTGAAGCTGTTGGGACATTTTAGTACATTATTAAAAGTAATATGTGAATGTAAGTTATGTTGTCGAATGTGAGCAGTTTTTATTTATTGCAGTCTGTCTCGTAGCCATTAGCAACAATGATGGGGGATGGAGCATAATTAAAATGAAGATACTAGCAGGGGGATTGATAAAGGCATGACACGTTAATTAATTAAAGGGCATTTATCAAGCTACCAGATGGCTTAGTGAGTAAATGCAGCACTTGGTGTGGAACAGACCAGGAAGGTCCCACATCCGATACCCGACCTGTGTTGAGTTGGCTTCTCTCAGCAAAGATGGCAATGGAGGCACTTTGATTTGCCTCAGCACCCTTGGATTAGTGAGGGGAGGGAGCAATCAATCAGGGGTCCCCCACTGTGATTGCTATTCAGTGACCTCTGCTGGAAAGCAAAGACATGTTGATGTCAGGTGAAGAAAGGATCGTGCTCAGGAGGCTGCGATGGCCTCCACAGTGGATAAGCCTGCTAATACCTGTTGCCAAGACTCACAGGTGAAGAATAGTTGCTTGGGAACGGTAAGGTAATGCTGCCAGCACCTGCAGAAGATGCCCAGCCTGAGTTGGCATCTTCAGGAAAGGAGGGGAGAAAACTTGTAGCAAAAAGGCCATTTACCTTTAGCAAGTCCAAGTTGAGAAGCTCAAATTTAAGGAAACGGAGATTGTGAGACTTAACTTTCGAGGTAATTTGTGTTTAATATTCTCGGACTTACAGCAGGACATACCTTGGAAGCCGTCTTTCCTTTCCCTACACTAAGTGCCATTCTGACATTCCTAATCCAGAATTTTCCATCCTAACAACAATGCGCATTTTCTTCCACTTTTGCATAAATAAATAAAAAAAATGTTTTTTCAATAGCCAGCACGGAGTGGCAATTCGCAACTATTTAAATTCATGCTGGAGTGCTTGTTTATTAATAATTAATCAGAAATCAAAGCATTTGGGGGCCACAACAACATATTATTTATTTACTTTGCTTTGTTTTGTGCAAATCACTGACACGAAAGTAGTGCTCCGAAAGTTAAAGGGGACAAAACAGTTGAGGTCTGCTCGAAAGGGGACACTGGGAAAAGGCCTTCTCAGCCAGGCTTGACAGAGCGAGTAACCAGAGGAGTGAAGGAGACCTTAGACTAATGTGAGTGGGCAGCCTACCACCAACACAGCTTAACTGGCGGCAAAGATTCCTAGACAGAAGCACGTCACTTTACATTTAATTCATAGTAGGGTACTCCTAACTACCTCCAGACCCAGACAGATAATGGTTTAACAGGCATTCTGGTTTGACTTAAGTCCTTGGTAGTATATCTACGGATCAGGTTTCATAGTCAATGAGTAAAATGCTTAGGCTCATTCCTGCCCAGTAAGAGGACACTATATCACCAGAAGCATTTCCAGATGTTGAGGGCACTGTGGAAATACAGCCAGAATATTGTTGCAGTAGCACATTGCCATCTGCTGTTGGACTGGGGCCTTGGTGACAGCGTTCTTGAGGTATAGCCAGTGCCGACTTTGTTTACAGCTGAGAAAACCTAGGTGGAGAACCAAGGCCCAAAGTGCAAGACACCACCAATATTCACAAGAGTAGAAGATGAGGTACATCAGGAACTAGAGATTAGCTGGCACCAAGCTTGGGTATTAAAAGCCTAAAAATTGCAGGAGGATTGGAAGACTGAGCGATGTGACACGTTCCACAATGTGTCTTGGGAGGTTTTACCATGTTAAAGGCGCTATATCAATTCAAGTTGTTGTTGTTGTTGTTGTTTTGAGGTCCTGGGACTGAATTATTGAATTAGGTGTCAGCTGTGGCTCAGTTGGTAGCTCTCTCGCCTCTGAGTCAAAAGACTTGTGGGTTCAAGCCCCACTCCAGAGACTTGAGCATAAAATCTAGGCTGTGACTCCAATGCAGTCCTTAGGGAATGCTGCACTGTCGGAGGTGCTGTCTCTCGGTTGAGATGTTAAACCAAGGCCTTGTCTGTCCTCCCAGTTCGATGTATCCCTTGGCACTATTCAAAGAAGAGCAGAGGAGTTCTTCTTGGTGTCCTAGCCAATACTTGCCCCTCAACCAATATCATTAAAACAGATTATCTGGTCATTATCTCATTGCTATTTGTGGGACCTTGCTGTGTGCAAATTGATTGCCCTGTTTCCTGCATTACAACAATGACGACACTTCAATGGTCATAAAGTGCTTTGGGAAGGCGTGATATAAATGCAAGCCTTTCTTTTACTTGGACAATCTGATAAGTCTTGATTTCAACACAGTGATGATCCGGGGAGGAGGAAGAGTTTATTGGATGGTCTATTTGTAGCTTAAGAACAAAAGAGGATAGTTTAGAAGCGTAGTGACAAAAGCAATATTGATAAAATGGAGAGAAATAAGAAAGGCTGCAAAGGAGGAAGATAGGTTGGAGACTGGATATGATGGAAGATGACATATCAAACAAGCTTTTCCTGTTGGGGTGTGAGAGAAGTGTCATTGGAGTCTTCTCAAACAAATAATGTATTTCTAGAAGGAAGGAAGGTTATGGTAAGAAGGTGAGCAGAATGGGTTGAGGTCAATCAAATGGGAATGGGCTTGTTGGGCCAAATGGCCACTTCTTGTTCCTAATAAATATTTACATTCAGTTCTGACCCATACACACAGTTTGCTTGAATTGGTCCCACCGTCTCCTCTTATGAACACTATTAAGTCCAACAAGGCTGTTCCAGTGTCTAGGGGTACTTGACAGAAACATTTTCTTCACTCTGTTCCCTTCAACCCTATTGATTCCTTCTGTCTCATGTCTTATAATCACCTTTGAATTTTATCTTATTTTCCCCCTCCTGCATTTTTGTTTTTAGTGTCACCTATTCAGTTTCTTGATTTGCCTTTAGTTCTCTCACTTTCTGTCTCCTCTGTCCCATCTCTTTGTGGTTCTGAGCATCTCCTCTGCTCTAACTGAACCAGCCTCAATTTTTCAAGCATTTCTTTGTATTTGTATTTCCTCATACCCGGCAGGGTCCTGGTGAATCTGCACTATATCCTCTTTATTGCATCAGTGTCCTTCCCATGGTGTGGAGCCCAAAACTGCACACAGTATCCAAACTGTGGATTACTGAGGATGTGTAGGTTTTGAGTGATCAAAGTCATCTGTGATGCCCATGAAAATCGAATAGTCCACCAACACTCACTGGCTAGACTGACATGAAGAATGGACACCGACGACAAGTTATCAGAGGACAACCAGTGAATCGATAGGGTAGATACAGAGAAACTATTTCCTCTGGTGGGGGAATCCAGAACAGGGGAGCATAATGATTGTTGATGAGGGTAGTGCGGTTGATGTTGTGTATGTGGACTTTCAAAGGGCATTTGATAAAATACCACATAATAGACTTGTTAGCAGGATTAAAGGGACAGTGGCAGCATGGATACAAAATTGTCTAAGGGACAGAAAGCAGAGAGTAATGGTGAACGGTTGATTTTCAGACTGGCGGTGAGTATACAATGATGTTCCCCGGGGGTCGGTGTTAGGACCACTACTCTTTTTGATATATATCAATGACCTGGACTTGGGTATACAGGGTATAATTTCAAAGTTTGCAGATGACACGAAACTCGGAAATGTAGTAAACAATGTGGAGGATAGTAACAGAATTCAGGAAGATATCGACAGACTGGTGAAATGGGCAGACACATGGCAGATGAAATTTAACGCAGAGAAGTGTGAAGTGATACATTTTGGTAGGAAGAATGAGGAGAGGCAATATAAACTAAATGGTGCAATTTTAAAAGGAGTGCAGGAATAGAGAGACCGGGGGTGTAGGTACACAAATCTTTGAAGGTGGCTGAATGGCCTCCTTCTGTGCTGTATCATACTGTGAAACTATGAAATTTGATGGTGTTCTTCACTACAGGCCTTAGGCCTTCACTACAGGTAGGGTTGCCAACCCTCCAGGGTTGTCCTGGAGGCTTCAGCAATTAAAGATTGAGCATCACTGCGACCAACATGGGATAAAAATCATAGGGGCAGTAAAAAAAGATTGTGTTTTTTTTTTCATTTTCTTTGAATGCTTTCATTTATTAATTATAAAAATATTGAAGATGGGAAAAAGGCTGTTTGACTGTTGGGGGGGAGACAGTTGAAGGCGGGAGGTCATGTGAGGAAACCTCCAGGATTATGTCCAACCAGAGTTGGCAAGCCTAATTGTACCCCTCGTAACACCTCTCCAGATGAAATCAGCTAACACAATACAGACCAAGGATTGAACTTGGTACTTGGTCTGTACTCATTAGGCTTGCTTGTTGGAAAGCATTTTCTTGTTCCTATGAGTTCTTGGCTGTGATGTTCTGCCCTCCATTGTTGGGGGCACACATTTTGGGGAAGGGGGCAGGACTTCCACCCACCATGGAGATGCACACCTGAACCCACACAACCTTCCAGCCCTGGATTCACTAGTATCTAGGCGGCCAACTGCAGCATGGGATGCAGGTTGCCTCTATACTTCTTATTTTGTGATTAAATTCTGGGGCCTCCTCTTCAGCCTGTGTGAGATCGCAGTCAGCTTGCACAGGTCCTGGTGTACAAAACGAAAAAATTCTGGGTCCCCATCGGCGTCAGGAGAATGCTGGAATTCTGGGCCTCTCGGGTGTCCCTTGTGCCCAGCATTGTTTATGACAGGCCTTAGGCTTTCACTTAGGCCTGTCATAAACAAAATGCATAGCCATGTGATGACAGTTGCTCATCATACCTACATCCTGCAGTTCCTGGTGACGACCATCCAAAGATCCGGGCTGGAGTTAGATCGGTGGAAAAAGTTCACCAGGAATAGAAAGTGGCGACAGGAGAGGAGGTCTTCCTTTACCTGAAATTTTCTCCTCTCCTCCCCTGAAAGCGGCGACTGCTCCTGGGGTACGGTTCCAAGGGCAGCAGCCGCAATCCATTGCCTCACCCAAGTGGCCATTCTTCATCGTGAGCGTCTGGTTTGTCGCCTATGGGAGGCATCACAGACAGGTCAGATCCTGTCCTGACCTGCGATCCACAATTTACAGCAGGGATGATTGGCTAGTGTTGAGAGGAAGAACCTTTGCCTTCCCTTATCAAGGCCCACTATAACCAATCTCAACTCCTGGACTGTCTCCCGAGCTGAGATCGGCTAACTCAATACAAAATAAGATTAGAACGTGACTGTGGAACAAGGTGGATATTCCGCCTTGGTACAAAATGATAAAAGGCAAGTGTACAATCCACTTCTTCACACAAAGAGTGATCAATTCCTAGAAAGGTCTTCTGGATAGGGCAGTGGAAACAAAAGCATCTGAGTCATTCGAGAAGCAGTTCGATACTGTGGTGGATGGAGAGGATTGTAGGTTTAAACAGAAGAATGAGGTCGGTGGGCTGAATGACCTCCCTCACCCGGGTACCTACCTTATTGATCTGAATGGCTCAATTCAACATTGGGCAGCAACTCTACCAGCTGAGCCACTAAGGGGAAGTTGTGCAGACTTTCTTGTTCTGCATTAAATCAGGAGTTACCTCAGATGGAGGTAAACCAGAATCGATTTTGAATTCCCTCTAAGGTCGGAGAGATGGAGCTGCCCCGAAGGGTCAGTCATTGTTCTGAGCAGTAATGAGTTCTGGGGCCTTCCTTCACAATCTGCTGAGCTGGGTCCCCAATCACCAGCCGCCAGCCTTGATGTCAACATTAGCCCCACAGGAGAGGGCAGGTTCTACAAATATATCTCCCCTGAAAGCACATCACCAGTGCTTTATTTTAGTCCCCGGGTCACCTACAGAAAGGCAGATTTTAAAAGCTTGAGTAGAAACTTAATCTCTGAGTGTTTACAAGTGATTTACTGCAGCAGAGATAACAGTGCCATAAAATGCTGAATATAGCAAATTTATGACAGTAGCACACAGCTACCAACAGTATTGGAACTGACACTCCCTAGGGAGAGCTTTTTCCATCCTATTTTAAATGGTTTAACACTTTCATTAAAATATCAGACAGATTAATTTCATACAAGCACATTAATATCACCTAGCATCATTTCACTTGACCAATCAATTTAAATCATGTACCCCATTGTACTGATATGTCACACTAAAGGGCGTAATTCCACAATCCCACACTCCCAGAGGGGAGCAGTGCTCACAGGCAGTGCATCTCGAGAAATCATGGGTAACGTAATCCATGTGTACACCACTTCCAACTGAAAGTACCGGATCATGGAATCATCCGTTGTATCTACAGATTATTCAAAATCTTGTGTATGCATGCGCTTTCTATCCAACCTCCTGTTGTCATGATTTTTGGTCACACTTTTCTGTCAACCTTTAACATTGAAACTGTCTATGTAAACATTTAGCATGGAAATTCTGTATGTAAACAATGGCCCGTAACGATGTAGTTGCAGGGTCTGGCCAGTAGGTGGTGGAGTGCAGTGAAGTCTCCCAAATCCTTGTTCATCTTATATTCATCAATTGACTGAGGGCAACAGCATGGGCAAATTAGTAGAATTATTTAATTGTTTCAATGTAATATATGACACTCTAAATATTACTCATAGTCAGGTAATATTTGATAGCTTGTAATTTTGTTCCCATATAAGGGCTAGTATCCCATCTTACCTTCGAACGTGGGTTATCAAACTAGGGACTGCAGACCTTAATGGTTTCATAGGGGACCACTGAGAGTCATCAGATTTTTATATGTTTCTGTATTTGTTGACTTATTAGCATATTATTTCTGTTGCTGTACACTAATAAGAACATTTTCCGCAATGACAGCACCGATCTCCTTTGGATAGCTGACACTATCTTTCGAAAACAAGGATGGTGCGAGGGATTGATGAAATTTGCATGGGGTCTCCAATATAGACAAAGTTGAAAACCATTGCCTTATAATACTAATGCAACACATTCCTGCTAATGTATTAGCTTGTAGTGCTTATAGGTCTTATCCTATGCAATAATTCACACTGTAAAATATCCCCTGTTCATTCCTCATTTTTTGGGGTACATTTCCAGGTGCTGCCCTCTCTCCAGTGTCTTGATCAAGTGACTATGTGTGAGCCCAGAAAATGAGAACCACTGGCCTTCAAGCCATGTGGAGCATCACAGCAGATACCCATTCTGTTACTGTCTGTCATCCATCCATACGTGCTTTCCAACAGAAGTCCCTGGATAGGGATCAGGAGCAGGAACTCTCCCTATCACACCAGCTACTACAAAGGCTAAAATCAGCTAACTCTGCAGACCTGAGATCAATTCCAGATCCTTCCAGATATGTTGATGGGGCTAGATGAAGAAGGGTGAGAGGAGACTCGTATGGAGCATAAACACTGGCATGGACCTGTTAGGCCGAATGGCCTGTTTCTGTGCTGTATATTCTATGTAATTCTATCTCCGGCCCACTCTGACAGACATTATTCCTGCTCTTACTCTCAGTTGCTATTATTGTATTACAAACTTAGATACAATGGTTTGACCTTTGTTTCGCGCTGTGAGTTAAAGTCACACTGTTTTAAATCAGTTTCCGTGAATTATGCTTTTTAGAGGTAAATCTATTTTCTTTTCCACCTTAAAGCAGGTGTTTGATAAGGTGGGCGATCGCCAATATATAGAGAGTTGGCAGCACCTCAGAGTGATCAAAAATATCAAGGAGATCAGAAGATGCCCTAAACTACCAGGGTGAAGTTGAAGAATTTTTTTAATCACCATCATTTGAGCCTAGGTCACTGCCTTCAAATCTCTCCAGGATACCTGTTCTTTTTATATTCTACACTGTAAAGCTGTATGGGTTGATCTGAGGCTGTTCAGGCCTGTGCCTTGCAGCAGTGGTGGTCAGTACAGACATCAAACAATTTGAATTTTATCAAACGATTTGCTCCTGTAAGTGCGCCTGGAAATATTGGAAGTTGGCAGGATTGGGCTTGACTATGGTGTCCCCTCCTTGTGTGGTCACTTAGCCCCCTAAGGCTGACTGTCTCACCTCACATGTGAATAATGGCTGTATTGGCAATGTAGGCCAGCTAGGAGTCAAAGCCTTCAGAAGTGGGAAAAAATTGGTGAGAAGGAAAGCATGTTTGCAGGCACAACATGCATTTAAATATCCCCGTGAAAAGCACTTCACAGAGGCGTAATCATAAATGGATGCCAAACCAAAGCAAGAGATATCACAAGATACAAGATCACAAGATAATTACAGATGGCGATTTGTCCTATCTTAATTCAACCATCCCTACAAGTCCTCCATTGCAGCATCCAATTGTTTCTTACACCACTATCCGGGAATCCATTCCAAGTGTTGATCACTCTTTGTGTGAAGAAATTTGCCTTTTACTAGTTAGAACCCGAGTCCCCTTACCCTTTTCAAATAATGTGACTTATTCTGGATTTATCTTTTCCATTCCCTTAACAATCCTACCTGCCTCTATAACATCACCTCTCAGACGTCTCCTTTCCAGGTTGAGTTTATCCAGCCTTTCCTCATAAATCACGTCTCGAAAACAAGGGATCAGCCTTGTGGCCTTCTCTGCACTGGTTCCAGTGCTTGAATGACTCCCTTGCTTTTTGATAACCAAAAATAAAGAAATGGAAAGGACCTATATTTATGTGGTGCCTTTCACGACCTCAGGATGTCCCAATCAGCCAGTGAAGTACTTTTGAAGTGTAGTCACTGTTGTAATGTAGGAAACATGGCAGCCAATTTTATGCACAGCGAAGTTCCACAAATAGCAATATGATAATGACCAGATAATCTGTTTTTAGAGATGTCTGATGAGGGATAAATATTGGCAAGGACGCCTGGAGAACTCCCCTGCTCTTCTTTGAAATAGTGCCAAGGGATCTTTCACATACATCCACTTGAGAGGACAGGTTTAACGTTTCATCTGAAAGACAGCACCTCCGACAGTGCAGCACTCCCTCAGTGCAGACTTCAAACAAGCCTAGATTACATGTTCAAGTCTCTGAAGTGGGACTTCAACCCACAACTTTCATGCTCAGAGGCGAGAGTGCTACCACTGAACCAAGGCTAACACCTAAATGGACGCGGTACTCAAGGTTATATCTGACCTGTGCACTGTACAGTTTGATCATGGCTACCTCTGACTTGTATTCTAATGTCTTGGCTATGTAGTTCATGGTTTTGTTGATTGCTGCTCTACATTGGGTGGAAATGTTTAGCATTGAGTCTCCATCTCTTTCAGCTTCCTTTTTCCTTAGATATTTCAATCTCATTCATATTATGAAGGAGAACTGGATTTGTGCTCTTGTTGTTTTATGGACATGTTTCAATTTGCAAATGTTTGTGCTGATTTGGGCAATGGATATTAGTGCTGGGGAATGAACACTAGTATCAGTACTAAGCACTCCCAGGTTAGTTACAGCACATTAAACTGCAAACTGAAGCTCCCTCTGCTCTACCCCAACGACGTAACTCATCCTCGGCCTCAGAAGGGTGCCCTCTATTGGATCAGGGTGGCATTTTTTCCCTTTCCATCACTCAACCATCTAGAATGGCAATTTATGGGGAGATTTTCCACTTTGGCCCTCCCTGTACATGCTGGGAATCCAAATGGGGACACTGCATGCCCCGCCTTGTAATTTTTCATCCATTAATGTCATTCACGAGCTGGGGAAGCGCAGTTTCCTGATGTGGATTCCTAGCTTGCAGTGGGAGTATTGAAGCAGAGAATCTCCCCTTTCGTGTCAATTTAGGGCATGTTTTGTTCCCACTGGAAACTGGAGTGAAACCACATATCCTACCCACATAACCCTTACTTTAATTCCATCAGTCTGAGCTGGATCTGAACCCAAGTCCAGAGATAAAATGCCAGTGTCTAACCCTTTCACTCCTTGTATGTGTGTTTCAGAGGTGAACTATATTTGAATTAAGGGAATAGTTTTAAGGGAAGTCTCAGATTATTAAACAGGGCTACCAGCTACTCTACAACAACAAGAACAATTTGCATTTATAAAGCGCCTTTAATGTAGTAAAACATCCCAAGGCGCTTCACAGGAGCGATTATCAGACAAAATTTGACACCGAGCCACATGAGGAGATATTAGGACAGGTGACCAAAAGCTTGGTCAAGTAGGTTTGAAGGTGTGTCTTAAAGGAGGAGAGAGAGGTAGAGGGCTGGAGGAGGTTACAGAGCTAGGAAGAGGCGAGACCATGGAGGGATTTGAAAAGAAGGATAAAATTAAAAGAAAAGAAGAAAGCACTTACATTTATATAGCACCTTTTATGACCTCAGGACGTCCCAAAGCACTTTACAGTCAATAAAAGACTTTTGAAGTGTAGTCACTGTGGTAATGGAAGCGAGACAGTCAATTTGTGCACAGCAAGGTCCCACAAACAGCAGTAAGATAAATAACCAGATAATCTGTGTTAGTAATGTTGGTTGAAGGATAAATATTGGTCTGGACAATTGGAACGTTTTTCCCTTTACTCCTAAATAAAATTCTCCATCCCTCATCACTTCTGTTAAACTATGGGTCAGGTTTTGCTGTAGCAGGGCATCTAATGGCGTCTGCCATTAGTTAAACCTGTCTCTGCACCCGCACCCTTCAACTGAAAAAAAATGTGCCCACTAAGTTGATGAAAGTGCAAGCTGATAACGGCACAGCGAGGGAATCAAGGCATCTGGGACCTGAGTGAATAAGGCAACCAACAGGGTATCTCCTTAACTAATGAGATTTAAGGACTGGGAAATAAACAGAGGAAGGACTGAGAAGGAGGGTGAATTAAAGGGGATGAATTCAATGTCAAATCAGGTACAGAAAGAGAAATAAAGAGAGGGAAAGATAGATTGGATTAAGAAAGAGAGAAAGAAGTGACAGAAAGGAAAGGTAAGAAAAAAATGTTTTAATTTAAAATTCGATATTTTTAAAATCTTCTAAAACAGTTCACAACCTGAAGGAATGAGAATCCATGTTTATAATAGTTAATTTTCGTGCCAGAGAGGTTGATTGGCAGTTATTAACACATATCACGTCGTTAAAAAGGTACTAATGCTTGTCATTACTAGCCCTAAATATCTGCGGTGGGTTTAGTTCTTGTCTACTGCGCAAATACAGCAACTTCACAACATTAAATGTACATCAATGGTAAGGCAGACAGCGAAATGCTGTTTTCGCAAAGCTAATGGTGGAGCAGCGCAACTCGGACACCAACTTTTGGATATTCACATTTAACCGCACATCTGCCCCTCGCCCCAAGTTGCTGTACCGTTTACGCATAAATAGCGGCGATTGCCATTAGCCTCACCGTTATTTTGACAGCAAAATTTGGCCCTATGTTTTTTTCTTCGATATGAGCAAACTATAGATTTTCCATTTCGGGCAAAACTTAATTCTTTTAACTACAGAGTATATAGAGCAGGCCGGCCAAAAGCATTTTGCTGCTTTAATACAATGCTGTATCTCCTAGCTCTAATAAAACAACAATTCACCTTTCAAAGCCTATTACTGGGTAGATTCTGGGGGTTTGGGAGTTCCCTCGCTGAAAACCTTCAGCCCGACTGCTGCATCGCTTCTATTTGCTTTGCACCCATGTGTGTTGAGTGCCACCTGCTGGTTTAGCAGTGGGCTGCACCAATGAGGCATCGCTGTTGACAACTGAGCAAAAGGAGGTCAAGGTGACCCTTTCAGTGGAATTCTGTGAATGCTTAAACGTGCATTAACCCATCACGGACAGCTGACCACATTAGGTGCTTATTTTTTCAGAGTATTTATATGCTCTTACCTGAGGGTTAGATTCTGAAAGGTGGAAAGCAAAGATATTTAACAGGCTGGAATGTGTGTACAAGTCAGGATCATGAAATGAATTGTAACCCAGAAGTTACCATTGACACTTTGCCTGACATTGCTCTGTCCATTATTTTAACGTTGATGTTGGCTGCTTATTTAAAATGGGCAAAACTCTCCACTAAAGCAGCAGACAGCAGAATGTCATACAAACAGGTTAAGCATTAAAATCGTAGAGCACAGAAAGAAGCCATTTGGCCTACCGTGCCTGTGTCAGCTCTTTAAAAGAGTTATCCAATTAGTCCCACTATCCTGCTCTTTCCCCATAGCCCTGCAAATGTTTCCTTTTCAAATATTTATCCAATAGAGTGAGGTGTAACAGAGGGTGAGGTGTAATGTAGAGAGTGTTATAACTGAGAGTGAGATGCAAAGGAGCCGTGTTATAAGTCCTTATACCAAGGACCTTATAATGAGGCTGAAGTGTAACAGAAAGGGGGTAAAGGAGGGGATTTGGCGGGGTGGGGGGTGGTCAGGGGAGAGGGAGGAAACAACTGGCAGAGAAAAAGTGTTGAGAATAGAAAGCAAAATATTTATTTTGTTAATGAATTTTTGGGGTTATGTTCTTTAACACAAAGTGTTTAATTCCCCATAGTAATTGCAGCAAAAGATTTTATTACAGCCATGCAGCTACAATAAGATCTAATAAACAGATGAGGAGTGTTTATACAAGAACTTCGGGCAGTATGGATACAGCAATAAGAGAAACACTTCAACAGTCCAACTGTGAGAGATGAAGAATAGCCAGCATCTTAATTTTATAACTTACCACCAACCAGAGTTTAAAACCTTCTTAAACCTCTGCAGCCTGTTCCCCTGATGCTTTGGTTCTAGGTCCGTATGACTCGTACACTGGGCAATCCCATCCAGGGTTGTTCTCAGCCATAGAGAAGCTGGAAGGTGCTCGTTCAATTCCCTCTCTGTGAAGAGTTAGCTGGTCTCAATCACTGCAGTACTACTCGTGGTGCAATCAGCTACAGTGTCCCTGGGCTGGATAGAAAGCAAAACTCAGGTTCTCCTGCTCACTAACCATAGAATTACAGAGAATTTACAGCACAGAAACAGGCCATTCGGCCCAACTGGTCTATGCCAGTGTTTATGCTCCACACAAGCCTCCTCCTACCCTACTTCATCTCTCCCTATCACCATATCCTTCTAATCCTTTCTCTCTCATGTGTGTATCTAGCTTCCCCATAAATGCATCTGTGCTATCACCTCAACTACACCATGTAGTAGCGAGTTCCATATTCTAACCACTTTCTGCTGAATTCCTTCTTGGATTTATTAGTGACTATCTTATATTTATGGCCCCTAGTTTTGGACTCTCCCACAAACAGAATCATCTTCTCTACGTCTACCCTATCAAACCCTTTCATAATTTAAAGACCTCTATCAGATCACCCCTCAGCCTTCTCTTTTCTAGAGAAAAGAGCTCCAGCCTGTTCAGGATGTGAATGTCAGATGATGACAGAATTCGATAGCTATCCCAGTCGAATAGCTTTCTGACGCTTAGGGCTCGATTATTACTGGAGGGACCTAAGGACTCTTTGTAAGGCCTGGGAGGGGAGGGAGCACAAAAGTAATTTTTTAAAACTTACCTTGGCCTCTTCTGGCCAGTCGGCACCTCCTACCATGGTTCAGCTGTCGGGTTTGACACCTGGTGGGACCTCCCCTGATGTTGACTGTGAGGCTCAGTTGTCGCCCTGTCTTCATAGAAGGACATAGAGTGTACAGCACAGAAACAAGCCATTCGGCCCAACTGGTCTATGCCAGTGTTTATATCCCACATGAGCTGCCCCCCACACTACTTCAACTAATCCTATCAGCATATCCTTCTATTCCTTTCACCCTCAAGTATTTATCCAGCTTCCCCTTAAATGCATCTGTGCTATTCACCTCAACTCCTCCCTGTGGGACCGAGTTCCACGTTCTAACCACTCTCTGGGTAAAGAAGTTTCTCCTGAATTCCCGATTGGATTTATTAGTGACTATCTTATATTTATGGCCCCTAGTTTTGGACCCCCCCACAAGTGGAAACATTTTCTCTACGTCTACCCTATCAAACCCCTTCATAATTTTAAAGACCTTGTCAGGTCACCTCTCAGCCTTCTCTTTTCTAGAGAAAAGAGCCCCAGCCTGCTCAATCTTTCCTGATAAGTATAATCTCTCAGTTCTGGTATCATCCTTGTAAATCTTTTTTGCACCTTCTCCAGTGCCTCCATATCCTTTTGGAGACCAGAAATGTGCACTGTACTCTAAGTGTGGTCTAACCAAGGTTTGATGCAACTTTAATATAACTTCCCTGCTTTCAATTTTATTCCTCTAGAAATGAACCCCAGTGCTTTGTTTGCATTTTTTATTCAGAGGATGTAAAAGCTTCTGTGAAGTTGAAACTTGTACATCAGCATATTCAAATGAAACTGCGCCAAGAGCGGAGGTCCGACAGCAATTCACCAACTCGCGCTCTCTCCGCTAACGAGGCTCTGCACCGCGGCAGTATCACCCCCCTGTAAGGTACTCACCAGTTCCAAAAGCCAAACCGCTCAAAGCTGTGTGATTCCGCTTATTTCATGTACATGGCTTCCGGAAAGTTCCAAAAGATCCAGGCGTGGCGACGAGGCGAAGCTGCGGCGGTGGGCACAGGCGTTCACTTGCATCGAAGTTTCGGCAGGTTCGGTGGGGGGGGAGTCCAGGTTAACGTTCTTCCAGTGCAGGGGCTTCATGTGGCAGAAACGTATGTCCGAGAGCCGGGCAGGATTTTTCCATCCATGGGACGCAAAACCACGGGCAGCAGGCACCCAATTTTTCGATGCGCGCTCTCAGTGGGCGGAGCTCAGGAGACAAATTTGAACCCACCCACGACAAATGAAAAAATGAAAAGACTCAGTTAGATCTGAGTGCGTATCTTTCTGTTTTGATTTGTATTAGAAACCTCCAGCAATAAAGTGCACTAATCTTTCGAAGGTTAATTTATTCATAGATGTCTTGACAGAGATGTATGACTGAACCACCAACCCCAGGGAGAGCAGAGCAGCGCAGAGCTGTGTCACAGGAAGCAGACATGCCTTTCCACAAACTGATCCTCGGGATTCTGTCGCTGACAGAGTTTGCATTCGGAGATATTAACGGGGGGGGGGGGGGGCAGTGGAAAGTGGGCTACCTTTGTCCTCGGCTCAGATCCTATAGAGGTATTCAAGATCCCCGAAAGTGTAAACATCATTGGGGGGTGAAATTGGACATGGGTAGGGACACAAAATGGGCAGGATCGCACTCGCCGCCAGTTATACCACATGCATATTCAGTTCTAGTGAAGTCAGTGGGACTGAATATCAGTCAGGGGATAGAATGGGCGACCAATGCGATATCACCCGCTTTGCCGCCCCGCCCATGTCACCCAAAGTGTTTAATGTAGTCACGGGGGTGTCATTATGACTTTGGACGATAGTATAAAACGGGCAATATCGGAGCAGCCGATTGTCGAAGTCAAAGGAAATGAAAATCGGGAGAGATGTACAATGGGCGGCTGATCTCATGTCACCCAGTTTACATCATTACCCAAAGTCAAAAGGACCCCCACAGGCTCTACAACAAGGGGCCATAGCCTCAAACTTAGAAGCAGGGAGGTAAAAAGGCAGTTTCAATTTAACTCCGAAGGGTGGTGAATGTATGGAATGGACTGTCAAGGGAGGCAGATTGTATCAGCAGATTGAGGAGAGAGAACGGTATGTGAGGTACAGTGGGGTCTGGTATTCCTGAAACACTGGGGCCGACCAACTGCATCACAATGGCTTTTTCCAGTCCTGTGCAACTGTGTCAGCCTTGGCTCAGTGGGTAACACCCTCGCCTCTGAGTCAGAAGGTTCTGGATACAATTCCCACTGAGAGACTTGAGCACATAATCCACGCTGATACTCCAGTGCAGTACTGAGGGAGTGCTGCACTGTTGGAGGTACCGCCTTTTGGATGTCCCCTAAGATAGATGCAAAAGATTCCATGGCACTATTTCAAAGGAGAGCAGGGGATTTCTCCCTGGTGTCCTGGCCAAAATTTATCCCTTAACCAACATCACTAAAAAACAGATTATCTAGTCATTATCACATTGCTGTTGTGGAACTTTGCTGTGTGCAAATTTTCTGCCTTGTTTCCTACATTACAACAGTGACTACACTTTGATAGTACTTCATTGGCTGTAAAGGGACATCCTGAGGATGTTAAAGGCACTATATAAATGCAAATCTTTTTTTCTTTTATGCTCCTTTGAACTAGGGAGGCGCAGGGATCTCACTCCCGATCACTGACTCGTGCACGTGGGTGCACAGGATGGGGTGAGCTTGTTTGAAAATGCATTCTACAATCCATGTTAAAATGCATGCTTGTGTATGAAATCGACATAATGATTATTGAAGGGGGTACTCAAACGGTTAATTATTGAGATAACATAGTTTTCCTTTCTCCCCTGAAGGCATTGGCTCTCACTGCCTTCCGGTCACCAGGTCCCCCTCCAGTACTTTGGCAATCATCATATGTCACAGGAACCCTGACTAGACTGGCATTGGTTGGTTTCTTTTTTCTGTCCTCCTAGCCCGGCAGCCTAGAGGTTAATCGTTGCACCCCAATCCCTGCCTCAGCCAAGCTCAGCTAACTCCACACAGGCCGGAGATTGAACCTAAGACCGTCCTGGTCTGGAATCATACTTTTTAATAGAACGAATACTGCGAGTGAAATATTCTGTGTTCCTGATCTAGTGAGGTCCGAGAGGACTCATTATGATCGCATCCATTACCCACTATCTGCGTGAGCGGGTGTGTAACCCAGGCTGCAGCAGCTGTCATATCTCATCTACATTGATAAACACTGTCTCACAACTCTTCCTTTGCAGAACTCCCCCCGGTACGAAATGAGAGACTGGCCTGGCTTCAAGGGATTGAAACAAACACGTAAAAAAATGAAGTCATCAAAATACTTTAGCTAGCATCTTCAGAGTTGAGCTTATAGGTGATTCCGGGAACACGGTCCAGGCATTGCGCCTCAGCCTCAAAGAAAACATATCGGGAAATCGCTGCCACGTTCCCCGTGATTTTTCATCCATTCAAATCGACCATTATTTTCTGTTACGTACTCCCGGAATGCAAGGCTCTGCCCCAGGAGCTCACATTTGTAAAATTTACCTTCAAAAGCGCAGAGGACTGCACTCACAGTAGAGTTTTCATTTTGAAGTTCTCTTAGGAATCATTTAAACCTAACCTTGAACAGGAAGTGACCTACAACTAGATTTCATGGGTGTGTTATCCGGGGTTCAGCCTGAGATAGCAGCTTTAGTAGAAGATAATTGGGGGCAGGAGGAGGCGGAATACACTCATAGAAACATAGGAACAGGAGTAGGCCATTCAGCCCTTTGAGCCTGTTCCGCCATTCAATTAGATCATGGCTGATCTGTACCTCCATATATAGATACAGTGACCACACCCCTAATAAATCCACATGTCTCAGTGTTTCTCTTGTACTGTGGTATCTTTATCACTGACACAATTAATGCTTAGTGTAATACCAGTTACAGTGAAAATAGTTCCACAACATATCCCAACACCCTATGCCCCGAATAATAGTACTGATTCCAACACTGGTGCAACACTATAAAAACAGCCCAACTTTGCCATCCCAGCCGCCAACTTCCCCCAAAGATCACATTGCTGGTGTGTCCATGTGTAGCTGAAGGATAAGCCCAGCCACAACCAAAACGGCAAGTGGCGTCGGCAGAGATTTTACCATAATTTGCCACTTTGTCTCTGGAGTCAGCGAAGTCACCTCATCTCCAGAGCCATCTGTGCCATCTCATTGTTCTACAAGGCAGCCTGTGGAGTCAGGGCTGCAACACAAATGGGGTGTCACACATACCGAACACGTTAGGATATCCCTTCTGTGTCGGCTATGGCTCAGTTCGTTGCACTCTTGGTTCAAGTCCCACTCCAGAGACTTGAGCACACAATCCAGGCCAACACTCCCAGTGCAGTACTGAGTGCATGCTGCCCTGTTGGAGACGCCGTCTTTCTGATAAGATGTTAAATCGAGGTCCCATCTGGTTGACGTAAAAGATCAGGTCTGACTTTGTCCTTACCTGAATATTCAGACGCACACACTTCCATGAGGGGTCGCTGAATAACAGTTAGAAGTTAGCCCAGAGGCTCTGAGGCTAATTGTCATTCCAGCTGAGACCGGGTAAGTCTGCACGGAAGAGGGATCAAATCTACAAGCTGCCCAGACTGTGTGGTTCAGCTACTCTCTGGATCAGCCGATTGGGCTATCAAGGAAGCGAGAGTTGATTAATATGGATACTGTTGAGCTTCCTGTTGTTCCCATGCAAGTATTTTGGCTGGATACCAATGCCCTTTGTACTGAGCCTTTCCAGAAACAGTGCGAAATGTGTTCCCCTCAGTTCATATGTGACCTCCATTGTGCATTAATGGGCTTGGTATTGGACTGTGTGCATTTTGCAACCCAACATCAGTTCCACTGCAGCACTCTCTCACTTGGGCCCCTCACTGTATTATCTGCGCAGGACATTGATTGGCTGAAAACAGCTCACGCAGGCTGACTGTGAGAGGAGGGAGGTGGTCCAGGCTTTGATGGTTGGTGCTACGGCTGATGAAAATACCACAGAATTATATTGTGGTAGTGGTGGGGAACACGGGTCTGGTGTAAAAGAAAACTGAGAGAAATTGCCTCAGTATACTTTCTCAAGCTACGTGAAGTGCTCGGTGCTGGTAGGCTTGGTTGTTTTTAGCTGATTAAACTCCAGCAGTGCAAATGCAAAACCGTGCTCAAGCTCCCTGCACTTGGGTAAATGGGATGCAACCCAATGGGGAGAGAGTGTGGACTTCATATGGGGCAAATGGGGACTCGTTTCTCATAAATTTGATTTGTATTTTTGCCCATGCCAGACAGCTGACAGACTAAAAAAATTGGGGTGGTTCTTGACTTTGTGCGATAGTGTAAAGTGGGTGATAGCGAGTCTGCAGCCCATGTTACATCAATGACTTCAATGGAAATAAAAATCAGGAGAGTTCTTTGATGGACTTTTCTTTATAATGGAGCATACAATTTGGACAGGCAAGGTCACCCAGCAATGTAATGAAGTCAAGGACACTAGATGGTGTTGTTTGTTTTTCAATGTTGTAATGGGGGTAGGGAACAAAATGGGGGCTTTGATGGCTCGGTGACTAAATACAATGCCACATAGAGCCAGAGAATCCCAGACTCAAATTATTGGCTTGTATTGAGTTACTCCATCTCAACCAGGCAAGGGGGTAACACTTCATTTGGCCTCAGCACCCCTGGGCTTAGGGTTGAGGAGGTAAATCAGCCATTGTTCTGTCTTCCTGATTCCCATTCAATGGGCCATGTTGGGAAGTGCGCATATATTGACTTCAGGTAAGGACGAGAGTTGGGTAGGTTGTAATGCCCCCACCCCCACCCCGATCAATTAGTGTGCCAACACTCACTGTTTAGATGCAGAGGTCTAGAAGCTCAGTCACTTGGGCAATGTAATGAGAGAGTTACCTGCACCTGTGGCACCGCACCCAAGCAGGAATCGTGGGAAAGGGGAAAAAATTGCCGCAATTGGTCCACAAGCCAACTGTACAGAATAAGAAACAAATAAAACAGGACGCAGCGCCTGCCTAGGCCTCAAAGTGTTAATGCAGTTTGAGAGGAAGCTCCACCGTAGCTCATAAATCCGAGGATTTCTTTGCAAGTAGCCTTTCCCGCGGTGTGCTTCGGCTGCAAGTGCCGTTGTGAGTTCCTGGACTTGTACACTGACAGCTTGTAAAATTGGCCTGCAACATCTGAGAGGAATTAGCAGTCCAGATCTGGCAGAGTTAGAGCTGAAAGTGTCAGTAGTCCAGTCCAGCACCCTGCAGACAAGCACAGGCCTCTGCCACTGCTGCATCCAATTTGACACAACCCATGCCAAACCTGGAACTGATTCTTTTTTGTTACCTTCTCTCAGCCACACTAATGAGGATGGGTAGCAATGCAATTGTTGACCTGCCCATAGCTCCCATGGGGCGTTCCCTCAAACACATGCCTCATGCATAGGCCGAGGCTGAAGGAATTGCTTAAATGGCTCCTCGTGAGGTGGATGAATTAAAAAAAAGCAGAATTTGTCAAAAATAAATAAATAAATATAATTAGCGAAACTTGGCTGCCAAGCTACGGCAAACGACAAGAAGAGTGCGGGGCACAAATATGTCTGCAATGTTGAACAGGGCGGAATGAAACATTCCTTTGTTGTCTTGTGTTTAGAAATCTACTGATGTTTCCCTTTCTTTCAATCATTTCTGTCATAACTCCATATCTGTTACACTTAAGGACTTGTCAAGCCTATGGTTATTTAATTTGTCTGTTTTTTTTCTTCTGCATTTTCAAATACTGCACACATGATTGACTCTTCTGTAAGGGGAGAGGGAGAAGTAAAATTCATGGCAAATCAAAGCTTCCAAGCTCTGAAGTTTTTTTTTCGGGCCAAGTCTATATACAGCTATGCCTTCAATTAACATCATTCTGCTAAATCCTTCATGTCAGCCCAGGGCAGTGAATGAAAACCTCTTCCTTCTTGTTTCAATCTTTCGCCAAGTCCATTTGCCTTGAGCTCATCTAATTGAAAGTGATCTTCGGTACGAGCCCCCTCCTGCCTAATCCTTGTCTGAAGGAACCCACATGGTCCTCATTATAGCCACACCGGTCTCTTTTATTCAATTTCTCATTCGTTTCTGCCAGATGCATTTTTTAAGATGACATTATTAACTCCATGCTCGCAAGTTCCTGTCCGCGACAGAGGCCAATAGATGTTATCAAGCAGCATTGATGTATACAGTTACCTCTCAAGTATTCTATAGATTACATTTTGTGCAAAAGGCAATTGAGGGCTTTATAACTTTAATAAAGCTGAAACCCAAACGCACATTTATGTAAACAGTAATATAGAAGAGTGTGACTGTGTACCTTGGGTTTTAGTAATATGGGATGCAGTCAGATGTGTGTGGTAGACATTTACAAGAGGGGACTCAAAGGGCTTTCAAACAGTATTGTGGTGAAGGCTGCTTTGCAACTTTGGAATCTTCTTTGGCCAAACATTTTATAGAATTTTAGTTCAACAGTGAGGCAATTCATTGAGCAAAATATCCAGTTAATGCACAGTCTTTTGAGGGACAACTTCTCCACAGTTGAAGAGTGAGAGGTTTTAAGAGCTGTTAATGATGGATACAGATGTCTGTTGTCATCCGTAAGGCGATTATGAGAAAGCAACAAGGAAGTGTCCTTTTACACCCTAATTCATCCACTTTCTGTCTGTTCTAAACAAATGCGCCGACAACCAAGATCTAAACTGACAGGCAAGCATCTATGAAGTAACAACACTTGATAGTTGAGGAAGGGGAAGCAAAAAGGCATTGAGGTGAATTATAGTGCAATCAGCAGCAGCATAGTGTAATGAGGAGGATCGTAGTGTAATGAGGAGGATCGTAGTGTAATGAAAGAAAAACTTGCATTTATATAACGCCTTTCATGACCTCAGGACGTCCCAAAGCGCTTTACAGCCAATGAAGTACTTTTTGAAGCGTAGTCACTGTTGGAATGTAGAAAACACGGCAGCCAATTTGTGCACATCAAGTTCCCATGAACAGCAATGAAATAAATTACCAGATCATCTGTTTTAGGTGGTCATTAAAGGATAAATATTGGCCAGGACACCAGGGAGATCTTCCCTGCTCTTCTTCAAAATAGTACCATGGAATCTTTTACATCCACTTGAGAGGGCAGATGGGGCTTCAGTTTAATGTCTTATCCGAAAGATGGCAGCTCCAACAGTGCAGCACTCCCTCAGTACTGCACTGGGAAATGTCAACCTGGATTATGTGCTCAAGTCTCTGGAGTGGGGTTTGAACCTACAGCCTTCTGACTCAGAGGTGAAAGTGCTACCGCTTGAGCCAGGGCTCAGTGAGGAGGATGGTAGGATAATGAGGAGGCTCAATGGCAAAAGAACCAGGGGGAGATGAAGAGAACTTTTTTATGCAGCAATTTGTTATGATCTGGAATGCACTGCCTGAATGGGTGGTGGAAGCAAATTCAATAGTAACTTTCAAAAGGAAATTGAATATATACTTGAAAAAGGAAAAATTGCAGGCCTGTGGGGAAGTGGGACTAATTGGATAGCTCTTTCAAAGAGCCGGCACAGACACGATGGGCCAAATGGCCTCCTTCTGTGCTGTATGATTCTACGAAGATTATGAACACACAATGAGAAGAAACATTGTACAGTGAGGATGATCATAAGGGAATGAGAAGGTCCAAAGTGCGATGAGTACAAAATCACAGCAAAGGGGACCATAGTGCAATGAGAAGGGCCATAGTTCAAGCAGCAGGACCACAATACAATGAGAATTAGGAAAACACAACGAATAGGATTATAGTAAAGTGAGGGGGACTACAATAAAACTGTAACTTATTCTAAATCCTATTACTTTTGAAAACCGAAGAGCTATTTAAGTGTCCAAGGAAGGATCAGCACATGCCAGCTCAATGACCTATGCCCCAATTTTAAACAGAGAGGGTATTTGGCACATCTGAAGTACACTGTGCATTTGCAATGCCAACCCATTCCTCACCTGGTAGTGATATTTTTATTTGTTGAAAATTCTCCATTCCAATTTACAGCACTGAATCCAGCCAATCACTGACCATTTAGCAAACTGTAGCTCCTTAATTTCCCACATTCAGCAGGTGTCTTGAATACGAGATCACAATTTCCCACTTCCTACCTCAGGATCACATCACGTTTGCATCTACCAGTAATTCCTGACATTGCTTTTCTCTCAGTGGAGAGAAAGGGAAAACAAGAAAAAGGAATAAGAGGGTCTTGCTGCTCTGGTGCTACAACACCTGGAGTTTTGTGTACAGTTTTGGTCTCCTTATCTAAGAAAGGATATACTTGCCTTAGAGGCAGTGCAACGAAAGTGCACTAGATTGATTCCTGGGGTGAAAGGGTTGTCCTATGATGAGAGATTGAGTAGAATGGGCCTATATTCTCTGGAGTTTAGAAGAATGAGAGATGATCTCATTGAAATGTATAAAATTCTTAGAGGACTTGACAGGGTAGATGTTGAGAGGCTGTTTACCCTAGCTGGAGAGTCTAGAACTAGGGATCATAGTCTCAAGATAAGGGGTCGGCCATTTAGGACCGAGATGAGGAAAAATTTCTTCACTCAGAGGGTTATGAATCTTTGGAATTCCCTACCCAAGAGGGCTGTGGATGCTCAGTCGTTGAGTATATTCAAGACTGAGAGCGATAGATTTTTGGACACTAAGGAAATCAAGTGATATGGGGATAGGGCGGAGTTGAAATCGAAGATCAGATATCATCTTATTGAATGGCAGAGCAGGCTCCTATTTCTTATGTTCTTATGGAAAAAGTAGCTGATCCCAGCATTTTTTAGTAGTTGTTCATGGCCTGAATAGGACCTGCAATTTTAGTAGAGGGATTTCATTGTCACTATGGATGCTGGGATAGCCCCACCTCCATATCATTCTTTTACTTTCCCCTCACTCTCCAGCAAGAAAATACACTGCAAAAACCCCACAGCAAGACAGCTTTGAAGAGAGAATGAGAACTACAGAAAAAGGCAGACAGAGAAAAAGGAAGATGAAAGATTAAAAAAAGGAATGGAAAGATAATGGAAAGAGAATAAAAGAAAGTCTAGAACTAGAGGGCATAGTCGCAGGATAAGGGGATGGCCATTTAAGACTGAGATGAGGAGGAATTTCTTCACTCAGTGGATGGTGAGTCTTTGGAATTCTCTACCCCAGAGGGCTGTGGATGCTGGGTTGCTGAGATAGATACATTTTTGGACTCTACGGGAATCAAGGGATATGGGGATCGGGCAGGAAAGTGGAGTTGAGGTTGAAGATCAGCCATGATCTGATTGAATGGCGGAGCAGGCTCGAGGGGCCGTATGGCCTACTCCAGCTCCCATTTCTTATGTTCTTATGTCCTTATATTCTTAAAGTAGGGAAACACTGGGATAGGGATAGAATAGACTTCTATTGATGCCACTTGACCATGCCCTGTGGCTCGGCTCAGATCCCCGCCATGTTTGATGCCCTCGTTTTATATCTCTGGTGGTAGCCATTGCCTCAGGTGAATGGCTCGCAACTGAAAATTTCGCACCTCGGACTTGTGCAATGCTGACAGCTTTGACATAAAAGCCCCATCTGCGTACAATCAGCACTTGTTACAGTGCAGGAGTAGTAGAACCAGCTGAGAAAAAGAAAAGCCAATTCCAATTACAAGGAGACAAACATGTTGACAGCACTAGACTTGGATGGATGAAAAAAAAAGTTACTGAATTTCGGAAAAAGTGCAGTGAATAAGATACACAATTGCAGGATAAGGATGGGACAGGTGGATAGAAGCAAACTGTTTTCAGTAGTTGAGGGGTCAAGATTGATGGGGCATAGATACAAGATTAAATGTAAAAGATTTAGGACAGAGCACGAGAGAAACAGAGAGTTATGAGGCTGTGGAATTCACTTCCAGGGTTAGTAGTTGAGACAGAAACTATGTCAACATTCAAGATTAAATTGGATAGGTGGATGAAGGAAAATGGAGATGGGAACAGGATGGGTAAATTAATTATTTTGCTTGCATGGAGGGTAAACACCAACATGGATTGGATGGGCTGAAAGCCTGTTTTTGTGTTGTAACTTTGATGTATTTCTATGTGTTAGCCGACGCTGTTTTTGTGGCCTCTTGTGATAAAAAGGAACGTAGAAGAACGAAGTGAAGCTCCCTTGCTGGTCTAGTGGGTAAAAGCACCACCCTATGTTGCACTAAACCAGGCAGACAAAGTCTCAGGTTCAACCCCTGGTCTGTGTTATGTTAGCTCATTGCAGATGGGGCAGCAGTGAGGGGACTACAACTAACATCTACTGTCTTGACTGCTATCCAGTAGAAGTGTACACGTGCGTCACTTACACTGAGGATGGGATTGGCCGTGGCTCAGATCCGCGCCATGTTTGATGATCTGCTGACGCTCGAGGTGATGTGCCATCATTGGAAAGTCAGGTGTGCACTACCCGTGTTTTTCCGGCTGTGAGTAATCGGAAAACTGTGGGCAGTGCAGGTCCGAATTTCTCATTTTCCCTGCCAGTGGACAGTGCTCCCCATCAACAGCAAGGATTCACTCGGTGCCTAAAGAAGAGTAGCCACTGGGCAAAGTAATAGAGCGCCATCAAACATTGTGGATGCATATCTCCACATGAGCTGGCACTTGAAGAGCGAAGAAGAAAAAAATGGAAAAATTGAAAGGACAGAAATACAAAAAACTGGATATCTGGAGTTCATTTATTAATTCGTTAAACAAATATGCATTTTAGGCTGAACAACCCCCAAACCCCCAATCCCCTCCCTTATCAGCACCCCAATCTGCACCTTCATCACAACCCCAATTTCCACCCTCACCAGCACCTCAATCCCCTTCCTCACTAGCACCTCAAATTCCACCCTTCCCAGTAGCCAAATCTCCATCTCACCAGCATGTGAGTACCCCATGCTGCACATCCAAATGCAATCAACATACACAAGCATTGCAGTCAACTGCCATTCGGTTTCTAGAGTAGGGATATACTCTCACCCCACATGTAGGTGAGCTAATGGACTTTTGTTGTAAGGAGCATTAAATTCAACACACTTCACCTCTCACAGTGGAGTTCTCCCCCATCCCCCAGCTACATCATCTAACTACAGCACCGTGTCCAAATGGCTATGAATGTGAAATAAGGCACCATCACTTGCTGTCAGCCATACTGAACAGGAAGTGGGCACCATCTCATGCCAACAGTAAAGGAAACACCCGTCACTGTGAGCCTTGCTAACTTCCTGCAGGTAAACCTGTATCCTTTGAGATGGATTAATATGAAAACAAGCAAAATGCTAACTCATAAGAGCAGGTTCATGGGGTAGATATCTCCATGGAAGTTTCTATGACGACAAGAGCAGATAACATATTATCTAAGGGTGTTCCTTTCCTCATCTCCAATATGCGCCTCAGGAAATCCTGGAACTTTGTGTCAAAGGAGAGGGAAACTGATGCTTCTCCACAACAAGAGGAAATGACAGTAAATTCACCCTAGAAAGTATATAAAAGTAATTATAAATCACGCTATTTGGAATTAGCCTCAGGAAAATCTTTAGGAAATAAAAATTTCTACATTAGTGCCTTTGAGTTTTTTTTCAATTCACTCCTGAAACTGAATGGCCTTATCAATTCCTGAATGAACTGGCTGTGATTTCATACATAGCGACACTGATACAAGCGAAAATTAAAGTAGTGGGATTCCTGAAACATGCCAAGTCTGGTTTCAGTGATTCTGCCACAAAATAATCAGTTATTTAAAATAAACATGGCAGTGAGATAGAGGAGCCAGGGTATAATGTGACAGACAGGTGGTTTATATTTAGTGGTATGAATGCTAGGTTTGAGAGGAGTGTAAAAAGTAAAAAGAGTAGCATTTCTCCTTGGTACGTTTCCAAGGACAATTTACTTGCTATGATCTCTAAACAGTAAACACTAAAATTAGGTATTTCTTGGCACATAAAATACAATTAACAAATGTGCGGTACTAGAGGGTTTTTGTGCAGTACCATAAATTTCAAATACCAGAATAATGAGGGTCAACACTGAGTGCCATTGGACAGGGGTCGATCCAGGTTTGAGTCCTGCTCCATTCAGTTCCTAATTTGAGCTGTGTCGGGCAAGAAGCCACCAAGCAGATTCTACAACCTTTCCCAGCATGGTGACTACTTCCTAAATGTTCCCCTACTGTTTAAGTTCTCTACTTGCTCATTGCCCCAAGACCAGGTCAAGAATGTAGGACAGTACCCCAGCATGAGTCAATGCCTTCAGGGCAGATGGGAGGAGAATTATTGTTGGGGGAGGGAGAAAGTCAAGACATCAAATCATAGAATCATAGAAAGTTACAGCACAGAAGGAGACCATTCGGCCCACCATGTCCGTGCTGGCCGAGAAAGAGCTATCCAATTTAATCCCACTTTCCAGCACTTGGTCCAAAGTCCTGTAGATTATGGCACTTCTTTTTAAATGAGTTGAGGGTTTCTGCCTCTACCACCCTTTCAGGCAGTGAGTTCCGGACCTCTACCACCGTCTGGATGAAAAGATTTCTCCTCAGCTTCCCTCTAATCCCTTTCCCAATTACTATTAATCTGCGTCCACGGTCACTGACCCCTCTGCTAAGGGAAATAGGTCCTTCTTATCCATTCTATCTAGGCCCCTCATAATTTTATACACCTCAATACGTAAAACATAATGAACTAAATGTTGAGCAGAGTCACCTGCTTGTCTATTTTCCCTAATTGTGATGGTTACAATCTGTGACAAACATCAATGATCGACCCAACTTGATTTTCCTAGTCTTCATGCCCAAAATTTTTTTGAGATCGGACCAATGCCTGTTGACGTGTCCGGCCAGGGTAGTTTTCCAACCCTGCACCGGCCACCATTTTCCAGTCATTAAATCCATGGGCAGCACGCGCTCAAATCTTTGAATTGCGCAGCTGAAGGATCATGTTCGTCAGCAGCACGTATTTGCTGAAATCTCTGCGCTCCTCCAATTCTGGCCTCTTTCGCATCCTCGATTTTCGTCGGTCCACCATTGGCGGCCGTGCCTTCAGCTGCCTAGGCCCTAAGCTCTGAAATTCCCTCCCTAAACCTCTTCGCCTTGCTATCTCTCTCTCCTCCTTTAAGTCGCTCCTTAAAACCTATCTTTTTGACCAAGCTTTTGGACATCTGTCCTAATACCTCTTTATGTGGCTCAGAGTCAAATTTTGTCTGATAACACTCCTGTGAACCACCATGGGATATTTTACTAGGTTAAAGGAGCTGTATAAATGTAAGTTGTTGTTGTTGTTTAGATATTATCCCTGACATCCTCGATACCTACCTGGCTGTCTCATGCAATACATACCATGGCAGTATGAGAAGGTCATACCTTGGAAGGAAAAATGCCGATGTTCACTTTCATCTCAATGTTATATGTACGTAATGCAACAATGTGATTTGATGCGATTTACGCCATCACCTTACTGGGGTGAAATCATGCAATAATATTCCTTAGTCCATTATTTTAACAAGGCCGTTACTTACTCTATGTTTTAAACAGGTTAACATCTTCATTGATGTATTAAAGGAATGTCATAAGAATGTGCTTATGTATTCATTGCTGGTTTCGCACAATGCAATTTCAACCCATTTGTGTTTTGTAAACAAATGAAAAATGATTTGCAATTTTTTTATAAAGATACTGCTCCTTTAACAGATTAGAAGGTACACATCAAGCAGTGTGCTGTGATTTATTGTGATTAGCCAGCACCTCTGGACTACCCAGTGACTTTAAAATGCAAGGATAGATTTCCTTCTATTTTAGGTCTATGGATGGAAAATCTAGCCTCAGAGAAACACTAGACTACACAGGAAGGACCGATGCAAACTAACTGCATTGTGTTCGCATGATTCAAACCTGTTATCTGTTCACATTTAATGCTTTTGTTGCTACACCATCATATTGTTACTTGTGTGTGGTGTGTGTTCCTACCTCTATCCTGAGGAATACCCCATGCTCTCCTAAAGACTGGGTTAGGCCACAAATCAGCGGTCCATGTATTTGATAATTGGATCCATCTTTCATACATCTCCTGCAGTGGTGCTGGCCCAACACAGTAGTCATGGCGACGACCTGGGCATCTGGCCAGTGTGCTGAGCAGGCAGTCTTTGGCATCACGCACTACCATGAACATTGATATTAAGAAGCTGTTTCTCATTACACAAGGCAGCTTCACTCTCTGCAGGAACATTGACCCATGCCAATGTGAATACAATGCAGGACGACCGGAATGTGTGGCATGCCATAGAGGCAAAAAAAAAGAAATCCTGTGTTGCTGTGGCACAAGATTGGACGGGGCTTCATGCTTTACCAATAGGCATTGCAGAAGTCCGAAATCTACATTGAGATAGATAACTGTCAGACTCTTGCTACATCACGTGGAGATATATGAAGAAGCCTGAACTTCTGACTGCTGACATCAGGTTCATACACACATTGTGATGTCAATTTCCTATCAATTTCATGTGTGTTGACGCCAATTTTACATATACCCTGATGCCAATTTCATGTATTTTTTTCTGATGCCAATTTCATGTGAATTCTGACGTCAAGTTCATGCATGGAACTTTCCAGGAATTGCTCTTTAAAGATAAATTCTTAGAAAATTTAACTCTGGCAGAATTGTACCTTCATAAAATCTGCAACCTCTCCAGAATCATTGGCCAGAAAGTATATACCATGCCCTTTACTTTCATGATACTGGCTGAGGGCAAGGTACACTTTCCCCAGAGAAATAAGTTGTTCCTAACACAGAATTTTACTGGCAAAGTGCAGTTTACTTTCTACTACTCCAAACTTACTTTCTGTTCCTTTTTCTTAACATTAAGTCATGTTTCCACTTTCTAGAAAATCAATTTTGTGCAAAGACTTGCCAGGTCATTTCTTTCCACTTTCTCTCCCCTCCCCTCCCAACAAGGAAATAATTCGCCTTCTCCATCCTCCTCAGTGCCGGGTGTCCCTGGTGAAGGTGGCACTCAGCGCCAAACACGCGACTGTCGATTAAATTTGTGTCAGGGTCCGAATCACATCATCAGACACCAACTTTTAATTATTGATGAGGCCCTCACCTGCCTCCGGTGAGAGCCCCACACCCTGCCCCAAACGGTCCTGTAAAAATGGCACGGGCCATAAGTCCTTTCGGGAGGGAAGGGCACTGCCTCTATTTGAAACCCCCCACATGCCCCGTTCCCGTTGGGCACAGGGTTTAAAATCTGTCCTTCACCTCACGGGGGTTGGGGAAAAAAGTCAGAGGGCAATGCATCAATAAAGCCAGAAATAGCTGGAAATGCACAGCAGGTCAGTATCTGAAAGAGGACTCGGGATCGGGTACCCCGGAGAATTTTTCCCCTCTGTGGCCCAGGGGACACTAAGGCTAATTGCAGTGACACCCTAACTCTACCCAGCTGAGATTAGCCAAGTCAGCACAGAATTGAAACTGGGGCCTTCCTGATTAATATGGCTCAGTTCCACACTGGACGGCACACACACCCACTGAGCCTTTGGGGGGATCAGGGAATATTTCATTTCATTTGCAGTCAATAAGTTGAAGTGTATACTTTTTAAATCTACGGGGCCTGGTTCATTTAAATGATATTAGTAGTACAAACGCCCCTTTTTTTTTTACCAACGATACAGAATATCCTTTATGGAGAGGCACAGACCTTGAATACATTTTTATTACTCAACAGTCTCTTATTTGCATAATTTATTCAGGATTAATTTCCTTCTCCACTCGGTGCCCAGAATTGGCCTGTGTTATTTTAATAATTTGTCTCAGCTTGAGTCTGAATTTCTGTCTCCGTGGCTCACTGGCATTGTAAATATTTTAAGACAGCAGTTTGGGAAATAACTGAAGTGAAAAGAATGGCCAAGTTACCAGTGTTTAGTGCTATGGCCGCCTGTTGACAACAGTAAGATCTCTTTGTGCCAAAATAAAAAAAGTGAGAGAGCCGGAGACTTAAAGGGACATTGCCCTCGTTGGGGCTGAGGAATAAGATGCAGAACATAAAACCAAAGTGAAAGATCATTCACCCTCATTCTTGGTTCTTTCCACATAGTCCTTTAGACATTCTCAACCTAGTTCAATATGGGTCCAAAACTCACATCGTTGGCAGCATCACTTAAGGAGGCCACAAGGATGACTAGTGTGAGAAATGGGCATCTGAGATTAGGGTTGGAACATTGGACAAGACTCCAGGAGACCTCTCATGCTCTTCTTTGAATAGTGCCACGGGATCTCTTACATCCACCTTGTCAGACAGACATTGCCTCGGTTTAGTGTCTCATCTGAAAGACAGCACCTCCAACAATGCAGCATTCCCTTAGTACTGCACTGAAGTGGCAAGCCTAGATTGTGAGCTCAAATTCTGGAGTGGAGCTTCAGCATGTGGCCTTCTGACTCAGAGGTGAGAGTGCTACCATCAAGCCAAGCTAAACTAGAAGAGAGTGTTAATCTGTATCAAACCCAGGACTATATCTGACTTGAGAGTGTTTTGTAGAGCAGTGTAGAGGGAGCTTTATTCTGCATTTAACACGTTGATATAGTTGACCTGGCCACACTTGATGGGAGCTTTACTTTGAACCTAAACCATGCTGTACCTCATTTGGGAATACATGATGGGGCAGTGTTAAGGGAGCTTTACTCTGCATCTAACATGTGGTATACCTAACCTGGGAATGCCTGATGCTGACACTGGGTGCAAAAAGTAGAAAATGTCACTCCACTTGTTGGTGAAACACCCTGCACTTTGATCTGCCTAAAACTCATATAAAAGAAAATGAAAACGCATGGGAACTTCAGACTGTGCATTGCTGAGATCTAATGGCCTGAGTGCACATCTCAGTTTTTGCATTAGATAGAAATCTATTAAATATACAATTTCAAAATAAAGGCTTTAAGAGAAGAATGTTATTGTACTGTATCTGAGATGAATTGGGGATTGTATTATATTTATAAATCAGTTTCACATCATGTGATTAATATTACAAAAATAACAAATTTAATATGAGTAAAGTTTAAGCAGATGATAATTACATTAAAAGGAGAGTAGAAAGGACAGATGCAGCAGACTGACTGGATGGCATTCATCCCAGCTAAACAGGTTCGATGAGCTCTTTAGATGTCGTCCTCTGTTCTGTGTAAATCTATATTCCTCGTCCAAAACTTTCAGCTCATGCATGAGTCAAGCATGAGTCGCCATTTCAGTCTGATACCTATCCAGAAGGAATGCTGCTGTGAATGTTTTCATTCAGTTTAACCCATTAAACAATGACATCATATCTGACACCAAGCCAGGGGCATGCCCTTACTTTTTGTGATTCATTTACTTTGACGGTATTGCTGCTTCTATGCTTAACTTTTGCGAAGCATTACATTTTGAAGTAATTCATAAAACAGGATAAGGATAGACGGCAAGCAAAAGACAGAATGGGGAATGAAAAGCCCTCACAGGCACACACACGCCTTATCCATTTATTTAAGACAGTTTGTTGGGGGATTTTTCCATCTGCTAGTATTAGTGGAAAGTCAGTTTGAGTGTGAAGTGGGCAAAGCCATTTTATACTCTTCACTTTTTTTGCTGTTAGTGAGTTGGAGAAAAATGTACCCTTCTAAGCAGTCGATAAGGTATATCTTGTGATTGCATGCTCCATGTGGGAGCACACAAACCGAAAATCATAGGCTGCATGAACATGATCTCCCAATGGACTAGACCTCACATGAGCAGCATACAGATAATTTACACGTAGATTTTATTTCCTTATATGTTTCCCTCCTATTTTGCTCCTCCTTCTCCCCTCTTTTCCTGAAAGTGCCGGCTCATTTAGGTATCATTCCACGGACACCGGCAGCCCTCCAGTACCTCACCACCCAAGTGACCGCACCTCATGTGCGAACCTACACGATTAGTGGTCGACCATGGTTGCCTTCACAGCCGAGCCCAGTCCTTTGCCTTTCCCATATTCCACACGTGGGGGGTAATTTTGACTTTGGGCAATAGTGTAAAATGGGCGATATCGGATTATGTCATAATGGACTTCAACGGAACTGAAAATCGGGAGCGATGTATAACGAGCAGCTGATCCAATATCGTCCATTTTGCACTATCGCCCTGTCAAAATTAACCCCGTGCACTTTCCAGCAGGAGGCGATGGGCAGCACCAACCAACTTTGATGGAAGTCAGTTCTGCCTGACAATGGCTCCATGGAGATAAAACTCCTCGCCATAGTTTTTAAATGGAAAAGAAACATTTAAAAGGGTATGGGGAAAGGGCTGTAGAATGGGATTGTGGATAACGCTTTCAGAGAAATCGAGCAGATGCAAAAGATCAAATGGCCTCCCTTTGTGCTGTAAAATTCTATGATTCTATTCTATGAACCTGTAGCTTTGAAGAAGTTTATCACGTGCTACATGTGTCCAAAGAAATCTGGCTGGGTTTGAAATTTCCTACGGAGGCTCTTTTAACACCTCTCTGCAAGAAACAGCTTGTCCATTGCTAAAATGACCCTACTATTGCCTCCAGTTCCTAACGTCTCTCTTTACATCAGAACCTACCGTGTTTATCACTTTCTATTTTATCTGTTTATTGTTACTCTGAACTATTCCTCGTGTTGCTCCCAAGTTCCAAACGCACCATCCTTCATATTCTTCCTCCTCTCTTCATTTTCATTGTGTTGAAATCAAGACTTATCACACAGTCTCCTACTCCAGCTGATTGTTTCCAGGGAGCTGAAAATTATGGATCTCTTCAGCTCCCTCAGTCTTCCCTTCCTTCTGACATCTACAGGCGTTTAGGACCCAAGCTTAATGCCATGTTTTACCTTATAGTCCATCCTGCTCGAATCAACCTGTAACCTTTGTCCCATCACCCAGGTTTCTCAATAGAAAGTAAAAAGAAATTGGGCGAGCACTGGGTGAAGGCTGATAAGGAAGGAACATAGGAGCAGGAGTAGGCCATTCAGCCCCTTGAGCCTGTTCCACCATTCAATTAGATCGTGGCTGATCTGTACCTTAACTCCATCTACCCACCTTGGTTCAGTAACCCTTATTACCCTTGCCTAACAAATTTCTATCGATCTCAGTTTTTGACATTTTCAATTGACCTCCAGCCTCAACAGCTTTTTGGGAGAGAGCGTTCCAGATTTCCACTACCCTTTGTGTGAAGAAGTGCTTCCTGACATCACCCCTGAACAGCCTAGCTCTAATTTTAAGGTTATGCCCCTTTGTTCTGGACACCCCCACCAGAAGAAATAGTTTCTTCAATTCCTATCAATTCCTTTAATCATCTTAAACACCTCAACAAGGAACGTTTACTGAAGTGTAGAATAAGTTCATTGGGTAGAACAAAGCCTTTGTAGGTTAAAGAGGGAAAAATAAAACTCTTAAAGATAGATTTACAGTCATATGTCAGCATGCTTGTGTATACATAGCCTATGCTCTTCATTCACTGGGACTTCATATGTGAAGTACATATATCACTTGTGTGCTGGTCTACATTCAAACATTCAGACATCAAGAAATATTTTACAGAGTTGAAAAAAAGCTTTTCTATGCTTGGAGTTATTGTTCTGGCCTACCTCTCAGAGAGTGCATCTGAAGTCTAATCATTAATTTCCTGTTAAAAGAGTAACATTGTATAGCTCTACACCCTGTACTGTGAATATGCTACCCATATGTTATTTGCTTGAAGGGAGACATATTTTAAGTGCACAGCTGTGATCTTTGTAGAAATTTGTGAGTACTGCCCATTCGAGCAGTAGCCATTGTACTGAACAGATCAACCTGGCTGTTGGACAATGTTTCAGTCATTCCCCCTCACTTCGGGTTAAACATTGCCAGGACCGTTGCTATCAGTCCCGGAATAGGCCACATTCCATTGTTATTACGTGGGATTCCAGGATTTTTACCAGTGCTTTTGGGATCGCATTCTGCAATTCCATTCATGCGTAATTAAGAATGTTGGGTTACGGTGATTGAGTAAGTCAAATTCCGCTTTTCTTTTTACATGGGATTCCAGGATTTTTACCAGTGTATTGGGGATTACATTCCATGATTTCTGTCCATTTTCTGTTGAGCCAGTGGCCTTGAATATAATACTTGTAGGTGTGGGCAATGCTCTTCCTTAAAACACTCTTGCTTCCACTTTTTCAGGTCGGAGCATGAGTTTCAGTCGTTGTGATGCCAATGTTGCCCAATGTTCAAGTCATGCAGGTGCCATGGGGAGCCAGGTGTGTTTTCTTTATACCAATCAACATTTGCGATTTATTTTTTAAAACAATAAAGAAATGACAGGCAACTTCAAGAAAACATTTTAATTAAGCTTGGAACCCCATTCCCATCACCCAAAAAAGCAGCAGTCATCCCATTGAAATGTCCATGTATATGAATGTTTTAAGGTTATCAAACAGGGGGATCACTTTCTGGATGACTCGGTGTCAACCTGAACCATACAGGCCAAGAAGGTTCCAGGTTTGATCCTCGGTCTGCGTTAACTGTTTGAGCCAGGATAATGGCAGAGGGAAGATACAGTTATCCTCAGCACCTCTGGGCTATGGAGAGACAAATCAGCCAGAGATCCTCCTGCTGGATAGCGTGTGTTGGTAAAGGGAGGATCGGGCCACAGGTAAATGGCCTGACAACACTCACTGAAGAATGGGCATTTGAGTGAGGTTCTGGCAGGCACCCATGGAGTCATATCTCAGCATGAGTCGGCACCTTCAGGTGAGGGTGGGGCAAAAACAGTGCAATGTAACTAAACCGGGGAATGTATCCTTCATAATAAGCAATGTGTCTGATCTTAGGCTTCTAGATAAAGCATTACTTCAGTTGCTTTTTTCCTATGTAACCTTTGAATGCTTTAAAGAAGAGCTGCTTACCTCTTACACCACCTACACTGCACTTTAGTGAGCAGCCTAATATAAAACCCAAGCATCATGGGACAACATCAGTACTGGTTTGCTTCAGTGGGTTGAGGTCTCTGAGGCCATTTTCTGTGCGAGTCATCTTCAATGAACAATGATTACTCTCTAGTCCATGTGTCTTAGTGGCCAAACCACTTCTCTAAGAAACAATGTGCAGCATTGCACATCTGCCTTTGATTGCCTCCAAAGCTCTGGGCCAGATCATAGTTTGTAACATGTGCGTCCCATTGCCAGAGAATCACAGAACACATGGACTGTATGTGTAGGCACAGTCTACAAGCAATTAAACAAACACTAAGGTGAACCTGAGCGAGACACCAGTTCTCTCTAATCCATGTCACATCCATTTACTCTCTTCTGATTTTTAACTTTGGCTGAGTGTTGACCCTGTCTGTAATACACTAACCTGACACAGCAAGGGAACCTACGGTTTTGATGTGAAAAATCCAACCCCACAGGCTATTTGATTTGATGTGCAAACTTTAATCAACCAGGTTTTCCGTGCATGTAGTACTGGGTTAAGATGCTGCAAGGTATACCTCCGTGACCTTTGCACCAGCCTCTTCCAGTTAAAGTGGGTCACATATTTTGAACCTTTAGTGTAGAGACATCAAGGCTACATGGTTCGCCTTTTGAGATTCTACAAGAACAAAGAGAAAACCAATTGCCACATTCACTTAAATAGAAAGTTTTTTAATTTTCAAAGTGGAAGACATTGGAAAAAAGGTTACATTTTAGACAAAGCACATTCAAAATGCATGAACCTCAATAGGCCTTCAGAGACCAATGGAATATTTTAGTCAGTGAGACTCATAAACTCGTCAATGCCAATGAAATATACTGGTTAGTGAGACTTGCCAAACCTACCAGTATCAATGGCAATATGCTGGTCAATGAGTCTTGCTGTCTACCAGTATCAATGACAATATACTGGTCAATGAGTCTGCTCAAGCTTGCATGTGCCAATGCAATATATAGGGGAGTGAAACTCAGCAGGCCTGCCAAGATCTATACCAATATATCAGTGATTTAGACTCACCAAGCCTTACAATGACAATCACAATATATTGGTCACTGCACTTACCGAGTCTGTCCAGTCCAAAGATAATATATTGGTCAGTGAAGCACCTTAAACTTGCAAGTGCTAAAGGCAATATATTGGTGAGTGAACATTGGCAAAACTGCCAATGTCTTTGCTAATTTTTAGTGAATTAGTCTTGCCAAACCTCCTGGTGCCAATGGCAATACTTTGGTGAGTGAAATTTGCTAGTCCTGCCAATACCTATACCAATTTATTGATGACTAAGACTTGCCAGGATTAATGGGGGTAGATTTTCAACATGTCACCCAGGTATAAAACTGGCGTTGTGGATCGACCACCCATTATAGAGACTACCATCAGTTTTACACCCTGGCAAGTTGACAATCTACCTCATGGTGTCCATGCTAGTAAGTTGGTGAGCAGAAATAAGGCAGATTGATGAGGCAGTAGGTATTGCTGGTGTTTATTGGTTTCAATTTAAAATTTTGTAGCCTGTTTCATAATTACCCTCAGCCATGTCATACAGGAACTTATGTGGAGTACATTATACAAGAGGAAATAAAACAACAAAATAGATGAGATAGAATCATTGAAATGGGTTGAAATTAAAACTGAAATGAAATGTGTGATTGGCCTTTCTCACCTGTCGTACCAAACTTGAGGGGACAAGTGGAAATAATAATGCACCTAGTGATACTAGTTTTAATTGTAGAAAGATGAGGTGGTTTGATATAGGGGCAGTGAGTCCCATAGGTTAGCAGAGTGGTGTTGGTTTGCTATCAGGAACAGTGAGTTCCACAGTTTGACAGGTTGGTGTTGGTTTGATACCTGGGGCAGTGAGTCCCACAGTTTAAAGGTTGGTGTTGGGTTGATACCAAGGGCAGTGAGTCCCACAGTTTAACAGGGTGGCATTGGTTTGATATCAGGGGCAGTGAGTCCCACAGTATAACAGGGTGGCATTGGTTTGATACCAGGGGCAGTAAGTCCCACTGTTTAACAGGGTGGCAGTGGTTTGATACCTGGGGCAGTGAGTCCCACAGTTTAACAGGTTGGTGTTGGGTTGATACCAGGGGCAGTGAGTCCCACAGTTTAACAGGTTGACGTTGGGTTGATACCAGGGGCATTGAGTCCCACAGTTTAACAGGTTGGTGTTGGATTGATACCAGGGGCAGTGAGTCCCACAGTTTAACAGGTTGGTGTTGGATTGATACCAGGGGCAGTGAGTCCCACAGTTTAACAGGTTGGTGTTGGGTTGATACCAGGGACAGTAAGTCCTACAGGTTGAGAAGTTGAGGATTGGACTGGATTGTCGGCCTTAAAGGCAAAGTTTAGTTTACCAAATTATTCTAGATTTTGGGTAAAAGCCAATAGAGACTGCTATCTAATCTAGTTTAATGCTGTGAACAGATGAACTGAGTTGGTATAAATGGTAATGAGATGAAAGCTTAGGAAAGTATTTGAAAATGAGGTGAAGCTGCTGCTTCAATGCCAGTGGAAATCCTATGTTTAGGTACGAGGTGCAACTCTCTCTGATCATGTAGGGTGCGGCTGGACAGATGAAAGATGATGAAGTGAGGTCTGGTTAGAGTAGAGCCGTAGGACAAACCAGCGACCTGACAAGTCCAAGATCTTCATTGCAATTTGAAGTCTTATCTCTTAAGATGTCACCAGTGAGAAATTCCATTACTTTATTGTTGCTAAAAAAAAAGGCACAGAGAATCCCTGATGGCTTAGTGGGCAAAGATACTAGGGACGCTATCATTAGCTTCAGTTTCATGGTCTCAGAAAGAGAAAAAAAATAGCTTGGGTTGCTATCCAGTGATTTGCAGAGTTACCACAAAGGAGTGATGCAGGTTCAGGAAAAAGTTATGTCCCTTTCTCTCGCTCACTGAAACTTACAACCCGCAAGTAATAGGGTCTGTTTGCGAAGCAAACTGTTCCCCATTCCTGCCTGTCATTCTCTATATGAATCAGGCTAGAAAACATAGGCCATTTTGACGTATGCAGCAGATAGTTTCTTTTGCCCAGTTCATTAAGGAGCATTCACTCGTGGGGCTGCTGTTTGAGTTAAACTCATCACTCAGTCTCTTGTATTGTATTGGAAGACACACTTGGTTTTCCCTCTTCAATCCGGTGTCTAGCAATAGAAAAGGCAGGCATTGTCTCCCCGTCAGCTCTCTATTCAAA
Organism: Heptranchias perlo; assembly: GCF_035084215.1. Lineage (NCBI taxonomy): Eukaryota > Metazoa > Chordata > Chondrichthyes > Hexanchiformes > Hexanchidae > Heptranchias > Heptranchias perlo. Next base: position 7,100,747 of record NC_090356.1, read on the forward strand.
TCGGGATGGATGGAGATATGCACAAGTCATGACCATTGCACTTTCAGTCTGTCACTGGAGCCATAAGGATTCTGTTGGCCACTGCATCTCACTACTTCTGTTTAACATTTACCCTTGCCAGCACAATGATCAGATGTTCTGCAGGTACTGCAAGTGCACACCTTGAAATTTGTTCTCATAAGCCCTAGGTCTAGCCTTTCAACAGCCATTCTTTGTTACCTTACACTGGAACTGTTAGTATTTTGGTGCAGTTTGCCTTAATGGATGATCTGTCAGCTGAGGAGAGCAGGGAACTGTCATTAATTCTATCATTGGGGGAGTGAGACTGATAAACACCGTTTAACATCAAGTTGTCGGTCCTGGGTCGAAGCACTCCACAGTCAAATAGCCTGCTTTCTAAGTTAACACATCAAGAAAGGGCCACTTGGGTGAGGGTGGGGGAAGGTGACTGGTGCCTGTGGGGCCCACCTTCAGGACAGGAGAGGGAAATTGGAAAGAAAACTCCCAGGGGAATGATTTTTAACACTAAAATTCACATTAATGGGGGAGTAAAGACCTCAAAATGGGGACTGTAGACTTACCGCCCGGTTAATGCTGATGTTCTGATCGCTGTCATTTTTAACAGGGGGCCTGGAGTCACATGGAGGCCAGACTAGGTAGAGGTGGCAGATTCCTAATCCAACCCAATTTTTCCGCTGCCAGTCCAATTTCAAAAATTGCCATGATGGGACTTGAACTCACAACCACTGTATTGCTAATCCAGTATCATAGCCACTAGGCTACTGTACTACTGTACCTGTTTTCTTCCTGGCATGTTCTTTGTCTTTTCCTCAGTTTATTCCTTTACTACTGCCTTTCTTCCTTCATCTGTCACTCATCGCTCCCTCACTCATCCCTCTCTCACTTATCCCGCTCTCATTTTCTATTGAAGTCAGTGGAAAAGAAAATCGGACAGGTGTAAAACTGTCTGACTTTCGCAATTAATCAGCTGTTTTGCGCTAACCCCCAAATCGAATCTCACCCCCAATGTGTCCTGTAACACTCAGCAGAAAATTGTTTCTTTTTATTGCAACATTGGCATTTTATTGGTTAAAAAAAACAAAAATAAATTCACTTGTAATAAAGTACAGAAAATCCCTATTTTTCCTGTAGGAAGAAGTGCAGGAATCACCAAAGAAACAGCCATCATTGCTTTTGACTGAACCTCAGTTATCACCTATCACCAGTTCTAGCAGTCAGTGAGCATGGAGCCACATGCGGCACTAATAAGGCTAATTTATTTTTCTTGTGGGGGTTTCATGTCTCTCCATTTTTATCAGCTTACTTACTACCCCATTTCCCAGAACTTCCAGACAAAACCAATTGAGGCTGAGCTGACCAACTTGTTCAAAAAGGAGCTGGAAAGATATCTGATTGGAAACAGGCTGGGAGATTACAGGGATACATATGGACTGGGACAATTAAACACATCAAGGGGTATGATGGTTGTTAATTGTATCCATACGATTTATATCAATTAGTGTTAATTGTATTCAGGTGGTGTGTATCAGGTGGAGATTCTCTTGTATTCATTTATATGAGAGCTTATCTAGGGTGTGGTGTAGATAATGTGGATCTCTGTGAATAAAGGCTTGGAAGCAACTGAAGACCAGGCTCCAGTATTCTATCCTTCATCTGGCTATCCAAGTTATTACAATGGTCCTCTATTGCTGGGCTGGCAGGGGGGAGAGGGTAAGGGTAATGCAAAGAATGTTATTTATGTGGAGCACCAGGGTTGAAAAGATGTGACAATGGATGAATATCCTGGAGTTTTCCTTGATTATCTTTGAGGATCAGGGAATATTTATGCAGAATGTCCCTGCAGGAGACTGAATGCCTGGGGTAGAGTTCATGATTTTCTGGAAGCAGTGGGCTCAATGGGTTACATAGAATTACATAGAATTTTACAATACAGAAACAGGCCATTCGGCCCAAATGGTCAATGCTGGTGTTTATGTTCCAAACGAGCCTCCTCCCACCGTACTTCATCTCACCCTATCAGCATATCCTTCTACTCCTTTCTTCCTCATGTACTTATCGAGCTTCCCCTTAAATGCATCTTTGCTATTCGCCTCAACCACTCCATGTGGTAGCAAGTTTCACATACTAACCACTCTCTGAATAAAGAAGTTTCTCCTGAATTCCCGATTGGATTTATTAGTGACTATCTTACATTCATGGCCCCTAGTTCTGGTCTCCCCCGCAAGTGGAAATATTTTCCCTTTGTCTAACCAATTGAACCTCTTCATAATTTTAAACACCTCTCTTGGGTCACCTCTCAGTCTTCTCTTTTATACAGAAAAGAGCCCCAGCCTGTTCAGTCTTGATTGGGTTTGAATGGCCTTTCCTCATTCCACTAATTCGTCTTCATTCAAATTATTCATTCAGTTTAAATTAAGCCTTTTAATTTATGCCACATAGCTCTTTTAAATGTGCCAGGATACTTTGTGTGCCCAGTGCCCAACAGAGAGGCACAACAGGAATTGGTTTCTATAGGATTGTCCCATCTGTGTCTCTCTCAACTCTAAGACCCCATCAGCTAACTTGTTGAGAATCTGGGCTGGATTTTAACTGTCGGCCGGCTGACCAACTGCCACCGGTAGGCCCGGTCCATTTGGAGATCTGGGCCATATTAGCATGATGTCGGTGGGCTGTGGGCAGAAATGGAGTGCCCCGGGGCAGCCTGTCAGGCTCTGGGCTGGAAAAAGGTTGGTCAAGGGGTGGGGGGTGGGGACGGTTCCATCTCCAGAGTGGGAGGGTAACCTGGAGCAGCCGCAGCCCAGGCTGGAGGAACAGTCCAGCTCCACCCGGCACCACAAAAATAAACACATACTTACCTATGGGATCATCTTCGGCTGATACTGAGGGGAGCATGTACACAACACATTCTGCCCAGTAAAAAGAAAGACTTGAGTTTATACAGCACCTTTCATGACCTCAGGACGTCCCAAAGCGCTTCACAGCCAATGAAGTACTTTTGAAGTGTAGTCACTGTTGTAATGTAGGGAAACGTGGCAGCCAATTTGCACTCAGCAAGGTCCCACAAACAGCAATGAGATAAATGACCAGATCATCTGTTTGAGGTGTTGGTTGAGGGATAAATGTTGGCCAGGACGCCTGGGAGAACTCCCCTGATATTCCTCAAATAGTGCCATGGGATCTTTTACATCTATCTGAGTGGGCAGACGGGACCTCAGTTTAACATCACATCTGAAAGACGGCATTTCCGACAGTGCAGCATTCCCTCGATACTGCACTGAAATGCCAGCCTAGATTATGCACTCAAGTCTCTGGAGTGGGGCTCGAACCCCCTTCTGACTCAGGGGCGAGAGTGCTACCAACTGAGTTAAGTATTCAAATAAAATGGCTACTGAGGTCCTATGTATGTTATAGAAATTGCATTTCAAATGGATCTACCGCCTGGCTCGGCCCCTCCCATAGGTAGGCCCAGCAGTCGGCCCGTGGGGTGGGGGGGGAGGGAGGGTTGCCATAGTACCAGGGACAACAGGAATGGGGCGGTAAGTCATTCCCCAACATTTTCAGTGCGCTACCGCCCCATGTATGCCAGCAAGGAGGCCTCAAAATCTACCCCTCTATGTGTGTCTGCTGGCTCATTCGGTAATCAGCTATTTTTGTCCAAAAAAAAAGTTTCAGAACCACTTTGATCCCTTCTCAATATGTTTTCTGCCAAGCTGACTGTAATTCATAACTACGGAAGTAAATTAAGACAAAATGGTTTCCTTTCAATTAAGTGTGCAGTAGCCTCAAGTAACCAGCTGTAATTCTATTTAATGAAAAAATTAAATTATTCTCTCCACTTCATTGCCTTTTGTGACAGACACAGAACGTGTGTTCATTAAATGTTGGAGTGGATTTATTTAATCCCCAAAAAAGCCTTATTTGTCTGATAAAAGAAAGGGACTGGTAATTAATTAAATGTACAGTTGATTACTCCTGGTGGATAATCAAGTGCCTTTTTAAAAGTATCGATCCAACGAGTTGGCAGGAGGATTTATAAAATGAATCGTTAACATTAAAATTCTTGTCAGTGCAACAAATCTTTTATAAGTTAATTATATATTGGGGGAAAATGTTGTGTGTGTATGTGCTGAGGAGTAAATTGTATGTCTTAGTCACAGTTAATGTTCCTCATCTTAGCCAAGCACAGAATGGGATTGGGATTGGAGGGCACAGAGTATGTGTATTGTTCAGAGTCCAATATCTGGCTGTACTGAGTGCCAATCTTTGTATCATTCATCTACATAGAATTACATAGAATGTACAGCACAGAAACAGGCCATTCGGCCCAACTGGTCCATGCCGGTATTTATGGTCCACACGAGCCTCCTCCCACCCTACTTCATCTCACCCTATTACCGTATCCTTCTATATCGGCACGCCATCCAAACTTGGTGAAGTGATGTGGTCACATTCTGCCTGGAGAATCAGACTATGAGGCAACAAAGAGCCCAGTTACAGGGTCTTCGAGAAGTCTGACTAGACCTTCTGCAATCCTCAATTTTGCGAGAAATGTAGATTTTAAATTTGAGAGATTGTAATATGTGTCTTTTAAAGAGAGATCTTAATACAGAGGTTGCAAGTTGCCGAGGTTGAAACAATGACTTTCTGCACTCCCTGTACAACTGCTTTCAACATGTTCTCTCTGGCTATGTATTTAACCAAAGCACGCAGATTACCTATATAGCAACTAGACAGGATGTAATGATCCCAGGACATCTTTACAGGAACAGAAATAATATACTGGGCACTACAATGACTTTGAACGGCAAGTGGGACATTGCGGACTTTGCACAGGGAAAATCGGTTTCAAGGGTTAAAAGAAATGTAACATCGGAAAATCCTACTGATTGCAATGGGTTAAAAGTTAGATGTTTGGGAAAAGAAAACTAGGAGGATTAGGTGTTGTGTATAATATTGCATGTAATGACCTGCTGTGTATCTCATTTGACTAAAGGCTAATCTCTACTGGAGATAGGTGCTGAGTCTCAGCATTAAAACTCAACAATCTCCCTGGTGATTCAGTGGATAAGTGGCTAATACTTACTTTAGTATTGGGATGCTTCGGGCTGGCTCTTAAGGACCCCCACAATTAACACAGTGAAGGCAGCACTGAAAAAAATAAGATGTTAGTCACTGGGGAGGAGCCAGCTGGAACAGACTGGTTGACTGGCTGACTGGATAAAGAGATGGCCTCTTTGTTTGCAGGTAATGCATAAAAGCTGGGTTAAGTTGATGGGCCAATTCCATACATAGCTTTTTCCGTTTCGACCGTACCCAGGAGAGAAACCAAGGCTTTACTACAATTTTCCACAGCTTGCAGTGCTTGCTGGTGACCTTTGGAGAAAATGGGGGACTATAGTCTTTGGTGTCTGGTGTACTTTCTGTCATGTAACAGCCAATTCATTCAAACTGTCTTGGTTAATTGTACATGGAACTCGGTTTGCTGAGACAAGGCTAAGAGTATGTGTGTTGTTGAATGTGATTCCAACATTGCATATGCTCTGGTTCAGCTGACTGCCAGATTGTTACATTACAACAAACTGCCTTTGTTTCATTCAACTGTCCAGCACTTCATCCAAACTTGGTAAAAGGGAAGAGGGTCAAACTTTACCTTGAGAGTTTGATTACGAAACGACAAAGACCACTGTTATAGATATAAAGAAGCTATTGGCTGAGTTTTGGCTCCTGTTCTGGTTCAGATATGTTCCCGTGGTCCAATTGTCCAATTCCCAAGTGCCATTTTTCTTTTTAAATAAATTATTTTTGACACTATGTGATAATTGAGGTAAAATACCAATCTGTCCCAAAATTCAGGGGCCTCGAAATTTTAGTGGGTTAATTCACCATCTGATGTGCTACTGAGGCATACAGACCGAAGAAGCCCCAGATTTGATCGCTGATCTTTGCCAAGTTAACTGACCTATTTCAGGGAGGCATTTGGGGTGCTGCACCACTTCTGGGCTAGGGAAAGGAAAAATCAGCTGGGCTTTTTAGAGAAGTACATGTGTGGGGTCATCAGATGGGCAACAGGGTTGAGCTCAACCCCAGTTGAATAGCCTGCCAACACGTGAATAATGGGCACTTTGGTGAGGTATCTAAGAGTTACTGGCATCTGTGGAATTATACACAAGCAAAGAGTAAGTGCCATCAGGAGAGAAAGGGAGAATATTCAGGGGAAGAAAACAGGATGGCGTCAACAAAACCAAGACAGATTTGATCAATTTAGGACATGCAGTCAGTTTATTGTAGGCCAATAAAACTGCATGTACAATCCTTATAGTTCCCATTGCCCTTCGCAATGTACAGTGGGCTGGAAAGAGCTGGTTCAATGTGGCTTTGCTCAATTCCGATGTTGAATTTACTCGCAAGTCCAGTGACCAACCAGAATTGAGCAGTGGGTGGCACAGTGATTAAAACACTATTTGGAACACTACCCCAGGGGTTGAATTTCCTCAGGGCCTTTCCACCATCGTAATTTCGGTAGGAGCCCCATTTATGCATGTAAACGGGGTTTCTGCCAAACTTGTACCAAAATTACATCAGCGGAGTGGGAGAAGCCGTGAGGAAATTCACCCACTTCGTATTTTGGCCTTTGGTTACAGTCTCCTCTCTATGCTGACTTTAGGGTCCTCATTTAAGATGATTATAAGGACAGACTCACTCAGTTCTCAGTAGTTGTGAGCCCACAGCACAAAACTGGCCATAAATTCACTGAATTGGTCACTTTACTCATTCAGACACTGGTGTGTCCACTGAAGTTAGGGGGAAGGCACATTGTTGGGGCAAAGTAGAGGAAGCTTTACTCTGCAACTGGCTATCCTATTACACCTGTGAATTCCCAAATTCTGACACTGAGTGGAAAAAAGTCTCCTAATTCCCAGCTCTAACATCTGCCATCTTAATAGGAACGATTTTTTGGAATGCTGCAGGTTGGACTAAAACTTGAAGAGACCTGGCTCCTCCCAAATAAACAGGAGCTAAGGGAAAGGAAATGTCAGGTTTCTGGAACACCGGAACAGTTAAGTGCACATCCCAGTCAACGTGCTTGTTCTGCCTGTGAAGTTAGCCCTTTCTAAAGTGTGGAATCCCCTTTCCTTGGATCTTTATGCACTCATCGGGAACATGATAAGCTAATTCCTTCTGAAGTATTAAAAGGTATTATGTACTAATAGTGCCAGTGTAACAAAATACTTAGGGAGCCTCACAACTATGGCACATTACTTGACAACAAAAGTAGGCCTCCAGAGCCGGCAGTTATACCATGATTCTTTCTGAGGAATTTTTTGTTAAAGTTTTATTTTTCTGTCAGATATTAAATTCTATAAATGTGTGGCTTGTTTTCAAATGGAGCTGACCTGGTGGTGAGTTGGGTTGGCACTCTGACCTTTCACCTCCAGCGCTTCATTACAAATCCAACTGATAGGGTACTGCCTTCTCTCTCTTTCTTTCAAGATATTGGGTTTCCAGGATGGCTAGGGCTTGAGCTGTTGATGCAAGTACTTTTAAAGAGCCTGAACACTGCAAGGAGAACATACACCTCATTTTTGCCCCGATAGTAGCACAGTTGGTTTCTAGACAGCAAGCCTCCTTGTACTTGGGTTTTTTTTTTGGAGGGATGCCAGGCAGGTCAGAGTGCACCAGCAGTGCTCCAATCCAACCCACCAATATCTTTGTACCCACATTTACACCGTACATATCTCCATATGTCGGAGGTGCAATGCTTGTTCAGACAAACTCAGAAGGCAAGCTATGACTGAGTTGCATCATGCACGGCAAAATGACTTACAGCCTAGCTCATCCACAGACACAACCTTTAACTCCTATGCCTCTGGATCATTGCAAGGCATCAAAGGTAACATCAGCCATATCAGTCAATCTGGAGTACATAGATGTATAAAGTAAGTGATGGCTGTCTTGTTTGCTCAAGCAATTATACACTACTTAAATGAATTGCATATTATTCTACTCTCTGAATGTTTAGCTTGTTTGTGACCATCATCATGGGATTATGCAAACCAATGTCACTTCACAGGCAGCTCGAACAATGCTTTCATTTCAAGGCAGTCCTCTGTCCCAGCAGTTGACTCACAAAGGCAAGTAACAGGGTGGCTCCTGGGTGATCATGACATCTTTGCGGCACCCAAGGGCACCAACTGAAAGCAGTTATAATGAGATGCTGGTACCCACCAGAGTAGGCAGTCACAGAGCAAACCACTGACGTGCTGAAGCAGTGCTTCAGGTACTTGGATAAGTCTGGATTATTAACCTGGTAACACAACCACTACAATACACTACCGTACCAGTTGTTTATAGAACTGGAGAATATTCCAGCACAGAAACAGGCCAGTCGGCCCATCGAGTCTATGCAGAGGTTTTCTCCCCATGAGCCACCTATTCTAATCCCATTCTTCTGTTTGATCCCCGCACCCTATGATATTCCTATTTTTCAAGCAATTATTTAACTCCCTTTTAAGAGAATTTGTGGACGCTGCTTCAACAACGGTTTGTGACCGGGGATTCCGCACTCGAACTGCCCTGTAAAGGATTTTTTTTCTAACTCGCCCTTTAATTCTTTTTGTGGTTATCAGAAAATTGTGCCCTCTTGTTACTGGTCTCGCTGGCCAGTGGAAACATTCTCATTATTTACCCTATCAGAACCCTTCGTAATCTTGAAGATCTCTATCAGGTCACCGCACGGCCTTCTCAGCTCCACTGATAAAAGCCTGACTTCTCAAGTGACTTTTCATAACTGTAACCACCCCCCCCAAACCATCCCTCATTCCTGGTAGCCTCCTAGTCTATCTACACCACACCGTTTCCACTGCGTTTACATCCTTCCTATGATAGGATGCCAAAATCTGTCGTTATTTTCCTCCATACATATAGCAAAACCCAGGAACTTTAATAAAGAGTTTCAGTAACTCCTTGCTAATGAATGATTTTTTTTTTGTCTATTGCAGGTTACATCACAGCTGATCCAACCCAATCAGACACAGTAACCAAACCAGAAGCATAGACAATTCCCTCCTCCTTCATACCAATCTCAGTGCACCAGCACCCTCTGCAGGCAAATGCTAAGATTTCTCACAACTTGAAATTTGAGCCCACAACCCCACTTCAATACTGCGACAGCAGTGTCTATTCCACCTTGTTTGCTGCATTGATGCCTATTGAAGAGCCTGCCATCAGTCAGATTTGATAAAAGGGCTTTTGGACTCCCTTAATAGGCACTTCTGAGGCAAAATTACTTTGAACCTGGTGTAGTTTGTAGGCTTTGTCCGATTCACCTCCTCATTGATCTAAGGGCTGATTGAAAGACTTTGCATTTATATTGCACCTGTCGTATCCTCAAGACACCCTAAGTGCTTCACACCCAATTATGTACTTTTAAATTGTAGCCATTGTTGGAGTATTGTGCACAGTTCTGGTCTCCACATTATATAAAGATATAGTGGCACTGGAGAAGGTGCAAAAAAGATGTACAAGGATGATACCAAAACTGAGAAGTTATAACTACCAGGAAAGATTGAACAGGCTGGGGCTCTTTTCTCTAGAAAAGAGAAGGCTGAGGGGTGACTTAATAGAGCTCTTTAAGATTATGAAAGGGTTTGATCGGGTAGACATAGAGAAGATGTTTCCACTTGTGGGGGAGACCAAAGCTAGGGGCCTTAAATATAAGATAGTCACTAATAAATCCAATAAGGAATTCAGGAGAAACTTCTTTACCCAGAGTGTGGTTAGAATGTGGAACTCACTACCACGAGGAGTAGTTGAGTCGAATTGCGTAGATGCTTTAAGGGAAATCGAGGTAAACACATGAGGGAGAAAGGAATAAAAGGATATACTGATAGGGTTAGATGAAGTAGGGAGAGAGGAGGCTAATGTGGAGCATAAACACCGGCATAGACCAGTTGGGCCGAATGGCCTGTTTCTGTGCTGTACATTTTATGTAATTCTTTGTAGGCAAACACAGGGGCCAATTTACACATTGCAAGGTCCCACAAGCAATAATGAGATAAATGACCAGATAATCTGTTTTTAGTGGTGTTGCTTGAGAGATAAATGTTGTCCAGGACACCAGCAGAACTCTTCTGCTCTTCTTCATAGTTCCATGGGTTCCTTTATGTGTACCTGAGAGGGCAGACAGAGCCTCAGTTTAATGTCTCATCTGAAAGACGGCACCTCCAGCAGTGCAGCATTTCCTTAGCACAGCACTGGAGTGTCAGTCTTGATTACGTGACAGATTATTAGTTGAGGGTCCTGCGTAAGAACAGTTCAAGCTCTGTCCAGATTAACCTTCGTACTTATACATCCTTGAGAGCATAAGGATCTTCAAGAACGGGGAAAGGCCACAGCTCAACAAAGCCATCCCCTTTTCAGAGATCAACCTCACCGATCGACTTGCTTATTATATCCCGCAATCCTTTATGTTCCCTTGCCTTAATCACTTAAAACAAAGAAGCAAGTTGATTACATTCAACACTCCACACTGAACCATCTCCGCACCGATCCATCTCTGCATATTTTTAATTAAAGATACTCCTAATCCAATCCCATTCTGTTCTATGCCTTCTCAACTTCCTATGTTAATACATAATTTTCATTTACATGAAGTATTAAAATAATTTGCTTTCTATTTGAATGTGTTCATTGGAACATAAATATGAAACATTTGACATTAATTTCCAATACTTTCTACCATAACTGCTTAGAAATTAAAGTACACAAGCATTCATTATCTTATTTTAAATTCAATTCCAGGGAGCTATAATTATAATTTTTCTGATGACATTTTGCGATAATGTGGGAGGGAGGGGGCAACAACGGTCTTTGCCAAGTGTCTGGCCCCTAACCTCTCATCCTAACTATCAGATCTATTATATGATTGTGATTTAGTTTGGAATTTGCTCTTGGGCATTATGGGAATTTGCCCCAGAATTTATTCCATTTAAGGCTTAGTGATATTGAAGCTTTGAGCAACCAATTATGAAAAGCCTTCATTATGGCCAATTGCACAGAGCTGGCAGAGAACTGAGCATGATCTACTTGTGGCCTGACATGTTATAAAGCAGTGAATTCTGAACAAATAAAACCATTGTATTTACATCTACCTTTTACTGTACAAGAGAAGCTGGCTCTCTTAATTAGGCTGAATGATATCCCTTTGATTGCTGCCAAGGCTGCCTCGCTCAAACCTGAAAGACATACTGTCCATTTAATTCTCAGAACTGGAGGCATTCTGTCCCTTCTGTTACTCATTATGATTAATACTTAGTGATACACAGACCGCCTATTTAGTGCATAAGAGGAAGGGTTAATTTTAGTTGTAGTAGCATTTAAAATAAATAACTTGCTGCAAGAGCTACTTTGTAGCTACTAATGTTATCAGAAAAGATCTCCACACGGGAAAAGGGAGGCTAGTCCAAACAGCTTAAAATTCTTTACTGGCTCCCACAGGATAATACTGGTAATGTAGAAATCCAGCCAGAGGGAGGCACTCTGATTAAATGCCAGAGCAGAGTTTATGGGGAATTGGGCGCAATGCATACCAATTAGAAACTTCAATTAAACATGGTAAGGCTTGTCTCAGATATAGCAGGTGGTTCAGAGTTCAGACACTACCAACAGGGGATTAGCATGGGATTTTTATTTTAACTGAGAAACCTAGGTTAAGGCCTTCAGTCCATAGATTGAAATCAACAGATGTGAGTTCTATAGAGTGTTAATAGTTGCTGAGACTGGCATGAAAGAAGAAACCAAGATGCTTGGGGACAGCATTACCAGTGGAAGAGATTGGTATTGGCTCTGGGTTGAGAAGCCGTAAGTGGAGCAAAACGGCCCATATCTTAACTCGCACCAAGACCCGTTCACCCGTCACCCCTGTGCTCACTGATCTACATTAGCTTCTGGTCCACCAACACCTCGATTTTAAAATTCTCATCCTCATGTTCAAATCCCTCCATGGCTTCACACCTCCCGATCTCTGTAACCTCTTCCGGCCCTATAACCCTCTAAGAACTCTGCATTCTTTCAACTCTTCCCTCTTGTGCACACCCACTTCCTTCGCACCACCATTGGCGGCCGTGCCTTCAGCCGTCTAGGTTGTAAGTTCTTAAATTCCTTCTTTGAACCTCCACCTCACCACCTCTCTCCTCCTTTAAGACACTCCTCAAAACCTTCCTCTTTGACCAAGCTTTTGATCACTTGTCCTAATATCTCCTTCTTTGGTGCGGTGTTAATTTTTGTCTGATAACGCTCCTGTGAAGCGCCTTGGAATGTTTTACTCTCTTAAAGGCGCTATTTAAATGCACGCTGTTGTTGTTGGATCTACATCTTAGGTTTATCATCAAGCCACCGACATGTGCCTTTGCCTATTTTATAAACCCCTCTTGCCCAACAGACCCTGAATGTTAACTGAAAGTCAAGCCCAAGACCCGAGTAAAATTAACATCTCCACATCATAAGACTTAAGTGAAAATAAGAGATTTACAGTTTAGATTTCAGACCTTAAGAAGGTTGTAGGGGCAAGTAGCTTAGATCGCTACAAGGTCAAATTGGACAAGTACATTAAAGAGAAACACATCATAAGTTACAACTGCTCGGACAACAGGAAGGTGAACTAGATCGATCTATATGGTCTTTACCAGCTTTGAGATTTACCATGTTTGTACATCTCTATTATTTTGCAGTCAATGAATTAATTGCTTTTGAAATTTAGTCACTGTTATTATGTCGGCAGACACCCCAATCAATAGCACATAGCAAGGTTCACAGACAGTAAGTGAGATGAATGATGAGTAATCTGTTTATTTTTGGTGATGTTAGTTGAAGTTGGAATATTGGCCAGAACATATTGGAGAACCTCAAATAGTGTTATGGGATCTTTTATGATCAGCTGAACACACAGACAGGGTCTTCGATAGACAGCACTGCGCTCAAGTTCAAAGACCAGTCTTTCGTGTCTGTTTTTTAGAATTTATTGGTCAGCTCAGTCAAGATCCAGACTGTTCAGTTCAAAACTGTGATGGATGAAGACCACTGAGTTCATAATCTACTTCAGAGTCCACTCCTGATAATTCAAAGGCATTGTTTGTGCTAAACATGTTTTGAATTAAGCAGCGTTTATAGCACAGTGAATTAGGATTTTGTGGTAAAAAATTGAATCATTTGAATTAAGCAACTTTGAACAAAGAGAAGTAAATTGTATCAGGATTTCTGTATTTTTTATAATGAATTTGGTTTATTTAACCCTTGGGTTTAGTAATCTCTAAGAATTTGCCTCCATTGTACAACGGTGCCAGGATGATACATGGGCACCATGCCTATGGCCAATGCAAAAAATTCTAATTATCTGCTAAAATGCAGGATTCTGCAATTATTATTTAAATGGTCTTTCAGCAAAAGCTTTGTGAGTTGGGGGCTTAGTCAGCCATCTTGTCACCTCAGCTCTGTGTTGAAGATTTAACATGAGCAGCCATGCTGATCTGGCTTAATTTTATGCATACTAATGTATCACAGTGCTTTGCAATTTCTTGTAAAAATGATTAAGCTGCTAATTAAAGCTGTTTATAACTTGTTTCTCTCGATCTAAGCCATCAGCCACCATGATAATTAACATGCAAATTACCTCAGGGGAACAAAGTCACAGGGGTCCACAGCTCTCAAACGTCTGCAAACTGATTTAATTATTGCCTGAATACCAAAACATCACAATTATGAATGGTGGCATTTGTTTTAATGGGCAATCAGATAATTATCCAAATGACATTTTGGGGAAAAAAACTTTTTTAGTTTAATTTTTATAGCTAGTGGCGGGGCTAAGATGATGAAGTTACATCAAACATTGTGATGTGCAATTTACTTTATCCAATGATGATAACTTGGTGGTACTAATAATTGGGCCTTAGATAACATCCGAGGGGCATATCTTGATTGAGATTAAAGACAATGCAGCTACATTTGGAACGAAGGGCACTTAACACTCCACCATACACAGGCAGAAGAAAATTATCTGAAGGTTGAGAGTCTGATGAGGAGCACCATAAAAATGGTGTTGATGAACTGTGTAAATAATTGTGGCTTGTGATTTAGTTTGACTGATTTTTTTTTAAGTCCCTTGCTTTTTTTCTTGAGTGTTAGTGATATTCAAAATTTTAAAAAACTGTATTTTACTGATTATCTCTGAATTTACCCTGTTTTTTGGGGCCTATTTTTCCCCAGTTATTTTCTCTTTTTTTTACACTAAAAGCAAAATCTGAAAAAATCCAAAATTTAGCAACAAAAACTGACTTTAATGAACCTTAAATGTGTGCTTGCCTCATAATTTAAATTTAAATTTGCATCAAAGGGTACAGTGGATTTTCTGTATTTGGATTAAATTGAAGAGAAAGGGTAACTAATTCATAATCCAGAGACAGACCCGATGCAACCTCAGCAAATCCTGAGATAGATACAACTCAAGCTTACTAAACCCAAGAGACAGATACAACTCAACCTCACCAAATTTAGATAAATCAGCCTTTCCTGATAAGTATATCCTCTCAGTTCTGATATCATCCAAAAGCACAACAGGTTACAAAAGATGTAAAATGATAAACTGGCTAAAATTCTAATTTACAGCAGTCAAACAGCACATAAAGTTTAGTTAGTGGACTGTTTCTCTTCACTGTTTATCATTTCTTTTTCTCAAACATATTGCATTTAAATTTGACTATAACAAAAAATTGCTGGAATCACAACTTCCAATGGGATCAGGATTGAGAGACGCAGTGGAAATGCAGTGAGGGAAAAATCTTACTGAAAATCACAGGAGCTTTCAGATCAGTTGATGAGTGCCTTTGTCATATTGAAATTAGCCCATGGCTCTTTCCTTTCCTCAAACTAAGGTATGCTAACCACTGATCAAGGTTTTAATTGTTCCTTTGTTGGTTGTAACCATATTAAGAATCAGTTGCAGATTCTAGTTTTTTCCCCCAATTTTCTATCCTCTCAATGGTACTGACCTTCACTGCAGGTCAGTGTCAGTTGTCCTCCGATATCTCACTCAAATAACCATTCTTCATGTGTCAGCCTAGACAGTGAGTTTCAGGTGGCTATTAGATCATGGGGAGCATCACTGCTAAGCCCAATCCTATCCTCACCTGATGTCCACACAGGTACACTTCCTGAGTCCCAGGTGAATCTTTTTTTTTCTCCTTCTTGATCAGGGGAATTGAGGCCCATTTTAACTCCATCACTGCCACCCTGGCTAAGATCAACTAACTCAACATGGACCAGGGCTTGAATTCCAAACCTTTGAGCAACTGGAAGAGCTAATAAGAATCTATTTAATTAGATGATAAATCCTTTACTTCTGATCAAAACCTATAGCATAAAGGAATTGCAAGTTCAATGTAGACAATGATGAAGGGTAGGGATTCCTGTCTCTGGCTGACTGTAGCTTTCGCTGGTTTTGTGATGCCACATAGAGAAGACTATGATGTCATCAAGCAAGAGGATTTGGTTCCAATGATGAAACAATCTTACACAGCGACATCACGAACATGTATCAATTTAGATTTTGTGTTCTGAGTCAATGCAATTGCCTTTTATTGGATCAGCTCAATGTGATTGTCATAAGATTTTGGGATCATGTAGATCCCTTTCATCAGGTGAGAAACCTAATATGGGTAGTGGTGTGTTTAAAGATTATACAATGTTAACTAGATCGGATCATAGCAGCAAAGCTTGGCAACTATTTTTACCTAAAGGGAAAAACCACAGTGGGTTGAGAAAGAAATTGGAGTGGTCAACAACGAAGCTATGTCCAAAATGCAATTCATACGTATACAGAAACTGCAAAGACTATCAGCCCCAAAAAATGCTACAGCTACAGTCAATTCAGGACAATTTAAGATGCTTTAAAAAGGTCAGTCACATCTTTAAAGGGGCATGAAAAAGTATTTGGCAATTTTTTTTTGTGTTTGGTATCGGAGAAGAGCCAATGGTCCTTTTGGTCACAATGACATGACATACAATTGTCATATAACGTTTAAGCGGATCTTCAGGCCACGTGTCATGTTTGATACGAGTGCAGAAAGGGTTTGTCAAACTATATTTTTATCTAGATGGTGCACCCTGTAACTACCTGCAAGAACAGCACAATTTCATATTTGACAGCAAAGAGTTATGGGACAGATTTTACCATTTAGCGCTCTCAGCATGGGGTGTCACATGGCAGGAACATGAATCAGGATAATGGTCATGGTGATCAGTGCACCCAATTCACAGCCTCCCTGATTTCCATCCCATTAATTTTAATGGATGGAAAATCAAGTGGGCCACAAATTCCTCACCTCTGTGCCTAATGTTCCAATTAGTGCTTTTGTCACATTGAACTTCAAGCCTGAAGTGTGAAATGGTAAAAACTGCCCCAGATAACCTGGTTGAAGAGTACTGCAGGACATGGGTTAAATTTATAAATGTGTACAATTAGACTATCACTTCAGTTCCCCTATTTCTGTATATTCCAAACAGCAATAAACCATTTGTGTTTACAAATAGAGAACCCAAGAATCTCCAGAATTAAAAGTCCATTACCCTTTTAAAAGAATCTATAGATCTAGATACCCCACACAGTGAGTTGCACCATTTTTACACCAATGGAAAATGAGATCCACCCACCAATGTTCCAGAGAGGTATTCACAACAGAATTTCCTGGGTCAGCTCATTTGCATAGTCATTGGAGCAGTGATTGGCGTAAAACCCATTTAAAGTAAGGCAAATCTGCTAAAATGCTGGGAAATTAGAGTGCAGCCTTTAAAAAGGTTGTTCTGATCTGAAGATTGCAGGAGCAGGCTGTGGGAGCAAGAGGTAAGTAAGGAACAGTGCTTGGCTCACTCACTTGACTGCCAGCCAGCTTGACTGCATGTCTCGTGACTGTTTTTGTGCCACTTACCAAGAATATTTAACACAGGCAGAAGCAGCCAAAGAAGGCACAAGGGCATGACAGAGAAACTGAGAAGGAGATGCCACAATTTCAGAGTGTGACCTACAAAGCCTCCTCTATGAAATAGAACAGAGGAAAGACAGGGTGCTGAGTGTCCTACCAAAAAGGTCATTCATGCCATTTGGAGGGACTGGCACTGAGTGCTAACTTTCTCATCCCCAGGACTGCAGACCAATGCCATAAAACTGACCAGGGCAGGCAAGATATTTCATCAACCACTTTTGCTTTACTTCCTTGGGCACAAGTACTCTCTTCGCCCTCTAAAACTAACAGCTATACAACTGACTCTTCACAATGCAGTCTGGCTAAAAGGAAGCACTAACTCAGGATATCACTGTATGGCTACCCATCTCCCCTAACAGCAATTACTTGCATGAACAACCCTAAAACCCCATCCTCCACTTTAGCAGGATGATACCACAACATACCACTTTGGATTTTCAGAGGTTAGAGTCATGCAGGAAAGAGTGCAATTATTGGTGCTGACTTATTCAACCAGGTAATAATTATTGACATGCTCATGGGGAGATATAGAGGGCTGCGTGTGGTCATATTCTAGGCTGCATATCAGATTGAAGGATTCCTTTATTTGAAGGTGGGGAAGAAGGTGGTAAGGCACTGGTGTCAAAGGTAAACTGTTAAACAGAAGAGAAGACTTCAGTGATGAGATGAGTTCTGATGCCCCTTGAAGCAGTCACTGAGGAGCCCTCTGAGTGAAGGTCATTGTGATGCTCCCTTCCATGTACTTCTGCCTCCAAAGCAGCTAAGGCTACCTCCCCAGGATTGTCCACGCCCAGGTCTTTTTATATAGTGAAGTCGTAAAGGGCACAGCAAGCTTCACTTGTGCAGGACACACATGCTGGAGCATTAGGCAGAGGCCCTTCCGACCCAACAAGGCAGCAGAAACACCCCTTTCAGACCCCATTGGTCCTCTCATTGACCACTCTCGTAGGGACGTGTGCCTAGGTGTAACGCTCCTCTGCGGCTATTTGGGCTACTCTTAGTGGGGTCATCCATCATTCGGATGAGACACTAATCCAAGGCCAAGTGTGCCTTCTCAGATGGACGAGAAAGATCCCATGGCAGTATTTGAAAAAGAGCTGGGGAGTTCTCCCCAGTGTCCTGGCCAACATTTATCCCTCAACCAACATCACTAAAACAGATTCTCTGGTCATTTAACTCATTGCTGTTTGTGGGATCTTGCTGTGAGCAATTGACTGCCGCATTTCCTGCATTACAACAGTGACTACACTTCAACAGTAACACATTGGCTTTGAAGCACTTTGGGACGTCCTGAGGTCGTGAAAGGCACAATATAAATGCAAGTTCTTTCTTTCTATTACCTATGGGAGCAGGCAGTAGGCTTTTTCACCAACAAGCCATGCGTTGACTTGCTTTTCTTCCCAGAAGAGGTCAGGGAAGACCAAATTTCGAGGCGTGAATGACACTTAACAACTTCCAGCAAATCTCCCGGGTTGTTTGACAGTCAGAAGCGGTGAGAAGCAAGTCCAGGTCTGGGTAAGCAGAATACCAAAAGAAAAATCACCACACAAAGTCATTCCCAGCTGCAGAAATCGCCACTGAAATTCCCTGCATTCCTTGGGCTCACAAACTCCTCACACCCTCCTCTCTCAGCTGATCCTGGCAACAGCTGCACCTTATAATGCTCAGTCCAACTTACCCCGAGTGCAATGTGAGTGTAACAGCAGGAAACTGGGAGCTGCAACGCTATTGGCCCTCATTATAATATGTGTAAATGAGCTCGCTCAAGACAGCGGGCAAATAATGGGAAGGGCAATTTGGGGGGGGAATTGATTTTGGGACAGAACACCCGTATAGACTGCTTCTGTCCCATTTTGTTGCTAAATAAGCTATTTGCCCCAATTATAAGTTGAAACGATGCCAAAAACGGCATGGAATGTCTAGGCCATAGACTCAAATGCCATTACACCAGCGGGCAGTTTATTCTACTGGTTAATAATTAAATTCCTTCTTGCCTCTCACTTAAAGGGGGTAATTTTCTGACTGTGCTGCTTGTGGGGAGGAGAGGGTGAACCCTTGCCCACCTAGAGTTCATATTGGCAATTTGGGCACTATTTCCCAAGCATTAATGTAAATGCTTAGAAAATCATAGGCAGTGTGCACCCAGATTCCTGATATGCACTGCTGGCATGTGAAGCCCCCTCTGGTAATGCAAAGTTGGAACATTACCCCCAGTGCATATGATTTGTTAATTAGATTTCAAAGGCACAGGCACGATGGGCCAAATGGCCTCCATCTGTGCTGTATGATTCTATGTAGTGTTGAAGTTATTTTTATGTTTGTTGCTGTGGTTTTTTTCTCTCTTCTCCTCTCCAGAAGGTGCTGGAGTATAGCTCACAGGTGCTAGCAACCCTTCAGTGCCTCGCCCAAGTGGGCATTCCCCATGTGCGAGCCAAGACACTGAGTGCCAGGATGCTATTCAACCATGGTGGGCATCACAGTCAAGCCTAATTCTGTCCTTACCCAATATCATGTGTCCACTGTCCTTAGATAGTGATCAGGAGTGAGATCCCTGACTGATTTTTTCCCCCTCCCCTAGTCCAGGGGTCTGAGGCTAATTACGGTACCTATAACTGCTACCCCAGGAGAGATCTATTAACTCATTTCAAAGAATTTTCAGGTTTTTTTTCAGTGCTAATCATTTACCATGATTGAATAATGGAGGGTATGTAAAAATGCACATATCAATGAGAACTCCCAGTCACATGACCTCACCATCAGTTTGTGATTGGCCCTTAATGGCAGTGTATACTGAACAATGATTTTTTTAATCTAAAAACCCATTGAACAATAAGTGCGATATGTAAGCATACCTGTGATCTTTGTCATCTCACAATGAAAAATTTCAGCAGGACACCTGCCGCAGAACCACATCGTAGAGGAGGAGGACCATTTAAAGGGGGCAAAGGCAATCCAAAGACTTGAGAAAAATTTTAATTCAAGGCCTCAGACTGGACTGAGGCCTTCAAGCAATGCGGGCGTGGAGGGAGAGATGGTCATTGCTAGGCCCTCTCTCTCCTATCAGAGCAATGTGAGCCAGCAACCACTGCCTCAGGGTATGCCACCACTCCTTGTCCTGGTGGTCCTTGGGGTCAGTGGCTGTAGAGATTGGAGACAAGGGGGTAATCTGGTTTTCCTAGCCCTGTTCCGCACCCCCCCCCCCCCTCCCCACTGTTGTATAATTTCAGTGGGACACTCTGGAGTCAGATAACATAGTGGAGCCCAATGGTTTTTGTTCTGTAGTATTGGGGGTGAGGGGGGAATGTTGTCTGGATGATAGCAGACCAGGATTAAGTTTTGGGGATGTGAGGATGGATGAATAGTCTGGATTTTGCTCGATTACCTTGAGGATCAGGGATTATTTATGAAGAAAAATCCCTCAGGAGATTAAATGGGTGGGGTTGAATTCATGATTGGGTAGATTGAACATGGTGTGTGGAAGGATCTTGATGGGTCCAATAGTTTTTTCTTATATTCGAGATAGGATGGTGTTCATATCAGACTCCCTTTAATCCAACTTACGTGACAAAAGGACATGTTTCCATTGACAACTATGTTTATTTTCAGATGAATGGTGGAAAACATGGGAAGTTAAAATCCAGGTGGTGGACGGAATCACTGAAGCCACAACTACCAACAGGATCATGCGATTACTTCCAATTTTCTACCTATATGCTTTGTACCTGTTGCCGTGGCTCACATGCACAAGAGTGGAGAAGTTCAATTCTATGGCTATGGTTAAACAGAAATCAGTTGTAGGAGTGCAACAAGGTCACCAATTTACAGCGCTATGCAATCTTAGTAAGATTGTATCAGAATCAGGCACCTTTGATATTGAATGGGAGCGAATCACAGATGGCTACACCTTAGAGAGAGTGCTCCATCACTCATTCAGCCCTAATGAGGAAGCAGTCCAATATCTGACTGAAAATGTCAAAGCAAGAGTGCATGGCAGCTTTCTCAATTCAAGTGTCTCCATCTTGAATATTAACCCAACAATACTTGAGGACAGTGGGAAATATTTTTGCTCTATCAATGGGGTCAAGAGCCTCACCATTACTCTCTTTGTTTGTATACCATTCAAGGATATTTTTATAGACTATGAACCTAAAGAAGCAGAGGAAGGAACCAAAGTGTCAATAAACTGTGCGGCGAAGGAAGGATACCCTGAGCCTTATGTTCAGTGGGTTGCTGCTGGTGTTGACATTTCGCAAAATGCAATCACTATTATGGAAAAACTACCCAACAAAAGATTTGAGGTGAAAAGTTCTCTTGTGATCCCTGTCAAGAAGGGAGTAAAATACATCTGCAGCATTTGGAATAAATACATTGAAAACTTGTTGGTGGATTGGGTGTTGCCTTTTCCAAGTGTCACAGTCCACACACCATATAAGAACACGGTGGGAATAGCTGGAAGTAGTGTTGAGCTAATTTGTGATGTTACTATTCCAGAAAGAGATCCAGTCGCCATTGCTGAGTTGGGTTTCTACTGGGTCAGCAAGGATCCAAATAGCAAGGAGCACTTGGTCTATTCTCTCATAAATGAAGAGGAAAATCTAGTTGGTCAAGATCCAAGATATGTGAACCGGGCTTTCCTGTACTGGAAAGACTTTTTGCAAGGGTCTCCAGATCTGAAGATAAAAAACATCTCAATTGATGACATGGGAGAGTATATCTGTCGGGTTAAAAAAAGAGAGAAGTTAATTGGTGAAGATCTTTTGGAACTTCGAGTAGCAGCACCCTATAGTGAGCCAGTAATCACATATGGAAAATACAAGACCCATAACTTCCGCAATGTGTTCCTCATCTGCTACACTGAAGGAGGGTTTCCTCTAGGAAACATCAGTTGGCTATCAGGTAATGGCAAAGACCTCACCGCTCGTTCAAAAACAGTCATGAAGTTGTCGAATGGACATTTCAACTTCAAAAGTGGGCTTCAAGTTTCAGTGGCCGAGGGAACTCAGTTCACCTGTGTCATATCGAACCCTTGGCTGTCAGACAAATCAAGCTCAACAATAACTTTTATTGGTGAATAAATGGTGGCTGCATCTATATATACTGGCCTGTGGAATACATGTTTGGAAAATATTGTACGGTTTGTTATTAAATGATTGAAAATGCTTCCTCTTGTAGAATAAGAGCATTAGCTGTCATGGTCCATTGATGCTTCCATTCACATTGCACTCCTTCAGTAGACACAGCCACAGATCCTCTTGCAATGTACTGGCTGAATCATCATACTTTGATCCTCCTAATGCCTATCAATGAGCAAAGAAAATGTCCTTTCAGTCCTCCACAGACTGTGGGGTATATTTTCAACTTGCCACCAAGATGTAAAACTGGCATTGCAGATCAGCTGCCTGTTATAGAAACCATCCAATTTTCATTTCCTTTG
Source organism: Heptranchias perlo (assembly GCF_035084215.1). Taxonomy (NCBI): domain Eukaryota; kingdom Metazoa; phylum Chordata; class Chondrichthyes; order Hexanchiformes; family Hexanchidae; genus Heptranchias; species Heptranchias perlo. The sequence continues at coordinate 7,123,232 of NC_090356.1, forward strand.
AATGGAAATGAAAATTGGATTGTTTCTATAATATGCAGCCAATCCACCTCGCCACACAAGACCACACAAGGCGGCAAGTTGAAAATCTACCCCAGTTTCTTCTCTCAAGTCTAATCGTTGCTCCCACCTCTTATCTTTGATGCTTTCCCTTTTCATCTTTATAGAATCTTAGAATGATACAGCACAGAAGGAAGCCATTCGGCCCATTGTGCCTGTGCTGGCACTTTGAAAGGGCTATCCAATTAGTCCCATTGCCCTGCTCTTTCCCCATAGCCCTGCAAATTTCTCCTTTTCAGGCAGTGCATTCCAGATCACAACAAATCGCTGCATAAAAAAAATTCTCCTCATTTCCCCCCTGGATTTCTTACCAATTATCTTAAATTTGTGTCTTCTGGTTGCTGACCCTCCTACCAGTGGAAACAGTTTCTCCCTATCTACTCTATCAAAACATTTCATAATTTTGAACACCTCTATTAAATTTCCCCTTAACCTTCTCTGTTCTAAGGAGAACAATCCCTGCTTCTCCAGTCTCTCCACATAACTGAAGTCCCTTATCCCTGGTGCTATTCTAGTAAATGTCCTCTGCACCCTCTCTAAGGCCATGACAAGCTTCCTAAAGTGTGGTGCCCAGAATTGGACACAATACTCTAGCTGAGGCCCAACCAATGATCTATAAAGGCTTACCATAACTTATTTGCTTTTGTACTTTATGCTTCTATTTATAAAGCCTTCTTCAGTTATTGATATTTTTGGCCTCACTATCTCTTCCAACCTTATCTCCTGCAATGCTAAAGCTGCCACCAGAAAGCGCGGTTTTCTCTTTTTCCCTCAACATCTCTTAACTCTCCGTAAAACCCAAGTCTTAATACTACTGCCATACATGGAGAAGTGTATCTAACACTTATCACGCACTCCTGTACAGGACACAAGAAAAAGCTTGTCTTCTGATAGATGATCCCTTTCTCACCTCCAGCCTCCAACCACTTACTGTCTATTGCAACCTATTCTATCAATACTATTACAGTCAGTGCTCTTCTGAATTTACTCTATTGTTCCTCCTACATCTGCAAATACACTCTTCCGCCTTTGAACATTTTAGTTTAAAAAAGACTTGCATTTATATAGCGCCTTTCACAACCTCAAGATGTCCCAAAGCTCTTTACAGCCAATTACGTACTTTTGAAGTGTAGTCACTGTTGTAATGTAAGAATTAATCCTCTCTACATTCTCATTGTGTTGAAATCAAGACTCAACGCACCGTATTCCAATCTAACTCGGTCTTTTCCAGCACCTCAAAACTGTGAAACCTCCAACCTCTTCAGTCCCATTCCTCCTATAATCATTGGATTTTAAAATACAAGCTTGAGATAACATAATCATTGGGTGCTCATTTATCTCATCACCTCTTTCACTCTTTTCAATGTTGTTGATGTATTTGGAGTCATGGTCTTTCAACCAGGTTTTTCACAATAATAATTAAAAAAAATTATCAATGAAAGAATTTCCATCATATAAATTTGTGACATAAAATGGCAACATAGAAATTAAACAAAGCGGAAAGTGGCATTACCTGAAAGGACAGTGAGTATGACATTACAGTAAAAGAGTGTAGTGAACAGGAAATTATAGTAAAATAAATTATATCCAGAAAGTTGCAATGAGAGAGGACAATAAGCAGGAAGTAACAGAATAATAATGAGAAGTGATAACAATAGGTGATAGCAAATATTAACAATAGGAATTGACAACAGGCAGAGGGAACAGAAAGCAGGAAGTGACAATAGAAGACAGTGCAGATAGAAGTGATAATAATAGAGACTGGACAGAAAATGACCCCAAAAGGGTGGACAATAAGAGGGATGACCCCATTTTTGATCAGAAATAATCCTTAACCCTTCCGAGAACTTAACAATTTCTCAGAAGTCTAATATACTATTTATCCTTCATCCTAAATCCAATTTAAAAGCAACTTAAGGGTAGCTTGCTTGAATTTTTCAGCAGAATAGGTCACAAAAGAATGACATAATAAGAGATGGTTGCGCAAGTATTCCAGTATATATAACTGAGCATTCTCTCAATACTTTGAGAAAGAGGAGACTTTAAGATGGCTTAATTGATGTTTTCATGGTCATATAAAGAAAATTGACATTTTATTTTTCCATAGTAAAGATTTTGAAATACAATTTGAAAATGAGGAAGTTATGAGTGAGAAGGGATGTCAGATCAGGTCAAATGTTTAGGCCTAAAGGGTAATAGATTTGTCAAGTAAGTTACAAAGGAAGTGAACTATATAAATGGTTGTGTTTCTGGAGAGAGAGGATTGAAGGAAACAGTAAGGAGAAGGGTAGATTGAATTAATCTAAGAAAAAGGCCCAATGGCCTTTTGTTGGTCATTAAGTTCTTGTGGACTCACATGCCATAACCAGACAAGGTGGGTAAGCCTATTCAACCCAGAGAGATGAGGTCAATATAATGTTTAACAGGAGTTGTAACAGAGTTACATCCACAAGCTGCCAACTACATACTTAATTAGGATCTACAGGTCCAGGTTGGACGCAGCCCGTGGGGGGAGTCACTTTGGCTGCCTACCTCTCTTACTCGGCCTTGCCCACACCTGGCAGACCCTGGAGAAGGAGCACACAGTGTCTGCCAGTACGCTTGGGACCTTCCACGACCGGTGGGCACCACAGGGACTAGAGTGCAGACTGGACACAAGCATCAACATGATTAAGTTTATAAGTTTCCTTTTTTTTTATGGTTTACTTCTTTATTAGTTATGCCCCTCTAAAAAGGGGGCACTTTTGTTTGTTTTTTGTTTGATGACACTAGGGCAACCCAGTGTCTCCTTACTGGTTTATTTAGAAAAGGCATACTAAATTTAGTCTTTCCCACAATGACCAGTATCTGTTTCTTTTTCCATTTCATCACTGTTTTAATATTCAAATGTAATCTAATCAGATGGCTGATTGCTTCATACAGGTCAAAGCTGAAGGTTTTATCTCAGGCAAGACAAAGATGGTGACGTCATTTGTTTGATGTTCTGGACATTTTTATGCAGAAAAGCAATTGATGGCCAAAAGTCTGCAGTGACACAGCCTGGGAGAAGGCTGATCTCTCTGTCTCTGCCTGCTCTCCCAGTTAAAGGAGCCTCTGTGTGTGTGTATGGCTCTGTCTCTGGCTCCAACTGAATCCTCTGCATTGCAAATCGCTCCAAGTAAGTGACAGTTAGTTTGGTTCAGGATGACAGAACTATGGCGGAGTGTGTGGGAGCCTCGTTGGAGACCTTCTGCAGCTCTGAAAGAATCCCAGCAAACTGTAACCATAGAAAACTGTTGCCGGCAGGCCCAGCCAGTCACTGCAGCTCCCTGCTGTGTTTAATCCGCATGATCACAGTGAGAATCTGTTAAAATTATAAAGTGGTTTTCTGTTATTATCTTGACTTTACCTCACTGCGCTGGGCAGAATATTAAACAAACTTAAAGGGATATTGCCATCTTTGTAAAATGGCTTGCTTGCCATTCTCTCAGGGTTGTAACCAGTAATGCAATGCCACCATTGTAAAACGAATCATGATTTCCACTAAACATTTTGCAGTTTTGCCCCACCCCCTGCCAGTTTCTTGCCCTTCCTCTCCTAAAGGTACTGGCTATCCTCCTGCACCTCAGCTTAGTGGCCATTGTTCTCTTGTGCGCTTAGGCGGTGAATGTGGGCAGGCTATTTGAATGTGGAGGGCATCACAGCCAAGCCCAATTCTGTCCTCACCTGCCACAGGGCAACTTTTCACAGTTGTCCACAGAGTGCTAAGTGTTAAAAGGACACTGTCTTTATTGAAAAGCATTTGGTAAGCCTTTTTTTCCTCCGAAGACTGCAATGTGATCATGCAGTTACCTACAAAGATTTCACTGCGGCACAAAGATATTAGTGCATCAATTGGGGCATGATCTCCTGGCAACACACATTATATAAGGTGACTCTGTGAGCTGGGCGCAGTTGCCTCTGAGTCAGATCATAGGTTCAAGCCCCGTTCCAGGACTTAAGCGCATATTCTAAGCCGCTGTTTCAGTGCAGTACTGAGAGAGTGGTGCATTGTCGATGCCACCTTTTGGATGAGACGTTCCACCGCTGCCCGTCTTCCTTTTCAGATGGACGTAAAAGATCCCACGGCACTAGAGCAGGGGAGTTCTCCTAGTGTCCTGGCCAACATTTACCTCTCAACCAACACCGGCAAAAACAAATTAACTGGTCCTTTATTTCATTGCTGTTTTCAGGACTTTACTGTGAGGAGATTGCCTGCCGCGTTTGCCTACAAAGCTCATAGACTGTACTTCAAAAGTAATTATTTGGCTGTGAAGCACTTCAGGACACCCTGAGGATATGAAAGGCATATAAATGCACGTTCTTCCTTTCTTTGTCACAGTAGAGCCTGATTCTGTCCTCACTGTCCACCACCCACACAAACTTTCCAGCAGGAGTTGGTGGATAACTATCAGAAGTGGGAACTCTGGCTGATTTCCCCTCCTTAGCACAGGGGCATTGAGCCCAATTGCAGCGACCCAACTACTGCTGTATTAAGATCAGTGTCCAGGTAAAGGCCCCACTTTCCAGCCACAGAAGATGGTATCATTATATATTGCCTACAAAATAATTATGAATTGACTGGAGAAATACATATTACTACTAAATTGCCAATGGCATTGCCTATGATAAGTTGATGAATATATATTGGTAACAGAGTTGGGAGAGAGACTTCAGAAACTTGTTCCACAGAGCCATCTTGTGGCCACAACCTGCAATTAATTTGTAGTGGGAAATGTTGACAGAGCAATCTACAATGATAAATGTTGACAAACAAACATGGCCAAAAATTATGACAGCAGGAAGTAAGGCTTGTGGACAGAAAGTGCATTTGTTATGCAAGATTGTAATAATGTAGAGAGAAAGCACACAGGTGTTGTCTGTAATATCTTGCAGTGTAGCTGGCTTGTGCAATGAGCACTCTCTTCTGTGGGCTTACCTTTGGAGCAGACAGTGTTAATGCAGAGTTGTCCACTTCAGGGAGTAACATTTATCATCAGCAAGAATGGTATAAGTTGCACTGGAACACAAACAGCTGTACCTTGGAAGTGTAGTGAACAGTGAGGAGGATAGTGATAGGCTGCAAGAGCATATAGACAGGCTGGTGAAATGAGCGGACACGTGGCAGATGAAATTTAATGCAGAAAAATACGAAGTGATACATTTTGGTAGGAAGAACGAGGAGAGGCAATATAAACTAGAGGGCACAATTCTGAAAGGGGTACAGGAACAGAGAGATCTGGGGATATATGTGCATAAATCATTGAAAGTGGCAGAGCAAAAAGCATACAGTATCCTGGGTTTTATAAATAGAGACATAGAATACAAAAGCAAGGAAGTCATGATGAATCTTTATAAAACATTGGATCCACCACAACTGGAGTATTGTGTCCAATTCTGGACACCGCACTTTAGGAAAGACGAGAAGGCCTTAGAGAGGGTGCAGAAAAGATTTACTAGAATGATTCCAGGGGATGAGGGACTTGAGTTATGTGGATAGACTGGAGAAGCTGGGGTTGTTCTCCTTGGAACAGAGAAGTTTGAGAGGAGATTTGATAGAAGTATTTAAAATCATCAAGGGTCTAGGCAGAATGGAGAGAGAAACTGTTCCCATTGGCGGAAGGGTCAAGAACCAGAGAACATAGATTTAAGGTGATTGGCAAAAGAACCAAAGGTGACATGAGGAAAAACTTTTTTACACAGCGAGTGGTTATGATCTGGAATGCACTGCCACGTGGGGTGGTGGAGGCAGATTCAATTGTGGCTTTCAAAAGGTAACTGGATAAGTACTTGAAAGGGAAAAAATTGTAGGGCTACGGGGATAGGGCAGGGGAGTGGGACTAGCTGGATTGCTCTTGCATAGAGGCAGCTTGGACTCGATGAGTCAAATGGCTTCCTTCCGTGCTGTAACCTTTCTATGATTCTATGATTTATTTTTAAGAGTGACTGCTGTCGAAGTAAGTGAATGTTGGGTGAAGACAAGATTGGGCTCAGCTCTGATGCCCTCCATGGTCAAATAGCCTGACATTCAGTCACAATCAGGCCTCATGCATGACTAATGGCCACTTGGGCGAAATGCTGGAAGGCTTCAATGGAACCTATGCTCAACATGAGCCAGAACCTTCAGGAGAGCATGGGAAAGGCAGCAAAGCTCAAACCTGCTTCCATTTTTGTAACCAATGTCAGCCATGGCTCAGTTGGTAGTACTTTTGCCTCTAGGTCAGAAGGTTGTGGGGTTGAGTCCCACTCCAGGGACTTGAGCACAAAGTTTAGCCTAACACTCCCAGTGCAGTACTGAGGGAGTGCTGCACTGTCATTGGTGCCACCTTTTGGATTGGATGTTAAATCAGGCCCTTGTCTATCCTCTCAGGTCAATGTAAAAGGTCCCATGGTACCAATTCGAAGAAGAGTGGGGGAGTTCTCCTCAGCGTCCTGGCCAATATTTATCCCCCAACCCACATTGCTAAAACTAATTATCAGGTCATTAGCACATTGCTGTTTGTGGGATCTTGCTGTGTGCAAATTGGCTGCCACGTTTCCTACATTACAACAGTGACCACACTTCAAAAGTACTTCATTGACTGTAAAGCGCTTTGGGACGTCCTGAGGTTGTGACTATATAAATGCAAGTCCTTTCTTTCAAAGTGCCACATAGCAACACAGGGCAGATCTATCAATGCAACTGTAGAGGAAGCTGGATTATCCTTATTTAATTAGAGGGTGATCTGGTTCCCCTTGGACTGTGATGGCAGACCCCCAACTTGGCTCAGGGAAGCCGCCACCGCTTTGTGTTGGTTTGCAGTCATGGCAACGGGAGGCACGTGGTGCTGAAATCGATCAGCTGGCTTGTTACAATTTTGTATCGGAACGAAAGGGGTTACAACGGGACAGGGGAAACCCCCGACAGCAAGGCACCTGACATCGGATTATATCCGGAATCGAGCCCGAGGACCGCAATTTTAAAAAAACATGTTGCACGCAGCAGTGGAACAAGGCTTAAAAGATAAAGGCGGAGCCTGTTCCAACAAAGCCTCTCATGTCTGTGGAATTTAAACACCTTCAGCTGATCTGCTCCAGAGAGGTGAGTGTTTCTTAAAAAAAACATTTTGTCAGCAGTAATTTGACTGCAGAAAAGTCACCCTGTTCAACCCAAGTTCAGGAGGAGGTAAAGTGTGGCTTCCGGCTGGGGGGGTCATTCGTCAGCTCAAACAATCCCATTGATAAATTATTCATTGATTTTAAAAGTTCTAAACAGAAATGTGTTACCCGGTCATATCTGAAGGTAAATAAGGGAAAGGGCTATAGATTTATTTATAGTGCAGGCAATGTATAAACACCGATGGTGCTTGTGGTAATTCGACGAATACCCTGCTTTATAAGGTGGGCATTAGACCGTGTGATGCATAATGCATTATTCTGCTGCTCAGCTGGAACTGTGTGAAATCTGCTCTGTCCCTTAAGGTTCACGTGCTTTGAATAGGCACATACTGAGGTCAGTTGGCAATTGAGCACATCTTGAGGTCAATTGTGCGTCTCTCTCGCTGCTCCCCAAGTTTACAAAAACTAGCAAGGCTTTTTAAAAAAATGTATACACTTTTGATGGGTGGCATTTTAAGTGTGACAGCCAGCTAAATGCAATATTTATAGATTACAATATGTATAATTTAGTAAATATTTTACAAACTTTGCCCATGAACAACACAATAGGAGGTCGAAGGAGTAATTCTGTGATCCTTACCCCCAGCAGAGAGCCGCTCTCCAGTAGCGATGCTCTTTTTTAAAAAAAAACAATGAATGCTGCTGATTTAATTCCTAATAGTTTTAAAAGATTTGTCATTCATATGACAACCAGTCTGTTTTAAAGGGATTCCATGTAATGCTGCTACGTGCTGTTTTTTTGTAAAAACTCATTAAAATGGATGAGCTGTGAAGTGGCATCTCATTTGGAGCCAATTTGGAATCCCTCCTATTTATGTGAATTGGGCAATTCAAACATTCAAATTAGTCTGATCAGGCACTTCTGACACATAGGGGGTAGTAATAGCATAGATACAAAATTGGCCAAGTAACAGGATTGGAGGGAGGTGCACAGTGGTGTTCCCCAGGGGTCGGTACTGCAGCCACTGCTTTTCTTGAGATATATTAATGACTTGGATGTATATTGGGTGACAATTTCAAAATTTGCAGATGACACAAAACTTGGAAGTGTAGTGAACAGTGGGGAGGATAATGTTAGATCTCAAGAGGATGTAGACAGGCTGGTGGAATGGGCAGACACGTACGTGGCAGATGAAATTTGATGCAGTAAAATAGGAAGTGATACATTTTGGTAGGAAGAACGAGAAGAGGCAATATAAACTAGAGGGCACAATTCTAAAAGGGGTACAGGAACAGAGAAATTGGGGGTATACGTGCACAAATCATTGAAAGTGGCAGGGCAGGTTGAGAAAGCAGTTTAAAATAAGCATATGGGATCCTGAGCTTTATGAATAGAGTACAAAAGCAAGGAAGTCACGATGAATCTTTATAAAACACTGGTTCCATGACAACTGGAGTATTGTATCCAGTTCTGGGCACTGCACTTTAGGGAAGATGTGAAGGCCTAGAGAGGGTGCAGAAAAGATTTACTAGAATGATTTCAGGGATGAGGGACTTTAGTTACGTGGATAGACTGGAGAAGCTGGGGTTGTTCTCCTTGGAACAGAGAAGTTTGAGAGGAGATTTGATAGAAGTATTTAAAATCATCAAGGGTCTAGACAGAATAGAGAGAGAGCAAAACTGTTCCCTTTGGCAGAAGGGTCAAGAACCAGAGGACATAGATGTAAGGTGATTGGCAAAAGAACCAAAGGTGATATGAGGAAAAACTTTTTTATATAGCGAGTGGTTAGGATCTGGAATGTACTGCCAGGTGGGGTGGTGGAGAAAGATTCAATAGTGGCTTTCATAAGGAAAAAATTTGCAGGGCTACGGAGTTAGGGCGTGTGAGTGGGACTAGCTGGATTGCTCTTACATCAAGCTGGCATGGACCTGATGGGCCAAATGGCCTCCTTCCATGCTGTAACCTTTCTATGATTCTATATAGCTGGTGAAGACTGTATAAAGCGTTGAAGTTTAGTACAAATTGGATTAAATCATAGATTGGTTACAGCATAGAAGGAGGCCATACGACTCATCGAGCCCATGCCAGCTCTTTTTTCTTCTCCAGGTTGACTCTTTTTTGACATCTTTATTTCATGATCACAAAATCAAATGAATTGAGAATCAAATCATAATTTCATTGTTGGTGTCAACAAGCTGGCTCTTTATAAGAGCATTCCAGTTAATCCCATTCCCCTGCAAATTTTTTCCCTTCAAGTATTTATCCAATTCCTTTTTGAAAGCCACGATTGATTCTGCTTCCACCGCTCTTTCAGGCAGCGCATTCCAGATCTTAACTACTCGTTGTGTTAAAAGTTTTTTTTTCATGTCGCCTTTGATTCTTTTGCCAATCACCTTAAATCTGTGTCCTCTGGTTCTCTACCTTTCCGCCAATGGGAACAATTTCCCTTTTATTTACTTGATCTAAACTCTTCATGATTTTGAACACTTCTATCAAATCTCCTCTCAACCCTCTCTGCTCTAAGGAGAGCAACCCCAGCTTCTCCAGTCTATCCATGTAACTGAAGTCCTTCATCCCTGGAATCATTCTAGTAAATCTTTTCTGCACCTCCTTCCTAAAGTTCGGTGCCCAGAATTGGACACAATACTCCAGCTGTGGTTGAACCAGTGTTTTATAAAGGTTCAACATAACTTCCTTGCTTTTGTACTCTATGCCTCTATTTATAAAGCCCAGGATCCCGAATGCTTTTTTAACCGCTTTCTCAACCTGTCCTGCCACCTACAAAGATTTGTGCACATATACCCCCAGGTCTCTCCCATCCTGCACTCCCTTTAGAATTGTACCATTGTTTATATTGCCTCTCCTCATTCTTCCTGCCAAAATGTCACTTCACACTGCTCCGAGTTAAATTTCATCTGCCAATTTCAATGGGTGAGACTGCTGCTGTTAACTGACCCCCTGAAGAGTCTCGCTTTCCGTGCCAGTGTGAAACACAGAAGCCTCCCTCAAACAGTAAGTTCAATGTATGCAAAACACCCCGACAACTCCTTTTCATTCACGGGAACGAATATATCAAGAGCTGTCTGTTCTGAGCCATCTGTTTCTTGTGGAGATTGTCCAGTGATGTCTCGGATGAGTCTGCCATGATAAAAGACTTGTACATAACACAAGTTTGTGTACAGAATGGAAGGGGGAGGGGAATCACCACTTTTTAAAAAAAGTTAATGGTAGGTAAGTGAATTAGTGTGTTGTGACAATCTGCACACACTTCTAGCATATTGTAGAATGTGCCATCCGAGTGCTAAAATTTGCATGAAAAGGGAGTGAAAATGACAGCTTCTGAGCAGAGATGAGTGATAATTAATCGCTTGCCCTAGTTATTGGGCTTTGCAGTAAAGTGAAGGACATTTATACACAAGCCTTTCACCCCGTTAGGGTCCCCTGTATTTCTGAAGAAACTGTTTATATTTTAAGCCAAATGTGATTTTATTTTCATGTAGAATGAAATGTTTAGCATATATGCCTTACATTGGATGGGGTTGGTAATGCTATAGAGTTTCAAACAAATTGGAAGTTTTCACTTTTAACGCTGCACAAAACGGGCTTGCTATTTATTGGTCTGATCAGGATGAGCTTGATGGGGGTACTGAGCAGACAGCAAAGTTGTGTGCAGTAAGCAGGAGGTTCAATGGAAATGGCGACGGGGCCTCGGTCAGTGGGAATGGAAAAGAAACCATCATTTTGAATGGCATTTTTTGAGAATCGTGCCTCTGGATAGAATTGTGCTACCTGTGAAAAGGAGACAACTTGAAGATTTATCAGAGGATAACACAGCAGGACAATCACTTGCCTTAATCATTGTAGTTTCCTCTCCCCCACCCTCCCAAGTGTCAGCTTGGCTCTGTCTGTAGCACTATCGCCTATAAATTAGAAGGTTGTGGGTTCTAAGCACTAATCCGGATTTGAGCCCATAACCTAGGCTGACATTTCAGTGCAATACTGAGGTGCAGCGTTGTTAGATGTGCTGTCTTTCAGATTAGAGGTTAAACCTGATGTCCTGTCTGCTGGTTCAGGTGGATGTCAAAGATCCCATGACACCATATGAAGAACACAGAGTGTTCTCCTGGTGTCCTAGCCAAATTCCTCCTTTGACCAACACCACCAATTTTAAAAAACAGATTAACTAATCTTCCAGTCACACTGACGCGTGGTGATTTTGAGGTGTTTTGGTGGTGTGAAAAGGTGCTAGTTTCAAATATTTCTTTGTTATAATCAGCCTCATCACTTCTTGTTTCTTCTGTTAGCTCAAGGTGTTCCTTGCCCAACTAATTTTGAAAACCGCCCTAATGGTATGGCCAAAACTCTGAAATCCACTTGGGTGGAATCAGGGCTACAAACTCCGAACCTACCTCTGCGTGACATACAGTATCGAAATCTCCACTTGTGTGTGTGCCATTGCACCCACCCCTCCCACCTTGCTGGATCAGCCTCACCTGTCATAGCCCTTAAAGGATCAGCTCTACAGTAGCACAAGATAGTCCAGATATACCTCCTGTAATTTAAAAATTATCCAATGCACTTAAACCTTTTCTGTCCAAATTGCTTCCAAGTGTTTGTCACTTTTAAACATTTATATGAAAGTTTGGGTTTATTTCATGGAATTATAAGTAGAAAGCTTATTAACAGGAAATTGCACGTCAGAGGTTGACAAAATGAGAAGTGACCGGACTTGGAGGGAAATAAGTCCGGATAGTTTGAAAGTGATGCCGGAGGTGACTTGCTATATTTATTGTTTGAAGATGTACGTTGCTGAGAGTATTTGGAGGGACGCTGTCAGCTCTTTAAATATAAGCCTATTACTGAAACAATTGGAAACAGGTTCCCAGCTTGCCTAATGGGTGAGTGACTAAAGGCACCGGATGGTGTTCCAGGCCAGGCACACTGGGTAGGACAGCTGGTCTGTGCTGTTAGCTGATATCATCCATTGGAGCAGTTGGAGGGCTACACCTGGCCTAAGTGCCCTTGGCTAGTCAGCCATGGTCCTCGGTCTTGATTCTTATCCGCTGACTCCTGCTGGAAAGTGTGTGCAGACACCAATTGAGGATGGGATCTTGTTGAGCTGTGATAATCTCCACGGTCGAATGGTCTGCTGACAATTGCTAGTCTCTCACATGATGATGAGCCGCTTGGGTGAGATTCCGGAGATCTGCTTGTGGGTGCAGGATCATTCCCCAAGTCAGAGTGTGTGCCTTTGGGAAGGGACAAGGAAAAAAATTGAGAAGAAAGTTTGTTTTGCTATCTGGCCATCAGGGAGCTAAGGCATAAGGCCGTAAAGTTTTCTTAAGCTACATCATTAGTTACAGTATTCATTGGGAATCTATTCTAAAACACGCAATAAGCTTATAGTAGATACAGTAATGAAGGGGCACTGTCTTTACAAAACATTGGCAAACTTTTTGATTTTTATTGGGGATGGAGAATGGGAAGGTCCATTACTTTTGGCACAGTGAGAGTAAACATATTTTAAAGGGACAGTGTCTCTGAGAAAGTGGGTGACAAACCCTTTCTCATGATAGGCTTAGAGAGATGTGAATCACAGCTCTTCGTCCCTGAACAAATAATTTGCCAAATACCTTTTCATGAAACTGTGCCTCTTTTAAATTGATTTCTTAAATTGGCAGAATCATTGCAATCTTAGTGATTTTGCCTTCAGTTGAAGGGTATGGCTCCTTTTATTCTATTTCATGAAGATGCTTGGGTGTGTTTTTCCAAATCTCGTCTCTTCCCCCTCCACCCCCCCCCCAATGATGATATTTTAAAGATACTGTTTGTTGCATGGTGCTAGCAACCCTTCAGTAACTTGTCCAATGGACCATTCTTCAAATGTGAGTCCAGACAGTGAGCATTGGCAGACTGTGAGGGGTTTGAACCAAACCTGATCCTGTCACTCTATGGCAGCAAGGACCGTAATCCTGGCTGATATTTCTTTGCATCTCCCAAGCCTGCCAGTGCTATGAGGGCAATGAGGGTCAGTATGAAGATGATGTGCAAATGTACATACATACTGAAGGATTAATGGACAATACTGTTATTACTTTAGTTTTTGTGCATGAATTTTGTGCTCAAGTTGAGGGGCGCTCATGCTGGGGAATAAACAATTGTAAACAATTTTACAACACCAAGTTATAGTCCAGCAATTTTATTTTAAATTCACAAGCTTTCGGAGGCTTCCTCCTTCCTCAGGTAAATGTTACCTGAGGAAGGAGGAAGCCTCCGAAAGCTTGTGAATTTAAAATAAAATTGCTGGACTATAACTTGGTGTTGTAAAATTGTTTACAATTGTCAACCCCAGTCCATCACCGGCATCTCCACATCGGGAATAAACAAAGTTCCCATTTTCAGGTACCTAGTCTCAGCATCAAGACTTCCCACGAGGTATGGCAAATTTAACACTGTCTACTCTGCACCAAAAATGTGCCTCAGAAGATCACTACTATTACCTTTTTGTTCCATTTCCTACAGTTGCCATCCAATAGCCTCTTTGAGATTACCAATTTAGTGCTGAACTGGCGGCAAATTAGGGACAGATTTAAGCTATGGATACAAACCTACTTATCAACCGGATTAAGACTGCTTTGAGTTTAACTCCAAACTTGACTATTCCAATGCTCTCCTGGCCTGCCTCCCATCATCCACCCTCCGTAAACTTGAGCTCATCCAAAACTCTGTTGCCTGTATCTTAACTCGCACCAAGTCCCGTTCTCCCCATCACCTCTGTGCTTGCTGACCTACACTGGCTCCTGGTCCGGCAATGCCTTTAGTTTAAAATTCTCGCATTCAAATCCCTCCATGGCCTTTCCCCTCCCTATCTCTGTAACCCTGCAACCCTCCGAGAACTCTGCGTTCCTCCAATTCTGGCCTCTTGTGCATCCCCTACTTCCTTTGGCAGCTATGCCTTCAGCTGTCTATGCCCCAAGCACTTTAATTCCCTCCCTAAATTTCTCTGCCTTTCTCCCCTCCTTTTAAGACGTTCCTTAAAATCTACATCTTTGACCAAGCTTTTGGTTACCTGTCCTAATATTTAGTTACGTGGCTTGGTGTCAAATTTTATCTGATGACACTCCTGCGAAGCACCTTGGGACAATTTACTATGTTAAAGGCGCTATATAAATGCAAGTTGTTGTTGTTTAGTAAGTAACATTGTGTTTGAAGTTCCATTACCAGTGTCGATTACACCAGAACAATAGCCGAGACTAATGGATTATGCTGCTGTGTAGCAGTGCCGATTTATCTCTTAATTGTTTGCCTTGGAAGGAACATTTCTGTCAGAATGTGAGTCAGGAGCTGTCTGTATTGCTGGGTAACGTCACTGTGGAGACGGACTGTATTGTAAACACTGTTTACTAATGCATGATATAGGGCAGGCATTTTAACTTTGAAGATCCCTATTTATTACATTTCAACATGTGTGTAACCATATTACAACACAAGAGGTGGGAAGCAAAGCAAATGCAATTTAAAAGGACAGTGTCCACAAGTTATGACATTACTGCTGAAGTAAAGAAAGAACTTGTATTTATATAGCACCTTTCATGACCTCAGGACATCCCAAAGTGCTTTAGCCAATGAAGTACTTTTGATATGTAATCACTTGTAATGTAGGAAATGTGGCAGCCAATATATGCACAGCAAGGTCCCACTAACGATAATGACCAGATAATCTGTTTTACTGATGTTGTTTGAGGAGTAATTGGCCAAGGCACCAGGGAGAATGCCCCTGCTCTTCTTCAAAAATAGTTCCGGGGTTCTTTTACGGCCACCTGAGCGGGTAGATGGGACCTCAGTTTAACGTCTCACCAAAAGAAGGCACTTCTGACAGTGCAGCACTCCCTCAGTACTGTACTGAAGTGTCAGCTTAGATTATGTGCTCAAGTCTCTGGAGTGGGACTTAAACCCACAACCTTTGGACTCTGAGGTAAGAGTGCTACCACCGAGCATGGCAGACACCTACTTCCAAAGCCTCAAAGGTCTTGTTTCATTGTGTTTTGGATTTATTTTAATTAAGGAGAATTTTAATTATTAAAAGATTTCAGAGGGCAAATAGTGTTAAGAGGAACCGATGACAAGGGGGCATAAACTCAGCATTAGTACCAGAAGCATTAAGGGCGAGGTTAGAAGGAATGTTTCCACACACAAGGTAATTGGGATATGGGACACATTACCACCAGTGCCCACTGAAGTCGTCAATCATGAAATTTAAGGCGGCTTTAGATTTTAAAGGGAATGGGGAAAGAGATTTGAATAAATATCTGCAACGTGGAGCTAGCACAAATACAGGCACAGTAGGGTGAATGGCCACCTCCTGTATTGAAATGTCTCTGTATCTATGAAATCCCTCTGGTTTCTCCCAGTACCCTGGCCCCCAGGAATTGCTCGTCATGAGGGGAGGCTAACTACTGGACGAGCAACCCAGAGGTCCCAAGTTCAAATCCCACCGTGGCAGGTTGTGGGATTGAATTCAAGAAATCTGGTAAATTGTGGGCTGGCAGGAGGAAAAATAACCATTCAAAGCTGCCAGATTTAAGTCCCAACCTGTTCACTAATGTCCTTCAGAAAAGGGACCCTGCCACCCCTACCGAGTCAGCTCTCGTCCACACTGCATGGCATACTCTTAATGCTCTCTGAAGTGGCTCAGCAAGCTGCCACTCAGTTGTACAATCACTTTAAGATGAAGGCCCATCACCACCCTCTTGGAGCACCTTGGGGTGGCCAATAAATGTGGCATTGCCAGCATCACCCACATACCAAGAACAGATTTTTTTTAAAACTGCCCAGTATAAAATGTATTGGTAGGGATCTCCCATTACCACCATATTGTGCTAGGAATATACATACTGTTTTCTGCCCTTTTATACACATGACTCTGAGCATGCACTGATTTGGATTAGTATTTGTTCTTTTCAGGTTTAACCTGATCTGATATCATTCACCTTGTTTAAATATGGAGTTTGCAGAGAAGGAGGAACTTCAGTTGCGTATTTTAAATAAACCAGTGGGGGTGATGCTGTACAAGTGCCTCCCTTTAACTGAGGAGGCACCACTAATAATATAATTAAATATAAAATCTAATTAAACTAAGACATTATCATCAGTGTGGATAAGACAATTCTCTTTGCTGGCTTCTAGTGTAAACCAGACCAAGACCTCAAGACTGTCTTCTAAAGATGGGTGCAGGTGATTCTGTTGTGGAAGGTAGGAAGATTGACAATACTGTCTCTTGCCTGCAATGTTTTCTTTGCAAAACTGCAATGGTGTCTGGCGATAATGTTATCGTCTGCCGCCTGGAGACATTTCCATTCTTCACCACCAATGGCTGCTCATGAATCTTGAAGTCAACATTGTCTTTCACGGCCTGACTGTTGCCAAGGGATTGAATGCTTCAGGATTGCAGTCTTGAGATAAAGTTACCGAGATGATGCAGTCAATGTTTAAAGGACTATCAAGAATCAAGTACGAGCAGCTCTTCAGCTGCTTAGTTATTAAAGCCACTGCCTACTGTGTAACTGAGCTATACAGCTAAGGAAGGCCCCCGTTTCAATCCCCAATCTGTTCAAAATTAGGAACCCTGACAGAATTTGGCCTCCTGACCCATCCCATGGGGCTAAGGCCTATGGCAGTGACCCCTGGTTGAGATCAGAGAAACTCCTATGCTGACCTGTATTTAGCCCAGTAGCATACTAGGCAATGTATTTGCTCAATTAACCAAATGAGCAGCTTAATGCTAGACCTATCTTTTAAAATTTGGTTTTGATGGTGAGGAGCCCTCTTTAAAATAGAACAGGTTTGTCTGATAGCCAATTTCCACCACTCATCTCTATCCTCCAAACTCTCACTCTGCTGTAGTCTTTGTCTCAGTTATGGTTAATGCTCTGTACTATCTTTTGTCCCTCCTAAGCTCCAAATAAACTTCCTTTCATCCCTTCCTCCACCCTCACTGTGAAATCTAGATTCATCAAATGTCTCTTATTCTAACTCTTTTCCTTTCCCAGGATCCCACCTTTCCTAGTCCTCCTCCAAACTACAGGCTTTTAAAACCCTAACTTGGCATCACTTGATTCCTACACATTTTTAGCCAACTCTTTTAACCAACCATCTTATGCTCTGCAGTGGTGGCGGTGTGATGCGCGATCAATCTTGACTCCACACATGGTGTCTCACCATAAAATAGACTATTCCAGAATCAGGAAGCAATGGATAATTTTAACCTAACTCACAGGGTGGAACGCCGGTTTTACACAACGCCCAATATTACTCTCCACTGACAGAGTAAAATCAGGCGGGTGTAAAACCAGCGTTTCCTCCCACCCTCAGTTTCCCGACGGGCGGGTTAGATTAGGTTAAAATTGCCCCATGGGATTTCTAAATATCTAATCTGCGGATTTTGCATTTTTTCCAGGTACAGCCACGGATTTATTTGCACACATGTAAATCTCTCTGGAATACCAGCTCAGAGTCGGCGTGATGTCTAAGCAGGAGCTGACTGCCCAGCTCTGCTCGAAGGGGGACCAGTACCTTACGAGCGGTTCTCCGGCCAAAGCCACCGCCTGTTACACCACAGCCTTCAGCCAGAGCGCCGAGCAGACTGTCCAACACGTGAAATCTTTGGGGGAACTCGGCCTGGGCGATGTCGTGGCAGTGTTGGAGGGCTGGTGCGCCGACCAGAGCTGGGTTCCGATCCAGTCCGGCGGCGGCGGCGGCGAGCCCGCGGGCAAGACGCCCGTCAGCGTGGGGGTGGCCGCCGTGTTCCTCTCGACGCTGAGCCCCAGCAACCTGACGGCCTCGGTGCTGAAGATGGACGCGCTGCTGAGGAGCGGGCGGCACGAGGAGGCGGTGAGTCGCTGCAACGCCTTGCTCAACGCCCACCCGAGGCACTCGGTGGGCCTGCTGCTGACCAGGGCTCTGGCATGGGTCCTGTCCGGCAGCCACTCGGGCAACGGAGTTGTGGACTACCTGCAGGCCTTCGTCAAGAGGCAAGAGGAAACCGTGGCGTTCGTGACCACCCGGCAGAAGGGACACTTGCCGCAGATCGTCCGGGCCTTTGCCGACTACATGTCCCTGCGCGAACGGAGCCCTCAAAATGGCCGCGTGGACGGCTTGTTGAGCGATTGCCGCCGATTTCTGACGGCCGTGGAGCCTCGTGACGTCAGCGCGCACCGGACGTGCGCCGCGCGCCTTTTCGAACTGCGGCGGTTTGAGGAAAGCGCGGGAAGCTGCAGCGCGGCGCTCGAGCTGCTGTCGAGGCTCGGGGAATCGGAGCCGGAGGACGGGGAGGAGAAGGCCGCTCTCCTCATCGGCCGGGCCGCTGCCCACTTCGCCATGGGCAACCGGGAGAGGGAGGTGATGCATGACCTGGCGACGGCCTTTGAACGCGACCCGGGGCTTGCCAGGAGACACTTCGACCAGCTCTTCTTGCCGCACAGCGCCGGCACCGTCGTGGAGCGTGCCAAGCAGTTTATCGAGGCCCGGTTCTCCGAGTACAAGGAGACCGTGCGCTGCCGGGCTGACCTGAGATCTGACGGCGGAGCCGACCTCCTCCAGCCCGTTCTCGAAGCACTCCAGTTGGTGGTCCGCATCGACCCGGAGGCCAGGCGAGACCTGCAGATCCGACTGGCCGACTGCAAGCTGCTCTCCGGGGACGCCAACGGCTCCCTCCAGTTGTGCCAGCGCCTGATCGCTTCTGATCGAAAGACCTACCAAAACACCATACTGGTCCTCCGCGGCTTCTGTCACCTCCACGCCGGCGACCATAAGCAGGCCCTGGAGGACTTCCAGACCATCCTGGAGCACGACCTGCCACACCCCGGGAGCTGCGTCAAGGCTATGTGTGGGCGAGGCCTGGTGCGAATGCTGGCCGGTAGCTCTTATCTAACGGCCCTGGACTACATCACGGCGAGCAGGCTGCGGCTGGACGAAGCGGTTCTGTTCGTGAAGTCGTACGTTCCCTGGAACCAGCGAGGCCTGTTGTACAAGGTGCTTCAGGAAGAAGGGCAGAAAATCCTTCAGAGAAAACGCTCCAGCCCGTCCGCCAGTGCTGTGTTCAGGAAGAAGAAAAGTGCAGAACATGGAAACCAAGACTATTTTTTCAAAGAAGGGTACAGCCTTTTTTATTTAATATAAGTGCATTGTTTTTTTAAACCTGTATCATTCAAGTTAGATTTTTTTTCAGGACAATAACATTTTGGGATACAGTATATGAGTAATTTGAGACATGACAGGTGGTAAGTGCAGCATGTTTGGAAGGAACAGATGGCTTTGGACCTACGGTTCCCAAAGCTCTCCACCACTGCGGTTTTCCTCACCTCGTGTCTGGGTCTGTAGTAGACTAGTTGATAGAGGTTGATTGCCATGAGTAGTCAACTCCATTATCCTTGTATCATGCTACTACCAGAATGGTAGAAGGCGCACTATATTGACCGTGGTCTTTTCTTGTCTAGCAATTCCTATCCTAACAAACTTTTCATTTAGTATAACTTGAGCTGCAATGGAGTGTGATGGTTGGTCAGCAGAATGCAGTTATACTGCTGACTGTGCATGGCTACAGGTTGTATTGGGGGGGTCACACACAAAAAGAACACACTGCTTCTCAATTCTCGTTGTTTGAGTACAGCCAGAAGCTTCTGCTTTCCACTGAAATTAAAAGCATTGAATAAGTTTATGAAGTGTCATGGGTTCTATCGCGCTTGTGTTGAGTTGCAATGGCTTCAATATAACTCCTTTGATTTATACTTTATAATCTATACATGCTCGAAGCCATTTCGTATTGATGTGAAAGTATATAACAGCACCTGCCCTCTGGTAGCTTTTGAGTATTATTTGTATATTACATTTTATATGATTTGAGTGCGAGAATTCAATTATATTCAGGTTTTGGAGAGGGTGAAATTCAGATTAATTTGGGCTTAGAATGTCGCAGAACTTGAATATTTGCATTTATAATAAGGCGTGATTCCGTAATGTGGTGGGTGTGTAATCGGTGATTTTATTCTTTTTAAAAATCAGTGGGTATCTGCTCACCGCAAGGATGCTCAATCCATCATTGTGAAATCGCCTTTACCAGATCATCCTGTGGAAAGATCTGGAAATATTTCCAAGTGCGTCACATAAATTAGTTACTTTTGGAGAACATTGATTTAATTATGTTGGAGCTATTCTGCACCAGCAAGTTCCCATAGACAATGCGGATATGATAGTCTAGTGGTTATGGTACTGGACTAGTAATCCAGAGGATGAGAGTTCAAATTCCACCACGGCAAGTTGGGAACTTGAATTTCATCAAATCTGGTGATTTTCAGGCTTGGACCAGATAAAATGACCATGAATGCTGCTGGATTGCTGTAAGAATCCAACTAGTTCACTGATGTCCTTCAGAGAAGGGAACCTGCCACTCCTACTCTTTCTGGACTACGTGACTCCAGTCCCACTCGACATGGTCGACTCTTTTAATGCCCTCAGGGCAACTGGTGATGGGCAATAAATGCAACCTTGCCAGTGTCACCTACATCCTGAGAACAAATATAAAAATAGGCTGAATGTTTTTTGAGTGGCATTGTTGGCCAGAACTCCTTTTTGTCTTCCAGTAGTGCCACAAAAGCTACCTGAACAGGTGGACACGGCCTCTGTTTAATGTCCCATCAGAAGAATGGAGTAATGCTTCCTTATGTTCCACCTAATTCTACCCCTTTTCAGTTTAGATTTCTATTCCCTTGTTCTGCTATCCCATATTAAATAGTTCTAACTGACCCTCAATCATGTCCCTCCTCACATTTCCTCTCCAGCAAGGAGCCCCAGTTCTGAGAGTCCATCCTCCTTTGTTTTATTCTCTAGTGTCCTAATTATTCCAGTAGCTTTTCTCTTACACGATTTGCAACTCAGCTTTATCCTTCTTGTAGTGAGGGTTCCAGAATTTCATCAATACTCCAGCTCTGGACTGATGCTCTATAAATTGACCAGATCCTTTTGATCTACACGCCATTCCATTTTTTTTAAACATACGACCTAATATCCCATTTCCTTTTTTGATAGCGGCTGGACATTGTTTGATGTCTTTGTTGAAGGATTTATCTACTAAGACTCCCTGTGTCCCTTTCCTGATTTGCTATTGGCAATTTTCCCCCATTAATTCTATAACTCCTCTGCTTAATTTGTGTTCCTAAGTGCATGAATTTACACTTAAACTGCATTTGCCAATTGTCTGCCCATCTTCCCAGATAGTCTTAAGTCCCCAGTAATTTTCTGAGAAGTGAACAAGATGCTTCAACAGTGTTCACAAGATTAGGGCTCATGGGATTGAGGGTAATATATTAGCATGGATTGGTTAATGGACAGAAAACAGAGAGTAGGAATACAGGTCATTTTCAGGTTGGCAGGTTGTAATTAATGGGGTGCTGCAGGGATTGGTGCTTGAGCCTCAGCTATTTACAATCCATATTAATGACTTAGACAAAGGGACAGAGTGTAATGTATCCATGTTTGCTGACGATACAAAGCTAAGTGGGAAAGTAAGCTGCGAGGGCCTGCAAAGGGATATCGACAGGTTAAGTGAGTGGGCAAGAAGGTGGCAGATGGAGTATAATGTGGGGAAATGTGAGATTATTCACTCTTTGGTAGGAAAAGTAGAAAAAACAAATTTTTTAAATGGTGAGAAACTATTGAAATGTTGGTGTTTAGAGGGATTTGGGTGTCTTTGTACACGAAACGCAGAAAGTTAACATGCAGGTACAGCAAGCAATTAGCAAGTCAAATGGTACGTTGGCCTTTATTGCAAGGAAGTTGGAGTTCAAGAGTAAGGAAGTCTTGCTGCAACTGTACAGGGCTTTGGTGAGACCACACCTGGAGTATGTATGCAGTTTTGGCCTCCTTGCCTTAGAGACGGTGCAACAAAGGTTCATTAGATTGATTCCTAGTTTGAGAGGGTTGTCCTATGAGGAAAGATTGAGTAGAATGGGCCTATACTCTCTGGAGTTTAGAAGAATGAGAGGGGATCTCTGAAACATGTAAGATTTTGATAGGGCTTGACAGGGTAGATGCTGAGGGGATATTTCCCCTAGCTGGAGAGTCTAGAACTAGGGGACATAGTCTCAGGATAAAGGGTCTGACATTTAGGACTGAGATGAGGAACATCTTCACTGAGGGACGTGAATCTTTGGAATTCTCTACCCCAGAGGGCTGTGGATGCTCAGTCAATGAGTATATTAGAGACTGAAATCGATAGTTTTTTTGACTCTTAAGGGAATCAAAGGATACGGGGATCGGGTGGGAAGGTGGAGTTGAGGTTGAAGATCAGCCATGATCTTAATGAATGGCGGAGCAGGCTCATGGGGCTGTATAGCCTATTCCTGCTCCTATTTCTTATGTTTTTTTTTCTATTTTCTTTCTTGCAGGCTGAGAATTCAGATCAGAATGACTGGATGGATAGCAACCATTTGTCATTGATCTCTGGAATCCGGAATTGAAACTACCTAACTTCATAGTATCCCATGCCCCTGGAGGCATATACAGTGTCTCCTTTACATTCGCCATTGCCTCTCGAGGCAGCACTGTAACGCAAAAGTGTTTTCCTGGCATGGAGCCTTGCCTGCCGGTAACACATCGGACAATAGCATGTGCGCTGCCCACTATTCGCCATCCATTAAAGGGTAGAAAATGATCAGGAATGCTCCTGTGATCTGCTACATACTCTCATCGGACATTTGATGAGTTTAAAAGGAAAAAAACCTCGACCATTAAATCCAAACACGTTTGTTTTCTCCTAGAGATGCTTTGGGTGTTCATTACTTGTCCTTGCTGCTGTTGGAGCTGGACCCATCAGATGAGGTTTCCCGAATTCTGTCCGCAGACGCCCTCTATCAGTTGGGCCGGACGGAAGATGCTCACAAGACGCTGCTGGTATTGCTCGGCAAGAACTCACAGCGTTCTTCAGTCCTGGCGCGGCTCGCTCTGCTTCAGCTGAAGAAAGGCTTTCTATATGACGCCAACCAGGTATGGTTACTGGGGTGCAGTAAGAAGATGGAGTCACGGTGTTTAAGGTGAGGCGTTGTCTACCTTGGTATTCCCTGGTATCAGCAGGGAGGAAAAATTAAGGGAGAGAGAGAATGCCTCAGGGGTGACCTACTCAAAGCTTTCTGAATTTTAAAGCAAATTGTTGATCCACAAACCCATAGACATTTACAGCACGGAAGGTGGCCATTCGACCCATCGTATCTGTGCTGGTTCTTTGCTAGAGCAATCCAAAAGTAATTGCACTGCCTCACTCTCTTCCCTATGGCCCTGTATTTTTCTCTACTTCAAATGTTTATCTGCTTTTTCTTTTAAAAGATCTCTGCCTTTACACTCCCGGTGGTGAGCAACTATGTGTATGAGTTTCTCCTAATTCCTCTCCTTAGTCTCTCAGATTCAGATAAGATGTTTGAATCGTAGGGAACACAAATTAAAACAGATTAAATTATGGGTAACAAGTGAAGTCGGGGGAGCTTTTTCGCTCAAAAGGTAAACAAATTGAAGGAGATTGAAGCAGGCAGTATAAATGGGGTCAGAGACAATTAGATGTATTTGTGGAGAGACATGGGATTGACAGATATGGTGAAAAGGTAGGGATAAGTAGAGTTGATCTATGAACATTAAACACACTCAGTTGAACCTAATGGTCTTTCCCTATTCTAAAGTTTCTCATGATTTCAGCTATAGCAAGGCTGCTGGTTTGGAGTTTTTATGGGAGGGGAATGGATGAAATTGTGGAATGGGATCCCCAAAACTCTGTTTAAAATCTTGGAATTTCATGTAATAAAAATAGTTTGTGAGTAATTCAGTTATGGTAAATAAATAGCTTAGTTGGGAAACGGAACCTGATTATCTTCTGACCACAAGGTGGCAGCAAACCTCAGGTTATTTCTTCAGGCAGCCAAAATGTGTTTATTTTTTCAATGTAATTTAAGTTTATTTACTTCAACTTGAATATTTAACTAACCAATTCTGATCTTTATCAAAAGATGCACTGGGCAAGTAATGTTCATGGAGCTTTGTGAAAAGGGAGACTTTGGCTGTGAAATAAGTTATAAAAAATTGCACTTTTCTGAATTTTAAGCCTGTTGAGAAAGATTGAGTAACGAAGGAAAGCTCATGGGTGCAGTAGATATATATTGCAGATTTTGGTCAAAATGGAGGGTGCAGGTAGTTGACTAGTCTGTCTGAGGATACAGACCCATAGAACGGTACTAAGTGGAGGGTACAATATGGGAGATATGAGCCCCTGCAGCAATGGTCCTGAGGAATGGGTACAATATAGGACTCTACAAAGAAAGACTTGCATTTATGTAGCACTTTTCAGGATATCCCACAGTGCTTCACAGCCAGTTAGGTACTTTTGCAGTGTTGTCACTGTTGTACAGGCATGCAGAGAATTGTACTGAGGGGTGTGTAAAATACAGGAGGGTACGGACACCTGTGAAATGGCACTGAGGGATGAATTGTATGATCTGTTACTTCCAGCAGGATATCTGAGATGGTGGGGTGGGGGGCAGTGGGGAGCCAGCCGAGTGGCTCCTGCAGAACTTCCAGCCCAAGTCAAAGTCTAGGCTTGTCTCGCTATCACCACCAACTCCAAGGCTCCCCGTTGGCCATACTGAAGCCATCCTTTAAGTCCTCTCCGACATCTACATACCACTGGTTCAGCAACATTAAATGCTCCAACTGATTGCTCAGGCTGAACCTCGGTGTTCTGCTTGACCCTAACCTGACCATTCTTGCCCCACATCAGGACACCCTGTTCTTCCACTTCTGTGACATTGCTTGTTTCTGCCTCTAACTTTCTCTCCACTGGCGATTATTCTAATTTACTCTTTCATTCGCATTCTCCCCACTGGCTTCCCTTCCTCCAGCTCATCCAGAATCTTCAATTGCCCAAAGTACCAAACCCCTATTACCTCCATCCTCTACACTATTAATTCGATCCTCACTTTCAAATTCCTCCACCATCTAGCTGCACCTAATCTGAAAGATCGTCTCCATTGAAAGATTCAGCCTGTACCCTTTGACTCTGCATTGCTACTCCTCCTTTTAAAGGCACAAGCCTGCCTGTTCTGTCTAGGTTCTTCCCCCTCCTCCAGCTCTCTGCCTCGTTACTTCCCTTCCCTTTTCAAAAACTTTCATTTAAAAACTCACCATTTCAACCAGGCATTTGCTCCCATCCACCACCACACACCTTTGCAATGCTACCCCCCCCCCCCCGGGTGTAAAGCTCTCCTGAGATGTCGTTTGATGTGAAGGAAATTGTACACATGCAATTTGGTGCCCCCTGTGCAAGTGAACAATCTGCATGGGTCCGAGGACTGCTCTAGAGTGTTACACTCTATATTGTCACAAGAGGGCGCTCCAACCACATAACTATTCAGTGCTGCTGCCAAACCAAAATCGCTGGCACGTCAAAGTAGCCTGCCTCAGTTGTGTTGGCCAAGTTGTACTGACTTTCCTGAGTGCCAATGCCAGTTAGTGCCAAATTACAGGTAGTTTTGTGCCCTTGCCTACTGGGAACTAAATTCAGCACCCCTCAAACTCATTTCACATAGCCCTTACAGCCAGCAGACACAGAAAGAAGACTTTTATCCCATCATTCTGGGCTGGATTTGAACTCTGGTACCAAGGTGACAGGCCAGTGTCAACCAGGAGGCATGTTGACCGGGCCCCTGTGCGAACATTGCCATGGGGTCTTTAATGTCCACCTGTATCTTCTGAAGGGGCCTTCTTTGTCCTCTCCTCCAAAGAAAGGCATTCCAACAATGTAGCACTACCTCAGTACTGCACTCGAGTGTCAGCCTAGATTATGTGCTCAAGTCCTGGAGTAGAGCTTGAACCTACAGCCTTCTCACTTCGAGGTAAGAAGTAGGAATTTTTCCTGCTACATTTAGCATAGGGATTGCTGGACGGAAAAAGACCACAGTCCATCCAGTTTGCCTTCTACCATCCTGAAAATCGCATAATACAATGATAATGGAGTTGTTGACTCATCATAGCAATCAATCTATCAATTAGTCTACAACAGACCCAGAAATGACACATGGAAAACCCCAGTGGTGGAGAGCATTGGGAACCAGAGGTCCAAAGTCGTCTGTTCCTCCCAAGCATGTCACAAGCACTGTGACCAGAGGTGCTATAATAGCAATAGTTCATTGTGCTATACTTGCAGCATTAGCACAATGATGATTTACACCAAGATATGAGCATATAATATAGGCTGCCCCTCCAGTGCAGTACTGAGGGAGTGCTACATTGTCAGAGGTGCTGTCTTTGAGCCAGGACATTAAATTGAAGTCCTGTTTGCCTGTTCAGATGGATATTAAAGCAGTAATAGGGAAAAGGTAGGGTTATTATTCTAGAGATCAAATGGGCTAAAGAGGTCCTCCTTGTCCAAGCCAATTTTACCAATACTTATCCAGCCAGCAGCTCCAAGGAAATAAGACTCCCTGAGCCAGCTGATTTTTTTGAAGTTTTCACCTCCTGTACTATGATGCTGTAAAAACACTAATGTTAGTCAGATGTCAGGAGGAGTTTTATTACTGCAACACTGCAGTATTAAAATAAAGACTTTTTAAAAAAAATACTTTAAGCTCTTTACATGTGGGCGCACTCTCATCCCATTACTTACAATTCTCTGTTCTTACCATTTTCTTATGTACTCTTGCTCTCCTTTTGAAATTACTTTAAATTAGGTTTGAAAAAAGGTTAATCAATTGATTCTAACTTTTTTCTTTTAAAAATTAAAATAGAATTGCTGGGGTAGATTTTTCAATCAGTGCTGTTCCTGTACAAGCATTTAACACAAATGCACTAAGTCCCTCTGTGCTTTTTTAACAGGGGCATTAACTAACTGGGATTTAGTACGAGTACGTTGTATGTTCATAAAGGAACAGCACCAGTTGCAAAATATATCCTGTCAATTAAATCATTTTAAGGAAGAACTGAATAGGCCTCTTGTAGAAATGATAAAGATATAAAGAAAAAATGAACTTGCATTTGTATAGTGCCTTTCAAATCTTCGGGATGTCCCAAAGTGCTTTACTGCCAATTAATTTTTCTGTTTTGTTATTACGTGGGCAAACACATGACCAAATTTGTGCAAAGCCAGGTCCCCCAAACAGCAATGAGATAAATGACCAATTAATCTGTTTTGGTGGTGGCAGTTGAGGGAGGACACTGGGAGAACTCCCCGTACTACTTCCAAAAGTGCCATGGGATCTTTTACATCCACCTGAAGAGGCAGATGGGCCTTGATTTAACGCTTCATCTGAAACAGAAAGCAGCACTCCCTCGGGACTTCACTGAAGTGCCAGCCTAGATTATGGGCTCAATATAGGAATGAATACAGAGCCTGGCTGGCTCAAGTCCTGTTGAGACCATGGTTGGACTTGGGCAGTATTACTTTGATATTTTTATATATCTTTCGGGCATCTAGGAAAAAAAATCCAGCTTTTTGGGGGGAGTTTTATGGCTTGTAAATTATAGTGGGATTGGATTAGTAATAAACTAAGGATAGTATTAACCTGTTTATTTTAAACAATAGACAAAGGAATTTGGTATGAACAGATTTATTAATTTCAACCCAGAATGGCAGAAGAGCCTGTTGTTTTATTTATGCACACTAGTTTTTGGGATGTGAGCAGCACTAGCCAGGCCATGTTTATTATCCAAGGCAATGAAGGGGATTGCTGGGATAGTTCAGAGGGCATTGAGTCCACCACATAATGTGGGACTGGAGTTGCATGTAGGCCAGAGCAGGTAAGAATGGCAGGTTCCCTCCCTTCCATTCCCTGAAGAACATTCAGTGAAGCAGTTGGATTTTCACTTAATTACCAGATTTTTCAAATTTCTATTCCATTTCTTATTAGAGTGGGATTTGAACTCACTACCTTTAGGGTTGCAAATCCAGTACCACAACCATTACACTACCATACCTCTACATTGGCCTTGAAGTACAAGTTCCAAAGGCATTGTTATTAGGTTGATGTGTACACTATTTAGGCAACTGTTTATTAGGATTTCCAGAGGGTGATTATGATATGGAAAGGATGCCCAAAGGAGGCAGCGGGGGCCTTATTGTATCTGGAGGATAGAGGGATATGAGAGGTATCATGGGCTAAGATATTTGCTAGACGCTGGGACTGGCCAGATGGTCTCCAGTGGTCTCAGGTCCTGTACGTTCCTATAATTAATTTGTGTGATTTTGGTGAGAAAGTGTCAGTGAATTAAAGGGTCTCCACCCAGTGCTTTGAGGAGGTCTCAGAAAAATGTTTTTTTTTTGTAGCTAATAAAGAAAGTTATAGAGATTGGTGACACCTCCTGCCTCCTGCCCATCATGGACATTTTCAAGTCAGAAGATCGAGACCTAATGCAGAGACACTGTCACTCCAGTGCCATGTCAATCCTACAAAACAAGGACGGTGATACATATATAAAGGAAGCAGTGGCCTATCTCTCTTTGGCCATCATTTCATCAGGTTAGTAGCAGAGATCTGTTTTTAGACAGGAGATGATTAGTGAGATGAAATTCAAAGCAACAGCCTTATCCCAATCCAAGCGGGGAGGGGGGGCGGGGGGGGAACTAAAGCTCACAAAAATTGAATCTTTGTTGACCCCCCCCCCCCCCCCACCAAGAGGAATAGATTGGGAACTTCAGGATCTCAAATTTACATTCTTCAACCAGTCTAGAAACTGTGAGTCCATAGTGATGAATTTACCACAGTTCTTAGCAGGAAAAAGGGTAATCTTGCTGTTCCATCTTGGGCATTCTAAATCTGTGAGGATAGACCATAAGAGATAGGAGCAGGAGTAGGCCATTTGGCACTTCGAGCCTGCTGGGTCATGGCTGATCTGATTGTTACCTTAAATCCACTTTCCTGCTTTTTCCCCGTATCCTCTGACTCCCTTGCTGATCAAAAATTTGTCAAACTCAGCCTTGAATGTATTCAATGACTCAGCCTCCACAGCTTTTTGGGATAAGGAATTCCAACGATTCACGACCCTCTGGGAGAAGGAATTCCTCCTCATATCCATCTTAAACTGGCAACCCCTTACTCTGAGACCCTGCCCCCTAATTTTAGTTTCCTCATGTGGGGTAACATCCTCTCAGCATCTACCCTATCGAGTCCCCTCGGAATCTTATATTTTTCAGTAAGATCTCCTCTCATTCTTCTAAACTCCAATGAGTATAGACCCAACCTGTTCAATCTTTCCTCATAAGACAACCCTTCCATACCCGGAATCAACCTAGTGAACCTCCTCTGAACTGACTCCAATGCAAGTATATCCTTCCTTAAATAAGGGCACCAGAACTGTATGTAGTACTCCAGGTGTGGTCTCACCAGCACCCTGTACAGTTGTACCATGACTTCCCTGCTTTTATACTCCATCCCCCTAGAAATAAAGGCTAATATTACGTTTGCTTTCCGGAGTACCTGCTGCACCTGTATGTTGACTTTTTATGTTTCATGTACGAGGACACCCAGATCCCTCTTCTGCAGCATTTTGTAGTATTTCTCCATTTTAAATAATATTTTCCTTTTTTATTTTCCTCCCAAAATGGATGACTTCACACTTTCCCACATTATATTCCATCTGGCAGTATCCCATTGCAGACACTTTGTCTTCCTCGCAACTTGCTTTTCCACCTATCTCTGTATCATCAGCAAATTTGGCCATAATACACTCTGTTCCTTCATCCAAGTCATTGATATATATTGTAAATAGTTGAGGCCCCAGTGCTGATCTCTATGGCACCCCACTAGTTGCAGATAGAGTCCATATTAGGAACACAGAAACAGGAGTAGGCCATTCAGCCCCTCAAGCCTGAACCACAATTCAATTAGATCATGGCTGATCTGCACCTCCCACTCCATATCCCTCGATGCCATTACCTAACAAAAGTCTATCGATCTCAGACTTGAACGCTGCAATTGTCCCAGCATCCACAGCTTTTTGAGGGAGAGAATTCCAGATTTCTACTACCCTTTGTGTGAAAAAATACTTCCTGATTTCCCTCCTAAATGGCCTAGCTCTAATTTTAAGATTATGTCCCCATACTCTTTATTTTGCTACCAGAGGAAATAGTTTCTCTGTATCTACCCTATCAAATCCGTTTAACATTTTAAACACCTTAGGGAGATAAGAAATGGCTGCAAGGCGAGAACAGAATTTAGTGAAAGGACTGCCTAGACTGTGTTTCAGTATTTTTAAATTATATATGTCATGCAAACCTGGAAGGGCCCAGATTCATTTCCTGGGCTGTGCTGAGTTAGGTGCCCTAAGCTGAGGAAGTGGTATGGGAGCTACCATTGGCTTTGGTGTCCCCTGGCCCAGGCAGAGGAAGAAAAATTACCAAGAACTCGCCCAGCTTAATCATTTCCCTGTGATTTCTTGAATGTGCGTGTTGGGCAAAGACTTGGCTGGGATGCTTCCCCCCCCCCCCCCAACCCATAAACTAATAATTACTAGAATTTTCCATGTGGCACATGAAGAATAGCAGAACAACGTACAGAAGTAAGGCTGTACTCCAGAGTTTTTTTTAGATCTCCTGTGTTTAAGGTCGTCTTAAATATTGATAGGACCAAATTCCGGACCTGAAATTGCTAACTTAATCTTGAACGTTCTGTTAGCGTGTTGTTTGTTTTGAGTAATGGGTTTGTATATGGTTCCAGGTTAAGATTACGTTTATGGATGGTAAATGCACTGTTCCACCAATGAAACTGCTTTCATTCTCCTTTGAAACATCACTGTCCTTAGCCCCTCCACTGCTAAAACTCTCATCCATGCTCTTGTCATCTCCAGCCTCTTCCAACAGCTACTTTTCCAGCCTCCTGAATTCCACCTTACACAAACTCTTAACTCAAAAGGACCTCCACTGTCCACACCTTGTTATGTTCACCAATTGCCACTCTCCTTGCCAATCTCCACTGGACCCTCATTGGCTTATCCTCATCTAAATCCATTCAGAAACTCTGCATTATTCTGTCAGTTTGCATGAGGGTGTGAAATAACAGATACTTTTTAATACTGCAGAAGTTCTCTTTGGCACGATGAGTATTTGTTACCTCGCTTCCTTAAGTGAGAGCAGAAAAAGTATGCAGAATGTATTCCAAAACACAATGTGGCCACATGGAACATCTCTGCTCGTAGCCTGGGCTGTGATAAATGGAGAGTGTCTATTCTCTATTATTGTTGGATACAGTGAAGATCTGCTCGCCAGGACTCCAAAGCGCAATGAGCTTTGATTTGCAACCATTCATTTGGGAATTCCAATTTCCTGAAGCTTGCCTGCTGGTGATTTTTAACAAATGTTTTCCTTTTTGCTGTGTTCCACTCTGTGTGTTGCCCTTGAAAATGTTCCTCTGAAGCGTTTTCTAAAGGCCACCCAGTGCCCCACTCGAGAGGCTACATTTCATTAATTTACTCTCCAATTTAATCCTTTGCCAAACATTTTAACCCATGAGGGTTTTTTTTTAAAAAAGAAACCTAGGTGAAGAACTACAACCGATTTAGTGCCGGATTCCACCAAAGTTGAAAAGAGCAAGAGGAAAGATGGGATAAATCTGGAAGTAGCAGCTGGATGATGCCCAGCTTGGATTTTAATCAAAAGAGTAGGTGAGGGGGAAGAAAGCAGGAAAAGATAAAACTCTAGAATGATTATCAAAATGCGACATGGGGGAGGGAAGGTTTAAAATAAAGTGTGGCAACCTCCACAGACCACGACCATCCTCTGGGACTTAGTGTCTGTGAAAGGGAGTGCTGGATGATTCAAGCAGATAAAGGTATGGAATCGCCTTCTAACACGACTTTTAAAGCGACAGCTTCTCCTTCTGCATTACATTTTAGGTTGTATGTAAGGGTAATATTTGCGAATGCAAGTACCCTTTCCCACTGGGCATGCATATTGGGCAATCTCGCACCCCCATCCCATTCATTTTGATGGCTGGAAAGTTGTAGGAAATGAAAACGTGGGCGGAATCCCAATCTGACTCCTGGATGGTGTGACTGCGCACCAGGTGCAAATTTGTAATCCCTGATGGATATTAGCTTTTGCTGCAAATCTATAGAGCACAAGCCAGCCACGATCAGCTCATCCTACCCAGAATCTTGACAATGGATTGTTTGTATGAAGTGTTAATTTGGAAGAGCAATATTCCCATTTTGTAAGCTTCAAGGAAAATGAACTTACTGCAATATAATACCTATGGAAGTGAGACTGCTCCAACTGATGGGGAACCAATTCCATCTGATTGAAGTTTAGGGATGGGCAATAAATGCTGGCCTTGCCAGCGATGCCCACATCCCGTGAACGAATAAAAAAAAAAGTTGCGACATTGATCCACTTAGTGGTCAGTCACACATTAGCAGACCTTAGTTTATTTAAGTAAACAAATGTAATTTACTGACCTATGCGTCTTAAAATTGGGAAGTTGAGGTGAAGGGTCAAGCCCATGATGCAGTAGGCCATCAAGGTTGCAGATAGTGGAAGACATGAAGTGAATCAGAGATAGTGATTAGATGGTGTCAAATTTGGTTTTATAAAAGCTTGAAGGAGAGAGGCAAGACTGAAGGAAGTAAGGAGTCCCTCTGTTTTGGAGAAGGAGATGGTATGCTGGGTCGTCTTTTCAACACAGTGAAGACGTAGGAAATGTGTGTCAGGTGGTGTATCTGAAACTTGAGAAGAATTTTCAGATGGGCAATTAATAATATCAAGAAAATGCACGGATAAGAGAGAGACATCTTTTAGCCTCCAGTGTATGTGTCACTGTCTTTTCCTCATTTGCGCTCACTCTTTTGCGCGCTTTCTCTCTCTGTCCTTCCATCACAACCTTTCTCTCTTTTATGAAAATATTTCTGGGGTCTATTTTGGAGGTGGGAGGAACTCCCAAAAAATTGGAAGAGCAGCCAAGTAAACCTGTCAGCAGTCCATAAAGCAGGAGCATGACCAGCCCAATAAAGACATTCACAGCGCATTTAGGGTTAATGCAAGGAATGACGAAGGGGATAATCTCCGAAAGCTTGTGATTTTAAAATAAAATTGTTGGACTATAACCTGGTGTTGTAAGATTCCTTGCATTTGTCCACCCCAGTCCATCACCGGCATCTCCACATTTAGGGGTAAATTACAAACATGGCATGTATACTAATTTCCGCATCTGATGCAAGCCAAGAGTAGTAATGAGTGTTTCTTTACTGTAGAAAATGGCACCCAATTCACATTGGTATTTATGCCAACCTGATAATAGGTTGATTTTACTCTAGCCTGGAGTTGGGCTCATGCACTGTTTATAACTGAGTTTTGAAATATACACCATTAATAACCTATGTTTATTTGCCTGGCCTGTTTTTCTCTCCCCATCTCAATGGAATGCCATTCCACAGTCACACTTGGACACCTCACCAAATTGGCCATTCTTCATGCACAAGCCTAGATGGTAACTGTTAACATGCTATTCAATCATGAGACTTGCAACAACCAAGCCAAATTCTGTCCTCACTCGATGTCCTAACACACACACTGGGGATAATTCCGTGCTCACAGAGAGGGCAGGTCAGAAAATCGGGGCTGCTCTGTTGTAACCATCCCCCTGATCGTTGCCAGCGAGAATAGCTCCCATTAGGAGTGCAGGATTGGGGAATATCCCTATTGTTTCCACTAGAAGTTGCTGGGTAGTTATCAGAAGCAGAGACCCAGACTTCTTTATATAACCTCACCCTGTCCAGGGGGCCGGGACTAATTATAGGGCCATCAACACTGCTCCACTGGCTCAGGATGGTAAATCCCACACAGACAAGGAATTGAACCTAGGACCTCTTTTAGAGTGCATGTACTGTGGCAAATTTACCAAGTGAACCTAATTCAGTATAAATGTCTGTCTTATCTATATACCTACCTACCTATTTATGCTGAGCCCTTCTGTGTGCCCCTAACTAGTTAAACTTTAGTGCCAAGTTCTACTGTTTAATCAATCATACTATTACCTCTGCAAATTGACTGCATTGTTATGGCTGACCTGTTTGATCTGGCAAATTGCTGGACTCATTTAATCCCCTTCTAATTGATGTGTTTATATAAATACAAAGACAACAACTGAATTCTAAGTAGATCAGGACTAGGTAGCAAAATGAAAGATTCAGCATTTGTTTAAAATAGCAATGGTGGACATAAAATGGAAAGAGATCCTTGTTTATGTCCTATACATGGCTGGTCTAGAGACTGCAGAGATGTTGATATTTACTTTTCATAAAGGGTTATGAAAATGTTGAATGCTCTGCCACAAGGTACCAGATGCAGAATTAATTGAGATGTTTAAAATAGCTGCTTGGGAAGTAAGGGTATTAAGGGAACAGGAGAAAGGGTGGGGACTGGGACTAACCAATAAATAGGTGCAGGCTTGAAGGGCCATATAAGTTTACAATACAGAAGGTGGCCACTTAGCCCATCATCTTTGTGCCAGCTCTTTTTAACAGAGTAATCTAGAATTAATTCATTGCCCTGTTCTCCCCATATCCCTGATCTTCCTCTGCTTCAAATATTTTTCTGCTTTTCTCTTAAAAGATGAAATGGTCTCTGCCTCAACCATTCTCTGTGGCAAAGCATTCCATGCTTCAGCAACCGTCTGCGTAACAAAAAACAATTCCCTTGACCTCTCCTCACTCCTTTAGTAACACTTTTGTAAATTGATTTCCTCTTGTCACTGTCTCCCCAACTAGAAGAAGTAGTCTTTCCCTGTTCATGCTATCAAATGCCTTCATGTAATGTTTAAATCATCTATTAAATCTTCTCGACCTTCTCTGCTCTGGTGGAAATAGACCCAGTATCTCAATAGCCATTATCTTTGATCCCTGGTATCATCCTGGTGAGTCTTCATTGTATGCTGCCTTGGTCAAATAGTCTATTTGACACTGTTTGGGCTCACATATGAAGTATAGCCACTTTAGAGAGGCACAGGAAGGCAAGCAGTTCCCTGTGGAGCCACAGCCCAGTATATTAGTTTTGTTCTCTGGATGTGGGCAAGGCTGTGTTTATTGCCCATTGCAAGTTATCCCAATACAGTAGTGGTGGACCTTCTCCTTGAACGCTGCATTTCTTGCATTCATGGTCATCCAACAATGGTGTTAGGTAGAGAATTCCATGATTTTGACCCAGTGACTATGAAGGAACAGCGAGGATGGTGTGTGACTTGAACAGGAACTTGGCAGATGATGGTATTCTCATGACGTTGCTGCTTTTGTCCTTCTCTGTAGTGGAGGTCATGGAACTGGGAGATGCTGTTGAAGTAAGCTTAATGAGTTGCTGCTCTGCAACCTGTAGGTAGTACACACTGCAGCCACTGTTAGCTGCGGGAGGATATGAGTTCAGTTGCAGGGTAACGATCAAGCATACTATTCGACCTGGATGATGTTGAGTGTCTCGAGTATTCCTATGTCTACACTAAAATGAGTCCATGCCTTCAGGAGAAGAGGGGAGAATAATTGGGATGAGAAAACAAAGTTTTAAATTAGGAAGTACGAATATGATGGGCAATAGGGAGTTAATAGAAATCTCTGTAACCAGTTAACCATAATTTACTTGTGATTTTTATTGCTGGTATGTAATGCAGCCAAATTTCCTTGAGTATTTATTGCGTCTTAGTGCTAAATATGACAAGCTATGTACTTTTATAAAAATATATATTTTTTGCACTCATCAAATCAAGGAATGTTGATGCTGGGAAATGAAACACTTTCCTATTTCAGGCACCTAATGTCAGCATCAAGCACTCTCAGGTCAGCCGCTTGAAGCAATTCTCACTACGTTAAAGCTGAGACTTAATGTACCATTCTTTCCCAGGACCTCAGCACTGTGGATCTTCTCTTAATTTTCTCTTCCTTCTATAATCTGCAGGCTTTTTGAAGCCAAGCTTGTTTTCGTTTGAGTATTATTTCTTGATTTATCTTGCCTTCTCTCCTACTCTTTTCAACCTGGGTGGCTCCTGCGCTTTTTTTTTATAAATCACACGCATCGCAGTCAGCTGCAGAGTAAGGCTTCCTCTGCTCTGCCCCAACAATGTCCTAGTCCTGGCCCTGTAAGAGCGCTATTACTTCACCAGTATAGAATGCCAGATATTGAACGGACTTGTCTAATTGAGATTAGTATAAAATTAGTGGCTGTTTTGTTGTGGCCCCATACCACTAAGATTGCCTGAAGTCCCCTACAACCAGCAGAAAGAAGAGGCTTTCATCCCATTGGACTGGATTTGAACCTAGATACTGGGAAGGGGAGAAACATTATTTTAAAAAGTTAATTTCTACCCACTTTTCCACATTATTTCCTCCGCCCCGCAATTCGATTCACTCCACGTGATATCAAGAAACAGTTGAGTGCACTGGATACAACAAAGGCTGTGGGCTCCAACAACATCCCGGCTGTAGTGCTGAAGACTTGTGCTCCAGAACTAGCCACGCCTCTAGCCAAACTGTTCCAGTACAGCTACAACACTGGCATCTATCCAACAATGTGGAAAATTGTCCAGGTATGTCCTGTCCACAAAAAGCAGGACAAATCCAAT
Organism: Heptranchias perlo; assembly: GCF_035084215.1. Classification (NCBI taxonomy): domain Eukaryota; kingdom Metazoa; phylum Chordata; class Chondrichthyes; order Hexanchiformes; family Hexanchidae; genus Heptranchias; species Heptranchias perlo. Next base: position 7,160,027 of record NC_090356.1, read on the forward strand.
CCAGCCAATTACCGCCCCATCAGTCTACTCTCAATCATCAGCAAAGTGATGGAAGGAGTCATCGACAGTACTATCAAGTGGCACTTACTCACCAATAACCTGCTCACCGATGCTCAATTTGAGTTCCGCCAGGACCACTCTGCTCCAAACATGGACAAAAGAGCTGAATTCCAGAAGTGAGGTGAGAGTGACTGCCCTTGACATCAAGGCAACATTTGACCAAGTGTCGCACCAAGGAGCCCTAGTAAAATTGAAGTCAATGGGAATCGAGGGAAAACTCTACAATGGCTAGAGTCATACCTAGCACAAAGGAAGCTAGTAGTGGTTGTTGGAGGCTAATCACCTCGGGCCCAGGACAGTGTCCTTGGCCCAACCATCTTCAGCTGTTTCATCAATGACCTTCCCTCCATCATAAGGTCAGAAATGGGGATGTTCGCTGATGACTGCACAGTGTACAGTTCCATTCGCAACCCCTCAGATAATGAAGCAGTCCGTGCCCGCATGCAGCAAGACCTGGACAACATCCGGGCTTGGGCTGATAAGTGGCAAGTAACATTCGTGCCAGGCAATGACCATCTCCAACAAGAGAGAGTCTAACCACCTCCCCATGACATTCAATGGCATTACCATTGCCGAATCCCCCATGATCAACATCCTGGGGGTCACCATTGACCAGAAACTTAACTGGACCAGCCACACAAATACTGTGGCTACAAGAGCAGGTCAGAGGCCGGGTATTTTGTGGTGAATGACTCACCTCCTGACTCCTCAAAGCCTTTCCACTACCTACAAGGCACAAGTCAGGAGTGTGATGGAATACTCTCCACTTGCCTGGATGAGTGCAGCTCCAACAACACTCAAGAAGCTCGACACCATCCAAGACAAAGTAGCCCGCTTGATTGGTAACCCATCCACCACCCTAAACGTTCACTCCCTTCATCACTGGTTCACCGCGGTTGCAGTGTGTACCATCTACAGGATGCACTGCAGCATCTCGCTAAGGCTTCTTCGACAGTACCTCCCAAACCCGCGACCTCTACCACCTAGAAGGACAAGAGCAGCAGGCACATGGGAACAACACCACCTGCACGTTCCCCTCCAAGTCTCACACCATCTTGACTTGGAAATACATCGCCATTCCTTCATCGTCGCTGGGTCAAAATCCTGGAACTCCCTACCTAACAGCGCTGTGGGTGAACCTTCACCACACAGACTGCAGTGGTTCAAGAAGGCGGCTCACCACCACCTTCTCGAGGGCAATTAGGGATGGGCAATAAATGCTGGCCTTGCCCACGACACCCACATCCCATGAACGAATTTTTTTAAAAAGGCTGGATGAATATCTGGGGAGAAATCAGGAATATTTTTCCGTAGGAGATTAAATGGGTGGGATAGAATTCGCAACTTGGTGGGTGTCCTTGGTAGGAGTGGGCTTGGTGGACTAAATGGTCTTTTCTTCTATTTAGGTTCTTATTTTTAAACTAAGTTGAATTGAGTATTGAAGTCCAAAGCAGACTAAGGTGGCCACTTGCATGTTCTAATCCCTTTTAACACACATACCAGACTGAAGTTCTGTCACATTGTATCTCACATCCCCACAAGTATTTTGTTTGTTCTCTTTCCCACCCTCCCCCGGCCAATTCTCTCTCCTTTCCCAGGGTACGGTTCCACAAGTGCTGACTAGCCCTTCGTAACTCACTATCTTTGCATGAGCCTACTCATTGATGAGCGGGGGAACCATTACAAGCCTCATCCTGTTCTCACCTGACATCCACATATACTTTCTAACAAAGGCCAGTGGATAGCAGAAACCCTGGTTGTTAATTTTTCCCCCTTTCCCCACCCCAGTAGTATGGCAGCTAATAGTAGCACGCAAGCTGCTTTCCCTGCTGAAATTGACTACCTCGAAACAGACCAGAGATCAAATCTGGGACCTTCTTGGTTTGAATGGCTCAGTTCCACTTTTACTAACTAGGTCAATGGAGGAGCCAAGAATTATGTGTATTTTACCATTACCCATCCATGATGCGTTGGCATCTGGAGGTTTATTGTGTTGTTTCCCTGGATGGTGATTTAAACTTAGGAAGGAAAGAATTTTCTTTCATTCGTTATTAAATACGGTGATTCATCTGAAAACATTTCCTTCTTGCTGTCTCTTCCCCTCTGTCCCCCAGGAAGTTATAATTAGTAAGCTATTTCAAACAAATATGTCCCCAGACCAGCCAGACTTAAATGCTTCCATTACTGGCTGAAGTTCAGCCTCTGCTGCTGCTCCTGGGAGTACTCGCTCTCTTTCTCTTTCTGGCTCCGCAGCCTACTGAATGTTATCAAGCAGGTTATTTGAAGTAACACCACATAAATAATTCAGGGCTTGGGAAGCTATCCAGTTTGGAAACAGCTTCGAAGATGTGGGCATTCTCTCCATTCCTGCATCTGCGCTTACATTTAATGCTAAGGGCAGCCTTTAATCTATTGAAGTACTGGCGTCTTTCCTAAAACATTCGGTGTGAATTTGGACTGGGGGTGAAAATATCAGATTGGGGTGGGTGGGGGGTGGAAAGGAGGAGATTTCCTCTCTTGCATGTGTAACATAATTGTAAATGCATTTATAAAGACCTGGTTTAATTTGGCTACACACAGGGCACAAGGGACACCTTCCCTCCAGGTGATTGGGTGCATTTTCTGCCATTCGCTAATTTTACCAGTTAACTAGATTTAACCGTAAAGACTCGCGTTTATTTTTTCCATTAAAATTAGCGAAGAGCGAAGAGCGAAGAATTTTTATTATCTGTGGTTATAACTTTATGGTGGCCGTGCTCTCAGTTAGTCAGAGTGGTATGTCATTTGGCTGTGGTTGTTGTAATACGCCAGCCCCACCTCTGGAGCAAGTAAGAGTAATGGCTGTTGCTGTTTGACCATTTCCCATTGGTGTCCAACTCTAGGATTTTATTACCTCCTAATATGTAAGAACGAAGGACCAGAAGATCAAATTGTTTTTTTTAAAAATGGGAGCCTCTTCTTCTACGTAATTAATGACCTTCTACTGAAATTGCAGGAAAGCAAGGCTTTAAAGCTTGAGATTTTGTTTATCGGCCATTAACTACTGAGGAGGGGGAGGGATACACATTCTCCTGCTTTTCATTAAGCATTTTGAGTCTGACCTCAATGTAATATTACATTTGTCATCCTCCTACTCAGCTACTCGACAATAATGCACCTGATGTAAAACAAACAGTGGAAAGTTTCACATAATGTTTGATTTTTCATTCAGGTCAATCTAATTTTGATTTTTCAATTTTATCCATAAAGATAATTTTTAAAGCTCCACACTAATTTTTTTAACATTTGACAGTCATATGGCTCATCGATGGAAAATTCTGCCTGCTGCATGTTACATGCTCCATACTGTCAAAGTATACCATTGCTAAGTATTCCCACTTGGATTCATGTGCGAGTGTGCAGACACACACCACAAACTGCCTGTTTTTCGCTAATTATGTTGACTTGTCCACTCTGGTACCTAGTGCCCAATCACACCATAGTTATGCCCACTGGCAGAAATAAGGCACTATGTCATTATGTATATTGCCTGGATTGTAATTCTTGTATAACACATCAGCAAAGAAGGAGGCTATTTGGTCCATCGTGCCTGTGACGGCTCTTTGAAAGAGCTATCCCATTAGTCCCACTCCCTGCTTTTTCCCCATAGCCCTGAACATTTTTCCTTTTCACGTATATACCCAATTCCCTTTTGGAAGTTACTATTGAATCAGCTTCCACTGCCCCTTCAGGCAGTGCATTCCATATCATAACAACTTGCTGCATAACAATAATTCTCCTCCTCTCCCCTCTGCTTCTTTTGTCAATTATCTTAAATCTGTGTCCTTTGGTTACCCACTCTCCTGCCAGTGGAAATAATTTATTTTTATTTATCGTACACCTAGATTATAAACATTGATCTTGGACTCACTTGTATAGTGACTTTAATATAAGAAACGTCCCAAAGAGCTTTACAAATAAGGGTAAGGAAAATGGCCGCTGAGCAGAGAGAGAGAGAGAGAGAGAGATTAGGAAGAGTGAATGAAAGCTTGGTGAAAAAGATGGGTTTTGAAGGTGGAGAGGTTTAGGTTGGGAGTTCCAAAGTGCATGATAGTGATTAAAAGTTCTGCCATCAATAGTGGGATAAAGGGAAGGGGAGTTGAACAGAAGATCAGTGGAATGGGAAGGGGATATAGGGCTGGAGGAGATTGTAGAGATAGAGTGGGGCAAGGCCACGGGGAGAATTATAGATGAGGACCAGGAAGTCAAATGTAATCCATTGGGGGACCAGGAGCCTGTGCAGGCAAGCGAGACAGTGCGGTTTAGGGTACAGGCGGCAGTTTTGGACAATGTGGAGTTTGTGGAGGATGGCAGACTGGCAAGTCGGGAAGTGACGAAGGATCTCAGTGGCAGAGTTGGAAGGGTGTGGGGTTTAAGGCTCAACACAGGGTCAAACAAGATGCCGAGTTTATGGACAGTTTGCTTCAGCCTGACACTGACCAGGGAGGAGGAGGAAATTAGTGGCAAGGGAGTGGAGGTTGTGGTGAGGGCTGAAGATGATGGCTTTGGTCTGCTGAGCTAGAAGAAGTTGTGACTCATCCAAGATTGTATGTTGGAGAAGTCTGACACCAGAGGCAATTGAAAGGTCGCAAAAGGTAGAGCTGGGTATCATCAGCATACATGTGAAAGTTGACCCCATGCCTGTAGGTAATGTCACTGGGGCCACATATAGATGAGGAAAGGGACCTGGAGGTGATGGTGCGGAGGTGATCAAAATGCACTGGCTGTATTCAGATAAGTAGGTTAGAACTATGCAAGGACAGTACTATGGAGCTGGGCAAGTAGGACGGGTGTTGGAGAAGGATGGCATGGTGAACAGTAGCAAATACTGCTGGGATGATTAGGGATAAAGCATCATGGTTGCAACTACAGAGGATGTCATTTGTGACTGGCCAGAGCCATTTCAGTACTAAGAAGGCTGAAAGCCAGGATTCGAAGAGCATTTCAAAAGGGATGGTCACAGAATTGGGAGAGAACACATTCAAGGGCCTTAAAGAGGAAAGCGAGACCAGAGATGTGATGGTTGTTAAACAGGATAAATGGGTTGATGGTGTTTTTTTTAAGAGGAGCAACAATGCCTGAGCAAAGGGAGCCATTGGCAATGTCAGCTAGCGTAGGATTCAGCTAGAGGAAGTAATTGGTCCGAAGTTGAGTGAGGAGGTGATCCAGGCAGCAGAAAGTGGATTGTGTGAACAAGATAAGCTTTCAGAGGACAGAAACAAGGATGGGTAAGAGACTGCAAAGACTTGGGAGACCTTGGGCTAAAGTGAGTAGAAGATTGGAGGAGAAGGGAATGGTGGCAGTCATACAGATGGCCTCAGTCTTGGGGTCCCAAGTCTGTGAGCTCTTCACATTTGGCGTTTGAGGTTGAGAGTAGAGTTGGGTAGGGGAGAGGGATTTGAAGAGACAGTTTGTTATGGAAAAAGGAGCCTGGGATGGTCCTTGCCATCCAGCTCAGCAGAGTGAAGCCTGGTAGTGCTTGAATGTACCTGAGTGTTCCAGGTACATTTGAGTTTTTGCCCCTTTAACATGAAGCAAAGATAGTGGCTCTAACAAGTAGGGCAACAAGTGTGAGCGATAGTGACTAATTTACTGGAGGCAAAGGTACTGAAGGCAGAAGTGAGGCTGCAATTAAGCAGGCCAACAACAGCAGAGATATCATGGCGAGGGGAGGGCCAAAGACAAGGGAGTTAGGAATTTGTGAGGGAGCTGGAGGGGAGTTTTTCTCCTTGGGTGAATGCTGAGAGTAGTTTGACTGGAGCTTGTAAATGGTAAAGGAGATGACAAAGTTGCTAGTCAGTGATCAAGACCTCTGGTGCAGAGAGATCACGAAAGATGTTAAGATCAAGGAGGCACCCAACAATGAGGGTTGTTGTATGGAGGCCGAGATTGAGGGAAAACAGAAGGGTGGTGATGCCAGTAGAATTGGGGCTAGGAGATTTGAGATGTAAGTCGAAATTATAGACGACGCTGCAGAGGCTGACAGAAGAGAGGAGGGAAACATCTCAGTAGGTAAGTGAACATGGATTGAGGGGTAGTAGAACAATGAGGATTTTAAGAGGCCTGACGAATATAAGAGGGTGAGGTGCTCAAAGGAAGAGAAGGTTCAAAAGGAGTCAGGGTAGAGGCCAAGGTGAGAGCTGATGATGAAGACCATGCTGCCACCGTGATAGCTTGGGTGGTGCTTGTGGTGAAAAATAATGCCAGGTGGGGAGGCTTCTGTAAGGATGAAGGAGTTGCTAGCAAGAAGTCATGTTTCTGTTGGTACTTTGTCTTTTCTTTGCAAAATGCATAGGGACACAAGTGGAAGAGTCTAATGAGAATTGGGGATTCAGCATCAATGTTAAAACCAGCTACAAGAGCAGGGGCATTACCTTTAAACAATGGTATGCTTTACACAAAAGGTGGATTTATGTGTACTTGCGGCAGTAACTAGAACAAATAGACATGTGGATCTCCAAAACTCTTCCTGGTTTTCAACCTGTTCTCAATAGTGTTTCCTGCCAATCAACGTCTATTATATCCATGTCTAGAATTTCTGAATGGTCTGATCCAGTCACCCATTTCCCCCCCCCCCCGCCCCCCCCCCCCCCCCCCCCGCAACAAACCCTGAGGTAGAAGAGACTGGGAGGGGGAAGGAGCCTGTTGCACATATTGCCAACGACCAAGCTTAGTGCAGGTGCACTGGACATTGGTTTCTCACTGACCTCTGGGCCTTGGCTCCATGTAAATGACTGTGTGCCAGAGGGAGTTGAGCTGCTCATCACATACAACAGGTAACAAACATATCCTTATGTTCATAAAAGTAATGATTTGAGAAAATTAAAGTGCATGCCTTGAATAAGCAAAAGATGGTGTCAATCATTGTTTTGTTTGTAAATAGAGGCCAGATAGTCACAGGTGACTGTCAATCCTCATCCTTATCAGCTTTTCCACATGTTCCTCCAACAGCAAAAAAAAATCAACTGCACCGGAATTTTTTTTTTGTTGAAAGGACAGCTTTTACTTTTTGCCAGATTTGCAAGTCCCCATGGATAATAGGATTTGATTGTTCTAAATTGGTGACATTCCATATTTATTCTAATTAAATTTAAATACTGCTGTTTACCAGGGGCAGGCATGCAGGTTTAGATATATTTTCTGAGCTCTATAGGAGAGCTGTGTGACAAATTAAGTTAATGTTTAAAATTAGAAATTAGCTCCAAGTATAACTGGAAGGAGAAAAAAATTGCAAGTGCCCTCAATGATGGTGAAGCTTGATTGGGTGGTGCTTGCTTTACACAGTTAACACCTGCAGTTATCTATTCAGCTCACCAGGCTGTAGATGTCTTCACTAGTGCTGATGATAATGCTGCATTTGTTGTAGTCAAGGGGGGAGGAAAGGGAAATGAAGGAAATAAAGCACACTCGCTTTCTACTACAAGGCCAAACATTTTCACAAGGATATTCTGCATAGTTTCTGCTTTTATCTTGGTACATCAGCATACTTGTATTAGTGCGTGCTTTCTCTCTGTCTCACATTTGTTTTTATGCCATCTAGCTATGCTCACATTTTTCTCTTTCTTTCTCACACACTATATCGAGTCAGACACGTGGTTTAAAAAGAACTACTTTTATTCGCCACCAAGGTGGTTTCTTCAAGGCCCAGCTAACACTACAGATACTGACTTTTTAAATATATTTTTTAAAAAAACACATTTTCTCTGCAAATTGTAAGTCATAGGTATTAAACAATCTGCCTTACAGTCTCCTGCATTGATAGAAGTACTAAATATAATGTTCTGAGCAAAATTAATACAAATTATATTGCGTTTCAAAGCTCAACTGGGAGAAAGATTAAATGCAGTAGGTTTATCTTGGTTAGTGAATTACAGACTGTTCCATGGGGATGGGAAGCATTCCCACACTACTATCAGCGACAGCGGAAGCGCTTTTAACCTGCTGAAATCAGTGTTAATGGGGCGGTATTGGCCTCAAAATTGGATCAGTTGCCATACCACCCCGTTAACCCCAATGATAGGCCCCATTTAAAGTCACAATGAGCCAACCACTAAGTGGCTGAAGCGCTTGCCTGTTCCAAGCTTACATAGGACCCCAATTGCAATTTTAGGATAGAACTGGTGAGAACGTATGCCGTGCATACTCCGACCAGTTTCAATGACGACAGCCAAAGAACATCCAGAAAGGTAGGTTTTAAATTATTTTTGTGGGGCCTGGAGGAGCCGAAAGGAATTCCAGAGCTTAGGGCTTAGACCTCTGAAGGCACGGCCGCCAATAGTGGGGTGATGAAAGTGGGGGATGTACAAAAGGCTAGAGTTGGAGGAATGCAGAGTTCTCGGATGGTTGTAGGGCAGAGGGAGGTTACAGAGATAGGAATGTAGGGGTGAGGCCATGGAGGGATTGGAACACGAAGATAAGAATTTAAAAGTTGAGACATTGGTGGACCAGGAGCCAATGTCGGCCAGTGAGCACAGGGGTGATGGGTGAACAGGTCTTGGTGCGACCTAGGATACGGGCAGCAGAATTTTGGATGAGCTCAAGTTTATGGAGGTTGGATGATGGGAGGCCAGCCAGAAGAGCATTGGAATAGTCATGTCATTGTCCCTTAATGCTCTAATCAACTCAGTGGTAGAGCAATAAATCACCCAATCTCCAGTGGGCCACAATTTATCTACTGGCTGAACATAGCATTTGAAGTGAAAGCATTTAATCAAAACAAAACACAGCAAACATGGAAATGGTATTGTTCTCTCTTATCTGCCAGTGATTATGACCTTGTTTCAATTTTTTAAGAGCTGGCTAATGGGAGAGATTCTTAGTTTTGCGAAATGTATCTTGGCTATCCTGAACACTACTATACACTGATGGATGCAATGAATTAGCTCCATTGAATTATGGAAATATCAAACTAGCAATTTATGTATAGCTCCAGGCTTGATGAACAGAATGTTAGTGTAAGTATATGATTAACTCCCTCACATTTGATCCATTATCTTTGGTAATTCAAACCCTTTTATAATAGATCCTGTGTTAACACGAAGATTCAGAACTTGGCGTTTTGAAATTCACTATGAAGCTCTACTATTCAATTGCATAAGCAAGGCAGTATGATGGCAATATGCGTGGACCATATCATTTGGTAGTTCTTAACTGCAAACTATATCCATTTAACACACAGACTAAAGGTGAATCTAGAACGCTACATCAAATTAAACTAGAACAGTACAAGATACCACAGGTTCAAACTGGAGCCAGTAACTTGTTCTCCAAAGTGGTGAACACTTGGAATGGACTTCCAGGTAGGGAAGTGGAGGCAGAAACCTTAGATTTAGACCTTTGCTATCTCCTAATTTGTCTTTCTGCTGCAAGTGTGAGCCCATTGAATTGACCCTACCGTATACAGTTATGAGCACTCTACTTTCAAAGGAACATTGATGTATTGGTGAGGGTTGAGAGCAGAGCGCAAAAGATCCTGAAATTCAAACAGTGTTCTGTTGATAGACTGACAAAATCTCCAAGTTGTTTCCACTGCAAAAGGGAAGATTTAAGAGGAGACATAACCCAATCCTTTAAAATTATGAAAGACATAGAAGATGTAGCTGTAAACAAACCATTAAGCAAACTCATCATAGACTAGGTAAGGACAAAAATGGCAGGTCTGAAGAGAGCTTGGACCATACACTCCAATCAGAAATAATTAACATTATGTAAAGTTCAGTGATCATTCAAGTGGATGTTTAAAGATTGCAAGGTACTATTCAAAGAAGAGCAGAGTGCTCTACCAGCGTCCTCACCAAAATTCCTCACAACCAGTTCCAATTTTTTAAAAACAAGATTAATTGGTCATGCTTTTCACGCCACCGTAAACATCCATTTTCTCCACCACCGGCGCACTGTGGCTGCAGTGTTCAGAGGTTGCACTGCAGCAACTCGCTTCTTCGACAGCGTCTTCCAAACCCGCGACCTCCACCATAAATGCTGGCCTTGCTGGTGACGCCCATCCTGAGAATGAATTTTTAAAAATACACTTCAAAGTAATTCATTGTGTGGCGCTCTTTGAAATGTTTTAATATATTTATTATTATTCCAGGGGGCACTGATGAAGCCTCGCTCCTCACTAGAGCTCGATGCTATGCACATCTTAACCAGAAGAAAACCGCCATCTTTGATTTTGGTACCATTTTAAAGGCAAACCCAGCCCATGTGCAGGCACGATGTGGACGAGCCTTCATGTATGTGGTCCTTAATAAGCAAAAGGTAAATTTGTTCTCGTCGTTGGTGACAGCATTGCCTGTAATTAATCCTAGGGATGAGAATAATCCCGACCGATTGAAACAATTCATGTCTCCTAAGGCTTGTGCCATAGTTCCTAACGGCCGATTTGAATTGAAGAGATCTTGAGGTGTGGGGTAGATTTACTAATCCACCTCTGCTTCAAGCATCATATTTCTGCCAGTGTTATTTTACAGCAGGCCAACTAATGGAGTTCAAAGCTTTTAAATTTTGTATTTGTCTCATCTATTCCAATGCTCAGGTTAAATAGCTTACTTGCTTCCGCTTCATTTCTGTCTTTCGTTATTTTAAAACCCTGTATCATGTTTGCCCTCTATTTTCTCCAGTGTTTAGTTGCTTGTGCCTTTCTTCATAACTAAGTCTCCCAAAGCCTGGTATCATCCTCTCTTTAACCCCTCGCTTCAATATTTACATCCTTTTTGGCCAAGGGCGCACATGCCACACTCCAGAACTGGCCTCACCAGAGATTGTGTATGCTTGTGCTCTAACCGTATACAGATCAGGGACAGCGTATCCCTGTGATAAATACATCAAGGACTTTGAATGACTAGTATATAACCAGTATATACATCACAAACTGCATATACAATGCACACGTTTTTTGATATGTATCCCATTTTTAACGAAGGCATATGCAGCCAATGAGGGGTTTCTTATATCTGTGTTATAAATCGAATGGGCTGTTATAAATCGGATGCACACCAAAAACTGTATACTTGCTGTAAAAATGAGGTGCAGATCAAAAACGGTGTATACTTATTATGCAAATAGTATATACATCAGGGATTATGTACCCCTTTTGTATAAATTAATATACGTAGTGGAGACTGTTATATTTGTTGCATATCAGGGACCGTGTATACACATTGTGTATATGGTCTACATGTCAAGAACTGCATAACCTGTTATGTATATGGTGTACACATCAGAGATTGGTGATTTATAATGTGATTGCTGACAGAACCCAATAGTGTACGTGACAGCCGCGAGATGTGGTCCCCAAACTATCCCATGTACAAAGTACTAACATCCCAATGACCTAAAGAACATTATGTTGTGCTGTGCAACAAAAAAAAATCAAATGGCCACTGTGCTTATTAAAATAAATTGCTGTTTTTGACACAAGATATTAGGTAGAGTAGCTATTATAATCTTTATTGTTCCAAGCCTGCACATATCAACACAGCTGGCTCTGGTCCTACACATCAGGCTTTTTCCTCAAACTTCAAATGTCTGTAATTTAAGTTTGGACACGATTACTCTGAACTAATCTCTGTTTCAGTCACTAATCTTCAATACTTCAAACCTTTCTAAGGTGCAAATAGCTGTAGTTGCCATGACAAATGTTTCAAAACCCAGACTGCAGCTGGAGCAAATGAGAGAAAAGTGACCCTGCTGCTAAAGGCATTGATTAAACATTCAGGCAAAGTAATAGCACTGACACCTTGATGGCTCCCTTAATCCATCTTCTGAACCAACTTCATAATCTTAATTTGTAAAGAATAATTGAGAAAGGCAAGAAGACCTGGCCCTTTCTGCACATTTGGATCCCTGTGGATGAAAATGAATGCTTTTATTTTGAACATGTTACCAGCCTTCTCCCACCAATTTTCTCCATGGCTTGTGGTGGTGTACAGTTTCACAGACACCAGGCACTGACTGTTGCTTTGGTCATTCCATTTTTGATATACAAGACAGCTGGGTGTCTGAAATGTACAGACATTGTGCTGAAGAATCCCCAAACCAAGTGACTGAGAAATCCAGATAGAGTTTTGTTTGTCTGATATTGAATGCACCTTAACCTCAACCCCACCCCACCAGGAATACACCCCACTTAGTCCAGAGAGCTTAGGCACCCACAAGTATGCATGGGGTACTACTGGGGTTTAATCAACTAAAACCATATGGCTTATCAAGACAGAGCACCGATAACTTTTCCACAACTTGTCCAGCTAAGATTACACCACCTGTTAGGACATTGGCCTATAGGGTTATCGGGAGCTGAGTGGGAAGAATTCCAGCCCCAAAGACAGATCAAACCCTCCAGGTCCCATTAATCAGTTAGACTGGTTGGTTAACTGTACCCTGGAGTACTGTGAACTGCCTGGTTCAGTTATTTGATTACTGAGGCTGCCATAGATGTTTGACTTGGTTCCAACCTTCCATCACCATGTGTCACCTTGGAGATACTTTGACCCCAAAGAAACGGCACCTTACTTCTCTTTCCCCGCCCCCGCCCCCCGCCCCAACCTCCGGCAAGGGAGAGTCACTAGTTGCTAATTAAGCAACTACAAAATGTGAATTTAAGCCCTTGCTATGTGAACAGTGTATCCCTCGAGCAACATGATGAGCAACACAACTCACCATGAACTGTCATTGTATTTCCACCATCATCCTGACCACAGCATAAGCACACACTATACCCTCACTGAACAGTGATTCCATCAGTTGAAGATGTGGTACCTCAGGAACATTCGGTTGCCTCTCTGCAACTCAATAATGGTAAATACCGAACCTTGATATGTTGAACACGTGTTCTCCTATCCAGTCTCCAGGTAACGTTATCCAGTAGCTTCATGTCAAACCTCGAGTTTCCTCATCAGCTAGCTGATAGACAGCTGCCTCAGCATAGCGGAAGGACTTATGCAGGACAGGTTGCAATGTAGCAGCTACCTTGATGTACTATGTCTAGTGTCACATGCCAAGCTCACTAGTCACCAACTGCTTAAACCAAATCTTTATGTGAGGGGCTTTGGCAAACTGACATGCCTGCCATAAGGCTGACTGCTCCATAACAGTTATCAATTAGGCCAATTGGAACAGCTCTATAACAGCTAGCAGAGACCAGCTAATTCAGTACACATTGGGCATCAAACATGGAACCCATCTAGCCTGTGTAGCTCAGTTCCACACTAGGAGCTCATTCAACAGCTAAGCTATTAGAGGAACTCCGTATCATATTTTAAAGTAAATGAAGTAAAGAGGCAGTTACGAGCATTCTCAACAAAAATATATGCTAATGTTTGGATATTAATTTGCAGAATTAAAAGTAGGACATGTATTTGAGAAAACAACATAATCTGCTATTTTTAAGCAGCAACGTAATGTTCAACTTCATGTCATGATACTTAATGATTCTTCACTATCTCTTGGCCTCATCTTGCTTTCTCTAGGATCTAATTAGATGCTCCCTGCTTTCTAGAGCCTGTATTAGCTGAAAGCCTAAGCAGCAAACGATTGAAGTGAAAGCAAATAAGGTTTTAAAAAACAAACAAACACACATTCTCCTTTTCTACAGTATTTTATGTTGTTAAGGATCTTTAAGTGGTAACCTTGAGTGCCATCTGAAAGTTCAAATCAAATGTATGTTGACTGTTTTGTCAGAAACGACCTGAATTAATTCAGCTGGTTCAGATCGAATGAGTTGGCCTTGATGACCAAAAATTTCATCTAACAAGCCTACTGAAAACCAAACAGGAATTTGACAAAACCATTTCTCTTTCAAAACATTGAAATATGTTGGTTATTAAATGCAAGGTCGCTGCTGTGAAGTTGCTCGAGGTTACAGTTAATGATAGGCTGGCGGTTACCTGATTGTATTTGAAGCGGTGCACACAATGTAATGAATTGTGATCATAGTTTTGTGCTGTGCTTCATGCATATTTGAATTGTCAGAAATGATACCCTGACAGTGGGAAGCATAGATCAATGGAGTCAGTCAAAGTAAGAGAGTTTCAGAGACTAGTAACTTGTATTAAGCTAAATTCACCTAATGTCCATTTTACTCAAACCCTTCCTTGGCCATCTTCAATTTACTTTTGTTCCATTTTTAATGGTTTATATGCATTCAGGTGAAAACATGGAAGGACGAATCTCTGCTCTGTCAACATTTTAATTGAGGTTGGTAAGTTTAAAATGTGTCCAGGAGGTCCATTGACTACCCCCACCCAAAGTACTTTGCAAACCAGGATTCTCTAGAACCTCTTTCCTAAACACCTTCCATTTTCTACCTTCTGCCCCCAAGTTTAGGACCAGACTCCAATGTGACTAATTCTGCAACAGACATATGGAGACAATGGCTTCTTGGGACTCTATTGCCATAGAGGGCAAGCTAAAGGATACTGTTTTCTCGTGTACTGGGAATGCTGACTTAAGTACATAACCTTTTCTTCTAAACACAGTATGCTGGTACCATATACTTTCATGCTGTCTGTGGTGCATTGGTTCAATTTTAAGCTGTCCTACATAAACTTTGAAGATCTCCATTGATCACAGGCCTATCGGAATCTACTTGGGTGCACAAAAAGTCTAGGTTTATTTCATTTAAAACCCAGAAACCAGAATTGAGGAGCATTCTGGTTTGCAAATAAGAACATAAGAAATAGGAGCAGGAGTAGGCCAAACAGCCCCTCAATCCAGCTCCACCATTTAATAAGATCATGGCTGATCTTCAACCTCAACTCCACTTTCCCGCCCGATCCCCATATCCCCTGATTCCCTTAGAGTCCAAAAATCTATCAATCTCAGTCTTGAATATACTCAACGACTAAGCATCCACAGCCCTCTGGGGTAGAGAATTCCAAAGATTCACCACTCTGAGTGAAGAATTTCCTCCTCATCTCAGTCCTAAATTGCCCACCCCTTATCCTGAGACTATGCCCCCTAGTTATAAAATCTCCAGCCAGGGGAAACGGCCTCTCCGCATCTACCCTGTCAAGCCCTCTAAGAATTTTATACGTTTCAATGAGATATATTGCCATTGTAAAAATATAAGTGTGGCATCAGGATTTGACCTGGCCTTAGGAAATACCTCTCTGTGTCAAATGTGTTCTACTGGGCAGGATAATGCCAATTATGAAGTGCTGAATACAGTGACAGCTGGTATCCGTACTAAGCCCACAGTGCTAGATATGAGAATGGAAGTTCCCAGCTTTCTGGCCTGACCTAAACTCCAGCCCTAAGCTGTCGACAATCCCCACATACAAGGACCCAGTTCTTTTTCTAGTTTGCATCATTTGGGTTGGAGTTGACATAAATGCATTTGAATGGTGAGTCAGAGAACAAGATGACGTTTTCGTGAAGCTAACGGCACAGCGGCGCATCTCAGACAGCAGTTTATGGATTTTTGAGTTTAACTATGCATCTGCCCTCCTGAAGTTGCTGTGTGATTTGTGCATAAATAACTGTTATTTTGACAGTAAATTCTGGTCCATTAAATTGAAGATCAATGGCCGATTAGCACACCAGAGACAGTGATCAGGAATGGAACTTCAGATTCAACTTCATAAACACCCAATATTTAGCTGTTGTCGCTAATGAGCAACACCCCTTCTTGAAAAAGCACAGATTGTTAAAAGTATTGAACTGGATTTGCTGTTTCTACCTGAACGATGGTTTCTGAGATGTCCTCCCATGCCCTACCTATGTAGGGGAAATGCCCTTAGAATTGCCTAAAGTGTCCTGAAAATGGAGTCAGTCAAATTCAGTGCTAGGAAAGGAAAATTGTAAACAATTTTACAACACCAAGTTATAGTCCAGCAATTTTATTTTAAATTCACAAGCTTTCGGAGATTTTCTCCTTCCTCAGGCAAATGTTTCAAGATCTTGAAACATTTGCCTGAGGAAGGAGAAAATCTCAGAAAGCTTGTGAATTTAAAATAAAATTGCTGGACTATAACTTGGTGTTGTAAAATTGTTTACAATTGTCAACCCCAGTCCATCACCGGCATCTCCACATCAGGAAAGGAAAAAGCATTGATGCTAATTAAATCATGAAGGCTTATACAAACAAAACATTTCCTACCAGGGATAGAAAACAAGCCATCAGTTACTGCAGGCCCGGCGATGACTCATTAAGGGGGACATAAAGATGTCTTGAACCTAAAACCATTCTACGGCCTTGAAATTACACAGCATGCATATCAGCATGTCAGTTCTTAGCCAGTTCATATGAAATTCCTTTATCTGCTTTTTTTGCAGAGTCATTAACCTGTTTACAATAACTAGGATAATTATTATAATAGGGGCAAAGGAATTTTGTAGAACATATTAGGTGCTAATATTTGTATAGTGTCAGAGTTGAGAATAGATGTGAAAGACCTATAATTATGCCACGGGATCAAGATGAGCTACTAGGGTCAGATAAATGAATGAAAAGCAGTGCTAAAACCCACGTTTTCCAATGTATTTATTAAACTTTTCTTAAAACTAATACACTAGTGTATAAGACTAATTGTGATACCTCTACATATTAGAGTTTCTATTTTCCAAGCTTTTGGAACTGGTGGATCTATCATTTTGTTCCCGTTCCCTTTGCTAACAGGAAGCAATACAGGACATTGCATCAGCTCTACGGACAAACCAAAAAATGACAATCCAAGAAATCTCATCTCTGAAGCATGAAGCTCAAAATCTGATCAGCAGCTGGCTGCATGATCACTGTATTAACACTCTAATTAGAATGGCAGAAGCCAAAGAAAAGGTCTTCAGTGAAGAACTTGTTAATCTTCCTGCAATTGGTCAATCTCTACTCGTGATCAATGGGAAAGATTCAACCCGACACATCCTGTATGTTGATATATTGATTGCAAAAGGTAATATACAAATGCTTTATGCTTCGAATGATTCTTGATTCTTTGTTCTCTATACAGTTAGGCACTGGTAAAAGGGCTCAATTTATATAAAGATAGAATGGTTACAGCAAAGAAGGAGGCCATTCGGCCCATCGAGCCCATTGCGGCTCTCTGCAAAAGCAATCCAGCTAGTCCCTCTCCCCCACCCTTTTCCCTGTGGCCCTGGAATTTTTTTTCCTTCAAGTACTTATCCAATTCCCTTTTGAAAGCCACGATTGAATTAGCCTCCGCCACCCATTCAGGCAGTGCATTCCAGATTGTAACCACTCGCTGCGTTTAAAAAAAAGTTTTTCCTCATGTCGTCTTTACCAATTACCTTAAATCTGTGTCCTCTGGTTCTGGATCCTTCTGCCAATGGGAACAATTTCTCTCTATCTACTCTGTCTAGACTCCCTTATGATTTTTATACCGTTATCAATCCTCTCAACCCTCTCTGCTCTAAGGAGAACAACCCCAGCTTCTCCAATCTATCCACGTAATTGAAGTCCTCATCCCTGGAATCATTCTAGCAAATCTTTTCTGCACCCTTGCTAAGGCTTTCACATCCTTCCAAAAGTGCGGTGCCCAGAACTGGACACGGTACTCCAGCAGTGGCCGAACCAGTGTTTCATAAAGGTTCATCATAACTTCCTTGCTTTTCTACTCTATGCCTCTATTTATAAAGCCCAGTATCCCGTATGCTTTTTTAACCGCTTTCTCAACCCGCCTTGCCTCCTTCAAAGATTTGTGCACATATACCCCCAGGTCTCTCTCTTCCTACACCCACTTTAGAATTGTACCCTTTAGTTTATATTGCATCTCCTTGTTCTTCCTACCAAAATGTATCACTTCGCACTTCTCAGCACTAAATTTCATCTTTCACGTGTCCACCCATTCCACCAGCCTGTTTATGTCTTCCTTGAAGTCTATCACTATCCTCCTCACTGTTCACTACACTTCCAAGTTTTGTGTCATCCGCAAATTTTGAAATTGTGCCCTGTACTCCCAAGTCCAAGTCATTAATATATATCAAGAAAAGCGGTGGTCCTAGTACCGACCCCTGGGGAACACACTGTATACCTTTCTCCAGTCCGAAAAACATCCGTTCATAAGAATATAAGAAATAGGAGCAGGAGTAGGCTATACGACCCCTCGAGCCTGCTCCGCCATTCAATCAGATCATGGCTGATTTTCAACCTCAACTCCACTTTCCTGCCCGATCCCCATATCCCTTGATTGCCGTAGAGTCCACAAATGTATCTGTCTCAGCCTTGAATATACTCAGCATCCACAGCCTTCTGGACAGGAGACCAAATAGATGAGAGAGAGAACTGCTTTAGAAGTTTTTTTTTCTTTTTGCGAATTTTGTGTTGCTCAATGAGTGCTAGGAAATGGAACGTTTTTTCTTCCCCTCAATATTTTTAGTGGAAAAGTTAGCTCGAGTATTTAAGTGGGGATCAAAATCAACTTTTTCCTTAAAATTATCACAGAGGAATTTTAGCCACTCAAGTGACAACATCAAACCTTCCCAAGTCAGCCTAAATTATGAGCCCAAGTACTGGAGTGGAGCTTGAGCACAAAGCTCAGCGATGCGAAAATGCTACCATTGAGCCAAGCTAACACTTAATGGTATACAAATTCGGATTACATGTAATGTACTGCAGATGTTCCTTGGAACCTCCTATGATGTTTTGGAACAGGCTATTTTGCAGGAACTAAACCTGACCGAAATATCCCTGACTGGGATGCTGCCTTTTTAAATGGTGACTATAAATATCTTTATTTGGGCATGATGTAAACTATTATTCCAGATGTTGGAAACTGCATCTCATACAAATGTGTCCTTTCTGCAGAAATGTATGACGATGCCTTGAAACACTTGGAGGAGATTTTTAGAAAAGTTCCTAACGATGTTGCTGCCAAGGCCAGGTATGGACTCATTCAGATGAAGAGGAGGAACACCCAGCTTGCTGTGCAGAATCTGAGCATGCTCGCTGAAAAGGACAACAAAGACCTGGAGTTTCTATTGCTGTTCCTGGATAGCAAATCATGTCACCATGTGGTTCAGGTAATGTTTATACTCATGAAAACAAGAATGTAGAATTGGGGAGTTGAATATTCCCTTCCACCTCAATTCAGGAACATCGGACCCTTGGTCTAGGCATAGAGAAGCCTCTCAGAGCTGTACACCAAGTAGCACAAGCAAGGCAGATTTTAACAGCTAGTGCTTGTGCACAATAATACAGACTAAATCAGCACAGCTTGTTTCAAGTTTAAAATGGAATTATTTATATGTGGCCTTTATTCTTGTTTAACCTATTTAGCATAGTATCCAAGTTGGTGTCATTGACCTAGAACTGGTCCCTTGGGAAATTTGAACTGCAAATGCAACCCTAACTTAATCAAATGTTGTCTAACATTGGCTAACTCCTCTTAGTCAGCTGATTTCTTGGGTTGACTGTGATTAACTATACACAGGAACAAATCTTTTGTCCTCCATGTTCTGATGCCTGATGGTCCCTACTCAGTCATAAGTTTCAATCTTTGATTGGACTGATAGTTGATATTGATGGAATAACAATGTTCTATATGTATTGACTGTCTGCTATCTAATTGTAAATGTGCATGATGTGTTTCCATCCTCAAGATTGGTGGCAATTTAATTAGAATATTTTTCCTTTTTATCCCTGGAGCCTGCCCTGGGTTCAGATTCAGTCCAGCTTGATGGCTAAAACCACTTTTTTCTATGATATTTTTAAACATCTAAGGAAATTGGTTTGGGACGCTCTCAACCTAATTAATAATCAACATGAATCCCACACTGAATGGTATAATGTTAGTAATGGCTGAGAAGGTTGAACTTGTTTGGCCCTGCTGAGGTGCCAAGATTGTGTGGACAGGCACTGTTCTAATCAGAATAGTTTATGAACTTAATTCCCTCTTTATAATCGAAAGTTGGCATTAAACAGGGCAATGGTAAGAACTGTGCAACACTCCTGTAGGAAAAAGTGGTCAATGGGATACGGGAAAGCGCAAATCAATAATATGCAGCTGTTAAAGATTATCTTTGGACTATAACTTGCACATAAATGGTAAGTGTGGGAAGAGAATGGGAAGGAGAAGTGGGCTGGCATTCAGGGAAACGTCTTCAACTATTTGAAGAATGTTGCCATTGGCTCAAATACAGTGCCAAAAAACTTGATAAAGCATCATGTTCTTCCACTCAAACAGTGTGAACTAATATTAATCATTACAAGCAAGGTTTCAGATAAGTGAGGAAATGGGAGATTTCTTTGGGTAGCCTATGTGGATAGTTTCTTAGAATGAATAAAGATTTTTAAAGAAAAAATCAGCCAACTTCCAGACACAACACAATTCGAGATGAAAATATGCAGTGTATTTGAAGAAATTGGGAGACGTGGTAAATTGAAAATAGCAAAAGACTGAGAAGTTTGGGTGGCTGTCATGTAGCGTGGGAGATACTAAATTCAAAGCCACAAAGTCCCTATTGTTCTTTTTGCTTGCTGTAAGTGTGCGTGGAAGAATCAGCACACTCTCATTGTTGAAGTGCCAATCGACTACTATGGGGCATTATATTGGCCCCACTACAGTATATGTTATATGAATTTTTAAAATGCTATTCTTACTAAACATCAGCTTAGTTGAGTGGTAGCGCACTTTCATCCCAAGTTCAGGATTTGGGCATATCATTTAGATTATTGAAATGTCTGATCAACTACTGGTTTATGGGACGTGGAATATCTTAGTGAAGGATGTTATAAACCTGAGAGTTTTAGTAAAGGGTGTGACATATCAAACAGGATCATAATGAAGCTTTTTCAGTTAGCGTCTAACTTTTTAACTTGTTCCTTTCCTTTTAGTTAGAAACTATAAACTAAATGAAGTAGGGAATGTGATTCAA
Organism: Heptranchias perlo; assembly: GCF_035084215.1. Taxonomy (NCBI): domain Eukaryota; kingdom Metazoa; phylum Chordata; class Chondrichthyes; order Hexanchiformes; family Hexanchidae; genus Heptranchias; species Heptranchias perlo. Next base: position 7,180,952 of record NC_090356.1, read on the forward strand.
GGACTTATTTTTCTCTATTCCACCCTCCCCCTCCCGCCCCCAATCTTTTACATTCCACCCTCCCCCTCCCGCCCCCAATCTTTTACATTCCCTGGTCTGATTCATCATTCCCAGCTGAGTGTTCAATTAAGATAATTGATCCCAGGCCAATGCTAATTTTGATCTGGTCACAAAGACTATGCCCAGGGGTAACTCAATCTCCTTCTATTCCTTACTTCCTCCCTCCATCCTTGTGGGGACACACTTTGCCTTTGAGATTGGCCAAGATGGGGAAATTAGAGATAGAACACTCTAACCTACCATTTGATGGCAATATGCATTGGAATGCTAATATATTATCGAAGTGCTGGCAATTTGTTCTTTTTGATTGATTTGCATGCTTGGATGTTCTCAGGTGGCGACATTAAGTATATTAAATTAAAACCTTTACACAAGCCACAGACTCTGCTTAATATCTTGTGGTCCTTATTTTCCTTTTTTGGTTCTCAGTGGTGCTTCATACATGGTTGAGAGTCCAATTCTCTGAAGGGTTGCTAGATGGGAGGTTCCAGCTCTGGAGGAAAACTAGCACTTAATCAGCCTCAGAAGGCTGTCTCAAAACAATCCCTTTCGGCATTTCACATCACATTGGATGTAAGATATTTCAATAATCCTAATGTTAACAGATCTCTTTTATTGGTTCAACCCTATAAAAATGTAGTACACTAAAAGTCGAGTTGTAATTCCTCCAAATGGACCAAACCCATGGGTAAACTGTTGGATCACCCATAAGTAAAATGCTTAAAATGTTCCTTTCTTATTTAAAATTGTGCCATAAATTTTTGGGGAGGGAAGTTTATGGTTTGTGAATCCACAGCCCAACTGTCTGCCAGCCCCATCACCTGATCCAATTGTTTATAACAGCAGATACATCCAGTTGAATGAAGTGATAGCTGACCAGTATGCCACTCATATGGGTTGGGGTGATGTATATGGGTGATAAATCTTTGACGGTACTTTTTAGATATGGATTAAACCAATGAAATGAGTGAACTGGTGATTGGCCTGTTTCTTCACATGGACCTTTTAACAAGGCCTTCAGTCATTAACAACTTCTTAACAAGCAGGGGGCTTTCCTGTTACTGTCCTTGCACAAATTGCAGACTGAGAAAAACTGAGACAGTAATAATAATGGCTAAAAGGTCTGTTGCTGCATTTAATGGCTGGTCAGTCGTATAGACTTCATCATATTTAACCACCAGGGCAAAACATACGCCATTGTTTTCAGTTTTTCTTACCCCAATGCTAAATGAGAATACTGTAATCCATTCCAATAATATTACATCATGAAAATATTGCCACATTGCCAATCCTAAATGTCTTCCAGCAATTTTTCTTCCTATAAACATTTTATTTCTTATCACGAAAATCAGGCCTTATGTTGGGTTGACTAGATAGTAGCTTCAAATAATGTTGAATCATTAAGTCAGTAACCAGTGAAAAGTCCTTGCTGGGTATATTGACAGAAATCTCTTCTTGTTCTGCACACTGTTCTGTCATAACATTGTACGATACCACTAAGAAGAACCTATGTGACCCTCTCCTTAGTCATAACAGAGTCTGAAGCTGGTGCATTGACCTTAGACTGAAATGCTTTTGCATTCCCTCTCATCCCAGTGCTTTCTGTCAACAGCTTGTAAGATCAGTAATAAACAGAAATAATGAAAAGTGCATTGTCTGGCACGGTGGCTCAACACATTAATGGAAAAGCTGGCACAGATTTGCTTTCAATAACTACGGTAACTCTTTAAGACCTGTGTTCCATTATCAACTCGCAGCAATTCAGCTGCTCCAGCTTTTCCACTGTTGTTGAAGCAAATTGAGTTAAACTATATTCCAAGTTTCCTTCATTCAGCCGGAATGGTGGTTTGCAAGCAGTTGTCTCAATGATGACGGTTGTATTTGCTCTCAGAGGCACTAGCTGTGAGGTAAAATGGACAATCTCAGTTTGTCAAAGATACAGTTCGATGTCCACATTGTGTGTGTCTCAAAAATTACATCAGCCATGCTCAAGAGCCAGCAGGACCCATGATAAGTGACTAGTGGAGCTAAATGCTATCTATTTTGCTTTTTCCTTGAACAATTGATTGTGGAGAAAGGGAAAAAAGAAAGACCATTACCATTGTCACTTACAAATGTCTCATGTTTAAGCATCTGCTCAGCCTAAGCTCTAGAAGGCTGTGCATTGGAGTTGATATCTAAGCTGCTGCTTTAGTCCAGCAATTCAACTTGCTACACTGTCCAAGACTTTTCAGTTGAAGATTGTCACCTCTGAGATAAGCCATAAAAATGGACCAGATGTAGTCTCTATCTTGGGGGAAATTTTTACTAACCTTAATATTAAGCAATACCCCAGAACCCTCTGTCAACCATCATAGAGGCTTAAAACCTACCCCTTTGGCCAAGCTATTCTCTGTCCTAATATCTCTTTGTGGCTCGGTGTCAAATTTTGTTTGATAACGCTCCTGTGAAGCGCCTAGGGGCATTTTACTACGTTAAAAGGCGCCATATAAATACAGGTTGTTGTAAAGAATCTTATTGCAGAAAGGAAGATGGTTGTAAACTCCTTAATGGGGTCCAACTTGTCTTCTGTCCCGTGGGTATATAAGATGTATGTATATGGGGAGAGATGGAACATGGGCCCTTCTCTGAGAAGTTAAGATACTTCCTATAAGGGTGGTCGTTCTTGTACTTGCTGTTGAACACTGCTGAAACTCGATGAAAATGGGACTTTTAAGCTATCTGATTCATTTCAAAATTCTTCCAATATTTTTAATAGTCCACACAACTCTTGTTTACATGCTGTGTAATTGATCTATATATCAGCCCAAGTTGTGTAGTGATAGAGAATGTGACGCGTGAAGACAGTTCTTAGCTTTGGTATCATGGATACAGAAAGGGAAGAATAATTCACAGAAATAATTTTAATACCTTGGTTATAGTAACAAACTGGTTCGGCTCCTATCAAAATATTTGGACAAACTGGCTCCTGTTTGCCATAATAAGTGAGATGTCCTTGAACTAGCACAAGAGAGAAGTGAAGAGGATAATTATGATTGATTGTGCACATGTTAGTTGGGAGACACTGGGGTTGTTATTGTCTGGAAAGGTTGATAATTGAGGCAAGCAAAGAAAAATGTAGTAAGATGATGTAATGGAATAGGCAAATATAATTCACTTGTGCAGAGACCAGAAAGTATGGGGTGTGCTGCTTGCCAGCCTCAATAATGGAGAAGGCATAGAGCCTGACCGAACATCTCAATCTGTAGATTTTGAGTATTCAGAGACACTTGATGTGCATTCACTTAGCTTTCCTTCCATTATAAACCATGATAATTTATAAAGCAAATTTAAGAGAACATAAGAAATAGGAGCAGCAGTAGGCCATACAGCCCCTCGAGCCTGCTCCACCAGTCAATAAGATCATGGCTGATCTTCTACCTCAATTCTACTTTCCTGCCCTATCCCTGTATCCCTTGGTGTCCCAAATAACATAGCTGTAGAATCACTACCCCTCCATCACCTCTGGTCTTCCCATTGCCACAATCACAACTGAAATTTTTTTTTCAATGGGATCCATCACTGGGCTCTTGTATACAAGTGGAAAAAATGTAATGACAACCATTTACTTTACAGTGCATTGGCATAGGAGAAATTATGGTAAAGACATTTTTTAGCCTCCGTTTTCATTTATATAACAAGAAACCATGTTCCAGCAGTTCCTATATTTTTTTTTTAAAAACTGTCCATAATGGTTGAGAAAGAAATGATGAGAAGGACAGGGACAGTCAGGCTCAGGCCTTTCAGTCTCTTGGTGAAACTACCCCATGGCATGGGAGGGGTAGTTTCACAACAGGGGGCAGAAACTTTTTTAAACGGTAAGTAGAATTTTCCAATGCCATTACAGAATAAGTCAAACATTAGTGATGCCACGGGTGTGTGATTCAGTTAATTATACATGCAGCATTTTGGCCTTGTGTATTTATACAACAGAAATATAGTCTTTAAAATGTTTTTAATGAGGTAAAATCCTGAGACGAAATCATGATTTATTGAGGGTTTGACACAGGAGTGCAGGCTTTTTGACGCGACCAGTGATTTGGGCCTCAATGTTTTAGTCTAGTGAATGCTGGCCTCCACCACTGACCATCAATCATGAAATATGTAGTGAGACCACGATCCCGTGCTCCCAGTGGGGAGCTATACTGGCAAGGATCATAGATCAGAGAATTGAGGCTTCCAATATTGGAGCCTTGTCGCTGACCCGCACTCGCCGTCAGCGCAGCTTCCCAGTGGGAGCATGTGATCATGGAATCATTCTTAAAATCCTCCAGTTGTAAACTACAAGCTATAATGCATGGGATATACCCGTGGGTTGTAATCCACTGCATATAAACCATGGTCTCTAGTCCACTGGTGATAATTGACTGTACCCTCTCTAATTTAGTATTCGGTAGACTTGTATTTATCACCAACAGTCTCTCGTAGAACAATAAGCTGCAGAATTCCTCCTACCCAAACACACCAGAATTACCTGTCACTCAAGTTGTCCTCCCTGGGTTGCTCAGTACCTGAGTTGCCTGCTTTGCAAGATTTTAACTCTGCACCCATATCTGGAGGTGCTTTTCTGTAGCATCTTTAACTTAATACAACAGTCCACAGACTTCAAAAACTCAAGGTTGGCATTATCTGACTACCATTAGAAGATTTATTTCATGGAAACACTTAAGAGGTCGATCAGCATCTGTGGTGACAACAGACAAGTCAATGTTTCAGGTGTAACCATTCATCAGAAACTGACCACTTCATCCCACATTTGAGGCACTACGGGGGAAACCTAACATTCTTTTGATTCTTTCAGTCATTGAGGAGAAACACTGTGCAGTTAAACCTCCATTATCTTCCTTCTTACTCCCCACCCCCCAAAATCCCTGGGGTGGATAGTGGAAATTGTCAGATAATCAAGAGGCCCCCAATTTTGGTCTTGCATGTTTTTCACAGCAATACTCTAGAGATGACAGTGAAGACCAGTAAAATACAAATAAAAAAGTAAACATTGCATAGTTTCAACATCTTGTGGAAGGTTTTGTCCCACAAACATTCTGGTAAATAATCACATCAATGAATAGTTGGAATACGAGCAATAGAGGTTCCCTGACACGATCTCTGCTATGCTAACAATTTTGTTTTTTTACTTCAGTTTCTTTCCTCCCAAATGGCCTGTATCATCATCCATGATGATAAGTGAATAAAGTTTAAAATTTAGATGAGCCCAAGCATAGTATTGGTACATCTTCAGTGCCCACCTGCCCTAACAGCAAGAGCAGTATTAATTCGGTCCCATTTATGGGTGCTTTTCAGGGCAGCTAGAGGAGGAAATTTGATACTTGATAATCTCACATGTGGCAGATTGGCATTTCCAGCCCTACTTTCCACCCCCCCCCCCCCTTTTTTTTTTCTGGAATCACATTCATAGTGAACATATGATTTGGGTGGCAGCAAAAAGATTTTATTAAATTACACATTAAACAACATATTTAAGAACAAGCGTTTGGCAGTTTTAGTGTGCTGTCAGTATTACATTATTCTCATTTCACCGTCACATTCCAGGCAATGAAACTTGCTTCACAAAGGTGTAGGAGCCAATGTGTTCACCTTATTTGGTTCGATGTATAAACCTCTTCATAGGGGAGCACTGGCTCCATTTCATTTTCATAAATATCTTTAACCTCCCACTTACTGTTGAAATGCATACCAGAGAGATTCTTCGGTTGTATACTTGTTCATGCACGTGTGCATGCTTTCTCCACATTTATTTTCCTCCCCTCTCAAAGATGCCACCTCTTGCTGAGGTTGGGTCCCATGAACACCAAACAACTATGCCCAAATTACTATTCTTTGTGTAAGCCAACAGTCAGCAGCCTATTCAAATGCCAACTGAGCCCAACCCTGTTCCAACCTCGTATGCTCACACATGCAAATTCCAGCAGGGGTTACTGTCTATTGATCAGGAGCCGCAGACCTGGCTGAGCTGTTTTCCCCCCACCCCCGTTTTATTGCCTCAGTTGACATGGAGAGTGAGATGTTAAAAGGGCTTTTTCCACTAGGGCGCTATATTCTTGCCTTAGCAGCCACAGGGTTGACGAACCCCCTGTATTTCCCTATCCATGTGTTGGATAAGATGTTAAACTGAGGCCCCCACTGAGGTGGACATAAAAGATCCCATGGCACTATTGGAAGAAGAGCAGAGCTGTTCTCGTGTGCTGGCCAATATTTATCCCTCGATCAACATTGCTAAAACAGATAATCTGGTCGTTGTTGTTGGGATCTTGCTATTTGCAAATAGGCTGCCACGTTTCCCTATATTAGAAAATGACTACATTTCAAAAGCATTACATTGGTTGTGAAAAGCTTTGGGAGGTTCTGAGGTCATGAAAGACGCTATATAAATGCAAGTTCTGTCTTTCTTTATCATTTGTGCTATCATAACTTGGAAAGTTACACCAGGCGATGGGAGACTTCTAACTTTGCTTGTAGGGCAGTGTCCTAGATCAAAGGGTAAGCCTAATTCTAGTAGACACAGGCATCTTATGCATCCTTGAGTCAGGGATGTTATCTATCCAGTGATATTTTTGAAACATCATTTTGTTGTCATTCTAACCCCACATTACACCCTTATTGCCATTTCATTTTTGTTCATGCTACTCTTTTTTTTAGAAATGCAGAGGCGCCAATCATTTGCATATTGTTGACAGACAAGAGATAGATTGTTGCTCACAGCAAGAAAAAAAGTGGTGCTGGCAGAGTTATGAAGGCTTCTCCTTGTTTGGAACAATTTAATCTTCATTCTCTTGAATTTTTAAACTGGACGGGATCCCTTGACAGGAGGACGCGAGACTATTGGATTAATTGCTCCCTAAGCAGTAATTACTGCTGCTCTGCAATTCGTGATGTGGTAATGGACTGTGGACAATTGTAACTTTTGTAAATATTGGAATAGATTATCAGCTGGATGCTGTGTGATATATGTGGAGGAAGAAACCGAGTTAACGTTTCAGGTCGAAGACCTTTTGTCAGAACTGGAAGATGTTAAGAGTTAACGTTTTTAAGCAAGTACAGAGCCAGGGAAGGGGGGGGAGGGGAGGAAAGAACAAAAGGGAAGATCTGTGATAGGGTAGAAGGCAAGAGTGATTAAATGACAAAAGGAATGATGGCGTAAGACAAGGAGGGTGGTAATAGGATAAGTTAAGGAATAAAAGATCTGTCTAGAGCAGCTGTAAATGGCAACAGCAGAGCCATTACCAACACTTGCTGTCTGAAAAAATGGGAGGAGTGGTTATGATATGAAGTTGTTGAAAATTTCAACAACTTTTTATATATATAAAAAACTGCATTGGTGCTAGTGGCCACACTCCTATACGTTGCATAAGCAGCCAGGCAGAGAGTGTTGACAGTTATGAGTTTCATCACTGCTATGCTAGATCCTGTCCTTGCCTGATATTCATGCACTTGTGCACCACTTCCCTGTTCCCCATCTGCACTGTCCTGCTGCCCTGAGGCAACTTGTAGGGTAGGCCTCTTAGAGAGAGCTGTTACAGTGGAGCAATGAACAACTTCTCTGAAAATTTTGTGCTCCACTGATCGTTATAGGCTTCCATTCAGGTGGCCTGCTAACTTTAGGGGTAAAGACACAGGCTTCTAATTAAACGAACCAGCAGTTCTATCAGGAGCACCACCAGGCTTTCAGTCGGAGACCGAGATGGGATTCTAATTGGAATCCTAACTTCCAATATCATTTCAACTTAATTTCTGTCTGAGAGCCATTGTATAAGGCTTTTATGGTGGCAGATTGCACCACCATGATGAGCGAAAACTGCCAGGATCATCCATACCTTGTAGAAATAGGTATTCTGTCAGCTGGCTGTAGTGAAAACTGTGTCCATGGAGCGGTCCATCCCACTGTAGCATAGAAAGGGGAACGGGTGACTGGGCATCAGTAGGGTCCCAATGGAAAGGCAGCTGGAGTAAAGAATAGTTTTGCTCTGTGTTTCATTGTGTGGGAGATGTTTCAACAAAAAGCCAATTCAATGGTGGATATTTTCTTTGGGAAATGGGAAAGGATTATGCTTTATATGTTCTAAAAACTGCATCTTTGCAATCAGTTTTTTTTACCTCTTCTACCTTTTAACACGAGCAGTGTTAGCAATGAGAACTGGAACCCTTTACTGTTTCAGGCACCCAGAATAACATCCAGCACTCAGGTCAGGTATAAGACAACAGTTGCAGAGTAATGTTCCTCCTTGCTGGTTTCTTGGACAACATTCCTCCCTCAAACAAAAAAAACAAATCAACTGGCCATTTATCTCATTGCGTGTGAATGCTTGCCTGCATAAGGAGTTACTGCACTCCAAAGTTAATCATTACATGTGAAGTGCTTTGATATGTTTAAGATAGACGGCACTATATAAATGCTAGTCTATCACTCGTTCATTCCTTATTTCTCCTTCCTTCTCTGCATCAATCGTGTGCCTTAACAACAACCTCGAAGAGCACCCCCAACTGTACCAGTGTGACATTTTCATTTCCTGCACAGCCAACCTTGTGGACTCTCTGAATGAGATTTGCAATAAAAGGAGCAATTTTGTGCCCAATAGGAACAGGATTAAGTCTAACTAAATTCATTTCTATAGGACCTCTAGAGAGGAGGATGTAGAAATTTGATGGCACAGCGCCCGTTTGTCGGGCACTAGATGGGTGCTTAAGCCTCCAATATGGCAAGCAGAATTTTTACCCTGAGATTTTCATCCATCAATTCGGGCTGGATTCAACCCAGATCCTTGAGGTGAAAGGACAGTGTGCCACACTTCCCTCCCTCTCCCTCTTTCCTTCCTCCCCACCACCCCCCCCCCAAATCTGCCAATAATTTATCTTCTAATAATTGCAACCTAAGGAAATCTAATGTTGCCTCGTTTACCATTTTCTTCTATAGGTAGCCTCGCAGGAAGCTAGTATCTTGGCTAAAGAGAATCAGCAGGAGAAAGCTCTGAGGTACTACACACTGGCTGTCCTTGCAAGTAAAAACAAAGCTAAGTATGTCCGCCCACGTGCAATGTGCCTGACCAGACTAAAGCAGCACGAGAGGGCACTAAAGGACCTGCGTGAGGTTATCAAAAGGAGCACCTCCAGCAACTCTCCAGAGCTGGTAGAAGATTACTGCTGCACAGGGCACATCCAACTCCTTATCCTGAAGGATGAAGAGGCTTGTAAGGACTATATAAAAGCCCTGCAATTAGACCAGTCTGCAGCACTAACCAACATCTCCAGTAGGCCAGGACGGCTCAGCTTGTCACAACACTTCCAGCGCATCGCTCTCCGTTACTTTGAACAGCAACTTTATGAAGAAGCGTGGCATTTAGCAGAATACGGACTGATAATTGATGAAAACAACACTGAATTAAAGAAACTGAGAGCTAGGATCAAACGAGAGGCATCAGGGTGTGTTGTTCATTAATATTTTACATCACAGATTGGCACAATAAGAGCGCTTAAGAAAGGACATGGACAACATGCCTTGCATACAGTGAGGGACAGAGGTCCAAAACGGAGCTACATTGTCTGGAATAGTTTGCTGAATGGCCTAGGACTGACAGTAGTAGAGAGACGGTATTGGGAATATGGACTGAGGAAAAGGAGAAATATTTAAAGGGGCAGTACCTTTTGTGTAAAGTGCTTGGCAAACCTTTTTCTTCTTTTGGCAGACATGATGGCCCAGATTTTCCTCTGAGCTACTGCTGCTATGTGCCAACCGTGTTACCGCCGCACTTCTGGCGAAGTTATGGTGGTGAACCAGGAAATTCTCTATAATGTTTCAATAGACTGATAACTAATGAGTACAGTTCAGCTTCAAAATGTTTTTAATCTTCGTTAACAGAACAAATGGGTTCGTATTGAAGTCAACACTATTGTATGGCATTGGTGCACCTAAATGGCCCATGGGCTATTCGAGGCTGTCTGCCCCTCGGCAGACTTGCTGCTCCATGTGCTTCTGGGCCGCCATTCGTTTCCTATTGATTTGTTAGATATTGACCAAACTCAGATCCAGTGCTGTTCTCCTTTGCTTCGCAGCAAAAGTAAGCAAGGGAATGTCATAAGTAGACAGAGCTGCACTAGCCTTTACAGAATACACAGAAGGGCCTTCTTAAAATTATTGGTCTTGTAATTTTAACTTTTTGTCCTTTGTTGAAATGCCTGGCCTCCACTTTACAAGGGTCCTATTGGTATGATTGAAATTAGGGGACTTGGTGTGGTGAACGTGCAGCCTTCTAAGAGAATGGCTCTTGAGCAAGTCATTGGATGAGATTGCATCTGTGAGTGTAAGTTGGTGAGCAGCATTGGTGTACGCAGATGGACCCCCTCATTAAACCTGTCGTCTTCTTATGTGATTACTGTATATTTTAGCCCTTTGCATATGGGGCACTTCATTGGAATCCACCTGAGACACTATCACTCACCAAACTTTTTTTTTCAGGAAGGGGGAAGAGATTACGGACATTGCTAATTTATAAATACAAGTTCATTTTTTCTTAAATTATATATGCAGTATGTGGTATTTATTTTGTATTAAATTATAATAACTTGTACAGGATTTGTAGTTGGATTCTGAAACCAACAAAAGCAATATGAATAAATACAATTTGACATTAATTTAGCCACTGGCAATCAAGTTACTAGAAGTTACAAGTGGTTTAAGTGAAAAATTGAGGTGTCAGGATGACTGTTTAATCTTGTGTTGGATCTTTAAAAAAAATAACAGCTATTTATCATCACCAGAAGCCTCAAGTTGTTATCCAGTTTTCTCCTTTTAGTTTCCCTCTCTCCTCTCCTCAATTCACTGACCTCTGGTGGGGTTTAATTTCACAGGTACCAGCAGAGGTCAGAAAACCTGGCAGCTGAAGGGAGGCGAGAACAGCTGGATCAAACAGGTAGGTGCCTTTCCAGCACTGTTGGTGGGTCAGGAGGAGCAGGAGTGCTCCTCTCCCCGGCCCACCAAGCTAACCTGTATACCACCTCTCAATTGGCCGACCCCACCCCTTGCGATTGGACCTCTCCCCTCTTTTTTTCCTACCTGCCCGCCCGAGGACTCCTCTCCTCTTCCCTCCCCCACACCCCCCATGACTGACTCTCTCCTTTCCCTTGCTATCCTACTGTGTCAGCCTAGATCTAAATGTTTTCAGCTCAGTATTTCATGTTTTACCTCAAGCCACAACTTCTTAAACACTCTCCTCATTGGCCTCTCGAACTTCTCCTTATACAAATTCAAACTTGTTCAAAACTCCATCACTTCCCCCACATTGCCCTGCACTAATTGTCATTTTCCCATCAACTCGTCCTGATCAATCTCCTCTGGTTTCCTGTCTCCCAACGCCTCAAATTCAACATCCTTGTCCTCATTTACAAATCCCTTCATGGCCTCACCTCACCGAACCTCTGCAATCTCCTCCAGCTCTATGTCTCGGCCTCTGCTCTATGCATCTCCAACTATGAACTCCTGTGCTTCCTCACCCCCCTACATGTTCCTCACATGATGCCGGATGTTTCATCTATCTTGGTTTCATCTTTGAACTCCTTTCCTAAATATTTTTGCCTTGCTAATTTCTTCAGAAGATTTTAAAAACCTCCTTAAAAGCAACCTTTTTGACTTCACCTCTGGTCAACTTGCCTGAACCCTCTACTGCTCGGTCTGCCACTCTGAAATGAATCCTCTACTGCTCGGTCTGCCGCATTCTCCTGAAACCTCTACTGCTCGGTCTGCCGCGCTCTCCTGGATCCTCTATTGCTCGGTTTGCCGCTCTCACCTAGATCATCTGCTCTGTCTGCAACTCTCCCCTGAATACACTACTGCTTGTTCAGTCACTTTTTCTCCTGAACCCTCCATTGTTCGATCTGCCACTCACCTGGATCCGCTACTGCTCGATCTGCCATTCTCTCCTGAGCCCTCTACTGATTGGTCTGCCGCTCTTTCCAGGATCTTCTACTGCTCTGTCTGCCGCTCTCCTATATGAGGTGCCTTCGGATGTTTTATTACGTTGAAGTTGCTATACAAGTGCAGATTATTGTTTTGGCTAGAAAATGAACTGAAAAGAGCTGTGTTTGTATAATGTCTCAAGTGTTTGAACGGTAATCTTATCAAAACATTGCTGCAGTACAGCATACACTTATTAGAATGAAACCATCAGTCAAGGATAACATCAAATTCACCCAAGTTCTTCATTAGAGCCTATTTGATTTAGAGAAATAACATCTAACTCCAGCTAAAGTGACCTTGAAATGCAATCAAAAAGCAAGTTTGACAATTTGATCTCATTTAAAATAAAAAAGGTCTGGCTTTCACAATAGCACATGGCTGCATTCTGTAAACCAATTTTTGGTATTTATTTTTGTGAAATGTTACTATTTTTTAAATTTTAAAAATAGTGATAAAAGGGTAACAGGATTTTGATTATATGAGGCAGATCATAGAATACTGTGCAGAAGAAGGCCATTCAGCCAATGGTGCCTGCACTGGCTCTTTGAAAGAGCTATCCCATTAGTCCCACTCCCCTGCTCTTTCTCCATAGCCCTGCAGATTTTTCCTTTTTAAGTAGAGATCCAATTCCCCTTTGAAAGTTACTATTGAAACTGCTTCCACCACCCTTTCAGACAGTGCATTTTAGATCATAATTTGCTGTGTTAAAAAAAAAAAAATTCTCCTGCTCTCCCCTCGTTCTTTTGCCAATTATCTTAAATTTGTGTCCTCTGGTTACTGACTCTCTGTGCTAGTGGAAACAGTTTCTCCTTATTTACTCTATATTAAAACCCAATATAATTGTGAACACCTCTATTAAATCTCCTCTTATCCTTCTCTGCTGTAAGGAGAACAATCCCAGCTTCTCTAGTCTCTCCACATAACTGATATCCCTCATCCTTGGTATCGTTCTGGTAAATCTCCTCTGCACCCTCTCCAGAATGAGGCACATTGCCCTAAGGCCTCAGTTTATATCCAGCCAGACTGAGTGGGATAAATGCTGGCTGTAAGGCTCCTATGTGAAATGAATTTGGCAGTCTGCACTCATGTTACCAGGACACAAGTCTACAGCACAAAATTACCTCTAGTTTGGCAATCTTGGGCTGCAGGATGGCTAGTGTGGGGGGATAGAAAATGCACACTAGTGCACATCTGAAGTGGGCAGAGAAGAGGGAGCATTAATGTGCAGCCAAGTATCCTATATCTGGCCTAGGAGCAGATTGTGCAGGATCCACTGTAATCAAACTGATCCAGAAATCAAGAATGCAACTATAATGGAGAAGAGACAGCTAATATTGGACACTAAAATCAAAGAATACAGGCAATAAGTTATAAATGGGCTAATGTTTTCATCAATATAGCTGACAAGGTAATGTTATATGAATACTTTTAAAGGTTTATACAGCAATATTGCACCACATCAGTTCTAGGGCATTGAAAGAATTCACAGCATTAAAAAAAGTTCTACAGAGAGGAATTTTTCCTCCCTACATCCTCGCTCTTCAGAACAAGCTCATCTCTTATTCCAAGTCATTCATTCAAAGGAACTCAAAACTTTGAAACTCCTTGCTCTCCTCAACCTTCCCTTCCTCCACCAATTTACAGTTCAACTGAAATGAAAAATCGGGAGGTTTTTGTAACTAGCTGATCCGCAATGCCAGATTTGTGCCCAGGTGCCAAGTTGAAAATCTACCCCATTGTGACCAAACTTTGATTGTAATCAATATCTATCTATCTATTAACCAGCTAGCAACCAATCAGAAACCCCTTTGACTTGGTAAGTTTAGAGGCCTGAGATTTTGGTTTTACATGTGTTACAGCAGTACCCTGGAGATGGGAATTAAGACTAGTACAAGAAAAACCTTATGGTTTTGCACATCATGAAAGAGAGATGAGTGCAACATTGTTGGAGATACTGGCGTTCATATGAGCTATTAAAACAAGGTTCAAGTAGATGTAAAAGATGCCATGGCACTATTTTCATAAGAACAGGGGAGCAGTGTCCTGGCTAACACTTATCCCTCAGTCAACACCCCTAAACCACAATACCTGGTCATCTATCTCATTGCTATTTGTGGCACCTTGCTGTGTGCAAATTTTATGCCATGTTTGCCTACAAACCAACAATAAATACATTTTGAAAATGCTTCATTGTTTGTGAGACACATTGGGATATCCTGAGGATGTGAAAGACATGATATAACTACAAATTCTTTTTTACTTATGCAATTTAGTTTGAAGTAATTTCCTGGATTTAGCTTTTCCATACTGTTTATATTTATAAGATCACATCTGATTTGTCCCTTTCAAGGCTGAAAGCCCATGTTTTTCCAGTCTTTCCTCATTGTTCAGTCCTCTGATTCTAGGGGTCAGCCTTATGGCTCTTTGAGCTGCCTTCAATGTTTTATTGTCCCCTTTATATCTTCGTGACAAAAACTGGACACAGTATTCAGTGTGGTCTGACCAGAGCAACATACAGTTGGAGCAAGACGACCTCTGACTTGTGCTATACTGTTTTGGTTATGTATTTCAACATTCTACTTGCTTTGTTGATTGCTGCTTGAGCAAAAATCTAGGCTGACACTCCAGTACATTATTGAGGGAGTGCTGCACTGTCGGAGGTGCCGTCTTTCAGATGAGACATTAAACCAAGGCCCCATCTCCCCTCTCAGGTGAATGTAAAATATCCTATGGCACTATTTGAAAAAGAGCAGAGTAGTTCGCCCCGGTGTCCTGGCTGATATTTATTCCTCGACTAACCTCACTAAAACAGATTATCTGGTCATTATCACATTGTCTGTGGGACCTTGCTGTGTGCAAATTGGCTGCCGCCTTTACCTACATTACAACAGTGACTACATTTAAAACGTACTTCATTGGTTGTAAAATGTTTTGGGATGTCCTGAGGTTGTGAAAGGCGCTATATAAATGCAATTTCTTTTTGATTTGGATATGTTGACTGTTGGGTTGACTAGAACCCCAGATACCTTTCAACTTCATCCTTAGCCATTTTGATACCATTCATGTTGCCCATTTTTTTCTTCCTAGGTGTAGTACTTTACACCTGTCCATGTTAAATTTAATTTACCATCATTCCTCCTGCTTACATATTGTCTAATTCATTCTGTATTTCCTGAGCTGCCTCCTCAGAATCAACTGCCCCTGCTAACTTGGCATCAACTTCAAATTTAATGAATTTGTATTGAGTCTCAGAATCCAATGATAGATGTAACTTAAATAATAGTGGTCCTAATACTGATCCCTGGGACACCCTACTCAGCACAATTTCTCTCCTTTCCCACCCTAATATAATTCCTCGAATGAGTCAGTACCCACTGTTTTCTACCCTTGTGATGATTTCTTATCCATTCCCAAGGTTACCAAAGTTTTGAACTAATAGAGTTTTGTGAGCAACTTTGTCAAATGCTTTTTGGCAATTTCCACTTTAGAGCTTCCTAGAGTCCATTTGTGATGTTATTTCCTCCTCTGAATCTAACTTGACTACTTTTTACAAGACTTTTATTGCACAAATAATTAAGTGTACTCCTGATTTTTTTATTCCATTATTTTGCATGGAATTGAAGTAAGCCTAATTGATCTGCTACCTGCATCTATTTTGCAACCTTTTTGAAAATAGACGCCACATTAGCCAGTATCCAATCCACTGGTTCCTCCCCAGTATTCAACACCTCCTCCATAATGACCATCAGTGCCTCAAATCTTCTCTGTTTTTCTTGGTACTCTGGGGCAGAAATGATCCATCTCTGGGATTTGTTCATTTTGAACACTCTTTTGCCTGTCTAGGACTTCCATCTGATTTACAGCAAAGTTGTTAATTCTACTTTGGAGAGGGGAAGTTGCTCGTGTTTTCTATTGTGAATACTTGGAGGAAGTAATCATTCAGAATATTAACTCTTATCCTCATCCTCTGTTTCAGCCCAGTTTGCATCTTTTATGGTTCTCAACTCTTCTCTGACTGCTCTTCTATAAGTACTGGAAGAATTTATTATTGTTATGTCTGCAGCTATCCTTTTCCAGGTCTCATTCTGCCCCTCTTGCCACCCTTTTTAACGTGTTGCCATATTCATCCCAGTGAACTGCTTCACTTTTTCCCTGCAGGTGTTGTAGAGGTTGTTTTTCCTCTTTATTGTTTAGTATTTGCATGCTGCTTCTAGGAATATATTCTGCATTTTCAGCATTATGTCTTTAAAGGTTTTCCACTTGTCCTCTACTACAGTGTTGTTGAACAAATCCCCAACCAATTTGCTTAACCTATTCCCTCATTTATTTGAAGTTAGATGTTTTAAAATTATATACCTGGTTCTCAGTGTTTGAGGTCCAGGTCACGGTGGACTTGATCGTTCTGTGGTTTCCTAGCTGCGATTTCACACAGTCACAAATAATGGCTTACTCCAAACCTCTGTCGCATACCATCCGTCTGTGTGCAGCCTGGACAACACACTCAGTGCACACCTTTAAGATGTACAAACATACAAAAAATGACAGACAGGAAAAGACCTACTGGTCCATCCAGCCTGTTCCGTACAGTTTTGATGTCTTGTGCCTCACATAACATACGCTGCCTGCCCCAACCAGAAGCCGTGTAATCTGCTGGGAGAGGCGAAAAAACAGACTAAAAATCCAGGCCAATTAGGGGAGAAAAAAACCTGGAAAATTTCTCACCGACCCTCTTAGGTGATTGAAAACTAGTCCAGGCGATCACTCTGGCCTTTATATCATTGTATCATCAAGAGCAACAATTTGCATTTATATAGCACTTGTAATGTCGTAAGTATCCCAGGGAGCTTCAGAGGTAGAAATGCATGGCGAGCGGCAGTAGGAGAATTGGGGAGGTAGCCAAAGAAATAAGTTTTGAGGAGCCTTTTGAAGGCAGGAAGCGTTAGCAGGCCAGAGGGGTTCAGTGAAGGAGTTTGGGTGCAGTGAGGCACAGGGAAGCAGTGAGATTGACCAGGACAGAAGAGATAAGGGAGCAGGATTTAGCACAGGACAGGATGGGGATCAGTGGGTACAATACAAGCTGACTGTGCCGGATAGATCGATTTTATTTACATATTATTTATATATGTTCCTGTTTTAATAACTGAAAATATTAGGACTCTTTCCACTCAAGTCTGTGTTAGAGTTTGAAACCTGATATGATCCATTTATTTCTCTGCTTTCGAGGCTGCAGTTTGAGTCCTGCTGCTTCTATTTCACCTTAATTGACAACTGCCAGTCTATTAGGCAGCAGTTCCCTCAATCTCCCATGCTTGACTCATACCTCAGGTGAAGACAGATGCTGGTGTTTGACCTGGTGCTCCAGTAATTATTCAGTGACATGCCAGACAAAATGAATCATCACTTTGACTGCACAGTACCATCAACGTTGACACTAATAAACAAAGTCAGCCAGAACTGATAGAAATGTGATTTACAGCCTGCATGCAGTGACATCTGTGTGAAACATCTGCCATCTTTCATCTCCCTGATGGAAAATTCTAATAACAATAACTTCTCCTTTAAATCAGGTGAAAATTGGAGCTAATGCTGTCCTATCACAGCACTATCCTGACAGGGTAGCCTTAATAGAATCATAGCATCTTACAGCATAGAATTGGCCATTCAGCCCATTGTGACTGTGGCAGCTCTTTGAAAGAGCTATCCAATTAGTCCCAAGCCCCTGCTCTTTCCCCATAGCCCTACAATTTTTTTGTTTTCAAGTATTAATGACCTATACTATGTTACCTTTGCTCAGTTGGTCGCACTATTGCTTCTGCTTCAGAAGTTTACATCATCCTTAATGATAGCAGAGCCCAGAAGTGAGTGCAAAAGACAAGGCTGAAGCATTTACAACCATCTGCAGCCAGAAGGGCCAAGTGGATGATCCACCTCTGCCTCCTCCTGAGATCCCCACCGTCACAGAAGCTAGTCTTTAGCTAATTCGATTCACTCCATGTGATGTCAAGAAACAGCTGAGTGCACTGGATACAGCAAAGGCTATAGGCCCTGACAACATCCCGGCTTTAATGCTGAAGGCTTGTGCTCCAGATCTAGCCGCGCCTCTAGCCAAGCTGCTCGAGTAGAGCTACAACATTGGCATCTACCCGACAATGTGGAAAATTGCATAGGTATGCCCTGTCCACAAAATGCAGGACAAATCCAATCTGGCCAATTACCTCTCCATCATCAACAAGGTGATGGAAGGTGTAGTCAACAGTGCTATCAAGCGGCACTTACCAATAACCTGCTCACCGATGCTCAGTTTGGGTTGTGCCAGGACCATGTGGCTCCAGACCTCATTACAGCTTGGTCCAAACATGGACGAAAGAGCTGAATTCCAGAGGTGAGGTGAGAGTGACTGCCCTTGACATCAAGGCAGTATTTGACCAAGTGTGGCATCAAGGAGCCCTAGTAAAATTGAAGTTGATGGGAAGCAGGGGGAAAACTCTCCAGTGGCTGGAGTCATAATCTAGCACAAAGGAAGATGGTAGTGGTTGTTGGAGGCCAATCACCTCAGCCCTAGGACATCGCTGCAGGAGTTCTTCAGGGCAGTGTCCTAGGCCCAACCATCTTCAGCTGCTTCATCACAGACCTTCCCTCCATCATAAGGTCACAAGTGGGGATGTTTGCTGATGATTGCACAGTGTTTAGTTCCATTTGCAACCCCTCAGATAATGAAGCAGTCCATGCCCGCATACAGCAAGACCTGGACAACATCCAGGCTTGGGCTGATAAGTGGCAAGTAACATTCATGCCAGGCAATGACCATCTCCAACAAGAGAGTGTCTAACCACCTCCCCTTGACATTCAACGGCATTACCATCGCCAAATCTCCCACCATCAACACCCTGGGGGTCACCATTGACCAGATACTAAACTGGACCAGCCACATAAATACTGTGGCTACAAAAGCAGGTCAGAGGCTGGATGTTCTGTGGTGAGTGACTCACTGCCTGACTCCCCAAAGCTTTTCCACCATCCACAAGGCACAAGTCAGGAGTGTGATGGAATACTCTCCACTTACCTGGATGAGTGCAGCTCCAACAACACTCAAGAAGCTCGACACCATCCAGGACAAAGCAGCCCACTTGATTGGCACCCCATCCACTACCTTAAACATTCACTCCCTCCACCACCGGCACACTATGGTTGCAGTGTGTGCCATCTACAAGATGCACTGCAGCAATTCGCCAAGGCTTTTTCGACAGCACCTCCCATACCCGCGACCTCTACCACTTATAAAGACAAGGGCAGCAGGCACATGGGAACAACACCACTTGCACTTTCCCCTCCAAGTCACACAGTATCCTGACTTGGAAATATATCACCGTTCCTTCATTGTTGCTGGGTCAAAATCCTGGAACTCCCTACCTAATAGTACTGTGGGAGTACCTTCACCACACAAACTGCAGCGGTTCAAGCAGGCAGCTCTCCACCACCTTCTCAAGGGCAATTAGGGATGGGCAATAAATGCTGGCCTTGCCAACGGTGCCCACATCCCATGAATGAATAAAAAAAGTTTGTGGGTTCGAGCTCCACTCCAGAACTTGAGTATGTTATCTTCAATGCAAGACTGAGGAAGTGCTGTATTGTCAGAGATGGGGGTCTGTCTGATGAGACAGTAAAGTGCAGCCCCATCTGCTTGTTCAGGTGGAATGCAAAAGATCCCATGACACTACTTGAACAGCCCAACATTCCTCCCTCAACCAACACCATATAAAAATAGTTACTGGTCATCCATCTCATTTGTTGTTTCTGGGAACTTGTGCACAAATTGGCTGCTATGTTTGCCAACAAAATTGCAGTAGTAATTCATTGGATGTGAAGTGTTTTAGGACATGAGGATGTAATCAGGTGCTATATAAATGCAAGATCCATCTTTCTTCCTTAACCACAGATCAAGGCTCAGGCGATTTAAAAATCCCTTATATTTCCATAGCTCCCCTAATGCCTTGGCAGGTAAGGAAGTATGTAATGAAACAGAAAGGTTCAAGGCTCAAGGTTCAATTCCCTGTCTGCTGCATTAGTTGATTTCAGCCAGAATGGCAGTAAGGATCCTATAACTGGCCTTAAAGGATATGGGCTAGAGGGAGGAAACATAGCGAGGTTTCCACATACTTGTCACTATACAGTGACCCCTATAGTCTATATGTAGATTTCAGGATCGGACTCTGCTATAATTAATGTGGTGGAATCGTTTACCAACTCTCAGTTTGGGCTTTTCTTTTAATTCATTCTTCGGATATGGGCGTCACTGGCAAGGCCAGCATTTATTGCCCATCCTAGTTGCCCTTGACAAGATGATGGTGAGCCATCTTCTCAAACTACTGCAGGCTGTGTGGTGAAGGTGCTCCCACAGTGCTGTTAGGAAGGGAGTTCTAGGATATTGCCCCAGTGACAATGAAGGAACTGCGATATATGTCCAAGTCAGATGGTGTGTGACTTGGAGGGGAACATGCAGGTGGTGGTGTTCCCACGTGCCTGCTGCCCTTGTCCTTCTAGGTAGTAGAGGTCACGGGTTTAGGAGGTGCTGGTGACGAAGCCGTAGCGAGTTGCTTCAGTGCATCCTATAGATAATACACACTGCAGCTGCGGTGCGCCAGTGGTGGAGGGAGTGGATGTTTAAGGTGGTGGAAGGGCTGCCGATCAAGCGGACTGCTTTGTCCTGGATAGTGTCGAGCTTGTTGAGTGTTATTGCAGCTGCCCACTTCTGCATGAAGAACAGTCCTTTACGTGAAGTGGCTGTGAAACAGTATCCCGGAGGCCCTTTTACTGGCTGATATATAGTAATGTTAGAAGTTTTAATGTGGAAAATTAAGTCAACTAGTGTAGGCTATAGGATCAGAAAATCAGCATTGTTAACCAAATATAGGATAAAGTCAGAATCATTTACAGAAGTCACTTCCAACAATAAGAAGAGCTATTTAATAAAATTGCACATTCTGAGTGAGTTACAGATCACCAGAATCCACCAATTGTTCTATTAATGATCGGAGGTTTCTAAGAGCCTGAAATTCATCTTTGGGTAAGTTTGAAAATTAATGCTCCCGACGCAGAAATTCACGTAGCTGGAGCATATATTGGGAAGTTGGACAAGGAGGTCAACGCGCCCAGCATAATTTGCCATCCATTAAAATTAATGGACGGAAGATCAGGCGGGTGAGCTGACCTTTGCACCTGAATTCCTGATGTCTGTACCTGTCACGCAGAGCTCTGCTTCTAATTCGTAAAATTTACCACCGTGTAACAAAAAAAATGACAGAGCACTGGCTAACAAAATCACAAAGCGCAAGTATTTGAAACATGCTCTTTCTGAAAATTAAATTTTGTTCGTGAGTTGTTAATCACAGAGAAAAACTGGTATTTACCAATTTTTGGTTGAAAGAGCAATTCTGGACCTAGGACTCACCCGATATTGGAATGTGGTCACTTCTGAGGGCCAGAAACTTGTTACAATCTGTTCACTCTGAATAGTGGTAATATTACAGCCTTACCAGTGAAATGTCTAATATGTATATGTGTATGTCTAATATATGTTTATGTATTTGCATGTTCGTGTGTGTTTGTATATGTATGTAGGTGTGTTTGTATATGTATGTGTATGTAGGTGTGTTTGTATATATACATATGTGTGTGTATATAATATGTGTATGTATGTGTGTATATGTGTTTGTGTGTAAGTATATATATGTGTGTGTGTGTATATATTACTTAAGGCAGTGTTGGTCACATTTACTGAATCCCGATCTTTAATTGACCTTCTCAGTGGCTCGCAGGCACATGTGGAGCCTCTGTATTGCAATCTAATTACAGTGTGTAGTAAACGAGGCTAATGAGTTTCATAGTCTCACCACAGGCAGAGAAAAGGGCAAATCACTCACATCACAGACAGCAAGCATGCTGATATTCTGCTACTTCTCTATATCCAAGACGGACAGAGAGAAACTGAGATTTGTCCAAAATGAATATGCCAAGAGTGCAATAATGCTGCCAGTCTTGCGAAGATGCAAAGCAGTTTCAGGCGCGCCTCAGGTCCCGATCTGATTACTCTGGGATGCACCAAAGTTAAGCATTGTGAAACTGCCCTCAGGTATACCATCTTGCACCACTTGGGCATGGTGCTAGGTAGAGATAAACTGCAACGAGATGTCGAGTCAGATTTTTAAAAATGCGCATGTGCCTTTTTTTTCAAGCACGAGTTGGATCTCATGGACACTTTAATAACTTAATGCAGTGTCATTTTCAAGGAAGGAGAAAGCATATCTTCCCACCTGCTTGCTCTCTCCTAACAAAAGAAAAGTCACTGGGGACATGGAGTTTTGAGTATGTAAGTATACATTCCTGTGCAAAGCTCCCTCCTGGTGACTGCAGGACAATTTGTAGCCCGCTATATACAGTCCCACCACTTACACCATCCACACTTATCACGGGCAGCCGCCTATATTAGGCAAATAGCGCTAAGCCAGTACCATAGGAGTTCATTACAAAGGTACCGCTTATAACGTAATCAGCAGTTTGTGGGACCTTGCTGAGCGCAAATTGGCTGCTGTGTTTCCTACAATACAACAGTGACTATGCTTCAAAAGTACTTAATTGACTGTAAAGCACTTTGAGAGGACCTGAGGTTGTGAAAGGCACTATATAAATATAAGTGTGTTCTTTCCATGGCCCCTAGTTTTGGACTCCCCACAAGTGGAAACATCTTCTCTACATCTATCCTATCAAACCCATTCATAGTTTTAAAGACCTCTATTAGGTCACCCATCAGCCTTCGCTTTTCTAGAGAAAAGAGCCCCAGCCTGTTCAGTCTTTTCTGATAGTTATAACTCTCAGTTCTGGTATCATCCTTGTAAATCTTTTTTGCACCTTCTCGAGTGCCTCTGTCCTTTTTGTAATAAGGAGATCCGAACTGTACATGGTACTCCAAGTGTGGTCTAACCATGGTTCTATACAAGTTTAATATAACTTCCCTACTTTTCAATTCTATTCCTCTAGAAGTGAACCCCCAGTGCTTTGCATTTTTTATGGCCTTCTTAACTTGCATTGCTACTTTTAATGATTTGTGAATGTTTACCCCTAGACCTCTTTGCTCCTGTACCCCATTTAGACTCTTAGGCCTCGATAGTAACACCCCTATAACGGGGGGGATTAAAATGTGAAATCAGCATAACCTGACCCCAACACGCTGCCATTTTCACAGCAGCAGATATCGGGGCATCTGACTGTCCCGCTGTGGAGAGGTGGGACACTTATTAATATTTAAAGCGGGCTCGTACAGTGCAATTGGGAGCCCGATTTGAAATTAGCTGGTGCTGCACAGGTTTCCCGGGGGTTGGGAAACTCAGCAGTGAAACGGAGGCGGGAGTGTCCGGCTCCCCAAGGTAAATGACTGTTTTACCACTCCTTGTGGAGCAGGAGTGCTCCCCCTTGGCCTCTCAAGGAAGCCTTTGGCCTCCCCGATCTCCTGCCTCTTTTCCCCCATTCCCCCCTCCCCCCAAAGCCTTCCCGATCGCAAGCCTCCCTCTTTTCCCCCCACCCCCCAAGCCCTCCCCCACCGGCCAGGCTGTCCATTTGGCCAGCTGCCGGGTGGGAGGTGGGCCTAATAGATGCAAATATGGCCCTACCGTTAAGATCAGCAGGTCCTCCGTATCCCCGGCATTGCCGGGTTCTTCGGGCCAATTTTGGCCTCCCCCGCATCCTCCCCACCTCCTCGTAAATATCGGAGCCTTATTTTCCAAGGAGAAAATGGCCTCCTACCAAAAGGCACCACCTCACACTTATATTCTTCGCACCTCCATGGGAGACACCAAATTATGATGATCGCCTAATGCGTTAATCCCCTGTACTTACCGATTTAAAAGCTCCACTGATTTCAGGCAAAGTCTGGTCTTCAAGGGGCTTCAATCAGCTGTTAACAATTGCAGGTTTTGGGGGCAGATAGCATAGTGTCTATTGATTGTAGATGTAAAAGGTTTGCACCTAGCATGTGACCATCATATTTCAAGGTGTCAAAAGCAGTAGAGAGAAAGTCAGTCAATTGTGCTGGTTTCTTCTGACTTGGAGACCCCTGCCAATCTGCAAATTTCCCTCGCCAAAAGCAATTAACCTCAAATTAATGTTGGTGCCTATTTATAGCAATTAGACTTTGTGGTCTTAAGGGGAGACCTACATGTTAGATACAAACAAATAATTGGGTTTCCTTTGGGGTTTTTTCTCCTCTTTTCCTGAGGCTTGCTGGGGCTGTAGCTCCGTCAGCAGCAGCAACAGTTTGATACATCTCCTGTTCTTCAAGTGTAAGCCTAGTGAGTCTCAATAGGTTATTTGACCACTGCAGTGCACCTCTGCTGAGCCTAACTGTTCTCTCACCTGACATCCACACATGAGCTAGTCTCACACTGCTTTGGCTTTGAGCTTTGTACATTATGACTCCCACCTGTGTAAAGAGAAGTATAAAAAAGCTCTCGAAGAGTCCAACTTTTTAAATTCCACCTTTAATCTTTTTAATGATAGCAGGCAGTCAATTGTCCCATTGGCTCTTTGCTAACAATAAAATTTAAGCAGTACTTATATTCTGGTAAGTGAAGCTCTATGCGTGCACACTTGGTCTGTTATTGAGAGAGTGAGCACAGCTGGCAGTATAACTTGAGTAAACTAGTGCCCCTTTGCTCTAAACAGGTATTGATCTCAATGAGCCTCTTAAACAATGTAGAATAATATAAACATGTGTCAGTAATCCTCTTATCCATCAAAACTCTTCTGTATTCAGTTAAAGGAGAAAAAGTCCTTTCAATAAATACCCAACAGAATTAAAAGGATACTCTCCCCTTAATCTTGAACAGATTTCTTTTCTGCTATGTGAACATGTAACGCAATGACATAACTTGCGTCAAAACTGGTAAGTGCACCAGCTGGTTTGATGCTGTGACATACAGACCAAGAGGATCTCGCGTTCAACCCCCAAAGTGTGTGCTTAGTTACGCGATTTAGCTGTGGCTATTATAGGAGCCTCAGTGCCCCTGGGTTAAGGAGGTGGGCAAGCAATTAACCAGGGTTCCCACTGTTGATCGCTATCCAGTAACTCCTGTTGGGAAGTCCATGTGTGTGGATGTTGGGTAAGGGTGGAAGTGGGCTTGACTGTAATCTTCCCTCATGGTCAAATAGCCAGCTAACACTCACTGTCTGGGTTCACGCATGAAGAATGGTCACTTTGGAAGGAGTTGCTACTTCCTATTAAACTAAATCCCAGCTTGAATCAGCCCCTTCACGGGGTAAAATTGGGCAGAGGACGAAAAAGGCTAAATAAAGACTCCAAATAATACACAAATTAATTTCATTTTCTTGTATATTTTAATATAAACTAGACAAATGCATTTGAAAGTTTAATAATAAGGCTCTAAGTATGAGCAGGCAAGTGTGACAGACACAGACACACAGTGCTCATTACCATATGCATGTATCATTTCAACCCATCAGCTGAGCTCACAGTCATTACATCCCAAGTTCACTTGGCATTCTGATCCACCTGTGTGGAGCTAGCGAATTCCCTCTCCCCTCACAGTGCTACTTGCTCAGGCAAGATTGTTAGAGGATTTACATTTCAAGACTCGTGCCTAATTCATCACCATTTGAGAACAGCATCAAAGAGAACTGGACTGTTGTATTGAACAGAGCATTGTGCTGGAACACAAGCCTCCCTCCCCACTTGCGGACTCCTTCTACAGGCAACACAAAGGCAACCCGTGAGTATTAAAAAAAAGTAGTTTTTTCTCCTCTTATGTTCTCTCTCTCTCTGCCCCACTGTCCTCTTTTCTGATCCTTTGCTGTAAATCTATTGAACTGTCCGTGCCTTGTTTTGCAGATTGCATTAAAACAGCAAGCCTGTTCGATCTTATAAATTTTTTCTCAGACGAAGAATGTACAAAATAGCCCTCTGCGTGGGCTGAACTTGAAAGATGAATTATTAAGTCCCAGAAGCTGATGTGTAAAGAAAATGTAGCCATTATATAGGTGACCCAGAGAGAGATTTAAATGTAGAGAATTCCATCAATAATAAAAATAGCACAAAACATTTCTGAAAGAGATAGTAACAGAAATACAGCTTAAGGTGGCACCCATCATTTTGCAGCAGTTACCCTGACGGGCAGTAATAAGGCTACAATGCTTTATAGTAAGCAGAAGTATATTTAGCGTGAATGTTATAACTTAAGATGGTCCATTAAATTGTGATAGTTCCTTTCTGGTTGCAATAGTTCTCAGCTGCAAAAAGGCTGTAATTTTAACTCTGCACAGATGATGAAAGTGCTCCCTAGATACAGGGTTCACAGAAAACAGAGGCGAGGGGGACATTTTCTCAGGCGCTGATTTATTGTTGATTTATTGCACTCGGTCCACACAGCTGCAGTTTCAGCAGGAGCCACTGATAGCAAATCAGAAGAGGAAACCTTGGCTGATTTCACCCTTCCCCAGCCCACAGACATTGAAGCCATTTGCAGCACCTTTTAAAGGGTGATTCCATAATATGGGGGTCAGTCGGTAGCACTTACACCTATGAGTTAGAAGTTTGTGGGTTCAAGCACCACTCCGGAGACGAGCACAAAATCTCAGCTGACACTTCAGTGCAGTCCTGAGAGAGCGCTGCACTGTCAGAGTTGCCGTCTTTCGGATGAGACATTAAACCTGCCCTCTCCTTGTAGATGTGAAAGATCTCATGACAAAATTCGAAGAAGAACGGGGGAGTTCTCCCCGGTGTTCTGGACAATATTTATCCCTCAACCAACACCTAAAAACAGATTATCTGGTCATTATAACATTGCTGTTTGTGGGACCTTGCTGTGTGCAAATTGGCTGCCGCGTTTCCTACATTACACAACAGTGACCACCCTTCAAAAAGTATTTCATTGGCTGTAAAGCGCTTTGGGATGTCCTGAGGTTGTGAAAGGTGCTGTATAAATGCAAGTCTTTCTTTCTGCTTTGTTCCTTTATTTCCACAATCCAGCACTTCTGGCAAAGATCATAAGGCGCATAGCTTGGGCAAACTGTGAGTATCCAGCCTGTCAATATCCGGGATGTCTGCCCGCCTATATGCTCCCTGCTAGCACTGCTCCCTGCTGGAATGACAGAATCACCTCTTTACTGCCACCCTGGCTTGAGATCAGCTGACTCAGCACAGACCGAGGAGCTGGTCAGCAGGACTCAGATCCATACTGGACAGTGGCTTTACCTGAGCTGTCAGAGAGCTCACTTCATGATCTTAAAATTGCCCTGTTATTTCACCGAGTAAAGGGTGAGGAAATTCTTCAATCACACTATTCAAGGCAGTGCAGATACTGACTTATGGTTAAATGGGATTTTACTTACCTGAGATGTTACAAATCCTACACTTGAAAACACTGTTATTTTAAACAACCTTTTAGCCCATTTACCTCAGTGGAAAAATGTTTTTAAAACTGAAAATGAGCAAATTAAAGACAAAATTATTACAACTCGCATTTATATTGTGCCTTTAACGTAGTAAAACGTCCCGATGCACTTCAAATAAATAAGGTCTGGCTTTCACAATAATAGTGAATTCACATGGCTGCATTCTGTAAACCAATTTTTGGTATTTATTTTAGTGAAATGTTAATTTTTATTAATTTTAAAAATAAAGTGACAAAAGAGTAATGGGATTTTGATTACATGGGGCAGTTCATAGATCATACAGCACAGAAGGAGGCCATTCACTAATCGTGCCTGTGCCGGCTCTTTGAAAGAGCTATCCAATTAGTCCCACTCTCCTGCTCTTTCCCCATAACACCGCAAATTTTTCCTTTTTAAACAGAGATCCAATTTTCTTTTGAATGTTACTACTGAATGTGTGGTGGTTATTGGGTAGAGACAGGATTAGGGTTTGGTGTGATGGCCTCCATCTCAACCATGGGGACTACCATGGCCAAACATGGTCCTGTCCTCACTTGCCATCCACACATGTTCTTTCCAACAAGGGTCACTGGGTATCACTAAAGAATGGGATCCCAAATCCAGGTGTTGCTAAGACCAACTGTACCACACCCCTATCACCTCCCAGTTTGCTTACTTTAATTTAATATAAAATTAATACAGAAATGAAAGAGCTAGCAAATGTTAAGTTCAAGAATATATACTGAGTTTGATTAACAAAGGGTCTCCTTTTATTCTCAAAGTAAATGTCTAATATTTGTGGCATTTATATAGCACTTTATCACATCTCTCTAAAACATCCGAAAGCACTTCACATACAGCATATTACTTTGATGTATAGTGACTGTTGTTATGAAGGCAAATTTGGTGGCTAATTTGCACCAAGCAAAATCCCACCAGCAGCAATGAGATGAATGACCAGTTGATATGTTTTTGGTGTATTGATTGATGGGAAGAGTATTGACCAGGACAGAGTACTGGCCTGTTATTTCAGGGTGGGTACACTGATTAACAGGGTGAGGAAACTCTTCAATCACACTATTCAAGGCAGTGCAGATACTGACTTATATCCACCCATGGCTAAATGGGATTTTACTTACCTGAGATGTTACAGATCCTACACTTGAAAACATTGTTATTTAAAACACCACAGCGATCAGTGCCTTGAACATCCACCTGAGCAGACAGGAACTCGGTTTTATATCTTAAGTCTGAAATCGATAGAATTTTTGTTAGGTATGGGTATCAAGGGATATGGAGCAAAGGTGGGTAAATGGGGTTGAGGTACAGATCAGCCGTGATCTAATTGAATGGCGGAACAGGTTCGAAGGGCTGAATGGCCTATTCCTGTTCCTATGTTCCTATCCAAAGCACAGCACCTCCAGCAATACCCTCAGTACTGTAATGAATTGCCAGCCTGGATTATAGGCCCAAATCCTGAAGGCGGGAGTCAAACTCACACCCTTCTGACCTACAGGCAACTGTCATCCGCTGAGGTAAGCAGACAGTAAATAATCTGGAGGAACTTGCAGAGTTCTACACTTGCCAATTGTTTGTGCTACAAAGAGTTTGGAAAGCTTTGTTTTAATAAATCTGAATTATTGTACAATAATGATAAGTCGGGCATGTGATGTAATAGCCATCAACCAAGATATCTATCTAGACTGCAAAAGAACAGTGAAATTGAATTACAGCAGCATTAAAATAGCCCTAGCCTTAAGCTGTATAGTCAATTAAAGAGCTCCTAATGAATTCCATTTGTAGTAACGATGGGGAATTAGGCATGAATATAGGATTAAATTGGATCCCTCTCGAAGCAACATTCCTTCTTGGCTCCATTAGAAATACTAAACAAAAAAATTCATAATATTCTCCATTACCAGTCTCTGGAAAGGACCCTGAATTAATACTGTGTGATATTCTCCTGCTTAACAGATTCTTAAAAGGGTTCTGAGCAAATATCATGTAATAGTCCCTAATTATTGGGCTTGTGGGCAGTCCAATAAATGACACATGATATCCCATACTTACTGGGCTCTGGGAAGGATACTATGACAGTCCCTATTTATCAAACTCTGGGAAGCAGCCTGAATAAATTCTGTGTGATATTCCTTTTTATCAAGCTCTGTGAGAGGCTCCAGCTAGAAATAATATTCTATACTTATCAGACTCTGGGAAGGACCCTGTGATAATCCCTATTTATTAAACTCTGGGAGGAGCTCTAAGTAGATTTAATACTCTCTATTTACCGAGCTGTAGGAAGGGCCCAGAATGTTCAACTGCACTTATTTATTTATTTTCAATTTAAAAAGCAGAGAGTATGCACCCCTAATCATGAATAATTAATGAGACCCCCCTTTCATGAGACTTCCCACAGAGCACAAGCGCAGGCGGGGATGTGACAACTGAAATATAACTAACACTCCAGAATTGGAACATGTGGGCCAAAAGGTTAAGTGATGATTGCAGTCCAGACAACACCCTGTACTTTAATTTTCAGTCAATCTTTGACACTAAGTCACATTGCTGTTTAATGTCACAGCATCTGCCTGGGCTCTTTTTTAAATATAGTACCTTTTTTGGTCAAGAACTCAGAAGTAGTCACTGGAGGCAATGCGGGGACCACAGGAGCTGGCTGACTGCTACATTTTAAGCCTTTGAGATGCAGCACTCAGCTAACTAAGACTGAGGGGAGCTCTGTCATTTATATCATGGCTGCTTTATATTCTGGGCTGGATCCTACAGTAGCTGCTTGAAAGCCATTTGACATATGCAAACTCTCACGCACAATGGTTTTAAAACTGCGGTTCATGATGATGTAACTGGCTTTACCCAGTGGCTGGTCAAGGTTCATACAAAGCAGGAACATAGGAACAGGAGGAGGCCATTCAGCCCCTCGAGTCTGTTCCACCATTTAGTTAGATCATGGCTGATCTATATCTTAACTCCATCAACCCACCTTGATTCTGTAACCCTTAAAAAAAACTTGCCTAACAAAAATCTATCAATCTCAATTTTGAAATTTTCAACTGACCCCCAGCCTCAACAACTTTTTTGGGGAAAGAGTTCCAGATTTCCACTATCCTGTAGCGAGTACAAAACCGCTTAACAGGCCAGTACAGGCTGGCTGATCTGCTCAGCCCACTGGCCAAAATAAAAAAAATTGGACACCTCCACCAACAACTGCAAATCCACATTCTGTCTGTATTCCCAGTAGGGGCAGCACTGTCACCTCTCTTGGTCTTGTACAACAAATGGGGTGAGGAGGCAAATCCTGAGCAGCTGAAAAGATATGTTTAATGAAGGAAGTCCATCATACTCATTTTCTCCCCTCCCTCTACAACACATCTTGTGACCAATCCTGTATATGCAAACTCCAGAAGAGTGTGATATAAGTTCAAAGTGCTTTGAGAATTGATGAAGTGTAGTATTGATCATTTACAATGATATATAGGTGCTTTTACTTGTCTCTTGGGGTGTCATTTCAGGAGGGAGACGTGCTAGGTTCATCTATGATATACAGAGAGCCAGAGTACAATGATGTGCAACCGACTTACCCCCCCCCCCATGTTTGCATAACTGAAACTCGTGCCCTTAACCACACAGCACATTTGTGGATCTATCAACTCAGTTACATTAAGGAGTACAACCAACTAGGGCAAGGCAGCACAGCTGCACCTGGCTGTAATGCTATATTGTGAAAGCACCTTGAGAGAGACATCGTGTCAGGTGTAGGAGGGTGAAGGATGCATAGACTGACCTATGACCTATGAATCATTCTATCAGTGTTGCTATAGAAGAGCAACTACAGTCCATTGGCTTATTGACTAAATGCATTACTTAGTATGGCAGAAAGCTCCATGGACCAGAAGGGCACTGGTTCAACTCCCGGTCTATATGAGTTAACTGATCGCAGTTAGGGCAGTACAATTGACCTCAATGTTCTTAGGCTAGAGGTGAGCATAAGCATATACCGATCAGTATGCAGTGACCCTTTGTCAGAAAGCTGAGTGAAGATGGGATACCCTCCACAGTCAAATAGCCTGTCAACACACATTGTCTGGGTTTACACATTATGAGGTACCAGAATGATGCCAGAAAAATTACAAGAAAGGTAACACCTTCAAAAGAGAAATTTGGGGAACAAAGATCTACTACAGTCACCTTTCAGATTTACTATTTGTTCTCCCTTTTTAGACAGATTATTTTTCCATCTTGGTTTGCAAGTGAAAAACACAAACCATCGAATCAATTGCAAAGTAGATTGTCAGTTCAGAATATTTATACATCGTCGAGCACTTTCCTCGTTTTATTTGGACTGCTTCTTCAGAGACTGATTCGTGATTAACGTGTTGCTCGCTTGTCTCATTCACTTCCAACACTATCACTGGAAGAAGCATTGCCACAAGAATCACACAGAGGCAAATCAAGCTGCCTGTCAACGGAGTTGGATGCATGCATTTTGACTTTGCCGCACCACCGCCCTTTACTTATCAAACAATTGTACTAAGAGATGCATTACCTCTCATTCTGCTAAATGGCTTTTTACTGAGGCTCCCAACTGGTTAAAATGGATCGAAAGCTTTCAAGTTTATTTGTAAAATGTAGCCAGTTTCCACCTCACCACAGTCAATTTCCATTAATGGCATTTTAAAATTACAGCATTGTGTCTTTCACGGAGAAAGATCGTGGTACCTTGAAAACCAATTTAGGTTCTGTACGTCCTCTTTAATGAGCAAGATGAGCAAGCCTTGTAAGAACCCTGGAGCAGTTCTGTGTACCAGGTGATCGTTAAAACCAGAAAAATGTGAGTTATTTATCGCACTAAAATACCCTTTAAGAGCAAATGAGTTCAATTTGTAGATTTTTTAATAGCGTCCTTTTAGCTAACTTTCATCTGTCCTCTGATAAAGGTGCCGACTTTTGCTGCAGTACACTTCCACAGCTGCTGACAGCGCTCCAGTTGTTTGCCTAAGTGGCTATTCTTCATATGTGAGTGTCGGTAGCATATTTGACCACGAAGGGCATCACAGTTTTGGTCCTCACCCAATATCCACACACGTGCACTTTCCAGCAGGAGTCACTGAATAGCAATCAGGAGTGGGATCCTTGGCTGAATTGTTTTTGACCCCCTTTCATAGGCCAGGGCCACTGAGGGTGTTCAGCCCTGGATGAAATGCAATCTATAAGTCCTGGTCATCCAGCCTGGGCAACTCAGTTCCCTTTGCGCTTACATTGCACATTCTCTGATTTGGCTTGTGTTTAAATTTTGTGGATCTGGAAGTTTGCTGTTGCCTCGTTGATGGATAATTCCTAAATCAGAACACCAAGATCCATGAGTATCCACACATTAATGGAAACATGGATTTAAACTTCATATGTGCCCCAAGGCTCTGGTAATCATCTAATTGTACTACCAAGACAAAAGGCTTGGACACTCCTGCACTAATCCAATTTGTATTAATTCCGGCTGCACCTGAAATCAAATCTTAATATAACTTTACACTAAAACAATATACTGTACGAGCCATTGGAAAATTCTTACACAATAGAAATATTTGTCTTTCAACAGAACCAAGGTTTTTACCCTTTGACAGCCAATGGCAGACTTCATTTCCTGCTCATATTACAAACCAAAGTCTGTACTTTCCCCAAAACAGGACGAAAGTTTCCCTGTTTTTATTTAATTTAACCCAAATATATTATAAGCCAACTATACATGAACACACTGGATGAATGAGTTGATAAATGTACTGCCCAGTGTGGGATTGCTAAGTTAGTTGATCTCAGTCAACGTGGTGACAAGGACGCCACAATGTGCTTGTAGTGTACTTGGACTGGGCAGGGAGAACATCAGACAGGGTTTCCAATCTGATTGCTATCCAATAACCCTTGCTAGAAGGTGCAGGTGTGAGGATTTCTATCGAGGGCTGTGTTGACCTCAACTTTCATTTCCTCCCGTGGTCAAATAGCTTGCCAACTCACTATCTAGGTTCACACATGAAGGATGGCCACTTAGGTGAGACCGGAAGGCACCTGCTGCCCATAAATCTGAACTTGAGGAAGGGTAAAAAAAACCTATGGGCCCTAAAATGACATTGTACTAGCATATAAACGTTGACTACACATATCTGAGATTCCTTCCTCTGCTACATTAGCATTGATCAGTTTGATATTAAGCTGGAAACTATAGGACATTAGCATATAAAACAACTCTCACATGCACCAATGTTTGTATAACAGGATCACTTTCTAAAACGTGTCTAAAATGCAAATGAATAAACACTCTAGAAAAGTAGTAAGGAAGAACTTTAAGACAGTATTCATAGGCTAGTGTCTCATAGAATAATTTGAGGACATAGACTTTAATCTTGACAGATATGACAAGAGAATGGATTGCATAAGAACACTTAACATGTTCATTTGACATTCTTCTGTTAACCATTTTATCATGAGCATCAATCCATTTATTTTAAATGAATTACATCCCCATTAAAATAGCAAACAGAGTTATGTCATAAGAACCTTACTTTAAATATTGGCCCTCGAGTTGCATAAGTAACCTTAAATGTAGAATATGGAGAAACCTAGGCAAAATCTTCACCTCTGGAATCCTTCTAATGTTAATACATTTATATAAACAGCCTTCAAATGCATTCAACATTTAACATGACCTTTTACTTTCAAAAATATGTCTAAAAAAGTTGTGAAACTGCAGTGGGATTTTTCCCACCCCAAATGCAGATTTTTAAAAAATGTTTATTGAAGTCATAAATCACCATGGTCACAAGCCAAGTAAAAATATCTACAAAAATTTTCATTAAACTTCTCAAAGTTAACTGTTAGTTTCTGGAATGGTTTATCAGTCCTCGTTTTATGGCGCTGTCTCTCTATATAACTCCAGGGAGGTGATCGAGATCACTTGTGCAAATTCATTTAATGTTTGTGTCTGTCTGTCTCCCACATATTTTCTTCCTAGCCTGCAGTCTTCTCTATGGAAATTATAACCAAGGGTGAAGAATTGCTCCACTCACTATGTGTGGCAGTATCCTAAATGTGTTCAAAAAGAACATATTTACGATGTCACTGCACACAGTGACCAGAGCACTTCTTCCCTCAGTGTTCAATGAGTTATTCAACAGTCCAAAAAATTTTAGTCAAATAAAATTACCAGGAAGGTCCCAAACTCAATCCCCAATCTCTGTTGGGTTATTTGATCTCAGCCAAAATGATAGTGATGCTACAATTTGCTTCAAGATTAAGGAATGGAAAAGTGAGCTAGGGTGTTACACCTCATCACTGTCCAGTGACTCCTATTTGAAATATATGCATGTAGACTTCAGGCTTAGCTGCAATACACATACCCGCAATCAAATAACCCGCTGACACTCACTGTCTAGGCTCCTATGTGCGGAACGGCCAGTTGGACGAGGTACTGAAAAGCAGATATCACCCATGGAACTCCAATGTGAGTTAGTTCCTTCAGGAGAGGAGGAGAGGAAAAAAATAATGTACATTCATCTTGGTTCAGTTGTGAAAATTGTTGGTTAAAGCCCCACTTCAAGACTTGAGCACGTAATCGAGTTAACACTTCAGGGCAATATTGAGGGAATGCTGCATTGTTGGAGGTGCTGTCTTTCAGATGAGATGTTAAACCAAGGTTCTATCTGCCTGCCCAAGTGTATGTTAAAGATCTCATGGCACTATTTGAAGAGGAGCAGGGAGTTCTCCTGGTATCCTGGTCAACACTCAACCAACATCACCAAAAACATCATTAATTTGCTGTTTGTGAAACCTTGCTGCTGCACATATTGGCTGCCACGTTTGCCTATGTAACATATGTGATTGTTCCTCAAAAGTAATTCACTCGTTGTACAGCCTTATGAGACAACCTGAGGACATGATAAAGTGCTATAGAAATGTGAGTTATTTCTTTCAAACTGTAAATTCATGTTCAAGGAAATCCTTAATCCCAGATTAGCCAGGTTTATAGCACAAATGTTATAAAGCAGTGTTATTACGTGAGTTTAGTTATTTTGAGAAATCACACCCAGCCAAAAATGAGCAGCAGTATAAAATGTCTAGATCTCCATGCCTTTCCATTACATTTTAAATTGTGAGATGTCTCAGTGTGAAGTTTGGACCAATTTATTCCTTTCAGTTTCAGCTATGGCTCACTGGTAGCATTCTTGCCTCTGAGCCAGAAGGTTATAGGTTCAAGTCCCACTCTAGAGACTTGAGCATATAATTTAGGCAACACCGAGGGAGTGCTGCACTGTCGGAGATACCATTTTTTGGATAAGATGTTAAACTGAGGCCCCACAGGTGAACGTAAAAGATCCCACGGCACTATTCAAAGAAGAGCAGGGGAGCACTCCCGGTGTCCTAGCCAACATTTATCCCTCAACCAACACCTAAAATAGATGATCTGGTCATTTATTTCATTGCTGTTTGTGAGACCTTGCTGTGTGCAAATTGACTGCCGCGTTTCCTATATTACAACAGTGACCACACTTCAATGCTTGTAAAGTGCTTTGTGTTGTCCTGAGGTTGTGAAAGACGCTATATAAATGGAAGTTTTCTTTCAGTGAATTATCAGCAACACACACAAGCGGGAGGGCTTCAGGGAGACCTCTACGGCCGCATAGTCCAGATATCCTCCACCTGGCTGATTTTTCTCCTCCCTAACCTAGGGACATTGAGGCTAATCTTGGCACTTCTACCACAAGCCTGACTGAGGTAAACTAACTCAACACAAATCAGGAATTGAATCTGGGTCCTTCCTGGTCTTTGTGGCTTAGTGACACATTGAACAGTGAAGTTATCAGCTGGACTATTGGGGAAGCCTTAAGGGGACTGAGTAGATTGTGTAAATAGAAAATAGGTTTGGATTTACAATTCCAAGTAAGTCAAATATGTCTTGAAATAAGAAAGAAAGAACTTGCATTTATAAACATCACAACATCGGGACATCCCAAAATGCTTGATAGTTAATGAAGTACTTTTGAAGTGTCATCACTGTTGTAATGTAGGATGTGTGGCAGCCAAATTTGTGCACAGCAAGCTCCCACAGACAATGTGATAAATGACCAGATAATCTGTTTTAGTGGTGTTGGTTGAGGGATAAATATCGGCCAGGACACCGGGGAGAACTCCCCTGCTCTTCTTCGAATAGTCCCATGGGATATTTTAGGCCCACCTGAGAGGGCACACAGGGCTTAGTTTAATGTCTCATCTAAAAGAGGGCACCTTCGACAGTTCAGCACTGCACTGAAGTGTCAGCCTGGATTATGGGTTCAAGTCTCTAGAGTGGGACTTGAACCCGCGACCGTCTGATTCAGAGGCAACTGCTAACACGTTGCTAACCAAGGCTGACATGTTAAATTACACTGTGATATTCTTGCAGCAACATTTAGCACATTGTGCCCCATAATACTACTGTCAATTCTAGATTTAATGGGTCTCTCTACCCACTATTTGAACGGACGGTTTAACCCATTTATTTTCACTTATTTTGAGTCTCACGACTGAAATTGACTCCACGTAGATGCGCTACTCACAATCAAGCTTCAAAACTAACAAAAGCTGGACATTTGATCACCGTTCAAAGCTGTATAATCATTTTTTAAAAAGTGAACCTCGGTCCTTCTATAAATTGCCGCAGTTCGATAGCCTGCTCATTCTCTCTATTAAAACTTAGTGAAACTGCATTGCAGTGATCTCTCCGAGCACACGGCACCGACTCCAGTGCAGCTGGGGGGGGGGGGGGGGGGTCAGGAGACGGAACTGAAACTGACTAGTGTGGATGCTTGGGATCAGGAGCTGGGTCAGGGCTGGGGAGTTTACAGTTCCTTCTATCTGCTGACCTGTCGCCCTATGGATTCCGTTTGCTGGTGGCCGAGATTTGGAGAACGGAGGACCTTCAGGAAGACAAGGATCCAGGGAGGAATTCCTGCCTGTGTCTCCATTACATGCTCCCTCCCCCTTTTTTTGCAGGAACAATCTAACGAATGACTCCCCCGGGGGAGTTTCCCGTCACTCGGCTGATAAATACTTGCTGGCTGAAGTGTTCTCCTTGACTCCTGTACCCCCAACTCCACCTTCGCTTCCTCTTACCTTTGAACCACAACAGCCCGACTCTCCAAGACTCCGCTGCAAAGTTGGCCGATGTGTCCTTTACTCGCCCACATTCGGTGTTATTGCTCCCAGTTTGAGAGAATCCAACATTCAATGACATCTGCAGTCCCGCTTTCCAGCACCCAGGTTGCGCGGATCAATATATTGCTATAAGGAGACAACACCCATCGATAACAAATTGGGGGATTTATCCACAGTGGGCACGGACACCCATAAAGGAAAGGGGAGATGGAAGATCAGGCGAAAGTGCAGATGTAAAGTAGTTTATTTTTGTTCGATCCGATTCCAGTCTGTTCTGGTAGAGTCGGTGCTTGCTGTCTGTTTCAGTAACTGCACTCGCTATCTTTTTTCGTATAGAGTCACCATAATGGGCAAATCGGAGAGTCAGATGGATATCGTCGAGAAGTCGACAAAATCAATCAAGAGAAGTTGGACTTTCATTGAAATTGCATTAACTGTGCTGCTCCTTCTCATGACATGCGCAGTGGTGGCGTTGGTTGTGTTGTATACAACCCAAAGAGGTAAGGAAACGACCCATTAGAATCTTTTAATTTTTGTACAGCAGATCCTGCCCCAACTGGCTACCCTTGATGGTTCAGATAATAACGGCAGCCTTGTGGCTAAACCATACTTGTACTATTATTATTAATTCTAAGGCTGTGGGCATCGCTGACAAGGCCAGCATGTATTGCCCATCTCTAGTTGCCCTAAGAAGGTGGTGGTGAGCCTTCTTCTTGAACTGCTGCAGTTTTCTTTGTAGTGGTTTGATACAATGGAGTGGTTTGCTAAGCCACTTCGGAGGGCACTTAAGAGTCAAGCAGGTTGGTGTGGGACAAAAGGTCCCCAGTTTGTTTCTTGGACTATGTTTGGTGAGCCAATCCCGATTAGGTTAGCAATTGACATGCTACAGTTAGCTTCAGTGCCCCTGGGCTAGTGAGAGGAAGGTCAGTCAGTGACCTCTGCTGTAAAATGTGCAGGAAGGGGGTTTGGACGGCAATAGTCTGAACTGCGGTGCCTCCACATATGAAGAATGGCCACTTGAGTAAGGTAGTAAAGGCACCTGTGGGACCATAACCCAGCTTGGTTAGACACTGTCAAGAGATGGAAGAAGGAGAAGAAAATTGGCAAAAACACAAGTCCTGACTAGGGGCAGTTAATGTTACCCTAGAGTGGTCACATTGACCAAGGTGACTTGGGTGCTAGTTATATCGTTGCTTCTGGATCAACATAGAGTACTTTTGTCTGTGCCTCAATGCAAAAACTCTGACTCTGTAGTCAGAACAGAGGACTAATTATGGGCTGCACTAAAGCCAGGAGATAGTCACACCACCTTGAGTTTCACACCTGCTGCATTATAGCTGCAGTCTGGTGCAAAGTTACAGGATTCCCATGTTTTCTCCTAGCATTGAAATCTAAATGCCATTTTGAAACCATTGTTCCATTGTCGCTGGGTGAGAGCTACTGGAGAGCCAGCAGTATAACTCAGCTCTGCCGGTGTCACATCACACCCTCTAAAGATAGTGCTCTAAGACTGCTAGTTGCAGTGTAACTGGTTTCCTATTTTCAAATGACTAGGTTTCCCAGTGCAAGATTAAATGTCCTATTCACACCTTTTCACAGTGCTTACTAAAAAAAATGTTGGACTTAACATGATATTTTTTACATTAAACAGATGTAATTAATTTTGACACTTTTATCGAAACTGTTAGTCACCTTTGTTTGAAACTGAGTATAAGTGTCAGTGTACTGTTAGTTGTCGTGTTAGTGCAGTGTTAGGGACATTGGCCATGTTCGTGAAAAATGACAACTTAAGTCACAATGATAGTGATAGTAAGGATGTAAGTGTAAGTTATAGTGCCAGTAATCACATTTGTGGCAGTGCCTATTTTAGTCATGATGTTAATTATCATATCAGTGATATTTTTAGAGGAAAAAAAGAAAAAAAAGAATGTCCCAAAGCACTTCACAGCCAATAAAGTACTTCTGAAGTATAGTCACTATTGTAATGTAGGAAACCTGGCAGCCAATTTGCATACAGCAAGGTCCCACAAACAGCATCGTGATAATGACCAGATAGTTTGTTTTATAGATGTTGATTGAGGGATGAATATTGGCCAGGACACCGAGGAGAACTCCCCAGCTCTTCTTCAGCTTCAGTTTTTTCAGCTTATATAGTCCACTCTTAATTCAAAGTTCATTAATTCAAGTTATCTTATAAATTAATTTTTAGCACTAAATTTCCACATTGCTGTGTTAATGATGTTGCTTAATTCAAATTACTGAATAATTCAATTTTTTTAGTGCAAAACCATTAAGGAATATTCTGTATTTTGTAACAAGACATATTGATCAATCTTCTATATTTGAGGTCATTTGGGCTCTAATTTTCCCCCAATTTCCCCCCCTCTGAGTTTCCCAAACTACCTTTCACTGGTGCCACTCTGAGGCATTGATTAGAAGAGGCATGCGATTGTTCAAGGTGACCAGATTTCCCTGTGAGTTGGGTTACAGCTAGCCTGTATTCTGTGTCTCCACACAATGTCAAGGCAGCAGTCATGAACTCAGGGAAACTATGGTCCAAACCTACACCCCATCACTCCAAAGAGGCATGCACTGGTATTCCAATATACTGAGCCAGCACTATATCTGTCAGAAATGTATTTACTTTATCCCAATTAGAACACTATAATATAGTTATTATAGAGTTTTCATCCCTGTAAGATTAGGCAGTGTTAACAATTGCAGATTGTTTTAGGAACCAATTTGGACCTTCTCCAGTAAGAATACTTTGGCCAAAAGTTGAACTGTTGATAAATTCAAGTTACACAAGCTGCTGACATTTATGTCTAGAAGGGGTTGCACCAATCTGATGTAAATCACACAAAACTTTTTCAATAATTTTCACCCCCAACAAAAACACAATAAATTGGTCTGGTGAAATGTGCATTAGAGCTCAAGTGACATTGTAAAATAGCACATACAGTTCAACTCACACAATTTGATCGCAGGAATCTCATGTATCATTTATTCCTATTGGTGTACTATGCTTCATGTAATGCACTCCTACTGGTGTGTTATCCTGTGTATCATTTATTGCTACTGGTGTGTTATCCTGCTTGTAATGCACTCCTGCTGGTGTGTTATCCTGTGTATCATTTATTGCTACTGGTGTGTTATCCTGCTTGTAATGCACACCTGCTGGTGTGTTATCCTGTGTATTATTTATTCCTGCTGGCGTGTTATCCTGCATGTAATGGATTCCTACTGGCGTGTTATCCTGCATGTAATGCACTCCTGTTGGTGTGTGATCCTGCATGTAATGCACTCCTGTTGGTGTGTTATCCTGCATGTAATGGATTCCTGCTGGCATGTTATCATGCATGTAATGCACTCCTGTTGGTGTGTTATCCTGCATGTAATGCACTCCTGTTGGCGTGTTATCCTGCATGTAATGCACTCCTGTTGCCCTGTTATCCTGCATATAATGCACACCTGTTGCTGTGTTATCCTGCATATAATGCACTCCTGTTGGCATGTTATCCTGCATGCAACTAACTGCAACTCTGAGGTGAAACTCAGAATGGAGCTGGGCTTCTCAGATTTTTGCACAACCAGGGTT
The DNA here is from genome assembly GCF_035084215.1 of Heptranchias perlo. Lineage (NCBI taxonomy): Eukaryota > Metazoa > Chordata > Chondrichthyes > Hexanchiformes > Hexanchidae > Heptranchias > Heptranchias perlo. Next base: position 7,222,249 of record NC_090356.1, read on the forward strand.
TTTTACACTCTATTTTACAGTGTAGTATAACTGCTTGTTCCATGAGAATTAAGCTTTATAGCATGTATGACTTTATATGGCAATGCCATTTATATTGGGCAGACAAGGCATTATATTGGGCTGGGGTCATCTACTGATTGTGCTGTTTCTTCCATTTATGTTTCATGTACAAAATATCCTGAACCAAATCATCAATATGAAGCACTTTTAGGATGTGAGTGGAGCACAAGCACTGCTGCCATCAATCATGTGTAATTTTACTGCAGAACTGCAAATCGAATAGAAAGGAGTGCAAAAGACACAGAGAGAACCCAGTTTTCAATGGGCCATTCCAGAAATACAACACACCGCCAATAGGGCACTCACACCCACAACGTCTCGGGAAAATTTTATCTTTCCAGAAGAGTGACCAACAGCCCTTTTCTTTCTGCTGGGGTTCAAACACATTGTCGTGATATTTAAAGGATTAAAATGTCTTGGAGTAAACCCCCCTTTGTCACTGTTTCATTCTTTTTTTTACACTTAAGCAAAGCATTCTTCATGCAGGCCACGGGGAAAATGAATCACAGTGTTTATTTATCCCTGTGATTTGTAGTATAATAACCAGTAATTCCTGGTCTCTGCATTCTCCAGGGCCAACTGTTGCCACAATAAATTCAGAAAGTAGGCAGATGTTTCATAAGTGTGAACTTCCTTCCAACAGCGCAACAGCACTCGGGGGAGGGCCCCCCAAACATCTGGTTGGCATTTCCAGTCAGCAAAATGGACCTCCACAATTTATGGCTTGCAAACGCTTTACATGTCTTCCTTTCAGAACTAGCAAGGAGGAAATTATTACCCCTTTAAATGCATTGTGTGTTCCCGAGCTCTGGAGGATGGTATCATTCATTCCTTTGCAAGCGTATTTCATAAAGGGACATGACCTTCTCCCAGAAGTGTTTGGTGATTTTTTTTATCTGCCAAATATTGAATGTAATGATGTGGTTTATCTTCTCCATGAGGTTTACTAGGTAAATGGTTTGATGCTGAGTTGTACAGAGCTGGATGATGCTAAGTTTAATCGTTGATCAGTGTCAATTTGGCAGACATCAGCCAGGTTAAAAGTGGAGTTTCTGCAATTGGGATAGGGTATGTCCCTAGCTGAGAGGTTGATTGATTTTTGTTAGGTAAGGGTATAAAGGGATATGAATCAACAGCGAGTAAATGGGGTTGAGGTACAGATCAGCCATGGTCTAATTGAATGGCAGAACAGGCTCGCGGGGCTGAATGGCCCACACTTGTTCCTATGTCCTTATGTCAACTGGGATTCCTGCTGGGAAGTGCATGTATGTCCACATTGGGTGAGAATAGAGTTGCCCCTCCATGATCAAATGCGCTGCCAACATTGGCTGTCCAAACTCACAGAGGAAGCATGGCTACTTGGACAAGGTACTGGGGGGGGCTCCCAATGGCCAAGGTACTGTACCCCAATATAAGTTGGAAGAGATGGGAAAAACCGTTAAAAAAACACTTCAATTCGTCTCAAACACATCACCATGTCACTTGTAATTGACAAAGCAACAGGCAGCTTTTATGAACGATCCAGATGTTATAAATGTTCCTGATTACTGGTGACAGCCACAGCATCTTTTTTGAACAAAGGGAGAGTATTTTATTTTTTCTTTCTCCTGAGTAAACATTTGTGAAGTTTGGGTGTTAGCGGATTTCTCCCGTTACTGTCGCAACTATGGGTTGTCAATCTGTCAACAATAATCTCCGCTTGATTCTAGCCTGAGTGGTTATAAAATAGCAAATTTAATAGACTGACATATAACAGAGTTGCACTACTGCTGTGTTCAACATTATAATACAACTGTCTACAGATTACATTAATGACAAGCAATCAGTACAACCTGATCTGTCCGCCTATCCAGGTTGATCAGACCTGACCTGCGTGGACCGCCTGTGGCCATGGACTTCCAACCGTCTCCTCTTGAGAGCTCTAACTTTTGAGAGGGTGCATGCCCTATCTTTATACTATTCGGCTGCGTTGTTCTGTATGTAAGCACTGTTGGTCTTATCGCATGGTCGTAAACAATGCCACTGTGCTGACTCTCAGAAACCACCTAGGATTGTTTAATGTCTAGTTAATTGTTTAGTGTTTACGTAGCCTTTCCCCATTATCAGGTCTTAGTATGTTTATACTAGGTTAGGACACCCTGTCTCTTGAATCGTACTGTTTTTCACTATTCTAATGCCTCAGCACTCTTTTAATGACCTCTTGGGTTTCTGTAAGTTATTTTCCTCACAGAGATGCGGACCTTTGCCCTCCTATTTTCTATCCTTGTTTTAAACCATATTCTTACATTGGGTCAGTTTTGTTTCCTGTTAAATACAATGAGAAGCCACATCTTACGCAGTTTCGGACTCGGTGGCCACATGTCCTTTTGTTTAAAATCAGCACAACCACATACCCCCTCAACCCTTCCTGACGCTTCCAGTTCCAGGGGATCAACATTCTGCTGTAGGCAAGAATTTCTGACATCACAAATCTATTGCTAGTGTGACCTGGGATGTAGGGGGAAGGATGAGTGCTAGTGTGAACTGGGGGAGGAGGAAGAGGGCCAGTGTGAATGGGGGGGAAATTGAAGAGGGCCATTGTGAATGGGGGGGATTGAAGAGGGCCAGTGTGAACGGAGGAGGGGATTCAAGAGGGCCAATGTGAAGGGGGGGATTGAAGAGGGCCAGTGTGAATGGGGGGGAATTGAAGAGGTCCAGTGTGAATGGGGGGGAATTGAAGAGGGCCAGTGTGAATGGGGGGGATTGAACAGGGCCAGTGTGAATGGGGGGGGGGGGGAGATTGAAGAGGGCCAGTGTGAATGGGGGGGATTGAACAGGGCCGGTGTGAACGGGGTGGGGGGATGGATAGTGGGGGTAAGTCAATTAGAAGGTATTTTGGGTTGGTGAGGAAAAGTCTATGTAGATTGGAAATGACTGGCTTTCCTTCTCTTTCTTAAAAAAAATATGAAACAGAAATTTGCACGCATGACAGTGTGACACCTGAAGTGTGACAGCGGCATCACTAAACTTTCTTAATATTCTAGTGATCGCCTGTATAATGTAGTTTTGCTACATTAAAGGCGCTTTATAAATGTAAGTTGTTTGTTGATGTTGAGCTGCTTCAAACAACAGTCCAGAATAGGCAGACATGCAAGGCCATCTTCAGCTTTTTGTGTGTCCTCGAATCAAATATTAAGTAAATACGAATGATTATCCAGAAGTCAAGCAAAGTGCTTGCCTAATTAAGTAAAAATTGCCATTTTAATGAGATCACTCTCGAAGATCCCCGTCTCCCAATCATTTTCACGTGTGTGCTTGTGAGAGACCAAGAAGGGTTTGTTAGTTGAAGGATGAGTGTGTGAAGGAGCAAGCCAGTGGGTGAGTTAGGTTGAATTGTGAGAATGCGACTTAGTGTGTGAGCGAGAGAATACATGTGCTAGCAAGCAAGTTGAATGACTACATGCTTGAGCATGTGAGAATGGGAAAATGTGTGTGAGAGTGAGCACATCAGTGGAAGAGCAAGTTGTTGGCTGGTTGACTAAGAGGCTGAGTAAGTGTGCAAATAGCAGGCGGGTGAGTGCGAAGGTGAGTAGTCAAGTGTGCAAGCACAGGGTAAGTGAGTTGAAAGGTGAGTAGTCAAATGTGTAAGCATGAGAGTAAGTGAGTGAGAAGGTGAGTGGCCGAGTGTGCAAGCACGGGGGTAAGTGAGTGCAAAGGTGAGTAGTTGAGTGTGCAAGCATGGGGGTAAGTGAGTGAGAAGGTGAGTGGTCGAGTGTGCAAGCACAGGGGTAAGTGAGTGAGAAGGTGAGTGGTCGAGTGTGCAAGCAGAGGGGTGCGTGAGTGCTATTATACAGCAGAGAGCAAGATAAAGTTAATACATCAGTTTTAGTGGAAAAGCTATGCTTATGAACCCTGTCCACACTTTGCTACTGCACCAAGGCAATCTCCCCTTGTTCTAACAGATAAAACAGTAAAGCTCATGAATGTACAGAGTTTAACTGCCAAAAGCTGACTATAGATGAGAGATCAGCACTTCTATACACTTTGCACCGTGCGGGAGTTTTCAGTGACATTGAGCACAGAAGGCATTCTTGCAGCAATAAGTTAAACTAAATGAACTGGCAAGGTAGAGGCCACTTTTTTTGCTGACAGAAACTCAGTTCGACAGTTGTAAATTGGATGTCACTATTAATGTGGTGTGTGATCTCGCTGACTAATGAACTTGCTCCCCATAGGATCCTGTGACCAGTCTTTCATGGCCAGACATATTTGACATGTCAATTGGAAAATTTTCAAACCTATTTTGTTCAGTTGCGGCCCGTTATTTGGATTCTCGTTGGCTTTTTATAGGTCGGACTTAAAAGATGATCGTTGGATCTTCAAAGGTTGGTCTTTATATAAAAGTGTTTGGTAAATCCTTTGTGTTTGTCAAACACTAAGACACAACAGGGCAGATTTTCAACTTGAACCTGGGAAATCAATGGAAATGAAAATCTTGTTGTTTCTTTAATCGGCGGCTGATCTACAACATCGGTTGTACACCTGGCAACGAGATGAAAATCTACCCCAATGATGTATTTGGAATTCAGTTGCATCACTGGGGGAAGACTGTGTCCTACGGCCAATGAAGTCTTTCTGCTTTACAATTTTGATACACATGGCTAAAGTCTTTCCACACTGTGAGCCACTCTGATGGCTTCCTACTTGGCTATCCAATCTGTGCTCTGAGGGACACATGCAACCCCTGAACTCTGACAATCCAGCCACCAAAGCCCATGGAACTCAATCCTACTTGCTTTTATATTTTTTATATGCTGATTTGTCTTATTTGAACTTCATGGGCCTGGAAGTTTAGAAAAAGCTTTTCACAGTTGTGTTGCCTCATTGATGGAGAAATCCTCAATTGGAACACCCGCATCAGCAATTAGAGATATATACACATTAATGAGCGCGTGGATTTCAACTTTCCATGGGGACCACAAGACTCCATGGTACATACACGGACACCCCTGGCTTACAGGCGAATAGCACTCATGGGAATTTCAACCTCCGATTGGCTAAAAATTGATTCAACGGCGTTTTTTCAGCCAGTCAGACCTTTGGGGCAAAAATCTCACGTCCGACATGAACAGGTCAATCTTAGGCATGTTTTCACATACAAACAGTAAAAGGCTGCTGACCGGTAAGCTCCCAGGAAAAGAATATGCCCAGATAATTCATCTCATTCGCTGTAACCCGATTTAGGCTTCTGAAGGATACACTGTAGCTGGTTTTGGTGGACTCTTCATTATAAGTAACTTTAAAAAAAAATAGAGCTGTGTCACATCAGACTGTGGGTTTGTTCACCCATTCCAGCTTGAGATGAATTCAACTCTACACACATGTCACAGTACATTGAGCTACTAAATAACGCATACGATGCCATCTGTGAGGGAGCCACGCACTGCTCTCTCTTGAGCTTCTTATTACAAACAAATATAATGGCAAAGTAATTAATATTGATATGTACTACATGAAATAATGGAACTAAACAGATGCTCAGGGCTCCTGATTGTTTATTGAAAGTGATTTCATTTGGATATCTATTTTACTTGCTTTGTGGAGATATTCAAATGAAGCAGTAGTGATGTATTCAGACCTTGGAATAACTGGATACACCCAAGGGCAAGATTTTCATTCATATTTGCCAACTTTTCTTCCTTGTGAAAATACTTTAAATACACGAAGCTCCGATAACAGTTTCCAAACTGTTGTGTAATTCAGAGGGGAGTTGGGCAGTTTGTTATGTGCCAATAAAGAAAGGCATTTGCAAGAGTTACTAGGCAGGAAATCAATGGGCAGGAGGTTAAATCCTGAAGGCAACCTGCCTATTTGTTATTGGAGAGACCAGCACCCAATGCTGCCTCATCTACCAACCCACTTGAACAGATGGAATCTCCAACTTGTTTAACCCTCCATAAACTCCAGCTTGTTCAAAACTCAGTTGCCCATATCTTGTCCTGCATTAAGTCCCACCTGCCCTTCACCCCCATCCTCACTGATATGCACAGCCTCCCTGTCCCCCAATGCATTGAAATTAAAATCCTTGCTGCCATAAAATCTCCATAAAATCCTGCCTTACCTCTGCAACCTCCTCTAACTTTCATGTCCTCTGCCATACCTTCCTCTTCGACTCCCTTGTCCTTCTGTGCATTCCCCCCCCCACCCAACCCTTTGCACCATCATTGGCGGCAGAGCTTTCAGCTGCCTCTGCCCTACTCTCTGAAATTCCCTCCTAAAGCCACCTGCTTCGTCATTTTTCACTCTATCTTTCAAAACCTTCTCAAAACCCATCTGTTTGGCTGGTCCAGTTCAGCTTCTGGTCAAGTTGCTCTGTCCCCTAAGATGTTGATGGTGGGGCATTTTGCAATAATGGTGCCATTGATGGTCAAGGGTAGATGACTGGCCTTTCTCTTGATCGAGATGGTCATTACCGAACACTTATGTGGAGTAAACGGTAAGTGCCACGTGTCAGCTCGAGCCTGGATGTTATCCCGGGTTCTGTTGTAGGCTGGCGTGCACCGCTTCATTATTAGAGGAATTGTGAATGTAGCTGAACCCTCTGGAATTGTTAGTGAATTGCCCCACTCCAGCTTTCATTACAGGGGGAAGGTCATTGAGGAGCAGCTGAAGATGGCTGGGCTAAAGGCACTTCCTGAAGGAACTCCTGCAGTGATATTCTGGGGCTGTAATGACTGGCCCCTGACCAACCACAACCATCTTTCTTTGTGTCTGATATGACTCCAGCCACTAAAGGGTTTCCCCTTTGACCCCCATTGACTTCAGTTTTGCTCGGGTTCCTTGGTACCATACTCGGTTGAATGCTGCCTTGATTTTGAAGGCATCTACTCCTACCTTTCTTCTGGCATTTAGCTCTTCCATCTACATCTGGATCAAGGCTGTGAAGTCTGGAGCTGAGTAGATCTGGCAGAACCCAAATTAAGTATTGGCGAGTTGATTATTGTTGACTAGATGTTGCTTGATGGCACCGTTGGTGATGGCTTCCATCACTTTATTGATGATTGGGAGGGCTTCCAATAAGATTTATCCATTGTTTGTGCTTACAGCGCAGCTGAGCAATTTTCCAGATTGTTGAGTAGATGCCAGTGTCATAACTGTACTAGGACAATTTGCCTAGGGGAGACGCTAGCTCTGGTGTACAGGTCTTCAGCACTACAGCCAGAATTTTGTTGGGGCCCACAGTCTTCGCTGTGTCCAGTGCACTGAGCCATGTGAAGTGAACCAAATTGGCTGAATACTATTATTTATGATAATGGTGACCTCAGGAGAAGGCTGAGTAGGATCATCCACTTGGCACTTTTGGCTGCGGACACTTGCAAACACTTCAGCCTCGTCTCTTGCACTAATGTCCCAGGCTCCACCGTGGTTGAGGTTAGGGGTTTAACATTTCACTCAACGAGCAGCTCCTCCAATCACGCAACATTCCCTCACTACTGCACTGAGATGTCAGCCTAAAATACGTCTGCGGGTCCTAGAGGAGGGCCTGAACCCACAACCTTCTAACTCACGTGTGACCAACTGAGCCAAGCTGACACTCAAGACGTAAGCACCTAAACAAAGTCAGCTTGGTTCTAAGGAAACATAACTGACACATTGGAGATCCCAAGAACATGAAGCGTGAAAAGAAACAGCAAAAGAACCAAAGGTGACATGAGGGAAAACTTTTTTACACAGCGAATGGTTAGGATCTGGAATGCACTGCCTGAGGGGGTGGTGGAGGCAGATTCGATGATGGCCTTCAAAAGGGAAACGAATAAGTACTTGAAAGTAAAACAAATTGCAGGGCTGTGGGGATAGGGCGGGGCAGTGGGACTAGCTGGATTGCTCTTGCGTAGAGCCGGCGCGGACTCAATGGGCCGAATGGCCTCCTTCCGTGCTGTAATCTTTCTATGATTCTATGAAACTGTTTCACACTTCATTAAATTTTGTTGCTGTAGACTATATGCGTAATGACATATTTGGAAAATTTTCTCTCTCGTGTACCTGTTTGCTTAGCATGACATCATGGCATTAGTAGGAGCAATTTCATTAATCATATCTAATTTTCACTTGTGACAGTTATATTACCTTTGCATCAAGTTATGTAATGGAATAGTTTGGCCTCATTTCTCTTGAGGACTTACAATATGCTTTTAACATGTCTTCAGATAATGCTTTAGATCATTATTGCTTTCTACAAACAATGTATTCTCCAACAATCAAACAATGGAAGATGGACTCTAGATTTTAATTGCAAGACAATTCCAGATGGACTTAACATCTGGATCCAAACGTATACTTATAGAGTGGTGACAGTAAATCTCTGGGCTAAAAGCAGACTTCTGACAGCTGAAGTCGTGCTTGTTAAAGCCATGTTGAAAAGTTCAGTATCTTGACTCAACGCATTCAACATTCCCTCTGCGCGGAATCTAAACTACACTTCAGTACTGAGAAAGTGCTGCATTGTCAGAGGTGCCATCCTTTGGATGATACATGAAATCAAGATCCCATCTGTCTGTTCCAGTGGTTCAGGTGAATGTAAAAGATCCCACAGCACTATTCGAAGAAGAGTAGGGGGTTCTCCAGGTATTCTGGCCAACATTCCTTCCTCAACAAACTCATGAAAAACAGACTAATTAGTCATTCATCTCTCTTGCTGGCCGTGGGATCTTGCTATGTGCAAATTGGCTGCTACATTTATTTGCATAACAAGCAGGACTACACTTCTAAAAGTAAATCGGATGTGAAAGTATTTGGAATGTTTCTCAGAGATTTGATAAGGTGCTATATAAATTTCTTTTTCCTCCTCTCAAATTCTAGAAAGGTTTTGTCCTAAATATTGATTGAATGCAATTCTGCAGACTGTTTATAAACACAACAAAAGTAACACCTTTGCCAAACACCTGCCTTTTAAATTACCAGTGAGGTTAAGTGAGTCATTTCAGGAGGCCATTTTGTGAACATTTAACATTTACTTCAGTCTATCTTAGCACACAACTAAAGACAGTTTAGAAAACAAAGCAGCTTCCCCCTTTCCCATGGGGCTATAACATATTTGTTAAGCACCGGGTAAACAATTTTTCATGAAATGGATGGTCTGACGGTATTGAAAAATCTAGTTGAAGGGTCAAGGCTTATAAGTGTAGGACAACATCTAAGATGAAAAGAATAAGAAAGATTGTGAGATAAATCAATAAGTGGTGGGTAAGTGATACCGACGGGATAATATTAACCTAACCCGCCCGGTGGGAAACTGACACGATCAGATTGGCCGCCCGATTTCACTCTCCATTGACACGAACAGAAAGTTAAATCGGGCGGGGTATAAAACAGGAGACGGATCTTGTCATTTTCCCATAGCGCGAGATAGGTTAAAATTACACCCCCTCCCCCACCACCCCCCCCCCCCCCCCCAACCAAGTGTCGTGGAGGCCTGGGGGATTACAGGAAGTAGGAAAAGCTGCAGAAGGTAAGAAGTTCCACAGCTCTGAATTCCTGGAAAAGAAGGAGCTGGAGCAGGAGATGATGTGACGACTCTTGATTTAAACACAGTGAGGACGGGAGGAGGAGGAACAGCAGGTAGGATGATGTATTTGGGGCTCAGGAGGAACAACAGAGGAAAGTTCAGGGAAGCTATGACCAGATAGTATCGACAAAATAGAGGAAGAAAGAATTTGAATTTATATAGCACCTACCACATCCTCAGGATGTCCCAAAGTGCTTCACAGCCGATTAAGTAGTTTTGAAGTGTAGTCGCTGTTGCAATATAAGAAACATGGCAGCCAATTTGCGTACAGCAAGGTCCCACATACAGCAATGAAATAAATGACTAGTTAATCTGTTTTGAGGTGGTGTTGGTTGGGAGATAAATGATGGCCAGGACAGAAGGGTCAGTTTTCTCACAGAGAGGACAGATAAAGGTACTGGGGGGAGAATCATTCATTGTGGCTTGCTTGATGCCTTTTGCTTCTCATTGGTGAAGTAAAGTTAATTGGATGCCGCAGTTTTCTGACTGAAGTGTTATTCTCTTCTTCGTCCTCAGACAAACAGTTCTCCAGCAGCTCGGACAAAGTATGCACGACCACAGGCTGTGTAGCTGCAGGTGAGTGAGGGTCAGAACCTTCCATTAAATGAAAGCATATGAGTAATAAGTAACATCATCCATACTTAAACAGTAAATCATGTGAAAAATTCTATGTACTGGCAATACCTTATGGGATAAATTGTTGATTTCGTGACTATAATTAGGAACTATATTTTCCTACATCCACTAATTTTAGTGGAAAACTAGATGTAAATGTAAAGCATGAATCACCCCTCTATTCCCACATCTTTTTCATGAAGATGGAAGAAAATATGCCCTTAAATGATCAGTAGTAATGCTTAAGTATAAACATCATCTCATAGAATCATAGAATCATACAGCACAGAAAGAGACCATTCGCCCCATCGTGCCTGTGCCGGCTCTTTGAAACAGCTATCCATTAGTCCCACTCCCCTGCTCTTTCCCCGTAGCCCTGCAAATTTTTCCTTTGCAAGTTTTTATTCAGTCCTCTTTTGAAAGTTACTATTGAATCTGTTTCCACCACCCTTTCAGGCAGTGAATTCCAAATTATAACAACTCGCTGCGTAAATAAATTGCTCCTCATCTCCCCCTCTGGTTCTTTTGCCAATTACCTTAAATCTCTGTCCTCTGATTACCGATCCTCCTGCCAGTGGAAACAATTTCTCCTTATTTATTCTATCAAAATCTGTCATATTTTTGAACACCTCTATCAAACTCCTCTTAACCGTCTCTGCTGTAAGGAGATCAATCCCAGCTTCTCTAGTCTCTCCGTCTCTAGAATACTTCCAGAATACTAACCCCCGTAGCTGAACAGCCGACTGACGCTGTCTGCCTAGGCTCATACGGGAAGAATGGGCACATGGGTCAGATAGCAGAAAGTTACGAGCTTCCATGAAGCCGTAGTCCTGCATAAATCAGCACTTTCGGGAGAGAAGGGGAGAAAGGAATGAAAAATTGGTGATGGAGAGGGGGAGGGAAAATTAAAAAGAAACACACCTCATAAGCAAAGCAATGTGTCCTGTTCATTTGGAAGAAACTAATCCCTTTGTTTTAGGCTAGTTTTGAATGGTGCTAACTTATACTATAAGCAGACAGGAGTCCTAAAACCTGGACTCAACAGTTAGTAGATGGATAACCTAACTACTGTGTTAGCAATACAGTGTGATATGGCGACTACATACATTACTCTACATGTAGAAACTGCTGAAAAGCAGTTGAGCCATTTGCTGAGTTATCAATGCAATTATTGGATCTGGCCCAAATCCATCAGCCAAGAGTGTGATGTGTTTAGTGTGATAAATTTTAGCCTTCCCTTAGCTGGACTACTGGGAAGAGTTTCCCACTTCCGACAAATCACCCCATCTCAGTTTGGACAAAATATCCTTCAGAAAAATATTGGACAAGGTGCTGGTGCTCCCTGAGAAACTGTCCTCAGAGAGAGGCTTAGCTGAGCGCACTTCCTCAATGGCCACCTCTCCTCGATGGGAGACTGGGCGAGGTACTGCCCCTCAAAGAGAGACTGGTTAGTGCGTGCCCATCTGCAGAGGGAGATTACGCAGAGTGCCCATACTCTGAGAGAACAAAGTGCCTGAATTCAGAGATAGGCTGAGAGCTTGGGCAAGACCCTGAGGGAGAGGGGGGGAGAGAAGGGGACAGGGGGTGGGTGATTGATTGATTGATGTGCATCTTCTTAGAAGGAGATTGGTTAGGGTGTCTAATCTCAGAGAAAGACTGACAAAAGAATGCTTCCAGAGGATAGCACCCTGCCTACATGACAATAGTGATGACACTTCAAAGGTAATTCACTGCTTGTGACCCACTCTGAGACATCCTGAAAAAGTGAAAGGCGCTATATAAATAAAAGTCCCTTTGAGCCCATCTTGCTGATGCAACTCTAATCCTTCCAGTCAAGGCACACACTGAATGGTGGCCAGGACCTTGTAGCCTGGTTCTATGTCCTGGCAGCTGAAGGGAAGGGGTGGGGGACTCTGTATGGGCACCAGAAAAACAACAAGGCAAGAGAAAATGGAATAAACTGCACCAAAACAACTAAAGTAGGCGCTCCATGCTGAAAATCATAGAATCTTACAGCAGAGGAGGCTGTTCGACCCTCCATGCCTGTGCTGCCTCTCTGAAAGAGCTACCCATTAAGTCCCATTCCCCTGTTCTCTTTCATTTTGTTTTCAAAAGCTTTAGTGGCATCTTCTTCCAGTACTCTTTCTGGTCGGGCATTCTATGTCCTAACAATCCTCTGCATAAAAAAGCTTCTCCTCACCTTTCCCTTTATTCTATTGATGGTAATTTTAAATTTATGTCCTCTAGTTACCGACTCACTGACCAGTGGAAATGATTTATCTCCATTTATCTTGTCAAAACCCTTCATCATTTTGAAACACACGTATATAATTCTTTTCTTTAAGCTGCACGGATAATCCAGAATATGGACCCATCTGCCTCACCATGTGAGGATTTCTACCAATATGCCTGTGGGGGTTGGCTGAATAGACACATCATACCAGAGACCAGCTCTAGATACAGTATATTTGATATTCTGAGAGATGAACTGGAAATCATTCTAAAAGGTAAAAATCCAACACTAACCAAGCTGGTACTCTGATAAAAATCCGTGTTATTTTCTTTTTATTTTATTCGTTCATGGGATGTGGGCGTCGCTGGCAAGGCCGGCATTTATTGCCCATCCCATCAGATAAGACTACGCAAACACACGGGTTTTGTGGCCCTGGTATGTTCTGCTGCTGGACATTTCAAATAAGCGCCTTTGTTTCCTTCAAATGCGACAGAACTGTTTTTCAGACAGTGCATGGCACTTGAAGAGTGATGGAGGGGAAGTGTGTGCATACATAAATGTGGAGATGCCGGTGATCGGTGATGGACTGGGGTTGACAATTGTAAACAATTTTACAACACCAAGTTATAGTCCAGCAATTTTATTTTAAATTCACAAGCTTTCGGAGACTTCCTCCTTCCTCAGGTAAATGTTTCAGGAGCATTTACCTGAGGAAGGAGGAAGTCTCCGAAAGCTTGTGAATTTAAAATAAAATTGCTGGACTATAACTTGGTGTTGTAAAATTGTTTACAATGGATACATAAAGGGGGCCATTTTAACCTAACCCGTCTGGTGGGAAACTAACCTGCTCGATTTTACTTTCTGCTGGCTTCAGTGGAAGAGTTCAGTGTAAAAACTGGTGGCCGATCCAATTCCTGTTGGTTGTCCGTCGGGTGGATTGGGTTAAAATTACCCCCAAAGTTTTTCTATTCTACATAGATTTGTGTTAGTTCCCTGTGGATTATGATGTATTTACCTATATCCATCAATTGTTTCCGCACATTTCTTGAGATGTTCTTATTCTGGTGTGTTTTGCAAAACTATGTACAAGGAGAGATCCAGTGATAAACCGCATGTAAAAGTCCACAGAAAAGTTTAATCCTGTTATGAAAGCATAATTTCCCAGATATACCACCAGCACAAGCAGGACTAACTGCGCTAACTTTACCTTGTAGCCTCTTACCCTGTCGCATTAACAGCAAGCATAGTGTCATTCACCATCCAGTAATTCCTGCCGTAAAGTGCACTGTGAGCTGTACAACATGTAAGTCCCCTCTTCTTTGACCCTAGGTGAAGGGTCAATGCTCATAGTGCACGACACCACAAGAGAGACAAGACGAGGTAAAGCAGGAACCTGTGGTGAGGTGACACTAAGCTTGCATTTTAACACCATCCAGACTGGTGTATTCCGTGATGTGAACATGACCAGATACCATTTGTTTGTATAACCGTATCTATAGTAACCAAGTGCACATTTAAATTTCCACACACTTCACTGTTAGCTCAAGTTGTTAAGAGTGTCTTGGTTTCGATTGGTGAGATGCACAAGTGTGGGTCTGGAGAGAAACCCTGTTCTTTTAAGGTAATTTTGCTGTAGCTGAATTAGATCCTTTGGTTAAAGTGTATTTAACCCAGCTCTTGCTCTGCTTCTCTGCCCTTTTAGGTGTCTTAGAGAGACCGGTTGATGGAGACCGTGATGCTTTTAAGAAAGCTAAGCAGCTGTATAAATCCTGCATAAACGACAGTAAGGTCAACTTCTTAAGATTATTTGTTTTTTTTAAATATCCGAAGTTCCTCCAGTGGCTCAACAAGTAAATGAACTGTCACATGTGGGACTGAGGCACACAGACCTGGAAGTTCAATCTCTCATCTCTACTGAGCTCACCAGAGGTGACAGTGGGATCATTAAGATTGGCCTCCTCATCCTTGGGCTGAGGGGGGAGGTGGAGAATGGGATCAGCCAAGGTTCTTGCTGCCATTCACTATCCAGTAGCTCCTGCCGAAAAGTGTACGTTGGATCGAGAGAGGAGCAAGCTTGGCTGTGCTGCCTTCCACAGTCAAATAGTCCACCAACACTTATAATCTAGGTTCCTACTTGAAGAATGGCTACTTGGGTGAGATACCAGAAAGCAGTCAGTGCTGGTGGAGCAGTGCATGGCATGAGTGATAACCTTCAGGAGAGGTGGGGAGAAGACTGTGGAAAAAATGAGTAGCCAATATTTCTCTTCTAGTTATCTTTTCTCACTTTCTCCCCTGTTTCCTTCTGAGATTTGCTACTGTGGTCACAGGACTAGAGAGGGGAGGTGGCCTGCCTTTAACCTGACTATCAGTGCAAGGGAAAGGATACCAGCCTGCCCTTAACCTGACCTTTGTGTTTTTGTTGTGAAATTTAGTAGTTTAGTGTGAATGTTACAGAATAAAGCTATCCCTGATCTTCATTTGGCTCCCTGTCACTCAACACATTGATTTCAAAATTCCCACCCTTTTCCACATATCCCTCCATGGCCTCGCTCCACGCTGCCTCAGCCGCCTATTCCAGCTCTGTGTCCCTGCTCTCAACTTCCCCTCCCTTAGGCTCACTGTGGTCAGAACCTTCAGCCATTTCATCTCCAATCTCTGGAACTTCTGTCCTAGAACCCTCCATCTTACTACTTCTCGCCCTTCCTCAAAACCAATATCTTCAGCCTTGCATTTACCTTCTCCCTTGATTGTTCTCCCAATTCCTGCTTCCTCGCTCCACCATACCCCCGCCCCCCCCCCAATAACTCTCCTTTTTGTGAAGTGCCTTAAGACACTTTGCTCAGATACAGGCACAAATTAAGCGCAAGTTGCTGTTGATGATCGAGTCCTTTTATTATTTTAATATTAATATTAATTTCAATGATTGTGCATGAGCTGAAAACAAACAGAACTGGTTGGCCCGTGGAAACAAAAGTTTCCATGAACCTGCCTCCACCACAAAGTGCTGAAAAGGCGTGGGGAGTGAAATTTGACTTCAGCGCGGGCGCAAAACAGGTGATAGCGGATCAGCCGCCCGTTATACGCCCCCATGTGAAGGAAAATTGGATGGGGTGTATAAGGGGCGGGCGATCCAATTTTGTCCCCCCACCATAGTTGAATTTTACCTCCTTTGAGTGAGACCTCAACAGGCCTGTTTAGAGGGGATAAAGTCACTCGTGCAAACCACGTCTCAAAAAGATAGATGTTAAAATAAACTATAAGAAAGGAAAGCGGGAGACGAGGTTAATTTCTTCAGAAAGGCTTGGACTTTTGGGATGCTTTCCATTAAACTGAAGTTAGGAAGTCGCAGGACTGAAAAAAAAATGTCGTTGTACAGCACGTTCACCTCTCAAGTTGATGAAGTCTTTTGCAGACACAAAGGTTATTGGCTTCAAATGAAGCATCGGTCTTGTTAATGATGTTTCATCACAGTTATATTGTAATGAGATTCTCCTAACAGCAATTTTCTCAATTCACTGCAAATTACTGGGACCTCAGTGTGCAAAAATGCATTTATTAGAGCCTTCAAACCCCCCCCCCACTACCCGCTTCAAAAAAAGAAGCATAGAAATAACATAGTGATTATGTCTCTTGAAATACATTGCAAGCATTTTAGGTCAGTTCATGAATTTTGAGACCAGATGACGCTGATAAATATCCACTCTCTGATACAAAGTGCGAATGCAGGTGCCAATCCCTTAATAAAATATTAATCAGAAGGGGAGAAAAAAGTGTGATAGAAAGAAACACTCGCCAACTCTTTTCCTTGCTTCTGGGTGTAATCCTACAAGTGACTACACTTCAAAAGTACTTCATTGGCTATAAAGCGCTTTCAGTATCAATATCAATAACTTGGATGAAGGAACAGAGTGTCTTGTGGCCAAATTTGCTCATGATACAAAAATAGATGGAAAAGCAAGTTGCGTTGAGGACACAAAGTGTCTGCAAAGGGATATTGACAGTGAGTGGACAAAAATTTGGCAGATGGAATATAATGTAGGAAAATGTGAAGTCATCCACTTTGGGAGGATAAATAAAAAAGCAAAATATTATTTGAACGGAGAAATACTACAAAATGCTGTGGTACAGAGGGATCTGGGTGTCCTTGTACATGAAACACAAAAAGTCAACATACTGGTGCAGCAAGTAATCCAGAAGGCAAACGTAATATTGGCCTTTATTTCTAGGGGGATGGAGTATAAAAGCAGGGAAGTCATGCGACAACTGTACAGGGTGCTGGTGAGACCACACCTGGAGTACTACATACAGTTCTGGTGCCCTTATTCAAGGAAGAACATACTTGCATTGGAGGCAGTTCAGAGAAGGTTCACTAGGTTGATTCCGGGTATGGAAGGGTTATCTTATGAGGAAAGATTGAACAGGTTGGGTCTATACTCATTGGAGTTTAGAAGAATGAGAGGAGATCTTATTGAAACATACAAGATTCTGAGGGGACACGATAGGGTAGATGCTGAGAGGATGTTATCCCTTATGGGGGAATCTAAAACTAGGGGGCATAGTCTCAGAATAAGGAGTCGCCTGTTTAAGACGGAAATGAGGACGAATTTCTTCTCCCAGAGGGTTGTGAATCTTTGGAATTCTTTACCCCAAAAAGCTGTGGAGGCTGAGTCATTGAATACATTCAAGGCTGAGTCAGACAAATTTTTGATCAGCAAGGGAGTCAAAGGATATGGGGAAAAGGCTGGAAAGTGGAGTTGAGGTAAAAATCAGATCAGTCATGATCTCATTGAATGGCGGAGCAGGCTCGAGGGGCCGAATGGCCTACTCCTGCTCCTATCTCTTATGGTCTTATGGTCAGACGTCCTAAGGTCGTGAAAGGTGCTATATAAATGCAAGTCTTTCTGTTCTTTTGTATTGCAGGTGTAATAGGGGAACGGGACTCTGAGCCACTCTTAAATCTATTGGATGCAATTGGTGGATGGCCAGTTACCACAGCTGACTGGGATGTCACAAAAGGTACACGACAGTTTTAGAATAATCCTCTAACCTTGGTAGTTATAGAATTAATTTTTTTTTAAAAATCAGTTTAAGAATAACTTGACTCCTTTTGAGCGTGGAATTATCTGTTTCTGATATTGCTGCATGAGCACTTAATAGGGTGATTCCAAAATCCAGCTCTCCCAGCACGGAGCCACACTTGCAGGGAGCTGCATGCCCGAATTTGCAAGTTCTTTCTTTCTTTTTATAATCGCTTTTCCAGAGTACAATAGACTGCACACGTGAGGCCATCTGGCCACAAGGACACTATATACTGCCACACCTCAATGGAAAGATCTTTGGTGTATTGAAGCAACACTTTTGATATTTAGGGAGGGCCTTGCAATCCATCCCAGAACACGTTGGCTGAGTAAAAGCCGTGCATGTGTCACAGGCCTGCACCTGGACAATATAGAGAAGAGGAGGAGGATCAGGATACATATCACCTCCAGCAAAGATACTAGAGAGGGGGGTGACATTAGTTTGTCAGGCACTGATTAATAAATTTTTAATTCATTGAAGACATGGCCTTTCAACAGTCCTTTTTTTTTATTCGTTCATGGGATGTGGGTGTCGCTGGCAAGGCCAGCATTTATTGCCCATCCCTAATTGCCCTTGAGAAGATGGTGGTGAGCCGCCTTCTTGAACTGCTGCAGTCCGTGTGGTGAAGGTTCTCCCACAGTGCTGTTAAGTAGGGAGTTCCAGGGTTAGGGTTAGGGTATGTATCATTATCATTGTTATCGTATCTTGGCTTTGTGGTAGCACTCTTGTCTCTGAGTCAGAAAGTTGTGGGTTCAAGCCCCACTCCAGAAACATGAGCACATAGTCTAGGCTGACTCATCAGTGTGGTACTGAGGGAGTGCTGCACTGTTGGAGGTGCCGTCTTTCAGACAAGTCATTAAATTAAGGCCCTGTGCTCTCTTAGGTCCCCTGTGGTCATCTTCATGTTAATCAGCGCTGCCCCCACTACTTCCTCAACATGCCCACAAACCATGGATGGTACAGGTCAAGAGACGGCCATTCCCAGTTCTATTGAAAGGGATCCTCATCAGCTAAAATGCTGCAAAGTTTTGGGAGACATTCTGCAGGTAGTTTATTGTGATATTTGACTACTTGGATCATTTTGAAGTGCTTGTAGTGGCTATACTAGCTTCTGAAATCTTAAAGGGCTTCTGGCAACACACTGTTTTCGACATGGAGACACCTCTGGCAATTCCACTCTGGCTTAGACTAGAGAAAGAGGACCAACAGGATGAAGGGGCAAATAAAGCTGCAGCTGCCGGGAGATCAGATAGACGGATGCCTGCCCGCAGGTCTCCTTACCCTCCTAGGCCCACTTATCTGAGGAGCCGTGTAAATGGAGGCAGCACTTCTCTCAAGAGTCTGTCACAAAGTTGTGTTGTCTCCTGCAAGAAGCCCTGTGGAACGGGCGATTGTTGCTCGGGAGAAATGGGAAAGGAAACTTCAGAGCCACCATAACCCAACAGTAGTATCTACAAAAACAGAGAGAGACAAAAAAGTTTGGCCACAAAGAAAGAGAGAGGTAGGTTGAAGGCTAAAGGTGAGAGAGGGATCACTTATCAGGCAACAATCTTTTCCTCGTATTCTCTCCGGTGTATGAGAGAGGTGCAAAAAGAACCTCTGCAGAAAGGGTGAGACATTTGTCTCTAAGCAGCAATTATAAAGTATTAAACACTAATCAGCAATGGCTGAGGTTCGACTCCCTTTACATCATTTTAACAATTGAAGGCAGTTCCAAAAATGCACATCCCTTCTTGTTTTCTCTTCCTTTTTTTAAAATCCCTCAATGGCCTCACCCCTTCCTATCTCTGTAACCTCCTCCAACCCTTCCAGATCTCTGCGCTCCTCAAATTCTGGCCTCCTGCACATCCCCGATTTACATCATTCCACCACTGGCGGCCATGTCTTCAGCTGCTTAGGCCCTAAGCTCTGGAATTCCCTCCCTAAACCTCTCCACCTCTCCACCTCGCTCTCCTCCTTTAAGACGCTCCTTAAAACCTACCTCTCTGACCAAGCTTTTGGTCACCTGTCCTAATAACTCAAGATGTGGTTCAGTGTCAAATTATGTTTGATAACGCTTTATCACGCTAAAGGTACTTTATAAATGCAAGTTGTTGTTGCTGTTTGCCACAGATGTCACCAGAATGGCGTTTCCATTGTCCATTCTCACCACCCTTGTGCCCTGTGATACCCTCACTACTAAAAACAATGCCACTTAGGAAGGTGTGCAGATTCCTTTTTCTCTGCCGATTCATGTGCAGTTTGGTCAAATTGGATTCTGGCGTAGCCCACTATACATTCTGCGTTTCTGTTCAAATTATCTTCCAAATTTACAGATGCTGTTTTTGTTCTGTTTCTCCAGAGCCTGATTGGAGTTTGGAAACAATTCTACCGAGGCTCAATGCCAATTACAGTAAGAGAGTTCTAATGGACATGTTTGTTTGGACTGATGACAGGGACTCAAGTAGACATATCATTTATGTAAGTAAAATGTCATCCATTCATTTACACTTTAAGTCATTGATTTGGACACACTTTAGCTGCCTGGGTGGGAGATGATCTCTATGACATTGTGGAATGACACTGGTATGTAAGCAATTCTCTTTCGGCATATATGGTTACCATGAATTTACCACTTTAGGATTAGGGGCATGTTCTGCTAAAAAAAACATTTAAAGCCTTTCTTTGCAATAACATACAAATGTCTAGTGATTAACTGCATCTAATGCGCAGGTACTTCCAACAAAACAGCTTCATCTTTTTAAACCAGAAATGAGTGACTGTCACTCCAAATGATTGACACTTGTGCACCTGGTTTCCTTCATCAGTTGGCCATGAAAAGGTCAAGTATCTGTCAAAATATTTGGACTTGTGACAATCCCTTGAATACATGAATTTCAACAAGACTACCTGATATATAATGGGTTATTTTTTGACTTTGTGTTTCCGTCGGGGAACCTAGGCCACCAGGAGACTTTACATAGACTTTACATGGAATTTACAGCACAGAAACAGGCCATTCAGCCCAACTGGTCTATGCCGGTGTTTATGCTCCACATGAGTCTCCTCCCACTCTATTTACTTCATCTCATCTTATCAGCATATCCTCCTGTTCCTTTTTCCCTCATGTACTTATCGAGCTTCCCCTTAAATGCATCTATGCTATTCACCTCAACTACTCCATGTGATACTCTCTCTCTCTCTAAGTAAAAGGAAAGTGGACATTAAAAAATAAGAACCTATAAAGGACACATGCAAATCCTGTACTGTGTTACCAACACTAATCTGGAGAAAGCAGTTTGTTTCAAAGATCATAGAAAAGCTAACACACTGTACTTGCAGGTTAGGTCCATTATAATGTCCAACTAGTCATTTTCCAGCCGTGCATGATTTCCAACAATCAAAGGGCATCAGCTCTTTGAAAGATGTTTAAAACCAATCACTAGATTCTTAGCCATATAAATGTACTGGATGTCACAGAAGTCTACTTGTCCTCTATCCAAACAAGCATTTGATCTTTCCAACAGCTTTCATATTTTATTTATTAATGTTGGCCTATCTAAATGTTAAAAAAAATATTCTCCCCTGTAGGTAGCCTACATCCTCTTTTAGTTCAGTTTACATACATGGGTCCATTAACAAGCCCAGGGTATTCAACGTCCTCTTTAATTTCTATTTACATACACGGGTGCATTAACAGAACTCTAATTTCAACACAGCCTTAATATTCAGGCGGTTCACTAGACCATGGAATGGCTGCTTTCTTTAGAAAACCCATTTGCCGTTGTTACCCAGTCTATAATTTAAATCAATCTCAAGGCTTAAAAGGTGAAATATGAGACGCATATATTCAGCTTGGTGAACAAAGGCCAAAGTGTTTAGCATAAAGAGGCTGGATGGTCCCAGCATGGAGCAGACGCTGCACGCTCCTGCTTTATTCTGGCTGCAGCCCCGGATGTCTATTTCCAGCTCTCTTCAATAACTCATCTTTTTTTTGTTTTCTTCAAGAGTCTATATCAGAATTTTTTGCATGCACTGTGCAAATTTTTTTTTCAACCATTCTAGGTAGACAGGGATCATATATTTACAATTTGTTGATAAGCTAGAGGACTGGGCATTCACCTGTCTGCACCTGAACTATGGGAGACCAGAGTTATACTGCTGCCTGCAGGCTGGAAAACAGGTTTGCAACCCTTTCAAATGCCTTTAACGCGCAATGCAGTCAGATTACTGACCTCACTCGAGAGGTATCGGCTGTAATTTTACGAGTCTATGCTGCCAGCAGGGAGCCTCACCCACTGGCATCACCAATCAGAAATCAAGGAATGCACTCCCAACAAATGTCCGAACCATTGAGACGAATGGCTGGAGAATCACTTACAATTTGTACTGGAGATTCCCATTCTCTTTGAATTGCTGAGGAGCGGAAATTGAGAGACCGAAATCAGTTTGTTGAGTCTGTGTTCATTGGAAGTATGCTCTTCTAATTTTTGCTTAATGTCCCACCCGTCACTCTTGCAGGTTGATCAGCCCAGCCTGGGGATGCCTTCCAGAGATTATTACTTTAGAGATGGAAACTACAAGAGGGTGAGCACTTAAACTGACTACAGAGATACTATCATAGATTCTTACTGGTGTAACGTACTATCTAGTTCCTTTCATTCATGAGTTTCCCATTGTCCCTGTTCCTCGCTGTAACAGTATCTTAGTTTTATTTTAGGGGACACTGTGCCAGTTGTCTTTTAACCGTTTTTTTAACATTGGGCTGATTCCGCAATCTGTCGCTCGCAGAAGAACTACTACAGGAAATCGCCAACGTTATTTTCTATCTATTAAAATTAATGAACAGCGGACATAGTGGGCTGTGCACGTGTGATTTCCCAAAGATGAATCATCTGCGAGCACCGCTGTCTGTGAGGATCACCCATTATTGTACTGTAACGGAAAAGCAGTACGGTCATCTTATAGTTTGTGGGACCACACAGAGTTAATAATGGCCTTCTATTTTACTGAGAAAGGCCAAGGCCTATCATGCAGGAGAGCAGAGGAATTGTCAAGAGTAGCAGAGAAGATTGGTCATGACATGGTGGTTAGGGCTTTATAAGTCTGTAGATTGTGGGAGGAAGTGAAGACTCTTTGTTGGCATCTCACTTTCAGTTGAAAACAAAACTCCATTCACCTCTATCCTTTCCAATTTGATAGCTGATGTATAAGGGTCCATTTTCATGTTTAATGCTCGTGGCACAGAACTTTGCTTGCTGGCAGCACATACTGGAATTCAGGAACGTGTCTGATGTGTGGCCCCATGATTAACCACATGTTGCTTTTATTGTGGGGTTGAATATTGAGCATGTGTCTAATTGTCCAATATCCTGGGTACGGTGGCCCAGAGTTTATGAGTTCAAATCCCTTTATAGCAAGTTATGAAACTGAATTCAAAACATCTGTGAATTTGTGGACTGGCACCAGAAAATGAGCATGAAAATGTTATAAAAACCCAACTAATTCACTAATGTCCATTCAGGGACGGGAACCTGCCAACCCTACCTGGTCTGACCTACTTGTGACTCCAGTTCTACACTGTGTGGTTGACTTTAAATGCCGTCAGGGCACCTACAGATGGGCAATAAATACTGCCTTGCCAGTGTGATCCACATCCCAAGAACAAATAAAAGAAAAATGCATTCCCAGCCCACAAAGCCCTGTGTTGGGAGTGCCACAATATAATGGCATTGGGAAGGGCGTGCAAATTTAAAGACTTCAATACAAAGTAATTGTGCTGATATCTATCATATAAATCAGTCACTGAATTTAATGGTGTTACTCTTATTGAAGGTGCGTGAAGCCTACTTGCAGTTTATGATTGTAATTGCTAAGATGATCAGAGAAGACAGAAACTTGACAAAAAATGACACCTTTGTCGAAGAAGAGATGACAAAAGTCCTGGAGCTTGAAATAGAAATGGCAAATGTAAGTGTTTGAATGATATTTCTGTATTCCTCCCATGGAGGCCGTGTGGTGAACAGAAGGCACAGCGCACGATTGCGTTTAAAAGAGTTGCAATGTATCGCGCATGCCACTATCCGCCTTAGGCATGTGGTCCTAGCTCACACTCTCCATCAACACATGTCCTTTTCTCTGTTGTCCTCTGCCCGAGGCCTCATGTTGGCGAGTCGGAGCCAGTCTGCCGCTTACCCTGCTGAATTCTCACCTCACGTTAAAATCGGGGCTCATATCCTAGCCTCCAGCCACCTCCAGGGGCTGTCTGGAGCAGGGCTCAAACCCTTTGCCTTCTCACTCAGAGGCAGGAATGCTACCACAAAGGCTCACTTCCTGAACACATGTCTCAAGCAGCAAATGGACAGAAGAGGTATTTCAGAAAACATGGAATGAATCGATCACGAAACATAGAGTGGATTTATTGAAAAATATGGAGTGTACTATCACAAAATAAGGAATGGATATGTATAACAGGACTGTGAGGTGCAATCTGTCTTCACAAAATGTTGAACTGTTGGAAACAGTTTCTGTGTAGTCAATAAGCATCATGCTGCTCAGTTATATTCATACTGTATATGAAATTAAACAGCTGCATCAGCATTCACAAATATTTTAGTGACTGGTTAATTTGACAGTTAAATAATAAATGTTTAAATGTATCATAAATATTTGAATAAGATTTGAATGCTCAGATGGTCAAGTTCCATGCTTTGGTGGATTAATGAAGTGTGCAGATTTGGGGAGTCCATGCTGTGAAATGCTGTGAGATACCCCACCTCCCCACCTCCCCACCTTCCACCTCCCCACCTCCTCACCACCCCACCTCCCCACCTCCCCACCACCCCACCTCCCCACCACCACCACCACCACTTTTACACAAATTCAGAAATAAACTGGCTACTACTTCTGTAAATTCATAAATAAAACTAATAGCATGTCTATAGATTTACGGGTCAAACTGTTAACTGTTTCTTTTTTCTCCTTAATTTTTTCTCCTCCCCATCTCTCCTCAAGGTGTTGTCTCTTGATGGGGGACAGTTCCACAGGCAGCAGTAGCCCAATGGCAACTCACCACTCCCCACATGCAAGTCTAGCCAGTGAGTGTCTGCAGGCTATTTGAGGATACCTCAGGTGAGCCCAATTCTGGTCTCACCTGAGGGGGGGGAGGGGGAGGGGGGTGCAGTCACTGATAGTGTTCAGGAGTGAGAAACCTGGCTGATATTTCCCACTCCGTAGCCCGGAGGTGGCTGAGGCTGATTGTAGAGTTTTTCTCATCATAGACCAGGGATCTAGGCCTAGGTTCAGATATAAGCTATTATTGGCTCTTTTTACGTTTAATTTTTCTGTCGATTATTTCACTGCACTTGGATTGAATGCCTTTTGATGCTAAATGGGCCCACTCCAAACTGTCATTAACTCCTCCCCTTTGACCAGCACTAGGAGGCACAAGGTGCTAACCAATTCAGGCTACCCACTCCAATTTTCCATCACCCACCCGGTCAGAAATGCCATATTCTCCATTCGGAGTGGCTGAGGTTGCAGGCCTGAGAGGAGTCACGGGCTTGATCCTGGGTCCCCTACTTCTTTCCACTGAGCCTCAGTTTATGTTCAAATCCCTCCATGACTTTGACTCTCCCTATTTCGGTCACTTCCTCCAGCCCTACAACCCCTTACTACCTCCACAGACTATAAAGTAAAGCTGTTCCTCTCTCCATAGGCTACTGCACCACCAGAGGAAAGGCACGATATTACAAAGCTCTATAACAAAATGACACTGTCTCAGCTTCAAGTGAAGTTTGATCTCAACGTGAGTAGTTTTTTTTTGCTGATCATTGCTTTCTGTAGGTGCACTCTGTTCTTTAGTTGTTAGGCGTGATATTTTAGTTGATGCTAAGGGGAGATGTAATGATTCCCTCACTGTCCATGTTAAGAATTGTCAAGTGTTCAGATTGGTTCCTTTGCCTTGGGCAGGTCCTCCTTGAATCTCTATCACCCGTCTATATACTCTAAGCACCAGATAGCTCTTCACATAGGGGTTCACTCATTATATTCTTGATACTGAAAAGCTCTCTATACAGATACTCTTCAATACACTATTACCCCTCCCCCATGTCTTGGGTGTTAATCATCACACCTTTGGGTGTTTTATACTTCCTGGTTATCTATGTGGCTTTTTTGACCATCAAAAGTTAGGATATTTGGTTTTTCCTAAGAATGTTGAGTAGCTTAACTCATATTTAGGTTACATAGTGCTGCTGCCGCCTATACAGTAGTACCTCTCTGGTATTATTGAACATAGGGATAAAGGTTAATTACTTAAATTCATTGATTAATTTCATGTTTGTGTCTCAGGGATTTAACTGGACGCAGTTCATTCAAAGGATCATGTCGAGCGTAGACATTGAAGTCCATCCGGAAGAGGAAGTTGTGGTCTATGGCACTGGATATCTTCAGAAACTTAAGTATATCCTCCCCAAATACTCCAAGAGGTAAAAGTCATCAGATCCTAAAGAGTTTTATATCGGGTTGTGCTGCATGCTCAGTTTTTTTTAGGAGTTGGGAAACTCCAGATCCCATGCTGGTGGACAAACCACAACACTCCATTGAAATGAACACACATGCCTCTCCCCACAATGGACATCACCAAAATGGCTTTGGAGGGAAGGAGATCCGAAATGCTGGGTGTCCATTGTGCAGCAAATGCAACAGTGTTTTAAAGAACATATTATTTTCAGACTCAGCTGGGCGAACATGTTGATGAGAAGCTCCTTCCCCTAGAGCACAGGGTCCACAAGGGAATCGCACCGGCTCTTCGAAGTCATCAGCTTTCCGTCCACCTGGAGTTGGACGCAGTGGCACTGAGATTTGCCGGGTCGCGATGGCGGCGGTTGTGCCGGAATCTCACCCCATGATACCCACCAGTGCCGACTCCACCGGAGCTTACAGGGTCAGCAAGCGGGAGCCTCACTTGCACAGGGAAAGCCATTTCTGGCGCATCTTTGGCAGCCGCCTGTCGGAAATTCCGACACCTGCCCCCCCCCCCCTCCGGAGTTAGGGTGGGAGACCTCCCCTTTCCCCGTGCAATTTCAACCCTGGTGTCACAAGAATTTTGTTCTCCGCATTTTTTCATGTATTTGTCACGACCGCATTATTTCCATTGCTGTACACTAATAAAAAAGGTTTTCTGCCCTGACTGGTGACACTGCCTTTCGAATGTTAATACCGGGGGTCCGTGCGGAGTGTGACAATATTTACAGGGGTCACTCATGCAGAAAAGTTTGAAAATCCCTGACTTGGACTTTTCTTCCCTTTTACTTTTCTGTCACGTTTACAAATCACACACTCAGCAGCACAATTGCATACACAACGGGACAAAGCAGCCTACAATGCGTCCTTTATATACTATATGCCTGTTCAGTATATGATTAGCAGGATTCGAATTCATAATGGGATTTGTAGGAATTATATTTAGACTCACCGGGTGATACGTTACTTCGGTGATTGACATTCTAGTGGAATTTAGGAGATTTCAGGAACATGGAGAAGTTTGTCGGCTCATCAAGCCCCCCTCCCCCCGCCTTTTCATTGATCTTCTCACTGTAACCCTCAACCCCCTCAGAATTCATGGACGAGATTTCCCCTGGCCGCTATGTGTTGGGGACACTGTAAACATAGTGAGAGGATTTTCTATGTTATTTAAGCAAATTAATAAGTGCAGTCGGAGGAGGTCTCCGCACAATGTTTATAAAGTCATTAACACGAATGGAATTTTCTGCCTTTCCTTCCCGCACCTAGTTGTCACTTGAACTTATATATATGCCATTTGCTATGTATTCGATTTGCCAATAGCCCTTTGGCTTGTTACCGCACTTGAAATGTATTACTATGTTTGTATGAAATTCCGTTATCCACTATTTTGGCGTGTTTAAAGTGGGATGTGCTGCATACTCGGGTCTGTAGAGAACGTTTGGAGCTCGGGTGGCTCCAAATCAGTCCCATGCTGACAGAAAGTTTCAATCCCCATGGAGATGAATCGAACCATTTATGAGAATTGACACCTTTGATAAAATAGTGAACTTGATGCAAACACGTTTGGTGACTGACATCACTCGCGGCATTATCAGCCCACTTGTGCGAACTATTCTTGCCTGAACTCTCTACTGATCCCTAATTTTTAAACGGACCCCTCTGATTTTTTGAACCATTTATCAGTGTGAACAATTTTTTCTGGGCCAGTATTACGGAACCCCTTCACTTGCTTTGATCAACTTCTCTTTTCCAAGGCCATCAAATCCAACTTCCTCAACCTTTCCTCATGAAGCAGACGATGCCTGGAAAAGGGTAAATGGAGCGGCATTTTAACAGCCAGTTTCAATGCCTTGTCTGTAATGGACTTCTAGAATTCAATCTCACGATTTTAACTCTCTCACGTTTTTAGCACCCTTCAGAACTACCTGGCCTGGCGGCTGATCATAGCTCGAGTGAGCAACTTAAGCAGACGCTTTAAAGACACCCGAGCCAACTACCGAAAGGTACGGAACATTTCAAAACTTTCATTCGGTTTTGCTCTGCTGAGTCATTCATTATCAGTACGACACTCTTAAGTCACCATATTTCTTAATTTTTTTGTTCCTACATGCATAATTGCAAAATATGTAAACGACCTACGTGCTAGTCATGTGCATCTTGTACAAGAATTTCAGTGTTGTGACTTTATACACTGTTTAGATCTTGTAAGAAAGTAATGGGTTCAAAATTTTCTAGAATTTCTGCTCTTTCCCAACCTCTAGTCCTCAAATCCCTCTTCAGCACTTCACCCCGCGATTACTTCCTGACCACAGACCCTGCCCCGGCCCCCTCACCCCCCAATCCATTCGCTCCAAGGTCACAAGTACTCTTGAGCTGGTTAGGCTAAACTGAAGTGAGTTTGAGGAGCAGGCTGATGATGCCTGGGAGGAGAGCCAATACTTCGCATTCAGGGAGAAATTATGTCACTTCTGTAGCTATAGGGAGGTCGAGCTTAGCTCCAGGTCCTTATGAGAGATGAAAAGAAAAGGAGCAAAAGAGACATTTGGAGAAAAAGAAAGAGACATACCGAGATAAAGGGAGATAAAGTGTGTGAGGCATGCAGGGTGGAATACATACAGAATGAAAGGTTTCATTTCCTCTGGTAACGGGTTAATGGATTAATTTAAAAT
Source organism: Heptranchias perlo (assembly GCF_035084215.1). NCBI lineage: Eukaryota > Metazoa > Chordata > Chondrichthyes > Hexanchiformes > Hexanchidae > Heptranchias > Heptranchias perlo. The sequence continues at coordinate 7,250,957 of NC_090356.1, forward strand.
TCCATGGAAACATAGACGTATATGGCACAGAAGGAGGTCATTTGGTCCAGTGTGTCTGGGCCGGCTCTTTAATAGAGCAATCCGGAATTAATCCCACCGCCCCATATTCCTGTATTTTCCTTTTCTGCAAATATACATCCAATTTTCCCTTAAACGATGTAATGTTCTTTGCCTCAACCAATCCCTGTGGCAAAGCATTTCCACACTCGCAGCAACGTGTTGCGTAAAAAATATATTTTGACACAGTCTGTTTAAAATAACACAAAGAAATGTTATCAAACCCATTGACCAATGTGCTTCCAGAGAAAATTAAACACTATAGAGAGAAAACGTGTGAGCGAGATACAGAGTGTCAGACAATGAAAGCGAGAAAGAGTGGAAGACAAACAAAGACAGAGGAAGGGGGAACGGAAAGACTCAGAGAGTGGGAGAGAAGCTGAGAGACAGTTACACAAAGAGACAATGTTTCTTCCAGATTTTTGTTCATGAGCAATGTCACAGGAGACCAACTAATGTAGAGTAATTTCTAGAAAATTTTGCCACATTAAAAGCAATTTACAACAACAGAGATGTACCACTCCCCTTACAAATGTGGCCATCTGTTATGTTTCAGCTGTTTATAATAATCAGGTCATTTCCTCCGAGTCAAAATATTGTATTAGTTTTAATCCTGCAGAATGTTTAACCTTTTAATGTAAACCTATTAGCATGTGTTTTCACTCAGCATCAAGCACAACCTCCCCTCCCCCATACCTAATAAATTCTGCCAACTAAGACCCCCTGTAATAGGTGAAAGACTTGCTTCCTCATTCTGGCTTTCCTCCTCTTTCATGTCACTTGGTTTATCTGCTGACTGAGCAGCTTCCCTCTGTCCTGCTAGCAGTTTATTTATGTAGTCCCATCTCCTCTGCTTCATCCCCCCGACCTGCCGTGTTTCAATTGACTGTACTTCTGTACCCATCTTTGTGATCTTTGGAGTCATTGGACACTGTGGTGGGGAGTGGGAAACATTAATTTTTAAATCAATTACTGCTCCCACCCCCATCCCCATTACAGCCTCCACCTCTGCTTTCTCAATACAGAGGGGTACAAACTCGAGTGTACATTACACACGCCCGGCCTAGTCATCAGTCACCAGATCTGGCTTCACCACTACAATACCGCACCTCTATACCTCTATAAGATCACCTCCTTCATGCCTCCTTTCCAGGCTGAAAACTTTAGTCTTTCCTCATAACTCAGACCTTTGACATGAAGGATCAGCTTTGTGGCTCTTCCTTGCCCTGCTTTTAGCGTGTGAATGCGTTCCAGTGACTAAAACTGAACACAGTTACTCAAGATATGGTCTGACAAGAGCACTGTACAGACATTACCGTCTCTGACTTATATTCTTATGTCTTGGCTATGTAGTTTAACATTCTTTTGGCTTTGTTGATTGTTGCTCTGTATTGGTTGGACACACTTAGCGTTGAGTCTACCAGGACTCCTCAGTCTCTTTCAACACCATTTGTAAAGCACTTATTTTTTCTCCCTATGTGCAGTACTTTACACTTGCTTGCATTAAATTTCATCTGCCGTTGCTCTGCTTGCTTACATATTTTATCCAACCCATTCTGTAGTTTGTGAGTTGCCTGCTTCAATTCCGTTGCCCCTCCTGGACTGGTATCATCTACAAATTGACCATTTTGTATTGAGTTTCTGAATCCAAGTCATTTAAAGAAAGAAAGACATTCATTTGTATAGCGCCTTTCATGACCTCATGATGTCCCAAGGTGCATTACAGTCAATGAAATACTTTATGTAAATTTATGTAAATTAGAAACAGTGGTGATCCCAACAGAGCCCTGGGATACCCTACTCAGTAATTTCCCCTACCCTAACATAACTCCTTTAATGTAAGGAATCTTACAACACCAGGTTATAGTCCAGTTGGACTATAACCTGGTGTTGTAAGATTCCTTACATTTGTCAACCCCAGTCCATCACTGGCATCTCCACATCATAACTCCTTTAGCAAGTACTCATTGCTTTCCATTCTTTAACAAATTGTCTTACCCATTGCCAGGGTATACCTTGAATCCCTCCAGCGTTGAGTTTAACTGAGAGCTTTTCATGTGGAATTTTGTCGAATGCCTTTTGAAGGTTGAGGTACACGTGCTGTAGGACTTTCCACAGTCCGCTTGGGTTGCCATTTCCTCACAGACATGCTAAAAACAAGTGAATGAACCATTTGCGTATTCTCCACAAACTCCACCCTTTTTATCCACGTCTGCATTATCACTGAAATTAGCAAAGACAAGAGTTTCAGTGCCCCGGAGATTGAGGCTGGGTATCTGTAATATGAAAGCACTGCTGATTAAAAGCTCCTTTAAAAGATTTCTTGACTTCTCCCCTATTGCCTTTGTCCTTGAGGTATCCTGGATTATGGGCCCTGCCCCTTCATCTAGCTTCCTCAATAAAAGAAGCCACGGGCATAAATCCATATGGAGAATATCGTAAACTAGAGGGAAGAGGCACTTGGTGAGGTGGCCCCTCATCATCTCTGGATCATTACCTTTAAAAAACCTCTGTTGCCCACTTAAATTGTTAATTGGACCATAAAATGCTGGGTCACATTCCTGAAGCAAAATAAAAGTACATCTCAAGAGTGTGAAACTGTTCTGTCAGTACAGCAGCTGCAGCGATATTAGTTGCTCCTGTTTCTACCATCAGACAAGATCATTACTGCTGGCTGATCTCCAGAGCCAGCTTCCCATCCCCCTGTCATCAACATATTTCTGCCTGAGTGATGCTATGCAGTTTGTAAAAGATTTCAGCTTTAAGGGTTCTTGGGTAGATGACTTCCTCTGGTCACTATAGTTTTTAAAATTCATTCTTGGGATATGGTTGTCACTAACAAGAACAGCTTTTCTTGCCCATCCCTAGCTGCCCTTGAGAAGGAGGTGGTGGGCCTTCTTCTTGAACCACTGCAGTCCGTGTGGTGAAGGTGCTCCCACAGTGCTTTTAGGTAGGGAGTTCCAGGATTTTGACCCAGCGACGATGAAGGAATGACGATATATGTCTAAGTCAGCGGGTGTGTGACTTGCTGGGGAACTTGGAAGTGATGCTGTTCCCATGCACCTGTCCTTTTAGATGGTGGAGGTTTGGGAGGTACAGTCAAAGAAGCCTTAGCAAGTTGCTGCAGTGCATCCTGTAGATAGTACACGTGCAGCCATGTGTGCCGGTGGTGGAGGGAATGGATGTTTAAGGTGGTTGGATGGGTTGCCAATCAAGCGGACTGATTTGTCCTGGATGGTGTCGTGCTTCTTGAGTGTTGTTGGAGCTGCACTCATCCAGGCAAGTGGAGAGTATTCCTTCACACTCCTGACTTGTGCCTTGTAGGTGGTAGTGAGTCTTTAGAGAGTCAGGAGGTGAGCCAATTGCCACAGAACACCCAGCATCTGACCTGCTCTAGTAGCCAAGTCATTTATGTGGCTGGTCCAGTTGAGTTTCTGGTCAATGGCAACTCCCAGGATGTTGATTGCAACATTGTAAACAAAGCAGGGGGATTACCTCTGATCCTTATTTCTAGTGCTATAACCCTATCTCCTGTCTAGGAGGCTGTGTGCTGGCAGTGCAGGACCACTGAATTTGTCATTAAAAGAACACACTTACCATTTCCCTGAAAATAGTGACCAGAGGGAATCTTCCTGCAATGTTTACTATGTCACTAACACAGAGCAAACAGATGAAATCTTCTCTCCTTATTTCCTTATAGAATAAATCCAAAGACCAAAGAATAACTTTCAGCGCAGGACAGTTTCATAGTCGAATCACACTGCATCAAAGCACTTTACTGAGATCAACTCTCAGTTCTTGATTAATTAGAATACCCCAGTTACATAGTATGGACTGTAACAAGAACAGAATATGCAACAGATCAGCCAGCATCTGTAAAGATGAAAGACAAGTTAACATTTCAGGTACAATTCTTTGTCAGAACACAACAAGGATAGTTAAAGGAATGGTGGGGCCAATTAGGGATGATAAAGGAAATCTTCTTGTGGAGGCAGAGGGCATGACTGAGGTACTGAGTGAATACTTTGCATCTGTCCCCACAAAAGAAGAAGATGAAATTAATGTCGCAGTAGAGGAGGAGGAAGTAGTGATATTAGGTAGGATAAAAATAGATAGAAGAGATGTGCTAAATAGTTTGGTGTCACTCAAAGTTAACAAATCACCCGGTCCAGATGGGATGCCTCCTAGGTTGCTGAGGGAAGCTAGGGTTGAGATAACAGAAGCTCACAATCTTTCAATCCTCCTTGGAAATGGGAGTGCTGCCAGAGGACTGGAGGATTGCAAATGTTACATCCCTGTTCAAAAAAGGGGAGAGGGATAAACCTGGTAACTACAAGCCAATCAGTCTAACATTGGTGGTGGGAAAATACTAGAGACCATCGTCAAGGACAAAATTAATTCTCACTTGGAGGAGCATGGGTTAATAAGGGACAGCCAGCATGGATTTGTTAAAGGCAAATCATAGAATTACATAGAATGTAAAGCACAGAAACAGGCTATTCGGCCCAACAGGTCCATGCCAGTGCTTATGCTCCACACGAGCCTCTTCTCTCCCTACTTCATCTAGCCTTATCAGCAAATCCTTCTATTCCTTTCTCCCTCATTTGTTTATCTTGCTTCCCCTTAAATGCACCTATGCTAGTCACCTCAACTACTCCTTGTGGTAACGAGTTCCACATTCTAACCACTCTCTGGGTAAATAAGTTTCTCCTGAATTCCCTATTGGATTTATTAATGACTTTCTTATAATTATGGCCCTTAGTTCTGGTCTTCCCCGCAAGTGGAAACATCTTCTCTACATCTACCCTATCAAACCCTTTCATAATCTTAAAGACCTCTATTAGTTCACCCCTCAGTCTTCTCTTTTCCAGAGAAAAGAGCCCCAGTCTGTTCAATCTTTCCTGATAGGTATAACCTCTCAGTTCTGGTATCATCCTTGTAAATCTTTTTTGTACCTTCTCCAGGGCTCTATATCCTTTTTATAGTTTGGAGACCAGAACTGTTCACAGTACTTCAAGTGTGGTCTAACCAAGGTTCTATACAAGTTTAACATAACTTCTCTGCTTTTCAATTCTATCTCTCTAAAAAAGAATCCCAGTGCTTGGTTGGTTTTTTTTATGGCCTTATTAACCTGTGTCGTGACTTTTAGTAATTTGTCTATCTGTACCCCCAGATCCCTCTGCTTCTCTACCCTATTTAGACTCTTATTATCCAAGCAGTATGTGGCTCACTTATTCTTCCTACCAAAATGTAATACCTCACACTTATCTATATTGAAATTCATTTGCCAATTACACGCCCATTCTGCAAGTTTATTAATGTCTTCCAGTATTTTGTTGCAATCAGTACTAACTATACCCTCCAATTTGGTGTCGTCTGCAAATTTTGAAATTGTATTTCTGATTCCCAAGTCCAAATCGTTTATGTAAATGGTGAACAACAGTGGTCCCAGCACCGATCCTTATGGAACACCACTTCCTACTTTTCGCCAGTCTGAGTAACAACCTTTAACCCTTACACTCTGTTTTCTGTTTTGTAGCCAGCTTGCTATCCATTCTGCTACTTGTCCTCTCACTCCACATGCTCTGACTTTAGTCATGAGTCTACTACCTTATCAAAGACCTTTTGAAAATCCAAGTATATTACATCTACTGCATTACCCTTGTCTACCCTTTCTGTTACTTCTTCAAGGAATTCAATAAGGTTGGTCAAGCATGACCTTCCCTTTTGAAATCTGTGCTGGATATTCTTAATTATATTTTCAGTTTCTAGATGTTTTTCTCTTACATCTTTGAGTAAAGATTCCATTATCTTTCCTATCACTGATGTTAAGCTAATTGGTCTATAGTTCCCTGGACTGATTCTATCTCCCTTTTTAAATATAGGAATCACATTAGCTGTCCACCCTATCCTCTGCCACTATTCCCTTTTCTAATGAATTTTTATATATATGTAATTATGCCTCTGCCATCTCTTCCCTAACTTCTTTTATTATGTGCGGATGCAATCCATCAGGACATGGGGTTTTATTCTCTCTAAGTTTGATTAGTTTATCAATTATCTCCTTCCTTTCCATCTTTAATGTCTTTATATCATTTTTGACTAACCTGATTGAGTTCTTTAATGAAGTAACAGAGAGGATTGATGAAGGTCGGGCAGTAGATGTTGTATATATGGACTTTCAAAAGGCATTTGATAAAGTACCACATAACAGACTTATTCAGAAAATAGTAGCACATGGCATTAAAGGGATGGTGGCAACTTGGGTACATAATTGATTAAGGAATAGGTTGCAGAGAGTAGTGGTAAATGGATGATTTTCTGACTAGAGAAAAGTACGCAGTGGACTCCCCCAGGGTTCGGTGTTAGGACCATTGCTTTTCTTGTTAAATATAAATAACCTGGACTTGGGTATAAGGAGTACAATTTTGAAGTTTGCCGATGATGGAAAACTTGGCAAAGTAGCAAATAGTGAGCAAGATTGTAGCAGACTTCAGGAGGACATAGACAGACTGGTGAAATGGGCAGACACATGGCAGATGCAATTTAATGTGGATAAGTGTGAAGTGATGCACTTCGGGAGGAACAACCCGGAGAAGTAATATAATCTAAATGGTCCTATTTTGAGGGTGGTGCAAGAGCAGAGGAACCTGGGGGTGCAGATTCACAAATCTTTGAAGGTGACAGGGCAAATTGATAAGGTGTTTAAAAAAGCGTATGGGATACTTGGCTTTGTAAATAGGGGTTTTGAATACAAAAACCAGAGGATATAGATTTAAGGTGATTGACGAAAGAACCAGAGGAGACATGAGGAAACATTTTTTTATGCAGCGAGTTGTTATGACCTGGAATGCACTGCCTGAAAGGGTGGTGGAAGCAGACTTAATAGTAACTTTCAAAAGGGAATTGGATAAATACTTGAAGGGAAAAAAATTTACAGGGCTATGGAGAAAGAGCAGGGGAGTGGGACTGATTGGATAGCCCTTTCAAAGAGCCGGGACAGGCATGATGGGCCGAATGGCCCCCTCTTGTGCTGTACAATACTTTGATACTATAAAGTGGGTCAGTAACCAGAGGTCATAGACTTAAAATAATTGGCAAAAGAACTAGAGGGGAAATGAGGAGAATTTTTTTCACACAGAGGGTTGTTAAGATCTGGAGCGCACTCCCTGAAAGGATGATGGATGCAGATTCCATAGGATCTTTCAAAAGGCAATTGGATATGCACTTGAAGAGGGCTAATTTGCAGGGTTATGGGGAAAAATCTGGGGTGTGGGACTAAATTGGACAACTCTTTCAAAGAGCTGGCAGAGGCTCGACAGGCCAAATGGCCTCCTTGTGTGCTGTAAAGGCTATTATTAGGGTCCTGCACTCAACCGTATCCAATTTAGTTACTAGGTTTTCTGCCCATTAACAAGTTGTTATAACTCCAAGCTTTATACAAGTGTATTCTGTGTGTATATAATGCCTCATCAGATTTTTAGACTTTACAACTTGAAACAGAATATGAGTAAGGAGACTAAAGTGCATTGTTAAACCTGTAGCCAACTTACTTAAGCTCCATTATGCACTGCTTATTTACATGGCCACATACACTAGTGTATATTGTTAGAAATCTTGCATTTTATCGTGTTGAAATATCTCAAAACACTGTTAAATAAATAACATACCACCCATTCTACACTAGCAACATCTCATAGGGATGAATGCCCAGTTTATAAATTTTCAGGTTTTCAGGGGCATTTGTTAAGGAAGGAATGTTGGCCAGGACACTGGGAGAGCTCTTCTTCAAATAGTAACATGGGATCTTTAATATCCACCTGAATAAGGCCCTTGTTTAACACCTCATCTAAAAGAAGGTATCTCTGACAATGTGACTCTGCCTGTATCTCAGAGGAGTAACTGCCCACTGCAGCGTTGAGTTTTCCATCTCTCGCACCAACCATCCATGTGGCCTGAGTGAGAATGCCAAATTGTATTAAATTACAGTTAATTTTACAGGGCCATGCCGTCTAAGAATTGGGTTGACTGCAGATTTTTATATATGGATAAACTAAGAGAGGCTTAATGGCCTTCCTCGCCTGTATTAACATAATAACATAAGAAATAGGAGCAGTAGTAGGCCATACAGCCCGTCGAGCCTGCTCCGCCATTCAGTCAATATCTATTGTGCAGCTTATGCACGGCACATAGCTTGGTTTTCCAGCTCTTGTTACTTCTTTATTATTCATTACTGAATTATGAGGAACTCTAACGTGTTATAAGTACAGCACCGTTTATTTTGTTGTATGGCACTAACTTTCTCATGAAAAGATGCAGTTTTGTAGACCTAATGTGGACCCTCTTTTTTTAATGCTTTTATTGAGATATTCTTTCTCACTTGCCCTCCATGTTAGGATGTTAATAACATTTCTTGTATACCTGTACACCTATTATAGATGATATTGCATTTAAGTAACTTGTTTAGAAGCGTAATTAATTTTTGAAGAGATTTTATGTTGTTGTGGAGATGAAGGTTTTTTTTTTGATGAAGGTATTAGTGTTGGGGAACTGAGTATTATGCTATTTTGGACTTTTGTCAGGTACAGGTGCTGCACTGGAGTAACATCCTATATAACACTCTAAAGTGCTTGTGCTCTGAACTCTCTGACCCAAAAGCAAGCACGCTACCAAATGATCCCTTTACATACATAAGAATGGCACTTGCATTTCAAAGTTACAATTGTTACTCGGCAAAAAAAATCATAATACTAAGTTGAGTAAGATCGAGTGTCTAATCCTCATGCTTTATGCACATGTTTATGTTTCTGCTGCAGCTTATCACATTGAATCACTTCAAACCACTTCACACTGTGAAATACAGTGATTAAGTTTTGTGATCGTAACTGACTGTTATATTCTTGTTACTGACCTACAATTGACCTTCATTACCACAGGCACTGTACGGTACCACTGTGGAAGAAGCTCGATGGCGAGAGTGTGCCAGCTACATCAACAGCAACATGGAAAATGCAGTGGGAGCACTTTATGTAAGGGAGGCATTTGCTGGCGAGAGTAAGAGAATGGTATGTTGCTCATATATCAGCATCACTCACCAGGTTTTCATATATCAGCATCACTCACCAGGTTTTCTTGTCAACGTCCATAATCACATCGTTCACCTGACGAAGGAGGAAGCCTCCGAAAGCTTGTGAATTTAAAATAAAATTGCTGGACTATAACTTGGTGTTGTAAAATTGTTTACAATTGTCAACCCCAGTCCATCACCGGCATCTCCACTCCATAATCTCAACCAATGTCTTGCTCGAGGGCTTCTCTCAGGAATCCTGCAACCTGTGTCAAACTTCTCAACTGGCCCATTTTAATTGATATATACTCTGACAGCATAAAACACCACTGAGAATAGCAGCAGTGGCATGGATGACCCCCGAGTCATCTTTAGCTTTAAATTGCTGCACACAATGTTTCTTTTTGATGTGCAATCACTTGTTATGTAGACAAATGTGGCAGCTGTTCGATGCCATCAGATGAATGACCAGTTAGTCTGTTTTTGGTGATGTTGGTTGAGGGACGAATGTTGACCAGGACACTGGGAGAACTTCCCGTACTTCTTCAAATAGTGCCTTGAGATCAGAACTGGCAGACAGGGCCTCAATTTAAGGACACATCCGAAGGGTGACATCTCTGGCAATGCCAAACTCCCTCAGTACTGCACTGGAACGTCAGCCTAAGTTGTGCACTCAAAGTTTGCAGTGTAGCTTCAACTCAGAGCCTTCTGATCCAGAGACGAGAGTGCTACCGCTGAGCCACAGATAATTAACGTCCCAGGGATTGGGTTGTTATCCTTCATATTATTGGGACTCCTATTGTTGGTGTCTTTCATTGAACACTTTTTTCTTTTCAGGTAAAGGATTTAATTGATAAAATTCGAGAGGTGTTTATTGAAACATTGGATGAATTGGATTGGATGGATGCAGCTTCCAAGCAGAAAGCTCAGGGAAAGGTCAGTTTCTATTCATGATACTTTGTACAAGGCTTTAACTTCCTACGAAAGCTGAACGTTATTGAGGGTATGGTATAAACCTGTGGGGGTTTTCCGTTCAGTGAAACAGTGAACAAATTCGAACTGGATCCCAGGACGAGGCTCCCTCAAGGATTCCAATTTATAGTTGAAGTTTATTCTCATGGAAAAATCACAATCCTGAGGTTCCATCCCCCACCAATGGCACATTTAGTAAATGGACCACCTGCTATGGTACTGAGCCACACTAGGCCAGGAGGGTCCCAGGTTAAACCCCTATCGTGTGCTGAGGTAGATTACCTCTAATAGGGTAGTAGTTGGGTTGCAACAATTAGCCTGAACACCCCTATCAGAGAGAGGAAAAAAATGAACCTTTATTTCAATCAATTTCCTTTTTTTTCTCCTCGATTGTCTCCCCTCTGCTGTTGAAAGCATTGACTTGATGAGCTTCAATTCTATAACCATCCAGGACCTCAGACAGTGAGAGGTGGCGGACTACTGTAGAACGGAGGGTATCACAATCCGATCCTGTCCTCACCCATTGCCCACACCCTTTCCAACAGGAGCTACTGGATAGTGATCAGCATTGGGAAGCCTGGCCCAGGATGCTGAGGCCAATTTTACAGTCCTAATCTTCTGCCCCAAACCATAGAAAAATCAATGGGGAGGGGTGGATGAAAAATCGGGTCCCAGACTCTTGCTAATTATTTTGAGCACCTCTTTCTACTTCTATATCTTAAAGGCCCTGGCAATTAAAGAACAAATTGGATACCCAGACTACATATTGGAAGACAGCAACCCCAGGCTGGATCAGGAATACGCACATGTGAGTATGACAGATAATGGGTTAGATCTACAATGGACGCAACCCTGCGTTCACGTGCTAAAAATCTACTCTATGAAATCCAGTGAAATGTATCATTTGATAAAGTCAAGGGGTCAAAATTACGGAGTCCCTGCTCCTGTGCCAGCAGAGCGGTGAGGCGGGAACCCCGAGTGTCTGCAGGTATAGTTGCTGTCCCATCCCAAATTGCAGGGACGGGGTCGTTAGTGTGTGCAGGGCAGGTGGACCACTCCTGTCAGGACCCCGATGGGGGTCTGGGAAGGGCTTCATAGTAAATCGGCCGTACAAGTCTTCAGCTCTTACTGTTAAATACTGTCAATGGTCACCCAGCTCCGTGGTCAACAGTCACTTTGTTCACCAAACAACTTTTAATAAGCTCCTTTAGTTAAACTGATTTCACACCCTCATCTTCACTTTTCAGTTTTATGTCATTGGTTTGAACAGCTTCAAATTTGGTAAGTTTGATTTCTCAGCCTTTAGCAGCGATCCGTCCTGAGTTTGCTGTGTATTGTGGGAAACCGAGTAACGCTTTCCATTGTTGGAAAAGTCTCTTGGCATGAGACGATTAAGTTGATGTAAATAGAGACTAATAAGATTAAACAGAGATTTCAAGATAGTAATCTCAATAAGTGATTCAGGTAATGTCATAACTCAGGCAGTTTGTGACCATTATCTAAACACAGAGATGAGATCATCGCCTTGTAACCACTCCAATATACCCATTATCTTTAATAATATACATACTGTAGAGTCCCAAGAATAGATTTATCCTATTTTTAATCCTTTTCTTATCTTGTTGCTGGCAATAGTGTCGTAGCAACCACTAAGATCCAGTGTGTTTCATGCAGTTTACACATAAATACATCAACACTAAAGGATTAACAATTGTGACCAATCGTTCCAACTGTATCAAGTGATAATCCACAGTCCATTGCCAAGTAATAGCACTGTTGATGCCAACTGAATTTTTACTATCATTCACATCAGAGTTCAACATACAGATTAATGGACACCTTAACAGAGGTCATAAACTGTGTGGCACTGTTAAAATGTTGTACTTTATCCAGCTGAACTTCAGCGAAAACAAATACTTCGAAAACATCCTTGAAAATCTGAAGGCAGGAGCACAGAAGAGCCTGAAGAAACTACGGCAGCGAGTGGATCAAGATGTGTAAGTATCTAACGTGTAGCAATCCTTGTGTTCAAATCCCTCCATGGTCTCGCCCCCTCCCTATCTCTGCAACCTCCTCCAGCCCCAAAACCCTCTGAGATCTCTGCGCTTCTCCAATTCTGGCCTCTTGCGCATCCCTGATTTCCTTCACTCCACCATTGGCGGTCGTGCCTTCAGCTCGCTGAGCTCTGGAATTCTCTCCCTAAACCTCTCCATCTCTCTCCTCCTTTATGTCGCTCCTTAAAACCTACCTCTTCCTGTCCTAATATCTCTTTATGTGGCTCGGTGTCAAATTTTGTCTGATAACGCTCCTGTGAAGCGCCTTGGAACGTTTTGCGATGTTAAAGGCACTACATAAATGCTTGTTGTTGTTGTTGTTGGCTGGATCAGGGTCTGCAGAGTTGGAAATGTTAGCATGGGTTTCCCCAATAGTCCAGTAGATAATGGTGCTGCCCAGTGTAGCACTAAGTGATACAGGCAAGAAAATCTCAGCTTGTCTCTTGGTTTTTGCTGAGTTACGTTTTTCCAGCTCGGATAGTAGTTGAAATGCTACAATTGGCCTTAATGGCCATGGGCTAGCAAGAGGGAAAGAAACAGCCAGTGTTCTTGCCCCTGATCACAATCCATTGACCTTTGCTATAATGCGCACATATGTAGGCATCAGCTGATGGTAGCACTGGGCTGGGCTGTGATTCCCTCTATAATTGCTTTGCTTGTCAACACTGCAGTCTTGGCTCAGACATGAAGAATGGACAAGGTGCTGGAGAGCTGTGAGTACTACAGGCCCTATCACATCAGGACTGAGCACCTTCAGGAGAAAATTGAAGGGGAATAAAGGAATCTTACCATGCATTACAGCTAATAGATCCTCTTTTTGAGCCTTGGTGAAGGTATCGAGCATTATTGTGCAACAATACGGAAGCATGGAAAATGGGAAAGGCCAATTGACCCATCAAGTCCAATCCCTCCAATGTGCTACCACAACTGTATTGTCATGGTCTCCAACCAACTCAATCCAATTCCTAAGAAAGGCAATTTATGCCTGGTAAAACTTCCAAAAAGCTTCCTCCGCATAGTCCTGCCATGTACAGATTAACATGCTATGGGTTCCATAACTATATTACCTGTGCTCAATCTATTCATATAACCTTCATTCCACTGCCTGCCAAATTATCATCCAACTTCATTTTGGAGCAGCTCCATGACGGACCCTGATGGACGCCCATTCCACATATCACAATCACATTGAGAAAAGAAATTCCTAGTGAAACCTCATGTGGGACTAGAGTTTCTCTATCTTGAATCTATGTCCTCTAGTCTTGTGACCCCAAGTGAAGTCAAAGAAACGATTTTCATCTGTACCATCCATTCCTTCTACTATTTAAAAGACTTGAGGGGTAAAACCGCCTTGCCGAGAGCTATGATTGCAGGGAACATTAGGGTTGCCAACTCTGGTTGTGCGGATTCCTGGAGGTTTCATCACATGACCTCCCATCTTGAACCGTCCTGCCCCCACACTCCCACCATTGGTCCATTCTCTGGGCACATTGCCTTCCCACAGCCAATTGGAAAGCGAACAGACTCTTTGTTACCCAATTGGATTAATCTTGACAGCCTTTTTTCCCCATCTCCATTATTTTTACAAATAATAAATGAAAATGTTCAAAGAAAATGAAAACCAAATTTTTTTTTAATGCCCCCCATGATTTTTCTCCCGGTTTGTTCGCAGCAGTGTCCAGGAGATTAATCTTCAATTCCTGGAGACTCCAGGGCAATCCTGGAGGGTTGGCAACCCTAGGGAACATGGATCAGAGATAGGGTTACATGGTTGTAGCCCCAATTCCCTAAACTGTGCTCCCTACTGGCATGGCTCCTCACCAGGAGCACAACCATCTCCAACAAGAGAGAGTCTAACCACCTCCCCATGACATTCAACGGCATTACCATCGCCGAATCCCCCACAATCAACATCCTGGGGGTCACCATTGACCAGAAACTTAACTGGACTAGTCACATAAATACTGTGGCTACAAGAGCAGGTCAGAGGCTGGGTACTCTGAGGCGAGTGACTCACCTCCTGACTCCCCAAAGCCTTTCCACCATCTACAAGGCACAAGTCAGGAGTGTGATGGAATACTCTCCACTTACCTGGATGAGTGCAGCTCCAACAACACTCAAGAAGCTCGACACCATCCAGGACAAAGCAACCCGCTTGATTGGCACACCATCCACCACCCTAAATATTCACTCCCTTCACCACTGGCGCACTGTGACTGCAGTGTGTACCATCCACAGGATGCACTGCAGCAACTCGCCAAGGCTTCTTCGACAGCACCTCCCAAACCCGCGACCTCTACCACCTAAAAGGACAAGGGCAGCAGGCACATGAGAACACCACCACCTGCACGTTCCCCTCCAAGTCACACACCATCCCGACTTGGAAATATATCACCGTTCCTTCATCGTCGCTGGGTCAAAATCCTGGAACTCCCTTCCTAACAACACTGTGGGAGAACCTTCACCACACGGACTGCAGCAGTTCAAGAAGGCAGCTCACCACCACCTTCTCAAGGGCAATTAGGGATGGGCAATAAATGCTGGCCTCGCCAGCGATGCCCACATCCCATGAACGAATAAAAAAAAATCATGAACTTACCACTTTGAACCATGTTCACTTTCAATCTTTAAGGAATGGCTTTTTACCACTATAAAGGAAGTAAAGTAGGCTGGAATTTTAAAACCTGGCACATATTTCTGACCCCAACATCTCTTTTTCTGCCTTATTTCAGGTGGATTATTGGAGCTGCAGTTGTAAATGCTTTTTATTCACCTAATCGAAATCAGATAGGTAAGTCAGAATTATGCACATTGTGCAATAACTTAATATTGGTTGCACTGTGGGAATAGATGTTTAAAGTTCCCCTCATTGTTCAGCTGCTTAAAGCAGTGAATAGAAGCGCCATATAAGACAAGGAAGTTTCTCATTGTGTGCTTTACTTAGCTGATTTCAACCAGGCCGGTAGTAGGGGGTGCTACAATTGGCTTCTACCCCCACCCCCCCAAAAGGAGAAAATCAGCTAGGGTTTCTACACCTGTTCAATGTCCAGCAACCTCTGCTGGGACACTGGCCTAGAAATTCAGCCATACAGTGCCCATTTTCCATGGGCTAAACGGCCTCCTAAGTCTCCAATATGGCGGGCAGGAAGTGGACGCTCATTATGAGTGGCCAGGGCCCATATCCGCAGTGGGGTTGTTAGGCCCTTTGTACATGCAAATAAAGGCCTAACGCCCCCACTGTGATATTGGTTTGCCCTGAGTCAGCTGGCGCTGGCTGCACTCAGGAAAACCAGGCCTACATCCAGCCTAACAGGCGGCCCTAAAAGGAACTGCCTGTAAGGCAGTAACCAACAAGGTAAGATTTTGAAATAAAATTGAACCTAGAACTGAGAGGAGCAGGTATACTCCTTCTGACCCCAAATTCAAAGTAGGCGGGCTGCTGACGGCCATCGACTCCCCCTGCCCCCCCCCCCGTCCCGGCCTCTACCCTCCCCAATCCCAGACACGACCTTCCTTGATCGCTGCCGACCGCTACCCTCCCTCCCGACCACTATTACCTTCCCAACCCAGTCGCCACACCACCCCCCGCCCTTCCCGATCGCTTACCCTCCATTTCCAGTTCCCCCCTTCCTAATCTCCTTTAACCACTTACCTGAGGGCCGCATCTGGCATCTCAGCGGCTTGATCATCAATTCCTCTTCACTGGCGAGCTGCCTGGGGTGCTCAATTATAATAAGGCCCATGGCCCAATATCGGGTGCTCCTTGGGCCAATCCATTCAGGCGCAAGGATTGCTCCCAAAAATGGGTGCACTCTAATTTCTAGACCACTGTCCCTTAAGGACGTGGGGCGAGGACAAGATTAGGTTCAGCTAGATATTTCTCATGCTTGAGAGGCCTAGGAGGAAATGGAAATCCATAGTTACTTTGTTTTGAGTTGTGTTTGCATAGAATTAGACCTGCTTTGAGTTGAGTCCATATTAACTTAGATTTGTATTCACTTGAGTTTGCATTGAGCTATATTCACACTGATTTGGGGACTGCATTGAATTGGGTTTGGATTTAGTTGGATTCCCATTGAGTCATGTTTCATATGGAGTTGTTTTTTCTTTGAATTGGATTCACAAACATTTGAAGTCACTGAGTTACAAATAGGTTTGTGTTTGCATTAAGCTGCCCTTCATACAGAGCTGAGTTTGCATCTTGTTGGGCAACCATTAGATTAGGTTCACATTGATCCTACATTGAATTAGGCACAAACTGAATTGGGTTTTCTTTTCATTTGTACAGTATTTCACCTTTCATTTCCTATTTTTCCTTCTTTCTTTCATATATTTCTAGTATGTCTTATAGATCACAAAATCATGTCTCA
The DNA here is from genome assembly GCF_035084215.1 of Heptranchias perlo. Classification (NCBI taxonomy): domain Eukaryota; kingdom Metazoa; phylum Chordata; class Chondrichthyes; order Hexanchiformes; family Hexanchidae; genus Heptranchias; species Heptranchias perlo. The sequence continues at coordinate 7,267,477 of NC_090356.1, forward strand.
GGAATGTATATTCCAATTTTTGGATCGTTTATACTTGACCAGGTTGTTTGTTTCTTGCAGTATTTCCAGCCGGGATTCTGCAGCCCCCGTTCTTCAGTAAACACCAGCTTCAAGCGCTGAACTTTGGAGGAATTGGCATGGTGATTGGCCATGAGATAACACATGGATTTGATGACAATGGTGGGCATGAATAGAATAGTTATCTGACTGCAATATGGGTTCGAAGGCATCGCTGATGTACCACTCAGCTATTTTTACATCTTGCTTCATTGCATCTCTCATCCTGACATTAAATAGCACAATGGAGTGAAAAAAACAGTTGCCCGCCCGACTCCCAAGCTTCCAAAATCAGCTGATTTACAGAGAACCGCACTCCTGGGGCTGCCCTCACTACTGCCCCTGGGGCTGCCCTCACTCCTGCCCCTGTTGCTGTCTTTACTCCTGCCCCTGGGGCTGTCTTCACTCCTGCCCCTGTTGCTGTCTTTACTCCTGCCCCTGGGGCTGTCTTCACTCCTGCCCCTGGGGCTGCCCCCACTCTCACTGACCATTCAATAGGTTGCAGGTTGAGAGGTGTGGCCTGAGTTGTCCTGATTTATGCCAGCCGATTTTCTGAATGTGCACTCTCAGGGGACACGTTGCCTACTGACCGTGCAGACAGGCAAACGGCTAATGTGTTGCCCACAATTTCCTAATACATGCAGCTGACGGACAAGGCTCCCCGCTGGAAAATCACCCCCTTAATGTGAATGTAGAGAACCAGCAGAAGAAGAATTCTTCATTTGGAATACCTCCCACCCTGCAGCATCGACATTTCAATCTAGTGCTGAAATCTCCTTTAGGACCAAATTATTATGCAGTGAAACCTCTATTATCCACGAGAATTTTATGGACAAAACGTCCAGTGAGACATCCCTTTGTTACACAGCTTCTTTCGTTATTTACATTTTGTTTTTCTATTGGTGAATAAAATTACCTAATGTTTCCTTTTGTTATTAGTTGTGTATTAGTTTTCATTGCTGGGCCTAGGGTATTGCTGTAAGACCAATATTTGCAGACTTGGGATTATCTGCCAACTTACATTCTCTATTATGGCCGATAATGGAGGCTTCATTTTAATTTGGCTTTCGCTTCAGCCAAAAAAAAATACTCTATTCCTCGCACTTTGTAACCTCTAGGAAGAAATTTCGATAAGGATGGCAACATGTATGACTGGTGGAGCAATTTCTCGGCCACACATTTCAATGACCAATCACGCTGCATGGTGCATCAGTACGGAAACTACACGTGGGACTTAGCTGGAGGACAGAATGTGAGTATTCTCACTCTGATTTTATTTTTTCCCAAGTGAGAGCAAATGGCAAATTAATTATGGTGGAATTAATGCTCAGCTCTGAGAGATGGGGGCAGTGCTCCTAGTCAGTAGCAGTGAGACATCATCGAAACATGCAGACTGGTCGTTTATCTCATTGCTGTTGGTGGGATCTTGCTGTGCGTAAATTGTCTGCTAAGTTCCCCTACATTACAACACTGATTGCACTACGAATAGAATTCATTGACTGTGAAGTGCTTTGAGCCATCCTGAGGATGCGAAAGGCACTCTATGATCGCAAGTTTTTCTTTTCTGTCACCTCCACCGGCCTAAGGCGGCTTTCTCACTTTTATGAATAATTTTCCTTTGACCTTTTGAGAAAAAAAACATTTTGTCTTTTTTTTTACCTTGTCTGTTTAGAGTTTCATCCAATCATGTTTCATCTCAGTTCCTCCACTCAAAACCAAATATGTCAGTGATGTTGCTTTACTGAAATGACCTTCTGGGATTCTCCTCTTTGAGATGTTCTGGTAGGGATCCACCCCAACATCAACCCCTTTCCCTGGGTCAGGAGTCATTCACTATGCACAGCCGGCCCCTGGCCAGACGGGAACCTGCCTGTGCAATGAAGGGAATATCAACGGTGCTACAGTGGGGTCCCTGCTGCAGTAGGGTCCCTGCTGGGCCCCGAAGATCATCAGCAGGTACGTATTTGGGGCCAGACTGCAGGGAGAGACTACTAGGCCCCCTCCCTCCATTGGGGAACCTCCGGGATTTTACCCCCCACTTCACGGGGCTGACTGCTGTCTTCCATGTGGCAGCCTCAGGAGGGGAGGGGGGCAGCATTTAGTGGGGTGGACAAGGGAAATCCTCCAAGGGCCCCCGCCCCCCCAAGCACCACTATCTGCTTGTGATGGGTGGGGAAGGAATGGCCAACGTCGGTCCCAGCAAGGATGGTGGGAGCACCATCACCACAAGGACTGCAGTTGTTCAAGGAGAAGGCCCAGCGCCTCCTTCTCAGGGCAACGAGGGATGGGCGATAAATGTGGCCTTGTCAGCATCGCGCGCATCCCGAGAACAAGCAAAAACAAAAGGCTAGAAATGACTGCCCACCCATAGTATCAGGCCAAGCTTGTTGTGTTCAGATTACATTCCCATGTCTGCCATTTTATTGAAGGCAACCCATCTATTTTAAACAAGTTAGTACCTCCATTAAAAGTAGCAGCCAGATGAATGTCATGCAAATGTGACAGTGCTTGCCTGCTATTATCAACATCAGTCATTTCTAGCCTCTCAAGCCTCACTCTTTTTGATCATAAATCTCACTCCTGCCAGTTCCCTGATCTTGAGAGCGATGCTGTGCATGTCTCTGAGAGACAATATAATCGAAGACAGAATTTGAGATGTCGCAACCTTTTTTCCCCAGCTGCCAGGCACAGTTTGTTCTCCCAAGTCTGTCGTGTAATGTTTCACTTGATTCTGGAATTTCTTTTGACACAGGTGAGCGGGATCAGTACTTTGGGTGAAAATATCGCAGACAATGGAGGTGTCAGACAGGCATACAAGGTACGACACTGAAATTCACCAGTGTACTTCATATTCACAGTCATTGATAGTCTACAGGAAAATACCCCAATGGGTTGATCCCCACCAGTAGAGATAATGGACGGAAAATCACTGGCAGCACACCCACGATCTCCTGTGAATGTCTCTCCTGTTGGGAATGCCAGATTGCAGGAGCATGACTTATATGTTTAACACAATTGTTAAATTCCATATTTGATGGTTTGCTTTGACCAGTACGATTGAGTTTGCTGCATTGGATGTTTGTAGTATCATAAAATGATTCAGCACAGAAGGAGGCCATTCAGCCCATCGTGCCTGTGCCGGCTCTTTGAAAGAGCTATCCAATTAGTCCCACTGCCCTGCTCTTTCCCCATAGCCCTGAAAATTTTTCCCCTTCAAGTATTTATCCAATTTTGAAAGTTACTATTGAATCTGTTTCCACCACCCTGGTGCCATACTAACCTCAGAGAGCTCCAGTTCAGTCTTTGGTCTTCACCGAGCTAGCTCATCTCACTAGGGTAGATATGGGCATTCTACAATTGGCCACACCGTGTGTAGGCTAAGGAAAAAACAAATCAGTCAGGCTGCCCTGGATGCCATCCAGCTGTGTGGATGATGGGTGAGAACAGTATCACTGTCGGTAGTGATACCAACTCCACCCAACTCCCTCCTGGTCAGGTAGCCTGCCACTATTTACTATCTATTCACACACATTGGACATGGCGCCATCCAGCTGCTGGCACTATGGAGCTGCATGCTAGCATGAGTTAATGGCTTCAGGATAGGAGAGGCAACAGAAGGAAATTCAGAAAGATTAAAAAAAATCCGATGAAACTAGTTCAGATGCTCGCTGTAGGGACCGTGTGATTGCAGATTAGTGTCGCTGCGCTGGGGGGGTGCAATTTAGCAGGTCATTGAACGCAGAACAATATTTGTGAATGGGAGGTCATGGCTGTGTCCTTTTCTACCCATTAACCTGTAAAGTCAGCTTGGGTGGTTTGGTTTTATTGCCTTCACCATGTATTTTCCAGGCCTATTTAAAATGGGTGAAGAAAGAAGGAGAAGAAGTGAAACTGCCTGGCTTGGATTTGACACATCAACAACTTTTCTTCCTTAACTTTGCACAGGTAATGTGGAGACAGCCATTCAGTGCATTATAGTGCAGAACAGGGCAAAAGGCTGGGGCTTACCACTTTATATATAGGACAGTAAGGGGGATAAAGTGAAGTGACTTTCAGAGGGGGCTCTTATTTTGTCCATCACTGTATCTGTAGTACAGTAAAGTGGGGAATAACGAGGTGATTTTTGGGCATCTTACCAAGCCCTTCATTTTGTGTATAATGGAGTAAAGTTGGACTTTTTGAGGAGATCTCCAACCATCCCAAACGAATCTGGGACTGCTCCATCCAATCTTACTGACCCTTGGAATCCAAATGCAGATCTGAACTAATTACATTTCTAAGTCAATGAAAAGTTTCGAAGGAAGATCGATCTGATATTTAAGGGCTGATTTCCCAGTTTAGGCTGCTGTTGGGGGAGCCTCGCTCATTGGTAGCGAATCGGGAGCTGCACGCCTATGATGTCCAATATATATTCTTCCTTTTCAAATGTTTTCCAATTCCCTTTAAATGTTGTTCTCAAACCATATATAAATTCACTGATATTGGTTATAAAGCTTCCAAATATTGCAGGAAAAGGGCATTTAGGAACCATGTAAGGAGGCTGAGTTTGAGATTTAATTTGATGGTCACAGAATTTGGTCTTTCCAATTGTGAGGTCCGCTCTCTCTCTCTCTAGGGATGATAATTGAAATGAATTTGGACAATTTCCATCTAGTTGCTGATGGGTAGGAATCCCACAGCACAAAACTGCAGATTCAGGGGCGGTGGAGGCTCCCTGACGGCAGCATGAGCTTGGAACATTACCCTTAATCCAAATGTAAACCTCCATCTTCCTCAAACACCCAAGAGTTTCTGGTGAGATAACTTCTTAGGATAGCACTGTTGCCCCAATCCTTGGCTGGTATAAAACTAAAATTAGGTTTACAATATGTTTACATTCTCTTGTCTGGTCCATTCCATTCCATATCTATGTGCACAAACTGATGCTTCATTTTCAGTCCCTGGTTAACACTTACTTATGTTCTCCAGGTGTGGTGTGGGTCATATAGGCCTGAGTATGCCAGCCAGTCAATTAAAACCGATGTTCACAGCCCGTTGGAGTTCAGGTATGTAGTTACTGCCCACACAGTTCAATCATTAGATTCATGTCGGATAGTGCAATGTGGAGTTTAACCAATTTCTTGTCTTCTTTATGTTTTACTTCAGCCACAAAGAGATAATGTCATCTGGTATCTGTGTACATTGCCTTATTGGGGCACTGAACATATTTTAATACAATTATCTGACTGAGGGAGGGACAATATCTGTTTTTTCTTCCACCTCCCAACAGCAACCAATGTAGTAAGACCTTTCTCCTCTTCATAGTCTTAATCCCGGGCCTGATCGAGCTCAAGCTGAAGAATTAGATGCCAGCATTAGATGTCACCTTTATTGTATGGACACCAATCAACCAGGGAGTTGACACAGACTGTGGACGCGCACTGACTTGAGGTTAAACAGACATTGAGGGTGCACATCAGCTAGGAATTCAATAGGAACGTGGACTGCTGCCCACCAAGAATTCTTTCACTGTTCTCAGAAAGTTCAATTAGATGAAGGGCTAAGGCTCCTGGTGCAGGACAACATTGAGGTTGAAAAGAGTAAGAGAGGCAATTAGATTGAGGGGTGACCTAATAGAGGTCTTTAAAATTATGACGGGGTTTAATAGGGTAGACGTAGAGAAGATGTTTCCACTGATGTGGGTAACCAAAACTAGGGGTCATAAATATAAGATAGTCACTAATAAATGGAATAAGGAATTCAGGAGAAACTTCTTGACCCAGAGAGTGTTTAGAATGTGGAACTTGCTACCACATGGAATAGCATAGATACATTTATGGGGAAGCTAGATAAACACATGAGGAAGAAAGGAATAGAAGGATATGCTGATAGGGTTAGATGAAGTAGGGTGGTAGGAGGCTCATGTGGAGCATAAACACCAGCATAGACCAATTGGCTGGTTCTGTGCTGTAAATTCTATATAATTCCATGTAAGATGCATCGAGACGTAATGGTTAGGTGACACCAAGCTTGAGTTTTAAAGGCTTGCAGATTTTGGGAGTCACTTCAACAGGTGACTGCAGGTGAAACAGAGGTTGGTATAACTCTAATGCTAAACAAAAATGTGGGATGGCCCACATATGATATACTCAGCCAAGGTGAACTTGTGAGATGGCCCAGTGTGTAGGGTTTGACACACTTACAGTCACAATGAATCTGTGGTGTAGATGTAAGTTGCAGTGCTGCTTAGTACAATTGCTGGACTATAACTTGGTGTTGTAAAATTGTTTACAATTGTCAACCCCAGTCCATCACCGGCATCTCCACATCATAGTACAAATCTGCCAGCCTTGAGATGCATTTTATCACTTGTTCATTATCTGCTAATAGATGCCTTGTGCGATAGTTTTGTTTCTCCTCTTGAGGAAAAGAGCAAAATGCAAAGATCATCTCCTCCCACCTTGAAGCTTCAATAGAGCACCATTCCTGTTATAATCTTTACAATGGTTGGTTTCGCAAAGAAAATACAGAGATGTGCAAAATGCCGCCATTACAATGAATTCTATTAAATACTTGAAGGGAAAAAAATTGCAGGACAATGGGAAAGAGCAGGGGAGTGGGTCTAATTGGATAGCTCCACCAAAGAGCCAGCACAAGCATGATGGGCCAAACGGCCACATCTGTGTCCTGTGATTCTATCTATTTATCCAGATTTGTGGAAATCATGAATAAATTATTTCCTTTGCAGTGCTTTTCCAGCCGTGGCTCAGTGGCTAACACTCTTGCCTCTGAGTCAGAAGTTTGTAGGTTCAAGTCCCACTTGAGGCTTGAGTACATAATCTAGGCTGATACATCAGTTCCAGTATTGAGGGAGTGTTGCACTGTCAAAGATGCTGTCTTTTGGATGAGATGTTAAAACCAAGGCCCCGTCTGCCCTCTCAGTTTGATGTGAAAGATTCTGTGGCACTATTTTGAAGAAGAGCCAGGGGAGTTCTCCCCGGTGTCCTGGGCCAATATTTATCCTCAACCAACATCACTAAAACAGATTATCTGGTCATTATCTCATTGTTGTTTGTGGGATCTTGCCGTGCACATTACAACAGTGACTACATTTCAAAAGCACTTTATTGACCGTAAAGCGCTTTGGGACTTCCTGAGGTTGTGAAAGGCATTGTATAAATGCAAGTTCTTTCTTTTTTACTCCATGCAGGGTCATCGGTTCCCTCCAGAACTTTGAAGCTTTTGCTGAGGCCTTCCAGTGTAAAAGAGGCAATGCAATGCACCCAGCCAAGAAGTGCCGAGTGTGGTAACCAAAGACCGACAGCACTGTTAGTTCACACCATCGAAAACCTTCAACGTCATTGGATTAATGAACGCTAAAGGTGGCTGGCAGAAGCCAATAGATGTGCCTAATAATCCATCTCCGATCAATCACAGCCAAGGTTTTTGTCTCTCGTTCTCTGTTGTTCTGAGTGCGTGCAAACAGAGGGGATAATTAGTGGGGAGTTGGTTGTTAGGCTGGGTAAGCAAGTCCTTTACACACTGACTGTTTTATACCTTAACATGACTGTTAACTATTACTTGCATTCAGTAATAACATCAGGGTGCTTTAACCTGCAAAGAATTCCTTGTTCGAAAAGATACAGCAATGTGTTCAAGAGTTGTGGTTCCAGGAGTTTGCACGAACTACAAACTGATTTGGTTTAAGACCAGGAGCACAGTTTTTGCAGAAGGTACAGTCGGATTAACTGGGGCTATTGTTACACACTGACTAGGGTCTGTCTCAAGAGCAAGACTTAATGAATGTCCAATTTCTGCATGCCAAGGCTATGACTTGTTAAAATGATGTGTCCCAGTTGCTTATAACTGTTTCAATTCCTTTATTTCCCAAAGTACTCATAGCTCAAGGTGTACTGTGTGAAATGCTGTGTCATTTTGGTGTTAATATTTCATAAGAAGAGAAGTTCTCCAGTGCTGCTGTACAATATAAACATCAATAAGTGGTATTTGAAAATCTTTTATAATAGCATTCAGTTCAACATGCTTTGGTCTAAGTATGAAGACTTTTACCAGCTGCACCTTATTTGTAATATATTTAATCATATATATATCTATGATTTATACTGTATTGTTTATATTCAGAAAAATTATTTGACAAATAGTCTTTTATCGCTCTATTTAATCTTGGTGCATTGTGTCAATTTTAATATATTCCTGTTCTGTCAGTATTTTCAAATAAATTCTTTATGACCATTACTCATTGTTGCTGCTTTCAGTGAGAAAAGTTGAATCAGGTTAAAATGGGTTCCTGATGGGTTTCCTCTGCTATCACAGAGGTAAAGACATGAGGCAGGATTATCCTCAGCCATGGCTCCAGTTTAGCAGCGGTACTTGGGCGGGCATGGGTGCAAAAATTTGTCCGGGACCCCTCTTGCCATCCATCTTCACACCTGTTCCATCAGTGGTTGACTCTTAACTGCCCTCTCAAGTGACCTAGCAAGCCACTCAGTTGCAATTAGGGATGGGCTATAAATGCCAGCCTTGCCAGTGATGCCCACGTCCCGAGAATAAATTAAAAGAAAACGTTCCACCAGATGCCGGAAATGCTCACCCATATATGGGCAGCCGCATTTAAATGAGGCGATAGCGATAGAGTGACGTTATTTGTCACCCTTTCCGTCATTATCGCCTCGGCAACACTGGACGCCAGACCAGAACCGGCATCCAGTGTTGCTAGGAGAGGCACAACGCCAGTTAAAGGGCCTAATGCAAGATTGGTAATCAATGAGGCCTTCAGCAGATGAATAGCCTACTGTCTGAGCTCAACTCATGAATAATGGGCAAGGTACAGCAGAGCATGCCCTGGCAAGGAATTAATGCCTTCAGGAGGGAATTACTTTGTGTAATTTCTTATTTCTATTGCCCTATTTACTCGTAATTTTCTTATGTCCCCTAAGTTTTTGAAACCTTCATCAGTGTGAATAAGTTGTCTTGACTCCACTTAGAGTTTTGAAATTTTCTATCACAAAAGGGAACCCTGGCTGATTTTTTCTCCTTGGCATTATAAGGGCCTACGGTGTCTGGTCAAGATGGGCTAACTCAGTAAAGGCCAAGATTTGACCTTTGGACCTTCCTGATGTGTATTGCACAATAGACTGGCAAAAAAATATCAACACACCAACATTAATCTCTGAAAACCACACACAGAAAGAGTTACACAGTGAGATTCTTAGGAATATTTCCTTCAATATTATTGAAGTCTTGGCACTGAGAGCCACAAACAAATTGCTGCACTCATTTTCACGGACAATGATAAATTTAAGTTTTTATACGATTGTGTTAATTTTCTTGCATCTGTGGGGAAAATATTTGTGCATTATCTTTTCCAAGTGACACAACTTTTCAAGAATTAAAGGATCGGAGATGCTTCCATCCTAGATCAGAAGAGTTTGGTATTTCACACACGTTTAACATTTTCTTTAAACCCCTCATCGCCCCCCACACAGAAAAAATGGTGTTTTTTAAAAAGATCCTGTTGATTATATTTTTGTCCATGTTTGATTTGATAAAATTCTACTCCAGATAGGGCACTTTAAGGGGTAAAATTGAGCTTGGGCAGTAGAGCAAATTGGACAATAGTGAATCGTCCGCTTAATTTACTTCAGGAGTAGGCAAGGATGTTGATGGTTACGGAACCAAGGCGGGTAGATGGGATTACGAAACAGATCAGCCATGATCTAATTGATTGGCGGAACAGGCTCGAGGGGCTGAATGGCCTCCTCCTGTTCCTTGTTCAAATGAAAAGAAAATGGGGCGAGGTGTAAAACGAGCTGATTCACAGTCGCCTGCTTTGCGCTCCCCTCCACCCAAGATGATCGTCTATGTTCAACAAAGCTGACTTAAGAAAATATTCACTAGATCATTTCTGGCTGCAGTTTAGACTATTGCCGAACACAGTAATGCAAAAGCGACAGGGCCCGTAAGGTCGAATACAGTTAGGACGAGCGACATGCACGACAAAATGCAATTTTTAAACATAGTCCCTTGTGGTGAGGAGGTTAGAAGAAGGAAGAAATGAGGGGCACTCTTAGCATGGGCTGTATCTCCTGTCTCCCACCCAACCCATTATACGTAGCTGTATTTAATGCACAATTGTATTCCTTGAGCAGCACATAGGAGCATAGGAATTGCTAGATGCAAAAAGACCCAGGGCCATCTAGTTCAACTTGTGCCATCCTGGTAGTTGTATGACACAATGATAATGGAGTTATTGACTAATCATAGTTATCAATCTCTATCAATTAGTCTACAACAGACCCAAAAATTATGCGAGGAAACCTCCAATGGTGGAGAACTTTGGGAACCATAGGTCTAAAGTCATCTGTTCCTCCCATGCATGTTACACTTACCACGTCATGTCTCAAATTACTTATATACTACATCCCAAAATGTTATATGGTGCCTAGGCCCGAAGCTCTGGAATTCTCTCCCTAACCCTCTCTCCCTCTCTTTTCTCCTTTAAGACACGCCTTAAAACCAAGCTTTTGGTCACCTGGCCTCATGTGGCTCGGTGTCAAATTTTGTTTGAAAACTACGTTAAAGACGCTATATAAGTGCAAGTTGTTGTTGTCTGCAGATGTGCTGGAGACGGTAAAAATGATTGGTTTCTGAATCGTAACGTGGGAAAATAGGAACAGGAGTAGGCCAATTGGCCCCTCGCGCCTGTTCCGCCATTCAATGAGATCATGGCTGATCTGTGACCTAACTCCATAGACCCGCATTAGCCCTAAATCCCTTAATACCTTTGGTTAACAAAAATCTATCAATCTCAGATTTAAAATTAACCATCACTTGCCCTGAATGGCGTCTATAAAAAGATCAGAGCCTTAACCAGGACAGTGTCTAATTAGTCTCCAAGCTGTAATGGGCAGTTTAGCAGTAACATTCTACAATTAGCCAAAATACTCAACACAGTACAGGGAGAAGCCAGCACAGTGATTGCCCTTCACTGATGTACTAGCATTTTGGCTCCGATGCTACGACAGGTTGCTAAAACAAGTTGAACTTATGGGATGTCTGAAGCGATCAGGTGCACAATCAGATTCCAGACATGTAATTACCAGAAGTGCTCGGCTGGAACACACCACCACCCCTGACCCACTGCAATTATCAAGCTGACAGTATTAATTGTACATCTGAGTACTAAATAGAGAGTTAGCCAAGGACGAGCGTAGCAGGAGCAACAAATGAAACTGCAGTGCGCTTTCTCCTCCACTTGCTGCAGCCCAGCAAACAATCACCCTCCAATCACCTGTGTATCTATGTTTCAGCCTTCCCCTTGCCCCCATTCCCAAACCACTAGCACAGACATCACAAGATCACTTTGGGGAAAATTTTAACCTAACCCGCCCGTCGGGCAACTGACAGCATCGGGTGCAACGCTGGTTTTACACTCCGCCCGATTTTACTCTCCCATTGAAGTCAACGGAGAGTAATGTCGGGCGGAGTATAGAACCGGTGTTCCACCCAATCCTGTGAGTTTACCCGCCCAGAGAGTTAGGTTAAAATTACCCCACAGTAAGTATGGTTGAGGAAGGCCATCTTAATTCATCCATCTACTGAGATCCCAATGGCCCTTCAATGTGGTGTCCATTATTTTTGAAATATTTCCAGGATTTTGCCTGCACTGCTCTATCTTGAAGCTTATTCCACATGTTGATCACTCTTTGTGAGAAGATGATTTTCCTGAAACTATCCTAAAATTAACTATCACTATTTTGAACCTGTGTCTGCTAGATCTACTCCCACAATTTAATTTAAAGTAATGTTCCAAGTTAACTTTTTCGATACCCTTAACAATCTTATCTTCCTCTATAAGGTCACTTTTCAGTTGACTCCCTTCCAGGCTGAAAAGCCCAAGTCTATCCTCAGAACTCAGAGCCTCGTGGCTCTTCCCTGCACTGCCTCTACTGCTTGAATATCTCGCTGATTTCATGGCGAGCAGAATTGGACACAGTATTCAAGGTACAGTCGGACCAGAACAATGTAAAGTTTGATTATTACTTCCTCTGACTTCCATTCTACTATTCAACAACCAGAGAACATTACTTTGCATCTTCTACCTTTGATTTTTGAGTTTTAAGCCAACACTCAGGTATTTTAAGGTCTTTATATTACTTCTCCTTCTGTCACTTCCCCCCAACGTGGACTACCACCACTGGGTCCCTACCTGTCCCCTTCTGTATCCATTCTAATGTTTCCTCAATTGGTACTGAACTAGCTCCAGGTAGATGGCTCACCACCGGAATTGTCTTTGTGACATGGCTATCCACTTACCCTAGTAAATAATGGCCTATGACTACATAGGAATTGCTAGACGAAAAAAGACCAAAGTCCATTAGTTCGCCTTCTGCCATCCTGGTAGTCGCAGGATACAATGATAATGGAGTTGTTGACTAATCATGGCAATCAATCGCTATAAATTAGCCTACAACTAATTGATCAATTAGTCTTCAACTACAACCTCTCGAACCTGCAAAATGCATCTCTGCTCCAGTCGTCCTCTTTGATTTCTAACTACCTTTTCCTCTGAGAACGAATCATCTTCTGCAATGTTGGACAGTGCTTGGCATCTGTTCACTAGATCTCACGCCGCTGGGCTGTTCAAAAGCAGCAGTGGTAACATTGCCAATGACTGGGGGTAGGCTTTTGGTGTTATTTTAAATCATTGGTTTATTCAAGACACATGGCATTTTTAAAACAAAAAGTTCTATGAGGCAATACAATGTTTACATATCTCACACGGGCAGTTCACGAACATGCCTCCAGTCAATGGTGTGCCAGAGTTAACGAGGACTCGACTCCAGTTATAGCAGGAAGAACAAGTATGCATTTATATAGCATCTTTCACACCCCACAGCCACCCAATTACTTTTGAAGTGCAGTCACTGTTATTATGTAGATCTGGATGAACTCGTTCATCATACCCCAGAACACAAGTGATGCAATGATTGATCGCAATGGAATTTAAGGATTATGCATTTCTAGACAATTATGATAGGCTTTGCCAGTTTCTAAAATGAAGAGTGATCCTTTAAATCCACATTTATTATCGGGGAGCTCCAAATACGACAATTCTCTCCCACATTGGAGGCCGTCTCATGGCCGGTCCTTCGACCTGTTGTTGTTCAGTGTTTTATCCGGTGCAAACATCATTACACTAAAAGATTAAACAGAAAAAATGTTCAGTAACAAAACCCACAAAACTGGATTACAAATGGTCAAAAAACTTTCAAAGTTGAAGGTCAAAGTGAGAAATGAACAAAATCAAGATTGTGTTCTTTTTCCAAACGTTATTTTTGATGTAGAATTACCCTTGCAGGCAAGAACTAAACTTTAGCTCCAGTGGTCAGGTTGGAGGTTCAGATGAGACTACAAAGACCATAGATACAAGTATGACTGAAGAATGCTGTAATACAATTGTGACATATACAGGGAGCTTTTCCAACCCAACTAACTGTCAACTCTTACTTCAACGAGAGGGTTCAATTCCCTCCAATTCCATCTCAAAGTTCTATTTCTCCCTACAGCAAACCCACCCTGATCTCTATCTAGCCCTCCTAAATGCCGAGTGCCAAACCCAGGCACAGAGTGGCATCAGCAGCAGCTTGGGAGCAGATGCCTCACCCATCTTTCTCAAGCTGGAACTGCATATGGTGCAGAGATAAAACCCTTCCTCAGCACTGCACTGGCACCCACCCAATAAAACCAACTGGGGTCAACACCCTCACCCATTAACACAGGAAGGAACGTGGGTTAAATAATCACCGGGCAGAGTGTGTATATGTGTACATGTGTGCACGTGCGGTTGTGTGCATGTGTGCACGTGGATGCATGTTTCCATGTGTATGAGAAAATTTGAATCTTTATTTCCTCCCACTAAAAAATAAATTTGGTTTCTCACCTCTGGCATTTTCGCCTCTTCGACCTTAACCTTGGCTGAAATGTCCAGAATCTGTAGGATGGTTTCTAATGGAACATGGTCACCTGGGGAATCCTGGACAAAATGAAATATCACCTTCTCTCCACCTGAAACACAAGGTCTGGTTTAGCTTGACTCAGCTGGTAGCAATCTTGCCTCTAAATCAAAAGGTTCATGTGTTCTATCCCTACTCCAGGATTCGAGAGTGTAAACTGGGCTGACAGTCCAGGGTAGTATTGAGGGAGTGCTGCATTGTCATAGCAAGGGGCCATCTTTCAATGAGATATTAAACTGTCTCTTAAAGAGAGATTTTATAAATCTCCCTGGGACATTCCAAAGCATTTTACATCCAATAAATTATTTTTGAAGTGTAGTCACTGTTGTTTTGTCAGCAAGCACAGTTGCTAATTTGCATGCAGCAAGGTCTCACAACAGCAAATGAGATAAATCACCAATGGCCTGTTTTTTTGGTGTTGGTTGAAGGAGGAATCTTGGTCAGTACACTAGGAGAACTCCCTGCTCTTCTTCAAATATTGCCTTTGAATGTTTGACATCTACCTGAATAGGCAGGCAAGATATCAGATTAACATCTTATCCAAAATTCGCACCTCTGACAATTCAAGAGGGAGGGCTGCATTTCACTATGAGCCTGGATCATGTGCTCAGCGTCCATGAAGTGGGTCTTGAACCCACAATCTTGTGACTCTAAAGCAAGAGTGCCATCACTGAGCTAAACTGACACTAACAGGTGAATTTCCCTATTAGATCCCAAAGGAAGCATCAACCGCATTGGGTGCTGCTTATATCCTCTGTACTGTGGCCGTTGCTACTTATGTCCTGGGAACTCTGATCAATCCCATAGTTGGGGAACTGCGCCACCTTGTGGCAAGAAGTGTTCACTGTTCTGACTCAACTAAAATCAGCCCAAATTTGAACAAATGTTTAAGTCCCTTGTTGATGAAGCTCCTTTGTAAAACATCATAAAAAGACATTTAATGTTTTTTTTTAATGCAACAGATACCTAGGGAAGGCAAGGAGAAATGCTTTATCAAAAAAGAATTAACTTGCATTTATACAGCATCTTTCACTGCCTCAGGACGTCCCAAAGTGCTTCACAGGCAGTGAAGTACTTTTGAAATGTAATCACTGTTGTAATGTCGAGCAATTTGTGCACAGCAAGGTCCCACAAACAGCAATGAAATAAATGACCTCATCATCTACTTTAGTGATGTTGGTTGAGGGATAAATGTTGGGAAGGACACTGGGAGAACTCCCCTGCTCTTTCTCGAAATAGTGCCGTGGGATCTTTTATGTTCACCCAAGAGGGCAGGCAGGACCTCGGTTTAACGTCTATCCCGAAAGACGGCACCTCCGACAGTGTAGCACACTCCCTCAGCACTGCACTGGAGCGTCAGCCTGGATTATGGGCTCAAGTCCCTGGAGTGGGGCTCGAACCCACGACATCCTGACTCAGAGTATTAAATCACCTATGTGTAAAGGAGTTAATTCACTCAGTACACAGCTCACGTAAACACAGAGGCAGGTGATGTGTTCCTTCCCTCGCTTATTGAATCTTGGGAAGATTTCAAGTTGCATGTTTACCTTTGCCGACAATCAGCATGCCTCCACTCTGCATCACATCACCAGAGAAATTTCCCGAGATCCCATCTTTATTTGCCTGGAGAGAGAACAAAAAAGGATTATGTTTTTTTTCCCCCTCGAGCAAGAATTTCTGCAGGACGCATACTCTTAAGTAGGTAAAGTCAGTAATATTGGTGTCAAACACAAACAGAAATTCCAGTGCATTTACCTCATATTTCACTCTGAAATCATGGCGATGATCTGATCGAGGTGTTTAAAATGGTACAGGGATTTGATAGTGTAGATACAGAAAAACTATATCCTCTGGTGGTGGAATCAAGAACAAGGTGGGGGGCACAACCTTAAAATTAGAGCTAGGTCAAAATTCGGAAGCACTTTTTCACACAAAAGGTAGTGGAAATCTGGAACTCTCTCCCCGAAAGGCTGTGGGGGACAAATGAAATTTACAGAGTGAGATTGGTAAGGGCATCGAGGGATATGGAGCAAAGGCGGGTAAATGGAGTTGAGGTACAGATCAGCCATGAACTGACTGAATGGCGGAACAGGCTCGAAGGGCTGAATGGCCTACTCCTATGTTCCCATGAACTAATAGGTCACAAGAATTTTAGACCTAGTTATTAAATACTGCACAGAATCATTTACATTTTGTTAGCCTATTTTAAAAACGTTCAATTTGCTGCAACAGCTCCCTCTGCAGGCCGCACAGTTGAATACACTGTTATACGCTGCATCACCGCACAAGAATTAGGAGCAGGGGTAGGCCATACAGCCCCTCGAGCCTGCTCCGCCATTCAATAAGATCGTGGCTGATCTTCTACCTCAACTCCACTTTCCTGCCCGATCCCCATATCCCTTGATTCCCCTGGAATCCAAAAATCTATCAATCTCAGCCTTGAATATACTCAATGACTCTGCATCCACAGCCCTCTGGCGTAGAGAATTCCAAATATTCACAGCCCTCTGAGTAAAGAAATTCCTCCTCATCTCAGTCTTAAATGGCCGACTCCTTATCCTGAGAGTATGCCCCCTTGTTCTAGAATCTCCAGCCAGAGGAAACAGCCTCTCAGCATCTACCCTGACAAACCCCCTCAGAACCTTGTATGTTTTAATGAGATCACCTCTCATTCTTCTAAACTCCAGAGAGTACAGGCCCATTCTGCATTGGTTTTCTGTGTGGGGAGGGCCAGCTGCAAATATTAACACGCTGCCAGGGAGCTCATCCTAAATTTAGGGTCAGCTACCCACAAGAAACTATGCTATCATTACAGAGGACATGTCTTATAAGTGTACAGCAACAGAAATAACAGGGTAGATTTTAACTCCAGGCACGGAATGGGCAGCAGACATGGGGCAATAACAGAGTTAAAATTGCTGTGCACCACTCACAGCCCGTTCCTTCCAGTGGGAGGTCTAGTCCTTTACCATGCCGACGGTGAGCTGCACGCCCCAAGTTTGGTCTGGGGGGAGGGCGATGGTGGAGGGGGTGCGGGAAGCCCGGAGCGTCAGTGGCCCACATTATTTTTGTGGCGTCTGCAGGGATGGGGGGGGGGGTGGGGCGGAATGACTCCTACACCTCCTGGCCTCACAATAATAGTTATTTACTTGCGTGTTTGTGGCCTCTTCCTCTTCACCACCCGGTTCAATTGGGCGGAGTGGGCACGGTGCATGTTCCACCCATTAGTCCCTCGAAATTGGATCTGAGTCCATATACATCGTAGGACCCTGATTTGCACAGAATATTGAGGCTCCCGCCTGATTCAGGCGAGCGTCCTAGCGAATATAGCGGTGAAGTGGGGAACGGGGCAGCAAGATGTGCACAGCAATTTTAACTCCGCACTGGCCCCATTTCCGCCAGGCAGGCCGAGTTAAAAATTGGCCCTAATGCATTAATATATCACTAAGTACTGAAATCTGAACAGCAGACTGTAATCTGATAGTCTCTGGGTTCCCAATTTGAAAACTTATGCATTCTAATATTACAGTAGTGTAGAGGTGATGTTACTGGACTCAATCCATAGAACATGAGTTCAAATCCCACCATAGCAGTTTGAGAATCTACCCCAAAAAATCTGGAAATAAAAAGCTGTGTCAGTAAAAGCGACCGTGAAGCTGTCAGATTGTTGTAAAAGCCCAACTGCTTCAGTAATGTCCTTAAGGGAAGGAAACCTGCCGTCCTCACCCGGTCTGGCCTAGATGTGACTCCAGTCTCACACCAATGTGCTGAGCTCCTAACTGCCCCCTGAAGTGGCCGAGCTAACCACTCAGCTGTAACAAACCACTACACTTAGAACTTCTGTGGTTCAAGGAGAAAGTCACCCACCACCTTCTCAGGGCCACTATGGATGGGCAATAAATGCCAGTCTTGCCAGCGATGCCCACATCCCGAGAATGAATAAAAAAACACGACCAAACCATAGCATAGAATACAATTTATTACAATACCTCCTGAAAGGGAGTTGCTGCACCTGTTGATTTTTCCTATAATCCTGGTTAGTTTGGGATTTCAGAATTAAAGACATTAAGCTCCCCAGTCTAGATCATCTGGGATCTACTTGATGAGGATTTTTTTTAAAACGTTGAGAGTTCAGAAATACATCTGTGCAACCTGGGGGTCACAATTGACCAGAAACTTAACTGGACCAGCCATATAAATACTGTGGCTACAAGAACAGGTCAGAGGCTGGGTATTCTGCGGCGAGTGACTCACCTCCTGACTCCCCAAAGCCTTTCCACCATCTACAAGGCACCAGTCAGGAGTGTGATGGAATACTCTCCACTTGCCTGGATGAGTGCAGCTCCAACAACACTCAAGAAGCTCGACACCATCCAGGACAAAGCAGCCCGCTTGATTGGCACCCCATCCACCACCTTAAACATTTACTCCCTTCACCACCGGCGCACTGTGGCTGCAGTGTGTACCATCCACAGGATGCACTGCAGCAACTCGCCAAGGCTTCTTCGACAGCACCTCCCAAACCCACGACCTCTACCACTTAGAAGGACAAGAGCAGCAGGCACATGGGAACAACACCACCTGCACGTTCCCCTCCAAGTCACACACCATCCTGACTTGGAAATATATCGCCATTCCTTCATCGTCGCTGGGTCAAAATCCTGGAACTCCCTTCCTAACAACACTGTGGGAGAACCTTCACCACATGGACTGCAGTGGTTCAAGAAGGTGGCTCACCACCATCTTCTCAAGGGCAATTACAGATGGGCAATAAATGCCGGCCTCGCCAGCGATGCCCACATTCCATAAATGAATTTAAAAAATCCAAATTCCTTTAAGTGAAAAGCAGAGATCCAGAGAAGGCAATTGTGTAATTAGGCTTAATGTGACTATACCCTGCATTCCTCTCTCAGCTTCCAAGAACAGAACATGGCCTTTACTTTCAGGACCAAGATGCACATTTAGCTTTAACACAGATGACATTGGGGGTAATTTTAACCTAACTCGTCGGGCCAGAAACCCACGGGATCGGATGTAAACGGCGGTTTTACACCCCGCCCAATATTACTCTCCACTAACTTCCGTGGAGAGTAAAATCGGGTGGGCTGTAAAACCAACACTGCACCCAGGGTTAAGATAAAATTGTCTCCAATTTGTCTTGAATTAAATATATATAGGGGGTGGGGAAACAATATTCACTGAGCATTCAGTAAGCAAGAACAATCTACACTGTGCCCTGAAATGCTCCAGCATGCAGTACCACAGTCCACAAGGTGGGTTTGCACCCAATACTCCAATTAGCCATCAATCAATAGATACTTTTATATTGGGTTAGGTGTCATGATAGTGAGATATGCAACAGTGATATCTACCCTCAACTCTCTGAAAACAAGAACACAAACTTACATTTATATAGTGCCTTTAATGCAGCAAAACATCCCAAGGCACTTCATAGGAGCGTAATCAGACAAAATTTGACACCGAGCCACATAAGGAGATATTAGGACAGGTGACCAAAAGCTTGGTCAAAGATTTTAAGGAGCGTCTTAAAGGAGGAGGGAGAGGTGAAGAGGTTTAGGGAGGGGATTCCAGAGCTTAGGGCCTAGACAACTGAAGGCACGGCCGCCAATGGTGGAACAATTAAAATCGGGAAAGCGCAAGACGCCAGAATTGGCCAACAATGCAATGCCCTTTGGAGGTTCTGGAAGGGTACAATGTCAATGACTAGGGACAGGGCCAATCCAGTCTTGTAACCCAAGCGTTCATTCCTGGGATGAGGTTTCATGTACCAAAACGGACTCAGGCAATACTGATAAACAAGGTTGGTAGGATTGCAACATAGAATCAAAGAAATCTACTGCACAAAAAGAGGCCATTCGGCCGAATAAGAGCTAGCCAGCCTAATCCCACTTCCCAGCTTTTGGTCCGTAGCCTTGTAGGTTACAGCAGTGAGTTCCAGACCCCCACCACCCTCTGGGTGAAACAATTTCTCCTCAACTCCCCTCTAATATTTCTACCAATTACTTTAAATCTCTGCCCCCTGGTTAGTGACCTCTCTGCTAAGGGAAATAGGTCCTTCCTCTCCACTATCTAGGCCCCTCACAATTTTATACACCTCAATTAAATCACCCCTCAGCCTCCTCTGTTCCAAAGAAAAAAAACCAGCCTATCCAATCTTTCCCCATAGCTAAAATTCTCCAGTCCTGGCAACATCCTCGTAAATCTCCTCTGTACCCTCTCTAGTGCAATCACATCTTTCCTGTAATGTGGTGACCAGAACTGTACAGTACTCAAGGTGTGGCTTAACTAGTGTTTTATACAGTTCCAGCATAACCTCCCTGCTCTTATATTCTATGCCTCAGCTAATAAAGGCAAGTGTCCCAGCAACAGTTAGAGATTGTCTCACTACCAGCTGCTGCTCACCTGGGTAACAACTTGTCGCACCTTCTGACCCAACGCTGCTGGAAGAAGATTGAATGTGTTGTACCTGGGAGCAGAAACATCAGTTAGTATTGTTTGGGCATAAGTCGCTTTTTCTTTTTCTCCTCCTCAGCCTTTGCTCTTGTTGAAAGGCAGCAGTAGCTTTTGCTACCAGAAGTGCAAAACACAAAACACACAGAAAGCTAAAAGTGATCCACAATTCCAGGATGCTGGGAAGGGAGAGGAATTTCCCCTTGTTCCCTGCAATAGTAACAAGGGAGAGTCATTCCCAGGGCCAGTCTATTGTGTTTTCTAGTGCCTCAGAGTGATACTAGCAGAGCCTTTCCACTGTCACAAAATAACATTTTGGGATACAGTATATGAGTAATTTGAGACATGACAGGTGGTAAGTGCAGCATGTTTGGAAGGAACAGATGGCTTTGGACCTATGGTTCCCAAAGCTCTCCACCACTGCGGTTTTCCTCATGTCATGTCCAGGTCTGTCGTAGACCAATTGATAGAGATTGATTGCCATGAGTAGTCAACAACTCCATTATCATTGTATCATATTCCTGTGTCTCTAACCTACCCTTACCAGCTGCTGGCAACGGGATGGCCCAGGGACCCAAAATGATATTATCCCTATGATATATTAAAAACAGTGGGTGGTCTCAGGGCGCTTAACAGTGCTGCGTCTATGGGTGATACTAAACATAACGTTATGTGACTAATTGAGTGCATCGGGGCACCACCTAATGTTACTTCATGGCCCCAAATAGCAGCCTCAGCAATCTTCAGGTTCCCATTGATGCTTTCCTAGAAACCGGCTGAGTAAACACACAAAGACAAATCAACCGCTGCAGTCCGTGTGGTGAAGGTTCTCCCACCAGATAAATCAACCTGATTTGTCTGGTGGGAGAACCTTCACCACACGGACTGCAGCGGTTCAAGAAGGCAACTCACCACCACCTTCTCAAGGGCAATAAATGCTGGCCTGGCCAGCGACGCCCGCATCCCATGAACGAATAAAAAAAAAAGTCGTGAGAACTAACATGTTCGCATTCCTCAGCCACCGAAACTTCTTTTTGGCTTTCGGAAGTCGGTCAGCCAAAGTACTGAAATGGGCTGTGAAGCACAGCAATGGATCGAACGTGAAGGAAAGATCCGGAAAATAAAGATCAGCACAGTGAAATGAGGAAATGGAAGAGCAAAGTAAAGGGCACCTGCACAACAAACATTTCCTCAAAAATTCCAACCCACAGCCACTGAATACTAATCGCGTCTGGACACTATGTAAACAGACCAGAGATCAGACTTCGGAGAATGAGTACTAAATGGCACAACTAAGCCCAGTACCTGTAACAGGTCAAAGACTACCCACTCCCATCCCGAAAATATACACCGGACAACCCCACCTAACCCAAAATCGAGTGGCTTTAATTCTCTCCGGTGAACTCACATCAGCACCGGAACTCGATTGCACTAAGTGGACAGCCCACTGACCCCATGTATCTCCAGAGCTGAAATTATAACCGTCCACCCCTAGCAACACTTCAAAACCCCCACCAACTGACTGGTTAACCCCCCTCCCCACTATGCAGAGACAACACACACATAATCCCAGACAATGGAGAACAGCCCACCTTTTGTTCAGGAAACACACTTTGGTGATCAAGATATTCACCCAATGCAAGTTGCACAAAACCTTCCCCCGCCTCCCCATCTCCCACTGAGGACAGAGGTCCTACACCACCCTCCATGCAGATCCCTTCACCTCTTCATAGATTTGGTTTCCTACTTACCGTTTAAATCCCAAGTCTTTGTAACACTGTTTCTTCTCATCAATGTACAGATCTACAGAAAGACAGAACCAAAGATCTTCAGACACTTAAACCTACAATGTCGGGAACCAGACTGGTAACCAACAAATCATATGGAAGTATCAGAAATGTCCCAGTTGAACCACCGCAAGCAATAATCCAATCCGATTTCTGGGCCAGCTAGGCCTCCTGTACACTAGGGCACTGTTGATGATTGACCAGCCAGGCTCAATGACGGACCTGGAGAGATAAACACATCACCAGGCCAAGATTCTTACTACTCGACCTCAAGTAACCCTAAGAGCCAATGACCTATTGGGTCATAGGTGGACAAGCAGTAGGAAGCCTCGTTCTGCTCCTGTAGATATGTGATGGTCCATAAACCCTTGGCTCTTTCCCAATAATGTTCACATTCACTGGAAGTGAGGTGTGTCCACTCCACATCAGGTAAATGGAAAGTATTTATGTGGATTTCTAAGAAGCTTGTTTGATGACTTGTGCAAGATTTCCTGCAATGTCAGACAACATAATAAGAATAATCAATTTTTCTGTGTTTCCAAATACATTATACAGGATATAGAATTCAGTAATCAAGCAGTTTTATGGAAACATGAAAGAATACAACTTAAGCACAGTCATGGTTTGAGATTTTTACCCATTTGGCCCAGGATTTTCAGGTAAAGTTATTTCCTGTCGCTATGAAACTCCAAGGAGCACACAAGTCATTCAGGATGTTGATTCAGATCTTTAGCTGGGATACCGGACAAACTAGTTAACAGAACTGTGTATATTCACAATACCATATCAGTTTGAGACAATGGAAGGTCATTAACACATTCTAGTCAAGGTTGCATCGATAATGTTGGATCGATTTCATTCATTGAGCACAGCGGGAGGCCTAACTGGCCAGAGAATGTGGTTGCTGTGGCACCCACACCAAGTGGGGAGGGCAGGTTTCTGTTTCAGGGCAGTAGGTTTGATTGACTGCTTAACAAACTAATTCTTTAACACAGAGCTGAGGGATAGGCAAAGGTTAAACTTTTGACTTCCTCTCTCCTTGGGGAAGAAAGGATAGTCTGCCGCAGGTTTAAGTTTGGGACAGTCGGACGGAGACAGGCAGAAAATGCTATCTTTCTAAGAAAGTTCTAGTCAGTCAACAGTACTGCCTATGTAAACTTGTCATGCTATAATTACATCCTCCCACCAGTGGTAACACTGCAGCACCTCTACTGGTGGGAGGGTGCAATTATAATGTGACAAGTTTACATAGAAAGTGTTCATTATCAATGTGGCATTGGAATTTATAAAATTCCAACCCTTTCATTCACACCTACCTACCTATAGCTTGCTACAACTTTATTTTCCTGAGAGGGCATGAGGGAGTAACACTGAATTCCAGCACAAGCGAAGCTACTGAATAGGCCAAGAAGTGAATGCGGTGAGATGCAGCAGTCTAGAGAAGACAATGGATAGAGGTAAGCTGGGAAGAACAGGAAATATATTGTTTTATTGGGCAAGTTGGCCTAGTCTCTGCAAAAAAATCAGCTCAGTGCATAAAATGAAAGTGGTATCAGTAATTTCATAGAATCATATAGCACAGAAGGAGGCCATTTGGCCCATCATGCCTGTGCTGGCTCATTGTAAGAGCTATCCAATTAGTCCACTCCACTGCTCTTTCCCCATAGTTCTGCTAATTTTTCCTTTTCAAGTATTTATCCAATTCCCTTTGGAAAGTTATGATTGAATCTGCTTCCACCACCCTTTCACGCAATGAATTCCAGATCATAACAGCTCTTAACATAAAATTCTCTTAATTTCCCCTCTGCTTCTTTTGCCAATTATCTTAAATCTGTCCTCTGGTTACCAACCTTCCTACCAATGGAAACAGTTTCTCCTTATTTACTCTATCAAAGCCCTTCGTAATTTTGAACACCACCGTTAAATCTCTCCTTAACCTTCTCTGCTCTAAGGAGAACAATCCCAGCTTCTCTGGTCTCTCCACATGACTGATTTACAAAACACCCCATTTTATAGTCCACAATAGCCATCTTCTCTGTGGAACTTACCGCCTTTGAAATACTGCCCTTCGATGAAGTCCTTCATTCCCAGCTCCTCTGGTGCGACACCGACCAGGTGAATGTCATTCTGCTCAAAGACCTCCTTCAGTTTGCTGATCTCCTTTGCAGTCCAGCGACACACCTGACAGCCGAATCTCCTCAGGAAAAAGATCACAGAGACATGCTCCTGCCACAGAGACTTTAGCTCCACCATCTACACAAAGATACAAGTGCAAACATTTCTTATAACATGACTCAACAGCCCCTCTTGCTTTTCTTTTGGGCGGAGCTTAAGGGGAGATTTAATAGAGGTGTTCAAAATTATGAAGGGAGTAAATAAGGAGAACCTCCCAAGCCCGTGACCTCCGCCACCTAGAAAGACAAGGGCAGCGGGCGCTTGGGAACACTACCACCTGCACGTTCCTCTCCAAGTCACAGACTATCCTGACTTGGAAATATATCGCAGTTCCTTCATCGTCACTGGGTCAAAATCCTGGAATTCCCTACCTAACAGCACTGTGGGAGAACCTTTGCCGCACTGACTGCAGCGGTTCAAGAAGGTGGCTCACCACCACCTTCTCAAGGGCAATTAGGGATTGGCAATAAATGCTGGCCTCGCCAGCGACACCCACATCCCAAGAATGAATAAAGCAGAAGATGGACAAGACCAGTTCCTAAGCCAACTAGATTGAAATTAGTCATTAAAAAAGAAAGAAAATAGTTTTACTCCATTCACATGTAGCTGATTTGCTTGCCTCCTTTCTTTAAGACCCCATATCATTGTGGGGTTCGGTACCACAGGTACTGGCAGTCACTGGCTGGGCCAACTGGCCATTCCAAAAAAGTAAGTGTGCGGGAAGAGGTGAACTAGTTTCTGTTTTAAAAATAAAAATTCAACAACATTCATTTCAATGGGTTTACAATCTAATTTACTCCATCACAAAATAAGTTAATTATTCTATTCAGTTGACTTTCAAAGCCCCTGTTTCACTTAAGCTCTCATTTGACAAACACAAAACCATTACCTCTCCCGTCTGGATACTTTTTATAAGGTTCACCCCGATTTTAGTCAGATCCACCTCACTCATGCTCACAGGTGAATACAGCACAGATCACTCTGAATGTCAATACTGGCCAGTTACACTGTGGCAGTTTCTCACTGATCGGTTACACTGTTGCGGATTCTCACTGATCGGTTACACTGTTG
Organism: Heptranchias perlo; assembly: GCF_035084215.1. NCBI lineage: Eukaryota > Metazoa > Chordata > Chondrichthyes > Hexanchiformes > Hexanchidae > Heptranchias > Heptranchias perlo. The sequence goes on from NC_090356.1 coordinate 7,293,053, forward strand.
CGGATTCTCACTGATCGGTTACACTGTTGCGGATTCTCACTGATCGGTTACACTGTTGCGGATTCTCACTGATCGGTTACACTGTTGCGGATTCTCACTGATCGGTTACACTGTGGCAGATTCTCACTGATCGGTTACACTGTGGCAGATTCTCACTGATCGGTTACACTGTGGCAGTTTCTCACTGATCGGTTACACTGTTGCGGATTCTCACTGATCGGTTACACTGTTGCGGATTCTCACTGATCGGTTACACTGTGGCAGTTTCTCACTGATCGGTTACACTGTTGCGGATTCTCACTGATCGGTTACACTGTTGCGGATTCTCACTGATCGGTTACACTGTTGCGGATTCTCACTGATCGGTTACACTGTGGCAGATTCTCACTGATCGGTTACACTGTTGCGGATTCTTTTTGATCGGTTACACTGTGGCAGATTCTCACTGATCGGTTACACTGTTGCGGATTCTTTTTGATCGGTTACACTGTGGCAGATTCTCACTGATCGGTTATAGCTTATTCCGTGCCTACACCCGAACTTCCTGACGTCTCCGCGTAAATGAGACGCCTCACGCAACGTTACCAACCCACTAATCGCTGTCCACGTGTCGTCAGCGTAAACAATTTCGAACCAATGAAGCAGCTGCTAAATGATTCGTAACGTTGCTGTTGCATAAGGAGCGCGGAGATTGCGTCTTGTATAAAATATGTTAAATGTAAGAAATGTTGCATCACGTGGATAAATTGCAACAATTCCTTTAGTTGATGCTGATTCATTAAAAAAAAAGAGGTTGACAATCCTTTCTTGTGTTTGAGGTGAGGAAAGACAGGATAGTCACTTGCCAGGGACAACAGTAATGAATTGCATCTTTTCCATTGTGCCCCACAGGGCAATCGCCCCCCACCCCCCCCCCCCCTTAGAAACAGTAAAAGTAGAATCGGTTCACAAGGGGTCCACATTCCCCTTTTACATTATAATTCCAGGAGAGTCTGCTAAGTGACAGGTAATTTTGAATGAAGCAAAGATCTTGGTAGATCTTTCACACGGGATGTCGTAGACGGACAACACAGATCTCAGTTCATCCATGGAGTTTAGATCCCCTGCTAACGCTGAGCGACCAAAGCTGTGGGACGTTGTTCATGTTGCAACCATTTCCTTGTCATAAAACAGACAGAATTTGACTGATATCACAGCAGGTGAGGAGATCTTGGGCTGGTTTTACGAGTACATGTTGCCCGCAGGCAGCCTCCCCCGCTGACTGTGCATATTGGGAAATTGTGGGCTCACGGCCAGTGATTTCAATGGATGAAAAATTGTAGGCCAGACGGCGGCAATTTCCCAATATGTGCAGCCAACGGGTCAGGCTCCCTGGGGGCAATATGTATCCGGAAATTGGCCTCAACGTCTCGCTATTTCCTCCATACATTCCTCCTAATGGTTTGGCATTCCAAGAGATTTAAAAATTGCCTATCGCACAGACTGTCAATCTGCATATGTTAACATGCTGTCCTAGCCGCCAAGCAATTTTTTTTGCCTTAATTGGTTTCTGACCAAATGCAATGGAACAAACAAAGAAAACCCAATTGGAATAGACGTTTCCCATTGAACACACTGGCAAGTTCTGCTTGTGCATCTAGTTATGTGCATTGGTCAGAAGAATGGGTCCTTGCTGGGACTTAGCTGGATGAAGCTAATGTTTAAAATCAGAGCACTGTCTCCCTCTAACCACAATTTCCATACATCTTTCATTTCTGTCGTCTGTTCTCAGTTTTCTGTATCGTTTTAAATTTCCCCAACATCTTTCTTGCATGCGGTCAAAGGTAGCGATAATTGCTTGTTTCACTACATCGTAATCTGCATTATGTTTTGGATCGACTCCAGACAACACAGTAAGCACCTTAGAACTAAATAAATGGTACAGGCTTTCGGCCCCTGCTTCTCTTGCCCCTCCATTACGGCTGGCTAACAATTCCAATGCCCTTAAAAATAGTTTCTTTGTCAAAACCAAACTAAAGTTTGGAAGAGGGTTTGATTTAATAAAGATATGTTGTACAGAGTTGTGGGCTGAATCAGCTGGCCCCTCAGTCACTAGTTTTATAGTTGTTAAACCCCTTTCTACTCATTCGAGTGCATGTCAGTGCTTTTCCTCCACATCATGTCTACGCTGTCCTGTCTCATACCAATACTCACCCTCCTCATCTTCTGCTGTGTGACCACACCATGACTTGTCCTGCCAATGTTGTCTTTTTACTGACTTTGTGTCTGCACTATTCCCCCTCCTCCCTGTGTCTCTCCTTTTCCTCCTGTAATGGCAGCCAACACATTTCAGCTTCATGTTAGTGTTTGATTTCCACCACTGCCAGACGAGCCCGTTCTAACCCCTTATGCCTTTCCGAGATCTTGTGGTCACAATAACCATTGTTTGGTCTTCATAATTTACATCAAACTTTAAACCTCCTGTTTTCTCTGCGAGTGATATTTATCCCACTATAGTTGCTAACAATTGGTATAATTTGAACATTTTCCCAATATTGCTATCTTGGCTTGAAGTGGGTTTCCATAAGCAGACTAAGGGGTAGAAATTGGTATGCATTGCGCCTGTTTTTTTGGGCATGAAATGGGCACAAAAGAGGCCAATTGAACAGTGGGAGGGTCTGTGCCCATTCTGTGCAGGCGTTCTCCCACTGCGAAATTTGCGGGGCTCATTTTTTTAGGCGTCCCAGTTGGAAGCCTAAAATAGGCATTTGGCCCCTTAAATATGTTCATTTGGGCCCAAGCCTGTCCAGTCTCACACTTCACACGACAGAATGGTTATTCAGTGACGGTACCAGAGGGTTAACGTCACCATGGAACCGTATCTCAACCTTAGTCAGTGCTTTCAGGAGCACAGAAAATTCAGTGGAAAAGAAACATGAAGCCTTTGATGATTTACTAGTCATGGGCCCTTATTGAATTGCTAACCCAGAATTTTGATAGCTCCAAGAGTCAGTGTGTATTGGAAGATTTGTATTTTTGATGATTTTTTGATTCTGCATTTGCAGCATTGTAGTTTATATTAAAATATATTTGGAATATCACAAATGGATATTATTTGCATTTTGACAGTATTTCAAACATCCTGTAGATGGTAGCAGTGGACTGAATGAATCATTCTGTGTTTCTGAAGCGCAGTCAGGATGTTGTTTATAGATTTAGCACCCATTCATAGTCAATGAACAGAAAATCTATTCTATAGTTATTTTGTAAGCAACCCTGATTTCACCTATCAACTAGTGGTTAAACATGGCTCATTCTCACCTCCAAGTCAGAAGGTTGTGGGTTCAAGTCCCACTCTAGAGACTTGAGCACAAAATCTAGTCTGACACTCCCGTGCAGTACTGAGGGAGTGCTGCACTGTCAGAGGTGCCATCTTTCTTTCAGATGAGACGTTAATCCAACTTCTGCCTTCTCAGGTGGACATGAAAGATCCCACGGCACTATTATGAAGAAGAGCAGAAGGAGTTCTCCCCAGTGTCCTGGCCAACACTTATCCCTCAACCAACATCACTAAAACAGATTGGGCCCAATATTAGGAGGGAGGCGGCTTGCCAACAGGAGGTCGACTGGGCACGTGGGTAACGCGCCTGGTGAAATCGGTGTGCTCCGCACGCGATCGCAGCCTAATTGAAGGTACTTACGTGTGCTACCGGGTTTCCCGTTGCAGACCTGCGCAGCGGGCGCACTGCGCACCCGCATCACAAGCTGTCAGCAGGAGGAGCCCTATTTAAAGGGGCAGTCCTCCAATGCTCCTCCTGCAGCAAAGAACCATATTGGCAGCATGGAGCAGGCCAGAGGCAAGGCTGCTCCAAGGTTCTCTGACTCCTCACTCCAGGTGCTGCTCGATGGGGTCAGGAGGAGGAGGGAAACGTTTTTCCCATCGGACGGGAGGAAGTGGCCTGCCACTGCCGCCAAGAAGGCCTGGCTTGAGGTGGCAGAGGAGGTCAGCAGCAGCAGCAATGTCTCCCGAACCTGAGTTCCATTGCAGGAAGCGCTTTAATGACTTAACCAGGTCAGCCAAGGTGAGTATACTTACACATTCTCCCACACTCCGTCTTCCACATCACTTCCACCACCACACTACTCTGCCACCACAATGCTCTCGCATCACTCCTCACACCCACTCAACCATCCTCCTCACCTTGCCTGCACGTACTCACCGCCCCAGTTCCCATTCGAACACTATCACGCAACCCAATCCTCTTACAATCTCATGCACCCTCCCATGCATCTCCCTCACGGTCACCCCCACCCACACCAATGCATGCAGTGGGTCACTATGCAACCATTACTCAATCACGCCTCTCTGTGTTTTGCCTTGATAGGTGAAGAAATGCCAGAATGCCCGGGAGAGGACAAGCACCGGAGGGGGCCCGCCACACCAGATGGTCCTTACTGACACCGAGCAGCTGGCACTAGAAATAAGCCATACACTGGAGTGCCTGTCCGTGCCGGACGCCGAGCCTGGGAGTGCACAAGTGGCTGGTGACAGAAATCTAACACTCAGCACTCATGATAGTGAATGATCTTAACATCACTTGGCATCTGCAGCACCTCAACATCTGTCCACATGCTTAATATTGCTTTCTGTTCTCTTGCAGGGCCATCTGTGACCGCCGTGACTGCAGAGGGCGATTCCTCAGAGGTCCTGCCGGCCTCTGAGGGTGCATCGTCACATCTGAGCCAGCCATCCACCAGCGCAGATACACACACCTCAGTGGGTCCCCATCCTCAGTTAGTTAGGGTTGCACATGGTGAGTCAGCATGCACGTGTGGCAGGGTCAGCCGTGGAGAGTCCACGTCGGTGGGAGCACTCTTCTCCAGGCTCTGCTCAGCTGGACCCAGATGCAGAACCCTGAGGGCCAGCCGTGAAAAGGAGAGTCATTGAGGGCCAGCAGCACATTGCTGACGTACTGGAACAGTTGCCATGCGCACTCTCCACAATCGCACAGAGGATGGAGGAGTCCAGCTCCTGCATGAGTGGAATGGTGGCACAGGTACAGGAGGGTATCTCCGAGATACTGTCACAGGGACGTGAAGGCATCTCTGAGATAGTGTCGCAGTTAGGTGCGGGAATGTCTGCGATGGAGGGAAGGCTAGCCTCCATCGAGCTTCAAGCACGGCTCAACAATGAGTCCATTCAGGCCCTGACAACGGCCGTTCGGATTCAGGGTGAGCAACATTCTGCTGACTTAAACAGGCTGACATTTACATTACAACTGGCCTTCCGAGGCTTCACACGAGTCCTCCAAACTGTCGTCCGACAGGGTGGAAGGAGTGATGTGGGCCAGGCCCAGGAGAGGGATGATGGCGAAAGGGGACATAGAAGTGGGGACACCACTCAAAGCGCTCCCATGTCTCACCCGTTGCCCCCCTCTCAACAGTACCCACAATGCTGCCTCCTCTCCAGGTGGTCGAGACTGCCCCTGCACAGGTGCAGGTGGAGCAGTCTTTGGAGGGGCCCTCACAGGCATCGAAACCCAGAGGGCGTCTGCACAAAGCATCTCATCGGTCAGGGCATGGACAAAAGCAACCTGCCACTACCTCTGCTGAAGCCACAGGGGTAGCACCACGTAGGGGTTCCCGTAAACGTAAGGCGAAGGTTTTGTGATCACAAAGGGGATGCACAAGTGTGGATGACGGAATGTCATGTTTTTCATTTAGATTTGTTTCTTTTGCCATTCACATTAAATGTTGTTATCACCACTACTGCCACGTCTTTGCAAATCTTGTCTGGCTTGTGCAATAATTCCCTTTCCTGAGGATCACCATGAAGACCCACACCTGATGCCACCCATTGGGTCACTGCAGAGTGGGTGTAGGTGTATTTGCAGGGTTCTTTTGTGCAGACGACTGAGAGACGCCGGCGATGTCCCCGGTGGCACCCTGGAAGGATCCGGAGGAGAAGTTGTTGAGGGCAGTGGTGACTTTGACAGTGACAGGTAAGAAGATGGTGCTCGGGCCAGCTGGGAGCAGCTCAGCATCAAGGAGACTGCAGATGTCCACGACAACATGTCGAGTGACTCTGAGCCTGCTCCTCAGAGAGGTCCAGGAAGCTGAGCCTCGGTCTGTAGACCCTGTGGCGAGGGTAGTGCCTTCTGCGACGCATCTCTCTCTGCGGTTGCCCTCCCTCCTGCTGTGCAGGTGGATGAGTCACAGCACTGTGTTGTGGAGCTCCACGTGTCAGAGGTGGACGGCGTGGCCGGCGAGGCTGGTGATGCTGTTTGTCCTCCAATGAGGTCATGACTGCAGCTATGGCGGCCCCCATCCGGAAGATGTACGTTTGAGGGGGTCTGCAAGGTAGGTAAGTGTGTCTGGACACCAGGGTTGAGGTTCCAAGTTTGTGAATTTGATTGTTAGGAGGAGGGTAGTGGAGGCCAAACTTTGTCCAAAGTGACAGAGTGGCCTCCTGCAATGAGTGAGGGTCTCTCCCCACCTGTCAAATGGACCTTTGCAGTCCCACTGGCTGGTGACTGCAACACGTCTGTTTCAACTGGGAGTGTTGCCCCCAGCACGGGAAACACGCTCTGTTGAGATGAAAATCCCACCTCTCCTAAAATATCATGTCAATCAGGTCTGCAAACGACCTGAACTATGTCATTAATTGCTTTAAGTGGGATCCCGCAGCTTTAATTGCCGGTGGGAGTCCCGCATGCGGGGGCTGTGCGCGCATCTAAGCGAGTCATTGGGGAACCAGGAAGTGGGCAGGTTGGAGCCGGGCTCCGGACCCGCTCCGGGAATCCCCAATTTTAGGAGTCCCCCCGCCACGAGCGCACCCGCTCGGCCATCTGAAAATTGACCCCATTATCTCTGTTTACAAGCGGTTGGTTCCTCTGAGGAATGTGTAGGTCCTTGGTTACCACATCTCTTGTTTTGGTGTAGACCACCTTCTGATGTCAATGTTATCTATTCTATGCGAGATGGGATACTTGACTATTCCTAGTTTTAAACCACATTCTTACGGCCTCTATTTATAAAGCCAAAGGTGTATTGCTATTAAACTGGGTGTCAGCCAACCCCTGCAGATTTGGTATCACTTCGGCTGATACATTATTTAGTTAAGAATTGTTGTATATCCCCCACCCAGTCCCTCAGTTCGTGCACATTCCGTGATGAAGATAGCAGGTGGGCAATCTTCAAGGGCTTGGCATTCCTTTTATATGGGAAAATGTCTGTTTGCTTCCATAATTAACACCTTGCTAATGAAATCAGGGGAACATACAGATCAGCCATTATCTAACAGAATGGTGGAACAGGCTCGAGGGGCTGAATGGCCTACTCCTGTCCTATGTAACATGTGGTGGGTTGTTAATTGTGGTGGAAGATTAAACCAAGGTACTACTGTAACACCTTGTATCCACCACATACAAACATTAAAAAAAAACCCTTATTAACATTTTAAAGATTTCTTCTCCATGTGCTAACCTCACCATCCACCCTCTGGCAATTCTATCATGTGCCTCTTTTTTATGCATATCCCAGACAATAAGTGTTGGCGGGCCATTCAACCTTGGGAGGCATCACATCAAGGTCGACCATGTCCTCACCCAACATCCAAGCACAACCTTTTCAACAGAAGTCACCAGTTAATAATCAGGAAATGAAAACCATGGCTGATCCACCTCCCTCTCCCTGATCTGTGGCATTGAACTCCCTGACCTCTGGGCTGAGCAGAAATAACATTATATTGGCCAGAAGTTCCTCTTCGTTTATCCCACAGGTAGCCATGTTCCCATTACCTGTGGGACAAATACAATGAATGGAGGAATTTCTAGTAGGAAGAGCACGGTGACCTCCCGCCAGGCTGTACTTTTACAATCTCACAAGTTGAAGTTTTCCTTTAATGGCCGTTCTCCAAAACAATAGAAATGACAGCACAGGAGGCCATTCGGCCCATTGTGCTTATGCTGCTGCTAGCTTATCAACTGGAGCTGTATAGCTGATACTCAGTTCAGGATGGAGAGACAAGTCTTAGCTGGCAGAGCCGAATGTGACCACAATGGGAAATATAAATGAAAACTTTTGCCCATTTTTTTTAATGCATTTGCAGAAACAGATGAATTTACCTGTACGGTTTCTGGAAGCTTGAAAGAGAGTTAGAGTACGCTAAAAAAAAATTGCACACCTGAGTGGATAATCCAAAAGCCCTTGTAAAAGTGTTACTTAACTAGTGTCAATGTTGCACTGTGGAGAACACAACTCCTGTGGGAAGTGATGGGAAAGCACAGAAGGTAGAAGCCACGATTACAGATCAAGGTCTGCAGATCATTGCAGGTAGCGTGAGAACATGGTGGAGTGCTCTGTACAAAGTGGAAGGCAAGCAAACCAATGCCGAGAGGATGAAGCAAACGTAGGAGACCATCACACAGGAGGTCACCACGGGGACAAGAACCAGGAGATACTGGAAAGATTTTCCAGAATAAGGTGTCAGACCTGAAAAAGGGACCAAGATTAGAAATAAGAATGGGTGAGAATGTGGCCTGCTACATATATAGGCCAAAAATATCCGTCCTGTTTCAGCTGTGGGGACTTGCTTGGTTCAGGGCTTTCCCTGTTACATTATACAGGGGCAGCGGCAGGAAAAGGACTGGTGGCAACTCGAGAGCCACCTGCCTTTTCCTGGTGCTTCCAGCCACTTGCCTCTGTAGGAGGCCCAGTCCTCGCATTGCCCACTGCTGAAGCATTCACCTGCAGGCCAATTGAGCAATCAATGAGTGGCATCTGTTTCTGTTGATCAACACAATAGGGAGTTGCACAAGTGCTGGAATGGTGCATGGGTGCAGTCGTGGGCACCCTGTACCCTGGGAATGCCATTTCTTTCAAAGAGCCTGGCAGCCTGCCCTACGTTGTGTGCTGTTGCTGATTTTAATCTTGGCCTGGGTAAGGCAATGGTGAACTTCAAACCGACTGATCTTTGCCAAATCTCCTGGGAGGAGCCTGTGGTAATAAAGTTGAGCACTATTGTTATTCTTACCACCAATGCTGATGTTGTTCCTTGCTTGCAGATCTGGTCCCAGGTTAAAACACAATTCTTCTGGGGTTTCCTCGGTGAGGTGCAGCGTCCTCACATATTGCTCCTCTGTGAAATGGAAGTAGCTCTGTTGCTGGTAGCAGACATGCTGCTTGGGAAGTAGTCCAACCCCCTATGGCTTCAGACTCTCCCGGTCCTCCCTTGCTGCTCCTCCTCCTTCAACATTGCCAGGAGAGTGAGACTCACTGATACCCTTATGTTGCTGTGTGGCCTAAAACAGCTAAGACACTGTTTATAACGTTTCCTGCTCCGTTCACTGCTGGACCCCTGCCAACTCCCTCTACTGTCGTAACTTTATAGCGAGTGTTATTAATGCAATGCTAGAAGGCAAATGTGTGCAATTCTGCATGCTCACCTTTAATTGGTGCTTTACAAGCCAAACATAATTTTATCACATGCACAAAAGTAAAAAAGAGAACTCACACTTAAATGGCACCTTATCACACACCAAAGTGCTTCCTAACCAGCAAATTACTTTTAAAATGCAGCCAGTCACTGTTGCTATAGCTGTTAATTTGCACACAAATAGTAAATGAGATGAATGACCAATTTATCTGTTTTTGGTAGAATTAGATGAGGGATGAACAAGGGTTATGGATCCAAGGCGGGTAAATGGAGTTGAGATACAGATCGGCCATGATCGAATTGAATGGTGGAACAGGCTTGAGGGGTTGAATGGCCCTCTCCTGTTTCTATGTTCCTATTGGCCAGAGCACCAGGAGAATCATCTGCTCTTATAATGATAAGGAGATATTTTGTATCTACCTGAACTTTCATTTGGGGGGTCGGGTCGGGGGGGGGGAACTATCATGTCATCCTTCTGGGCTTGACTGGGGTATGTTAATTTTATTGCGAAATCTTGGTATAGGATGGAGGACACCACTAAGGTTGAACAGAGTAGGAGAAAAGATGAGGTAAATGAGGAAGTAGTGGATAGGTGACTCCAAGCTTGGGTTACGGAAACCATGTAGATTGTAGGAAGACTGAGGGAGATGAAAAGCTCCACAGCTTCATTTACAAAGTTCAGCATTCCAACACACTATGATACCCAGTCCCCCTGCGATGCTAAAAAACCTTTTGTCACGTGTACTCATGAAAGCAGTACGGCCATTATGCCTCAAAGTTTGCGGCAGAGAATCGTGATGAATGAGATAAGCCATCTTTCCAATCAATGCAGATCAAGGTCAGGTATCGAAGTTGGTTTTTAATATAAACAACACAGGCCCTGGTTCTGCTCAAGGACAGCAGCCATTGCAAATACTGTTAAGAAAACATTTGTTACTATTAAATTTTAGGACAACTTTACGGGGACCAAGAGAAACCAAAGCCCATTTTCGCAAGGCAACAGAAATGTCGCCGATATATGACACCAACTTTTACAAACGCAAAATACACAGGAAAAGCAATCATAGAAGTGACCTTCTGTTCACCCCTCCCCACAAAAACTGATTTTTATTGTCCTGTATTTGTGAAGAAAATCATCAGCTGTAACAGAATGATACCAACAGAACACACTGAACACCCAAAGTGCATAAAAAGACAAACATGACCTGGAATCACCCTCGGTGGAGAAATCATTTTACAGATTGGATGTTTTAAAAAATATAATCAATCTTAGAAGCATCTTCCCTCCCCCGCCCCCCACCGAAATGGCACCAAACACACTTGGTCCTACAGGAATGCCTGTTAGTAATGTTGCCTCTTAAAAATTACTTTAAAAAAAAATGAAATAGAAAGCAGTATTCAGTAGTATTAATGACATTCAGACATTACTTAATGTCAGGTTTTTTTCCAGACAGTTCCCTCTCTATTCTCTAAACAGAGATTTGTTTTCTTCTACTGTCAAAAGGACATGAAAATATTTGTCCGATTCTTTGGTGCTTGACTCATTTCTTCGTGGGTGAATTATAAAATTCCCGTGGTACAAAACAAACGTAGAAACACCATTTTTTTTTTGTATTTTTTTTTGGGGAGGGTCCACGCTCATTCCTAGGATGCAGATCCAATGGAATCAGAAAGAAAAGTCACATAGCCTGAAGAAGCGGAAGGCGAACTTAAAAAACTGTTTGTGCTTCCTTTGCTTTCCACTTTGGTGAGATTTTCCTGATTGTCCCAAGAGACGCATAGATCTGTCCGATAATTTCTGGAGGCTTCCTCTTTAATACTGGGGTTGGTAATGGTGGCCAGGCCGTGGCGAGCCCGAATGTAGGTCTCTGCGTTCTTTTGAGCTGCGGTAGGGTCCTTAGCAAAGGTATTGGCCAAGTCCTCCTTGGGCCTGGTGACCCCTGTGAAGATACATTCCTTGCCCTCTGACAACCGACGGAGAACGTGAGGCTCCCTCTCAAAATTGGTGAGTGGAAAATGGGAAAATGCGACTGAATAGTGTTCATATTTATCTGGGATGAGGGATATGGAAGATGATCTCAGCGGGGTCTTCATTGGACTAGGGAGCGGTGTTTCATCGATGTAATTTATTATTTCATCTCGGCTGAAACATTTTAAGTCATCGACAAAATATTCCTCCCTGGACAGCTGCTTCAGAGATATGACACTGTCCACAGATTTCCTTCTTTTATGGAAAGACGCACATTCATCGTGGTGGGAAATCAGGCTGCTTCTCCTCCGCTCGTGCCTGGGGGAGCTGTAGTGTGGTACTCCTGTGATGTCCTCTGAAGACCCCCATCTGTGAAGGTATGAAGGTATCTGGTTTGTTGCCCATATATCTGTCTCGTCATGCGAGTAGCGTCTGGTTGGAGGAACCTAAGAGACATAAAAAAGAATATAGCAGTTTGAAGTAATCTTATTGTCCTCGCCCATTTAATGGACATCTTTGGCTAACCCTACCATCTGATTTATAGGCAGTCAACATACAGCCAGCCCTAACTCTACTACCCTCCCCCAACCAATTTGCCGCCATCCGTCAGATAGGCGAAGAAAGTCCCTCCACCCTCTCCCATAAATTCAAGGGTAGCCACACGATAGGCCAAGCTAACCCTGTAACCTTCACCCTCTCCATTTGCAGGTGGCTATCTTGAGATGGCAGTCTGTGGCACAGGGGGTAAGAGGACCATCACATTTATATTACAGCCATGCCACCCAGAGCCAGGGCTACCTCTGGTGCCAGCCTTGTAGTATAAATGCAGCATTAAGCTGGACCAATGTAACACAGAATGTTAGGTGACAGAAATACGAATAATGAAATAACAGCTCTATCTTGACTTCCAAATATGGTCATTGTCATATCATTGTCTCTTTCCCTACATGTAATGCATCTGAGAAAGTCCCTTAGAAAGTATGTATCATGCTGATTACCAGAAGGCGCTACTATGAATATCAACTACAGTGAAATAATGCTCTTGCTCATCGATGCCTATTGTATTTTTCAATACTTAGATCCTATCAGCCTGTACACACAATATGCTCCTTGTATCTGTCAGTGCATTGTATTACAACACATAATGTGAAGCTAGCGAACAGAAATTAACATACCACAGACAGAAAAAAGAATGCTTGACAGAAGCGTAAGCAGACAAAATTGACACCGAGCCAAAGAAGGAGATATTAGAAAGGGTGATAGTAAAGGAGGAGAGAGAGGTAGAGAGTCATGGTAAATGGTTGTTTTTTTTGAGGGAAACTGGAGAGGCTGGAGGGAAGTATACAGTGGTGTTCCCCCAGAGGTTGGTATTAGGACCACTGCTCTTTTTGATATATATTAATGACCTGGACTTGAGTACACAGAGCATAATTTTAAAGTTTGCAGATGTCATGAAACCCGGAAATGTAGTAAACAGTGAGGAGGAAAGTAACAGACTTCAGGAGGACATAGACTAATGAAATGGGCAGACACATGGCCAATGAAATTTAACGTAGAGAAGTGAGGTGATGCATTTTGGCAGGAGGAATGAGGAGAGGCAATATAAACGAAATGGTACAATTTTAAAGCGGGTATGAATTAAATTCATTGGGAGTTCAAAGTACTTTATATGTGTCAAATTTGAATGTTTGCTCATTATTAGGATAAGAGATGATAAGCTTTCAGGACAGCCACTGGAGAATTGATCTATACCGAACGGAAAGGTCCCCGGCTCGAACCCTCGTCTGTACTGAGTTAGCTGATTTCAGCTGTCGGAGCAATACTATTGGCCAAAGTGCCACCAGGGAAGGGAAAATTGATTGGGACTCTTGCCCTGATCACTATCCAGTCACCTCTATTGGAAGTGTGCATGTGTCAGGACCCCACAATATTGGGCCCGATGTGATGCCACTCCACCTTGGTCAATAGCCTGCCGATACTCACCACTAAAGCTAAGCTGTGAATAATGGCCATTTGGGCAGGTTACCAGAGTGCTGCCAGTGCCCCTGGCATTGTTCCCCCACAAGAGACAACGCCTTCAGGAGAAGAGTGGAGGAAGTTAACCAGAAACAAATTCTTCTCATTTTCCCACAAGAAAGTCACATTTTAAAATAGTTTTAAAAATCATAATCTCTGACTGCAAAACAAAGCAAATGAGTTCAACGGGTTACAGGCTAAATCGTTTTCTGGTATCTGAATGATATCAAGCAAAATATTCACAAGGGACTATGTTCTTTTGCCAATTCAGGAATAGCTTTTGGATTGTGTGTGCTATTTATAACATTCTTGTTATATTTGGAGTTCAGCTGTGATTGACTCTATTTACTTTAGATGTTCCAGTTAACCAATTTTCGGATCAATCACAGGGAGGAGGAAAATGTTTAAATTGGATTTTCCTCAAATGGATATTGTCAGCAGAATTTTTTACAGCATTTTTTCTTACCTGAAAATAATTTGATTATTTATGGAACTAAGGATGCTGTGCTTTGAGATGTTCTAATACAATCCTTTTGTGTCATCCATAACTACTTGCATTTATATAACACCTTTAACATAGGGAACCGTGCCAAGGCGCTTTATTAGACAAATATCAACACCAAGCCAAAGACGGAGATATTAGTATGGAGTGACTAAAAGCTCCGTCAAAGAAGTGGGTTTTAAGGAGGAGAGGGAGATGGGAAGATTTAGGGATGGAATTCCAGAGCGCAGGGACTGGGCGGCTGAAGGCACAGCTGCCAATGGTGCGACGAAGGGAGTGGCCAGAGGCCAGAGTTGGAGGAATGCTGAGATCTCGGAGGGTCGTAGGGCTGGAAGAGGTTACAGAGATAGGGAGGGGCGAGGCCATGAAGGGATTTGAATACAAGGATGAGAATTTTAAACTTGTGGTGTTGGAGGACCAGGAGCCAATGTAGGTCTGCGAGCAGAGAGGTAATGAGTGAGTGGGACTTGGTGCGGGATAGGATATGGGCAGCAGAGTGATAGATGAGCTAAAGTTTAGGGAGGGTGGAAGATGGGAGGCCGGCCAGGGGAGCATTGGAATAATCGAGTCTGGAGGTTACAAAAGCATGGATGAGCGTTTCAGCAGCTGATGGGTTGAGGCAGGAGTTGAGATGGGCGATGTTACGCAGGTCGAGGTAGGTGGTCTTTGTGATGGAGAGGATATGGGATCAGAAGCTCAACTCAGGGACAAACAAGTGAAGTCTGAGCACCTTCCCTGTGTAACATGCCTGTTTATTGCTGTGTCTGCAAGAACAATGCAATTCATTACTCAAAACAATGCAGCACAACAAAACTACAGGGCATAATCCTATAGACGTGAGAGAGATAGGCAAACAATAATTAGAGTATACAGCGGGGCGACATTAAAATAAACCAGCTGAGAGAGCTGTCAGAACCAAAGAAAGTCTCCTTTCCTTTACCCTGGTGAAGGTTATTAATTTTTATAGAGTATATATAATTTGAGGAAAAGACTGTTTTTAACAAATGATATGACATTGAGACTAGTGGTTCTTGTAAATAATCTTTGTATGTGTGTTGGGCTATTGTGATAGAATACCAGAATTTGGAGGCATTGATTATCTCATGAACAAAACCACTCAAGAGAAAGCAAGAAGAAGTAATAGATTTCACCTCTTCATTAACACACTAATTGTAGTTGGGGTTGGGAGGAGGAGCCTCAGCGTACCAGATTTAAAGGAGGGTCACCAAAGCAGCCTATATTTTGTCGATCTTCCCGACCCAACCAAATGCTCTTGACTTATTTGCAGTGTTCACATGTACTGTGAGCTGCCTTAGCAGTGTCTTCCTTTCATCCATCAGTCTCTGTGCCTTGGTGAGAGTTTAGTTCAGGTTGGAGACGGGGGCGGTTGTTTGCCAGGGTAGAAGGGTCAAGGGTGGTTTTTTGAGGAGTGAGGCGATGACGACAGATTTGAAAGTGGGGGCAGGGGGAACAGCACCTGGAGTGGGAACCTTTTATAATATCAGCTAGCGCGGGGGCCAGGAAGGGAAGTTGAGTGGTCAGCAGTTTAAAGCTGTGGATCTCCTTGCCTCCTTGAGTCTTCCCTTCCTCTTATAATCTTCAGGCCATTAAAACACAACTTTAACATCACCTATTAGCTACTTCCTAATGTATCCACTTCTTTTCTTTCCTTTTCAATCTTGATGGTATCTTACACTCAGTTTCTCAACACTAAGGAGGAAGGAAAATCCATTTATAGCAACACTCCTGGGTATAGAATCATAGAAAGTTATGGCACAGAAGGAGGCCATTTGGCCCATCGTGTCCATGCCGGCAGAAAAAGAGCTATCCAGCTTAATCCCACTTTCCAGCACTTGGTCTGTAGCCCTGTAGGTTACGGCACTTCAAGTGCACATCCAAGTACTTTTTAAATGAGTTGAGGGTTTCTGCCTCCACCACCCTTTCAGGCAGTGAGTTCCAGGCCCCCACCACCCTCTGGGAGAAAAAAATTCTCCTCAGCTCCCCTATTAAACAATCCATAACAAAATCAGCCTCTTGGGATATGTACCAAAGCATCACTCCTGGGCATTCAACAGTCCACTCACATGGTAGTGGGCTGCTTCTCATCATCTGGCAATCCATTAATGACATAAAGCAGCTAAGGACATCTTAAGGAGAAAAAATTAGGTCAATCTTACATCGAATTAGATTGAGTTACATAAAGTCTACAGCACACAAGCAGGCCATTCGGCCCAACTGATCTATGCCGGCATTTATGCTCCACACGAGCCTCCTCCCTCCATACTCCATCAGTTTATCCTTCTATTCCTTTCTCCCTCATGTGTTTATCTAGCTTCCCTTTAAATGCATCTATGCTATTCGCCTCAACTACTCCTTGTGGTAGCGAGTTCCACATTCTTACCACTCTTTGGGTAAAGAAGTTTCTCCTGAATTGGATTTATTAGTGACTATCTTATATTTATGACCTCTAGTTTTGGTCTTCCCCGCAAGTGGAAACATTTTCTCCACGTCTACCCTACCAAACCCTTTCATTATCTTAAAGACCTCTATCAGGTCACCCCTCAGCCTTCCAAATCTTTTGCTGCAATTCCAATTTTCCATAAAAATAGATAATCCTAGTTGGGAACTGAGTCAAGGATCACCCAGTGGACTTAGCATAGTTCCATGAAACTGTGCCAGAGAACAAGCCCAAGCACAGTGGGAACATTTCAGTGGCCCATTGGGTAAATCATTTTGCTGTCAGTTTTGAAATTCGTGTTTGTTTCAACATCTGGAAAAACAGTTCAAAAACATATTTTTAATCGTCACTAAATTTAAATACAATTGAAGAAGTCAGATCAACCAGAAAATGATTCCAAAATATTATAATCAATATTCCCCCCTCCCCCCCTTTGTTTAGTGATTGATCATGGAGGGGTGTGTGCACGCTCTTGAGCCCCGTATGGCATTGCCCCATGCAGACCTGGAAGGTTCTTCATTTAATCCCTGGTTTTGTGCCGAGGACAAAGAAAAAATGAGCATCACATGAAATAATCACCGTTCTTAGATCACCAAAGTAGTGGGAGTGAGGCCTGTCAGCTCTGATAGGTCATGGATTAAATCTCAGAAGAGCGCTCCCGAATGTGTGCAACTTTTCAATTTCTGCACTGTTTGTTTTGATGATATTTATGAGTGAAACTATTTTTTAACTGAGAAGCCCAGGTGAATGGTCAAGTACGGTCCTCACTAAGGCTGAAAAGAGTAGAAGGAAAGACAAGGTAAATTAAGAAGTGGTTAAGTGTCATCAAAGTTGGGTCTTAAAAGCCCACAGATTATAGGAGGAAGGGAAGATTGAGGGAAGAGTTCCACAGTTTTGAGATTCGGAAGAAAAATTAGTTAGAATAGGAGACTGTGCAGGGAGTCTTGATTTAAAACAGAATGAAGATGTAGGGGTGAGGAATAACATATAAGCTGGTGTATTTGGAGATTAGGAGGGAGGGTCAGAAGAGCCATTACTATGGGGAGGAAGGCTATGATAGAGAAAAGGTTGAAGGCTAGACAGCAATATTCAAATCTTAAAGAGAAATGGGTTTATAGAGAAATAAGGGTTGTTGAGGGGAAAAGAAGTGTTTGGCATGAAGGAGGAAAGCATTGGAGGAGATGTGGAAGTTCCTTTTGACATCAGAGGAGATAGTAAGGCCATGAGGTCAATAGATTAAGAATGATTAAGGGTGTCAGTAAAGCAGCAACATAAAAGCCAGCTCAGGGTGAATGTGAGGGAGGTTCTGTGCAGTGAAGCTGGGGTAGGAATCCCAGATTGATTTAACTTTCTAGTCATCAGAGAGGAAGCTTGTATCTTCTTGTATGAGACTTTTAAAATCGAAGCATTGCTGGACTGGTCACCGAGCACAGGGGTGATGGGGGAATGGGACTTGATGCAAGTTAGCATGCGGGCAGCAGAGTTTTGGATGAGCTCAAGTTTTTGGAGGTCGCAAGGTGGGGAGACTGACAGGAGAGCACTGGAATAGTCAAGTCTAGAGGGAACAAGGGTATGGATGAGGCAGCAGATGAGCTGAGGCGGGGCGGAGACGGGCGATGTTACGGAGGTGGAAGTAGGCAGTCTTGGTGATGGAGAGGATCTGGGGTCGGAAGTTCAGCTCAGGGTCAAATAGGATGCCAATTCCATTTTACTAGAATGTATTTGATTACATGATTTCATGAGATGAAACTACAGTCATAGTATCATAGTAGGTATAGCACAGGAAGAGGCCAGTCAGCCCATCGTGCCTGTGCCGGCTCTTTGAAAGAGCTATCCAATTAGTCCCACTCCCCTGCTCTTTCCCCATAGCCCTGTAAACTTTTTTCCCTTCAAGAACTTATCCAATTCCCTTTTGAAGTTACTGTTGAATCTGCTTCCTCTACCCTGTCGGGCATTGCACTCCAGATCCTCGCTGCGTAAAAAAATGTTTCCTCATGTCGCCTCTGGCTCTTTTGCCGATCACCTTAAATCTGTGCCCTCTGGTTACCAACCCTTCCGCCATTGGTAACAGTTTCTCCTTATTTACTCTATCAAAACTGTTCATGATCTTGACCATCTCTATCAAATCTCCCCTTAACCTTGTCTGCTCTAAGGAGGACAACCCCAGCTTCTCCAGTCTCTCCACTGAAGTCCCTCATCCCTGGCACATTCTAGTAAAATGGAATTGGCATCCTATTTGACCCTGAGCTGAACTTCCGACCCCAGATCCTCTCCATCACCAAGACTGCCTACTTCCACCTCCGTAACATCGCCCGTCTCCGCCCCTGCCTCAGCTCATCTGCTGCCTCATCCATACCCTTGTTCCCTCTAGACTTGACTATTCCAGTGCTCTCCTATCAATCTCCCACCTTGCGACCTCCAAAAACTTGAGCTCATCCAAAACTCTGCTGCCCGCATGCTAACTTGCATCAAGTCCCATTCCCCCATCACCCCTGTGCTCGGTGACCTACATTGGCTGCCAGTCTGGCAATGCTTCGATTTTAAAAGTCTCATACTTATTTTCAATTCCCTCCATGGCCTCTCCCCTCCCTATCTCTGTAACCTCTTCCAGTCCTACAATCCTCAGAGTTCTGCATTACTCCAATTCTAGCCTCTTGTGCATTCCCTATTTTCATCGCTCCACCATTGGCGACCATGCCTTCGGCTGCCTAGGCCCTAAGCTCTGGAATTCTCTCCGTAAACCTCTCTGCCGCTCCACCTCTCTCTCCTCCTTTAAGATGCTCCTTCAAACCTACCTCTTTGACCAAGCTTTTGATCACCTGTCCTAATATCTCCTTATGTGGCTCGGTGTCAAATTTTGGTTGATGACGCGACTGTGAAGCGCCTTGGGACATTTTATTATGTTAAAGGTGCTATATAAATTCAAGTTGTTGTACGTTAGTTTTCATTGGAAACTTTAACACTTAGCCCACAGTGCTTTTGGTCATGCAAATTTAAATTAGAACGTATTGGTAAACTTACTCCAGGAGGTTGAATTTATGGACACCATTTTGAAACCTTCTAGTTTTCAAAATGGTGGATGTGACTAAGGCCTATGAATTTTAACTAATTTGGTGTGATAGACCTTTGAAAATGCCAATAATGGAAGCCCTGAATAACAGCAATGATTTTCATTTGAATTCCTATTGGAAGTATCAATGATTAATAAAATTTACATTTGTTTATACATTTCAATGTTCAAATCCTGCTTCTAGCAAACCGCATTACCTCAACATCACCAGAGAGTGGAGACCACCATCCCCTCTCTCTGGTGCAGATTGGAATCCAAGTCACACAAATGAAATCCTGCTCAGACTGCTAACAGTTGATTCCCAACACTTAAAGGAATTACCAAAAGACGGATTACTCACCTCTAACAGCGATAGTCATTGTTCTTCAAATAAAGGTTAAACTTCAAAACTACAGGGAAGAGGTGCAAGTGGGAAAAATCAATGCCTATCCCTTTAAGACTGTCTGAGGCAGGAACCCTCGAGTCTTCCTTTAATGCTTCTGTACGACTGTCCCTTTGCTGAATCCCAATCAGTTCAGGTATCTTTGCCCAAAAATCTGTGAAAAAATCAATATATCCTACTCCCTCATGCCTTAGATATCCCAATTGTAGGACTGCGAAAAATATTCCTACTTAAATAATTTGATTATATTTTCAGCAGGATTTTATATGTAAGCACAATTATATCACTGTAAAATAGTAAGAAATTAAAAAAAAAAATTTAAAACACAAATCGAACTTGTTTACAAGAGTTTTCTACATAATTGCATATTTAAAAAGGAAAATTTAAAAAAATTCCCCCCCTCCCACAAATATCAACTTTAGTGCCAAACCAGAGCCCTCTCCCACGCCCCACACTGTTGATTTCGAGTACAGGGATTGCCTTTGAACGATTCCACTGCAAACACCAGGGATTTCTGTCCCAGAAAACCACACCACATGCTGGGACTGCAAATCATAACGCAGTTTGCACCTGTTTGTTTGGTGTGGCTCCCTGTAACTGAGATCAATAGAATGGCCTCTCAGAGAGGGAGACCCCCTTGAGAGTCACTAGTTTAGCACAAAAATTGTCATTTAAAAAAAAATGAAGATATATCTGGTAAGAGTAT
Source organism: Heptranchias perlo (assembly GCF_035084215.1). Taxonomy (NCBI): domain Eukaryota; kingdom Metazoa; phylum Chordata; class Chondrichthyes; order Hexanchiformes; family Hexanchidae; genus Heptranchias; species Heptranchias perlo. The sequence continues at coordinate 7,313,571 of NC_090356.1, forward strand.
AATTTCCCTCTCTAAAAGGAGGGAGTACTTTGAACAAAAAGTACTCATCTTATATTTGTTATCCCCTTTGAGTCTAAAATCAAGGGGTACATATACACATAAACCTGTAAACATTGCAGCTGAAGAATACCCCATAGATTAGCTCATAAGCGAGCAGAGCAAGATTTATTGTTTATGGAGTCCAACCTTCTGAAGAAGAATAATGACTTCTACACCTAGGGACTAAGGCATCTACCTCTTTCGTCATTAAGTGGTACTTCATACCGTGTGTACTTCTTCACAAGTAATATCTCATGGAGGTGGACTGAATCCATCTGTCTAGAGTCCGAATCACTCTAACCAATTACATGCATTTCTGTGCAGTTGGATCAAGCCAACACTGCTCATATATAATGTGTTGGCTACTCCAAGTGTCTCCCCTGCAGATACATTGGAGGGCTACTTGGTCTAGGGAAGTTTTTTTTTATTAAAATGGACCACAATCCCAAACAGTATCTGCTCAAGGGCCACTCTGCACCAGGGAGTGATGGATCAAGGGTCAGCATCTGCAATTCCCCACCTGGTGAGCTCCTGATTTCCAATATGCCGCTCTGGGAAGTTCCTTCCTCAGGGAGGAAAAGAAAAATACAGGACCAGTAGTTCCATTAATACTAAAGTCCCATAGGTTTTCATAAAGCTCTTTCACTTGCAGAATGATACCGGGGCTAAAAGGGTTAAATTATGAGGACAGGTTGCATAGACTAGGCTTGTATTGCCTTGAGTTTAGATGATTAAGGGGTGATCTAATTGAGGTGACTAGGATGATTAAAGGATTTGATAGGGTGGATAGAGAGAAACTATTTCCTCTGGTGGGGGAGTCCAAGGGGGCATAATTCTAAAATTAGAGCTAGGCCGTTCAGGGGTGATGTCACACAAAAGTAATGACTTCCACAAATAGTAGTGGAAATCTGGAACTCTCTCCCAAAAAGCTGTTGAGGCTGGGGGTCAATTGAAAATTTCAAAACTGAGATTGATAGATTTTTGTTAGGCAAGGGTATTAAGGGTTACGGAACCAAGACGGGTAGATGGAGTTAAGATACAGATCAGCCATGATCTAATTGAATGGCGTTAAAGGCTCAAAGGGCTGAATGGCCTCCTCCTGTTCCTATGTATTGTCTGGTAGCCCTTCTTTCCTTGTTTAGATTCACTGGGCAGCAAGAGAAGGAGCGGAAACAGCAATGAATCTCAGATCTGCTAATATCCCATAGTCCCGAATAGGAGCCCAGGGACACAAGCAGCTGCTGGTCTGCTGAGAACCACAGATGAAGGGCAGCTGAGCCACAGGTAGCCTGCAAGTCCAGGTAGTGGCTACCAAATGAATAGAATGTCCTTGTGTATTTAAGAATTAACAGCAAAGCTAAATTCAGTCAACCAACTGGTTGTGATATCTAAGTCTTGGATCCATAGCTATAACTTATACTATCATTGGCTGAACGTGCCTTTCCCCCCCTGTACGTCTAGGTTTGGTACCACCTTGTTACCAGACGCAGTACAATCTTTACTTTCTATGACTGAATCTGGTATGAAGCCATGGGGTGCAGGGGCGTGCTAACTGAGAGGCTTTGCCTGCTTAATGGTCTTTCCCCACATAGATGTGTGGACCGATAACCTTCACAAGCCTTTTTATTTGCAAGGGAGAGTTTTGGAGTAAACTGGTGTGTAATCTTGAGTATTAGGGGCACACTGGCATTCAGGTCATCAAATAAGGATATTGAATGAGGACCATCTCAGATGTTCTCCCAGTCATCTGGAATGGCTCTATGGCTCCTCGATTGAAACTCTTAAAGGGACAGGCAATTTTCCCGGCTACATATCTTACCTTACCCATTGTACCGTAGCAAAACTGATTAAAGAACTGTATTTACTAGTTTTATGATTGTCTGTGTAACCCCCTCCCTGGTTTCTGCAGCTGACAAAGATGCCACATGATGCATTCATCCACGGAGCCAGCAGGGATGAGACGAGCTTGCTAGAGTTGACTGCCAACAATTAGAAGGGTAGAAAAGGGAATTGCCACACTGAAACTTTGGAAGCAAAAAACAAATTTGAAAAAAAAATAATCTGAGAGAAAAAAATACTCCTGAAGAATGAAAGAAATCTTTGACTAGCATATAATTTGTTTACAATGTGGCACATCATGTTTTTAGTTAACCATTGTTAGATAACATTTCAATGAGTCATAGACAAGTTCAAAGGCCTTAAAGGAGCCATGGACCATGATCCCCTGCTGGGTCAGTTAATAATTGTGCTGCTCACTGTGGAAGTGGATGACATAATCCAATAACATCCCAGGTTCACTCCCTGGTTTGTGCTAAGTTAGCCAATCTCAACTGTGATGGTATTGAGAGTCCTAATAGATTTATGTAAGGAATCTTACAACACCAGGTTATAGTCCAACTGTTTTATTTAATAAAACAGTTGGACTATAACCTGGTGTTGTAAGATTCCTTACATTTGTCAACCCCAGTCCATCACCGGCATCTCCACATCATGGCTAATAGATTTAGGGGGAGAGATAATCAACCAAGATTCCCACTCCAGGGTGACCAATGCTGGAGAGTGCATGTGTGTGGACAGGGTCAGGCTTGACCATGACTTCCACCCCCTCCCAATGCCACACTGTCTAAACTCACACTTGAAGAAGGGTTACTAGGAGGAGGACCGCTACTGCCCATGGAACTGCATCTCAGCATGTGTCAGCACTTCCAGGAAAGGAGGGGAAAAACTGAGGGAGGGGGTGAATAGAAGGAACTAACTGAGGACATCAGGGAACAAGGTCTTAATCTTTCAACCGGTCTCTCAGCTACAGATCGTAGAAAGGTGGATGACCATAGCCAGGGAGCAGAATGAGGAGAACTGAAGGCAAGAGGTTTATTTTGATTCTACAGTGTAGGGTGAGGGTATAAGGCTGAATAATACAAACAGTCATTTAATGTCTGAGGCCCATGTTTAGACAGGTACCTGCAAATACTGCATCTTATCCTCTTGCATCTCTCTCATTGGGTATACCTGTGGAACTCCCCTTTCCAGAGCTGAAAAGTCATATTTGGCAATGCGATCCACTGTCATAATTTCAGTGGTGCAGTTATAGTCGTAGGGCCTTTCATAGAAAGATTCAGAGTGAATTGCTCCATCTTGACTGTTTTCTGCAAAGAAATTAATTTTATGAGTTACTTCTGATTCGAAATTGTGTAAAGCTCCATCTACAACATGTCTGCTCTTAGAAGATAACCTTAATGAAGCTTGAAATTAAATAGCAATTACTGAATAAATGTCGTGTTTTACACTACAAGGGAGCTTACCAGTGCATCACACACGGGAGGGAATTGGCTGACTAAGCAATTAAGAATACAAGGAAATCTTAACACACTGACGCTCTATGGACTAGACTGGGCAAGTGCTGCATGAATGGGGTCATGATCAGTACAGAGGCTATGCACAATGTAGGAACTTTGCCTATACTGAACTATACACAACATGGATCGGGCCATGTGCTGCACGCTATTCAGTGGAGCTGTGCAGGCAGGACGTGCATCACACAGAAGCAACGGCCAGACTGGATCATCAACTGCAGCCTTGCAGGGGGCTGGACCCTACATATGTAGAGGAGCACCACAGATAGGGCCATGCGTCATGTAGAGGCACTGCACACGCACGGAGAAGCTGCACAGACTGGGCCATGTACTAAACTGTGGCACTGCACGAATTGGGTGTACACAATGGCACTGCACTGGTTGGGTGAACACAATGGCACTGCAAGGGTTGGACATACACCACATATGGTCATCACAGGGGCTGGAACAAAGGCTTTATTTAGACAAAATCTATATTACATGGGTGGAGGCTAGGCTGAACATGAATGTGTGGTATAGTATTTTGGGAAGTCAACAAGAAGATAAATCCAAGACATCACTCAATGTTAACCATGTATAGAATTCAATAAAGAAGAAAGATTACCTTCATCCATATCATCATTGGACATAATAGCTACACATTTTTCCCAGACACTTTTCACATCAGCCCTGTAACGGTCACAAGCCCAAAGGAACAATGGCAGGAGAATAGACTGCACTATGGAGCACCATAGGAAACACAGCACCATCCAAGTGTAAGAGGTGTCATACTTGAGGCTTGCGAAACTCACCACCTACAAAAGAGAAAAGAGAAGGTTACTTGAAATGTGCTCTCAGCAATGGATTCCCTTTCAAACACTGATGTTATATCTTCAGCCACACAACGTTTGTTCTTTCTCCCCTCCAATTTTCTCCTGCCCCCCCCCCCCACTTTTTCAGAAGGCACTGTTGGGGTACAGGTCCACAGATATTGGCTTCACTCCTCCACTTCACCCAAGTGGTAACTCTTCACATGCGAGTCTAGGCTGTGATTGTCAACAGGCATTACAGGTCAGCCTGGTCCTGTCCTCACTCTGATATCCACACACAGTAAGAAGGACTGGAGACAACTTAGCAATGGAGATCCCAGTGGAGTCTTCCTATCTCCAAGGTTGAAGCCCAATTGTCGCTTGTCCTCCCAACCCAGATGAGCTAACCCAACACTGACTGGGGATTCCCGGTCTATATGACTCAAATGCACATTAGACTGTGCTGTTAGCCATAAACAGCATAAACTTTATTTATTTAACATAAAGATAGAGATGATATGGTAGAGACAGGTGCGATGGGTAGCACAGTAACAAATGCAAGACTTACAACTGTGATGACACCCAGCTCCTTAACCGGATTCCTTTTGAAGAATTCACACTTATTAATATTCAACTCCTAGTTTCCCACCTCTATGACATGGTGCTCCTTAATCTAAATTAGTGCACAGCAGCACTCTCCTCCAGACCTGATCCTCCCAGTGAATGAGGGCCTCCTCTCTTGAGGGAAGCAATGAGGACTGTAACTTCCACAGAAAACAACTGCATTGGGCAAGGGTGTGAGAAAGTGAGCATGTGCCAAAAACAACCCCTTTCTCCATCAAGGTCTCTTCACAATTCAGTAAAAAAATGCTGAAAGATGGTTTGAAAAACCACAGATTAAGGGGGCTACAATCAGTTTGGTTTCTAATAGTCTTTTTTTAACTCTATTTTTAAGGAGTTTAGTTTTCTCTCCTTTTCCTCTCTTTGATGGGACAGGAGGACAAGCTACTTTATCCTGTAAATCTAGAACACTACTTCCAGGTAATCCATAACAGCAGGACAAAAGGGTACAGGTTCAAACTGGTGAGGGGCAAACTTAGGACTGATATCAGGGTAGAACATCTTCATTGAGAGTAATCAACACTTGGAATGGGTTTCTGGGTCGGGTAGTGGAGGCAAAAATCTTGGAGTCATTCGGGACTCATTTGGATGCCAATGTGGGAACAGTAGATTTTCCTATTTGGACTGACTTGAGAAGGTGGGTTGATTGGCCCTTCTCATCTGTATTTATCTCGGGATCTTGTGCCTCTACTAATGCTGTTTTATAAATGGCCATTAGCAGACCCATTAGATAAGCCTTGGGTGGCTCTCCCTGGCCTGGAATGGCTCTCTGAATTTCTCTCCCTCCCTTAGGGGTAAGCACTCGAATTCTGCTCTGCTCCTCTCCATGCCCAACATGTTTTTTTTTTATTCGTTCATGGGATGTGGGCGTCGCTGGCGAGGCCAGCATTTATTGCCCATCCCTAATTGCCCTTGAGAAGGCAGTGATGAGCCCCCTTCCTGAACCGCTGCAGTCCGTGTGGTTGATGTTGGCAACTCATCAAACTAGTGAATCATGAGCATGAATCCAATCCAGGGCAGAGTATTTGGAGCCGCATGCATTATACCCCACCCCCCTCTCCCCACACTACCAATTTTCTCCCAGCTCCTTATCTTCTTCTAAGCATACTGATTCCTCACTGGGGTATGGTTCCACAGATACGGGGCCAAGTGGTCATCCTTCATTTATGAACCTTGACAGTGAATTTTGGCAGGCTATTCAACTGGGGTGAGCAACACAACCGAGTCCAATCCAAGCACAGGCGGGAAGGGAGGAGGGACTGAAGTCAACTAAAGCGCCCATTCCGGTCACTCCCATTTTGTAAGGCAGGTTTTATTAAAGGAACTGTCAGCACAATTTCATTGGTTTGTCAAGATATCGATTCCTATTACACTAATGGATTCTGTGTATTCACAAAGGCTTTCAAGTTGAATTCACAGAGCTCTCGTCAGCAGAGCTATTGGTAGGCAAAATCATAAATCAAAGAAAATAGTTGCTATGAAGGAGGAGTTACTTAAAATTATTACTTGCAAGACCGATGGATTTTAAGTTCAATCCAACAATAAAAGCCATGCTGAGATCACAGCTCCCTTCATAGCAACTAGTGACTCATCCCTTCTTGGGCCTTGCTGGTGGGTGCAGTGAAACCAATGAGGATAATATTGGATTAAGAAACATGTATCAAAGGCACGTCAGTGAGTCACAGAACAACAAAGCACTGTTACGAAAATACAAGAGGACAGCAGTGCAGTCGCTGACCCCAGCTCGTTTCTGTGTACCATTATATTTAGATCAGGGCCTGCCCCCTCTGATGCACGCACACACTAAACACAAGGTTGATGAGTTTAATCACTTTATCTCATCTTCTCTGCTGTTGTTTTCAACCCTTGATGGCGTTTTTAATAAACGGAGATATCTCAGAATGTCCAGGGCCAAGGCCTGTCTCTTCCTGCAGCTAGTTAGCAGGATGATCCAGCCTCAAGTGAAGATATGAGACAGTCTCACCCAGAGGCAAATGCTTGGAGCATGGTGTTGGAAGATGTGGGGGTGGGAGTGGGGGTGTGGATTGGGGCATGTGATTTCCTTATTTGCACTGTGAGCGGAAGGAAGGTAGTCTGAGATACTGACACTGTGGTTTCCGTTTGAAAGTTTCTGAAGTACTTCTTATTTGTTCTCAGGATGTGGGCGTTGCTGGCAAGGACCGCATTTATTGCCCATCCCTAGCTGCCCTGAGAAGGTGGTTGTGAGCCTAATTCTAGAACCGCTGCAGTCTTTGTGGTGATGATGCTCCCACAATGGTGTAAGATAAGGAATCCGAGGATTTTGACCCAGCAACAATGAAGGAATAGTGGTATAGGTCCAAGTCAGGATGGTTGTGACTTGGTAGTGATGGTGTTCCCAAGATCTTCCTGCTATGGTAAAGGTTGAAGTAAGCTTTGTAAGTTGCTGCAGTGCATCCTTTAGATAGAACTCAGTGCAGCCACAGTGTGCCAGTGGTGGAGGGGGTGGGTGTTGAGTTCAGAGGGTGGGGTGCTGATCAGGCAAACTGCTTAGTATCAAACTTCTTGTTGCAGCTGCACCCATTTAGGCAAATGTTGAGTATTGGAAAATGTGAGGTTATGCACTTTGGCAGGAAAAATCAGAGAGCAGGTTATTATCTTAATGGCGAGAAACTGGAAAGTACTGCAGTACAAAGGGATCTGGGGGTCCTAGTGCAAGAAGATCAAAAAGTTAGTATGCAGGTGCAGCAGGTGATCAAGAAGGCCAACGGAATGTTGGCTTTTATTGCTAGGGGGATAGAATATAAAAACAGGGAGGTATTGCTGCAGTTGTATAAGGTATTGGTGAGACCGCACCTGGAATACTGCATACAGTTTTGGTGTCCATACTTAAGAAAAGACATACTTGCTCTCGAGGCAGTACAAAGAAGGTTCACTCGGTTAATCCCGGGTGGACATATCAGGAGAGGTTGAGTAGATTGGGACTCTACTCATTGGAGTTCAGAAGAATGAGAGGCGATCTTATTGAAACATATAAGATTGTGAAGGGGCTTGATCGGGTGGATGCGGTAAGGATGTTCCCAAGGATGGGTGAAACTAGAACTAGGGGGCATAATCTTAGAATAAGGGGCTGCTCTTTCAAAACTGAGATGATGAGAAACTTCTTCACTCAGAGGGTAGTAGGTCTGTGGAATTTGCTGCCCCAGGAAGCTGTGGAAGCTACATCATTAAATAAATTTAAAACAGAAATAGACAGTTTCCTAGAAGTAAAGGGAATTAGGGGTTACGGGGAGCGGGCAGGAAATTGGACATGAATTTAAATTTGAGGTTAGGATCAGATCAGCCATGATCTTATTGAATGGCGGAGCAGGCTCGAGGGGCCGATTGGCCTACTCCTGCTCCTATTTCTTATGTTCTTATTCCATCGCACTCCTGACTTCAGCCTTGTAGATGGTGGAAAGGCGTTGAGGGATCCAGAAATGAAAATGGTTGGGCCAAGGATACTGCCTTGAGGAACTCCAGCAGCAATGTGCTGGGGTTGCAATGATTGGCCTCCAACAAACATGAGCATCTTCCTCTGTGTCACGTACCACTGTAGCCAGTGGAGGGCTTTCCAATTGATCCCCATTGACCGCAGTGCATGCCACTATTAATGTTTCCTATTTATATTTGCACTTCTCCATTCTACATTAAATGCATTAATATTTTAGGAAACAGACCAAGCTACTGCGAAAGAAAAAGAAACTTGCATTTATATAGCACCTTTCACGACCTCAGAACGTCTCAAAGTGCTTTACAGCCAATGAAATATGTCTTAAGTGTAATCACTGTTGTAATATAGGAAATGAGGCAGCCAATTTGCACACAGCAAAGTCCCACAAGCAGCAACGAGATAATAACCACATAATCTGTTTGCTAAATGTTGATACAGGAATAAATCTTGGCCCGGACACCGGGGAGAACTTCCCTGCTCTTCTTCAAATAATGCCATGGGATCTTTTACATCGACCTGAGAGGGCAGACGGGGCCTTGGTTTAATGTCTCATCTGAAAGACGGCACCTCCGACAATGCAGCACTCGCTCAGTACTGCACTGGAGCGCCAGCCTAGATTTTGTGCTCAAGTCTCTGGTCTACCCAAAGTGAGAGCTGGGTTTTCAAGAGATTCACATATATTGGAGTATATAAGTATCAGCTGTGGTTTAGTAGTAGCAATCTCACCTCTGAGTCAGCAGGTTGTGAGTTCAAATCCCACTCCAGGGACTTGAGCACAAAATCTAGGCTGACATCCAGGACAGTACTGGGGGAGTGCTGCACTGTTGGAGGTGTCATCTTTTGGATGAAATGTTAAGCTGAGGCCCTGTCTTCCCTCTCAGGTAAATGTAAAAGATCCCAGGGCACTATTTTGAAGAAGAACAGGGGAGTTCTGTCCGGTGCCCTGGCAAATATTTATCTCTCAAACATAATCACTAAAAACAGATGATCTGGTCATTATCACATTGCTGTTTGTGGGATCTTGCTGTGTGGAAATTGGCTGCTGTGTTTCCTACATTACAACAGCGACTACACTTCAAAAAAAGGACTTTGTTGGGTGTAAAGCGCTTTGAGACGTCCTGAGGTAGTGAAAGGCGCTGTGTGAATGCATGTCTTTCTTACTTTATATTTTCAACTTGCTGCCCAGGCGTAAAATTAGCATTGCAGACCGGCCCCCATTATCGAAACTGCCCAATTTTTATTCCGATTGAAGTCACAGAAATCGAGGAGGGCCGTTTCTATAAGGGGCGGTCGATCCACGATGCCAGTTTTAATCCTGGGCGGCAAGTTAAAAATGTACCCCAACCAATCAAGTCCAGATTGATGGAATGAAAGTC